>NW_027361698.1:18822500-20150000 GCF_039654945.1 Dendrobates tinctorius
CGAAATATTCGTCAAAACACACACATATATATGTATCTCTAATATATAAAGCTCAATGTGTGTGTGTGTGTGTGTGTGTCGGGGATTGGCATCCGCACCGTCGCAGCTACAGCCACAAAATTTGGCACAGTCACACGTCTGGACCCCGAGAGCGTCACAGGCTATGTTGGGAGGCGAAATTTTAACCCCGTGCATTCCAATTCACTGAACAGTTTTGCCCCTATCTACATAATGGGGAAAAAGTGAAAGAAAAAGTGTTGGAGGCAAATTGACAGCTGCCAGATGTGAACAAGGGGGACTTAAAGAATGAGAGCGATGGCGCCAAAGAGTATATACCGTACAGCTGCTAAGGTGAGGCCCTGACATGGGATACTCACCACACACGGGGATATGAACACACACAAAATGCGCCACACACTACCACGCGCTTCAACACATATACCACCCTCAGCACACATTTCACCACACATACACCAACCTCGCCACATAAAAGTCGAAACACAAAAGTCGCCACTCAAAACTCTCCACGCTGTCCCAGAGCTGTTTAAAAGATGAAAAATGAGCTGTGATTGGTTGCTATCAGCAACAGCTTTCTTTGTAGACAGTTGTGGTAGCTGAGGCCTATTATTCTTATCATTTCTATGGTGTTATCGTCCTTCTGTAAAGCTGGAAATAACACAATTTATTACCGTGCCAACACAGACCACCCTCTGACACAGACTGCAGAGGGAGCCCAGTATCACACAGGACAGGATTAGATACACGGCTCAGCAGTCAGTATCACACAGGATAGGATTAGATACACAGCTCAGCAGTCAGTATCACACAGGAGAGGATTAGACACATGGCTCAGCAGGCAGTATCACACAGGATAGGATTAGATACACAGCTCAGCAGTCAGTATCACACAGGAGAGGATTAGACACATGGCTCAGCAGGCAGTATCACACAGGATAGGATTAGATACACAGCTCAGCAGTCAGTTTCACATAGGATAGGATTAGATAGGATTAGATACACAGCTCAGCAGTCAGTATCACACAGGAGAGGATTTGACACATGGCTCAGCAGGCAGTATCACACAGGATAGGATTAGATACACAGCTCAGCAGTCAGTTTCACATAGGATAGGATTAGATAGGATTAGATACACAGCTCAGCAGTCAGTATCACACAGGATAGGATTAGATACACAGCTCAGCAGTCAGTATCACACAGGATAGGATTAGATACACAGCTCAGCAGACAGTATCACACAGGATAGGATTAGATACACAGCTCAGCAGTCAGTATCACACAGGATAGGATTAGATACACGGCTCAGCAGTCAGTATCACACAGGATAGGATTAGATACACAGCTCAGCAGTCAGTATCACACAGGATAGGATTAGATACACGGCTCAGCAGTCAGTATCACACAGGATAGGATTAGATAGGATTAGATACACAGCTCAGCAGTCAGTATCACACAGGATAGGATTAGATACACGGCTCAGCAGTCAGTATCACACAGGATAGGATTAGATACACAGCTCAGCAGTCAGTATCACACAGGATAGGATTAGATATGCAGCTCAGCAGACAGTATCACACATGATAGGATTAGGTACACGACTCAGCAGTCAGTATCACACAGGATAGGGTTAGATACATGGCTCAGCAGTCAGTATCACACAGGATAGGATTAGATACACGGCTCAGCAGACGGTATCACACAGGATAGGATTAGATACACAGCTCAGCAGTCAGTATCACACAGGATAGGGTTAGATACATGGCTCAGCAGTCAGTAACACACATGATAGGATTAGGTACACGACTCAGCAGTCAGTATCACACAGGATAGGGTTAGATACATGGCTCAGCAGTCAGTATCACACAGGATAGGATTAGATACACGGCTCAGCAGACGGTATCACACAGGATAGGATTAGATACACAGCTCAGCAGTCAGTATCACACAGGATAGGATTAGATACACGGCTCAGCAGACAGTATCACACAGAATAGGATTAGATACACGGCTCAGCAGTCAGTATCAAACAGGATAGGAATAGATACACGGCTCAGCAGACAGTATCACAGGATAGGATTAGATACACAGCTCAGCACACAGTATCACACAGAACAGTGTTAGATACACGGCTCAGCAGACAGTATCACACAGGATAGTATTAGATACATGGCTCAGCAGACAGTATCACACAGGATAGGATTAGATACTCGGCTCAGCAGTCAGTATCACACAGGATAGGATTAGATACACGGCTCAGCAGTCAGTATCAAACAGGATAGGAATAGATACACGGCTCAGCAGACAGTATCACAGGATAGGATTAGATACACAGCTCAGCACACAGTATCACACAGAATAGTGTTAGATACACGGCTCAGCAGACAGTATCACACAGGATAGTATTAGATACACGGCTCAGCAGTCAGTATCACACAGGATAGGATTAGATACATGGCTCAGAAGTCAGTAACACACATGATAGGATTAGGTACACGACTCAGCAGTCAGTATCACACAGGATAGGGTTAGATACATGGCTCAGCAGTCAGTATCACACAGGATAGGATTAGATACACGGCTCAGCAGACGGTATCACACAGGATAGGATTAGATACACAGCTCAGCAGTCAGTATCACACAGGATAGGGTTAGATACATGGCTCAGCAGATGGTATCACACAGGATAGGATTAGAGACACAGCTCAGCAGTCAGTATCACACAGGATAGGGTTAGATACATGGCTCAGCAGTCAGTAACACACATGATAGGATTAGGTACACGACTCAGCAGTCAGTATCACACAGGATAGGGTTATATACTGTACATGGCTCAGCAGTCAGTATCACACAGGATAGGATTAGATACACGGCTCAGCAGACGGTATCACACAGGATAGGATTAGATACACAGCTCAGCAGTCAGTATCACACAGGATAGGATTAGATACATGGCTCAGCAGACAGTATCACACAGGATAGGATTAGATACATGGCTCAGCAGTCCGTATCAAACAGGATAGGAATAGATACACGGCTCAGCAGACAGTATCACAGGATAGGATTAGATACACAGCTCAGCACACAGTATCACACAGAATAGTATTAGATACATGGCTCAGCAGACAGTATCACACAGAATAGGATTAGATACACGGCTCAGCAGTCAGTATCACACAGGATAGGATTAGATACACGGCTCAGCAGTCAGTATCAAACAGGATAGGATTAGATACACGGTTGAGCTGTCAGTAACACACATGATAGGATTAGATACACTGCTCAGCAGTCAGTATCACACAGGATAGGATTAGATACACGGCTGAGCAGTCAGTAACACACGATAGGATTAGATACACAGCTCAGCAGAAAGTATCACCCAGGAGAGGATTAGGTACACAGGTCAGCAGACATTATCACACAGGATAGGGTTAGATACACAGCTCAGAAACAGGATGTGCCAAAGGAGAGGACATTTTCATTCCAAAAATTCCACTCATTCCATCTGATTTGTTTTTTTAATTTAAACGCCTCCAGTTTCCAGTTCAACTGCTATTTGCAATGTCCATTAACAATGCTCAGGGACAGTCCTTGAAAATAGTAGGGATCGATTTAAGTAGTAGGGATCAATTTGCAATCTCCATGCTTTTCTCATGGTCAACTTTACGTGATCTGTTCAAGAGTTGGAACTGCCAAAAATCTGTTCATCTTTGCACTGAAAGGAAAAACCAAACATGTTTATCAAAAGGCTCTTGCATGAGTTGAAAATAAAATACTATCAATTCTTGGGTAATCGTTTAGTTAATTTGTGTTGCAAATCTGTAGTGCTGAATATATGATGTGAAATGTTTTTGTGTGCAATATAATCATTATAATTTGCTATAACTAACCACAGTTGGTTACTATGCCCTGGCAACGCCGGGCTCTTCAGTTAGTGTGTGTATGTGTATATATATATACACTCACTGGCCACTTTATTAGGTACACCTGTCCAACTGTGTGTTAAGACTTAATTTCTAATCAGCCAATCACATGGCGGCAACTCAGTGCATTTAGGCATGTAGACATGGTCAAGACAATCTCCTGCAGTTCAAACCGAGCATCAGTATGGGGAAGAAAGGTGATTTGAGTGCCTTTGAACGTGGCATGATTGTTGGTGCCAGAAGGGCTGGTCTGAGAATTTCAGAAACTGCTGATCTACTGGGATTTTCACGCACAACCATCTCTAGGGTTTACAGAGAATGGTCCGAAAAAGAAAAAAAATCCAGTGAGCGGCAGTTCTGTGGCCGGAAATGCCATGTTGATGCCAGAGGTCAGAGGAGAATGGGCAGACTGGTTCGAGCTGATAGAAAGGCAACAGTGACTCAACTTGCCACCCGTTACAACCAAGGTAGGCAGAAGAGCATCTCTGAACGCACAGTGCGTCGAACTTTGAGGCAGATGGGCTACAGCAGCAGAAGACCACACTGGGTACCACTCCTCTCAGCTAAGAACAGGAAACTGAGGCTACAATTTGCACAAGCTCATCGAAATTGGACAGTAGAAGATTGGAAAAACGTTGCCTGGTCTGATGAGTCTCGATTTCTGCTGCGACATTCGGATGGTAGGGTCAGAATTTGGCGTAAACAACATGAAAGCATGGATCCATCCTGCCTTGTATCAACGGTTCAGGCTGGTGGTGGTGGTGTCATGGTGTGGGGAATTTTTTCTGGGCACTCTTTGGGCCCCTTGGTACCAATTGAGCATCGTTGCAACGCCACAGCCTACCTGAGTATTGTTGCTGACCATGTCCATCCCTTTATGACCACAATGTACCCAACATCTGATGGCTACTTTCAGCAGGATAATGCGCCATGTCATAAAGCTCGAATCATCTCAGATTGGTTTCTTGAACATGACAATGAGTTTACTGTACTCAAATGGCCTCCTCAGTCACCAGATCTCAATCCAATAGAGCATCTTTGGGATGTGGTGGAACGGGAGATTCGCATCAGGGATGTGCAGCCGACAAATCTGCGCCAACTGTGTGATGCCATCATGTCAATATGGTCCAAAATCTCTGAGGAATGCTTCCAGCACCTTGTTGAATCTCTGCCACGAAGAATTGAGGCAGTTCTGAAGGCAAAAGGGGGTCCAACCCCTTACTAGCATGGTGTACCTAATAAAGTGGCCAGTGAGTGTATATATATATATACACACAGTTGTGCACAAAGGTCTACATACCCGGCAGAATTTTTGCTTTTTTCAGAGAATATGAATGATAACACCAAAACTTTTTCAACACTCATGGTTAGTGGTTGGGTGAAGCCATTTATTGTCTGTCTACCGTGTTTTCTCTTTTTAAATCTTTAAGAGAACCCAAAACATCCAAATGGCCCTGATCAAAAGTTGACATACCCCATTTCTTAATACAGTGCTTTGCCCCCTCTAACATTAAGCTGCCTCCTGACGAAGCTGTCTTGCACAGCGATACGCGTGGGGTTTTCCCACATACCCCTCCTTCCTTATGAGCTACGCGGGTAGCTATTATTAATTATATCTCCCCCTCCATGAGCCTCTTTTTCATTTCTTTCTTTTTTTTTCAGTTCTCTCTTTCTCTTATTAGAGCTATTGGTATGTTGTGTCTTTATTTATATATTATATACACACATAATGTTTTTTTTGGATTTTTCTAATTCCTTTTGTTTTTGCTATCCATATCATGCAATTTTTTCAGGCTTTCTATTAGGTGACTGTATAGATCTAGCCATATGGGAATGAGTAATATGGTTAATCACCAGTGTATTTAGCTCTCAGAGGAGAATGTTATGCATTTGTCGTATTATCAAATAATGGTTGTGGAGCTTTATAACATTATTGTCTTATACACATGTCATTATTAATGGGGGTGTGTTTAGATTATCATGCTGTATCTTGGTTTTAGATGTTTTTAATGTTGTTGTTTGTCCTGGGTTTTTGTAATAAAATATTTTGTATATATTACATTATATCAGGTGTGCACGCCAATTTTGTTTGGTCTTTTTTCTCCTTGTTTTGGAGCATTGTATGGGGCTCCTGATTCAATATGGATATTCAAAAACATTTAATCTACTGATGTCTCAATTAATTTTGCTTTTATTGGTATCTGTTTTTATTTTTGAAATTTACCAGTAGCTGCTGCATTTGCCACCCTAGACTTATACTCGAGTCAATTAGTTTTCCCAGTTTCTTGAGGCAAAATTAGGGGGGTCGGCTTATACTCGGGTCAGCTTATACTCGAGTATATACGGTATATATGTCAGTGACACACATATATATCTTTATATGTCATAGAGAGATACATAGTAGAATAGCCGGCAATTCATCTGTCGGCTTTTGTAAAATCATTGCAGAAGCCGACAGGATAGGAGACATGGTTTACATGCAGTAAACCATTGCATATCAGTTAGATTTATATATGTCCCTAACTAATAATGTTATTAATGTGTGTATTGGAGCTGTAGGTGTTAAATTAAAGAATTAATTCATGGAAAAAAATTGCATGGGCTCCTGCACAATTTTCTACTCCAGAGAGGGAAAGCCAGTGACTGAGGGCAGATATTAATAGCCTAGAAATGGACCATTGTTATTGGCCCCCCATGGCTAAAAACATCTGCCCCCAACCACCCCAGAAAGGGCCCATTTGCAAGATGCGCCAATTCCGACACTTAGCCTCTCTCTTCCCATTGCCCTGTAGCTGGTGGCATATGGAGTAATAGAGGGTTAATGTCACTTTGCTATTGTAAGGTGACATTAAGCCTAGTTAATAATGGAGAAGTGTCAATAAGACATCTATCCATTATTAATCCAATAGTATGAAAGGGTTAAAAAACACAAACCCATTAAGAATAAAGTCTTTTAATGAAATAATTAAGCACACAGTTTTGCCATCTTTATTAAACTCCCAATCCAAGCGAAGCCATCGCTCTCCTGTAAAAAATTAAAAATAAAAAAGCAACAATATCCCATACCTATCCACCGTACAGTCAAGTCCCATGCTGCAATCCATCTCAAGGGGTTAAATAGTTTACAACCGGGAGGGGTGCTAATGCTATACATATCAACCTAAATTTACCATTATCATAAATTATAATGTGCCATGAAAAAACAGTCTCAAAATCAATGGGATTTGTTGAAGCGTTCCAGAGTTATCACCATATAAAGTCACATTGGTCAGAATTTAAAAAATTGGCCCCGTCACTAAGGGGTTAAAGTGTAGAGCCTAAATTGGATCCTATATCCAAAATGAAGCTTTACAAGTGATATAGAGGGGTAATAATACATTTGGACCACAGGATTTTCTCTCTTTTTTTATACACCCTAAAATATTGTTTACTTTTTCGGCTGCTATCTGACGTTGACTGCTGCTGCACAGCTTACTTGTAAAAAGAATACTCAAGTTCTTCTCCTGTTCTGTAATCTCTAATATATTTACATTTAATCTATATGCAGCAGTACGATTACTCCTGCTGCAGTGCATTACTTTACATTTACTAACATTAAACTTCATCTGCCATGTATTTGCTCTTGCAGGAATCTTTTCCAGATCCTTTTGTAATATTATAATGTCAGAGGTTAATAATCAACATAAGCAGTTTAGAGGGTGCCTAACCATAACCCTAACCACAACCCTAACCCCAACACACCCTTAACCCTAATCCCAACCCTAACCATAACCCTAACCACAACCCTAACCATAACCCTAACCACAAACCTAACCCCAATACACCCCTAGCCCTAATCCCAACCCTAAAACTAATCCCAACCCTAAGCATAACCATAACTACAACCCTAACCCCAACACACCCCTAACCCTGATCCCAACCCTAACCATAACCCTAACCACAAGCCTAACCCTAATCCCAACCCTAACTTTAGCCTCAACCCTAACCCTATCCCCAACCCTAACCCTAACTGTAGCCCAACTCTAACCCTAATGGGAAAATGGAAATAAATACATTTTCTTTATTTTATTATTTTTCCCTATCTACGTCGGTGATAAAGGGGGGGTTGTTTTACTATTTTTTTATTTTAATCACTGTGATAGGGTCTATCACAGTGACCAAAATGAACCAATAGGAAAAGTCTCCCTATTGTTGCTGGCCGGCAGATCATTTTCTCCAGGAAGAAGAAGCCGGAGGCCAGGGGACTTTAGGGAGCCATGCAGGGACAACGGAGGTATCGGGGGGGATGTCGGGGACCCTGTTTCTCTCTATTCTATTGTGCGATCACATCAGAGGAGAGAGAAATTAAATGGCAAATTGGACATTTTTTGCGGTCGCCGTTATACCGTTAATAATGGTGATCGCAACACCGGATTCGGTAAAAACCCACCCGAATCATGTTCTCTGGGGTATCGGCTACCTCTGGCAGCCAAGACCCCGGAGAAATTCCGACTCTGG
The DNA here is from genome assembly GCF_039654945.1 of Dendrobates tinctorius. NCBI lineage: Eukaryota > Metazoa > Chordata > Amphibia > Anura > Dendrobatidae > Dendrobates > Dendrobates tinctorius. The sequence continues at coordinate 18,830,936 of NW_027361698.1, forward strand.
GGGGCGCTATATACTTTTTCTTGTGGTTAAGTATCTTTAACTGCCATCGTTAAAAGGCCTGTCGGCGGTCATTAAGGTGTTAACAGCAGAGCATCTAGAGTGGTGGACATAGTCTTGAATGAAGAGAAGTAGGGACAGGAGTCCAGTTTTTATCTTTTATTTTTTGGTGGATGTCAGGTAGATTTGCTATAAATGTCTGAAATGAGAATGTGCACTGGAATTGGATATTTCCAATAATAAAAGATTTATATAATATGTTAATACCAGAATAATTTCTTTTAGCTGCTGTTGTGACCCAAGAATAACATGCAAAACTGACAAGGAAATGTAACGGTTGAAAAGTTCTAAAATTAACATTAAGGAAGTCAGGAGAACCCAAGAGAGCAGATTTGTATCATGTTATTACATGTTATTACGCTGCAACCTCACCTAGTTAATAGTTATTCATACCATGACAGTGTCAAGCATTAGTAAGGAGAGCGGCAGCACAACCTACTGGATACATAGCAGAATGACAGCTGAAGCATTTGCACTCAAATACATAAAAATGTAGGATTGCCTCTGGCGATACTTTTTATGAAACGCTGATAGTTCAATGGATATTGTGTTTCCATTAGTGTTTCTAAAGAAATGTACGGCTTTTGACTATATTTAGTACATCTCTATGTTGCACCATAATATATCCACTCCTCAACACTGGAAATCTGTTTAAAGTATTATCTGTTCAATGTATAATAGGGAAAGAAATAATGCTGTCACTAATATCAACCAATCAGATGCCTTAAAAAGCAGGGGGGGGGATTTTTTTTTTAGTGTAAATTCTTTTCTTAGTATATGTCTGTGTATATGCTGTGTATATTATCTTCTACAATTTAATGTTAAATGTTTCTCTCTGTCTTTATAGGGAACCTGACACCAGAAAAAATGCTGTTAACCTGCAGATGTGAGGTCAATCTACAAGTTAATAACGTTAGTCGCCTGCACGTATCCGAATGCTGGGGGGAGAAAATGAACTTTATTCTCCCCCGCCACGGCTACAGCTGCCGATCTGTATACTAAGTGCGGAGACTGAACCAGCGACTGAAGCCCGAAGGCTGTGGGGGGAGAAAAGTTCATTTTCTCCAGCAGCATTCGCCTAAATTCGGGCACTAGCCAGGATAATAACCCCATATCTGCAGGTTACTAGAGTTTGTTCTGGTGACAGGTTCCCTTTTAAAGGGAAAGATTACATGAAAAGAACGGTTGAAATGAGGTTTTGCTGACCAAATAGATAGGTGCAATGTAAACTCTCCAGAGTGATAAGGAAGAGAGCTTTCCCCTTTCAATGTACTAGTTTGCAATTGAGCTCAGTACCCAAGACACTAAGATTACATAGACCCCAAAGAAAGTGATTCATAAACTGACATCTACAGCACTGTTACAGGTACCAGCTCCTCCCATTAGTCTCAGCCCCAACACACCCATGAGGGTCATGTTAGTACTTTCCTCAGTGCCCTTCTTGAATGGCAGCCATATTGTGCCCAAGTATTATAATTCCCATTTCACCACCCATAAGAATAATAGCCAGAGTGCTCTGATTAGTCCTGCATCACACTACCTTTCCCCTTAATATCAGTTTGTGAAACAGCAAAAATGAAAATGTCAACAACTTTAAAAGGAAGTCTCACATAAGCTGAAAGCTGCTGCACAACTGTCCTGGGTTCGGGATTCAGCTAAACTCTCTTGTGCTCCACATCAGGCTTTCCAAGGAGCCCAGCATGCTCTCATCTGATCATATAACTAGGCCTATATAAGACCCACCAAGAAACACACCTGTGTCTTGGTATTAAGAATCTTACTTTGTGTGTGCACAGGTCCATATGTGCTTCCCTGTGTCCTGTCTACCTGCTACCTCCAGTGCTTCAAGTACCTGTTTCCCTGTGTCCTGTTTGTGTGGCACCCCAGGAGTCCTGTTGCCACTGAGCATTGCCTCCCTCACAGGTGGTTTTGTCATGCCTGGAAGCAAGGCAGAGTTCTCTGGTCAGGTAACATAGCATTCAACACTTTTCCTGGCTCCAGACCAGGACGGGGAGCTCAAAACCCAGTTTTAGGGGAGCTTCTCTATTAGTTCTGGCCTGGAGGTGGGGTTAGGCAGTCAGTGAGGTGGAATGGAAGAGTGAGGAGCTTGTCCCTAGATGAGAGTTGCAGTCTGAGTCAGAGAAGAGTTATAGAGGAAGAGAGAAGTCTAGGAAAAGCTGGGGAGTGGAGCTGTGACCAAGCTCACCCCAGAACAGAGCGCTAGAACCGGACACCAGAGTCCGTGGCTGCATGGGTACAACAGTCCCAGCAGCTGAAACCAGAGGGCAGGGAACTGCAGGTCCCCTGGCCCATCAGACACTTGGGGCACACAAGCATATCAAAGCCTGGAGCCGCCACAAAGGAGCGACACCTGCAATAGGCTCAAGCTGCCTGCCATACGGGCAAGTACTAGGACCATAAGGAACAAAGGCTCAAGCAAAGCTTTAAGCAGCAAGGACCTCAGAGAATATTAAGAACAAAAAAATGGAGTGCTGACTTCAATATCACATAAAAAACAATGAGTTTTATTAAATAAGTAAACATATACAGTATAACCTCATATAGGACCTCAGAGAACAGCGCAGCAAGGAGGCCTCCAACTCTGTCTAGATTGCTTCCAGGCTGTCCGGAACTCCATTTCCATCTGTTAGCATTGCTCCGGTCTGTATTCCAAACCATCAAGTAAAGGTAAAGGAAACTATAGTTCATGTGTCTGGAGTTATTCATTATTCCCTCAGTGCCGCACCCCAACGTCACTATCCCTTATAAGATCTATAGCTGCCCTGGGGCCTAGCTCTACCTGTGGAGATCTGTAACAACTCTGCTGCATTACCATCAGCCCCAGTGGTCTCCTTAGGCAGCGTTGGCCATTCCCTAATTGCCGAACACCACGGGTGGCATCACGAATTAATACCCTACAAACTTTCCTCCTCATTTATTTTAATGGATGCCCAGGGCCACAGACTGGGTCATTGCCGCCGCGACATTCCCTGAAGGACCGGCCCGGTACCGAGTACCCCACGGCCCTGTGGCTCGCACCATTTTGGTGTCACGAACAGGATTTTGTGGCCTGGCATTGCCGGGTACTCTGTGCCAGAAACTTTGTTGAATTATTACATTGCCGCCATTACTTAATCACACGGCGCATGGAGGCGCTACAGGCCATAAAGCAGATTGACCCCGACAGCGTGCAAGATGAGGATAAGTTAACGGAGCAGTTTATTTAGGGACTCCTGTCTAACAACCAAAGGACACAGCTGTGCATACTAGCCCTACAAAACTCTGACCTGAACTTTGCGCACTTTAAGGATAGAGCCATCCGGGTGCTGCCTGAACCAAATTCTAGCGGCACAGCGCCCTCTAGGAGCCCAGCAATTACATATCAGCAGGAGGCAGCATCCTTTCCCCAGACCCCTGTTGAGGCCGACAAGCCGACCCAAGACAATGACTCTTCTGCACACCTACGTCTCCAGGTCCAGGAACTGACCAAAAGTGTGTCTGCACTCACTAAAACTGTGCAGTCCATAAAAGTGGCTCCAAAGAAGAAGACACAGCTGGCCTTCAGTCCAGATGATGTCCCGTGGTGATGGCAGAGGAGGATTCCACCGACGAGAGGGAGAGACAGCGATCGCTACGACGAGGACGGACAGCCCATCTGTCGCCGCTGCAACAAGGCGGGTCACATCGCAAGATTCTGTAATTTAAACGAGTGATCCCTGGGGCAGAGGGCCATCCCCAGGAGTAAGACATCCAGGCCCACAATGCTGGCGAGACAAGTATGTGGGAGGACGGCCAGTCCTGCCCTTCGTGATTGATGGCATCCCGATGAAAGCTTTACTGGACACCGGCTCCCAGGTGACAACAATGCCGTATATCCTCTTTAAACAGTATTGGGCTGATTCAGACATCACTCACAGCCCAGATTAACACCTCAGCATCTTTGCCAGCAATGGTCAGCCCTTGCCTCAAGTGGGGTATAAAGAGGTGACAATCAAGGTTGGCCGAGTAGAATTGCAGTCACAAAGTTTGATTATAGTTGATATTAACAAATGAGAATGCCATCCTATGATTACTTTATTCACCAATGTAATAGAAAATTGTCTTGGAGAAAGTATTGTTTTGTTGCAACAGGTAGCAGAGACAGCCAGCTCCAGCCAGCAGCAGGTCCTGCAAAAAGAGATCAGAGCCCTGATGCAGAAACAACAGGTAGAGCTGTCTGGTGGAGAAGTTGTCAGTGTCAGAGTGAGTGATCCATTCCCCATTGCAGTACCTCCTAGGAGTGAAATATTAATTTCATGTCGAGCAGCAATAGGCCTTAGGGGTCAAGATTACCAGGCCCTGGTAGAACCTGTGTACACTGATACCTGTGTACACTGATACCTGTGTACACTGATACCTGTTAGAATCTGTTCAGATTGTGACTATCCACCATTTTCTTGTAGTGTTCTGGCTGCTGGTCGTTTTCCCCTGGTGCTGGGTTTGTCTTGGGTCAGGTGATTGTTTCACACTTTATTAACCTGCACCTGTCTCCCATTCCTTGCTGAACAACAGTGTTAATCCACTTGAAATCTGGGTTGGAGCTTTGCTTTGCCTTCTGTGTGTTCAATTAGTGCAGTTCTGGGACCTCTGGTTCTGCTAGTCTTAGTTTCTGTTTTCAGTTTGTTTCTGCAGCCTTCTCTTTGTTTTCTATTAGGAGGTGACTCATTTTTGAACCCAGTCCTTAGATCTTTCAAGGACCCCCTTCTATAGGTCTTCGCTTGAGATTAACCTAGGATCGTCGGTGGGTCTATTCACAAGGAATTGGTAGCCCACTCCATCATATGGTATCAGCCTAGTTGCAGTGGAGGGTCAGATTTCCCCCCTCCTACCCTAGTCCTGTGCTGCAAAATCGTAACACTACCATCCTAACAGCCAGGGGGGTAGTTGATGTCTGCAAGGGGAGGGTACCAATACGCATCTTGAAATGTGGGGAAAAAGAGGTCCATTTACCCCGGCATGCCACCCTTGCTATGCTGTTCACTGTCAGTAACAATGCAATAAAGACAGCGGAACCTTTGCTTCTGTCCAACCAGGTGGAGGACAATAGCTCTGAGGGGCACCTGGAGAATTGGTGTCAGCAGCTACACGTAGGCACTGACTCCACTCCTTTGCACCAAAAGCATGGGGCTTACCGGGTGGCTCGAGAGTATGAGCGTTGTCTTCAGCAAACACCATCTAGACTTTGGGCAGGCGAAAGGGGTCCAACACCATATCCCCACCGGAGAACATCCACCCATGAAAGACAGGTACCGGCCTGTACCTCCAGCATACTATCATTATGCCAAGAGTATGTTACGAGAGATGAAGGAGGTTGGGGTACTCAGAGATAATTGTAGCCCCTGGGCAGCTCCATTAGTCCTTGTTAAAAAGAAATATGGTACCATGAGAATGTGTGTTGACTACAGGCGAATTAACAGCATTACACACAAGGACGCCTACCCGTTACCTAGAATTGAGGAATCACTAGCTGCACTGAGATCCTCCAACTATTTCTCTACCTTAGATCTCACCAGTGGGTATTGGCAGGTTCCTGTGGCAGAAGCAGACAAAGAGAAGACAGTGTTTACGACACCAATGGGCCTCTGCGAGTATAACTACATGCCATTCTGGCTCTGCAGTGCACTGGGGACGTTTCAGCGGTTAATGGAATGCAGCCTAGGACATAAAAACTTTGAAACCGTTCTGCTGTACCTGGATGATATTGTATTCTCCAAAACCTATGAAAACCACTTGAAGCACCTGGCCAAGGTGTTTGAAGCCCTGTCCAATTTTGACTTGAAAGTGAAGCCGTCCAAATGTCATCTTTTGAAGCCCAAGGTGCGATACCTAGGCCATATGGTAACCTCAGAAGGAGTGGCACCAAACCCTGACCAAGTCGCTGTTATCCGGGACTGCCAAAGACCTAGCAACATTCATAAAGTATGGCAGTTTCTTGGGTTGGTGGGCTACTACAGGAGATTCATCAAGGGCTTCACCTAAATAGCCGCACCCCTGCAAGATCTTCTAGTGGGCCAATCCAAGAAGGCCAAGAACAAGAGTCCTCCGATCGAGTGGAACAACAAGCTAGAAGAACCCTTCACTCGGATGAAGCTGGCTCTCACAGGAGATGAAGTCCTGGCCTACCCTGACTATGATCAACCATTTGTACTATACACACTATACACCGATGCGAGCAACGTGGGATTAGGAGCAGTGCTGTCACAAATGCAGAAAGGCAGAGAGAGAGTGATTGCCAACGCCAGCAGGAAGCTTCATCCCACTGAAAGGAACTCCGACAACTACAGTTCCTTTAAACTGGAGTTCCTCGCTATAGTTTGGGCGGTAACAAAGTGCTTCAAGCACTACCTGGCTTCAGCGAAGTTTACCATCTACATGGACAATAATCCGCTAACCCACCTTGAAACAGCAAAGCTGGGTGCACTGGAGCAGTGCTGGATGGCCAGGCTGTCCAACTACGAGTTTACCATCAAGTACCTAGTGGGACATAAGAACACTAATGCTGATGCACTGTCCAGGATGCCCAATTCACCAGACAGGGGAGAGGATCCAGAAGAACTCAACGAAATCGAGCTACCAGCCTTCCACTGCCCACTTGCGGCCCAGCGCTCCAAAGGGGTGAGGAACAAGCGCTTTATCATGCAAGAGGCCACATTTAACCCATTATCCCACCATGAGTGGGCAGAGACACAGGATAGCAACCCGTCAGTCCGCCTAGTAAAGGAGTTGCTGACACAAGCTGACTTACATCCTTGTCCAGATGCTCCATAGGAAGCACAGCAGTTGTTGAAGGAGAAGGGCAAGCTGTTCATCTATGAGGGTAAGCTGTGTCGGAGGATCATCAACTCACGCACTCATGAACTGGTCTGGCAGGTGGTAGTCCCGAAGCGAGATGCGCCAGTTGTCTTGGAGACGTACCACGATGGAGCAGGACATTTCAGGTGGAAGAAGTTGGAGGTCCTACCTCGTGACAGATTTTACTGGGTTGCCATGAGGAAAGCCATTGAGAAGTGGTGCCGAGAATGTGGTCCATGCAACCTGTGCAGGAAAGACTGTAGCAGCCAATCATCACGAAGCAGCCGCTTGAACTGGTAGCTTTGGATCATGTGAAGCTGACTTCGAGTAGGAATGGCTACACGTACGCCCTGACCATCGTTGACCATTACTCGAGATTCTTGGTAGTCATGCCTGTCAAAGACCAAACAGCAAAGACAGCAGCCAAAGCGTTTCAAGAATACTTTTGTCGACTGCACTGTTACCCTGAACAAGTGCTCAACGACCAAGGCCCAGCCATTGAGGCAGAAGTGTTCCAGGAATTCTGTAACCTGTACAGCTGCAAGAAAATCAGGACAATGCCGTACCATCCACAGACAAATGGCATGTGCGATAAGATTAACCAGGTGGTAATTGACCTATTGAAGACCTTGACCCTGGAAGAGCGAAATCTATGGCCAAAGAAGTTGCCGGATCTAGTAGAGCTATAAAACCACATCCCGGTAAACTCCACCAACTGCACCCCCGTCTACCTGATGAGGGCAAGACCTGGCAAGTTACCCATTGATTTGGACATGGGAGTTTTAACACCTGAGACAACATCACCAGATGCAGACTGGGATACGGAGCAGCAGCAACAATACCGCAAAGAGCAAGAATGTGTAGAGAAAAGTTTGTCCCGGGCAAGACAGAGGCAGGAAAGAAATTATAATCAGCACACCCCTGCAGTTTCCTTGTCACCTGGAGAACAGGTACTCAAAAGGAAGAGGCGAGTTCACAAACTAGACGACCAGTGGGAGGCTGAGCCACACACAGTTTTACCTTCAGGCTTTGATAACATCAAGGTGTGCCTCATCAGTAAAGATGGAGGAAAAACCTCAATGGTAGTATCAAGAGATCATCTAAACCTGTGCACTGACCAACTAAAGGAAAGGACTGAAGACCCAGACATTCTTAAGCCCATGGAAGAGAAAATCCATACCATTCTTGGAGTTTTTCCCCCGTCTTGGACGCAGGTGAATCAAGCCATCGTAGCACCTATCCTGGCCTTTTGCCAGTCTACTGCACCTGAAGCAGCAGAGACTCTAGACCTGTCGGCTCCAGTAACAACAGCCACATCTGCAGTGGAACGCGGAAATCTGCCCTCTGTTAGCGGTGAATCTGTCAGACCCATAGTGAGTCGAAGAAGTCGCAGACGGTTACCTAGTTTACCAGTGAACACACTAAGCCAGACTAGGTCATTGGAGACACCAGTACTGAGTAGATCCACCCATAGTACAAGTGGTCAGGTCCCAGCCTGGTATAGGCTGTGGAAAAAAAGGCAGCTGTTCCTAAGTGGGTTTCTAGGGACGCCACCGGCCGGGGCTTTCCCTTCCCACTCCTTTCATCTCCTGCCCTCCCCTGTGCCTGTGCAAACGCTTCTTATTTTGGCAGCACGCCGTTTGTGCACGGACTTCCTAGCACATTATCACCCTGCATTTTGCTCCCGTCACCTCTGCTGGTATGCAACTCCTGCTGTTTTTGTAATTTATGTCCCTGTTCATTCCGGTACATGCTCAGCCTTTTTTTCCACAGCGGCGGTGCTTGTACAAATCAGCACTGATATTACATCTGTGGGATTCACCTTTTGCAGCTTTCATTATTATCATCATCATCATCATCATCATCATCGTTTCTCTGGTGAGTGCATGCCTGTTCCCTAGAGGATGAGTATTTAATGATTACTGTTTTATGTGCAACTATCCATTGCATTTGGAGCTTGCACTTTTGTTTAACTGGTGTATGTTTACTTGGGGGGTGCCTTTGATTATTATCATTTGTTTACTTTTGTAGCCTCGATTTAACCCTTTTAGCGCAGGTCTTCCTGTTTATTTTGCATTTGTTTTCTAACTGTGGGCTGACACCGACCTGCACTAGACCTAGCAGCTGGGGAATCACTAGTGTTGATTGCTTGGTAAGCGCTTGTGTGATTTGTTGTTTAAGTTAATAAGGTGTATAGTTGCAACCGTTAAGCATGAGAACCTACAGAGACTTACTGTATGAACTTTTAAATATTCGTAATAACCTGTTGATGGACAATTGGGCCACAGGACTATGTCTGATCAGGACCTCACTTGTATATAGTTACCAACATGGCTCAGGAAAGAACAAGGGGCGATGATGCATGGACTAGTCATCACCAGAACTATTTTTGAGCTTTGTTTTTTGTAATTTTTAATTTTTGAAATCTTGTAACAGTTATGATTGTTCCCTTGTTAACATGTTATCTTTCCTCAGTCCGGGAGTACTGAATTTCACAAAGGGGGAATGTGGCACCCCAGGAATCCGGTTGCCACTGTGGCATTGCCTCCCTCACAGGGGGTGATGTCATGCCTGGAAGCAAGGCAGAGTTCCTTGGTCAGGTAACATCAGCATTCAATACTTTTCCTGGCTCCAGACCAGGACGGGGAGCTCAAAAACCCAGTTTTAGGGGAGCTTCCCTATTAGATCTGGCCTGAAGGCGGGGTTAGGCAGTCAGTGGTGGGGACTGGAAGAGTGAGGAACTCGTCCCCAGATGAGAGTTGCAGTCTGAGTCAGAGAAGAGCTATAGAGGACGAAAGAAGTCTAGGAAAAGCTGGGGAGTGGAGCTGTGACCAAGCTCACCCCAGAACAGAGTGCTAGAACCGGATGCCAAAGTCCGTGGCTGCATGGGTACAAGAGTCCAAGCAGCTGAATCCAGAGGGCAGGGTACTGCAGGTCCCCTTGCTCATCAGACACTCGGGGCACACAAGCATATCAGAGCCCGGAGCCGCCACAAAGGAGTGACACCTGCAATAGGCTCAAGCTGCATGCCATATGGCCAAGTACTAGGACCATAAAAAACAGAGGTTCGAGCATAGCTTTAAGCAGCAAGGACCTCGGAGAACAGCGCAGCAAGGAGGCCTCCAACTCCGTCAGGCTTAGGGGACCCTAGATTGCTTCCAGGCTGTCCGGAACTCCATTTCCATCTGTTAGCAGTGCTCTGGTCTGCATTCCAAACCATCAAGTAGAGGTAAAGGAAACTACAGTTCATGTGTCTGGAGTTATTCATTATTCCCTCAGTCCTGTACCCCAACGTCACTACCCTTATAAGAATTATAGCTGCCCTGGGGCCTAGCTCTACCCGTGGAGAGCTGTAACAACTCTGCTGTATCACCATCGGCCCCAGCGGTCTCCTTAGGCAGCGTCGGACATCCCCTTATTGCCGAACACCACGGGTGTCATCACGAATTAATACCCTACAAACTTTCCTCCTCATTTATTTTAATGGATGCCCAGGGTCACGGACCAGGTCATTGCCACCGTGACATTCCCTGAAGGACCGGCCCTGTACCGAGTACCCCTTGGCCCTGTGGGGCACACCATCTACCTGTGGCCTCCAGTCATACAAGTATCTATTTCCCTGTGTCCTGTCTGCCTGCAGCCTGGATTGCTCACTCCTCAATTCATATATGCCTTTCAGCTGCATCAATAACCAGGATCTGTTTGCCCACCCTGACCTGAACTAAGAGGATTCACTTCACAAGGTGAGCCCTTAACAGAATACCAAGACCATGGATCCCAAAGATGCAGCAGCAACAACACCAATGTGGTGGGATACAGACTATTTGTCTGGCCTTGTTTTGCAACTAGCTGTGAGTCAACAGGAGCTTGTCCTGGCTGTGCAGAATCTCACAGCCCATGTGGACGCACTGTCTCAGGCACCTGCAGTTTCTCCACTAGCTCCTCAACACCTGCAGCAGCTTAATACTCACCAGCAACACTGAAGAGGGAGTTATCGCCTTAAAATTAACTTTTCCACCACTAAAAATAAATAACTCGTGCCTACAGTTGTGGCCAAAAGTATTGACACCCCTGCAATTCTGTCAGATAATACTCAGTTTCTTCCTGAAAATGATTGCAAACACAAATTCTTTGGTATTATTATCTTCATTTAATTTGTCTTAAATGAAAAAACACAAAAGAGAATGAAGCAAAAAGCAAAACATTGATCATTTCACACAAAACTCCAAAAATGGGCCAGACAAAAGTATTGGCACCCTCAGCCTAATACTTGGTTGCACAACCTTTAGCCAAAATAACTGCGACCAACCGCTTCCGGTAACCATCAATGAGTTTCTTACAATGCTCTGCTGGAATTTTAGACCATTCTTCTTTGGCAAACTGCTCCAGGTCCCTGTTATTTGAAGGGTGCCTTCTCCAAACTGCCATTTTTAGATCTCTCCACAGGTGTTCTATGGGATTCAGGTCTGGACTCATTGCTGGCCACCTTAGAAGTCTCCAGTGCTTTCTCTCAAACCATTTTCTAGTGCTTTTTGAAGTGTGTTTTGGGTCATTGTCCTGCTGGAAGACCCATGACCTCTGAGGGAGACCCAGCTTTCTCACACTGGGCCCTACATTATGCTGCAAAATTTGTTGGTAGTCTTCTGACTTCATAATGCCATGCACACGGTCAAGCAGTCCAGTGCCAGAGGCAGCAAAGCAACCCCAAAACATCCGGGAACCTCCGCCATGTTTGACTGTAGGGACCGTGCTCTTTTCTTTGAATGCCTCTTTTTTTCTCCTGTAAACTGTATGTTGATGCCTTTGCCCATAAAGCTCTACTTTTTTCTCATCTGACCAGAGAACATTCTTCCAAAACGTTTTAGGCTTTTTCAGGTAAGTTTTGGCAAACTCCAGCCTGGCTTTTTTATGTCTCGGGGTAAGAAGTGGGGTCTTCCTGGGTCTCCTACCATGCAGTCCCTTTTCATTCAGACGCCGACGGATAGTACGGGTTGACACTGTTGTACCCTCGGACTGCAGTGCAGCTTGAACTTGTTTGGATGTTAGTCGAGGTTCAAGTTCAAGCTGCCCTGCAGTCCGAGGGTACAGCAGTGTCAACATCCGCAAAATCTTGCGTTGAAATCTCTTGTCAATTTTTCTTTTCCGTCCACATCTAGGTAGGTTAGCCACAGTGCCATGGGCTTTAAACTTCTTGATGACACTGCGCACGGTAGACACAGGAACATTCAGGTCTTTGGAGATGGACTTGTAGCCTTGAGATTGCTCATGCTTCCTCACAATTTGGTGTCTCAAGTCCTCAGACAGTTCTTTGGTCTTCTTTCTTTTCTCCATGCTCAATGTGGTACACACAAGAACACAGGACAGAGGTTGAGTCAACTTTAATCCATGTCAACTGGCTGCAAGTGTGATCTAGTTATTGCCAACACCTGTTAGGTGCCACAGGTAAGTTACAGGTGCTGTTAATTACACAATTTAGAGAAGCATCACATGATTTTTCGAACAGTGCCAATACTTTTGTCCACCCTCTTTTTTATGTTTGGTGTGGAATTATATCCAATTTGGCTTTAGGACAATTCTTTTTGTGTTTTTTCATTTAAGACAAATTAAATGAAGATAATAATACCAAAGAATTTGTGTTTGCAATCATTTTCAGGAAGAAACGGAGTATTATCTGACAGAATTGCAGGGGTGTCAATACTTTTGGCCACAACTGTATGTCTGTCTTTTAGTTAATCTGTGTTCACAAGACAAGTACTTATTGATTCCAGGGCAGCAAAGAATTTTATGGACTTCTCTCTGGCCAAAAGTCTATAAATTTCTTTTGTTTCTTCACAGACACCCCTGAAGCTAACCTCCATTAGTGGCTCAACAATTCCAGACAGTGAATATAACTGTCCAGATTGGTGCACTACACGTGGAGGACATTTGTTTTTAAGTTTTACCACTCTCTGATGCATCGGTGCTTTTGGGACTTCCGTGGCTACAATACTATCCCTGTATTTTGCACAATCCACTTTCTCCTTGGACCATGTTCTATGTCTCTGCTGCCAAAAAATATCCTCACAGCCTGATGCTGCCACCACTATGTTCTGTGTGGCAAACATAGTGTTTACCTTGGTGGCCAAAAAGTTCACTTTTGGTCTCATCTGACCACAACACCTTCCTCCATAAACTTGGGAAGTCTCTCACATGCCTTTTGACAAACTCAAAATGAGCTTTACAATTTTTGTGCGTAAGTAAAGCCTTTTTTAGCCTACTCTTCCAAAAAGGTCACATCTATGGAGGGTACAGCTTATTGTGGTTGTATGGACTGATAATCCAGTTTCTGCTTGGGAATTCTGTAGCTCCTTCAGGGTTACCTTTGGTCTCTGTGCTGCCTCTCTAAATAATGCCCTCCTTGCCCGGGCAGAGAGTTTTGGTGGGCAGCCCTCTCTTGGCAGGTTTGTTGTGGTACTATTTTCTTTTCATTTGATTATAATGGATTTGTTGGTGTTCCAGGGGATCATTAGAGATTGGGATATTTTTTTTTAGAACCCAACCCTGATTTTTACTTCTCAACAACTGTTTCCCTGACTTGTTTGGAGATCTCCTTGGTCTTTATGGTGTTTGGTTAGTTGTGCCTCTTGCTTAATGGTGCTGCAGCCTCTGAGGCCTTTCAGAAAAGGTGTGTATATGTGGCACCCCAGGAGTCTGGTTGCTACAGTGGCATTGCCTCCCTCACAGGGGTTGATGACATGCCTGGAAGCAAAGAGGGTTTCCCTGATCGGATAACACTTACATCCAACACTTTTCCAGACTCCAGACCAGAAGGGGGAGCTCTAAACCCGGTTTCAGGGGAGCTTTTCTATTAGTTCTGGCCTGGAGGAAGGGTGAGTCAGTCAGTGGCTGGAACTGAGAGACAGAGTAAGTGGAGAGAGGAGAGAGGAGAAGTGAAAGAGAACCTGGAGAGTGGAGCTGTGACCAAGCTCACCCCAGATTACGCGCTAGAAGCCGGACGCCGGAGTCCGTGGCTGACGGGTACAACAGTCCCAGCACCTAAAATCGGAGGGCAGGGGATTGCAAGTCTCCTGGCCCAGCAAACACCTGAAGGCAGAGCAGCAGACCAGAGCCCGGAGCCACCATAAAGGAGTGACACCTGCAATAGGCTCAAGCTGCCTGCCATACGTACTTCAGAACAATAGGGAACAGAGGACTGAGCATAGCTTTAGGCAGCGAGGACCTCAGAGGACAGCGCAGTAAGGAGGCCTCAAAACCCATCTGGCTTAGTGAATCCTAAGTTGCTTCCAGGCTCCCCGGACCTCCATTGTCATCTGTAAGCAGTGCTCCGGCCTGCACTTCAAACCATGAGTAAAAGTGTGGAAACTGCACCCTGCTGTGTCCTCGGAGTTATTTACTGTGCCATCCACCCTGCACTACATCCATCATCTCTTTAACAATATAATTGCCCTGGGACTAAGCTCTACCTGTGGAAAGCTGTATCAACTCTGCTGCATCACCATCAGCCCCAGTGGTCTCTTTAAGCAGCGTCGGCCATCCTTAGCCGAGTACCACAGGCGGTGTCACGAATTATCTCTTATAAACTTTATTTCCTCTTAATCATCATTTTTCATTGGATGCCAAGGGCCATGGACCGTGTCACCGTACCGAGTATCCCCATGGCCCTGGCGGGTGCTCCATTTATAATAGCAGACCATGTGACACTTACATTGCACACAGGTGGACTTCCTTTTAAAAGCATGTTACTTATGAAGGGAAAAATTTTAGGGGCTTCATAGCTGTCCTGATCCATGCGGGATCAGGACAGATAAAAGCACAGGTAACCTTTTTTTTTCCTTAAGCTGTGCTTAAGTGTGGTTTTTGCCCCCGGTGGCCATTTGGATTATTGCACTGTGGTGTCGTTTGTTCTAAGTTTGCCCCCGGTGGTGGTGAGCATCTTTGCACTCTGTTTCTTTAGTTAAGTGCACATGTTTATAATGCAGGTCTGATTGCTGACTCTGCTATAAAAGAGTCACAGGTGTTGCAATCAGCGTTGGTGATCGTATTCATTTCAACCATCCTTGGTGGAGGAAGGAGCTGGAGAATGTTCCTTGCAGCACTGTCTTAGCCCTGGTGTGGAAGGAGTCATAGGGGATTTCCTTGTAGCTCTGACAGAGCTTGGTGGCAGCGTTTCAGGAGGAGAGCTGCATTCTGGTGGTGGACTCTGTTGCCAGGAGCAAGTGCAACAGAGTAAAGCTAAGTGGTGTTCCCCTGTTTGTGTTTTCCCTTAGTGTGTATTAGTACAGCGGTGAGGCCAGTGCTTGCACCACCCAGCTCCCTAGCAAGGGATAGATGTAGGGTGTGCTAGGGTGAGAGGTATCCTGAGCGGCGCCCGGTGCGGAACTGGCCTAGGGAACGTTAGGAGCGTTAGGGACACTGATTTAGGGGAGTGCAGGAGGTCTCCACGTCCCCTTTACCTATCACAGGGACCACCATTGTAACTGTTTTCTCTTCCCCTTGTCTTGTTGTGTTAGTTGCCGGCCTGCGGGCCGTGTCACACAGGACTGTATCATGTGCCGTGTCTTGTTTACAGTTACCGGCCTGCGGGTCGCGTCACACAGGACGGGTCAACGTGACATTATCACCAACCGATAATTTTTTTTTTCTGCTGAGCCATGGACCCAGTTCAGACCTTTGCCCAAATGCTGCAGACCCTTACTGATGAGATTAGGGGGCTGCGCGTTGAGTTGGTGCAGCAACTGCAGCAGTTGGTGGGCTTTGGGGGCTTGGTTCAGAGACAGGCTCAGCCAGAACCCAAGATATCCCTACCTGACAGATTTTCTGGAGGGAGAGATCAATTCTTTGCATTCCAGCAAGCCTGTAAATTGTATTTCAGGCTGCGCCCTCGTTCATCACGGAGTGAAGAGCAACGGGTGGGAATCATTATGTCCCTTCTTAAAGGGGATCCCCAATCCTGGACCTTTTCCCTACCGGACGATTCTCCATCATTGGTGTCCGTGGACAAGTTTTTTGCGGCTTTGGCGCTTGTGTATGGGGATCCTCATGGCGTCACCCTGGCGGAATCTCAGATCCGTAGGTGTAAACAGGGAGCCCAGGTCGCTGAGGAGTACTCCTCAGAGTTTAGGAGATGAGCCACTAACACTCAGTGGAATGACCCTGCACTTAGGAGTCAATTTGTGCAGGGTTTGTCTCCAAAGTTGCAGGATACTCTGGTGCAGAACGCCGCCCCCAGGTCCCTGGAGGCCGCCATGTCCCTTGCCATCCAGGTGGATAGACGCCTTAGGGAAAGACATATACAAAAAGTGCACCCTGATGTCCTCGCTAGGGAGGAGGACCCACCAGTGCGGACGGAGGAACCCAGACAGCCCGGTGTTGATACAAAAAAGGGGGTATCTTCGGCTCGTCGTGGTGGGGGGTATGCTTTTCCTGTGGGAAGCCTGGCCATTTTATGAGCCTGCCCAGTTGATGCCAAGTCTCCGGACGAACCCATGCAAGTAGGAGTAGCTAGCTTATATTCGGAGTTGCCTACGGTTCGGGGAGTGGTGTCGGCATGTTTGTACTGTGGGCAGACTGGTCATGTCCTGAAGGCTTGCCCATTGCGTGCCCAATTATCTGTGCCATCTGGGAAGCTGCATTCCCCTGGTCGCTTGGAGGGAGGCGACCAGGAAGTATACATTTCCTCCATTTTGCCCTACCAAGGTACTATGTCAGCAGAGGTGTTGGCTGGCAGCGTACCGGAGGAGATAGATTGGCGGGTGAGGGAAGTGATCAGCTGGGGGCACTTGTGTAAGGGCTGCTGCCTAGAAACTACTGGCTCTGCCGTCTCTCTTCCACGGACCCCTTCCTCACCGGTGAGAGCAGCAGATGTGCTACAGGAGAGTAGGGGCAAGTCTCAAGCCTCGCCATTGGCCAACCCTGGGAGGCGCAAACCTCGTGGTGGAAGGGGTTGGAGGGTGGTGTACCCCTTGGTGAAGTGCGGGGGTGCGAGTGTGGTGACACAGGGGGACGCCTCTGTTGTCAATCCCAGAAAGAGTTCTCCAAGTGGTGACAAACAAACGAGTGGCAATAAACGTTCAGGTCCGGACCTGTGCGTGAACGAGCATGTATGGGTGGCCACCAAAAAGCATCCAGTAGAAGTGTGTTGTGGAGTGTTAACAGCTCATACCAAACATACACATACACAACCCATTCCCCAGGTCACTTCTTCGGAGATGGGTGTTGCCTCCAGAACATACGATGCCAATACCAGCGGGCTCGTTTGTCATCAACCTGACATGCAGGTAGTTGCTTGGGTGAACTCTGGGTCTGGGCATCCCCGCTGTAGGTGGTTCCCTGATGGGGAGCGGTCTTGAGGGTCCAGAGGCCCCTCATTAAGGGGAGGGTACTCTCATGATCCATGCGGGATCAGGACAGATAAAAGCACAGGTAAGTGTGGTTTTTGCCCCCGGTGGCCATTTGGATTATTGCACTGTGGTGTCGTTTGTTCTAGGTTTGCCCCCGGTGGTGGTGAGCGTCATTGCACTCTGTTTCTTTAGTTAAGTGCACATGTTTATAATGCAGGTCTGATTGCTGGCTCTGCTATAAAAGAGTCACAGGTGTTGCAATCAGCGTTGGTGATAGTATTCATTTCAACCATCCTTGGTGGAGGAAGGAGCTGGAGAAAGTTCCTTGCAGCACTGTCTTAGCCCTGGTGTGGAAGGAGTCATAGGGGATTTCCTTGTAGCTCTGACAGAGCTTGGTGGCAGCGTTTCAGGAGGAGAGCTGCATTCTGGTGGTGGACTCTGTTGCCAGGAGCAAGTGCAACAGAGTAAAGCTAAGTGGTGTTCCCCTGTTTGTGTTTTTCCTTAGTGTGTATTCGTTCAGCGGTGGTGCCAGTGCCTGCGCCACCCAGCTCCCTAGCAAGGGATAGGTGTAGGATGTGCTAGGGCGACAGGTATCCTGAGCGGCGCCCGGTGCGAAATCGGCCTAGGGAACGTTAGGAGCGTTAGGGACACTGAAACAGTGGAGTGCAGGAGGTCTCCACGTCCCCTCTCCCTATCGCAGGGACCACCATTGTAACTGTTTTCCCTTCCCCTTGTCTTGTTGTTTTAGTTACCGGCCTGCGGGTCGTGTCACACAGGACTGTATCACCTGCCGCGTCTTGTTGTTTACAGTTACCGGCCTGCGGGTCACGTCAAACATGACGGGTCAACGTGACAATAGGAGTGAATACATGACAATTTTTAGTTATTTGATCCCATAAATTTAATTATGCCTATATTTTTCTTACTTCACTTCACCAACTTAGACTATTTAGTGCTGATGCATCACACACAAATCGGATTGCAAAAATATTTACTGTATTTTTCAGACTATAAGATGCACTTTTTCCCTCCAAATATGTGGAGGAAAATGGAGGTGTGTCTTATTGTCCGGCTGGCTGTGGTGGGGAGGTGGGTGGCAGCAGCGATGGAGCAACGGGTCACAGGAGGCAGGAGCTGGCGGCTGCAGATTACTCCCGTGCCTACAGCTAAAGAGAAATGCATTCCACGCCCATGGGTGTAGAGGGCTGTTAGCCGCCGCCTTCCTGCAGCTGTCGTGTCCCCGCTACTTAAGGCAATGAATATTCACTGCTCTCCACTCCCATAGGCATGGATGCAGTGAATATTCATTCCCTTTTGTAGCAGCACACATGAAAGCCTGGCAGCTGCAGGAACACTAACACTGTGCCCACTATTAACTTCTTAACGACCAGAGATATTTCGGTTTTTGCATTTTCGTTTTTTGCTCCCATTCTTCCCAGAGCCATAACTTTTTTATTTTTAGGTCAAAATGGCCATGTGAGGGCTTTTTTTTTGCGGGACAAGTTGTGCTTTTGAACAACACTATTGTATTTAATGTATTGTGTACTGGAAAATGGGAAAGTAATTCCAAGCGAGGTGAAATTGCAAAAAAAGTGCAATTCCACGGTTGTTGTTTTATTTTCTTACCATATTCACTAAATGCTAAAACTGACCTGCCATTATGATTCTCCAGGTCATTACAACTTCATAGACACCAAATATGTCTAGGTTCGTTTATATTTAAGTGGTGAAAAAAAATCCAAAATTTGGTAAAGAAAACAAAATGGCACCATTTTCCGAGGCCCGTAGCGTCTCCATTTTTCCATGATCTGGGGCTGATTGAAGGCTCATTTTTTTGCGCGCTGAGCTGACTTTATAATTGATACCATTTTGGTGTAGAATAGATAAAATGTTTTGATCGCCCGTTATTGCATTTTATTGCAATGTAGCGGCAACCAAAAAACTTAATTCTGATGTTTTGAATTTTTTTCTCGTTACTCTATTTAGCTATCGGGTTAATTCTTTTTTTATATTGATATATCGGGTGATTCTGAACGCGACAATACCAAATGCGTGTATATTTGATTTTTCATTGCTTTATTTTGAATGGGGCGAAAGAGGGGTGATTTTAACATTTATAGTTTAATTTTTTTAATATTTTTAAACATTTTTTTTTACTTTTTGCATGCTTCAATAGTCTCCATGGCAGACTAGAAGCTGCAAGTATTTTGATTGCTTCTGCTACACACAGGCTATAATGAGATCGCCTGTGTGTAGCAGAAATGTTCACTTGCTATGAGTGCCGACCACGGGGCGGCACTCATAGCAATCCGGCAGTGATAACCATAGAGATCTGGTTCAGACCTCTGGTTATTATACCGACGCATCGGTGGCCCATGATGTGACAGGGTCACTGATGGGGGGATTAGCAATGCATTTCCGGTAACACACATAGTCCTGGTGTGGGTAGCAGTGAGTATTCTAGCAGCTGGAATGAGGGGGCTAAGCATACCAGGATAGGGTGAGGGGGCCATGCATACCAGGATAGGGGTGAGGGGACCATGCACACCAGGATAGGGGATGAGAGGACCATATATACCAGGATAGGGGATATTAAGTACAGAATTGACCACATTTTTTGCTTCAATTTTTTTCCCTCTCATTTCCTCCTCTAAAACCTAAGTGCGTCTTAAGGTCCGGTACGCTTTACAGTCGGAAAAATACGGCAAACACAGGTTGTAATATAACAAAATAGGTAAAAAATCAAGGGGGTAAATACTTTTGCAAACCACTGTAAGACCGACCAATACACACACTGTGTCTTGGTATTAATATTGTTAGTTTGTCTGTGCATCACTACTTGCGCCATACCTGGTCCCTGTACTGTCTGCCTGAGGACTCCAGTGCTTGAAGTACCTGTTTCCCTGTGTCCTGTCTGTATGCGGCCTCCAGAGCTCGCTCCTTATTCCCTACATGCCTTTATGCCTCCCTCTTCTTCAACACCCTGGATCCATGTGTCTACCCGGACCTGGAATTAGGGGATCCACTTTACAAGGTGAGCTCTTAACATTAGCCACAGTGTGATTGAAACAATCTATGTTGCAAAATGCTCTAAAATGTATGAGACATGGATCAACTTGCTGAAAAGTTTTCTTGGCCAAATAGAGCTGAATGAGAAACCAACATGGCAGCTAAGAGTAGACAGTATCGTATATCATTCGTTTTAGGCTTTTGGCTCTTTTCACACTGTTAGCTGTTTCCTCCACAAGTATATGTAAGAAGCTTTCGAGCCTTATATGCCTAAAGCATTTAGAAAAAGTGTGAACAGATCCTAATGAGTATGTCTTGCAGATCTGATGCCAATATTAGAATTCTGTGCAAAAGTGAGTGTGACACCAACCCCATTCCTGATCAGGATGATTGATCACAGACTATTTCAGGTACTTGTTTTTTTCCAAAACTCCATATTAGGCCACGTTCACGCGCTCAGTATTTTACATCAGATTTTGCAAGCCAAAACCAGGAGTAGGTGAAAAATTTGATGACGTCTTTCTATTATACCTTTTCTCTGATTGTTCCATTCCTGATTTTGGCTTACAAATACTGATGTAAAATACTAAGCAAGCATTGAACATTTGAACGTGGCTTATGATTCTATGATTCTATGATTCTTACCATTGTAACAGTGTGACAATACTCCTGAAAAACCCCGGAGTTTTGTATCATTGGTGCGAAAAGGCTGCCACCTACTCTTCAGATGCGACCATGCGGAACTAACAGGAAGAGGAGGAGTTGAAGGTGGAACGAGTTTGAATGTAACACATAGTCAGGTGCCATTCATGACAGAGTTACTAAATATAAAGAGTCTGCGTGCCAAACCAGAGCGGGGTTTTGGTTCTAAAGGAGAGCACGGTCCAGATGTGTTCAGGAGGACATGCTGCAGCCGCAGTGAAGTGACAGGCCAGGACGAGAAGCGAATACCAATTGGCTGCTATCCGGTTACACATAGGAACCCAGCAACACCAAGTGAGACCCAGAGTCCCGACTACGCTGGTACAGACCCGATCAGCTCCGGTCAAGACCCAGAGTCCCAACAATGCCAGTCAAGATCCGAATCCGAGGTCTGTGCCAGTCAAGATCCAGAGTCCAAACGACGCCGGTCAAGAACCAGAGCCTATCCCTCTTCCATCAGACCAGGAAGAGACCCAACATCAATCAAGCACCAAAGATCCGTGAGGAGACTCCAGTTAGAAGACGACGCTTGCGTTGGTGAATATGGGACACAAGTAAGCAGGGCCCTCTCTTCCAGCACCCAAGTACAGGACAGGGATTGGCATGGGCAGGGGCAGTGGACTTGGTGGGAATCAATTGAAGTGAAGGAGGCCCAACGTGCTTTGGTAGACTTTGTAAGGAGGACTTGCAGCCTCCCAGAAAGAATCGGAGGCCCCCACTAGCTCCATTGTAGCGGGCGTAATCTACACAGTAGCTCCCACTGGAATGTGTGTTTACCACGTTAGAGAAACAGAAATATAATCCTCAAGAAGCTTCCCTAACGTTTAAAGTGAACGTTAAGGACTCATTGTATTCTCTGTATTGTATAATTTACTTGTTGCATCAGGTTAACTGTTTATATTTTATATAATACTAGATGGTGGCCCGATTCTAATGCATCAGGTATTCTAGAATGTGTATGTAGTTTATTTATGAAGATTTAAGAATAATGCAATGAATACACAGGATTTTCCAGGTAAAGTCGCCGGGCGCGACCAATCAGAAAAGCGTGGTTCAAATCCTGTGGCAATTCGCGGGCAGACTGCACCTGTCGCTGATTGGTCACGCCCAGCTGTCCGCGACCAATCAGGCTAGCACCGGTCATCTCCCGGCTGCGTCGCTGCTGACCTCCGTGCGGCAGGAGATGACCCGCGGCAACCGTCGGGAGATCAGCGGCTAGCGCCACAGATCTCCCGATGGTAGGGGTGGCGTGCGTCGATCAAATTCCGCAGCTGGACTGCACCTGTCGCTGATTGATCGCGGCCGGTCGAGCGCGACCAATCAGCGACGCGGGATTTCCGTTACAAACAGAGAGACAGACAGACAGAATTAGACGATTATATAGTAGATATTTATGCAGACTTTTTACATTTTTTCTACAATTCTTGTTTTTGGCGACATTTATCTGTTTCCAATGGCACCTGAGGGGTTGCTATGGTTACGCTGGTCCGCTGTAATGATCTATTGCCTGTCCCTGTGAGAAACTATCTTCTGAGGTATTAAAACCTCTTTTTATTTACATTTCTCAGTTTTTATGTCATTTGTGAGAATCTCTCCTCTCACCTGAGGATATAACTGCATGGGACATTGGTCGTCATGGTAACGCAGCTCCTACCTACAAATAGCGTTTTTTCATCTATGTAATTTAACCCCTGGACGTCTGCATACACCTTCTTTAGGGTTGCCCCGTGCCAACCGGGAGGGTTTTGCCTTTTTTTTGTCCATGCTGTCACTGGGCACATTACTGCTAAAAGTCCTGTCATTGAGCGCTGTGGGCGCCATCTGTTTTCCTATTGGTGACGTCACCGCTACCCGGTGTTTGGGCGGTGTAGAAAATTGCTTTTGAAAGGCTTCTGGGATCGACTTTGGGATTGCCCCTTGCAGACTGGGGGGCTGAACCCTCATCTGACCTTGTTTTCCCTGGGCACACCTCTTGTGAAGGTTCCGTCTCTGCCTGCTGCATGCGCCATCTTCCTCCTCTGTGGTGACGTCACCGCTACCCGGTGTTCGGGTGGTGTGGAGATTTCCTTCTAAACAGCATCTGCGTCCTGCCTTAGGCTTGCCCCTTGCTGACCGGGGGTTTTTTGCCCTCTGATCAAGTCAAGGCAGGGCACATCGCTGGTGAAGTTCCTGTGGAGGATTGCTGTGGACACCATCTTCCTCCACCTTCAATGACGTCAGCGCTACCAGCAGTATCCGGGTCGGTGCTCAAATTATCTTGGATCTTCCTCTGTCACCTTCCTTGGGGATGCCCCTCATGGCCTGAGGGGTCTGCGATCTATATTGGACTTTTTTTCACCAGGCATACTGCCCTAGAAGATCTTGCTGCAGACCGCTCTCTCCTTCTCCGTCAGGGCGCGACCAATCAGTGACGCGGGATTTCCATTACAAACAGACAGACAGAATTAGACGATTACATATTAGACTAGCTGAAGAGCCTGGCGTTGCCTGGGCATAGTAACCAACTGTGGTTAGTTATAACAAATTATAATGATTATATTACACATAAAAACCGTGCATCTAAACCTATCCTGTGTGATACTGACTGCTGAGCCGTGTATCTAATCCTATTCTGTGTGATACTGTCTGCTGAGCTGTGTATATAATACTATTCTGGTGATAATGTGTGCTGAGCTGCGTATCTAATCCTATCCTGTGTGATACTGTCTGCTGAGCTGTGTATCTAATCCTACTCTGTGTGATACTGACTGCTGAGCCATGTATCTATTCCTATCTTGTGTGATACTGACTGCTGAGCCGTGTATCTAATCCTACCCTGTGTGATACTGTCTGCTGAGCCATGTATCTATTCCTATCCTGTGTGATACTGACTGCTGAGCCGTGTATCTAATCCTATTCTGTGTGATACTGTCTGCTGAGCTGTGTATCTAATACTATTCTGGTGATACTGTGAGCTGAGCTGTGTATCTAATCCTATCCTGTGTGATACTGTCTGCTGAGCCGTGTATCTATTCCTATCCTGTGTGATACTGACTGCTGAGCTGTGTAACTAATCCTACCCTGTGTGATACTGACTGCTGAGCCATGTATCTATTCCTATCCTGTGTGATACTGACTGCTGAGCTGTGTATCTAATACTACCCTGTGTGATACTGACTGCTGAGCTGTGTATCTAATCCTATCCTGTGTGATACTGACTGCTGAGCTGTGTATCTAATCCTATCCTGTGTGATACTGACTGCTGAGCCGTGTATCTAATCCTATCCTGTGTGATACTGGGCTCCCCCTGCAGTCTGTGTCAGAGGGTGATCTGTGTTGGCACGGTAATAAATTGTGTTATTTCCAGCTTTACAGAAGGACGATAACACCATAGAAATGATAAGAATAATAGGCCTCAGTTACTACAACTGTCTACATAGAAAGCTGTTGCTGAGAGCAACCAATCACAGCTCATTTTTCATCTTTTAAACAGCTCTGGGACAGCGTGGCGAGTTTTGAATGGTGACTTTTGTGTTTTGACTTTTATGTGGCGAGGTTGGTGTATGTGTGGTGAAATGTGTGCTGAGGGTGGTATATGTGTTCAAGCACGTGGTAGTGTGTGGCGCATTTTGTGTGTGTGTTCATATCCCCGTGTGTGGTGAGTATCCCATGTCAGGGCCCCACCTTAGCAACTGTACGGTATATACTTTTTGGGGCCATCGCTCTTATTCTTTAAGTCCCCCTTGTTCACATCTGGCAGCTGTCAATTTGCCTCCAACACTTTTCCTTTCACTTTTTCCCCATTATGTAGATAGGGGCAAAATTGTTTGGTGAATTGGAATGCGCGGGGTTAAAATTTCACCTCACAACATAGCCTATGATGCTCTCTGGGTCCAGAAGTGTGACTGTGCAAAATTTTGTGGCTGTAGCTACGACGGTGCAGATGCCAATACATGCATACACTTTTTCCCCATTATGTAGATAGGGGCAAAATTGTTTGGTGAATTGGAACACGCGGGGTTAAAATTTCACCTCACAACATAGCCTATGACGCTCTCGGGGTCCAGACGTGTGACTGTGCCAAATTTTGTGGCTGTAGCTGCGATGTTTTGGATGCCAATCCCGGACATACACACACACACCCACATTGAGCTTTATATATTAGATTGCAAATTTTCCCCAATATCTGTAGAAATAAATAGTTAATTGAATGTTCCCATCTTGTGTTCCTCTGCCTGTCGCATTTGATCACCTGCTTACACCAGCATGGTGAAGTTGGTGTAGTATCGTGTATTGTGGGCTGAACATATTTGTGTCACACTAGTTAAGTTCAAGATTAAGCAGAATTTTCAGCTTGCGGTATATCACTTCTGCCTTATTGGGCTATTATTGGTTTATAGTTCTAGAAATTGTCAGTGGGCCTGATATTTATGTTTTCATTAAATAAAGCAGTCAGTAGAGCAGAAGGCTAAATAATTTGCAGGGATGATTAGTCTCTGCCTTTTGGTATTTATGTCGCTGTCATGAGTGACCTTCTTTAAATTTGATTCTACTGTCCGTGGATGATTGTAGCCGTATTTCAGATTGTTATTAATGAAATCCTTAAACTTTGAAATGGCTCGGAATTGAGGTGAGCCCTGAATTTCCATGACAAGTTTAAAATTGATTTAAAAAATGACAGCAAAAGTCCTACATCAGCGCTCAATCAAACATATTGGTTTTATATTGACAGCATAATAGTATGCTCTAATTTCAACTCTGAATAATTATCTACAATAAAAGCAAACAACGGGGGCAAATGATTCAAATAATCACATTAGATATCCTGAGCGTTCACACCCTTCATATATTTCAAACTAATTTTTACTATAGATGTCCTAGAATTCTTTGAATGGACTGTGTTGAATAGTGACTGGGGCCCAGAGAATGACATACTTTAACACATGGCCGTAACAGTTTACAGTGGTTTGCAAAAGTTTCCCCTTCACTCTCCCCTTGGCATTTTTTGTATTTTGCTACCTCAGAACCTGAAGTTTCACTGTTTTTTTAAGGGTTTGCATCTTCATGTAAAGAGCGTGACTACAAATGTGAACCTGTGGTTTTCTTTTTTATTGTGAAGCAAACAACAAATATGACACAATAATTGAAAACTTCAGTTTGCATAACCATTCACCCCTTCTAAAGTCAGTACTTTGTAAAGCCAAGTTTGGCAGGAATTACAGCTGCAAGTTGCTTTGGATAAGTCTTCATGAGCTTTCCACATCTTGCCACTGAGTTTTTTTGCCCATTCCTCAAGGTAAAACTGCAGCTTCTTCATGTTAGGCTAGTTTCACACTAGCGTATGGAGGAGCTGTGGAGGGATGCAGACTTCCTCCGTGAAGCTCTGCCCACTGCCGCGCCTCCTCCGTTCAGCTCCGCCTCAGTCGGCATGCGGCCTGTGGACCCTATCTTTAGCATTGAGTACACAGGCTGTGCCGATGTATACAGATGCCTCTGCATGCGTCTTTTTGACGGTGCGGCGACTGCAACAAAATGCAACACGTTGCGTTCGGCGCAGTCGCCTCACCGTCAAAAAGACGCATGCGGAGGCATCCGCATACATCGGCATGGCCTGTGTACTCAATGCTAAAGATTGGGTACGCAGGCCGCATGCCGACAGGGGCAGAGCTGAACAGAGGAGGCGCGACAGTGGGTGGAGCTTCACAGAGGAAGTCTGCATCCCTCCACAGCTCCTCCATACGCTAGTGTGAAACTAGCCTTAGATGGTTTCCTCTGGTGAACAGCAATCTTCAGCTCTGATCACAGGTTCTCAATTGGTTTAAGGTCTAGGATTTTACTAGGCCACTCCAAAACATTTACATGTTTCCCCTTAAACCACCCGAGTGCTGGTTTAACAGTATGCTTTAAGTCATTGTCTTGTTGGAAGGTAAACCTCTGTCCGAGTCTCAAATCACTGATAGACTGAACCAGGTTTTGCTCAACAATATCCCTGTATTTTGAAGCATCCAACTTCCCCTCTGACCATGTTCCGTGTCCCTGCTGCCAAAAAACATCTCCACAGCATGATGCTGCCACCACGTTTCACTGTGGGGATGGTGATCTTGGAGTGATGAGCTGTGCTGGTTTGGCCCCAGGTAGTGTTTACCTTGGTTGCCAAAAAGTTCAGTTTAGGTCTTATGTGTTCACAGAACCTTCTTCCATACATTTAAACATTTAGGGAGTATCTCACATGTCTTTTGGCAAACTTAAAACGAGCCTTACAACTATGGTAAATAAAGGCTTTTTTCTGCCCACTCTTCCATAAAGGCCACCTCTATGGAGTGTACAGCATATTGTGGTTGTATGGACAGATACTCCAGTCTCTGCTTGGGAACTCTGCAGCTCCTTCAGGGTTACGTTTGATCTCTGTACTGCCTCTCTGAATAATGTCCTCCTTGCCCGAGCTGAGAGTTTTAGTAGCATCCCTCTCTTGGGTAGGTTTGTTGTTGTACCATGTTCTTTCCTTTTGATGATAATGGATTTGATGGTGCTCCAGGGCATCCTCAGAGACTGAGATTTTTTTTTATTACCCAACTCTGACTTCTAGTTCTCAGCAGCTTTGTCCCTGACTTGTTTGTAGATCTCCTTGGTCTTCATGATGCTGTTTGCTTAGTGATGCCTTTTGTTGCAGCCTCTGTGGCCTTTCAGAAAAGGTGTGTATATACTGACAGACTATGTGACACTTAGATTGCACACAGGTGGACTTCCTTTTACTAAGCATGTGACTTATGAAGGGAATTGCTTGCACCTGAAATTTTTAGGGGCTTCATTGCAAAAAGGGTGAAGACATATGAACATGCCAATTTTTAGTTATTGAATCCCATACATTTAATTTATGACTATATTTTTCTCACTTTACCACCTATCAGACTATTTACTTCACGCACAAATCATATTACAAAAATATTTATACACAGCATGTTTTGTAACAAAAATAGGTAAAATGCCAAGCCACTGTATTTCAGTTTAACGCCATGTTCACTCGTTCAGTATTTTACCCCAGTATTTGTAAGCCAAAATCAGGAGTGGGACAATCAGAGGAAAAGTATAATAGAAACACGTCACCACTTCTGTATTTATCAACCACTCCTGGTTTTGGCTTACAAATACTGATGTAAACTACTATGAGATACTGAACGTGTGAATGTGGCCTACTATTAAGAAGTTTAAAGGGACTGACTATTTTTTTTCCTCCACCTAATACGAGAACAGCCTATTGTAGAAACACAGATCCTGATTCCAGCTATGTGTTACATATTGGGCTTATTGCTGTAGTTTTGATAAAAGCCCTGTTATATCATCAGGAGAATATCACTAGTAAACCTGCTACCATGTTGTCCTCAATACTCATGAGCTCCTTATAACCTCACAACTGATTGTTAGCTTTCTGCCTATGCACAGTGTACACAGAAATCTGTCAATCAGTGATGTGAGCGGGATTATAAAGCATTCTGCAGCAGATGAAACACTGATTTTATCAATACTGCAGCAAGCAGCCCAGTGATACATTGCTGCTACATCATTCTGCTCTCAGATGGGGAAGCATAATTTGGTGACAGACTATTTAATTTTTGTTTTATAAGATGCGATGGACGAGATTTTTAGGAAATAAAATGCTATTTGATAGTATAAATTGCAGTACAAAAAAAAAAATCACGGTCTAGGATTTCATGTGCTTTACATCAGCCACAGACGTTGTAAACAGCTTTTGTCTGCACCTTAAATATTTGATTTCAGTGCTGTGCTGCTCAAATCTCTTTTCTGTGACCTTCTGCTCAGGCACCCCGCGATTCCATTATGTGTGGCCAGAAATAGAGATGGTATTCCCTGTTATTCTCCTGCTTCTCATGTGACATTACTCTAGAAGAAAAATCCTCAGTGGAATGTAAAATGTTGTGGAAATGAAGCTGGGTCTGTGCCTAGGAATCCTCAAGGAATAAAGGCAATCAAACAAATAAACAAGCAGAAGCAAAGAATCCAGATCAATAAGACGTGGAGTTAAAGTGATTTGGCTTGTACACAGAACGGGATTGTTGGTTAGATTGGCACTGGTTGCACATAAATATACCACAAATTTTAATTTCCATACACAAACATCATTATAAATCGACTTTTGTACTATGATGGTGGCATTGGCAATGGCAGAGAGTGTACAGGTATATTAGATTACTCTGACCAGGGCCATACACAGAAATCATGGGGTCCCATAGCAGAAATCCTAGTTGGGCCCCCCCCAAAAAAAAAAAAATTTGGTAGGATCACAGAGGAGAATGTCTCACAACTTTTCAGTCCTTACAAAGTAATTATGCTTCTATGGAAGTCCTAGATTCCTCTTTCATTTAACCCATAAAGTATAATGCCAACAAAAGTGCCCCCAAACACAGTATGATACCTCTCAGTGAATTCCTCCACACGCACAGTATGATGGACCCTACTGTATTCCACCTCAAATCTGCCAGCAAAGTATGGTGACCCCCAACAAAGTATAACCCCCCCAACTGTTACCCCGACACAATCCTCAATGCAGCCCTACAACTCACCACACTGTATAATGGCCCCCACTAGCCCTCTAAATAGTAAAATGCCCCTCACACTGCCCTCCACACAGTATTATGGATCCCTCACAAACATTCACACTGTATAATTTCTTGCATACAGTATAAAGCCCTCCAAATATTATAATGGCCCCCACATAGCTCCCCAAATGTTATAGCCCCTTCATAACGCTACATATAGTATAATGGGCCTCATATAGGATTTAGATTTCTGGATCACGGAGTGAATTACCTATACGATGGACTACTTGCTAGAGATGGGGTGCACCTTACGAAGACTGGAAAGCATGTATTTGGAAGTCGCCTTGCTACACTCATCAGGAGCGCTTTAAACTAAAACAATACGGGAAGGGAAGCAAAAAGCCAGAAAAAGCCATACACATGACAAATGCTATTGAGAACTCTGCTATTAGAAGTGGAAAGGAAGAACAAAGACAAAAGAATCTAAATAATAAAAATATTGGAGAAAGAGAAACCAATCACAAACTTAAATGTTTGTATACTAATGCATAAAGCATGGGCAACAAACAAGGAGAATTGGAACTACTAACACAGGAAAAGAAATATGATGTCACTGGCATCACTGAAACTTGGTGGGACAATACACATGATTGGAATACAAGACTAGAAGGATACAACTTATTTGCTAGAAACAGACTTGATAAACGAGGAGGAGGTGTCGCATTGTATGTTAGAAACGCGTATATCTGCACAGAGATTGAAGCTTCAGAGACTGGGAGTTCTGTGGAAACTGTTTGGGTAAGAATACAAGGAGAGAACAATGGAAAGGACACCATTGTAGACATTTACTACAGGCCGTCTGTGCAAGCTGAAGATATGGATGAACTCTTTGTGCATCAAATGACCAAGTTCTCCAAAAAATATGACATAGTGGCCATGGGAGATTTCAACTATCCAGACATTTGTTGGGAATCTCTCTCAGGCAAAACTAACAGGTCAAGGAAATTCTTATCCTCTCTTGCTGACAACTTTATCTTCCAAAAGGTAGGGGAGAAGACAAGGGGATCTGCTACCTTGGATCTAATCCTTATAAACAGGGAGGAAATGGTTGAGGAGGTAAAAGTGGCTGGGACCCTAGGAGGTAGCGACCATGCTATTTTAGAATTTTGGATAACTAGAGGAGGAAGACCTGTGAAGACTCAGATGTCAAGGTTAGATTGCAGAAAAGCAGATTTTATGGGATTCAGAAAGAGAATTGGAGGGATCCAATGGCTGGATATCCTTAAAGACAAAAATTGTCCAGGAAGGATGGGAAATCTTGAAAAATGAAATTCTCAAAGCACAATTGTTAACAATTCCGAAAAGAGGGAAGAATAGGAAGCATTTAAGGAAACCAGGATGGATGAACACAGAACTTAAGCACATGCTAAAAAGGAAGAAAGAAATGTTTATAAAATGGAAAGAGGGAGGCATATCTAAAGAAGAATATAATGCTGTCTGCAGAACCTGCAGGGCACGAATCAGATTAACTAAAGCTGACAATGAATTGAGGCTTGCAAGAGATGTCAAAAGCAATAATAAAGGATTTGGAGTATATGTCAAAAGTAAAAGAAAAGCAAAGATGCTATAGGATTTTTACAGGATGAAAATGATGAAATGGTAAGACAGGATGTTGAGAAGGCCAAACTTTTAAATTCCTATTTTGCATCTGTTTTCTCTCAGAAAGGAAATGTAACATCAACTGTTCTTCACTGTCCTATTAATGGAATAGAAGAATTTAGGATATCTATAAAAAGAAAGATAGTGAGGAAACACTTAGCTCACCTAAATGAATCCAAGTCCAGATGAATTACACCCCAGAGTACTGAAGGAGATAGCAGAATAAATTTTTGAACCCCTCTCCATAATCTTTGAAAATTCTTGGAGAACAGGAGAAGTCCCAGAAGACTGGAGAAGAGCAAATGTTGTTCCTATCTTCAAAAAGGGGAAGAAGGTGGACCCAGGCAAGTATAGGCCTGTGAGTCTGACTTCTATACCAGGAAAGATCTTTGAACAAATTATTAAACAACATGTATGTAAGTACCTGGACAAGAATGAAGTGATTAAACAGAGTCAGCATTGGTTTGTAACTAATAAGTCATGTCAGACTAACTTAATTTCCTTCTATGACAGAATCACTGATTGGGTGGATCAGGGAAATGCTGTAGATATAGTATATCTTGACTTCAGCAAAGCATTTGACAAAGTATCTCACACAATCCTTATTGAAAAAATGGCTAAGTATGGAATGGACAAGGCAACTGTTAGGTGAATTCATAACTGGCTTAGTGATTGGACCCAAAGAGTGGTCGTAAATGGCTGCACATCCAGTTGGAAGAATGTCTCAAGTGGGGTACCACAGGGCTCTGTTCTGGGCCCTGTATTGTTCAACATCTTTATCAATGATTTAGATGAAGGAATTGAGGGTAAACTGACTAAATTTGCTGATGACACAAAGCTAGGAGGGATAGCTAATACTAGAGAAGAGAGAGAGGATTCAAAAAGATACAAATAAACTGGAGCAGTGGGCAGCAACTAACAGAATGGTTTTTAACAGGAAAAAATGCAAAGTACTACATCTGGGCAATAAAAATGAAAAGAGCATATACAGAATGGGAGGAATAGGGCTAAGCAACAGCACATGTGAAAAAGACTTGGGTATACTAATAGATCACAGACTGAATATGAGTCA
Source organism: Dendrobates tinctorius (assembly GCF_039654945.1). Taxonomy (NCBI): domain Eukaryota; kingdom Metazoa; phylum Chordata; class Amphibia; order Anura; family Dendrobatidae; genus Dendrobates; species Dendrobates tinctorius. The sequence goes on from NW_027361698.1 coordinate 18,863,140, forward strand.
ACAGTGTGATGCAGCAGCAAAAAAGGCAAATGCAATTCTAGGATGTATTAACAGAAGCATACAGTCTAGACCACGTGAAGTCATTATTGCCCTCTACTCCTCTTTGGTCAGACCTCATCTGGAATACTGTGCCAGTTTTGGGCGCCACATTTTAAAAAAGACATCAAAAAACTGGAGCAAGTTCAGAAAAGAGCGACCAGAATGGTGACCAGTCTGCAAACCCTGTCTTATGAGGAAAGGTTGCAGGATTTGGGAATGTTTAGCTTGCAGAAGACTGAGAGGAGACTTAATAGCTGCCTACAAATATCTCAAGGACTATCACATTGTAGAAGGATCATCTTTATTCTCATTTGCACAAGGAAAGACTAGAAGCAATGGGATGAAACTGAATGGGAGGAGACACAGATTAGATATTAGAAAAACTTTTTGACAGTTAGCGTGATCAATGAGTGGAACAGGCTGTCACAAGAGGTGGTGAGTTCTCCTTCAATAGAAGTCTTCAAACAGAGTCTGGACGGACATCTGTCTGGGATGATTTAGCGAATCCTGCTTTGAACAGGGGGTTGGACCAGATGGCCCAGGAGGTCCCTTCCAACTCTACGATTCTATGATTCTATGATTCATAATCCTCCATATTGTATACCACACCTGATAGGCCTCCATATAGTATAATGCACTCCACCCCCTAGTCCTGCATATAGTATAATGCACTCCCTATAGGTATCCATAAAGCATAGTGCACCCCATAGTCCTCCATACAGCAAAATATACTCCCCATAGTCCTCCATATAGTATAATGCTCTCCCCATAGTCCTGCACACAATATAATGTACTCCGCATAGTTCTGCATACTGTATAATGCTCTCCCCATAGTTCTCCATACAGTATAATGCACTCCACATAGATCTTCAAACAGTATAATGCACCCTATAGCCCTCCATATAGCATAATGAACCCATAGTCCTCCATAGAGTACAATGCACCCTCCAGTCTTTCATACAATATAGTGCACCCAAAAGTTCTCCATATATTATAATGCACGCTCCATAGTCATGCATACAGTATAATGCACCCCATAGTCCTCCATATAGTATAATGAACACAGTCTTCCATATAGTACAATGCACACTGTCATGTCCGCCATGTCTGTCATGTCTGCCATGTCTGTCATGCCGCAAGATGCCTGGAGCAGTGTGCACATGTGCCTTACCTCATGGCTGCACATGTTGCTGGGTAACCATCCGTCTCTGTCTGACTCTGCAATACGCTGTATTCCTGGAAACCCCTGATCATGTGACCCTTCCTATGTTCCAGTCCTGCTCTGATTCTGCAATCCGCTGTATTCCTGGAAACCCCTGATCACGAGACCCTTCCTATGTTCCAGTCCTGCGCTGATTCTGCAATCCGCTGTATTCCTGGAAACCCCTGATCATGTGACCTTTCCTATGTTCCAGCCCTGCTCTGATTCTGCAATCTGCTATATTCCTGTAAACCCCTGATCATGTGACCTCCTCTATGGTTCTGAACGCAAAGTCCCTCCCTGGTCCTGACCCGGATGTACTGGTGCTATGGTGCTATATCAGACCGCCCCTCCCTATCGTCAGGGCCTGAGTATCGTGTTGCTTCCCTGCATGGCTGCTTGGTCTGCTCGGTCGCTCTCTGTATTCTGTGCCCTTGCACTCTGCCCTGTCGTGCGTCTCTGCACACGCTCTGTGCTTGTACTCTGCCTCTTGTCTCGTGCCATGTCTTGTGTTGTCTCTCACGCCATGTTTGTCCTTGCCTTGCTTTGCCTTGTAGTACTTCCGCTGATCTCTGCCTTTGCCTATTTCGCCAAGTCTGGTCTTTGCTATTCTGAGCCTTGTAGTGCTTCTCATGTTTCTTGTTTCTGCCTGGTTTTCTGTTCTCTGCCCTATGGTGCTCTCTTGCACATTTCCATGTCTAGTTTCAAGGCTCTGCCTTGACCCGGCTCTGGGCTTCGGCCTATGCTCTGCTGCTAGACTCTGTCCTATCGTGCTCTCTTGCACATTTCTACGCTAGTCTTAAGGTTCTCCCTTGACCCGGCTCTGGGCTTCTGCCTGTGGTCCGCTGCTAGCTCTGTTCTCGCACTGACCTGGCTCTGTGTTTCTGCCTATGAACCGCTCTGTGTTCCGCTCCCTGTTTTGCTCTGCCTTGTTTCTTGTCTTGCCTTGCTTTGTTGCTTCGTGTGCTCTTTGCATGCGCCTGGCCTTCCTAGCCTCCTGCTTGTGCCTCAGCCGAGCCCGCCTGCTTGTGCCTCAGCCGTGCTCGTCGGTCAGTGATAGCTGTGTCGCCTGCTTTGCCCCAGCCGGGTTCGCTTTAGTCTTGCCCGCCTGTTTGTGCTGCAGCCCGTCCAGCTAGCCAGTGCCCCAGCCGTGCTCTCTGTGCTTCCTTGCACCTCATGCTGTTACTGCACTGTGCTCTACGTGCTCTCTAAAGCACGCGCAGGCCCTCGCCTGCTCCTTGGCATACTTCCCCGTGCTTCTGTAAAAGTACGCGCAGGTTTTGCCATGTAACCTGTCGTGCCCTTTTGCACGCACAGGCCCTATCCTTTACCCTGGCGTGTCCCTTGCATACGCAGGTTCTTTCCTTAGTCTGAACCCTGGCGTGTCTCTTAGCACGCGCAGAACTCTGCCTTGAACCTGACCCTGGCATGCCCCTCGGCATGCGCAGGACTCTGCCTTGAACTCTGAACTTGGCGTGTCTCTATACACGCACCTTGATTGTATGTTGAACCTGTCCCTGGCGTGCCTTCTGCACGCGCAGGCCTCTGTCCTTGTACCTGTCCCTGGCGTGTCCCTATACATGCGCAGGCCTCCGTCCTTGTACCTGTCCCTGGCGTGTCCCTCTACACGCGCAGGCCTCCATCCTTGTACCTGTCCCTGGCGTGCCCACTGCACGCGCAGGCCTCCATCCTTGAACCTGACCCTGGCGTGTCTCCTAGCACGCACCCTGCCTCGTATCCTGGTTTGTCTGCCGGATTCCCGAAGCCTGCCGATCGCTGCCAGAGGTCCGGAACCAGATGACTACATCCTGATGCCTGGATCCTGTCAGTCCTTGCCAGTTTTTCGGAGTCCGATGCCTTCGCACCTGCCTTGGACCCTGGCGTGTCTTCTAGCATGCACCCTGCCTTGGACTCTGGCGTGTCTCCTAGCGCGCACCTTGTCTTGGACTCTGGCATGCCCTAGCAGGCATCCTTACTAGGAACTCTGGTGTGACCCCTAACACGTACCATGCCCTGGACCCTGGTATGTTTTCTAGCACGTGTTATCTCTGGATCGTGTTTCACTGTTTGTGCCCTGCACCTGATTCTCTGTTTATGCCTTGCACCTGATTAAAGTGTGAAACCACGTTTGTTGAAGAAACCCTGTGACTTCGCTTTATGTTTCGTATCCTGTTCGTCCTGTTGCCTGACAATAGTGTCTTCCTGAGTGAGCCGGCCGTCTGGTCCAGCTGCCGTGGTGGCTCACCCCCTTGGTCTTGCCCCAACACTCCCTGTACAGGGGGTGGGTTCTCACTAGGTTCGCTCGTCCTAGGTGGGTGGGTGCCACGGCCCAGAGGGTACACTCTAAAAGGAAAAACGACTCAGCATAAGCTGACGCTCGTCACACACTCCCATAGTCTTCCATACAATATAATGCACCCCGTAGTCATCCATATAGTATACCGTATCCCATAGTCTCCATATAGTATAATGCACCTCATAGTTCTCCATATAGTAGCTAACATGGGGAACCCCATGAATTGGATATATAAGATAAAATATAACTTTTACTACAATAAATTAAAAGGACAAAAGACAACAACAAACACCATACACATGAAAACATGCTCTCTAAGTATACTCTATGATAGGCAGGTACTGAGACAAGGGAATCTATCAGCGGATGTTGGCACCCTAGATTTATATACGAGTGATGGCACCCCCGCTCCTTGGCTGTTGTCCCTGAATGTCCTAGAAATCCCTTTTATAGTGAGTCACACACACACTCAAGCTCACCAGGTGTGAAGGGTAGGAATGTCAGGACAACTGGACATAGAATCATAGAATTGTAGAGTTGGAAGGGACCTCCTGGGCCATCTGGTCCAACCCCCTGCTCAAAGCAGGATTCGCTAAATCATCCCAGTCAGATGTCTGTCCAGCCTCTGTTTGAAGACTTCCATTGAAGGAGAATTCACCACTTCTCGTGGCAGCTTGTTCCACTCATTGATCACTCTAACTGTCAAAAAGTTTTTTCTAAAATCTAATCTGTGTCTCCTCCCATTCAGTTTCATCCCATTGCTTCTAATCTTTCCTTGTGCAAATGAGAATAAAGTTGATCCTTCTACAATGTGACAGCCCTTTAGATATTTGTAGACAGCTATTAAGTCTCCTCTCAGTCTTCTCTTTTGCAAACTAAACAATCCCAAATACTGCAACCTTTCCTCATAAGACAGGGTTTGCAGACCGGTCACCATTCTGGTTGCCCTTTTCTGAACTTGCTCCAGTTTGTTGATGTCTTTTTTAAAATGTGGTGCCCAAAACTGGACACAATATTCCAGATGAGGTCTGACCAAAGAGGAGTAGAGGGAAATAATGACTTCACGTGATCTAGACTGTATGCTTCTGTTAATACATCCTAGAATTGCATTTTCCTTTTTTGCTGCTGCATCACACTGTTGACTCATATTCAGTCTGTGATCTATTAGTATACCCAAGTCTTTTTCACATGTGCTGTTGCTTAGGCCTATTCCTCCCATTCTGTATATGCTCTTTTCATTTTTATTGCCCAGATGTAGTACTTTGCATTTTTCCCTGTTAAAAACGATTCTGTTAGTTGCTGCCCACTTCTCCAGTTGATTTATATCTTTTTGAATCCTCTCTCTCTCTTCTCTAGTATTAGCTATCCCTCCTAGCTTTGTGTCATCAGCAAATTTAATCAGTTTACCCTCAATTCCTACATCTAAATCGTTGATAAAGATGTTGAACAATACAGGGCCCAGTACAGAGCCCTGTGGTACCCCACTTGAGACATTCTTCCAACTGGATGTGCAGCCATTTATGACCACTCTTTGGGTCCAATCACTAAGCCAGTTATGAATCCACCTAACAGTTGCCTTGTCCATTCCATACTTAGCCATTTTTTCAATAAGGATTGTGTGAGATACTTTGTCAAATGCTTTGCTGAAGTCAAGATATACTATATCTACAGCATTTCCCTGATCCACCCAATCAGTGATTCTGTCATAGAAGGAAATTAAGTTAGTCTGACATGACTTATTAGTTACAAACCCATGCTGACTCTGTTTAATCACTTCATTCTTGTCCCGGTACTTACATACATGTTGTTTAATAATTTGTTCAAAGATCTTTCCTGGTATAGAAGTCAGACTCACAGGCCTATACTTGCCTGGGTCCACCTTCTTCCCCTTTTTGAAGATAGGAACAACATTTGCTCTTCTCCAGTCTTCTGGGACTTCTCCTGTTCTCCAAGAATTTTCAAAGATTATGGAAAGGGGTTCAAAAATTTCTTCTGCTATCTCCTTCAGTACTCTGGGGTGTAATTCATCTGGACCTGGAGACTTGAATTCATTTAGGTAAGCTAAGTGTTTCCTCACTATCTTTCTGTTTATAGATATTCTGGATTCTTCTATTCCCTTAATAGGACAGTGAAGAACAGTTGATGTTACATTTCCTTTCTGAGAGAAAACAGATGCAAAATAGGAATTTAAAAGTTCGACCTTCTCAACATCCTGTCTTACCATTTCATCATTTTCATCCTGTAAAAATCCTATAGCATCTTTGACTTTTCTTTTACTTTTGACATATCCCCAAAATCCTTTATTATTGCTTTTGACATCTCTTGCAAGCCTCAATTCATTGTCAGCTTTAAATAATCTGATTTGTGCCCTGCAGGTTCTGCAGACAGCATTATATTCTTCTTTAGATATGCCTCCCTCTTTCCATTTTATAAACATTTTTTTCTTCCTTTTTAGCATGTGCTTAAGTTCTGTGTTCATCCATTCTGGCTTCCTTAAATGCTTCCTATTCTTCCCTCTTTTCGGAACTGTTAACAATTGTGCTTGGAGAATTTCATTTTTCAAGATTTCCCATCCTTCCTGGACAATTTTGTCTTTAAGGATATCCAGCCATTGGATCCCTCCAATTCTCTTTCTGAATCCCTTAAAATCTGCCTTTCTGAAATCTAACCTTGACGTCTGAGTCTTCACAGGTCTTCCTCCTCTAGTTATCCAAAATTCTAAAAAAGCATGGTCGCTACCTCCTAGGGTCCCAGCCACTTTTACCTCCTCAACCATTTTCTCCCTGTTTATAAGGATTAGATCCAAGGTAGCAGTTCCCCTTGTTTTCTCCCCTACCTTTTGGAAGATAAAGTTGTCAGCAAGAGAGGATAAGAATTTCCTTGACCTGTTAGTTTTGCCTGAGAGAGATTCCCAACAAATGTCTGGATAGTTGAAATCTCCCATGACCACTCTGTCATATTTTTTGGAGAACTTGGCCATTTGATGCATAAAGAGTTCATCCATATCTTCAGTTTTGCACAGGCGGCCTGTAGTAAATGCCTACAATGGTGTCCTTTCCATTGTTCTGTCCTTGTATTCTTACCCAAACAGTTTCCACAGAACTCCCAGTCTCTGAAGCTTCAATCTCTGTGCAGATATACGCGTTTCTAACATACAATGCGACACCTCCTCCTCATTTATCAAGTCTGTTTCTTGAAAATAAGTTGTATCCTTCTAGCCTTGTATTCCAATCATGTGTATTGTCCCACCAAGTTTCAGTGATTCCAATGACATCATATTTCTTTTCCTGTGTTAGTAGTTCCAATTCTACTTGTTTGTTGCCCATGCTTTGTGCATTAGTATAGAAACATTTTAGTTTGTGATTGGTTTCTCTTTCTCCAATATTTTTATTAATTAGATTCTTTTGTCTTTGTTTTTCCTTTCCACTTCTAATAGCAGAGTTCTCAATAGCATTTGTCAAGTGAATGGCTTTTTCTGGTCTTTTGCTTCCCTTCCCATGTTGTTCTAGTTTAAAGCTCTCCTTACAAGTGTAGCAAGGCGACTTCCAAATACATGTTTTCCAGTCTTCGTAAGGTGCACCCCATCTCTAGCAAGTAGTCCATCGTAAAGGTAATTCACTCCGTGATCCAGAAATCCAAATCGTTGCTGACGGCACCATCGATGTAGCCAGTTGTTCATCTGCAGAATCTTATTCCACCTCCTTGTTCCATGGCCATCCACTGGGAGGATGGAAGAGAAGACCACCTGCGCTCCCAGTTCTTTCACTTTCTTGCCTAAGTCTTCAAAGTCTCTGCAGATGGTTTCCAGGTCGTTTCTTGCGGTGTCATTTGTTCCCACATGTAGTAGCAGGAATGAGTAGTCATCTTTAGGTCTGAACAGTCCTGATATCCTGTCAGACACATCTTTAATTTTTGCACCTGGAAGACAGCACATTTCTCTTGAAGTTATATCCGGTCTGCAGATAATGACTTCTGTTCCTCTCAACAGGGAATCCCCCATGACCACCACTCTCCGTTTCTTCTTCACAACATTTTTCTTTCTCCATCCAGGAGGACTCTGAGGGCGTACAAGGTTGCTGTTTGTGGGCAAAGTCTTATCCTGATGTTTTTATTCATCGTTTTCCTGCCTGAGAGCCTGGTACTGGTTCCTGAGAAGTATGGGTGCTGACTGCCTCCTGCTTCTCTGGGTCACATGTCTTCATTCCTCTGTTTCTTCAGGTGCACTTCGAATTTCTTCTCTTTCTGCAACATGAAGAGATAATTCTGCTCTGTCTAAGAACTCTTCACCTTCCTTAATGATCTTCAACGTAGCTAACCTCTCTTCGAGACTTTGCAACTTTTCCTCCAACAAGGACACAAGCTTGCATTTTTGGCATGTGAAGTTTGGCTTTTCCACTGGTAAGTCTGTGAACATGTAGCAAGAAATGCAGCTCACCAAATGGCTCCTGGCCTCTTCCATATTGAGATTTCTTAAAAACGATTTCCTCTTTTCAGCTGCAACGGCCAAAACCCAGTGATCGTTGAGCTCGCGGAGACTCTTCACTTATCCCAGAAGGCACTGGGAATATGCAAATGATCTCCTCAAGACTCTTCCCCTGGAGATATGGGCAGGCAAGTGGCAGAGAGATAAAGAAGGGCGAGTGAACTGACCGGCATCAATAAGATAAAATTAGATAATTAATAGTATACTGACAGTACCTCACTAAGCTGTTCCCTGACAGTAAAATCCTCTCTGCCAGCAGAGGATAGCACCCTACATTTCAGAGAATATAGCGCCCCCCGCTCCATGGTGGCTGACCCTGGGAGTCCCTAGGATATATGTACATGCGTCCCCCATGATGATGAAAGATAACCATGTAATACATGGTACATAACATGACAACAGCATAAGGGGGTACTTATGATTAGTAGCTTGTAACCTGGCAGTTTCACTGGCATTCCTACCCTTCACACCTAGTGAGCATGAGGGTGTGCATGACTCACTATAATTGGGATTTCTAGTACATTCAGGGACAGCAGCCGAGGAACGGGCTCACAATCACTTGAATATATATCTAGGGTGCCAACCTCTGCTAATAGGCAGGTACTGAGACAAGGGAATCTGTCATAGAGTGTACTTAGAGAGCACGTTTTCATGTGTATGGTGTTTGTTGTTGGTATTTGTTGTTGTCTTTTATCCTTTTAATTAATTGTATCAAAAGTTATATTTTATCTTATATATCCAATTCACGGGGTTCCCCATGTTAGCCACCTTTTGATTTGCAACCCCTATAGGCCAAACTTTTCCTAAATTTCCTCCATATAGTACAATGCACTCCCCAATAGTCCTCCATACAGTATAATGAACCCAAGAGTCTTCTATATAGTTTACTGCACCCTATAGTCTTACTGCGGTATAATGCACCTCATAGTCATACATATAGTATAATGAACTCCCCATAGTCCTCCATTTATTGTAATGCACTCCCTATTGTCCCACATATAGTATAATGCACCCCATATTCCTCCAAAATGCATAATGCACTTCCCATAGTGTTCCATATAGTATTATAGCCTCCACAATCTACTCACTAATTTAAAAAAAAACAACACTCACCTCTCCTCCTCCTTCCCACACTGCTCCGGTTCCTGCAGTGAACGTTCTGATGCAATGAACATCTTAGGGCAGAGGGCAATATGCAGTTATGTCATCGTGCTCGCTGTGCTGACACGCCAGACAGCGAGGGGATGCCAATACAGTTGAATGTGTGATGACAGTCAGGGGGACCGGAGCCGGCGCAGGCACCAGGGTCCCCTGGCTCATGAGACCTATATAGGCTGCATGGCCTGCCACCATTGGCGGTATGCACTGACTATGTGATTTCCATGACTATATAACCGCATATAAGTGGATTACTAGTAATACATAAGATAAAATCTTTTTATTGTTGCTTTAATTTTAGCTCAAAATAATAATACACATGAAAGCAAGCAACTTTGCAATATATCTTATTAGATACTTTTACATATAATCTTATCACTAGTAACAGCCATCTTCTATCTCAGTAATATAAAAATATGTCTTCACTGAATACAGATTTGACCCATGATTTGAGTCCAGGAGGAGAATATATTACATAGTTGCTTATTACAAAGTTGCTTATTTTCAGGAGTATTATTGATTTATGAAATATAAATTAAAATTAATGCCACTATATAAAAATGCCACTATATAAAAAAACAAGTGTTCAAATTTAAAAAAATTCTTGATAATGTGCAAGTAAATTCTGCCTTTGCAGCAGTTGTTGGCAACCGTGTACCTTGAAAGTGCGTTTTAAATTATAAAAAAAACTATCTGTTGACCGTTAGTGTTCTTATTGTTCTTTACATTTATGACATATCCGGAAGATATGCCATTACGGTATGATGGCACAAAAAAAAACTGACCAGCACCTCTCTGAACACAATAAAGCAAGTGTGAACAGGTGCAAGCTGCTATGTCTGCTTAATATACAAATAAAAGCATATGGCAGCACACTGCAAGCACTAAAATGTATGCAAACAATGAGTATATGAAATTTGAACTTCATTACGGCTATTTGGAATATAATTATAACAATTAAGGTACAGTTCTTGGCACATAAATTGGCCAATTCATGAGTCTATCAATCATGGTGAGGTGACCTGTCTTTGAAGGGACCCTAAACTTATTTATCAAACATGACTCTCCCAGGCTAAAAGCCTACACATTTGAAGATCAGGAAGGATCCAGCACTAATTAAAAATGTACCTTAGGCTCATCGGAGGAGTCCTCAGTCAGAAAAGGAGACAGTCAATGCTTCCAATAGTGTACTACAAAAATAACTGGCTAGCACCTCCAAACAGAATAAAGTAAAAATGTGAACAGGTGCAAGCTGCTATGACTGCACAATATGCTGTACAAACAAAATACTACAGCAACACATGTATGTATGATAGGTAGAGGTCCCACTTCTGAGATCCACAAATAACTCAAGAAATTGTGCCAATAAAGATTCCAGTAATGGAACCTGTATATATTATGTGTTTATGGTATATCCTTTGAATTTGCTATAAATGTAAAAGATCAGAAAAACTCTTGAAATCTTTTGAACACCTTTGATAAGGAAAAAAATTATTTTTACATGTTAGTGGTTAATAAAATTGCACAGTGTTTCAGTCTGTAATCTTCATTGTTTTACCCATTCTCAGACCCCGTATATATGCAGTTTTCAGATTGTTCCAAGGTTCTTAAATTATCAATAGCTGATATATCACAGTGCAATTTCCTCATGTGGTTTCTTTCTTTTCAATTGTCTATTCTCTTTGCCCTCCTTGAGTCCCTTCCCTTTTCTCCATGCTGTGGAGATTTGTGTAGAACTTACCTCTCCTGCTAAGTCTAATAATGAGAGAAGGGACATTCATTTTCCTTCTTCTTCTTCCAAGAGCTATAGATTTTTTCTTCCCCGTCAAAATAGCCATGTGAGGACAGGTCTTCTGCAGAACAAGTTGTAGTTTTGAATTACACTGTACATTTCACCATAATAATAATAATCTTTGTTTTTTATATAGCGCTAACATATTCTGCAGCACTTTACAGTTTTCACAGTCCCCTATGGGGCTCACAATCTAAATTCCCTATCAGTATGTCTTTGGAGTGTGGGAAGAAACCGGAGTGCCCGGAGGAAACCCACGCAAACGCGGGGAGAACATACAAACTACTTGCAGGTGTTGTCCTTGGTGGGATTCGAACCCAGGACTCCAGCGCTGCAACGCTAACCACTGAGCAACCGTGCTGAATGTACTAGAAAATGGGGGAAAATGCTATGGAATAGCTACAAAATTCAATTCTGACAATGTTCTTTTTTTTTACGGCATTCATTGTACTAGCAAAACTGACCTAGAAACATGATTCATTGGGTCAGTACAATTATGACAATGCCAAATTACAATGTTGTAAAGTTTTCTTTTTTTAAGTGGTGAAATAAAATTCCTGAAATTTGGAGAGAAAAAAAGGTTTTCTCTTTATGGTATTAATGTATGGGTTAATTATTTTCATTTTGGTATATCAGTTTTTTTTACGGTTAAGGCAATACTGGATATGTTCATTTTTTTATTCTGTATTTTTAAAGGGGAAAAGAGAGGGATTCAAATGTTTGTTTTTAAAAATATATGTTTATTTTTTACTTCACATTTTAATCCTCTTGATGATTTGAACCTATCTGACCACTTGTTCTATTTATTCCAATACTACACTACTGCAGCATATAACTATAACAGGCTGTGGCTGACCTTCACAGGAGTACTGACATGGCAACCCTGTCACCCCGCGATGGAAGAAATGCAAGAATCTACATCTGGGCAAGAAAAACAAAAATTACATCTACAAAATGGGAGGAATAGAACTAAGCAACAGCACATGTGAAAAAGACTTGGGTATACTAATAGATCACAGACTGCATATGAGACAACAGTGTGATGTAGCAGCAAAAAAGGCAAACACACAGTTCTATGATGTATTAAGAGAAGCATAGAGTCTAGATCACATGAAGTAATTATCACCCTCTACTCCTTCTTGGTCAGGCCTAATCCTGAATACTGAGTCCAGTTCTGGGCACCACATTTTAAAAAAGACATTGGAAAACAAGTTCAGAGAAGAGCTACCAGGATGGTGAGCGGAATGCAATGTCCTACAAGGAACAGTTAAAGAGAATCTGTCACACCCCCCAGGCGTTTTTAAGTAAAAGAGCCACCTTGTGCAGCACTAATTCTGTCAAGGTGGCTCTTTTATTTGGCATCCCTTCCACTCCATAAATAAGTGTTTTTTAAATTTGTCTGACATACCACACTCGTCACACCACACTTGGTGTATTGTGTGCAATTTTGGACGCCGGTGCTCAAGAAAGACATTACTGAACTTGAAAGGGTTCAAAGGCGGGCTACTAAAATGATAAATGGAGTTGGTGCACTACAATACCCAGAAAGGTTATCAAAATTAGTTCTATTTACTCTAGAAAAGAGAAGACTTAGGGGAGACTTAATATATATGTACAAGTATATCAGAGGGCAATACAGAGATCTCTCCAATGAACTGTTTGTACCAAGGACTGTGACAAGAACAAGGGGGCATTCTCTTCGTTTGGAGGAAAGACAATTTCTGCACCAGCATAGAAGAGGGTTCTTCACGGTAAGAGCAGTGAGGCTCTGGAATTCTCTTCCTGAGGAAGTGGTGATGGCCAACTCACTGAATGAATTTAAGAAAGGAATGGATGCTTTTCTTGTGAGTAACAGTATAGAAGGTTACAGATAACAGAATATTATAGGTAGATGGTTGACCCAGCTTAGGGGAAGGAATTTTTTTCCCTATGGAGAAAATTGGCTTCTACTCTGTGGGTTTTTTGCCTTCCCCAGGATCAACAATTTAATGTTCTGCACTAAAAACAGGCTGAACTAGATGGACATAAGGTCCTTCCTTCAGCCTTCAAAATTATGTTATACCAGAAGTTTGACCGGGGGGCAGGTCTTTCCCCCTTGGACACAGACGCCTCACATCCATCAGTCATGTCCTGCTTTTGAATATGGCGCCGCCTCCTCGGCGTTCATTTCAATTCCTTGGGCCTGTACTGTAATATCTTTTCTTGGGCATGGGCAGTTAGCGCTGCCCATCCTCTGATATCACATGATGTCTGAGCTATCGCGCCTGCGTGGATGCGTGGCCAGAGATCCTGCCCCGCAGTCTATTCTGATTTATTCACACTGCGGGGCTGGCAATCTTGGGCATGCGCAGTAGTTCTGTGCGGCTCTCCCTCAAATCCCTCCACCTCTTTCCTACTGTGCAGCATCATAGGAGGAATCGTCAATTAGGGATGAACTGACGATTCTTCCTATGACGCTGCACAGTAGGAAAGAGGTGGAGGGATTTGATGGAGAGCCGCAGAGAACTACTGCGCATGCCCAAGATTCCCAGCCCTGCAGTGTGAATAAATCAGAAGAGACTGCGGGGCAGGATCTCTGGCCACGCGTCCACGCAGGCGCGATAGCTCAGACATCATGTGATGTCAGAGGACGGGCAGCGCTAACTGGGCATGCTCAAGAAAAGATATTACAGCGCAGGCCCAAGGAATTGAAATGAACGCTGAGGATGGGGTGCCAAATTCAAAAGGAGGACATGACTGATGGATGTGAGGCGTCTGTGTCCGAGGGGGAAAGACCTGCCCCCCGGTCAAACTTCTGGTATGCTAGACAAATTTTAAAAACGCTTATTTTTGCAGTGGAAGGGACTCCAAATAAAAGAGCCACCTTGACAGAATGCAGCATTAGTGCTGCCCAAGGTGGCTCTTTCACTTAAAAATGCCTGGGGGGTGACAGGTTCCCTTTAAAGGATCTGGGAATGTTTAGCTTGGAAAAAAGAAGGCTAAGAGGAGACTTAATAGCTGTCTACAAATATCTGAAGGGGTGTCACAGTGTAGAAAGATCATCCTTATTCTCATTTGCACATGGAAACACGAGACGCAACGGAATAAAACTGAAAGGGAGAAGATAGAGATTAGATATTAGAAAAAAAAATTAACAGTGAGGGTGATCAATGAGTGGAAAAGGCTGCCATAAGAGGTGGTGAGTTCTCCTTCAATGGAAGTCTTCAAACAGAGGCTGGACAGACATCTGTCTGAGATGGTTTAGTGAATCCTGCTTTGAGCAGGGAGTTGGGCACAGTGACCCTTGAGGTCCCTTACAACTCTAACATTCTATGATTCTATGATTATTTTCAGGGGGGATGTTGTTAGGTGTATGTAATGGGGTGCCTCCAGACCATGCATCTTAAATGCTGCAGTCATTGATGGGCAGTGACATTTAAAGAGTTAACTGCAGCAATGCTAGTTGTGTAACACAGGCACCCAACAATGGGCATACTGGTAAGAAGTTAAATAAAATTATCCTACATATATGTTACAAATACATGTGAATAAGGCTTTACAGATTTATTAAAGGGAATCTGTCACCACATTTCACCTAGCTAAACTATTAATATGGGCATACAGGTTATAGACTGCTGAAAAAAGTCCTACATGTGTGTCTCATCAGATGCCTTGTTGTTGAGAAATCACCTTTTATCACTTTAATAACTCTGCCTCCAGAGCTAATCTTACATGAAGGGGAGTTTCCAGTTAGATAAGTAATTTACACAGAACAGGATAAATTAAATTTGTCTTCTTGCAAGCACATTTTTTGCTTCTGTCTGAGATTTGCTGTATTGTAACAATATTTAAACTCTGTCTATGAGATGAAAGCTGAGAGGAACCTGCAAATGTGTCAGGTATAATTACACACAGCTCTGCAGTGAGATCAGGAAAGCAGAGAGCGGCCATTACACATCACACTGGTAACATTACACATCATACTGGTAAGCATTACACATCACGGTGGTAACTATTACACATCACACTGGTAACTCTCTTTTCATGTAAAACAAGCTCTGGAGGCAGAGTTATCTTCCAGGCAACGTACTCCCCAGTTGAAACTAGAAGTTTACATACACTATATAAAAAGACACATATGCATGTTTTTCTCAATATCTGAAAAGATATCAGAATAAACCTTTCCCATTTTAGGTCAATTAAGATTACCATAACTATTAATATTTGCCAAACGCCAGAATAATGTTAGAGAGAATGTTTTAAGGCATTTTTATTACTTACTGCAAAGTCAAAAGTTTACATACATTTCATTAGTATTTGGTACCATTGTACTAAAACGGAATGATTTGGGTCAAATGTTTGTGATCCTTCCACAAGCTTCTCACAATAGTTGGTCAGAATTTGGGCCCATTCCTCCTGACAAATCTTTTGTAACTGATCCAGGTTTGTAGGTTGCCTTGCTCACACCTGCCTTTATAGTTTTGCCCATAAATTTTCAATAAGATTGAGATCAGGGCTTTGTGATGGTCACTACAAAACATTGACTTTGTTATCCTTAAGCCATTTTGTTACCATTTTGGCAGTAAGCTTCAGGTCATTGTCCATTTGGAAGACGCATTTCCGTCCAAGCTTTAACTTCCTGGCTGATGTCTTGAGATGTTGCTTCAGTATTGCCTCATAATCTTCTTTTCTCACGATGCCATCTATTTTGTGAAGTGCAGGAAAACATCCCCACAACATGATGCTGCCACCCCCATGTTTCACAGTTTGGATTAAGTTCTTAGGTTTCCAAGCTTCACCCTTTTTCCTCCACACGTAAGGATGGTCATTATGCCCAAAAAGTTCAATTTTAGTTTCATCAGACCACAGGATGTCTCCAAAAAATTAAGGTCTTTGTTCCTGTGCGCAATTGCAAACATTAATCTGGCCTTTTTGTTTCTTTTGGAGTAATGGCTTCTTCCTGGTAGAGTGGCCTCTCAGCCCATGTTGATACAGTACTCGTTTCACTGTGGATATTGACACAATCTTACCAGCTTCTGCCATCATCTTCACAAGGACTTTTGCTTTTGGGCTGATATGCACGTGTTGGACCAAAGTACGTTCATCTCTGGGACACAGATTCTTTCTTTTTCCGTAGTGATATGATGGCTGGACTTTCCCATCCGGTTTGTACTTGCGTATAATTGTTTGTACAGATGAACGATGCACCTTCAGATATCTTGAAATTGTACCCAAGGATGAGCCAGACTTGTGAAAGTCCACAATTCTCTTCCTGATATATTGGCTACTTTCTTTACTTTCCCATGATGCTACACAGAGAAGCAGTGTGTTTCAGGTGTGCATTAAAATGCATCCACATTTGTGTCTCTAATTAACTCAGATGTTGCCAAAAAACTGCCAAAAATCAGAAGCTTTCAAAGACATGACATAATCATATGGGCAGTCCAGAATTGTTTAAAGGGAATCTGTCACCCCTTTTTTGAGATATCATATAATGATATCATTCAATTGTGTGTCACATAAGGATTCCCTTAGTACTTTTGCTTCCCCCTGACCCCGCACCTTTCATGCCTAAATACCTTTTTTATATCGGTTCAAATGTATGTAAACTGCCGCTGTCCGGTCCGCTGGGCGGGGCTTATTCAACCTTCCCCCCTCCCTGTCTTGCTCTACACAAGAAGAAATGCGTAGAGCAAGAGAGGGGGGGGAGCAGGTGAATAAGCCCCGCCCAGCGGCCCGGACAGCAGCAGTTTACATACATCTGAACCGATATAAAAAAGGTATTTATGCATGAAAGGTGCGGGGTCAGGGGGAAGCAAAAGAACTAAGAGAATCCTTATGTGACACACAATTGAATGATACATTATATGATATCTCAAAAAAGGGGTGACAGATTCCCTTTAAAGGCATTGTAATCTTAGTGTATGTAAACTTTTGACTTTGCGGTAATAAATTATGCCTTAAAACATTCTCTCATTATTTTGGCATTTGGAAAATATGACTAATTATGGTAATGCTAATTAACCTAAAACGGGAAAATTTTATTCTGATTTCATGTCAGATATTGAGAAAAACATACTATATAAAAAGACACATGTGCATATGTAAACTTCTGGTTTCAACTGTACATAAAGTGATAAAAGATGATTTCACAGCAAGGCATCTGATATGAGGCCATCAGGTAGGATTTTTTCCAGCTGTCTATAACAACCACGAGAGCAAAAAGAATTTGACCCTAAAAATTAACTTTTATTCCAATATTAAAAACCTGGATAGTACCAATATAGGGAGCAGGGTACATAATATTTTGAACATACAAAATGTGCAATATATCAGGGCACTACATTTGTGGTGACCCTGCCTTCCTATCTCAGGGATACTATGGATCTTCTCAACAAAATAGAGGGGATTGTAGTTGACCCGGGTACCATTCTTGCATCTATTGATGTTGAGGCATTGTACAGCAGTATCAGGCATGTGGAGGGCCTGAAGGCGGTCAACTATTTCCTGAGAGGTAGGGGGGTACATTTGGGTGCACACAATAAGTTTTTGTTGCAGTTGTTGGAGTTTGTACTTTGCCATAATTATTTTTTGTTTGATGGCAGGTACTACCACCAGCTCAGGGGCACTGCGATGGGGAGCCCTTGTGCCCCCACGTATGCAAACTTGCTCCTGGGCTGGTGGGAGGACACTGTGGTCTTCAGTGACGAGGATGTCGTCTGGTCCCCGAATATTTTATTTTGGGGACGTTATATTGACGACATCCTCGTCCTGTGGACGGGTAATGGAGAATCGTTTAAATCCTTTGTGGATCATCTGAATACTAACGAGATGGGCCTGTTTTTCACATATGAGATCGGTGGAGAAAGTATTACTTTCTTGGACACTACGATATCAATTGCAAAAGATGGGTCATTGACAACATCTCTGTACCGGAAACCCACTTCTACAAACAGTCTTCTTAGATGGGAGAGTCATCATCCTCTCCCCCTGAGACGTGGTATCCCCAGGGGGCAGTTTCTCAGACTTAGGAGAAACTGCTCCGAGTGGGGTGACTTTCAGGCCCAGTCTAGGGACCTGTGTGATAGGTTTAAGGATAGGGGCTATCCCACCAATGTCATTCAACCTGCCTTGAAATTGGCCAGACAGACTAGGAGATCTTCACTACTAAATCCCAGAGAGAAGAAAGATAAGGAAAATCTGACTAGATTAATAGGTACCTTTGACGATCAGTCAAAGAGAGTAATGGGGATTTTGAGGAAACACTGGGATATACTCAGGACTGACCAAGATATTAGGGGGATAATCTCTCCCAAACCCTCAGTGACCTATAGGAAGGGAAAATCTATAAGAGATCTAGTGGTTAAGAGCCATCTGGAACCACATAAGAAGGAGGAGACTTGGCTACAAAACAGGCAGGTTGGGACGTTTAGATGTGGACACTGTAGTTTTTGCAAGCATGTGGTACCATCAAAAACGTTTAGTAGTGCCCACACGAAAAGAACATATAAAATGAACTCATTTGCTAATTGCAAAACTGCAGGAGTTGTTTATCTGTGCACATGTTCTTGTCCGTTGGATTATGTGGGCAAAACGAAGCGGGAACTGCGGATACGGATTGGGGAACATCTGGGAGACATTAGACATAAAAGAGAGACCCCATTAGCACGTCATGTTAATTTGGTCCATGGCGGTGATGAGAAACAGATTGGATTTTGTGTTATTGAAAGGGTTCAACCCACAGTGAGGCAGGGTGATTGGGATAAGAAGATCCTTCAACGGGAAACACGTTGGATTTTTTGGCTAGAATCACAAAGCCCTAAAGGCCTTAATGAAAATTTGAATTTTACTAGTTTCTTGTAGTTAGTGGACCTGACGGATCCACCATGCTATTTTTTCATGCTTTTTAAGCAAAGAAATTTTTCTTAGATATTTATCATTCTATGTTTGGACCATTTGATTAGCTGGGATACATAGAGCTGTCTCCTGGAGGGGTTAATAATAACACTGTCTTATTATGTGCGAATATATAGTTTGTCTACCCCTGGATAAATGCTGCCTTCGGGCTATGTGCCTCCTCTGCTATAATTCATTTCCTTTGTTAATTACACAGGCTGCGACCTACTGTGGTTTCCTCCCCATTGTGGTTCTGGAGGGATTGGCGGTCACGTGGGGAGATGATGTGATATGCGCCGAGAGGGACACGTGATCGGGGTATGTCACCGGAAGTGACGTTTAGGGTCACATGATGTGGCGGTGGGACTATACTTCAGTGTACTGATCTCTAGTGATGCGCGTAATTAGGATGCGCTACCGGAAGTGATGATTTTGGCCACATGACATGGGGGCGCGTCCCACAATGATCACAAGCACGGCGTCATACCGGAAGTGACGTCGTAGTCTGAACGCGGTAAATATGAGCCGGCGGGAGACAGAAAACACGCCGCACACTGCATTGATCATTCGGCTGGGGTGATGAGACCCCTTGCGCTCTTTTGCCCCTGATGAACCCTCAACATCTAAGAGGGGGAAACGCGTCGGGCTGGGCTCGTTATCATCTGATGGCTGATAAGTATTTTCTGATTTTTTTATGCTGACAGACTGATGGATGGCAATTTGTTTATTGGGTAATTGGGTCATCCCATGAATGAATTTAATGGTGCTTTTTGCCATACTTGTTTAAAAGAGATTATTGTGTCTATTGTGATTTTTGAGGACTATTATGTCCCTTGGACACGCTAGATCAGCAAATATGTTTTCCTGATGAACTCCTGTTGGATTTAATCTATGCATTATTGCTATGTGTAAACGCTTTTTTAGAAAGCTACAGTCTGTCATCTATGCAGCATTTGGCATTTTTTCCTACGAGATAAGGTTCTAATTGAGCTGCAACCATAAGCATTTTTTACTACGAGATATTAGGGTGGATATATACCCTCCACTCTGTGTTAAGATTAGGTGTACTCCTAGAGACAGTACATGGTCTCTCCACTAGGGGTCATTTTTTCGGGATTTGTGTGTGTTTGTGTTTTTTGTGTATCCTCTTCGTTGACTAGGGTTGTACAGGGTGCTATTAGGGTCACCGACGTTGAGCGGGGGCGCCATATCGCATATATTAGGGTGCCAACCTCCGCGGCAAGGAAGGGACGCACTAGGGCCTATCAGGGCGAGTGTAGTGCCCTGATATATTGCACATTTTGTATGTTCAAAATATTATGTACCCTGCTCCCTATATTGGTACTATCCAGGTTTTTAATATTGGAATAAAAGTTAATTTTTAGGGTCAAATTCTTTTTGCTCTCGTGGTTGTTTCAGAATATTTGATCCAATAATCGTTTGAGTTTTTTTCCAGCTGTCTATAGCCTGTATGCCCATATTAATAGTTTAGAAAGGTTGTGTGGTGACAGATTCCCTTTATATCTGTCATGTGCAGATTGTTATAAATTGTAGTGTACTTATTAGGCTTTTTATGTGCTTTATGATATTGTTCCAGATGCACAGTTAGTCACGAGGTGCAGTGGATGTTATAGCAGCAAATATTTGAATTCCTTCTATTTTAATAAGGTATTGGCATATTGTAAAGTAAGTGTAAAAATGATCACAGTGACTAATTTATTATGCCACTAATTCACTCTTTGCTTAGGTATAACCACTCACTTATCCATGATATCATAATCAAGCAGGAGCACAGACCTGGACAAGGTGATGGACTGCGTGTTCCCCCTCACCCCAATGCATGTTTCCGTTTCGCCTCTGGCTTCTTGATGTCCCTATGATCATATCATCATGATATCATGATCATACATATTTAGGATACTGTCTTACTATTTTGGGAGTTTATCCTTTACCACTTAGGGTTTCTGTTAGCAATTGCTAGATAGGGTGTGCATCCCTTTACCCATACATGAGTTGTCGGGCTATACTTATATGCATGGAAGGGATCTCTAGGTTGCTATACCTTACTATATTGATCTAATTATTCTATTGATCTTTTACTTGTGGTCACTGGACCTTAATTATTGCTCTAGATCCTATATATATATATATACATAACTTTTTTACTATTATATTGTAATACATTCTATATACCTTGGACAGGATGTGATTGTGGTTCCCCTACTAGGCACTCTGAGATTTTTTTTACACTGTTTTATAATATTTTAAATTATTGAAATAAATATGTTTTTATCACTTCATGGGTCTCTTCTTTTTTGCAAACTGTAATGTAAACTTGAACTTTGGTTTACAATACCAAAGAACTTTGTATTTATTGTGCAGCAGGATATATCTGCAGATTTCAAGCTGTTAGGTAAACTACAGCAACAGTCCTCAAAGAAAAAAAAATTATGGAGAGTAAGGGAGTAAAATATATGTGGTGTGTGGAAATTAAGCGTTGTCGTCATAGGTCACTTTTTCCTATCACGACCCATTTGTCATATACTAGGACTCATTGCACCAAAGCCATGATAAGTATGTAAAAATCAACATTGACAAACACCAGGGTTTAATCAAGCTGTTACTGCATATTTTTCTGCCTGTATGGTGTCTGCCCTCCCTCCACAATCCAGGAAAAAATGTCAGTTTCACAAGAAGGCAGCCCAAGGCCATTGTATCTGTTTCAATATTGGTATACTGATTTCATACTCTTACCCAAAGTAGACACATAGGAGTATGTATTTGTCCGTGTAGACCTCTTTTCAGGATGGCCTGAGAACTGGCCTTGTGAAAAAGCGACCACATATGGGGTTCCGAAGGTAATATTAAGTGACAGGGGAACACATTTCACAGGAGACTTACTGGGGAAACTGTTTGAGGAATTATAAATACAAATGGCATTGCATACTTCATAACATCCACAAAGCAGTTTAAAAGTTAAAAAACTGATTGTGACACAGGTTAAAAATGAAGAAAATAATTGCACAAACAAGGAAGCCTTACAATGAATGTCTGCCAGAAGCGTCATATTCAGTCAGAACCAGTCCCAGCAGAAAGTCAGGGCTTTCTCCTTATATGATTGTTTCAGAGTCCTGCTAAAACAAGCTATTATTTCCCTCAGAAGTTACAGCATCCACATGTGGACCTGACAGTGTGGCTGTGAAGAAGTATGTGAGGAAAAGTTTGGAAGCTCGATTGGAACGATCAGACTGTGGAGACCAGTGTGTTGTCCTAGTGTTAGGTGTTGGATTTCTGCGTTTACTCCTCAGGGATCCAGACCCTCACATTCTGCAATCTCCTGCTGTTTATCTACTGGCAGAGGAGATTGCCTTGCAGCAAATCTCTCCTGAGGCTAACTCCTTCTGTCCTCCTACTGATCATGCTCATGGGACGATCTCCCATTGGAGATTGGGAGTCATGTGCTCAGGTCTCGCTCCAGATCTCATTGGTCCATCTCAGAGATCTGGAGGCTTGCGGAAGGTCCCAGCTGCTATAAAAGGGGCGCATGGCTGTTCTGCCATGCGCTAGTATAGACTTACTTGTTGCTGTGTGTATGAGGACGGATGTATGATTCTCGTGAATGACTCACTATAAAACCCCTTCCCTATAATATTACGTATGTGGTTAGGGACTGAGTTAGAATCGGCGCCAGCGCTCCTCTGCTGCAACATCCACAGCTGCTAACGTCCGACATTGTGCTTGCGTCATAGCTTTGTCGTTTAGCGGCAGTGTCCACGCCGCGCTGCAGTAGCAGCTCTCCTTAGCGTCCGCACCTAAGCAGTGCCTTCACCCCCCTTCCCACCAATCCCACAAAGAATACACAGCCAGACATGGATGGGTTGAACAGGTTGGTCAGTTTATTAATTACCTAGAGAAGGGAAATTACATTTCGTAACGGGAGGCTCGTGACTGTGATCCTGTCCGCGATCGACAGGCGATTTGGCCAACGAGCGGTCACGAACCTTTGCTCTCCTATACTTCTTCCGCCACAGAGGATCCTGTGTATGACCTACACATGAATCCGACCCCCACCCATTAACATCAGGGCCTGTTCAACTCCATCCTGCAAGCCGGACAAAAATATATCGAGGCCAATGTCCGTGAGGTGAACGCCATCCGATCTTAATAATCCCGTGTTGTTTTCTTCCAGCTGGTGATGACGAGCCACAATACCACATTTTCCCCTCACAAATTTTGCCATCCGCGCGTTGAACTTTTTTCTTACTCGCTCTATGACTTTTTCATTTCTTGCACCCCGCAAGATGGCTCGTGGTATAATTTGTGACCACACCAATACCATATTTGTGAATAAACATGTGAAACGTTCGATGTCTGTTGTCATCCACTTGTAAAGATCAGCGATTTTACGCTTGCCAAGATCATTGCCTCCAACGTGTAACACAATTATCAACGGGCGTTTTGCCTTCCTGGAGATGTCAACCATCTCTTGGAACACTTGGTGCTATTGGATGTCTCTTATCCCTCTCCAGTGGACTTCTAGACCCCGGAAGCCTAGACTCTTTCCACCAGGCCTTAGCTCGGCCCTCTTTGCCGTGCAATAGATGTATGAATGTCCTAAAACCAAAACATCCACTCCTGTAAGAGATAAAATGTGTTATTTCAACAAATCAGGTCTTACAGTATGTATCTAGCGAAGCATGCGGATTTCCATCGACTCATTCTCTGCACCTCAGCCTCCGATACTCCAGACCTAGCTGCTTCTGTGGCTGCCCCAATTCGGAAAGAAGGCGTCCCGTATTCCTTCAGATTAGCGCCGGATTTTTCTAAGCATAACGTGAAAATTGCCTGAAATTGATATTTGGTAAGAGTCTGTATGAGAGAGAAAAAAATCTGTTTTCGTGTCTTATTACCGCATAACCTTTGACTATTTTAAGTGGGCATACTGGGCCAGTTGCTGATTTAACTAGCACCCATGTGTCCCTCCCAGTTAGGTCACACTTGGATTTTCGCACTCTTATGCGCAGAGCGTCGCTGCATATGACTATGTCCTCATTAATTAAACCGCCTTCTGCAGCGCTTTTTGATCGAGGTAACAATTCGCTAATGCACAATGCACCGAAAAAGGCGATGGCGAAGGCTGCTGATATGAGGGTCACCTCATACGTATTGTGATTTGCAGACTGAAATGGGGCGGCGACATTCTTGGCTTGGTTGAAGCCGTTTCCATCCTTTAATGGCTTGTTTGATGAAAAAGAGTTTTGTTACATCGGCCCACCCCATTAGTTAAAAGAAGAAAGCTAATCCCGATAATTTCCACTGCACCATTTTATCCGACGCCCCTCCTTCCTAACCGAAAATTCTGTCGTCACTACACCTCTTGCTCGGTCGCATTTGTCTACTGGCCTACCCTGAATTAATGAGCACCATTCCTCCCAAGCCTGATCATAAACCTGCCATGTAGCTGGCGAAACTGAGGTGTGGATTAAGGGCATCAGTGATTGGCCACTGAGACCCATAGGGATGGCGGACACTGAATGTCCAAAGGTTGCACAATGGGAAGCTGGATTCTGAAGGCCTGCCAATCGGAAGATAAAAGTGGGTTAATGAGTGTTATCGCTGGCGGAACGCACCAAATTATAAAATAGTAGTAGGTGCATTCGCAGCCCGGGGTCCACCGTGCAGAGGTTGTACACTGCTGCTAGATAATGGCGGAAGAAATAAGCGGTGTGAAAACAGTCACACGTGGGTTACGTCACCCAATGTGAACAGGAGCGAACTGTTAATTCACAGAGCCGCACAACCGCTGAACGTAGATGCCGGAGCCTGTTTAGCTCACAGAGCCCGGACAAAAGAACGCACAGTGTGCGGCCACAGAACTCTACCCCAAGGACACGGGGTTAGAGTCCCTCTAGGCCCACTGAGCGCGCGACGTCGCTGCCGCGAGCGCCTCTATAGACGCTGGCTATGGAGTGTGGAGCATGTGCACTGAGGCGTGCCGAGTCACTGGTGAGGACTGATGCCTGACTCAACCTCTGACCTACCTACGCCTAAGCCTGGGCGCTAGCAGGCTAGGCTGTACAACACATGCGTACCGAGGATAGGGGTTTCTTAATGAGTCATTCACCAGAGACATTCATACGTGCATACATCACTCACTCCTCATAGTCTGAAAATACTGTCTATCCTAGCGCATGGCCGAGCGGCCATGCAAACCTTTTATAGCCGCGAGTGTTCGGGACCTTCCTGACTTCTCGGATGGGCCAATCAGAACACAAGCAGGACATGAGCACGTGACCTTCGATCTCCAATGAGAGAGCACTCCACGGGCAAACTCAGTAGCCCGACATGAGGACATAGTCCCTGGAGAATCTCGCTGCTGAGCAGCATGCATTGCCATAGCTGTGCCAGAGGTGGCAGCAGCAAGCAAACCCACGGAGCTGGTCTGGGCAGAGCGCCGGGACCAACGAGTTTGCTGAGCAACCTCCTCTGCAGCTGGAAAGGAATGGGAGACCGCCAGAAGCAAGGCTCGGGATTCTCGCTGTGCAGCGACAGAAATCCGACGCCTAACATTACCCCCCCTCCTAGGGCCCCCTCCTCTCTGAGCCTCACTCCGCTCAAATTCTGCAATGAGAAGAGGAGCATAGATGTTCTCCACCGGCTCCCAGGTCCGAGCCTCTGGACCATGACCCTTCCAATCCACCAAGTAAAACTTTTAGCCCCGCATCACCTTGCATCCCACGATGGCATTGACCTCAAACTCGTCAGACGACAGGTCTGATGTCCCGGCAGATGGCTCAGAAAACCGGGACATGTGAACCGGCTTAAGGAGAGACACATGAAACGTGTCCAAGATAGCCAAGTGTGGTGGAAGGGCCAGACGGTAGACCACAGGGTTAATCTGCTCGAGGACCTTGAAAGGGCCAATATAGCACAGTGCGAACTTAGCGGATTCCACCCGCAGCCTGATGTTTCGAGCGGAGAGCCACACTAAGTCGCCAGGGGCGAAGGTCAGAGCAGGGCGCCGGCGAGCATCAGCGGAGGACCTCATTCTCTCCTTGGAGGCCCAGATAGCATCCTGCGTGCGATCCCAAATGTCACATGCCTCCACCGCCCAGTCTGCCACCCTAGAGTCGGTGGACGTCACGGGCATGGGCACGGGGATGCGCGGATGCTGACCGTAATTTAAGAGGAATGGGGTCTGACCGGTGGAGCTGACCACAGCGTTGTTCAAGGCGAA
Source organism: Dendrobates tinctorius (assembly GCF_039654945.1). Lineage (NCBI taxonomy): Eukaryota > Metazoa > Chordata > Amphibia > Anura > Dendrobatidae > Dendrobates > Dendrobates tinctorius. The sequence continues at coordinate 18,889,221 of NW_027361698.1, forward strand.
CTCCGCCCACGGCAGCAAGGATGCCCAATCATCCTGCCTGGCCGAGACAAAATGTCGCAGATATGTCACCAGGGTCTGGTTGGCTCTCTCAACCAACCCATTCGTCTCGGGATGATAGGCCGAGGAGAGATTTAGCTCAGTGCTGAGCATAGAACAGTGCTCTCTCCAGAACTGAGATGCAAACTGAGGACCCCGATCGCTGACAATCTTATCCGGCATGCAGTGTAGGCAGAAAACATGTTTAATAAACAACGCTGCCAGGCCCCATGCCGAAGGTAGCTGAGAAAGTGGTACCAGATGCACCATCTTGGAGAAATGATCGGTGACCACCAAAATGACGGTGCTGCCACTGGAATTGGGCAGACCCACCACAAAGTCCATACCGACCATCTCCCAGGGCCTGTCCGCAACCGGCAGAGGATAGAGTAACCCAGCGGGCCGCTGCCGAGAGGACCAATTCTGGGCGCAAGAGACGCGCGCCTGAATACAGTCCCTGACGTCACGGGCCATATGCGGTCACCAGTACGTCCTCGTCAGGAGTTCAGAGGTCCGTTTGATCCCGAAATGGCCACCCACTCTGGACGAATGAGCCCAAGAGAGGACCTCCGGTCGCAGATGGGCAGGGGCAAAAGTCTTGCCTGGAGGTACAGACTCAAGAGCAACCGGAGCCACGGTCCTCAGGCTCTCCGATGGGACTATCAGTCGAGGCTCCTCCTCCGATGACACCACGGAGCGAGAAAGAGCATCGGCCCGGACGTTTTTCTCCCCGGAGAGAAAATGCAGTGTGAAATGGAATCGGGAGAAGAACAAGGACCATCTGGCCTGGCGAGAATTCAGCCGCTGGGCTGTCTGTAAATAGACCAAATTTTTGTGGTCGGTGAACACCGGAAATGGGTGGCGAGCTCCCTCCAGGAGGTGTCTCCACTCTGAGAAGGCCAGCTTCAATGCTAGCAACTCCCTATCCCCGATGGAATAATTCCTCTCCGCCGGTGTGGTCTTAGAGAAGAAGCATGGGTGCTTCCGACCTTGCGAGTCCTTCTGAAAAAGGACCGCTCCAGCACCGACGGAGGAGGCATCCACCTCCAGAATGAAGGGCTTATCTACATCAGGGCGATGTAGAATGGGAGCGCTAGCGAAGTGGGACTTAATGGAGGCGAAGGCCTTGGAGACAGTCTCCGACGACAGTTTGGGATTTGCACCCTTCTTGGTGAGGGCTACCAAGGGCGCTACCAAAGTTGAGAAATGGGGAATGAATTGGCGATAGTAATTTATGAACCCCATAAAGCGCTGCACCGCTTTGAGAGAATGGGGTTCCTGCCAATCCATCACCGCCTGTAGCTTGGCAGGATCCATGGCCAAACCCTGGGCTGAGATGATGTAGCCCAGGAAAGGCAAGGACTCCTGCGCAAACACACATTTCTCCAACTTGGCATAAAGAGAGTTGGCCTGCAGGAGATCGAAAACTTTGCTAATATCTCTCCGGTGGGAGTCAATGTCTGGAGAGTAAATGAGAATATCGCCCAGATAGACTACTACCGAGGTGATAAGCATATCCTGGAAGATATATCGTTCACAAAGTCTTGGAAGATGGCTGGAGCGTTACATAACCCGAAGGGCATCACCAGGTATTCATAATGCCCGTCTCTGGTGTTAAAAGCTGTCTTCCATTTGTCCCCCCCACGGATGTGAATCAAGTTATAGGCTCCCCGCAGATCAAGCTTAGTAAACACTCTCGCTCCCTGTAGCCTATCAAACAGTTCCGATATCAGGGGCAGAGGATACTTGTTCTTAACGGTTATGGCGTTAAGGCCCCTGTAATCGATGCACGGACGTAATTCTCCATTTTTCTTTTGGACAAAGAAGAATCCCGCTCCCGCCGGGGACACTGACTTCCTAATGAATCCTCTTGCCAGATTCTCCCTGATGTACTGAGACATGGCCTCTGTCTCTGGGAGAGATAGGGGATATACTCGACCCCGGGGAGGCTAAGCGCCGGGCAAGAGGTCAATAGGACAGTCGTAAGGGCGGTGCGGCGGAAGGGTCTCTGCCGCCTTCTTGGAGAAAACGTCTGCATACTGCTGATATGGCTTGGGAAGCGAGGAGAGATCCGCAGGAACCTCAGAAGTAGCGAACTGTATGCAGTCCCTCAGACACCTACCCTCGCAGAATTTGCTCCAACCGAGGATTTTTCCCGAAGACCACTCTATGTGGGGAGCGTGGGATCGTAACCAAGGAACCCCTAGGAGGACCTGGTCGATACCTTTGGACATCACAAGGACAGAACAGCATCTCCTGATGAGGAGACAGTGAGAGTCTCAGTGGAGCCGTCTGGTGGGTGATTTGGGACGGGAGTGTCGCCCCATTCACCACCCTGATGGTGACTGGTTGAGGTAGCAAGACCAGGGGATTGCGTGTTGTTGGGCGAAGGCAGATGACATGAAATTGCCCTCCGCCCCAGAGTCCACGCAAACCACCACAATCAGAGTGGAAGCATTAAACTCTAATGCTCCTTTAAACGGGAGCTTGGAGGAGAAAGTCACGGTGTCTAGTAGGCCCCCTCCGATAACCACTAGACGGGAGTGTTTCCCGACCGCTGTGGGCACTGGATAGCAAGGTGTCCAGTCTGCCGACAGCGGAAGTAGACTGGAGGTACTCGCGCGGGCCGAACCCTGGACCCCGTGCGGGACACCTCCATGGCCTCTGGAGGCTTGGGAGACTGACCGGGAGGTTCCAGCGGTTTAGCGAAATTTGGAGCCAACTTATATCGTTGGCGGGACCTGGAGTGCTCCAACCTTCGCTCAGTGAAGCGAATGTCAATTCGGGTGGAAACCGTAATGAGCTCCTTTAAAGTGATGGGCACCTCCCTGGAGGCCAGGGCGTCTTTGACATGAACAGCCAGGCCTCTCGAGAATATAGGCATGAGAACCTTATCTGGCCACTCCAGCTCTGAGGCCAGAGTTCTGAAGAGGATGGCATACTGGCTGACGAACCCTGGGTTAGGGCCAGCAACTGAAGTGCGGTATCGTGCGTGACCCGAGGTCCCAGGAACACCTGCTTCAGAGTGACCAGAAAATGGGTGGCACTCTGTACCAGGGGATCCCTGCGCTCCCACAACGGGGTGGCCCACTCCAAGGCCCCTCCCGACAGGAGGGAGATGATAAATCCCACCTTGGTCCGCTCAGAGGGAAACCGTGTAGCCAGCAACTCCAGGTGAATGGAGCACTGACTCACGAAACCCCTGCATGAAGCACTATCACCCGAGAACTTCTTGGGCAGCGGGAGGCGGGACAAGGTCGGGGCAGGACTGGCCGTGGAGATACGGGCGACAGCCTCTGTAGCTGCTTGAACGGCGACCGAGGTAACATCCGCAGCTGAGGTGGAACGCTCTAGCGCTGCCAACCTACCCTCCAGCTTCTGGATGTACCTATGCAGTCGTTGTTCATACGCCATTACTAGCCAGACCCTGGTGCTAGGATAATGTTAGGGCTGGCGGAACGCACCAAATGATAAAATAGTAGTAGGTGCGTTCGCAGCCCGGGGTCCACCGTGCAGAGGTGGTACACTGCTGCTAGAAAATGGCGGAAGAAATAAGCGGTGTGAAAACAGTCACACGTGGTTTACGTCACCCAATGTGAACAGGAGCGAACTTTGTTAATTCACAGAGCCGCACAACCACCGAACGTAGATGCCAGAGCCTGTTTAGCTCAGAGCCCGGCCAAAAGAGCGCAGTGTACGGCCACAGAACTCTACCCCAAGGACACGGGGTTAGAGTCCCTCTAGGCCCACTGAGCGCGCGGTGTCACTGCCGCGAGCGCCGCTATAGATGCTGGCTATGGAGTGTGGAGCACGTGCACTGAGGCGTGCCGAGTCACTGGTGAGGACTGATGCCTGACTCAACCTCTGACCTACCTATGCCTAAGCCTGGGCGCTAGCAGGCTAGGCTGTACAACACATGCGTACCGAGGGTAGGGGTTTCTTAATGAGTCATTCACCAGAGACATTCATACGTGCATACATCACTCACTCCTCATAGTCTGAAAATACAGTCTATCTAGCGCATGGCCGATCGGCCATGCGAACCTTTTATAGCCGCGAGCGTCAGGGACGTTCCTGGCTTCTCGGATGGGCTAATCCAAACACGAGCAGGACCTGAGCACGTGACCTTCGATCTCCAATGAGAGGGCACTCCACGGGCATGCTCAGTAGCCCGACATGAGGACTTAGTCCCTGGAGAATCTCGCTGCTGAGCAGCATGCATTGCCATAGCTGTGCCAGAGGTGGCAGCAGCAAGCAAACCCATGGAGCTGGTCTGGGCAGAGCGCCGGGACCGACGAGTTTGCTGAGCAACCTCCTCTGCGGCTGGAGAGGAATGGGAGACCGCCGGAAGCAAGGCTCGGGATTCTCGCTGTGCAACGACAGAAAACCGACGCCTAGCAATGAGATTACCATCTATCTCTGCCACTACTGTGGCCCAGCACCAGATATTGTTTTCAAAGCATAGCAGTGCTAAACGGCGTAAAAGAGCGAGTTTGAGCAAAGATGCAGATGTCATATGGTTCAAGCTATTTGCGGTTGTCAAGTTTTTTGTTTGTAAGCGAAGTTCAAGGTTCTCAACTGCTTGGCCCATATCTCGACAGATGCAACTATTGAGAAAATTTCCAACAGGGCTGGATCGCGTCCCCAGCTAGATGTGGTTCATAACTCTGGCCAGTTGCTTTTGCACCATTGGTCATTGTAGATTACTGCAAAACCGTGTTTTTTCATCCACCCTATTTCGAGCCCTATGTCTTTGCTTGATGTTTCGTTAGCCATGACACATGTATGACCATTGTATGATTGCAGGATAGTTTTCCACACAACCAAGTCAGCTTTTAACGAGCAGGTAAGCCTAATTCTATGGCCTGGCTGGGAAATGCCCTTTGTTGCGAAAGATAATCTGCGAGAGAATGCTCTACCGACCGACATTACGCGGCTGGCGAATGTCAGTAGGCCCAGCAAGGCCTGCATCTGCTGGAGGGTGACATTTTTAAATGTACAAAAACCTTCCAGCATCTGTAGAGTTTTCTGAATTTATTCTGTAGGTAACCGAAAGGCCATCGAAATTGGTGTCTATTTCGATGCCCAAGAAAGGCAGCACATTACATGGTTTTTCGGGTGATAGCGGGATGCCGAAATGACGTGCTATAAATATAAACTTAGCTAAAGGAGGGAGCAGAGTTTAGAATTTTTGGGACAAACAAAAAATCGTTGAGGTAGTGAATCAGAGAATTGCTGCCTGTTTCATAACGGACTACCCAATCTAGGAACGTACTGAATAACTCGAAATAGTGACACGAAATGGAGCATCCCATCGGCAGACACATATCAAAATAATAGTACTGGTCCATCTTGCATCCTAATAGGTGGTAACATTCTGGATGCACGGGTAAAAGGCGGAATGACGATTCTGATCGTCTGATTTTGCTAGCAGGGCGCCGGGCCCGGCTGCCCGGACTAATTCTACAGCCCTGTCAAAAGATGCGTATGTGACAGAAGCTTCCTCTGGGGGGATAGCATCGTTAACCAATTCGCCCTTTGGGTGAGACAGATGATGGATTAAACGATATTTACCAGGCTCCTTTTTGGTATAATGCCAAGAGGAGATATTTTGATATTTTTGAAGGGCAGCGACTGAAAGGGGCCTGCCATTCTGCCTAGCTCAACTACCTTTTCTATTTTTTGGTTTAGGATTTCGGGGAATTCTCGAGCTGATTTTAGGTTATTGGCTAGTGTTGGGGTTCTAGTAAACTTTAAGGGGATAAAGAAACCGTCTGTAAAGCCTGAGTGTAATAGCCATGCTGCTTCTTTATTGGGGTAGAGGTCTAGCCAGGGGGCCATCGCGGTTACTCTCACAGGGGTTTTGCCTTGTAGCTCTGCTTGACGAGTACACCTTCCTGCTGGGTCTAAACCTACATAGCGCTTGGAAGCGGCAGCTTCCCTCGTTAAATAGCCAGCAGGCCCCTGGTTTACGTACCACCACTGAGTGTTCACCTGAGGAGTGATCGCAGATGAAAAGGGGGCCTGCTTCTGCGACAGTATCAGTCGCAGCCACACATCTGTTGCTTTCACCCCTCATCCTAGATCTGGCTGTAGGGCCAGCTGCCTACGGAACTCATCATACCGCCGCCAGGCAGAACCGCCATGGTATTTATACGAATTATATATCAGATCCTGATATATAAATAATTCGGAGCAACGTTCCAGATGCTTCTGGCCCATAATACAGCCCAGTACTGCGAACGCTTTTTGCCAATTATTCATGGTTTGTACTACTCTCAATCTATTTCTATCGTATACCCATTCGTTTGTTCTCCTTTCTCTATCCACTGTCTGTTGGTCGACTGACAATAGATACCATATGTTGACGTAGTAATTATTACATATTTTTTGTCTCATCTCTTGGTCTATGTGTGCGCCTAGCAGGCTGATCCCGTAGAAAAGGGCGTCCTTGCATAAACTTGCTGACTGAAATGTTGCGTTGTTTTCAAAACCGCTTGGAAGCGTTAAGTGTTGTATTAGCTCCTTAATCGCTGAGGCTAGCTCATTCTCCCTTGTGATCACCCCGTTCACCATTAATTCATCATTGACCCTAGAACACTCACCACTGTGTGACGCAGGAGTGGCAATAGACTGGTTAATGCAGTGGCTGGAAGGGCTGGGGAATTGAAAGGCGTCTTCCCGACTGAGAGCCACATTTTGAGCGTGTGACTGAATGTCGTGCGCTAGAGCCTGAGTGAAGCCAAGTGATGGCGGAACTCTAGCTCCGTGTTGGGCAGTGATCTGGTGGTCATGATGGCTGTGAGCCCTGGGGGATGGGTATCCCCAGCTGATAGCCCCCAAATTAATCTCCGAATTATGCCGTTCGCTGTGCGTCCGATGTTGCCTATCGGGACTCAGTGACGGCTCAGACCCTTCTGATGTGGATGTAGATTGAGATGTCCAGTATCTACGTCGGCTGGTATGTGACCTCTGCCTGCGATCATAACCGGAAGGGCATCTCTTAGAGGGGTAGTGTGAATTAACGCGGGAATCGTAGGAGGATCGTGACGAGTGGCATCTACGCCTTCGTCCATTGTGGCTATGGGGGGGTATTAGGGGCATGTAATTCCTCGGCAAGGGGTGGGTTACTAGCCATAATCGTTAACGTTGTGCAGCGGTGGAAGGGTTAAATATCTGGGATGAGGGGGCGGGGGTTAATATACATTATTAGTTGTTTGGGCTATTGAGGTTGATGTAACTGTGGCGATTATGTTTGTGTTTGGTGTGACTACAGTAGTATTATACAGTTGCAGAGCGCTTTGATCGGTCATGCCTGACCAAACAGAGCGGTCTGCAGCTCCGTTATGGGGTCTCCCAGTCTCCAGCCATTCCAGTGCAGGTGTTTGATCAGCGCCTGCAGGAGACAGCATGGAGACCGGTCCATGTGGGCTCAGACTGATCTCCTGACATCTCCATGCAGGAACTGTGTGAGCACCTGCAGGGGACAGCGTGGAGATCCCTTCAAGCCTGTCTTGGCATTGTTCTGGCTGAGACAGGAAGTGAAGAGCTGGAGGGGGCGGGGCCACGCTATGCAGAGCAGGAAGCCGGGTAGCAGGAAGCCGGGCAGGGATTTCATGCACCTGTGCCCGGCGTGTTCTGTCCTGCTGCCCGTGACTGCGTCTGGACAGAAGGGGCCTCGTCGATGGCTCCATCTGCAGCCGCTCCAGATGGCGGGTGCCCCGCCAGGACCGGCGGCCTACCCACGCCGGAGCGTCTACATCAGGAGTGGGTGCAGCCAACACCGCAGGCAGAGGACCGGATCCCGAGGCCCCCACGGTACCAGGGGTCTGTGGGGGGCTGGAGGCAGCGCTAGGGGCTGGAGGCGCCGCCGCGGAGACTGCAGGGGGAGACTGCACCAGGGGGCCCTGGGGGAGGAGATGGAGGCCCGGATGCAGGCTCTAATGGTATGTGAAGAGGAGGCCCGGATGCAGGCACTTTCGCGGGGTGAGGAGAGGGCACGACGCGGGCACTAACGGGGAGTCAGGAGAGGAGACAGGGAAATGAGCAAGGAGGGTGCTAATAAAAGTTGGAATCCAGTGCTCACCTTCCTGTGCCGCTCTCAGCTGCAGGGCCTTCAGATCGTCCGACATGGCTACCAGACAAAAGCTTTCAAGTGACCGCCGGAGGGAAAAGGAAGTTCTGACCTGGGTAGCTGGATTTAACCCCTGTAGGTGTGGCCATAGATACCTTCCCCTTTAAGGACCATTGGACAGCAGGGCATCCCAATTAGTACATCACCGAGGGGAGTGGTGTGAGGGGGGGTGAATTGGGCACTGTCCGTATTTTATTAGCTTTGTCCATGGTGCTCCACAGTCAGAGGCACATTCCTTAAGCAGTACTGTGCCTGCCTTTCCAAGTCCAAATAAACACCTCAAGCTCAGATAAACTGGAAGCAAAGAAACCTTGGATACAAGCCTCTCATTGTAAAAAGGTTTCAATAATGATCAATAGTCAGACCACATCATGCATGTGATTAGTATTTTGTATTAGGTCTAATGACAGTTGAGGCTATACACAAGTATATCCAGAATGAGCAGTATAATACATTAATAAAATACCATTGGCTGGCTAATAATAATATAATCCACAAGGAAATATAAACAGAACTTTAGGTGTCAAGTGCTTAAATACATAGATTGGGTACAGAAAGTATTCAGACCCCTTTTAATATTTCACTCTTTGTTTCATTGCAGCCATTTGGTAAATTCAAAAAAGTTCATTTTTTTTCTCATTAATGTATACACTCTGCACCCCATCTTGACTGAAGAAAAAACAAATGTAAAATTTTTTGCAAATTTATTAAAAAAGAAAAACTGAAATATCACACCGCCATAAGTATTCAGACCCTTTTCTCAGACACTCATATTTAAGTCACATGCTGTCCATTTCCTTGTGATCCTACTTGAGATGGTTCCACTCCTTCATTGGAGTCCAGCTGTGTTTATTTAAACTGATAGGACTTGATGTGTAAAGGCACACACCTGTCTATATAAGACCTCACAGCTCACACACAGTGCATGTCAGACCAAATGAGAATCATGAGATCAAAGGAACTGGCCAAGGAGCTCAGAGACAGAATTGTGGCAAGGCATAGATCTGGACAAGGTTACAAAAGAATTTCTGCTGTACTCAAGATTCCCAAGAACAGAGTGGCCTCCATAATCCTTAAATGGAAGAAGTTTGGGACCACCAGAAGCCATCCAACCAAACTGAGCAATCGTGGGAGAAGAGCCTTGGTGAGAGAGGTAAAGAAGAACCCCAACATCACTGTGGCTGAGCTCCAGAGATGCAGTAGGGAGATGGGAGAAAGTTCCACAAAGTCAACTATCACTGCAGCCCTGCACCAGTCAGGTCTTTATGGCAGAGTGGCCCGACGGAAGCCTCTCCTCAGTGCAAGACATGAAAGCCCGCATAGGGTTTGCTAAAAAACACATGAAGGACTCCCACCCTATGAGAAATAAGATTCTCTGGTCTGATAAGACGAAGGTAGAACTTTTTGGTGATAATTCTAAGCGGTATGTGTGAAGAAAACCAGGCACTGCTCATCACCTGCCAAATATATTACCAACATTGAAACCTGGTGGTGGCAGCGTCATTCTATGGGGTTATTTTTCAGCTGCAGGGACAGCAGGGACAGGACGACTGGTTGCAATTGAAGGAAACATGAATGCGGCCAAGTACAGAGATATCCTGGATGAAAACCTCTTCCAGAGTGCTCTGGACCGCAGACATGGCCGAAGGTTCACCTCCCAACAAGACAATGACCCTAAGCACACAGCTAAAATAACAAAGGAGTGGCTTCAGAACAACTCTGTGACCATTTTTGACTGCCCAGCCAGAGCCCTGACCTAAACTCATTTGAGCGTCTCTGGAGAGACCTGAAAATGGCTGTCCACCAACGTTCACCATCCAAACTGACAGAACTGTAGAGGATCTGCAAGGAAGAATGGTAGAGGATCCCCAAATCCAGGTGAAAAACTTGTTGCAGCATTCCCAAGAAGGCTCATGGCTGTACTAGCTCAAAAGGGTGCTTCTACTCAATACTGAGCAAAGGGTCTGAATACTTATCGCCATGTGATATTTCAGTTTTTCTTTTTTAATAAATTTGCAAAAATTCCTACATCTGTTTTTTTTCAGTCAAGATGAGGTGCAGAGTGTACATTAATGAGAAAAAATGAACTTTTTTGAATTTACCAAATGGCTGCAATGAAACAAAGAGTGAAAAATTTTAAGGGGTTTGAATACTTTCTGTTCCAACTGTAGAATACCATACAAAAGATGGAAGAATATACAAGGATATATGTGCGAAATGGTGACTCAGTAATAAATCATTACATATGGATCATGTTTGACCTCAAAACCAGGGCACAAAAGACTCACAGATAGGCAGATAGAGTGTGTAATAATTACCAGATCTGCATATGGTCCATAGTCCCTCATGTGATATTTCAATAAAGATTAATGTCTGACATTGTGGTGTTCCTGATGAAGAAGTCGTGTACTTTGAAATGTATTGAATAAATCCACAATTGAATGGCTACATGTTTTGGACCTTGAATCATTCAGCAGCGCTGATTAAATCCACAATCTACTAATTTTTTCATCTTCGGTTGGTCACTAGTGGACTGGTGGATATGCTGCAGCGGATATCTCTACAAGCCTGTTTTGTGGCTCAATCTGGTGTGTACAATACTATCATTTTAATCATTTGTTTCTCAGATAAGACCCTATTGCGCTATTTTCTCCAGCAGCATACATTGGATTTTGCTATGGTAGTAATATTTATGGGGTTATATATGTCTCCAAGCTTTACATCACCAAGCACATGAGTGGTTTAAATCACACCACCATTGGACTTGAGAGCAGCAGAAACATTCCACTCATTCTCAAATGTACCTATATGTCTAAATAATAATAAGCTAGGTAGTATGGTTAATGAATGATGAGATGCTGCTTTTACAGAGTAAATCAAGTGAATTATGCCTAGTACTATCCATATAGTGGTGTTGGGGGCCCAGATCTGCACAGGGGTCCACCGGGGGATTCCCCTGTTACCCTGTGGGCCAGGCCGAGCCTGCAGCCCAATATATATGTAGCATCCTTATTGAGTGTGGCATTATTGCTTGCATCCTACGTACTGCATGAAATTTCTAAATTTTAAATTGAGAATATTGATGTGGATGCACTTCAGATAACCAGAGAAGAGAGAGTCAGTCATTTGTACATTGAACACTTTATTTAATTAAATCAGCCATTGTACACATTGCAGCTATGTATTGTTAGTGTGATTTATTTTTGCCATTTTTAACTAAGACATGCCCTGATAGATATATTAAATTAGTGTTATCACCATGGGAACAAGATGCTGAATCATCAACTTAAATGCCACTTCTCACAGTAGTAAAACTTGGCTTTATAACAGAGCAGAAATAAAAGGGAACCAGAACCCATAAAAGTGAGGAACAATTTATGATGTTACACAGACTTCATCTGCAATGCAAATAGCACAACCGACTTGTTTCTTTAGACCTTGTCACACAATGGACATGATAGCCCCAAATGACAACAGCTGCAAGACTCCCATCCCAACTTCATGGTAAGTGACCTGACTTTTCCACTGAGAAAGGCATTTAGCAATGTTTTGGACAGAAAGAAATGAAGCTACACAGTAGGTGTTTTAATTAAACAACCTCAAGGACCCTATTGAATTGGTAAGAGATTAAATGAAACCCTAATAATTTACAACTGACATTCGTCTCTCTCGGTGGGTCATTTTCCCGCATAAATTGTGAAGCGCAAAAGCCGAATTTAGTTTATTTTTTTTTTTTACATTTTTTCCTTATATTATTTATAAATTAGCGTGATCATGATTAATGCAATGTTTTGTTCTTTTCGATTCCCAATCTCTACTTACATTAAATAAATTGGGTTTAAAAGGTATAGTGCTTATAAGTATTTTTATATATATATTTGTACGTTAAAAGGCTACATAGTTTAAACCACGAGAAGAATAAGGTACAGAAGACAAAAAATATTTCCATTTTCTTTATAATCCCTTCTTTTAAAAAAAAAAAAGTGCATAAATGCTAGAATCAATTTCAAGGATTATTCTCGACGTAAAAACATAAAAAATAGAAGAACTGAAACCTGCATTGTGTCTTTAGCTTTTGACATAAAAATAAAATACAGAAATAGAAGAGGACACATTTGTGAAATCTGCTTGCTCAGTGCTAAGAGGGTTAACAAGTTCCACACATGATTACAGGAGTTTAATCTTTGTTTAATGCCACATGCATGTGCCATAGGAAATCCTGATAAACAAGGTGACTTATGTATTAGTAGATTTGCTTAACTGGGGAATTATCTCGCCCATCTCATTATTTACAGTGCCACAATCAGCAGCTTTTTTTCTCTAGTTATAGGACTATATGGTATGCTATAGCATTGACGTGAACACACGTGCCAAAGTGTAGGTGTGGACTAGCATGTGCCCACTTTACAATATCAGAATATTTTGAATGCCTGCTTTATTATAAGCAGTAGCTTGATTATGTATTTGATTATTCCATCTCCATAACTGCAGAGAAGAGATCTTAGATCCAGGGATACTAGAATAACTTGGAGCTTTAATGACTTGGAATTCTGATCTAAATGCAGAAATCATCATCAAGTCTTTTGCATTAACTACTTTGCTTTCTTCTACGCAAAGTATAAAAAAGGCCGAACGTAGTATCTGGTATCATCAAAACCATCAAGCACATTCACTCTGTGTAAGTAATATGGTATGGTCCATCCTTCTTAACAACCTGTGCAGGCGCCATGAAGAGGCCTGTGGACGGAGCTGACATGTAGGAGGAAGGGGACTGAGTGAGAAAATATGGATAAACCATCCAAGAGGAAAGGATGCTATCTTTGGTCACAAAATTATCTTTGCATTTACAAACGAAACTGATCATATTCTTTATGACATTTGCAGGACAGGAGTGTCAGTGTTACCCAGTGCGCGTGGTACCCATGGCCCTTGGTGCATGGACTAGAATGTATCTTTTGCATACTGACTACAGATATGTGTTGTAAGTATGAAGCAGCAGCAGCCTCTCATTTGGCCTTTTTCTCCCAGTCCTCTCCACAGAAGCGGTTGAGAAGTTGCTGAAGGTCAGTCTGGAGGTCATCCTTATGTAGCACTTCAGGAACATCCTCCAGCTGCTCAACGAAAACATGTTTCCCATGCTGGTCCTTCACCACAGTCCTCTTCTGTGCGCAGGCTTTATTCATCGTTGTTCTGCAGTGCATAAAACATATAATATGTTACATTTACTTTATATAACATGGGATTTCCTCATTTCCCTGCAGATGTCAGCATGGAATTTCAATGAATGAGTTATCATAAAAAGAATAGCAGTTTTATAGTTAGTCAGCACATTCCAATTCAGTGGTTATCAATCAATGCCGTATTACGGTAACACCCAGAGAATTATTTGATCATAAAAGAAAATAAGTGAGTAAAAAAATATATGTCATTCTCCAATGCCAGCCACATCATGGTTACAATCTCCACTGACCACACTGCTAGGGGAGAATGTGGACCCTAATGGACCATAAGGAGACACACAGCATTTAGAGCTTCTTCATAAAACAAACACTAATTAGCCATGTACAGAAGTCCTTATATCTACCCTATATTCCTTTATCTTATGCACACCTTATGTTAAGAATTTTATGTCAGAAAATTCACTCCAGAACTAATGACAATACTTTTTTAGCTCAGTCTTTTCTGAGTTGTGATTCCTGTGTATAGCGCTCAGCACAGACACATCTATTTAGCTTGTTAATTTATAAACCAATATCTCCACTGTTTACTATGCCGGCCTGAGTGCTTTTCCAGATGGCTGCTATTACGCAGACTTTAGAGATAAATTTTAAGTAGGATTTTACAAAGAATTAATAGTTTAAAAGTTGATGATGATAACTTGGCAATGGGCATTCTGAGTGCTGCCAAATAACATGGGCAATGTATTTTCTCTGCCATTACAGAAGATTTAGTCCTTACTGATAAAGTACGATTTTATGTAGCCATATATCCACTCAGTACATCAGTACATAGTTATACAGCAGGCTTAATGAGTATTTATTTGTACACAATATTCTAATTGGGGCAATAAATACAGTAGTTAATTGATTGAAAAGTATGAGCCAAAAACATGGGAGCTATAGTACAGTATAAAACTGATAAAAATAAAACTATAGACTGTTTCTTCCAAGTATTCCTAATCTGACAGCCATTCTACTGTATATACACCAACAACAGTGGAAGGTAATGAAAAGCATGCAGAACATTTATCGTTTTGTCACAATTTTTCTAGTTCCAGTTTCAAACCCACGTTTTTTTTAGCAATTGCAACTGAACAGGGCTTCCTAAAAGTCAAAAGAAAAACACAAGGACAGATTTACTACTTTCTAAGGATGGATTCACAAGCAATTTGTAGTACTTTTTATTATAAATGTATTTATTTATTAAGGGAAAAAGAAATCCAAACCTTCAGGGCCCTGTGTGGAAAAGTGATTTCCCCCCCTCCCCTCAAAACATAAATTAACTGTGGTTTATTACATCTTTGGGAAGCTGAGTTTAATTTCTATAGCCACACTTAGGCATGATCGTTGCCACATCTGTTATCAATGAATAAATCACTTAAATAGGACCTGCGTAACAAAGTGATGTAGACCAAAAGATCCTCAAAAGCTACACATCATGTCACAATCCAAAGAAATTATGAAACAAATGAGAAACAAATCAATTGAGATCTATCAGTCTGGATAAGGTTATAAAGCAACTTCTGAATCTTTGGGGTTCCAGCAAAACACATTGTGCCATTATCCAGAAATGCCAAAAACATGGAACAGTGGTATCTTTCCTGGGAGTGGCCAGCCGACCAAAATTATCCCAAGGGCGCAGCAATGACTCATCAAAGAGGTCACAAAAGACCCCACAACAACATCCAAAGAACTGTAATCCTCACTTTCCTCAGTTAAGGTCAGTGTTCATGACTCCAATATAGGAAAGAGACTGGGCCAAAATGGCTTGCATGGCAGAGTTCAAAGAAAAACAAAACATTGCTGAGCAATAAGAACATAAAGGCTTGTCTCAGGGTTTCCAGAAAACAGCTTGATGATCCCCAGGACTTTTGGAAGTATACTCTGTGGACTGACAAGACAAAAGTTCAACTTTTTAAAAGGTGTATGTCCCATTACATCTGGCGTAGAAGTAGCACAGCATTTTCAAAAAGGAACTTCATACCAACAGTAAAATATCAATCCTGAAGGAGAATATCAAGTCATCTGTCCATGACCTCAAGATGAAGCGCACTTGGGTTATGCAGCAGGACAATGATACAGAAAACACCAGCAACTCCACCTCTAAATGGCTTAAGAAAAGCAAAATTAAGACTTTGGAGTGGACTAGTCAAAGCCCTGACCCTGAGATGTTGTGTCATGACCTTAAAAAGGCGGTTCATGCTTGGAAACCCTCCAATGTGGCTGAATTACAACAATTCTGCAAAGATTAGTGGACCAAAATTCCTCTAGAACGTTGTAAAAGACTCATTACCAGTTAATGCAAATGCTTGATTGCAGTTGTTGCTGCTAAGGGTGGCCCAACCAGTTATTAGGTTTAAAGGCAATCACTTTTTCACACAGGCCCCTGTAGGATAGGATTTCTTTTTCCCTTAATAATAAAGACCTTCATTTATAAATTACATTTTGAGTTTACTTTATTATCTTTGTCTAATATTTAAATTTGTTTGGTGATCTTAAACATTTAAGTGTGATGAACATGCAAAAGAATAGGAAATCAGGAAGGGGGCAAACACTTTTTCACACCACTGTATGTGACTTCAGCCTAAAGATGAACTACCAAAACTACCGACTAATGTAATATCTAATATTGAGAATACACAGTACAAATGGTCAAGGCATATCAGTGTTGTCCACCTCGTGGAACAATTTTCATTATAAAGCTTGAAAATTGTCTCTTTAGAGAGGAAGAGGACTAGAACTCTAGTGCCACCTGTTGGGAGTAGCAATCCTAATTGCTACTTCCAATAGGTGGCACTAGAGTTCTATTCTTCATCCTCTCGGAAGACAAAATTTGCATATTTGCCAGAGTAGCATTGCAAGGCTTGAAAGTCTCCTCATCTTGGCATGTCACTCTCCATAAAGAGGAACGTTATCCCTTGGATCCCATTATAAATCTTGAAACGGTTTGACTTCTAAAGCCTCTGTTGTGCTGACTGCAGAAAAATTAACTGAGAGTCTGTCAGTGAGCCAGCTATAACTCTTTTATTTATTTTTCTGAGCCCCTCTAAGATGATTTGTGAACATAGACCACATCAAACTTGAATTTACAGAGAATCAGCAGCCTATGGAAGTCAAACACTGCAAACATTAAAATGTAAAAATGATTTAACTAAAATAAAAAATGCCTCTTTAAGTATAAATGTAAGTGGGAAATTAAGACAGATCATTTTGCACAATAAACATACTAGCAGCTAAATTGAATGTGTATTTGTGCCTATATTACTCTGACACCAAGTACCACTACAACTGAAAGCTGTGGACTGATCAGATCATCGGTACCTCTGAAACCACCAGGGATCTGGGTTACATCCGTCACAGGACAAGACACTGCCAAACCCTGTAACAAAGGGGAGCTCAGGGTCCGCAATGAACAGACCAAGGACAATTTCACAATTCTAATATTCATGGTCCAAATATGACCTGCTATGTCTGGCCTGGACACCGGTCTACTGACCCAAACTCAAGTATATGTGAGGCTGATTACGTTGTGTCACAAATCCAGCAGTGGTGGATGCTTTCTTGGACTATAAATGTCGGAAGTGTGAAAACAATCTTTACACTGTGAATTGTACAGCATGAATTTGTCTGTTACATGGAAGGGTGACACGCAATCCAATCTGTCAGCGACACACAGTGGAGGCTGGGGATTTGTCCAGATACCCCTAATGACAAACCTCAGTGAGTCAGCCCATAATGTAGTTTAACTATATTGGAGAGCAGTATGTCATTTTTCTATGTATTTTATACAGATGATCTCTGTATCTCATCAAGGATGGTGCTTCATCCAAAACTGCCCTCCTCTATGTATTTCTGGGTAACAGATAGTCATTGAGTGACGAGTGACCACTGTTGTTAGTTTCACTGCAATCTGTTAATGTTGGCGCCATGCTAGTCCAAACCTTTTAATAACAGATCCATCCTCTTTGGTAATTTCTGATTCCACTAAATTTGGCAGGTGAACTCTTAAATCTCCACCCACATAGCTTAAAGCCTAGAAAATGAGAAAAATCTCAATGCTGAGCGATTTTATGTGTTTTGTTTTTTAAGCAATGAATAATGCAACTAAAGACAGGCAGCAGATATATTCACTTGAGAGAATTTTAGATGTGCACATAACACTTAGACATAAAAAATAACTGTGCAATGTTCTTCTGATCTGCCAACAACAGCAACCGCCTACTCCACTATTATCTACAAGTATACAGTAGATGTGCTCATCAGGATGTAACAGTCAGCCTTAGATACTCTATTATTAAGGGTCTCCTGACATGACATAAGCAACATGCTGTACATCTATCTGTTCTATAATGATTGATCAATTATCCAAGAATCTATTTAAGTTTTCATCTATCTATCTATCTATAGTGTGGAAAATAAGTATTTGATACACTGGCGATTTTGTAAGTTTTCCTACCTGCAAAGAATGAAGAGGTCTATCATTTCTATAGCAGGTACACTTCAACTGCGAGAGACAGATTATTAACAAAATCCAGAAAATTCACATTGTATGTCTTTTACATACAGTATTTTTCCGATTATAAGACACACTTTTGTTCCCCCAAATTTTGGGGGAAAGTGGGGTGTGTGTCTTATAATCAGAATCTGTTTGCAGCTGTGTTATAGAGTAGGGGGGGGCAGCTCTGGCATGGTGTCCGGGGGCTGGGGTGGGCTGGCTGCGGGCTGCAGAGACAGCCGGTGGTCATGTGCTCCTGCTCATTAGGCTCATGTAATATTCACTGCACCCGCTGTCCATCACCTCGTTGCTGAAGCTGCGCCGAGTTGGTAGACAGGGGAGCAGCGCATATTGCATGTGCCTTCACTCTCCCCCCGCCCCGTCACTATACTCACCTTCCGATGATGGCTCCTGCTCCCAGCTCCCCCTGTGTCTGTGCTGACATCCTCCTGCGAGGGCGTGCGGCAGGAGCTGCTCATTCAGGCAGTTCATATTAGCTTCAGGACCTTCCGTCACGTGACCAATAGGACCTGCAGTCACGTGACTCCCAGTGTGCACTGCGAGTCACGTGACCGCAGGTCCTATTGGTCACGTGACGGAAGGTCCTGAAGCTACAATGAAGTGCCTGAATGAGCAGCTGCTGCGGCGCGCCCTCGCAGGAGGATGTCAGCACAGACACAGGAAGAGCCACGGGGATGCTGGAAGCAGGAGCCATCATCGGAAGGTGAGTTAAGTGTTTGTTATTTTATCATGCGCTTGCCAGCAGGGGGGAATATAGGGACGGGGGGGCGTGTGCATGCCAGCAGGGGGGAATATAAGGACGGGGGGGCCATGTTCATGTCAGCAGGGGGGAATACAGGGACGGGGGGCCCGTGTGCATGCCATCAGGGGGGAATATAGGGACGGGGAGGCCCGTGTGCATGACAGCAGGAAGGAATATAGGGACGAGGGGGGGGCTGTGTGAATGCCAGCAGGGGGGAATATAGGGACAGGGGGACCGTGTGCATGCCAGCAGGGGGGCATATAGAGAGAGGGGGGGCATGTGAGTGCCAACCGGGTATTGCATATAGTGACTGGGGAGCCATATCCAGGATGGGATGGGGGGCTATGTGCCAGCACAAAGGGGCAATGTGCCAGGATGGGGTTATATAGATACAAGGATGAGGGACATATAAATGATTTGAAAGACGGGCACTAGCATTATAAGACACACCTCCAGTTAACATTAAAAAAAAAAATTATTTTTCTTTACCAAATTTGGGGATGCATCTTATAATCAGGTGCGTCTTATAAAGCGAAAAATACGGTAACTTGCATTATATTGCATGAAATAAGTATTTGATACAATAGAAAAACAGAACTTAATATTTGGTACAGAAGCCTTTGTTTGCAATTAAAGAAGTCAGATGTGTCCTGTAGTTTGCACACACTGCAGCAGCGATTTTGACACACTCCTTCATACAGATTTTCTCCATATCTTTCAGATTTCGAGGCTGTCGCTGGGAAACAGAGTTTCAGCTCCCTCCAAAGATTTTCTATTGGGTTCAGGTCTGGAGACTGGTAAGACCACTCCCAGACTTTGAAAAGCTTCTTACGGACCCACTCCTTATTTGCCATGGCTGCGTGTTTCAGGGTTTTGTCATGCTGGAACACCCAGCCACAACCCATCTTCAATGCTCTTACTGAGGGAAGGAGTTTGTTGGCCAAAATCTGTCGATAAAGGACGCCATCCATCCTCCCTTCAATACAGTGCAGTCGTCCTGTTCCCTTTGCAGAAAAACACCCCCAAAGTATGATGTTTCTCCATCATGCTTCATGTTTGGGATGGTGTTCTTGGAGTTGTACTCATCCTTCTTCCTTCAAACATGGCGAGAGGAGCTGATACCAAAAAGTTATATTTTGGTCTCACCTGACAACATGACCTTCTCCCATGCCTCCTCTGGATCATCCAGATGGTCACTGGCAAACTTCAAACAGGCCTGGAAATGTGCTGACATGAGCAGGAGGACCTTGTTTGTCCTGTAGGATTTTAATCCTTGACAACCTAGTGTGTTACTAACAGTAATGTTTGAGACTGTGATTCCAGCTCTCTTCAGGTCATTGACCAGGTTCTCCCATGTCATTTTGGGCTGATTCATGACTTTTCTTAGAATCAGCCTTACCCCACGAGGCGAGATCTTGCAGGGAGCCAGGGAACGAGGAAGATTGTGCGTCTTCCATTTTCTAATAATTGTGCCAAGAGTTGTTGCCTTTTCACCAAGCTGCTTGCTAATTGTCCTGTAGCCCATCCAAGCCTTGTGCAGATCTACAATTTTGTCCCTGTTGTCCTTAGACAGCTCTTTAGTCTTGGCCATGGAGGAGAGGTTGGAGTGTGATTGATTAAGTGTGTGGATAGGTGTTGATTTCAAACAGGTGCAATTAATACAAGTAATGAGTGCAGATTAGGAGGGCTTCTTAGAGAAAAACTCCATTCTTTGTAGGTGGGAAAACTTGCAAAATCGGCAGTGTATCAAATACTTATTTTTCTATTTTCCCCACTCTATCTACCATTGTAACTTTGAACTTACATAAATCTATCTATGCCAGTGGCCTCTTGACAGGAATATATTCATGGAATATATTCCCTATTTTTGACCCACTATTTGATAGATGAATGGCCTTTTTTGGATGGTTAGCTTGTCTGGTTCACTGGCGAAAGAATTTTGAATCCTGCACCGCATGAATTGGATTTTGCATTGCCTTCTGTTTTTCTTTTTGTATCTATCTATATATCTTTTCTTTATGATATCTACTTATGGTATATGTCCATCTATAATTCAAGAAAAAAAGGCAGTGAATTCTGGAGGTATGAATCTACGATTCCATAATTCTCTGCGTAATTGTCTTATGGCATGCTCCCACATTGCTTTATACCAATGCTGCTTTAATTCTTATGTGATTATCTATCTACCTATCTATCCATTTCTCAATGACTGTGTTTATGCGCTGTAAAAACAAGCTCCAATAGACTATGCGGCTGACAGGTTTCTGCCTGGATTCCCTAGCTTCCCAATGTTCTTCTCCACATCCCTGGAGGACCATAATTCTGTAATATGATGTTCTAGTTGTGCGCATTAGCTGAGAGATATTTGCATATACTAACATGTTTACAAACAGTGTATCCCACTGGACGTTGTTAGATTAATTAACAGATTATAGACGAGGATTTACCATGTTTTTTCAGCTCTTCAATCATCCATTTTATTGAAGACACTGAATGATTTTGTGAGCGACAATGTTCAAAGGGAATTGAAAGAATTGACGGAATGAAGTACGGGGCACTTAGGCAGTGCACGGGGATCTTTTATATGGTTTGTTAGGCATAGAGCTGAATTTCTCACTTTATAGTTTTTTTGGAGCATTTTGACAAGTTATGTTAAGATAGCTTAGCTGGTTTTCCTGCAGTCCTATGAAAAACACACAGATAAAGTAGTGTGAAATCACATAGGGAGGTTCATTGAAAATGAAGCTACGTACTTCAAATTGTTGTGCCACTGATCAATCAATAGCGACTATCATTGCTACTGTTGTCTTTTATATCAGTTGTAATAAATGTCCCTCAAGAAGTTATGACTTGGCTCTGCGACATGAATAATTGATTTAGTTAAGTGTATAGACTTCAATGTACTAGCTTCTACAGAATTAAAAACAGTAGCAACAAAAGCTATTCTACGAGTACATTATATGGTGACCTCTGGCCAAATCCTCCGCTGCCACCTCGTTACCTGCTCAAAGTCATCCGTGGCTGATGGCAAATCAGATGCTAAACTAGAGTCTCCAATACATTTCTCTGTCCTTTCACCATGGACCATGGTGGTCTTCACAACTTTGCTGACCTTACGTCCTTCCACAGGTTCAACTTCAAAGTCTGATGACATAACTCTTGGCTCAGAGAATGAGATCTGGTGACACAATTGTATTTTTTTTTTAATTCTTAGGGAATTTATTTGTTCTGCCCTGGGCAGATATAAAGTACCTTTAGACTCAGTTCACACTAGGTGTTTTTCAGCTGCGTTTTACAGTACCAGCAAAGCCTATGAGATTTTAAGTGCACAAACATTTTTTTTTATTTTTTGCTTTGCACGTTTTTTGTTTTTTTTTTTAAACATAGCGCATGTTCCTTCTTTCAGCATTTTTTACCCATTCACTTGAAAACATGCTGAAAAAATGCATGTATCATGTTTTGATGTTTGCAAGCGACAAACCTAGCAAGCCAAAACCTGCCGCAAAACGCACAAACACACATAAAAAATTCCACAAAAAGTGCAAGAAAACCCAAGGAAAACATGCTTTTTTCTGCAGTGTCTTTCCTGCCAAGAGATCAGGTTTTGCTGCAGAAAAAAACGCCTAGTGTGAACTTACCCATAACAAGACATACAAACTACAGCATCTCAGAAAAACACAAGAATGACATACGATGCAATAATAAACAATAATGTGATAAGATCTATTACAATTAAACTAAAGGGTTTTATCAGGACTTAGATATAGATGTCATATCCTTTAGGTAGGTAATCAACGTTAGATTGTGGGGGTCGCCACTCCCACTGATTAGCTATTACCATGTAATGTGATCACCAGAAGCCTGAACACCTCCGCTCTATGCACTGTGTAGTGGCCGTTCTCGGGTACTGGGTCTCTGCTCCCATTTTAGCGACACAATAGTTGATCCAATGCCTTTCTATTTTCTCATCCATCATTATCTATACATTTTACTATCCACTTGTTAGGCACTATATCACCTCTGCATCATTATGGCAAATTTTCATGAGGCAATTTTGTTAATTGCTAGAGGAATTTTATTGAGTGCGCAAAGACTAAATGTAACTTAACTGGTTTAATAGGCATTAATAATGCGGGATTCAAGAAAGTGTATTATATGAACTTTACTACTGATTTGCATGCACAGTTATGCTCATTAACATGTATATTTATTAATAAATTACTTTGACATTAATTTCAATTGTCTATAGGTTGATTACAAGATTTAGCACAAATGTTAATATTTACAACATTATTGGGAATTCTGAGTATTAAAGGGAATGGGTTTTAATAAAATGGCCTCTTGTTTAAATCAGGTTCTTGTATTACAAGGTTTTTCAGTAGTTTCATTATCATCATAGGCATTGTTACAATAACAGGTAACACTTCTATACACAATTGATAACACAAGATCCTCAAACACAATAGGTGATTTCACAGCTGACCCTGCTCCCACTCCCTTCACAATGAAATTTGTACAGGCACACTAGATGCGTCAATACAAAAGATAGGGACTGAAGGTCTAATACCTCTCCTTGTGTAGATGCATGTCACTCTTCACAAGGAGAGACATTACCCCTCTTAGTTACCCCCAGTTACCCTCCAGTCAGAGGCCTCTCATACAGCTAAATCAGATCTCAAGCATTGCACTGAAGAGGGGAAACACCCAGAAACTTGAGTCTGCAAATTGAGATTCTGGTTTGGCTTTTATTCAGAGTCATATGGCAAGGCCCATTAAAAGGTCGATGTTGACTTTTAGGTGGCACTAGAGTTTAAGTCCTCCTCCTCTCTTTAGCGACAATTTGCAATACAAAAGATAGTATCACAGTGTGCTCATTGTGGCTAATGTACCTATATCATTTACTGAAACAACAGGAAGTATGGAGTCTACCCCAGTGATCAGTGTGAAAATTGCATGAGCTCATATTTTTTATTTTTACTACAGTTATGATATGGGGAAAAAAAACTATCAACATTTCAAAAAAAAAATTAATTTAACACAAAAAACTATTAAACAATAGGTCTTTTTCCAATCACACTTTTTTAAAAGAATTTTCTCTAGTAAAATTAAAAAAATATTTTTTTACCAATTATTAATGTAAAGAATGTTTGCATATAGTCAGAGTTGCCAAGCAAAGAGCAGAAAACTATTAGACTCCTAAGTCTATAAAAAAAGAGGATTAACAGGGCTTTCCAGTCTCATTATAAATTTCAGTAACCACTCTACCCTACTACAGACTTCTGGAATCCTGGCAGTGTGCAACTTTCACACAGTCAGGATTCCCCTCTAGTGCCAGCTGGAGCAGACGATTTGCATATCGTAATTGTGGTCACATACCAACTACTGTATCTTCTCACAATGTTCTATTGTGCTGAATAGCTTCTCATCTGCTCAATGTTCTATTGTGCTGAATAGCTTCTCATCTGCTTCTCTCGTTGGAATGTGACTGCAAGTTTACAAACCACCCGTTTGAGCTGGAACAGAGGGGGATCCTGACAGTGTGCATATTGCATACAGCAGTTAACTATTGGGAGTAACAGAGTGAATACAGAAATTTATTTTGAGCCCAGAAAAACCCTTATATAAATGAACCTGCATTATACAGCTTATATACACAGTTATAAAAAGAGAGAAGCCAGCGCTGCTGGTGGTCAGAACGCATAACATGAAGTGCAATGCACATATTAACATCTAACTGTATTCAATATGAGACATTTGGCAAAATATTGATCAATAAATTGAGCCACCCCGCCGCGCCAAGGCAATCTCAACCTGAGATGTCTGTGTTCAGACCTGGTTGGCCTTTATCTGCACTTGCTTCATCTGGCTGCACGGGAGCGATCCAGACATGTTTCAGGTACATTTGTAATAGATATGGTCTTGCTTTTAAAATATTCAGGAGGCCGTAATGGCACAGTGAGTAATAAAAAATGTAGAGTAGGACCCCCCACATGAGATTACCTTGGCGCGGTGGGGTGGCTCAATGTATTGATCAATATTTTGCCAAATGTCTCATTTTGATTACAGTTAGATGTCAATATGTGCATTGCACTTCATGTTATGCATTCTGACCATGACTTGCCCGTGCAATAAAATCTACGTCGGACTCACATCTCGGGAGTTAAAAGACCGTGTACGAGAACATGTAAGGGATGTGATGGCGGCCAAAGATATCCAGGATGTCTCTACACTAAAAACTCTTCCAAAGCATTTTAAGTTATTTCATAATGCTAACCCAAAGGGTTTGATGGTCCGTGGAATTGATAGATTTGACTGTGGTGTCCGTGGGGGTAATGTCAAGAAGATCCTCGCGCAACATGAATGTAGATGGATTGTGACATTAGATACTATGGCACCTGCTGGGTTGAATGAAACTAACAGCTTTGTGCCTTTTCTGTAAATAGGGGGTTGAATTGGTGGGACATGTATAGTGTTATGGCAATTTTAGGTGACCCCCTTTGTTTTTTTCCCCCTTCTTGCCCCGTTTCTATACATCTTGGGTTTCATCTTATCTTGTTCTATTGTTCCGTGCGCAATATTTTTGTGCTTGGGTGTTTTGTGCTGTGATTTTAATTTGTCTTTTGTGTTTGTCCTTTGCAGTTATCATACATTTATATTTCTTCTCATACTCATATTTTTATATGAGTTGATTCCTCGGTGCTTTTTATAGCTGGCTGGGATCAGCGCCTGTAGCCTGCTGTGGACGTTAATTTCTATTAAAAAAATGGCGAAAAACCTGGATACCAATATATTGGATGCATTCTGATGGACTAGCGATGCCTTGGATATCTAGAGACATTGATGAGTGGAATATTTCCAATTTTTCTTGTTACATCACCAATTATGGAATGAAGAAAAGCATCATGAGTGGGTGGGAGTGTGGGTTATTTTGCGGGTAAAATGAATGAACATACTAATGATGTATTGCTGTGTAGTGACCACTGTGACCGTTAGGGGGCGCGGTGTTGGTGTCCCAGGACAGGCGTATAAGCATTTCCAGTGTCCTGATAGGAGTAGGATGCTGAATGATCGTAATGTATCTCAAGGTGGGTGGCCTTGAGATGAAGGCTTGCTTATGTGCTGATCAGCAGAGCTGATCTTTCGCTCCAATGTGTCAGGGAGAAGTCTTCAGGTAGCTGGAGAGACGGGCGGAACCAGCTACCTACAAATCCACCCAGGGGTGTGTCTAGAACGCCATACTAAAGAATGTATGAATGCTTGTAGGACCTGTGATGAGGTCATAGCCATGTGACCCGGTGGGCGTGGCTACGGACCATATAAGGTGGCCAGGGTAGGTCACATGAGTGAATGCTGGGACCCGGTTGGTCCGTTATGGAAGGTCCCACTGGGAGATGGGGATTCCTGCCTGACAGCACGTGAATGCTGTGAGTAATGGCTGCAAGCGTCTGACAGTTCCCAGGGAGAGGGAATGAACGTCTGGAGTCTGAAGCAACCATGAGGTAACCCTGACGGGGTGAGATATCTGTGAGGCTGAAGAGCCTGAGTACTGGACATTGCGTAACCTGTGTGACCACAGGGATAACAGAGGGAAGCTCTGTCATGAACGCTATGCTGATTATATGAACTTTATGCTGCTGCTGTGGGTTTATGATGCCTGAATAAACCGCATGGATTGTTATGGTTTTATGGAAAACCCATGCCGGACGTGATTATTTGGCTGCCAAGCGAGTATCCCCTACCTGAATGACAGCGCTACCTTACAGTATTTATAAGCAAAATTATACATTTTAATATGCTTTTTGTCAGATTGTAGATATATTTATTCTCGTTTGGTCATATTTTCCGCTTTCCCTCCCCCTTCCCTTTCCTCTCCTTTTTCTTCCTTTCACCTCTTTTTTCCATCTGATGCACAGCACCTTTAGATCTTAGGACCGTAGCATGAACTAGTTATGCTAATTACATGGAGGTTTATTTATTTATGGTTGCAAATTGTACTGATGCTGCGGGTATACCCTACTGTGTACTCATGTCTTGATTTTTTGAGGTTTTTACTTCTATAATGCGTATTTCAATATGATCTAGTGTGGAATCGCAAGCCGATGGACACCACTATTATGGCTTCCCCCAGCAGGTCTTCACAAAAATGGCGCTGATTCTGTGCGCGTGCGCAGTGTGTCCGGCTTCGGTACGCAATGTTACGGCCATCAAATATGAGTCGCACGCATTCTGAGGACGTCGAACTGGTGTGTTCACCACACATGCGTGCGACCCTATGATGGTGATGTGTTATGATTACCGGCACCGGGGACGCTGCACTTATATATGGGCGGGTGACGCCAGACACTTCCCCTTGAGAAAGCCGTGGCGAAACGCGCGTCGGGGTAGAGCGAGGTGCCCCCCCCTTATTTTGTACTTCCAGCATGGGTAAGTGACAACAGCACTTTAAAGACTATGGGTATTGTCCCAGTATATGACTTGGGTTACTTTGAGCAGCACATTGCCGCAGATTCTGATACTGTTTCTATGTAGCACCTTGGTGTTGTGTGTACGGATACAGCTCGGGCATGTTATAATATATTACACACCAGGGGCGGCTCTGCAGTGATATTTAGGAATGTGGTGCTCTTTTTCCCCATCTGTCCTGCCTCTTATTTACAGGGGAGATTTCTCGCTTTGTTTCTGGAACGCTTCTCCTAATCACCTCATACATATTTATAAATGTTTGATAATTTTTTTAAAATAGCACAATAAAGATTTGTCTTTTATATATTATATATTTTCTCTTTTGTGGTTTATGGCTACTCCAATTTTCCTGTGTTTTGTGTGAAGGAAACATGCTGTCAAAGGAGCTCTCCATGCAGGTGAAACAAGCCATCCTTAAGCTGCAAAAACAGAAAAAACCCATCCGAGAAATTGCTACAACATTAGGAGTGGCAAAATCTACAGTTTGGCACATCCTGAGAAAGAAAGAAAGCACTGGTGAACTCATCAATGCAAAAAGACCTGGACGCCCACGGAAGACAACAGTGGTGGATGATCGCAGAATAGTCTCCATGGTGAAGAGAAACCCCTTCACAACAGCCAACCAAGTGAACAACACTCTCCAGGAGGTAGGCGTATCAATATCCAAATCTACCATAAAGAGAAGACTGCATGAAAGTAAATACAGAGGGTTCACTGCACAGTGCAAGCCACTCATAGGCATCAAGAATCAAAAGGCTAGACTGGACTTTGCTAAAAAACATCTAAAAAAGCCAGCACAGTTCTGGAAGAACATTCTTTGGACAGATGAAACCAAGATCAACCTCTACCAGAATGATGGAAAGAGAAAAGTATGGCGAAGGCGTGGTACAGCTCATGATCCAAAGCATACCACATCATCTGTAAAACACGGCGGAGGCAGTGTGATGACTTGGGCTTGCATGGATGCCAGTGGCACTGGGTCACTACTGTTTATTGATGATGTGACACAGGACAGAAGCAGCCAAAGGAATTCTGAGGTATTCAGAGCCATACTGTGTGCTCAGATCCAGCCAAATGCAGCCAAACTGACTGGTCGTCGTTTCATACTATAGATGGACAATGACCCAAAACATAAAGCCAAAGCAACCCAGGAGTTTATTAAAGCAAAGAAGTGGAATATTCTTGAATGGCCAAGTCAGTCACCTGATCTCAACCCAATTGAGCATGCATTTCACTTGTTAAAGACTAAACTTCAGACAGAAAGGCCCACAAACAAACAGCAACTGAAAATCACAGCAGTGAAGGCCTGCAAAAAGAAGGAAACACAGCGTCTGGTGATGTCCATAAGTTCAAGATTTCAGGCAGTCATTGCCAACAAAGGATTTTCAACCAAGTACTAGAAATGAACATTCTATTTCCAATTATTTAATCTGTGTAATTACTTTTGGTCCCTTTAAAAACAGGGTGGCACATGTTAAGGAGCTGAAACTCCTAAACCCTTCATCCAATTTTAATGTGGATACCCTCAAATGAAAGCTGAAAGTCTGAACTTCAACTGCATCTGAATCGTTTTGTTTAAAATTCATTGTGGTAATGTCTAGAACCAAAATTAGAAAAATGTTGTCTCTGTCCAAATATATATGGACCTAACTGTACATAAAAACACTAGGGATGTCAATGACTAAGATGCAAGTTTTACTGAAATCTTTCAATTTGAGGTGCTCCTCCTGCTCTACAACATCATGCTTGTAGATCAGATAATATTTTCAACATGGTAGGTTCCTTTTAAGTATGCATTATTATTCATTTTCTTTACAACTCATTCTATTTAGTTGAGCTCACCTCGGACTGCTCGCTGTCACTTTTGAGTATGGTGCGTTTCATAACTTTAGATACAGAGTCTCCATCTTCTACAGTCACTGGTTCTTGTGATCCCCCCTGTGCCACAACTTCTTCTTTTTCTGTACCATCAGGCAATACAAATCTTCTAATAATTTTCCTTGTCACCTGGAGTAATAAAACGAAAAGTCATTTTTACTTGCATGCAGTTTTATGTGTTAGATAAGTAGAAACCACACTTAATACACAGAACAGTAAAGATTGGATATGTAAACTCTAGAGCAGAGCTTCTTAAGCTTTTTCTGCTGGGACCTCATCATACAGGCCAAGATAATACATGGGCGTCAATGGATAAACTAAAATGATGTTGGTGACTCACTGCTAGGATCCCAGCACTAGGACAAAAATGTCTAAGAATGGGTCTATGAATCACAGGAATCAAGCTTAGCAGAACTCTGTCCTAATTGGGGCAGAGGTGTATATTCTCAAACTCTGCTCCATGCATTGTCTATAGAACAGACGAAAATAACACAGCGCTGTACTCGCCTTTTTTTGGCAGTCCATAGACAATGAATGGAGATGAGGTCAAGCATGCGTTACTTTCACCCCATTCAAAGAAGGCTCTGCAGAGCCAGTTTGTTGTGATGCAGAGCCCCCCCAGCGATCAGTAAGTTACTTCATATCTTATGAATTATGATTGAATTGTTAGATCTCATTGAACATTTATTCACATAGGTGTATATCACTGGAAAACTGTTGACTAGTGGGAAAACGGTCTTTAAATAAAAAATAACTTTTTTAATAAATTTCTTTAAATATTATATGTTAAAACCATTGAATCCACATACAGCCAATTGAGGATGTATAAGGGCCACAGCTACAGGAGTTGTGATGTAATTATCACAGCTGTGACCTGCTAGGTCCCGATTATAGTGCTAGGATGTACCGATATTTTATGTATATTTAATAGGATTCCTGACCTTTGTCCCTTTTAAATTATTGGTCAGGTTAATTAACATCTGCAGTAATTGTATATTTGGTCAAGGATTTTTAGAACCAAATAGGAGTTATCAAATGACTGCCTGTATCACTACGTAAACTAGGAGTAATAACCTATTAACATCAAGAAGTCTATTAACACTGCTATATGTTGCCAGCCAAAATAAAATTGATATCATCCAATTTAATAAAATGAATGCGTCGTGTCCGATCTATACACGGCTGGTATAGGATGTATGATGTATAATTGATCAAAGGCAGTGTAATCTGCTGCTCCTATAAAAGCAAGCACGCCGCAAAGTTGATCTAACATACAGGTCGCATCCAGTGTATGTGCGGCTAATATAGGAGACCGCATGTAAGTATAAGCAGTGATATAAGGCAATGTAGCTACACCACTGCTCGGATAGCAGACATACCATTGCACTTAATGATCTAACACACAAGCCACATCCAATGTGTGCATCTGGTGTGAATGACCACATGTAAGTATAGCAGGTAGGCACGTTCTCCCTGGGTCAGTGACCACACAGACGTTTAGAAGTAGTCAGCGCACCCTAGTAGACAAACTATCGGTTTGTCTGCAGCTTGTTACACCATGCTCCTGTAGCACCGGACATAGACATCTTAATTGATCATCCCTATCTTGGTTGCTTTATAGCAGACACTATCTATTATCTACTGCCTAGCATAAAGGCCCCGTCACACACAGCGATCTCGCCAGCGAGATCACTGTGTGTGACGGGGATCAGCGACCGACCCCCCCTGCCGGGTATCGCTTATCGTGCTCGATCGTCCTGGGACATTTTTTTTTTATCGCTGGTCTCCCGCTGGCCAGCACGCATCGCTGCGTGTGGCAGCGAGAGACCAGCAATCAGCGACGCTGGTTTCTAATGTAAACAGCGGGTATCCAGGAGCCTCACGGCTCTTAGATACCCGATGTTTACCTTGGAAACCAGCGTGTACGTCAGTTTCCAAGGTAAACAGCGGGTATCCAAGAGCCGCGGCTCCTGGATACCCGATGTTTACATTAGAAACCAGCTTGCTTGCTGGTTCTGATCGCTGGAGGGGCTGTCTATGTGACAGCTCACCAGCGATCCCATCCATGTCGGATCGTTGGTGGGAATGCTGGGACATCATTATGTGTAACGGGGCCTTAAGACCGGGGCATATGTCCCTGATGTGCGTTTAGCCAGGATACCAGCTTTTTCTAAGTAAAACCAAGATAGAGCTAATCAATTAAGATGTCTACATGTGCTGCTACAAATATTTAGTATTAAATATACATAAAATATCTCTACATCCTAGCACTATAATTGGGAAATAGTGCATAACTCCTGTAGCTGTGACCCAATATACATCCTCAAATGAATGTATGTGGATTCAATGGTTTTAACCTATAATAATTAAAGAAATAAAAGTTATTTTTTATTCACACATTCTCTTCCCCTTTCCCAATAGTCTATCTTATAAATTCTAAGAATACCCTTTAAAAGTGTTAGCTTTCAGCTATTTCAATATCCGGTGTGTGGTACTGAGAGTTTTGAGTTGCAGAGCTGTGACGGTACAACCCAGTCATGCCCATTCCTATGCTGGTGACGAAAAGAAGCGGGGGGCTGACTTGCTAAGCTCATTAGCAAAGTCTGCCCCCTTTCCATTACTGCAGACACAGGCAAAAGTTGGTGTGGTCTTCAAGGAGTGGGCATAGTCAACAAGGCATGGCAATTAGAGATTTGATTTTCTGATTATCAGACAGTCCCAAATGGGACAAATTTAATAAATAGTATGCAGCTTTGAATAAATTTGGCAAAAATTACACCAAAACATCAGAACTAAAGCACCACTCCAGTGTTAGATTTTTTGCAGCACTGGAGTGGTGCTGCTAATCTAAGTTCCCTGCTCTTAGTTTCATTCTTACCAGCCACTGTCTTCATCTTCAATTTGCACCTCTCCGGTCGTCTTCAGTAGCTTGTGACCTGTCAGATCACTACAGTTTTTGCTGAAGTGAGCTGGAGGTCACAGATCAAAGTAAGTCTAAGAGAGCCAGAATTAATGAGGGCAGAACTTACATTGATACCTTGCAATTGTTACTTCTGACTTCCTGTCAGTCAGAATTTGCGGTCACAAGATGCCAGTGTGGGACCAAAATGGCGTTATGAAGAGCTGAAGATGTTGGCTGGTGAGTGTAATACTAGGGTTCAATAGCACCAGTCCAGGGCTGAAAAAAAACAGCTGGAGAGGTGCTTTAAATGTGGGCATTAATAGTTTTGAACAAAAATGCATTAGCAATCCAATGGGAAAAGGAGCTTATCTTTACTATACTCAATTGTTCACCCACCTCACGATGAGAAACAATTGAAATTTATGATACAAATGGGAGGAGGAGATGGGATTTGATTTGCCACTAGAGGATCTTGTTGTGATATGTTGTCCAAGGGAAGTCACCAATCATCCATTGTGGAGACTTCACCGAAGGTTCTCCACAGGACATATCTCGTTCCAACTAAACTTCACAGCACAAACCCAAATATCTCAGCTCTGTGTTATCAGGGCTGTGGTCTACCAGGGGATATGAAATACATCTGGTGGACTTGTCTGGCGGTCTTGGACCACTGGCATAGAGTGAAACTCATAGTAGATCAATTGACAGGCCGGAAAATTCCTCTAGAACCTCCGGTTTTTCTTCTTGGGGCAAAGCACCCGTCTCTTCCTAGAGGTCTCCATAGATTGGTAAACTTCCTTTTCAAGGCTACCAAAATTCATATAGCAGCAAAATCGAAAAAATACTAAAGTTACTATAATGTACACTGTGGATTTAATGTTCCTTTTCCCTACTGTTTTATCCTCTTGTAATTGTCTTGTCTTTCCCTCTATAGGTTATATGTTTATCATGATAAGTTAAAAATTCCCCTGTGAGGGAATATGTTTCTAAGTATACTGTTTTCTAAAGTTATAAATTTCAATAAACCATTTTGAAATTAAATATGGGCATTAAAAGCTACAGCGACCAAAAACATTTGGGTAACCTGCTGACAACCTGGTGGCTTTACACAGCTGTGATTTTGCAGTAAAAAGAATAGACAAATTACAGACAAGTCGCATGCAAGTCACAATGCAACTTGCATTAAAGCCTGTGGCAAGTGAGTCACATTTGACTTGCTAGTGACAGAAAGTCAACCACATTTGGAAACATTTGTGACTCTGTATTGCAGCCTCAGTGGGTCGCAGGATGCAATGCAACATTATAGGATATCGCAGTGCGACACTATGATCTCAATATTACACTACGGCCCTGGCCTTAAAGGGAACCTGTCAGCCGATTCAAGCTACCCAAACCATGGACAGCATGAATAAGAGCCTGGCTGCACAACTGAAGCAATGTGTTTCCGAGAAAACATACCGGTAGTTTAAAGATACGTCAAGGACCATAATAAGAGTCTAGTCCGTTGCCGTCCCCGGCTGGCTTCTCTCCACACCGATCTAGTTATGGAAAGGTCTCTCTCATGACAAAGAGAGACACCTGTCAATAACGTGGATCAGTGCAGGTAAAGGCTGGCCGGGTACAGCACCGGACTAGTCTGATATCTCCCTGTGATCCAGTGCGGATCTTCAAACCAAGTTTTCTCCGAAAAGCGACATTTTGTGCCCATGGTTTAGGCAGCATGAATTAACTGGTAGAGTCTGTTCTTAGTTAACTTATTTGCATTTTATTTAAGAAAGGATAATGTACGTATTTTATAGCATTAACAGTACTGATACCAATAGTCCTAACAGCAGAAACTATACAAATGCCTTTATTTCATATTAATGGCACATGATACCTTTTTTACAACAATATGGCCATGCTCATCTGTGTACTGCTCTTCTGTCACTGTTTCAGGTAGGATGTCTGCCATATTGTCGGCCTAAAGAATAAAAAAAGAGCTGACATTCACTAAATTAATCCAGTATTTTTTTAACCACATCCACATTAGTAGGTGCATGAAACTATTTTTTTTTTCTAAAATTAGCAACACAATTCTAAAAACAAATCTGAAAAAAAAAAGTGTTAGGTTCATGCATGGGACCTTGGTCAAAAGTGCAGTAGTCGACCCTGCATTGCAGAAAGCTCTATGATCAGGATTAGGTTGGTCTTCTACCTGAACTTTTGAAGGTGAGGTGAAGAAGCTAACAATCCACTTTCTCTACTGGTATTGGTGGGGGTGCTGCTTACTCACAGAACTGGGCATGCATTAGTTGGGAATCATGCAGACAGCCATGTTAATCAGTACATAATTGCATTGCACGGCCATCAAAGACTCCTTGCAATTGTAACCAGGACTTAGTAACCACTGGCTGAGGGACGTGCAGGAGTTAAACGCTGTGTACCTGGATAATCACACGGCGACGTACGACCCTGGTAGTTACCATCTCGTCCTCATCTGAGTGGGTCTCTAGCTCACCTAGCTCCTCTGCTAGCTCCTGGTGGAGGCATGGAAGCAGTACTCTTTTACAATACTACATCTTAGGCTTCCATAAAGAGGACCTGTTTATCACCAGGTCAAAAGAGTCATTGCTCATATTTTATTCCCATTGCTCCCCTGAGCGTTCCGTTTTTTATGTATTTCTCTAAGTTCACCAGATGCTTCCAGGGATACAGGTCTTTTCATAAAATGTAATTTTTGTGGTATTCACCAAGGGGGTGTATCTCACAGGGTAACTATGCAAATCAACCTAAAGGCACACTCCGGAGATTCCTGTGACAAGGCCTGTTGATAAACACCATAAAATCAGAAATAAAAATAAATAGGCCCATTAAAAAAGGCAAATGTAAAATAAATAAGTAAATGGAATAATCAGGGGAGCAGTAGGAATAAAATAAGAGTAAAAATTTTCCAATTTTGACCAGGTGACAAGTTCTCTTTAAATTCTATGTAAAATTGTAATTTACCAACTTACAGTAAATCAGAGATGAGAAAAATACATTTTTGCCAATAAAAAGGTACGGCAAACAGTTTATACCATTGTAATTACACACATACTGCACTTTTTTTTAATAGAAAAGAGATAGTGTGACCAGGCTAAAAGAAAAGGAAACAAACCGTTTCTTCTGAAAATGTAAAATACTTGCAGAAACTTGTTTCCATAATGCAAAATATGGAATTCAAGTAACATAGTTTTGAACATAGTAACATAGTTTTGAAGGCTGAAGGAAGGACCTTATGTCCATCTAGTTCAGCCTATTTTTAGTGCAGCTGTTCTGCATTGTTGATCCTGGGGAAGGCAAAAAACCCACAGAGTAGAAGCCAATTTTCTCCATAATGAAAAAAAATTCTTTCCCCTAAGCAGGGTCAACCATCTACCTATAATATTCTGTTATTCGTAACCTTCTATACTGTTACTCACAAGAAAAGCATCCATTCCTTTCTTAAATTCATTCAGTGAGTTGGCCATCACCACTTCCTCAGGAGTAGGAAGTAGAGGCTTAAAAACTTATTTCAAGCATCCTTCCAGAGTACTTCATATTCGTTTGGTCATAGGTGGAAATATTACAAGGAATGATTTAGATAAACAAATTATCTTATTGTTAATTACCCCCTTCGCCACTAGCCACTGCTGTATGTGACTGTGCACCCCTACCTCACTCCACATACACTCTACAGAGAAGTTGGGGTCACAATGTTTGAGTAATGTGGGGGAAGTACAGGCTTAGTAGCTATGACCATACTGTTCTTAAAACAAGTGTGAAAAGTTAAAAAAGAAACCTTTTAATTTAAAAGCGTACATATTCTACTAAAAAGATCACTTATGGTCAAAGAAAAATAAAGTATGCCAGATATTTTCAGATATATTGATTACTTGCCGTGAACAGTAGTTATATAACTGAACAGAAAAGAAATGGTGACTTTGTTGTGAAAGCTATATTAGGACCAGGCCTAAGTATATAAATACACATGTGGTTCCAATTGTTGGTACCCCTCGTTTAAATGACAGAAAAACCCACAATGGTCACAGAAATAACTTGAATCTGGCAAAAGTAATAATAAATAAAAAATCTAAGAAAATAAACAAATGAAAGTCAGACATTGCTTTTTAACCACGCTTCCACAGAATTAAAAAATAAAATAAAAAAACTCATGAAATAGGCCTGGACAGAAATGATGGTAACCTTAACTTAATATTTTGTTGCACAACCATTTGAGACAATCACTGCAATCAAACAATTCCTGTAACTGTCAATGAGACTTCTGCACCTCTCGACAGGTATTTTGACCCACTCATCAAGAGCAAACTGCTCGATTTGTCTCATGTTTGAAGGTTGCCTTTTCCAGACGGCATGTTTCAGCTCTTTCCAAAGATGCTCAATAGGATTTAGGTCAGGGATCATAGAAGGCCACTTCAGAATAGTCGAATAGTTTCCTCTTAGCCATTTTTGGGTGTTTTTAGCTGTGTTTTGGATCATTATCCTGTTGCAAGACCCATGACCTGCGACTGAGACTAATCTTTCTGATACTGGGTAGCACATTTCTCTGCACAGATCTGCACAAATTCTAGACACCCTGTGCCAGATGCAGCAAAGCAGCCCCAAAACATAACAGAGCCTCCTCCATGTTTCACAGTAGGGACAGTGTTCTTTTCTTGATATGCTTCATTTTTCCGTGTGTGAACACAGAGCTGATGTGTGTGATACCTATGTGATATGTATGGTGTGTGCATGAAGAAGATAGGTATCCAGATTCCAGATTAGGTGATCACGAGTCTTATTGTTCACTTTTTGCATTTAATTCAGCACAAGTTTAGAAGAGCTGAACTTGACCGATATATGACCTGTTAGGAACACGGTGGTTTCAGTGAAAAACAACCACAATGCGCCTGCGTAACACGAGCTGGCCACGAGCTCAAAGATTAACCACGCAGGCGCCAAGCATGAACGTGTTATATAAGCATTATTTGCAGAAAGTACTGCGCATGGTTGAACTGATATCTGATTATAAACAATATAAAACAAAGGGGACTTTCACTGGTAGGGAGGGACGTTTCCAGAAGGCTTTATGGACGCATAACTTCTGTGATGTTGTGTTAACTGGATGTTGCCTCTTTACCCGTCGAGTCCCCCGAGGGAGGAGTGATGCTACAATATCCGGTAAAAAACGAATTGATGCTTACTTTTCTCTATTTTATAGATGATGATGATGATCAATGTAATGCTAGACTAGTGCTGCTATAATTCATGTGCCTATAACACACATATCAAAGTGTTACCTAAGTCATTACTTGCTTAAATATTTTTTCTGTTATCTCATTATTAATAAAATATAAATTGTTTTACCGAAATAAAGACCTAGCAGTCTTTTTGCCTAATTAGTATATTAGTGAGCGCTACGTAAGTAAGGGGCTTGCCCCTCTCAAAGTGAAAATTCGGTAAGACATAAATTGGCGTAGTCGGCAGGATCTTTTTCAATATGTTTAAGAAACGAAAGGAAAAGCAGGAGGATGTAGTGGATGTGCCCGGTTGGACTGAGGCACCGTATAATATATTGGCACATGAGTTGAGCAGTTCTGGACTGGCGGAACAGTGGTCTAGTAAGCTTAAAGGTAGTGAACCCACTGATGTTGTTAAAGTACTCAGGGGTGATGTAGAGTCTTTAGGACGGCGTATGTGGATTTGTTTTCCCTGCGAAGGCAGGTGATGCAGTTAACCCATGATGTTGTTGGTTTACTCATGGGGATCCCTGCAAAGGCAGGTGATGCAGATAACCTCTCGATGTTGTTTAGTTACTCGAGGTTTTCCCTGCAAAGGCAGGTGATGCAGTCAACCCGGGATGTTGTTAATGTACTCAGGGGTGTCCCCGCCAAGGCGGGTGATGTTGTGTCGCTTGGGCGACGAACTTGGATTCTGCTCAGTGCATATCGCGCGATGCATGAGCGGAATCAACAAATGCAGAGGAAGTGCTCTCAATTGGAACAAAAAGTTGCAGAGCTAGGAGGGCAGAAAGTGGTGCTGGATTGCAATACCCGTCTGCTCAAAGATAAGTTGGAACATTACCAGAGTGTAGCAGAGAAAGCTGCTATCATAGTTGCTCAAAATAAATATCGCAAGAGAAGAGGAAAAATTGATAAAGAAAAAGTATTCCCACAAAATTCAAAGGTCCAAAAATTAAAATTGCTGGAGTAGGAGGACAGGTAATCACCGGAGTACAAACACAAGTTGCTTTGAAAATAGGAAATCTACCGATAAGAAATTACCGTGTTTTAGTAGTACCCATTCCGGAATATATATTGGGAATTGATGTTTTAAAAGGAATGACTTTAAATTTATCGGCTGGCAAATTCTCCTTTGGAGTAAAAAGGGTAGAAATACAAATGAGACCTGTAACGGTAGGAAAAGTAAAAATGCCCCCTGTACATATCCCTCCTTCTACCAAAATGGTGGCAATGAAACAGTATCGAATACCAGGGGGACACAAAGAGATTACTGAAACAATTAAAAATCTGGTGGATGCAGGAGTCATGCGTACCACTACTACTGCGTGGAATAATCCAGTCTGGCCAGTTAAAAAGAGTGATGGCTCCTGGCGTATGACAGTGGATTACAGGGAACTGAACAAATGTACCCCTCCATTAACAGCTGCAGTGCCAGATACTATCACTATAATAGAAAATATACAGAGTCATAATGGAACTTGGTATGCAGTGATTGATTTGGCTAATGCCTTCTTTACAATTCCAATAGAGGAAAAGGCACAGGATCAATTTGCTTTTACCTGGTTAGGTCGACAGTATACCATGACCAGATTGCCTCAAGGATGGCTTCATAGCCCTACTATTTGTCACCGGACGGTGGCAGAACATCTAGATCAGTTCTCCTTGCCCTCAGATATGCAAATTTCACACTATATTGATGATATAATGATACAAGGAAATGAGGAGCAGGCAGTGAAATCACAATTGGAAAAACTTTTGGTGCATATGAGGAGCAAAGGATGGGAAATAAATGAAGCAAAGGTCCAAGGACCGGCTCAAGTTGTAAAATTTCTTGGAATACAATGGAATAAAGGACATAGGGAAATTTTTACCAAAAGTAAAACAGAAGATTATTAATTTCCCTACTCTCAAGTCTAAGCAAGAGACTCAATCTTATATTGGGCTATTTGGATTTTGGAGACAGCATATACCTCATTTAGGACAGATGCTGTCCCCTTTGTATAAAGTTACGAGGAAGAAATATGAATTTCATTGGGGGGAAGATCAACAAACCGCCTTTGAAATGGTAAAAGAGGCCATACAGCAAGCTGTAGATTTATGGCCAATGACAGCGGGGAGTGTAGAATTGCATGTATCAGTACAAAATATGTATGCAAATTGGTCATGGCAAAAACAAGGGGGAAAAAGAGTCCCCTTAGGATTTTGGAATCGAAAACTCCCTGATGCTGGAGAAAAGTATACTCCATTGGAACAACAATTGCTAGCTTGTTATTGGGCATTGGTAGAAACAGAACAGCTAACTTTAGGACATGAAGTCTTATTAAGACCAGCAATACCTATAATGCAATGGGTATTGTCTAACCCTAAAACCAGTAGGGTAGGATATGCATAGGAACAAAGTATCATAAAATGGAAATGGTACATTTCTGAAAGAGCAAAGAAAGGAGAAGGCGGGATCGCCTCCCTCCATGAGAAAATAGCCGAAATAGGGGAAGAAATCAAATCCCCTGTGAAACCAACTGTCCGGGAAGAGTCCCCTGTAAAATGGGGAAAATCTTATGAAGATTTAACAGAACAACAACAGCAACATGCTTGGTTCACTGATGGGTCAGCTCGATATGTCAATGGAAAGCGACACTGGAAGGGTGTGGCTTATAACCCGAAACTAGAAAAACATTTGGTTATGGAAGGTCACGGTAAAAGTAGCCAATATGCAGAATTATATGCTATCTTTCTGGCATTGAGTTTTGAACAAGGGAAGGAGTGTCACCTTTTCACAGACTCGTGGTCTGTGGCTAATGGTCTTGCAACTTGGATGATGGGATGGAAGAAATATGGTTGGTTAATACATGGTAAGGAAGTGTGGGGAAAAGAGGTGTGGGAATTTATAGAAGAAATGGTTCAAATCACACTTACTACTGTTTTTCATGTTGATGCACATATGCCTGCTGACTCACTTGATCGTTTGTTTAATTCTGAAGCAGATAAAGCCGCCGCTATTAGACAGACTTCTGAGGTTGATCAAGAAAAAGAAAAATGGCTGCAAGGTACAGCTGTTTGGGCGCACAACAAGAGTGGACACCTTGGAGAAAAAGCCACTTACAGGTGGGCCCAAGAAAGAGGTGTTCCACTAACCATGGACATTATAAAACAAGTCATTGCACAGTGTCCAGTATGTCAACATTCACAAAGAAGGAAAGTTCCACATACAGTAATGGGACACATAGCTCGAGGGCAATTACCAGCTCAAATTTGGCAAATGGATTTTATTGGTCCACTTACTGAGAGTAGGGGATGTAAATATGTCTGCACAGTGGTAGACACCTACTCAGGACTCATGATAGGATTCCCTTGCAAAGCTGCCACACAATGGAGCACATTACGTACACTGGAGATTATCACACAATACTATGGTGTTCCACTGCAGATACAGACTGACAATGGGTCACACTTCACTGGTCAACAGATAAAGGATTATGCTAATGAGCATAATGTCCAATGGGTATATCATATGCCTTACTTATCCCCAAGTTGCAGGGTTAGTGGAAAGGATCAATGGACTCTTGAAGTCTACTCTGAAAAAGATACACAATATGGAAGGAGGATATGGCCAGTGGAGAGATAATCTAAGTGAGGCTTTACAAATTATCAACAATAGGCCAATTACTGATTCCATGACACCATTGATGAGAATGCTGACACCCAACCTTACCATACACGAAACTCATATTGTACATACAATTACTTGGTGGAAGATGAATCAAGAGGCTAAAATTCCTGAAAGAGCAACTCCCCTATCTGCGGGATTGGATCTCAGTGCAATAGAAGTGACTATTGTACCTCCAGGTAAGACTGTTCCTATACTAACAGGATTGGGATATCAAATGCCTAAAGGACATTATGGTCAGTTGGCAACTCGGTCTAGTTTTGCTTTAAGAGGGGCCATAGTGGTGGGAGGAGTAATTGATGCTGATTATCAAGGAGAAATTAAAGTTATTATGTCCAATCTAAGACAGAGAGCCGCTAGTTATCTCTAAAGGACAGAAGATGGCTCAAATGTTGGTAATACCTATTAGTTTAGATCAAGCCATCGAAGGACAAGCTCCACTAGAACTCTCCTTACGGGGGGATAAAGCATTCGGGTCATCAGATGTGACCAATGTAGGAGCTAGAATTTGGGTACAGAGTCCTCAAGGACCGCCATCGGCGGCTGAAGTCATTGCTGTGGGCAAGGATCGTACTTTGCTAATCATGAGACCAGGAGTGGAGAAATGGGAATATGTTCCCCAGGAAAAAAAAAAATGTTATTTGCGTGAATAAAATCATGCTTTGTTTTTTTTTTTTTTCCCTAACAGATATTTCTGGGAATATGTGGAATTATTGGAATCCTTGGATGCGAGTGTTTGGTGAAAGTTGAAGGATGAACACCGGGTACTCAAATCCAAAGTCAAAACACCAGTCGGATAAGGTGGTTGTGGAAGAAAAGCACAAAAGAACGAAAACAAGAGGATTTTATTTGCCCAGAAGGACAGAACTGTAACATAGCTAATGTAACAGTGGAAGGATATGTATGGATAGGCCCCCGTGGGACCACCTCATTTCAAGTAGCATATATGTTACACAATATGCACGGAACTGTAAATATTACCGCTAAGGTGAACTTAACATGTTGTAACGCCGGTGGGGGTTTTGAGTCTTTGTCTTCAACTCAACAAACACGGATCTATAAGAACTGCACCCCCACCATTGGAAGTGGAACAGAATTAGTATTCAATATTAGTGTCCTACAGACTTTACTTTGTCATAATGCTACTAGTATAACAAATAGAAGTACTTGGGCACAAAGTATAACGTTTGTTAATATGAATTCGTCAACAACGGATCCGGGACATATGAAGAGGATCCCCTCGTCCTGTGTAAAGACTGGAACTCAATCACAAAAGACTGTAGTAACAGCTATAGTGACATTTCCATCTAATGTTCTCTGCCCTATAAGACAAAAAAGGGCATGGTATGATACGTTGCT
This sequence comes from Dendrobates tinctorius, assembly GCF_039654945.1. Classification (NCBI taxonomy): domain Eukaryota; kingdom Metazoa; phylum Chordata; class Amphibia; order Anura; family Dendrobatidae; genus Dendrobates; species Dendrobates tinctorius. The sequence goes on from NW_027361698.1 coordinate 18,931,380, forward strand.
GGGGGGAGTGGGAACTGTTACTGGGACTTTGAATTCTTTTGATATTGAAACTCTAGCAAATCGCATGAGTAAAGCAGGTGCAGGAATACAAGATGTTTTAACTTTACAAGGTAAATGGATGCCTACAATATGGCACCCACTGACACAAGCTTGGCAAGCAGATAAATTTTTACTATATATGCAGAATATTTCAAATTCTTTTATATTCACGGAAGGATCAAATATTAGTGCGATTCTTAATTGGACTATGTGTACAATGCAGGCTATTTATCAGATGCAGCAGAGGGCAACAATGCAGACTCGTCTTATGACAGGAAATGAATGGGTACGGAGGACTATGTTTAATAACACAATCCCTGGAGTTTCATGGTTTAAAATTGAAGCTCCCAAAATGGTTTTCAATGACACAGTATGTCAAGGGATATTGAATATATATAATGTAACCAACCACCAAGTAATGTGTAGATATGTAGTTTTACCACTATTATTGGGACCCCTAGGGGATCAATGGTTGTGGATGCCTAAAATGAATGGTTTATACATTGATGACAATAATCGCACGCATGATTTAAGCTTATGTGAAGACACATTAGAAGGTAAAATTTGTAGGTTGCATTCTGCTGTATATGAACCATGTTTGCTACAAGAGACTGTGAATATTTGTGAGTTCACCATTCTACCAATATCCTACAAGATGTTGGTGGAGATAGGTTCCCTATTGTTCCTGGGATGAAAGTTCCTTATGTGGGGTGTTTACAGAATGTTTCCGCTTTACAGTGGGAAGACCAAACCGTCCTTCTCACTCATGACTGGGAGGTACAGGAAAAAGTGCAGTGGCAACCGACCAAGTTGCAGGTAAACAACTGGGAATTGAATATGACCCGGCTCAGGAATATTATGGAGACATCTGAAGAAGGGAGTAGAATAATTCAAATGTTGAATAAAACAATACAATATCATGTTGTTAGTACCACCATAGTGGCAGGGAAAATTGTTAAAATGGGTTCGGCAATTGCTGATGCCACTTCTCATCATTGGTATGATATTTTCATGGGTCATTCTCCTTCGGCTCAAAGGAGGTTAAATTGGATCATTCACCCAGTGTTGGTGCTTGTCCTTGTAGTAATACTTCTATCTATATGGAATTGCTACATGGCATACAAAATCTTCTGTAGGCGACCAAAAGTGCTGATGGTGACCTAAAGAAGTGGAAAATAATTCCCGTGATCAAGGACCGATTGTGATACCTATGTGATATGTATGGTGTGTGCATGAAGAAGATAGGTATCCAGATTCCAGATTAGGTGATCACGAGTCTTATTGTTCACTTTTTGCATTTAATTCAGCACAAGTTTAGAAGAGCTGAACTTGACCGATATATGACCTGTTAGGAACACGGTGGTTTCAGTGAAAAACAACCACAATGCGCCTGCGTAACACGAGCTGGCCACGAGCTCAAAGATTAACCACGCAGGCGCCAAGCATGAACGTGTTATATAAGCATTACTTGCAGAAAGTACTGCGCATGGTTGAACTGATATCTGATTATAAACAATATAAAACAAAGGGGACTTTCACTGGTAGGGAGGGACGTTTCCAGAAGGCTTTATGGACACATAACTTCTGTGATGTTGTGTTAACTGGATGTTGCCTCTTTACCCGTCGAGTCCCCCGAGGGAGGAGTGATGCTACAATATCCGGTAAAAAACGAATTGATGCTTACTTTTCTCTATTTTATAGATGATGATGATGATCAATGTAATGCTAGACTAGTGCTGCTATAATTCATGTGCCTATAACACACATATCAAAGTGTTACCTAAGTCATTACTTGCTTAAATATTTTTTCTGTTATCTCATTATTAATAAAATATAAATTGTTTTACCGAAATAAAGACCTAGCAGTCTTTTTGCCTAATTAGTATATTAGTGAGCGCTACGTAAGTAAGGGGCTTGCCCCTCTCAAAGTGTGCCGTGCCAAAAAGTTCAATTTTTATCTCATCTGTCCATAGGACATTCTCCCAGATGCTTTGTGGCTTGTCAACATGTAGTTTGGCAAATTCCAGTCTGGCTTTTTTATGACTTTTTTTTCAAAAATGGTGTCCTCCTTGGTAGTCTCCCATGAAGCTCCATGGGACTGTAGCCAAGCTCCCTGGACATGGCCGCAGGAGGAAAATTTATGACAAATCAAAGAGATGGATCATACGAATGGTAAAAAAAGAACCCAGAAAAGCAAACTTCTAAACAAATTAAAGGTGAACTTCAAGCTCAAGGAACATCAGTGTCAGATCGCACCAACCGTCACTGTATGAGCCAAAGTGGACTTCAAGGGAGACTACCAAGGAGGACACCATTGTTGACAAAAATCATAAAAAAGCCAGACTGTAATTTGCCAAACTGCATATTGACAAGCCACATAGCTTCTGGGAGAATGTCCTATGGACAGATGAGACAAAAATGGAACTTTTTGGCAAGGCACATCAGCTCTATGTTCACAGACGGAAAAATGAAGCATATCAAGAAAAGAACTTTGTCCCTACTGTGAAACATGGAAGAGGCTCTGTTATGTTCTGGAGCTGCTTTGCTGCATCTGGCGCGGTGTCTAGAATCTGTGCAGGGTACAATGAAATCTCAATGCTATCAAGGGATTCTAGAGGGAAAAGTGCAGCCCAGTGTCAGAAAGATTGGTCTCAGTCGCAGGTTATGGGTCTTGCAATAGGATAATGACCTAAAACACACAGCTAAAATCACCCAAGAATGGCTAAGAGGAAAACAATGGACTATTCTGAAGTGGCCTTCTATGAGCCCTGACCTAAATCCTATTGAGCGTCTTTGGAAAGAGCTGAAATATGCCATCTAGAAAAGGGAACCTTCAAACACGAGACAACTGGAGCAGTTTGCTTTGGAGGAGTGGGCCAAAATACCAGTCGAGAGGTGCAGAAGTCTCATTGACAGTTACAGGAATCGTTTGATTGCAGTGATTGCCTCAAAAGATTGTAAAACAAAATATTAGGTTAAGGGTACCATAATTTCTGTCCAGACCTATTTCATGAGTTTTATTTTTTTTAAATTCTGTGGAAGCATGGTTGAAAAGCAAAGTCTGACTTTCATTTGTTCATTTTCAGAGATGTTTTATTTATTATTACTTTTGTCAGATTCAAGATATTTCTGTGACCATTGTGGGTTTTTCTGTCATTAAACGAGGGGTTCCAACAATTTTGAAGTTTCACTTTACAATTTTTCTAGAATTAAGCAAATAAATACTCAAGACCATGGTCCAGCAGCAGTTTGTGGCTGCTGTACCAGAGCCTTGCAAACCTCCTCCTACCTTCTGGCATCCCCATAGACTCTTCTGGAACAACATCATTATTGCGGCGTCACACACACATTACGTCACACGAGGTCTACTAGTTAGAAGAGTCCACAGGGATGCTGGCAGGTAGCAAGGAGGCTATCATCCAGAGGCCACAGACATCAAATATAGCTGCTAGATCTGGGTCCTGAGAATCTTTTTTGATCAACGCTATTACTTTAAATTTCCTCTTTTCTATGGTTGATGTCTTCTATAAGAATTGCTATGAATTATTTATTATAGGGTAGCATAAGGACAAATATTCTTTTTATCTAGCATAACCATTCCATTCTACTGCATACCTGCATACTACTGAACTTAAAGCCCCGTCGGCCTCTTCCTGTTGGCACCGACGAGCGACGCGTGGACGCGGGCGGGAGGACGTCTTCATCGCCGCATCTGACAGGTAAGTAACGACCACCGACCATTGCTACGTCGCTGGTGAGATCTGCCATTGCAACCATTTAGCAATGCACCAGCGATCCTGACCGGGTCGTATTGTTGTCGGGATCGCTGGTGCATCGCTAAATGTGACGGTACCCTTACATTGCCTGTAGTATTGATTACTAGTGATGATTACCTAAGCAACATAATTGCTGAGACTACAGAATATAACAGTTGGACATCCTACACTTCAGAGGACAAGGGAATTGTCAATTTTCAAGGCTGCAACTTCTTCCAAATGAACCAGAACCAATTCCCAGCAAAGCTGATTCTTCTTCTAAAGTGTACAAGAACTGCAATGAATTTTAGAAGAGTTTGCCACATCACATATCTAATAAATGGCCATTAATATGTTACACACTGCAACATTGCCTTGTGACTAGCTGGGATGATATTATGTATTACTATATGATGAACTGAAAATCACTGGATACATTGTAGCTCTTCAGTGTATATATATATATATATATATATATATATTGCTCAAACATAAAGGAAACACTTAAACAACACAATGTAACTCCAAGTCAATCCCTCTTCTGTGAAATCAACCTGTCCAGTTATGAAGCAACATTGTGAATCAATTTCTCCTGCTGTTGTGCAAATGGAAGAGACATCAGTTGGAAATGATAGGTAATTAGCACTCCTATAAAGGAATGGTTCTGCATGTGGTTGCCACAGACCATTTCTCTGTTATCCTTTTTGGCTGTTGTTTTGGTCACTTTTGCATTTCGTCATTGCTCTCGCACCTAGAGGCTCAGTAGCATGTGGCAGTGTCTACAATACAATCCACAGAAGTTGCTCAGGTAGTGCAGCTCATCCAGCTGTGGCAAGAAGGGTAGTTATGTCTGTCAGCACAGTGTCCAGAGCATGGAACACATACCAGGAGACAGGCCAGTACACCAGGAGGAACAGGAGCAGGGCCAGAATCTGCAAAATCACCTCAAGCAGACTACTAACATCCATGTGTCTGCTCAAACCGTGAGAAACAGACTCCATGAGGGTGATATGAGGGCCCGACACCAACAAGTGGGTGTTGTGTTTACAGCCCAACACCATGCAGGGCGATTGGGATTTGCCCGTGAGCAAAAAGATTGGCAGATTCGACATTGGCGCCCAGTGCTCTTCATGGATGAGAGCAGGTTCACACTGAGCACATGAGACAGATGTGACAGAGTCTGGAGACACCGTGGAGAACGTTCTGCTGCCTGCAACATCCTCCAGCATGACTTGTTTGACAGTGGGTCAGTAATGGTGTGGGGAGGCATCTCTTTGGAGGGCCACACAGCCCTCCATGTGCTATCCATAGGTACCCTGACCGCCATTAGGTACCAGGATGAGATCATCAGACCTATTGCGATACTATATGAAGATGCACTGGGCCCTGGGTTCCTTCTGATCATGACAATGCAAAGCCTCATGTGGCCGAAGCGTGACAGCAGTTCCTGTATGATGAAGGCATTGATGCTATGGACTGGTCTGCCCATTCTCCAGACCTGAACCCAATCGAGCACATTTGGGACATGATGTCTCAATACATCCACCAACACCATGTTGAACCACAGACTGTACAGGAGGTGACTGATGCTTTAATCCAGGTCTGGGAGGAGATCCCTCAGGAGAACATCCGCCACCTTATCAGGACCATGCCCAAGTGTTGTAGCGAGGTCATACAGGCACGTGGAGGCCACATACAATTCTGAGCATCATTTCCTTGTCTTGAGGCATTTCGACCGAAGTTGGATTAGCCTGTAGTTTGATTTTCCACTTTGATTTGGAATATCATTCCAAATCCATATTAATATTGATTTACATTGATCATTTTTATGTTTTATTGTTCTCAACACATTCCACTATGCAATGAATAAACATTTGCAACTGGAATATTTCACTCAGTGATATCTATGATGTGGTATTTTAGTGTTCCCTTTATTATTTTGAGCAGTATATATGTATACACACAGAGAGAGAAAGAGAAAGAAAGTGTTAGAGAGAAAGCTATGGCTACAACATATCTGTCTATCTATCTATCTATGTAGATATAGTTATATACATAAGTGTATGTATATATTGATGGCCAAAAGTGTTGGCACCGTTGAAATTGTTCCAGAAAACCACCATGGTTACTTACCGGTAGCCGTTTTTTCCAGAAGACATGACAGCACACCTGAGAGAGGGATCCGCCCCGCCAGGACAGGAACCTACTGAAATATAAGGGGCGGCACCTCTCCCCGGCTTTAGTTGGTTACAGAGCATTGAGAGGACTTCCCGGTTAGTCACATGTTTATCCAACACCACATCACACAAAATACACCCTACTAACGTGCACACCCATACGGTGAAAAGGGGGGGGAATATACAGGCGCTGTCATGGGTTCCGGAAAAACCGGCTACCGGTAAGTAACCATGGTGGTTTTCCCTTCACTCATGACAGCACACCTGAGAGATTTTTGGAGACTTCGAACCACCTTAGGGAGGGACCACCGCTTGCAGCACCCTTCTACCAAAGGTTAAGTCAGCAGAGGAGGATAGATTTTATCTATAGTGCTTAAAAAAGGTTGCCAGTGAGGCCCAGGTAGCGGCCTTACAGATTTGCTCAATTGATACCTCTGCCTTTTCAGCCCAGGAGGTCTCCACAGCTCTGGTGAAATGAGCCTTAATGCCGTCAGGAATCGGAACACCACTAGCTGAGTAGGCTACACTAATGGCCTCCCTAATCCATCTGGCAATAGTCCCTTTTGATACTCCATAGTCCTTCCTGGCACCCTGGAAGGCTACAAATAGGGACTGGGACCTCCTCAACTGGCTAGTCACTGATATATATTCTAACAGGGCCCTTTTAACGTCTAGTTTGTGGAATTTCTCCTCCCCTGGGTTTTTGGGATTCTCACAAAAGGAGGGGAGGACAATCTCCTGGCTACGGTGGAAATCTGATACCACTTTCGGTATATAAGCAGGGTCTGTTTTTAGGACGACCCTGTCCTGGTACACCTGGGTATAAGGTGTATTCACCGAGAGGGCCTGCAAGTCACTTACTCTACGGGCCGATGTAAGGGCCACTAAAATAATGGTCTTCAGGGTAAGATATTTTACCGGCAGTTGTTGAACTGGTTCAAACGGCTCTTTCGTAAGCGCTTCTAACACCAGGTTTAAATCCCACGGGGCTATTCTTGGTAATGGGATCGGTCTAGACCTATGGCAGGATTTAATGAATCTAGCTACCCATCTGTTTGCCGCTATGTTGCAGTTATATACAGCACCCAGTGCGGACCAGGGCCGCCATCAGGGCATTACTGCCCTGACTGGCGTAAGAGGCCCGGTGGGCAGAGGGGGCCCACATCGGGCCCGGTCTCCTCTGCTCACTGGGCCCCTACCGGCAGGTATCCGGGCCCTTGGCGCTGCGGCAGTTAAACGCCACTGACATGCGGGCCCGGCGGCCCGCACGTCAATAGTTAACAGCCGCCAGCCAATCGGAGGCTGGCAGTTGACGTCACCACAGCGCGCACCTCGCCGGCGTCTGACATTAGTGTCAGTCACCGGCTAGAGCATGCTGCAGCGTGGAGGGAGCACGAGCGACGCCCGCCACTGGAATGCGGCCAGGTAAGGCGAAATTGGGGGTTTTTTTGACAGCGGTGATCCGGTGGGCCCGGGGGCAGAATGCTAGAGACTGGGGCAGAATGCTGAACATGGGGCAGAATGCTGGACTGGGGCAGAATGCTGAACATGGGGGCAGAATGCTGAACATGGGGGCAGAATGCTGGACATGGGGGCAGAATGCTGGACATGGGGGCAGAATGCTGGACATGGGGGCAGAATGCTGGACATGGGGGCAGAATGCTGGACATGGGGGCAGAATGCTAGAGACTGGGGCAGAATGCTAGAGACTGGGGCAGAATGCTAGAGACTGGGGCAGAATGCTGGAGACTAGGGGCAGAATGCTGGAGACTAGGGGCAGAATGCTGGAGACTAGGGGCAGAATGCTGAACATGGGGCAGAATGCTGGACTAGGGCAGAATTCTAGACTGGGGCAGAATGCTAGAGACTGGGGCAGAATGCTAGAGGCTAGGGCAGAATGCTAGAGACTAGGGCAGAATGCTAGAGACTAGGGCAGAATACTGAACATGGGGCAGAATGCTAGAGACAGGGGCAGAATGCTAGAGACTGGGGCAGAAAGCTAGAGACTGTGGCAGAATGCTAGAGACTGGGGCAGAATGCTAGAGACTGGGGCAGAATGCTGGACATGGGGGCAGAATGCGAGACACTGGGCAGAATGGAGATTCGGGGCATGATTGGAGACAGATGGGGCAGGGTTGGAGACAGATCGCACAGGATCATGGGGCAGGATGGATACGATGGAGATCATATGGGGCAGAATGGATACTCATGAGGGCGGGATGGGAGAACATATGGCTAAAGCCAGGAATGAGACACATGGGGGCCAGGATGGGGGATATGATTACCATAGGGGCTAATTAAGGGATATTATTACTGCAGTGATGTATTTAATTTTTTGAGTATACTGTTTTAAATGAGAAGGGCGGTCCTGTTACTGTGCAGAGCGACACTATGTCGCCGTTTTTTCTTTATGTGGTATAATGTAGAAGTTGGGAAAAAATAAGTAATGTGTTCTGCAAGCGGAGCTCTAGATAACTGTGTTATTTCCTGCAGAGACGAGCCCTGGCTGGAAGACGTGATGGCGATCTGTGCTGGATGAATGAAAAGCAAGGATGAAGGACTTCACCTAGAGACGTCACTGGTGAGTTAGTGTGTTACCTGTACACTAACACTTTATATTGCATACTATATACAGAGGTCCTGTGTGTATAATGTCACCAGTGATCACTGTGTTATCTGTACATTATATACAGAGCTCCTGTGTATAATGTCCTTCATCACTATATTACCTGTACAGACACTGCATACTAAGTACAGATCTCCTGTGTATAATGCCACTTATGGTGATAGTATTATGTTTTTTATTAATGATCAGTATTGTAGCATTCAGTCACCATGTGGTGGTAATATGTGGTCTGGGCATGGTGTGGCGGTATTTGTCCCTTGTATGTGCAATTATTTGGTCATTTTGTGGTGGTAATATGTGGTCTGGTCATGGTGCGGTGGTATTTGTTCCTTGTATGTGATATTATGCAGTCACTATGGTAGTAATATGTGGTCTGGTCATGGTGTGGCAGTATTTGTTCCTTGTATGTGGTATTATAGGTCACTATGTGGTGGTAATATGTGGTCTAGGCATGGTGTAGTGGTATTTGTTCCTTGTATATGATATTATTGGTCATTTTAAAAATTGAAAAATAAATAAAAATATACCTAAAGTGTATTGCATATTTTAACAAATATTTAATAGGTTACAGTAGAGTAGAGCCTGGCCAAAAGTGTCTACCCTGTTATGATGGTGGTTTGAAAAAATCTTTTGTCCAAAGCAAAAGCTGCCGGCTATATGTGTGATCTGGTGATGGGAACTGTTAATGTGTGATAGGTGAGAAGTGGAGTTTTTCCAAGAGAGAGCGGTGGGACTGTGGACAGTTTGAGGGGTGGAGGCGGGGCTGGGGTGGAGCCTGGGCAGAGTCTCAAGGGGGCCCCGAAAATTTTGCCAGTATGGGGCCCCGAAATTCCTAGTGGCAGCCCTGGTGCGGACACCTGCACTTTAAGGGTATTATCCCGCTAGACCTAGCTGTAATCCTGCCTGTAAGAATTCCAAGATGACCTTAATCGGGGTTTTTGGTCTAACGGCTTCCCCAGGAACTGAAGAAACTTATTCCACGTTCTACCGTATATGTTAGTTATTACTGGCTTCCTACTTTTCATCAGTATAGCCACCAACCCAGGAAAGAACCCTCTATCTCTTAAAAGTGACCTTTCAAACTCCACGCTGTCAGATGGAACCCTTTGACTTGCGTGTGGATTGGACCCTGAGCTAGCAGGTCTGGAATCTCTGGTAGTACCCAAAGATCCAAGAGGGAAATCATTTGCAGTAGCGAGAACCAGGGCCTTTTTGGCCAGAACGGGGCTATTAAGATCACTCTGGCTTGATCTTCTCTTATTTTCTTCACCACTGCTGGGATTAGAGCTACTGGAGGAAATGCGTAACCCAGTTTGAAATTCCACGGAATTTGCAATGCGTCCACCGCCCATGGTTTTTCTTTTGGGTTTAACGAGCAAAATCTCTCTACCTGTCTGTTGCTTTTGTTGGCAAAGAGGTCTACTACCGGTTCCCCCCAGAGTTGTACTATCTTCTGGAACACTAGGTGATTTAGGGTCCATTCTCCTTGCCTCAGTATATTGCGGCTTAGGAAGTCGGCTTGTACATTTTCTGCCCCCCTTACATGTAGTGCCGTTAGGGAGAGTAGCTGTTGTTCTGCTCTGTAAAAAATCCCGTTGGCCGCGTTCATTAAGGAGTGTGACATTGTTCCTCCCTGGTGGTTGATATACGCCACTGTCACTTTGTTGTCCGACATGATCCGGACATTGCGGCCTTCTAGACTGGGAATAAAGATTTTTAAGGCTTTGTTTACTGCTCGTAGTTCTCTTAGGTTGGAGGATGTGTTTTGCTCTTGGGGCCCCCAGGATCCCTGGGCTGCCTGTCCCCTTAGGTGCGCCCCCCACCCCAAGGAACTTTCTTGTTCTTGGAATGTTCTTGCGTCCGTCAGGATTACGTTGGACACTGGTGTGTGCCATAACATTCCTGCTACTAGGTTTGTCCTGTCTAACCACCTTCTGAGAGAGTTTTTGACCTTTAAGGAAAGCTCCAGCCTTCCTTCCAAACACCCTCTTAGCGATTTCTGTGCTGATAGGATTTCTGCCTGAAGTTGATGGGTATGAAATTGTGCCCATCTGACCGCTGGAATACAAGCTGTCAGGGTGCCTAGTAAGGACATCGCGCCTCTCAGGGTCGTGTGAGGCTGGCCTAGGGCTACCAAAGTCATATTCCTCACCTTTTCCACCTTGGCCTCTGGTAACAGAGAAGTTTGTTGTTCCGAGTCCAGGATGAACCCTAGAAATATCTGCCTCTTTAGGGGATGTAGTCTTGATTTCTTGATATTTACCATCCACCCGATTCTCTGTGCAGTGATGTTCCGAGTTGCCCACTATTAGAAAATCGTCCAGGTAGGGTATTATAATTGTGTTGTGAATTTGGAGGAAGGCTGTCATCTCCGCTACGACTTTCGTAAACACTCTGGGGGCTATGGATATGCCGAATGGAAGGGCTCTGAATTGAAAATGCCTGAGATTGCCCTGGATGTAGAGAGCTACTCTTAAGTATTTTTGATACTCTGGATGGATCGGAATGTGATAATAGGCATCCTTTAGATCGACTACGGCCATAAAACAATTGTGGTGTAATACCTTTATGGCCGAAGTTACCGACTCCATTTTGAAGGTCTGGTTTTCTATCCATTGATTGAGGCCTCTGAGGTTTATAATCGTCTTGAATGACTGGTCCGGTTTTTTTATTAGGAAGAGGGGTGAGTAGAACCCCGTTCTCTCCAGTCCGCTTGGGACTTCGGTCAGAACGTGTTTGTCTAGCAGACTGAAGATTTCTGACTCCAGGGCTAATTGTTCCTCTATCCCCTTCCTGACGGGGGTCACCACAAATGATGCTCTCAGCCGCTGAAAAAATGGGATTTTGAGGCCTTTTCTTATAATGTTTAAGATCCAGGCATTGGAAGAGATACCTTCCCAGGCCTGAAAAAAGAGCATCAGTCTCCCCCCTACCCGGATATCGGCGTCATTGTGGGGATTTTTTTGCGGATGAGGTGGCTCCGCCGAACATGAATCCAGACTCCTTCTTCCTTTTGTCCTCCCATTTTTTCCTATCACCCGGAGGACGGCCCCTGTTGAATTTTCCTCTCCGAAAGGACGGCCTTAACTGATCTCCTGGAAATCTGGGGAAGCCCTTCTTTCTATCACTAGCTTTTTCCAGGATGTCATCTAGATTTTTTCCAAATAAAAATTGTCCATCACATGGAAGAGAGCACAACTTGGCTTTAGATTGTAGATCTCCGGGACAACCTTTAAGCCATAATGCGCGCCTTGCGGCGTTTGATAATCCTGCTGCCCTCGCCGTCAGTCTCATGGAATCGGCAGAAGTGTCGGCCAAAAAAGCTGCTGCTCCATGTAGAAGATACATATCCGCCAGAATTTTTTCCCTCGAGACCTTGGATGCGAGTTTCTCTTCCAGCTGCTGTAGCCAAATCATTAAGGATCGTGCTGTGCAGGTGCCGGCTATTGCTGGTTTCAATCCTGCTGCTGCTTCCCACGTATGTCTTAGGTAGGAGTCCGCTTTTTTTTATCTAGCGGGTCTCTCAGTACACCTGAGTCTTCCAGGGGCAGGGCCAATTTTTTGGACGACCTAGACACTGCCGCGTCAATCTTTGGGACCTTGTCCCATATTTCCGCGTCTTTATGCTCAAAAGGGGTATCTCCTTTTAGAGGAGGAAGGAAGGGCTCCTGATCTTTCAGGCTTCTTCCATTCTCTTTCAATGAGTGCTTGGACTTTCTCATTGACTGGAAAGGTGCGCTTTTTCCTTTCCTGTAGCCCCTCGAACATGACGTCTTCTAGAGACTTAGTCGTTTTTTCCTCCTGTAGGCCCATGGTTGTCCTAATGGCTTTGAGGAGAGCATCTGTGTCCTCTACCGGAAAACACGGCTTGCCCCCGTGTCCCTGTCCGAGGAGGAGGAGGACAGGTGTTCGGCCTGATATTCAGCCGAGGAGGAGTCTGATAACGAACTAGGGGAGTCCTTCCTACTCTTTTTCTTTAATAACACTTTAAGTGAGCCTTCCACCTCAGACCTGATGACTGATCTGAGGTTAGTTGCAAAGTACGGTACCCCCTCCACCATGGTTCGCTTGATAAAGCTGGCGCAAAGGTCCTTCTGCCAATCTCTCGCTAGGGGGCTCTCACATATGGCACAATCCCTATTATTTCTATTGCTCACTGCTTCTTGGCTTTTCCTTAAGGAAAAATAATACACAAGAAGGACCCTATTAACATCATTCTAGCATTCACGGAGATCACTCACCACCCATAAAGTCGGGTACCGGACTCGGAGGCTGTGGTGGAGCACGTGGCCTGTGCTCTCTGGACCTCGAGGAATCTCTCGATCTGTGGCTCGGGCGACTGCTGCTTTTGCCACTTGAACGGCTGCCATGCTTACGAGCGGAGGTTTGCGATGGGGGCAGATACAGTGGAGACGGTGAACGTTCCTGCAGTGACCCCATTGTATTATCTGGTCGCACTGCCGCCCTTCCTCCTTTACATAGGTTCGTCCGATGAGCACTTTCTCCTCCCCTCCCCCCCTGTGACCGCCGGCCACCGCCATTCTTCTTAATGCGGCCGGCGTCGCACCAGGTGCCAGCGTGCCATCGCGTCTGTGACATCAGCTGGCGCGCTCCCAGGGTGCCCCGCACCGCTGACGCCGGATGCCGGAAAACGCCCCCGGCTCTCCCTGTCGTGTCCAGAGGGAGATGGGTTGGACGCGCGCGAGGGGAGGGAGGCACGGAGGAGTGCCCCAACTACAGAGGCTGCCTAGCCGCACCCGCACGAACCCAGAGTTTGCAGGAGGACCCCGTGGACTGCGCTTCCAGGAGACTGACGGCCGGCGCTGCAGGTAAGCTGACCTGCTCTTCCCGTGCTGGGACGGCCCTGGGTTCACTTCATCCATGACAGGCACCGCCGCTGTCAGACTGGGATTCCGTTCCAGGACAGGAACCCAACTGAAGCGGGGGAGAGGTGCCGCCCCCTATTTCAGTAGGTTCCAGTCCTGGCGGGGTGGATCCCTCTCTCAGGTGTGCTGTCATGGGTGAAGGGAAAATATAGTATTTCTCCCTGAAAGATATTGCAATGACTTGTTTTGTTATACACAGTTTCCTTTGTGTATTGGAACAACCCAAAAAAAAAATAGGAAAAAAGCAAATTGAACATATTTTCACGCAAAACCCCCAAAATGGGCAAGGCAAAATAGTTGGCATCTTTCCAAAAATGTGGGTAAACAACTTTGTTTCAAGCATGTGATGGTTGTTCAAACGCACTTGTGGCAAGCAACACGATGTGGGCAACATGAAAATCACACTTGAAACTAAATAAAAAGGGGAAAAGTTGACTCAATCTTTGCATTGTCTGTGTGTGTGCCAAATTAAGCATGGAGAACAGAAAGAGGAGAAGAGCTGTCTGAAGACTTGAAAACCAAAATTGTTGATAAATATCAACAATTTCAAGGTTACAAGTCCGTCTCCAGAGATTTTGATGTTCATTTGTCCATGATGTGCTACACAATCAAGAAGATTACAATCCACGGAAATGTAGTCAATCTCCCTGGATGTGGACAGCAGAGACAAATTGATGAAAGCCTGCAACACAGGATAGTGTGGACAGTGGATAAGCACCCCCAATCAAGTTCCAAAGAAATTCAAGCTGTCCTACAGGCTCAAGGTGTCAGTGTCGGAACAAACTATCCGTCGACATTTGAATGAAAGGAGACCCAGGAGGATCCCACTGCTGATATGGAGACATAAGAAAGACTGCAGTTGGCTAAAATGTACATCAGAAAGCCAAAATCCTTCAGGGAAAGTGTCTTGTGGACAGATGAGACCAAGGTAGAGATTTTTAGTAAAGCACATCAGTCTACTGCTTATCGAAAATGGAATGAGGCCCACAAAGAAAAGAACACAGTACCTACAGTCAAATATGGTGGAGGTTCAAAGATATTTTAGGGTTGCTTTGTTGCCTCTGGCACTGGGTGCCTTGACTGTGTAGAAGGCATCATGAAATCTGAAGATTACCAAAGATTTAGGGTCACAATGTTGTACCCAATATCAAAAAGCTGGGTTTGCACCATAGGTCATGGGTCTTCTAGCAGGACAATGACTTAAAACATACTTAAAGAAAAACTCAGAAATGTGTGAAAACAAAGTGCCTGAGAGATCTGAAGTGGCAGCAATGAGTCCGGATCTAAATCCCATTGAACACATGTGGAGAGGTCTTAAAATTGCTGTTAGGAGAAGGCACCCTTCAAATATGAGAGACCTAGGGCAGTTTCAAAAAGTGAGTGAGTGATCCAAAATTCCAGTTGATAGGTGTAAGAAGCTTGTTTATGGGCTAGGATTTTGTACTTACTTAGCTGCTGTTGAGGTAGGCACAAGAAGCGGTTTCATTAAAATGTCCAGTCCGGTTTATGAGAACTTCATAAACCGCTCAACTTAAGCAAACAAAATACAGCCTTTTTGTGGCACAAAGTGAAAAAAAAAACAACAAAAAAGTAAACAGTCCATTTAGTAGTGCAGGTTCGCCCGCTCAGGTCAGTGTCCTTCATCAAACACACTGGAGGCCTCCACACCTCCAGTAACAGACAATGAATAAGACACTTGGTCTCCATTTTATCTACCAAACCATGCCCCCAGGGTGGGGATATGTTATCAAACAGTCCAACCCATCTCTTTGACTGCTCGTAAAACCCGTCCCTGATAATCCCTATTAAATCTCTCAGCACTATACTGTATGTGCTGAAGCTGGCTTTCCCAGGCGTACATCACCGATGCTACCAACCTCGATGATAAATATCTCCCCTCAAGGACCTGTCCAGTGGCCATCTTATAATGGTTATAGGAAGTGATTGATTGCAATTATTTATTCCAAAGGGGTTGTCATGATTCCAGGGCAGGTTTTTGAGCTGCACACCGGGGGTTAATGTCTGGAGCTCTGTGCAGGTTTTGACCTGCACACTTGGGGTTAATGATTGTGGCCTCTTTCTGGTTCTGGGAGAGCTTCATAAACCTCTGGGTAGCTTCAATCCCTGCCAGTTATACTTTTACCTTTGGCCTAGTGTGCTGACCCCCGTGTGCCTGTATATTGCTATAGCTTGTTTATATGGTTCTGACCCGATTCTGTTTCCCGTTGTGAGTTTACCTGTTGATTTTGTACTGCGTTATTATCTGTGTATGACTCATTGCCTGTGATCTGACTACTCTCTGCTCGCCCCTCTTGTACCCTGCAGCTATCTCTGTGTATGACTCATTGGCTACGTCCTGACTATTCTCCCTGTCTATGCCCCTTGGTAACTTTGTCTCGCAGTTACTCTGCTAGGAATTGTCTTGCAGCTCCTAGCTCTGTGGAGTTTAGGCCACGCCTCTAGCAGTCACGTGCTTCAGGTCCTGTGGGTCTGAAGTACACATCTATTCGGTTGCTGCCCGCTCCACAGGTATCTATGAGCACGCTTTCGCTTTACTCAGGGCACGCGCACTGGCTCAGTGAGCAAGTTCAGTGCGGTGTCTCTGACAGGGGTGCAACAAAATATTAAGTGGAGGGTGCCAACAATTTCGTCCTGCCTTTTTGGGGATTTTGTGTGAACCTACGTCCAATTTGCCTTTTTTTCCTTAGTTTTTTTGCGTTGTTCCAAAACACACACATGAAATAAATATGTGTATAACAAAACATAAGTAATTGCAATAATTTTCTGGGAGAAATACTTCATTTTCTAGAACAATTTCAAGGGTGTCAACACTTTCAAGGGTGTGTACAGAATATATGTATATAAATACACTGCAGCTTTAACAACAGCAAGTATACTTGATATGCATTACCATTGTCTGATCGTTTACTAAAATGTTTTGCTAGTAATATCTGATCTAGACCTAAAGGTACGAAGTGACACATGCCTCAACATAATTACTTTCTCAGTGAATAATATACATCCTGGAGCGTAAACAGAGTGTCTCCTGAAGACATGAATGCATATTGTGCAATACATCTTGTTCACAATTTGGATATGTTACTAGCAATACAGCCGTATGCCTGAGTGCAATGTGAGGGTGGCAGCTGTATGTAGAATGTATATTATATATTACATTAATGCTAACAATTTGGGCATTTATACATTTATATTTTCTGAAAAAAATGTGACTAAGAGCAATCATGACATTTTTCAGATGACTATAAATCCTTCCAGGTTAGAGGCAAGCACACAGCTACATTAAGGCTTCATGATATGGCATGTGAAATCTATGGGTCCATATTGGACCTCTGTGTATGTTCCAATGTATTCTAAGCTATGGAGGCTCTCTTTTCCAGAAGCAGTGCCCGTGGCTGCATAACACAGGACTGTGCTATTGTTCAAGTAGAAAACTTATTTATATGTGATGCAATGAAAGTGACTGTTGTAGGGGTAGCTGAAAGAAACTGACATACTGTAAAGACAATGCCACCCCCAATATGCTTCATATTTTAAATATGAAACCTGTTTCAATGAAAAACTATTTGCATTACAAAATGTCTCACCGCTTTTTAAGGAAATAGTAAACCGTGACCAAAAAAAAAGTAAATCATGAAAATTAAAGACCTATTCGCATGTGGCAGATTCATTCTGGAAATTTCTGTGCATGAAATTCAGGTGAATAAGGCTCATTTTTCAGTCGAAAAAAAAAAAATTGCAACAAACCTGCCATATGTGAATATGCCCTAAGAACTTATTCGTAAAAGACATATTTGCAGTGGATTTGCTATCTGGAATATTCAGGCAGCATTTTATAGTACTACCATGGTTGATAGTAGATAGTAGATTTTTATGAAATCTCTTCCAAGCACTGTGGAAAAAAAACACGCATGGCATAAAATGACCAGCTGCAGATTTGATGGCTGAAGAAAGTAAATTTATACTTTGCGTACTTAAAGGATGATGGTGACAAATATCAGCATCATTTTCGTGCTGGTGAGTACATCAACATTGACACAATTTAGTGTCACTGTAGAATTTCGAAAGCAAAAATTCTACAACAAATACTTCACACGTGAACATACCCTAAGTGTATCCAGCGGGTAGGCTTTCCTGCTTTTAGTACCATAAACAAAGCCATTGTTATAAAAGTGTCTAGATCAGTAGTATCAATCAATAGATGTATGGCCTTAGGACACGAAACCAGGAGACCTTGTTGTATAGCCCTCAGTATTTGGATGTCAAACAGATCTTAGTAGAGCTTTACCTTTTCGAATGAGCCGAGTGATCTGTATTCAGAGACTCTATCCAACTTGTCTGCTTGCTCGTCCGATGATTCCACTATGCAGAGGTCATTTTTATTTGCTCCATGCTCATCCTTCTCCAGAAGATCATCTGGTTCTTGAACAATAGGAGAATCACTATGCCGGTCAGACACAAGAGTCTCCAAAGAGGGCCTACCTAAATCTTTAGACACTCCAAGCGGAGACTGTGGAATTTCTTTACAATTCATGGTGTCTTCAGTTTCATCAGTATCTGGCAGCTTTTTCTCTAGATCAGGGGATGCAACACTAGGAGGAATAAGATAACATATAGTGACTTCTTTAATAGACTACAATCTCCTACCCATATCATGGGCTTGGTCCTCCCATCTGCACAGGCAGATGTCTATACAAGTTTGCTTTTTTAAGAATTTATCAGATTTTTTACTGTGTGTGTTTTGGGTGCATGGGGCCTAGTGCAAGTAAAACCTAGATAGTGGTAGTTTGCTTTCCTTTATGATGCTTACTTCCATGGTTCACTGGATTTAGATAAATTATGAACACTTGCTGTCTAACAGATATCGGTTTAGAAGTGTCCAGGTGATCAGATACCAATTAGCCACCTTCAAAATATTCACTATCTAGTTAAAATTTAAAAAAGAACGCGAAAAAGGTAGTCCATTTAGCTTCTATCAGACCAACGTGTCCTCATACATGCAGCCCAGTTTGGGCTGGCTCCATTCATTGTTCCTAATGGATGGTGAGAAATTGTTCAGGACTCCACAAGTTACTGATCAAAAAAGTAGTGGCATTTAGACAAAAAGTAGGAGGCATTTAGTCGCAAAGATGCTGATTCATCAAAGCTTTTACGTCAGAAAACTGGTGTAAACTGCTGTGAAAAATTGCAAAGTTTATGTAACTTTTGATGTTTTTATAACAATTTGGATTAGCTTTGCAAAACTGTCCGGAGCTGGAGAGGAGCCAGGGCAGGATGAGGCATGATTACGAATGCCCATCTTATGACAGAAATGCTACTCCAGTTTCTGGCAAGATGCACGCCATAGAGAAAATGCCCCCAAATTCATTAAGCGGCGTTCATTCTTAATGAATTTGGCACATTTTACTCCAGTGCACCCTTCTTTAAGACTGGGGTATGTAATTCCAGTCTTAATGAATTGGCCCATATATTTTCTTTCGTGACCCACTCTGATTTTGAAACACTTATGTTAGACTACATTTCATTCTGCAGACAATGTTGGATTATGGTACCTTTTTACAAGTTATAAGTTACAAGGACTGTGCAGATGTAATAAAGTGGATACACAACTATCCTTAGGTAGATGGTATTTTCATCTATGGGATCAAATTCAATTTCCCATTTATACTCTGTACTATGTGGCACTTGAGGAAAAAAACAGATTGCTTTACATTCTGTTGATAAATACCCACGCCCCAATACCACCCTTAACGAATGGTGTATAGAGGAAATACACACAAGCAACAAGTTGAATGTACACACCTGTCAACAGTGTGGAAATGGAATTAGAAATTAGGCCAGGTTCACACTTACGAGAAACTTGCACGGGTCTCACGTCTCAATACCCAGCACTGCCGCCAGCACTCGGACTGGCGCTTACAGCTGCATAGAAATACATGCAGCCGCACACTCCAGTCCTGAGTGCCAGCAGCAGTGCTGGGTATTGAGACAGGAGACTCCTGCGAGTTTCTCGCAAGTGCGACCCCGGCCTTAGATGAGAAATGAATGATAAACCATTGTGCTAAAATGCTGTTTAAGCAACACGCTGATACAGGAATAGGAAATAAGACTGTGAATCAAATGAATCTGTAATGACTGTAATTGTACGTACTTGGTGTAATCACTGATAACAGCAATAGTTACAGAAACAAATGTAGGCTGAAAATATTCAGCATAAATAACAAGTAGAAACTTCTTCAAGGCAGGACTACAAAAACCAGGGGTCTGGAGCAAAGAAAAAGCCCAACAATGCAGATGTAAAAATATGAACAATTAAAATAATATAATAATGAATATGTTGCACAGATGCACAAAAAGCTGTGATGAAACGAGCCACCAGACACCCTAAAGAAATCTATATAAATGTCAAATAAAGAATATAAAAGTAACAGCCACGTATAATTGATTAATTAGCTACATTCTTACTAAAATATAAAAACTGTCAGTTTTTTTTCCCATTTTCCAACTGATGAAAACTTACACATATTTTAGTTTAGAAGACAAGGATTCCTCTATTTTCTCTTTCTGTAGTTGACGAATTATTTCTGCAACCGACTTGTCATCGTCAGCCCTGCCAGAGCTTTCATGGAAGGGTGAATAACTGATTGAAACGTCCTCCTCAGACACAAGGGGAGGATGTTCACCCTTCTCAACGCCTCGTGATTCTGAATGATCAATATTGATCTGCTTTTGAGGGCTGGAAAACTCATCCTGAAGAGCTGAAAAGCCTGCGAATATAAATGAAGTATTCACTACAAGCAATTACTACTGAAAGTAGAAGCCACAATACTGTGCAAGGAATACCAACTAACTAGAACATGGATATTTCTATCGCTTTTGGTGCACAAAGATGCCGGTAGATTGACTTTCTATGGAATTGGTAATAGAAGGAAGGAATTTACCTATGCCTGAAACAGAGAGATTACATCAGATAGTGAGTCCCAGTAAGGAAACAAATGAGGTGAGTACTTACATGTAAAAAAATGACAATATTTAAACAGCCAGACAAAAATAAAATACTATTATTTACTAAGGTTTACTATTTTTTTTTATATATGTATAGCAATGACAGCTATATTAGATAATGTGGAAACAATGTGGCAAGAATACACAAATTGAATAATACTTGGATCCATACTGAATCCAAAAGAACAAACCTCGATATGAGCACATGGAAGTATAATAGGACTACATAGACTTCTATGGGCACAGCATTACGGTGCCTTCAAAACTCAGAAGTAGTATACAGTTGTGGTCAAAAGTATTGAGACCGATGGAAATTTTGGTTTTCACAAAGCTTGCCCCTTCAGTATTTTTAGATCTTTTTGAAACATGTCTTTGAGGTAACTGACATACCGTTATCAGAATTTCATGTTTTTAGACTTTTAGTGACAAATATCTAAGTTTATGCAAATACTCAATATTTAGTGCTAAGATTGCTGTAAAAGAGAAATAGCGCATTAGGGCATTATCCCGTGTGCAGATAACAATTGCAAGTAATACACTCACCAAATGGAGTTTTGAAACAGGCAATGGAGGATTCGCTGCTGCAGAACCACAGACCCATGAGGGACCAACATAGAAGATTCAGGATAGGAAAAATGTGGTCAGACAATCCGCGCTGCGCATCACTAAAAACTCGAATTATTAATACAGTGTTATTTATACTACGCGTTTCAGAGTCTCACAGAACTCCTTCCCCAGGTAAAACCACCAGATGTTTTTTTTCTGAGGAAGGAGTTCTGTGAGACTCTGAAACGCGTAGAATAAGGCAAACCTTTACTGTTCCACCACCCCAACTACTCCACATACCAGACCTCTGCCCTTCCCTAATAACCTCCCTCGTTCCACCACCCCAACTACTCCACATACCAGACCTCTGCCCTTCCCTAATAACCTCCCTCTCCAACATCACTGAAGGAGAGCTTACTCATCTCCTTTCCAAATCACACCTCACCACCTGTGCACTTTACACCATCCCTTCCCACCTGCTCCCCAACCTCACTAACATGATCATTCCAGCCTTAACTCATCTCTTCAACCTATCCCTATCTTCTGGTACCTTCCCCTCTGCCTTCAAACATGCCACCATAACACCCATCCTCAAAAAAAAATCAAACCTTGACCCAACTGCTATGCCCAGCTATCGCCCCATATCACTGCTCCCGTTTGATTCCAAACTCCTTGAACAGCATGTCCATGCTCAACTTTCCTCCCACCTCTCATCTAACTCCCTCGTTGACCTCCTCCAATCTGGCTTCTGCCCCCACCATTCCACTGAAACTGCCCTGACCAAAATTACTAATGACTTACTCACAGCCAAAGCTAACAGACAGTTCTCCATCCTCCTCCTTCTCGACCTGTCCTCTGCCTTTGACACAGTCAACCACTGCCTAGTACTACAAATTCTTTCTTCCCTTGGCATCAAAGACCTTGCCCTGTCCTGGATTGCCTCATACCTTTCTGACCGCACATTCAGCGTTTCCCACACCCAAACTCCCTCCTCATCTCGCCCTCTATCTGTTGGAGTCCCCCAAGGCTCTGTCCTGGGGCCCCTACCTCTTTACATCTATACTCTTGGCCTAAGACAACTCAAAGTCCCATGGCTTCTAGTACCACCTGTATGCAGACGAAACTCAGATCTACCTCTCTGGCCCAGATGTCACCTCTCTGCTGTCCAGAATCCCGGAGTGTCTATCAGCCATATCCTCCTTTTTCACCTCTCGCTTCCTAAAACTCAATGTAGACAAAACTGAACTCATTATCTTTCCTCCATCTCACATACCTTCCCTACCCGATCTATCTATTATGGTAAACGGCATCACGCTCTCTCCCGCACCTGAAATCCGCTGTCTCGGAGTAACTCTCAACTCTGCCCTGTCCTTCAAACCACACGTCCAAACTCTTGCCACCTCCTGTCGCCTCCAACTCAAAAATATTTCCAGAATCCGTCCCTTCTTCTGCCCTCAGTCTACTAAAACTCTTGTACATGCCCTCATTATTTCCCGCCTTGACTACTGCAACACTCTCCTCTGTGGCCTCCCTGCTAATTCTCTTGCACCACTCCAGTCTGTCCTCAACTCTGCTGCCCAACTAATCCACCTCTCTCCTCGCGACTCCCCTGTCTCTGCCCTCTGCAAATCCCTCCACTGGCTCCCAATTCACCAACGCATCCAGTTCAAACTACTAACACTGACCTACAAAGCCATCCACAACCTATCCCCTCCCTATATCTCTGAACTAATCTCCCAATATCTTCCCTCACATAATCTTTGATCCTCCCAAGACCTCCTACTCTCCTCCACACTTATTCGTTCCTCACACAACCGCCTCCAAGATTTCTCCCAAATATCCCCTATCCTCTGGAATTCCATGCCTCAACACGTCCGATTATCCACCACCCTCACATCCTTCAAACGGAACCTGAAAACCCATCTTTTCAGGAAAACCACCAGAGCTGCTGCACCCCAACCTTCTGTCTCTTCCCCACTATCCCATAGAATGTAAGTCCGCAAGGACAGGGTCCTCTCCCCTCTCTACCAGCCTATCATTGTAAATTTGTTTACTGTTAACGATATCTATAACTTTGTATAACCCCCCTTCTCATGTACAGCACCATGGAATTAATGGCGTCATATAAATAGATAATAATAATAAAGACCACTGTATTAATAATCCGAGTTTTTAGTGATTTGCAGCGCGGATTATCAGACCACATTTTTCCTATCCTGAATCATCAATATTTAGTGCTGACACTTATTTTTCAAGATTTCTGCAAATCACTTTGCTATGCTGGATATCATCTTCTGGGCCAAATCCTGAGGGATGACAACCCATCCTTGTCTAATCAGATTATTGGAGTTTATTCCAATTTCTGTGTTTTTGTTTGTCCACATGCTTATTGAGAATTGAACACAGGTTCTCAATGAGATGGAGATCTGGGGAGTTTCCTAACCACAGTCCCAAAATTTCAAAGCTTTGCTAATTGAGGCACTTAGTTTACACTTTTACCTTGTGACATGGTCTCTATCATATAGGAAAAAGAACTGTTCATTACCAAATTATTCCTGGATTGTTGTTGAGACGTTGCTCTTGGAGGATATTTAGATGCTAACACCCTCGCACCTCTCCAGTCCATCCTTAAGTCTGCTGCCCGACTAATTCATCTCTCTCCTCGCTACTCCTCCGCTTCTCCCCTCTGCAAATCTCTTCACTGGATTCCATTCCCTCAGCGTATCCAGTTCAAATTACTAATACTGACCTACAAGGCCATCTATAACCTGTCTCCTCCATATATCTCTGAATTAATCTCCCGATATCTTCCCTCACGTAATCTCCGATCCTCCCAAGACCTCTTTCTCTCCTCCACACTTATTCGCTCCTCACCCAACCGCCTCCAAGACTTCTCCCGAATAGCCCCCATCCTCTGGAATTCTTTGCCCCAACACGTCCGGCTATCAACCACACTCGGATCCTTCAGACGGAACCTGAAAACCCATCTCTTCAGGAAAGCCTACAGCCTGCAATGATCCCCGCTTCCCCCTCACCACTACTGGAGCTACCGCCTCACCATCACTGGAGCTGCTGCAAGCCCCCAACCTACTGTCTCCTACCCCACCATCCTGTAGAATGTAAGCCCGAAAGGGCAGGGTCCTCTCTCCCCTCCATATCAGTCTGTGATTGTTAGTTTGTTTACTGTAAGCGAAATCTGTAATTTGTATGTAACCCCTTCTCTTGTACAGCACCATGGAATCAATGGCGCTATATAAATAAACATAAATAACAATAATACAATTCTTTATTCATGACAATGTTCTTAGGCAAAATTATGATTGAGCCTTTGGATGAAAAGCAACATGAATGCTGTCAGGATGCCTTACTGGATCTTTTTACACTGTGCTGTTTTTCCTGTGTCAGTTCTATTATTGAAAACTGAAAATGAATTGATATTTGCATTGATAGATATGAAAATGTTGCGAATGATTCTATTACAAGGATAGGTTTCCATCAGTCAGGATTTGGCCAAGAAGCTGATATCCAGCTGCCAGGGAGCAATTTCAGAACTCTTGAAAAACAACACAAAATTGATGTATTTGTCTATAAAAGTTTAAAACATATGAAATCCTTAAAATTATAACCATAGAAACATCTGACTAACAGATCTAAAAACACAAACAGCAAATTTTTTGAAAACCAAAACTTTGTGTCAGTGTTTTGGACACGACATTGATTACATGGTAGTATCCATCCTCATTCGGATACTCCATACTGAACCGTTTCTTAGAATGCCACCAATGAAAGATCATAACATAACAGCCACCTCTAGATAGGTCCCGTCCCCATTTACTGCAGGTTTGTAGCATTTTACCACCTTCACTATGATCCAGGGTAATTGTCTGCTCTATATCGGCATATGTGCGATTGGCATGGCGTAGCATTGGCTCTTTCATGTACGATTCCATGAGGTGGACAATATCCATTCGGTTGATCTTGGTGAGGCACTGGTTTAGACTGGAATCTAAATTAAAAAAAGGAACATGATGAGCAATGACTGAAATGAGATATAAATATATTTTTATCCGACTACCAGCAGTCTCTGCAAGGTTTGGAGAATGAACGACAATTGAGTTATTCTGTAAGTATATAAGAGCAAAGCAAAGGATGCAGAGCTATCACAGTAAGAGGGAAGCAGAGCTTCAAAAGTAAGAGGGATGCAGAGCTACATCAGTAAGAGGGATGCAAAGCTACATCAGTAAAAGGGATGCAAAGTTACATCAGTAAGAGAGATGCAGATATACATCAGTAAGAGGGATGCAGAGCTATAATAGTAAGAGGGATGCAGAGCTACATCAGTAAGAGGGATGCAGAGCTACATCAGTAAAAGGGATGCAGAGCTACATCAGTAAGAGGGATGCAGAGCTACATCAGTAAGAGGGATGCAGAGCTACAATAGTAAGAGGGATGTAGAACTACATCAGTAAGAGGGATGCAGAGCTACAACAGTAAGAGGGATGCAGAGCTACATCAGTAAGAAGGATGCAGAGCTACAACAGTAAGAGGGATGCAGAGCTACAACAGTAACAGGGATGAAGAGCTATAAAATTAAGAGATGCAGAGCTACAATAAGAGGGATGTGGAGCAATACCAGTAAAAAGAATGAAGAGCTACAACAGTAAGAGGGATGCAGAGCTACAACAGTAAGAATGATGTGGAGCTTCAAAAGTAAGAGGGATGAAGGACTTCAACAGAAAGAGGGATGCAGAGCAATACCAGTAAAAAGGATGAAGAGCTACAACAGTAAGACAGGTACAGAGCTACAACAGTAAGAGGAATGCAGAGCAATACACGTAAAAAGGATGAAGAGCTACAACAGTAAGAGGTGTGCAGAGCTACAACAGTAAGAGGGATGTGGAGCAATACCAGTAAAATAATGAAGGGCTACAACAGTAAGAAGGATGCAGATCTACAACAGTAACATGGATGAAGAGCTACAACAGTAACAGGGATGAAGAGCTACAACAGTAAGAGAGATGTTGAGCAATACCAGTAAAAGGGATGTAGAGCTTCAACAGTAAGTGGGATAAAGAGCTCCAACATTAAGAGGGATGAAGAGCTGCAGCGGTAAGAGGGATGCAGAGCTACAACAGTAAGAGGGATGCAGAGCTACAACAGTAAGAGGGATGCAGCGCTACAACAGTAAAAGGGATGCAGAGCTACAACAGTAAGAGAGATGCAAAGCTACAACACTAAGAGAGATGCAGAGCAACTACAGTAAGAAGGATAAAAAGCTACAATAAATGTTTTAGGAAGTATTGGGGGCATGGTACAGATAAATTCACACTTGGATGTACCATTACTATAATCTTAATACACTTAGAATACTTAGTGAATTAGGGACCCTATACCATGCTACAGTAAGTTTGCATCTACAAAACATTCAAGTCCTTAGACCTTGTTGGCTATTCTGATTTATTTGTTCCCATCATTTTCCACTAAGTGGAAACATATGCAGATCCATGTGGCTTTCATGTACTCTATCTTCTAGTCTGAAGTTTGTGAATGACATCGCTAAGGGTACCGTTACACCTAGCGACTCACCAGCGATCCCGACCAGCGATATGACGCGGTTAGGATCGTTGGTGAATCGCTGGGTGGTCGCTATTGAGCTGCCACACAGGCAGATCTCACTAGCGACATCGCAGGGGACGGGGATCGCTACTTACCTGTCAGACGGGGCGATCCTGCGTCCTCCCGCCCGGCTCCACACGTCGCTCGTCGTCACAGCAGGAAGCGCCGCAGGAAGTGGACGACGAGGAATGGTCCAGCAGCTTCTCGCGCGATCAGCGATAACCAGCGGGGGAGCCGGTCGGAGGTAAGTATCACATGCAGCGATATCGCTAGTAATATCGCTGTAACGTCACAAAATCAGTGACTTTACAGCGATATTGCTAGCGATATCGCAGTGTGTAACGGGGGCTTAATATAATGACATGTAGCTTTCAGACACATTTCCAATAAACAGAAGTTACATAGAGCAATCTTAAAATTTAAAAACTTAAACTATTGTTTAGCATGTATTTTTTTTTAACACTTAAAGGGATTGTCTGGGCATATATCTGCACATGAAAGTGGCTGATATACAGTTTATTTGCTATTGACCATGTCATCTGTAGTGATAAACAGTGTGAGGAGGCTTATTCAAACAATTTTATTGTCAAATCCAATATCAAGACTAATAAAATTATTATATATTTTTAATGTGTGTTTTTTTTAATTGTTTTACAACATGTTACTCCGCAAAAGTATAAAAAAGACCAACAAATATTGTACATAGTATCACTGGAAATGTAACGACCCATATAATAAGAGTTAACACTTTGTAATTGTACATCAATTGGTGTACACTAAGAAATGTAAAAAGTAATATGTACCCCAGAAATAGTTCTATTAAATGACAAGCTTTGCAAAAGACAAAGCCTGAGAAATACTGTAGAATACATACACACAAAAAATGAAAACAACCATGGCTTTTGGAATACTTGGGCTATTGTTGAGCAAAACTATATTGCTGTCAAATTAAACATAACACAAAAACTAAGAATAAGTCATATGTACCCCAACATAGGGCCCTTGAAAAAAAATAAAAATAACTCATTACATAAAAAAAAGACCATGACTACAAAAACAGAAAAATGTGAAATTTAGGAAAAAGGAAGTTGTAACCACTGGGTGGGTTGCAATGTTAAGATATCAATACATTTTGCAACTTAAAGAACACAGTGGTTGCAAATTTCTTTGCCTTGGATCAAATAACACACATTTTTTTGTTTTCTCAATAAACTTTTTTTATTTCAGTTTTTCCCTACATTTTTATATTTGATATTGATTAATACTTTGTTTTGCTTTCTATCTGGATTCAGTTCACAGTTGAAAAGCACCACGTCCCCTCTTCTCAGCACTTCTTGAGAGATGAGCATTACATGGATGTAGGGAAGGTGACCTGACGGACGGACTTGTCAGCAAGTAGGAAGGAGGGTTTGCACATTTTAGGCAGATTTCAGTTATGACAGTGGGGAAACAGCTAGGAAAGTGTAGGTGACGTGCAGTACCTGGGGTTGACCACAAGATGGCAGGAAGGAGTGTGAGTTCAGGACTTAACAGCAGCTTAGGGCTTTAGAAACAGTTGGTCATGGGGGGCGGAGTTACAGGGAACCGGGAAAGTTATAAATTTGACAGGAGGGTTCCAGAAAGTTCCAGTCCCTGGGAGGAGCTCAAGAGGAGAGGAGCCTGTGGCAAAGTGGGTGTTGGGAGGAAAGCTCAACCAGGGGACTGAAGAGAGAAGAAGTCAGGGGGGTGGTCCTGGCACAAAGTACCGCAGTACAGACGAGGTCCCGAGGGAAAGCATACCGAATTTGATGACGACAGCTGACCAGTAAAATTACTGTTGGTGTACAGGCCTAAGGCGGCCACAGTGACCAAACTGGCAGGAACGTCACTAAGCTGAGAAAGGGACGGTGTGTGTATCTACGTCCGAAGTGAAAGTACGGTGTGTGTACCGGGGCCTGGAAATGGAGGGCCGTGAAGAAATTGCGGTGTGTTGTCAGAGCCGTCAGTCGGACAGCGGTAAATAAACTTAGACCTGTTGCACCCGAAAACTGCCTCAATCTTGTGTCTGTACGTTACTGCGCGGTATACAGAGGGACCACCCCCCAGTCCGGCCCACCGACCCTACATGGACATAGTCAATATTACGGGATGTCAGATGTAATGTATGACCCTCTCTTTGGTTATGGGTTCATCACTTACCTGTTGCATGTTTTCCATCTCTATCAAGCCAATATTTAAGCAATGCATGGCTCTGATCCTGTAAGGAATTTGGATTTTCCACTCGTATTTGGTGAATTTGTTCTTCTGTGAAGTCCAGCTCTCTAGCTAGTTCTGAAAAAAATCAGAAAAGCCCTATTGTTAGCAGTCTGCAGACAAAGACAAATCCAGCTGTGTCGAGATTATGCCACCTAGTGGACGATGGAGATATCATTTTAGCACAAATAAATAGGTTCATTTTTATATGTCTTTTTTTTAATTGTACTTTGTAGTCCCCTTAAAGAACAGAAACCTGCGGTTGTCCAATTGCTTGTACTATATACTTCAGCACAAATGAATTGCAGTGTATAGTAAAAATCACGGTCAACACACTGGCCAGCATAGGAGCATAGTCATGGCCGGCACATGGGTCTTCATGGCAGTGCTAAGAATGGTAACTGTTGCAGTTAGAGCAGTGACATATAACAGGCTAACAACAGCGAGCAGCTGCACCCGCGGCTGTTAGAGACAGATGAAGGCGGAGTAACACAGCCACCATAAGCCTGCAATAAAGTCGGCTCAAAAGGCTACTTCAAAAAAGGGAATTTGAGACAAGATCTAATAGTGCATCATATATTAGGAAAGTGTTAAAAGGGTTTTCCCACAAATAACAATCTCGCTTCACTGGGTGCACCGCTGATTGCTAGAAATGGTGTGCTATGTGCCAGACTCCACCATCACTCCATTCGAACTCCTCCTCCTTGTGATCAGCCAGAAAAGAGGAGTCATAGACATCAGGTTTTTACTAAGTAATCTGACAGCACCATAATGTAAAAGCAGAGCCCTGATTTCAGCTACGCTGTGTTTTGATGGCAGTGGCATAGCAACTGTTTGTGGCGCCCGGGGCGGTCGAAGAATTTGCCGCCCCATTGGTCGTTGATAATCCGGAAGCATCCGAAGAGCCCACACTACACTCAAAGATCTAATTTTTTGTCTGCTACTAACTCTGCTGTTACTATTTCAACATTTCTAGACTAGTCTCTACGGCCTGTGTGGCAGAACTGGATGCCGGCACATGCACATCGTGACTGCACCACCGAGTATGGAGCTCTGTGCTGGCTCTGATGGCCCACAACCACGCTCAGGGTCAGCGCATGCACACCACGGCGTGGACCACTGTGGATGTGCCAGCACTTAGCGCTTCCTCAATCAGTAGACCAGTGGCAGCCTGACAGGACAATCAGAAGGGGCACACCCCAGAGACAGCTCACCGCCTCTGGGGTCACTGCTGCTGATGGGAAATTAATCGGGACCCAGTCATTTACAAACCAGTGATCATCATTATCTGGGAGAAAAAGGTCCTCCTGACCTCTATCCTGCACCATCATGTGAGAGGTGCAGATATCAGGAGGAGGGAAGCACTGCATGGTGCAGCAGGTAAATGTGAGTGGAGGAAAGGCCATCTCTAGGGTCAGCGGTATAGCGCGGTCATGTGACCCACCCACGGTGCCACAGCGCACGGGAGTGCAGGGATACGCACCTGTCAGGTAGAAGCTTCTCTCACTCGTCGCTTATTTTGTCTTCCTCCTGGAGACTTTGGACTATTTTTTATTTACGGCCACACCCACTCAGCTGCTCTGTCCGTGATTGGACTCTGTGTCCCGTCACTCCCTGAGAAGCCCCGCCCCAGCAGTAGGTGCCGCCCCTCGACCCTGGGACACACCCAGGTTATCTGTACCGCAGTGTGAGTGAGCATTAACCTCTCCCTTCCCGTGGATGGAGAGGTAGTCGTCACCCAGCAGCGTGTTTCTGGCTCACAGGGCCGGGCTGTCGGGTGATGACACAGCAGTAACTGCCGCTTATGCTCGCATTGTACCTGACCTGTCATGTCATTACAGCTGCTGCACTGTGCCTCCATGGCGCGCTTCTCCCACAGAGGAGAGGAATTGCTGCTGCTGCCGTGCTGCCCCCACACACGTGCCGCCTGGGGCGGACCGCCCCCCCCACGCTACGCCACTGTTTGATGGTTCAATGCAATCAGTGTTTTATCAGCATGAGATTATCAACTACAGGACAACTGGCCTCATACATACTAGTACAGCCACGCACCAAACATTGATTAGCAGCTTTTTGTCACTATACAATGTGCACAGAAGGCTGCGATGTTGGCGAGGTTATACACTGCTAAATATCTCCTAGAACTGCAGCAGAGAAAACTGTCATTTTATCATAACTACTGCACCTAGTAAACTAAGTGATACATCGCTGGAATTAGGGTCTCTGTCCCTGCTTACATAGCAAAACTCTGCTGACAGATTCCCTTTTATACACAAACAGTAAATGTACTTGCATAGATTTTTCTTGTGATTTTGACCATAAAATAAAAACACAAAGCAGTATGCAAATACAAGTATCTGACAGCTTTCCATAGCAGCGATACTGCTGTCAGAGGCATGCACCCATGTGACAATTCAAAATAATAAATGATATTTCGATTTAAAACATTACCGGTCCAGCTAAAGCCCAGATGATCAGCAATATGAGCAAGTCTCTGCTCTGTCCTCTCTTGGTCCTCCTCAAAATCTATAGAATATAAACCAAAACAATGGAATATGTCACCAGTGTGTAATTGTTTTGTGAAAGAGATAAAAAAAATGACTGCAGAAGTTGCAAGTGATGCGATCTCACTTTATCTTGATATGGTAATAATATAATCTGGGAGCGTTTTTAGAGTGAAAAGAAACAGAATAAGAAAAGAGCAAAATTTCTACAAAACAAAAATATAAAAAACCTAATAGATCAAATTATTGTGAGGTCTGCAAAGAGTGATGTTCATTACATATTCATTTATCGAGAAATATAGGACAGCAGCTTAGTTTCATACAGTTCAATAAGATGTGAATGAAGCGCCTGCGCGTGTCCAGCGTATTTCTTAGGGTATGTGCACAGTCACGTTGCGGATTCTACTGCGGATCGATCCGCAGCAGCTGCGTACAGTACCATTAAAGTAAAGCTAAAATGAAAAACGCTGTGCACATGCTGTGGAAAAATCCGCATCATAAACTCTGCGGGTTCATTTCCGCAGGATGTCAATTCTTTGTGTGGATCCACAGCATTTTAACAAATGCTCCATTATAGGAATCTGCAGGTGTCTAAACGCAAAAGAAATCTGCACAAAATCTGTACTAAGGCTGGTTTCACATTTGCGTTTTTTTTCTGCGGTATTTTAGCGCTAAATAGCGCATGCGTTTTTTTTTCCTATACTTTGCATGGGATGCGCTTATGTGCGCATACACATGCGTTTGTACGCGTTTTACCGTGCATGCGTTTTTTTGCGGTATGCGCTCGGGCGCACAAAATGCAACCTGTTGCATTTTTTGAGAGTCCGACTTGCCTCAAAAAAACGCATGCGCGCGCAATGCGTTTTTTTACAGCAAGACACCCATTATAAGTCTATGGTGAGCATATGTGCGCATTGGCATGCTTATGTATGCGTTTTTTTGCACATGCGTTTTTTTTTTTTACCATTAGTTTAGACAATGGAATTTAGGGGTTTGGGTTAGAGTTAGGGTTAGTTAAGGGGGTTTAGGGTTAGGGTCAGGGTTAGGGTTAGGATCAGGGTATGGTTTGGTTAAGGGTTAGGGTCAGGGTTAGGGTTAGGATCAGGGTATGGTTTGGTTAAGGGTTAGGGTTAGGGTCAGGGTTAGTTAGGGTTTAGGGTTTGGGTTAGGGTTAAGTATGGTTTGGTTAAGGGTTAGGGTCAGGGTTAGGGTTAGGGTCAGGGTTAGGGTTAGTAAAGTCATGGTTTGGGTTAGTGTGAGGGGCCACCTAATGTTGGAAAAAAACGCAAACGCGGTAAAAACGCACTAAAAACGCATACAAACGCATAAAAACGCTGCGTTTTTTTCATGCATGCTCATAAAAATGCTTGAAAAAAACCCAGCAGTTGTATGCTTTTGTATGCGTTTTTTCAATGCGTTTTTTTGCGGGAAAAACGCGCTGCAAAAAAAAGCAATTGTGAAACTAGCCTAAATCCGCAGGTAAAACGCAGGTCATTTTGCCTGCAGATTTAGCCAAATCCGCACGGCAATATCCGCAGGGTAATCCGCAACGTGTGCACATACCCTTAGGGTAGACTGATGTACGGCACATGTCATCAGCAAGTCCAAAGCAAAGCTGCACATGCAGATGATTCACCACAGCCAAATCCATTACGGAAAAATGTTCCATTTATGAGTGGCCCTATGGTGCTCTGCACTGGCACTTTATTATGGGGTAAGTTCCAGCAATGATGATGGATATATGCATATGCACTTTGCAAATACTGCATTATCACTGATAACCAATATTATCTGAAAAGCTAGAGGAAGATAATAATCATGATCAACGTATGGGTCCCCTATTTAGAATCATCATTGTTTACACACCGACACGGGTTACTATAAGAGATCTATATAGCGGAGCTACTAGAATTGAAATGTAAATGAAGTATATGGTATATCTTTTTCCCTCTATGAATGCTTCTCAGCAGTTGGTAATTCTTACCCAATATTACTGCTCTCAGGGTGATACTACCGTGTTTCCCCGAAAGTAAGACCCTGTCTTACATTAATTTTACCCCAAAAAGTCCCACCCTGTCTTACTTTCGGGGGAGGTCTTACATTAGCCGAAAAAAAATGACAATTTCTTTTTAACCAATAAATTAACATTTATTAACATGCTGTTATACCCCATAACAGTGCCGTATCCCACTGCACACAGCCCCACACCCCATAACAGTGCCGTATCCCACTGCACACAGCCCCACACCCCATAACAGTGCCGTATCCCACTGCACACAGCCCCACACCCCATAACAGTGCCGTATCCCACTGCACACAGCCCCACACCCCATAACAGTGCCGTATCCCACTGCACACAGCCCCATACCCTATACAGTACATGTTTCCCTACTTGGTTTTTAAATGCTGGACGTTTTCCTCTGCGGTGCGGCTGTGGGTGCGGAAGGCCTGTGTTGCAGGGAACGCTGTGCCAATCAGCAGGGAAACAGCGGTGACGTGGGGCTGGGGCGGCCAATTACAGCCCAAGCTGCTGGACCAATCAGTGCTCGAGCCGGGGGCCGGCGGTGACGTGGGGAACAGGGGCGGCCAATGAGCTGTTGAGCTGGGCGGATTGCGGGGTTAACACGGCGAGTTAACCCCATGAGCGCTGGACCCGCCCAGCTGCACCTGAGGACACCTCTGGAGCCTGGGGACCCAATGGGGGACAGGGGCGGCCCAAAGGTAAGGGCCTTACATTTCACAGCGGCCCCCAACCCTGCCTTACATTCGGGGGAGGCCTTACATTGAAGGACCCCCCCGTAACCCCCACCCTGTCTTACTTTCGGGGGGGTCCTACTTTCGGGGAAACAGGGTATGTCTTCTCTTTGATCACCTCATTGTTTGATTATTTTTGATTTGTATAGGTTTGTAATTGAATTTTTGCATAATTAAATAATTCTTTTCCCTTTATATAAAGTCTTACTGTTTTTTTTTTATTTATATATATCCTCTTTTGTTTTTACTAATAACTGAATTTGTTATTTCTGAAAATTTAGTACTTCGTAAAGTTTTCTCTATGAGTGAACAACATTAAACTACAATCTTTGGTAGCTTCCGCTTTATGAAATAGATCTCTAATTATCTTTAATAATATACATGTTATGTATTGTTTTTAAATGTTTTTTTTACTATCTTATAAAGTGATACCATATCACTAGGATATGCCATTACCTTATAATCAGTTGGACATAACATTTATATAACTTCCTGCTTGCGGTGTATCCATTCAAGACCAAGTCCTGCTCAGCCCTTATTCACATTGACACATGGTAAAGTTTTAATGCTAGAGGTTAAGACCATCCCCACTGTGGTACATCTTGACTCTGGTGGGATGGCTTTCACATTTTTTTTTAATTGGAAATGGTGTTTAGGAAGTACCCAGACTTATTTATATGCGCTATTGCTTTTTACTTACTTACTGCAAGGGTATATGTTCCTATATTCAAGTGTCAACATGCTCCTGTTTTTGCATGTATACCAACGTATACTCCAGTTCATTTTTTTATTTTTTTCACGGTTAGATCATGAAAAAAAAAAGGATTGGAACTACAATTTTAACAGCCTGATCAGTCTCTTCCACAACTTCATCTGTCAAAGAAGATCTAGAAGATTACCATACTTATCAGATGGTCGTCCAGCCTCCCAAAATAGTTGGGGCCAGAAATTTTTCATTGAATGCGTATGGTGACCTAAAAGAGGACCTGTCACAAGATCAAAAGTGGACAACGTTTGATCATATCTTATTCTGGCTGCTTATATATATATATATATATATATATATATATGTGTGTGTGTGTGGGGGGGGGCGTAACTTTAGGATGTTCGCCATTATTACCCCATGAGCGACGCCCTTTTCGTAAAGACTATTAAGAGTTCGCATTAGAAGAAAAGTCCCATATCTCCGGAACAGTTTAGCAGATTTAAGCAGGAATAAAGCAGCAGGAATAAAATATTAGCAAAAAAGTGGTCACTTTTGATTGGCAGAGCACCAGTGTGCGTCGTGTCTGATGAGGTTGAATTCAGCACACGTCCTTTGGTGTTTCAGTAAATCGACAAACTTTATGAATCAAATGCTAAAATTCATTCCATATAGTTAACAGGACACCCTGAATTAAATGTTAACCACTGGCCTTTGTGTTTCTGATCTATTTATATGCAATGTCCTTAATCCAACCATGAGTAAGGACCACGAGTACAAATGGGTCTAAAAACAAGCATACCGGAGGATCCCATGTATTTCAGGATGCCTTGTATTAACTTTATGGAGTAAATGTTAACCTTGGATTTATTAAGTATGGTATGTTGTTTTAAAGACTTGCCAAAGGATGATCAGTTTAAAGGAATGTTAGATGATATTTTCTGGAATCACCCTCATCATGGACCAAATGCACCTAAGGCTGACACAGCTTTTCTCTCCTTGCACCCAGAAAACATTCAGATAATATGGAACTAAAATGACTTAACCCCTTAATGTCCAATGACGGACACAGTCCGTCATCAGACATTTCCCCTGCTTTGATGAGGGCTCCGGCGCTGAGCCCACATCAAAGCCGGGACATGTCAGCTGTTATGAACAGCTGACATGTGCCCGCAATAGGCGCGAGCGGAATCGCCGTCCGCCCGCGCCTATTAACTAGTTAAATGCCGCTGTCAAAGCTGACAGCGGGCATTTAAATAGAATTTCCGGCCGTCGGGCCGGAAATGACATCATCGCCGACCCCCGTCACGTGATCGGGGGTCGGCGTCACGTTGCCTGGACAACCAGAGGTCTCTATGAGACCTCTATGGTTGTTCCAGGCATAAGCCTATGGAGGTTATTGAAGCATGCCAAAAGTAAAAAAAAAAAAATGTTTAAAAATAAAAAAAAATTAAAAAAAACCTAAAAGTTCAAATCACCCCCCTTTCGCCCCAATCAAAATAAAACAGTAAAAAAAAAATCCCACATACACATATTAGGTATCGCCGCGTTCAGAATCGCCCGATCTATCAATAAAAAAAAAAGCATTAACCCGATCGCTAAACGGCGTAGCGAGAAAAAAATTCAAAACGCCAGAATTACGTTTTTTTGGTCACCAAGACATTGCATTAAAATGCAATAACGGGCGATCAAAAGAACTATCTGCACAAAAGTGGTGTCATTAAAAACGTCAGTCCGGCACGGAAAAAATAAGCCCTCACCCGACCCCAGATCATGAAAAATGGAGACGCTACGGGTCTCGGAAAATTGCGCAAATTTTTTTTTTTTTTTTTTTAGCAAACTTTGGAATTTTTGTTCACCACTTAGATAAAAGAGGACATAGACATGTTTGGTGTCTATGAACTCGAAATGACCTGGAGAATCATAATGGTAGGTCAGATTTAGCATCTAGTGAACCTAACAAAAAAGCCAAGCAAAAAACAAGTGTGGGATTGCACTTTTTTTTGCAATTTCACCGCACTTGGAATTTTTTTCCCGTTTTCGAGTACACGATATGGTAAAACCAATGATGTCATTTAAAAGTACAACTCGTCCCGCAAAAAATAAGTCCTCACATGGCCATATAAACGGAAAATTAAAAAAGTTATGGCTCTGGAAAGAAGGGGAGGGAAAAATGAAAATGTAAAACCAAAAATACCCCTGGTCGTTAAGGGGTTAAAAGAGACATGAGTTGAAATGTTTTTTTTCCGTTAGTATTGTCCACTGTTCATTCTCAGGATCTGTGTGGAATAAATATTAAAGCAACTATGGTAACAGCCTTAAATAAAAATATCCTAGTATTTTGTGTGCACAGCTCCTCTGCAAACCGATAAATCGCCATGGTTACAGCCTTCTAACAATCGTAGCGTTGTCTGATTTTGCTCTCCGTCTCTGCCTTTATTTTGCTAACCTATAGCATAAGATCAAGCAGAGCTTCATTGTAGGCTGATAGAGCTATTCAGATCTGAATAGGTACACAGGAACTATTTGCAAAGTGTTTTTTTTTTCAGCTGTAAGTTTAGCTGTATGAATGAAGAATAAGGATTTTGAAGGCCGACACGATCGTCATGATCATTGTTCCCGGGAATCATTCTTGATATTTATATACTTTTATTGATATAATAACTTTTTTTTACTGTAATTCAAACTTTGAATGAAATAGACAACCAAACGGCTTGTGAATATGTCTATATAGCGTATGCAATTTCTGCAACTCCTCGCTCTACTTGTAGATTGTAAGGTCTTTCAGGCAGGGTCGTCATTATCTTTGCTTTAATTATTGTAATATTTTTGACGTTGTTACTTATGACTTTTATATGAACTGTTGAATTGTAAAGCGCTGCTGAATATGTTGGCGCTATATAAATAAAGATTTATTATTATCTACTTATTTTTATTTTTGAAACAGAAAAAAGTCGGACACTATGTCAGATGCAAAGATTGTTATGTTTATATATTAGATAATCTAATGTGTGTTATGTGACATTTCAGTGTAAAATCATAAACCTAGGGCAAAAGCCAAGGGAATTAACAATAGATGAGAAGTGTATAATGAGAACCACCACTGCAGAAAAAGCACCACATAAACTTATTATTTTACTCAAGGAAGTCCATGTTTGTTACAAAAAGATCAGTCTTTGCAAACCTTCACACTGACCTAAATGATCCTTCATATTATGGGTTACTATTATAGCTTTATTAAGCCTTCACAATGTCCAATCTTGAGATTTGTGTCACAAACAGTTATGACTTTTTGCAACATAAAAAACAGACACGACATGCACCAACAAAAACAATCACCACAAAACAAAATGTTCACAAAACACAGAAAATGAATTAAAAATCTATGACATGCATAACAGAGGAAAATCCCAATTTCTTTGGCAAATACCTTGTGCAATGTCATGGCTATGGTCATCTGGAATACGTTCAATTTGAGTTTCTACTGACTCATCCCAAATAGGTCTTGTATCAAAGATGTCTTCTGGAACAGATGGCTGGGTTCCAGACATTGGAAGATTTTCAATGACTGAAATATCAAAGGCACTGCTCTCATCGTCAGATAGTGGCTCTTGTTCCTTTTCAGCCTGGGTAAGCCTGTCCACTAATTTTGATGCCTCATCACTAATCTCTTCAAAGAAATCAATAGAGTTCCTGTACATTTCAAAGAAACGTTCCTGCTCTGTTGTTGCTGATGATGATGTTGATTGGGCAGGTGACAAACTCTTAGCTTTCACTGGAAGTTTGGATGATTTTTGTTTAGTTACCTCAAGACTTTCTCCCTTAACTACCTGGCTAGATCTTTCAGAAATCTCACAATGAGATTCTGTGCAACTTTTGGTTTTAATGGTTGTTTTTATTTTAGAATCTGATGTGCGAGCATCAGACTCCGATTTAGTTCTATTATCTTGTTTCACAGGTATTTTGCTACTAGATCTATCTGGAAATGTGAAGGATTGTTCAGTTTTAGTTAAAGTTGTTTTAACAGGGATCTTGGACTTTGGCTTTTGATCTTCCCCCATTGTAAGGCCATCATTTGTTAAGTAGCTTTCATTATTAGCAGATATAAAACTTTGTGGACTTTCTATGTCTGCAGTTGGGATTTCAATTACAGACTTCTGTTCTTCTGGTGAAGAATCTGGGGATTCATCACGTTCAGAAGCCACAAACTTTGGGATGGTAGCAAAATCTATTTGCATATCTACTGTACAATAATCAGGAGATGGTGACCAAGAGTCTAGTGAACTATCATAGCCCTCCTGAGTATTTGATACATTTGCTAAATTTTCCTCTGCAGAAATCACTTCAGCATCCTTTTTAGATGTTTTTGAAGAAGCAGAAATACCCATTTTAATTCTTAACTTTTGCTCTGTTTTATTAGCATCTATTTCAATATCATCAGCATCCACTTCAGATTCACCAATCGACTGACTATCAAACGGGGATTCTGTTGTATCTTGTAATTCACTTTCTGTTACGTCAGTTTCTACAGCAGAAAATGGATCTGATAAACTTTCATGATTTGGTGACTCTTCTTCTCCACTCTCTTCTTTGATGTCCTCTTGTACACCTTCTGCACACTCCTGTCCTATTTGAAAAAAGTGAAAGCTTTCATCGGCATAGTTTCTTTTGGTCATATCTATAGCTCCACTGCGGGTCATCTCAAAAAGTTTTCCTTCTTGAAACATAAAGGGATTTTGCTCACTGGATGGGGTACCCTCTTCAGTGGGTGTACGTGCTGGAGTAGTGTCAGGTGTAGTTCCCTGTGACTGTTTATCTACCATCAACCCAAATATTTTTTGCTCTTCTTCTTTAACACGTGCTTCAAAAGCTTCATCATCTTCTCTGATGGAACTCCAGGAGTCTGGTTCAGCTTCAGATTTAGTTATAATAATGTGTTCACTTTGATGTTCTGTGGTTTCACTTATTAAGGCATCTCTTTTATCAGTTGAGGAAAACCTGGGTGCACCTTTTTCCTGCTGGAAGGTATGTTCATCTTCACTGTGTGATAGGCTTTGAATCATACTTCTGTCATGTGCAGATTCTTGAGTTAGATCATGACTAGTAAAAAAGTGCTCTATTGGGACATTTTCATAAGGACTTGTGATTTCAGGCACTGAGACAGTATGTTCATGCTCTATAGTGTCATTTTGTGATTGTGAAGATACAGATGTTTGACAGAAATCATTCTGAATCACTAATGATGATGAAGCAAATGATTTA
The DNA here is from genome assembly GCF_039654945.1 of Dendrobates tinctorius. Taxonomy (NCBI): domain Eukaryota; kingdom Metazoa; phylum Chordata; class Amphibia; order Anura; family Dendrobatidae; genus Dendrobates; species Dendrobates tinctorius. Next base: position 18,971,503 of record NW_027361698.1, read on the forward strand.
CATGCACTGCTATCATCAAAAAGAGATGTATCACTCTGAATTGGATATGTTACATTGTTATACACTGATGTGAGCTCTGAACAATGAGAAACATAGGGCTCCTTGACAGATACATCAAAAGAAGCTATATGATCTTTTTCTACATTGATTATCTCTTTAAATTCAGATGCACTTTCAGGAGCATCTTTAAAATTATCTCTAAGATTATGTGCTATTGACTGATCTGTACTAATATTATCATGTGCATGCGTTTTTAATGATGATGATGAAATACAGGTCTCTTTAATATCAGCTTCAACTGTCGAAACTTTTCCTTCAGTAAAAGTGGTAATTTCATGACGACAGTGTTCTTTTTGTTCTGTTTTTTCGCTGCTAATGTCATCTGCCTGGACCTCCTCTGTCTTGAATGAGTCTTTAATTGGTTGAAAAGCTGTGTCCTCAGGGCTTGAACTAGAATCTAAGCTTGGTGGTAGTGGAGATGGAGGTTGAACTCTTATTACAGGGTCTAGCAATAAACCGGAGTCTGCTCCTTTTTTCAACTGAGTTAATTCTGGTTCACTTTCTGAAGATGAACTACTTTTTCTGCTTTCTACAGACTTGACTACAATCTGAACATCTTCATCCGGCACTAATTTAATACCATTCTCTTCAATGTCATCATCATTTGACGTTTTTGAGTCACTTCCTGATATATATTCTTCTGATTTGGATTCTTTTTTATATTCTCTTTTCTGCTTTGCTTCTTGCTCCAGCTCATCAAACATTTTTATCTTTGCTACCATTTTGAACATTTCTTCTTCAGGTGTAAATCTTTTTTTTGGCTCATTTTCTGAATCTTCTTCTTGCTCTTCAGAAACTTCTGGAATTATACCTGGCTTTGGAAGGGTAGAGAATGCCTGTAAGTCTTGTATTTTGGGTGTAACTTCATAACTTATCTCTTCAGAACTGGGAGTATCAGGGGAAAGTGGACTTTTGCCAGAGCTTTCCATGAGCGAAGTCTGTTCTATGCTATCATCCTCAGCACTTCCATCTGGATCTCTAAGAATTCTAGAACGAAGAGCCAACTCTGATGCCAGGTCCGATTTCAAACTTGCATGAAGAGCTGAGCCTATAAAGATACTAGACTTAATTTTTTGCTCAACTGGGCTGCTCTCAAGTGAGTCATGACATGGTGATTCTTTTGAAGGACTTGGTTCTAATGAATCTGGAGTTTTATGTGAAGAATTGTCTTCTAACACTGGGCTTGCTTCCAATGAATCCTGATGACTAATTGCTACCGAGTCATCAGCCACAGGGCTGCTGACCTCATCATCTTGAACATTTTTAGTAGGGAAAATTAATTCTAGTCCTTGAGGGCTTTTTAAACTTCCATGACGTTCACCTTTAGCTAAAGAATCTTTACAGTCTAATGGACATTCTTCAGTTTCATGAGATTTTTCATCACTGTGAACTTGGTTTATGTGTGGGATATTGTTGTCTACTTCAGTCAATTTGCTATCCTTATTTTTTGTTTTAGTAACAGATTTAGTGTCATGTGCATCCTCTTTTTCTGTTTTAAGTTGATCATCACTCTGTTCTTCGGATTTCTTTGGTGAAACTGATAGGCTTTCAGGGCTTGTTCCTGGAGTCTCTGCTAAACCTTCATGTTTGTAGCTGTCTTCGGAACTCATATGAGGTGTTCCTTCCAATAAGCTACCACTTGGTGAGTCGGCAACCCCTTCATGCTTAAGACTATCTGAGCTATCATCATATGCACCACCTTGTAAATGTAAATCAGGTAGAAAGTCATCTGTTCCATATTCAGAAGGAAAGGTTATATTAAATGGGCTAATGAGTACTTGATCTAAATTTAACTGAACACCTTCAATTTCTGGGAGATGTTTAAATTGTAAATAACTGTCATTATCTTCAAGCTCTTCTTTAATAACGTCTGAAAAGTCAGTGGATGTTTTCCTGTCAGGGCTAATTTGTGGATCAACATCTTGGTCACTGCTGCTAACTCTTAATCTTATAGTTGATGGTTCGTTATAGATTTCCTCATCATTAATTGAATGAACAGGTTCATCTGTTGTATGGATCTGAGTCACTACCTCTTTAATATCAATAGGGGGCAATGTTGGACTTCCCTTGTATTCTTTTTGGTCATCGTAGATTACCTTAAACTTTACATGGTCTTTGAGGGATTTCTGCTCACTTTCACTACAAGCTAAATGTTCTGTCACTGTATCATCTATAAATTTATTACTATCAGAAGTTGGAACTGTACTACCTGCTAATTTGCTTTCTACAGAGCCTTGCTTTTGTACGGATTTTATTGTTTTATACTCAAAAAGTCCAGATCTCTCCTTAGATGGATCATGACCTGACTGAAATGCTTTCATTAATTCGCGAACGGACATAGTTTCTTCCAACTTTTCAGTTTTAGAAGAGGGCGAAACTGGTGGCTTCACCACAGACACTGCACTTGGTTGCTTGGCAGGCTCAGAAACAACCTCCTTTACCTGTACTTTGCTTGAAAGTCCCATTTGTTCTTCTTCAACTCGTTTCTGAAGGGCTTTCACTTTGTCTTTAATTGACCCAATTGGTGTTTCTTCAATCACTGGTGAAACTTCTTTTACAGTTGGAGCAGATGCTATAGTAAGCCCAATTTCATCATCTAATGACTCTTCTGAACTAAATGTTGTTGGGCCTGATGAGTCACTTGTACCATACAGCTCTTCTTGCCTCCTTCTTTCTCTAAGTTTCCTGCGAATTGGTTTCTTAATTTCTAGTGGAAGTTTACGTTGTTCTGTTTTCTGTATTTCAATTCCACTAGAGGTCGTAGAATCAGTTGAGTAAGAATTTAGGTCATTCGTAAGATAATTAACCATGTCATGAATGTCCGCTTTTATTCTAGGTTTCTCCCCTCGGTCTATACGGATTTCTACACATGGTACTTCAGAATCTTGCTGGAGGGCTCTTAGTTTGGCTTCTGCTATTTCTTCAGCTCCTACAACAACCCACTCTTCATCTTTGTTATATGCTCTGGAAGAGTGAGCTTCTTCATGTTTTCCTCTGGAGTAGGTTCCAGTTCTGAGAATTTCATTCACTTTTTCCAAATCTTCTTTTACCTTTCCAACTATTTCAAACGGTTCTCCTGGATCTTCTTCGGTTCTTTCAAGTTCTTTATTTTTAGAGGAAAATGGCTTTTGAGTAGCATCAATAGTTAGAATTGCACTCATTTTTATCAAGTCTTGCTTCATTTCACACACTTCAGACAGCAAATCTGGACTTGCTAAAACTGGCTCATCATTGACAAGATGGCTTTTCAGGATGGAAGTTTCCGTGGATTCCGTTTCTTCGTCATCTTTGAGGTGAATGAGAAATATTAACATAAAATGGCAATAAATAAATAGTGATTGAATAATGTAATCATGAAGGAAATAATCACAGCTCTGGCTGAGGTGGGGGTGTGAATGCAATGAACTGACGTGGTTGGTGGATCCAAGCGGCCTTGAACATCATGCTAAAGGAAAAAGGTAATTGGGAAGGAAAATGGGCAGGAAATAACTTGCTTAGAATGCATACTACGCCACACTCTCACATACAACAGAATGACAACACAAATTCTGAGACAAAACAGCAAATGAATAAATAAATTACAAGAAGAAAACAAAATCACAGTGAATTTGAACAAAGGCATCTCAAGATTGTTTTGATGCTATACAACCAATTGAAAAAAAATAGAAAGAGCTACAATTGTTGACTGTCGATTGCCTCAAAGAGAAAGCCAGTGGTACTTAGCTGCCAGAAAAACAGGTTAGAGGAGCTCGTACAGGAATGTCATATTTAATATGATATCATCACATATAAAGAGAGTAATATATTAGCGTGCCAATCTATTGTAGTGTAACTCTTGCTGCCAGAGAGGTCTGTAGTAATATATATTGATTAATTCAATTTATTATTTGATGTTTTTCAAGTACCTGAGATTTACCGTAGATGATGCAAAACGAATGTCTGAAAAATACTGACCTATTAACTAATTAAATGCCAAATTTAGAATAGCAAAAATGTCTTTAAAATGATAAATTCTACTCAGCAGCATAATCCTTTTTGCTATATCCTCCAGCAAGAAATGAAGGAAATGACAAAGTCGTTCAAAACTTTCTCCATAAAAGATGAAGAAACCATATTTTTTCCACGACGTTCTCTGATTAGCTGCCCCAGAGGTAAAGGGCAGGGACAGATAATCAAAGTCCAGAGTGGTAGGGGTCATTATGGCATTATTTTCATCTCTTGAAGATATAAATAGTAGAGAAATTTGCATCAAAGAAGAGTTTGAAGATTTAAACTTATCTTAGTTTCCTCATTGAGAGTTATTTTATGTAAGGTATATGTAAATTTTCTTGCTAATTTGAGAAAAAATAAAATACAATCATTATTATGTTGGCAAAAGTCTATATTTGACCATGAGTGCATGTTAGCCATATTTTGAAAATTGATCCTCTAGTGTTACAAAAATGTTTTAAAACCCTCTCTTGCAGCAGAAGAGCTGGTAAAAATAGTTATCTGAACCAGCTGCAAACCGGCATTTCATCTAGGAAGAAATCTTGTGAAAGATGATTGTTTAACTCAATGTTATGCAATGTTGAAATAAAGTGAATGTATGATCCTATCATTGGCGTATCCTCATACTGAAGGACACATAAGGTGAGGTCTGAACCACAAAATCATAGGAAAAAAAGGAGTTTTCATGGATCAACGTAAAATGAATTGAAATACAAGATGTTATGCACAGCAAACAAAAGGTAAATACATCCACACAAAACACGCACACGCACTGTATATGTAAGTCAAGTTATTTCCATGCAAAGCAAAGGTGCTACGGGAACAGGCCTGGTTGGCCCTCAAAGTAAAAGGAAGAATCTGCAACATACTGTGGTGAAGTACAGCAACAATTTATTTTTTTCTTACTCTAGTAAGAGGCCAATAATGCAGCAAGTGTTACCTACTCTCATACTGATAATGCCAGTAAAAAAGTCAAAGGAAAGATCCTATCTACTGTATAAGGACCAAGAGGTTCTACCTTTCATAAAGTGTCATATTAGTTTTGTTACAAGTAGAGATTACTGAATGGTAGAGGTTGGCGGTTATAGTATCTACTATGTTACCTGCCTATTCGGCTCATCATAGTGCTGTTCACATGGCTGGAACATACTTCAGGACTGAAAGCTCCTAAATACTGGTGAATAGGTAAGTCAAATATTTAAGATAATATGAATACATGGCCTAAAGCTACTGCTTTTGCAGAATTATACTTTAACATTAAATTGGAATATTTATTTCAAAAATTGTAAAATTGTAATATTTTGCTATGAATTTCATTTTTTAACTATACAAAATTTTACTACTAATAAGTATCACTGACTTTTGTAACGGTTACATAGATTTCAGACTGAAAAGGCACAGGTTGCACCAAAGCTCCACCTGGCCTGCAATAACTTTTGTGGTTGGTTACTTAAAGGAATTTTATCTAATGAAGACAACACCTTTTTGATTCAAGATGTCAAATCATTTTGGCAAGAAAAATTAGCCTTCAGCAGCCATTCAAATTAATGCATTGCATGGGCAACCTGTTTCTGCCAAAGCAGGAGCTACCATTGTACGCTCATAGTAGAAGTCAAGAATGGGATATCTTTGAAATCACTGTGCCTGTAGAGAATATGGATGAGGTTCTCTACATTAGACCCGTCCTTGAGAAGCCTGATTACCCATAACAGAACATTTTTTTTTAATTTTTATCTCAGATCTATATTTGGTATTGTTTTAATATACTGACACTACTAAAAACATAATCTGCTTGTTTAGTGAAGATGAAACTATTGACACTTCACCACAGTAATGTTGGCGGCCATCTAAAGCATTAGGACAGTATCTGTTTGGACCAAGCAACACATTATTTGTACTGCAAGAAGTAAGCTGGTGTTAAGTTTGCAGAAAACCTAATGTGGATATTGCTTGGTGCCCACAAAACTGATACCGTCTTTAGCCAGTTAATGAGATGACAATGTCATGTCAACAGATGCAGGCAAAAAAAACAGAAAATGGAATGGGCTTTGTAGGAGGGTTAAAGGGGAAGGTCACAGGAAAAGTCAGTAGCAGGGAAAAGGGTTAGTTTAGGAGTTTAATCCTTAGGTTGTAGCTTAGATCCCTACCAAATGTTATATGAACAATGCTAGTATAATATGAATGCTAGTATAATATGTGTATTATCTTTATTTAAATCAGTGTTAGTATCAGTTTAGTTGAAATTGTTAGCATGGCTTACATGCTTAGCTCAATTTAATCATTCAAGGCTTAATTTATACATACTAGACCACTTACTTTTTTCAGATGTTAGATTTCCCTGGAAAAAAGGACAAAGAAGCAATTAAAATTAAAATATTTATGAAGATTTTGATATTGTAGTAAGATAAGTGCATAAAGGGACTGTCACCCCCAAAATGCATATTTATCTTCTTAAACATTTATATAGGGGACTTAGCCCCTATAAAAATCGTACCAGTCATATACATTTTTTGAGTTGTAGTTATAGATAAATTTACTTTGAATCTATGTGCAAAAGATTTAGCTTTGGTGCAAAATTGGTGTTGCAAATATCTTAAGGCACTCTTAAGGGCCCGTCACACTAAGCGAGATCGCTAAAGCGTCACCGATTTTGTGACGCAGCAGCGATATTGCTAGCGATATCGCTATGTGTGATACTTACCTCCGACCGGCTCCCCCGCTGGTTATCGCTGATCGCGCGAGAACGTCCTGGGCCGTTTCGAGGACACGGGCGGGAGGACATCTTCATCACCGCTTCTGACAGGTAAGTAATGACCTCCGACCGCTGCTATGTCGCTGGTGAGATCTGCCTGTTTGGAAGCTCACTAGCGACCATTTAGCGATGCACCAGCGATCCTGACATGCACATTAATTTACTTTTTCTGCTCAGACCCAGTTTCTCGGGTTATATCATTGTCGGGATCGCTGGTGCATCGCTAAATGTGATGGTACCTTTACGCCATCACCTCCAATTTGCATCTACCACTGTCCCTAATCTTGATTGACAGGGATGAGTTTCTCACAGAGAGCATTCTCTAGACTAAAATCCCTGGTCTTGCTAGTGTGCACTGACATTGGTGGAGCCCTGCAGCGGGTTTACAGTGTCATGATGGTTAGTGTGGGTGCAGGCACACTCTGTTCTCTGCCACTCACTAAATTTAGCAAACGTGCTGCGTCAGAGAGGAACCAGACATCAAAGTGTGCCCATACCCACACTGTGTGCACACTGCCCTGTTCAAGTGAGTGTGCTGCTGGGCTCCTCCAATGTCAGTGCAAATGTGCAGGAACAGGAATCTACATTTAGGGAGCGTTCATGGTGAGAATCCCAGTGCTGTCAATCAAGATCAGGGACAGTGCTGGAAATATACATAGGAAGGCGAAAGGTGATCAGATATTAGCCACATCAAGGGTGCACCAAAGAGTCCTCATTTGCATATATATTAAAAGTGAATTTATGTGCAACTACAATTCTAAAATATATATTACTGGTATTGATTTGGCTAAGACACCTATATAAGTGCTTTAATAGCTGAATTTGCAATTTAGGGGTAATAGACTTCCTTTAAAGAAAGTGGTTAATGCTTTACTTGTCTGAACTCAAGTTGGCTATATTTACTAAAGTGCATTTATCAACTTATCTTATTAAGTGAAGAAATATGTGACAGGTTTCCATTACATTATTTGCATTTAGTTTATTTACAATGAAAGTGCAGTGTACCATGCATGTTCAGTCTGCAATAACGTCTCCTACTGTTCGTCCATGACGTACTAATTTTCCTTGACTTATCCTAGCAGAAACATGGATAACTCTCTCTGATGCTACTTTCTTGGCAGCACTTCCTCGTAGCATTCTCCAATTTACTTTCATTCCCCATCCTAGCAGCAAACATGACGGAGTCAGCCTTCTCTTATCAGATCTGCTATCTGCTACTACAACATAATTCCACCTCTTCCCTTCTTATCAAATACACTCTGTCTGTATTTGCTCTCCCTGTATAATCCAAGCAGCTGTCATCTATCAACCACTAGGTTACTACATTTCTTCTTAAAAGCCATCCCACCATCATTATGGATGACTTCAAGATACTCCAAGCTCCTGGCACTTTCATTCTCCTTTGATCGCCCACCACAGCCACTCACAAAGTTAGCCCTAATCCTTACCCACATCTGCTCCCTATTTAACCTTTCCAACTCACCTCTTCCTCACTCTGACCACAATTTTACTTTCTCTTCCTTTTTTCTCTATTGCCCTCTCAGTTCAGAAAATACCACAACCTTACAGGAACCTTACACATTTTGATAATTACAGGCTCCTCGACTATCTTCTATCACTTTATACTTTCACATAAAAACATAAAAGCAGCCATTGCTTTCTGTAACATTACAATCACTTTAGCTATAAACTATCACTTGACTCACACACAATCAAACCCGAGAAATCAATAAGCAGTGGTGGTACAGCCAACCATAAAAAAAAGAAGCCAGCTTCCAGGGCTACAGAGGTCCGGTGGAAGGAAAAACACTCCAACGAACACATTATCACTTAGAATCAATCGCCATCGTCAAGTCTAGCCTAATCTCTCACAGACTATTCCTCTAGTGTCATATCTTCTGTGTCCCAAAACAATTAATTATTCAACACTTTTAACTCCACCCTCTTTCCCACAGGGCAGTCTCCGATATCTCCCGATTCAGCTTCCCACTCCTCTCCCACTAACTGTTTTTTCTTTCTCCACCACTTCAGATTAAAAGCTTTCCACCATGTTCTCACCACCTGTCCCACTTAATTATATCCTGTTTTATCTTATCCCTAACCTTTGTACAGTGTTTATCCCAGCCCTGACCCTCTACCTTGTCCTATTAACAACTAGCATTTTCCCTTCATTAAACATGCAGAGATCACACACATAGCTTATGTGGTTGTCCTGCCCAGTGCAAATTTTGGCTCTCTCTTTGAGCGGTCATCTGTTAACGACTTGTATACTTCCAGCTAGTCAGCACATGACTGCAAAAAAGCAAATCACATACTTGCGGTTACAGCTTGACCACTTGCACCAACAAGCATGTTAAACACTGTTAGGCTACGTATTAATGACCAGTGTTAGCTGCGTTTTTGATGCTGTAGAATTTCTGCTCCTTAGTTAGCTTGCTTTTTGTTTCATTGCATTTTTGTGTGTGTTTTTTGATTCTGCATTTTTTTCACGTTTTTGACATTGAATTCTTTGTCTCTGTTGGGTGTGTCATGTTTTAAATAAAGCTGTTTTGTTTTTGAAACTTCCTGGTATTGAGATTCTTAGGTGCAGATAACAAACGTTTATGATGCATTTAGGTCCGTTTTTATCTGCGGATTTTCCGCATCAAATTCAAGTCTATGGGAAAATTCTGCACTTAAAACTCAGCGTTCCGGCAAGAGAAATTGACATGCTGAAATTGGAAAACGCACCGCAGGTGAGTTTATGCAGCGTAAAAAAGAAGCACAGTGGACATGAGTTTTGTATAAAACCCATCCACTTTGCTGGTACTGTAAAACGTGGCATATTTCCCACAACAAAAATACGTGGCATGAAAAATGAGATAAAAACTCATCGTGGGCATGTAGCCATAGGATTCGTCAACCTGCAATTCTTGTTGAAAATTTGCACTAGACTGGACAATCCCTTTACAAAACCATCACTCGGGCCCTCCTCTTTGTTCAGTTATTACTTCATCTCTTTATTCCCATTTTATAAACTCATTAAACATCATGTCCATCTTGAACTTTCTTCCGCCTCGCTATTTGACAAGCTGGCTTACCACCACAAAACGCTACTGAAGTTGCTTACAACCTACTAACTGCCAATGCCAAACAACATTACTCTGTACTCCTCTGCCTTTGACATTGTCAACCACTCCCTCCTACTACAGATCCTCTCCAAAAGCTATGACATCACAGCCCCCTCTCTGTTGTCCAGAATTACAGAGTGTCTATTAGCCATATCCATGCTCTACTCTTCCTACTTTCTTAACCTCAACATAGACAAAACTAAATTAATTATGTTTCCACAAACTAACTTAAATCCCCACTAGACTTAACAATCACTGATAATGGCAACAGGTTTTCCCCAAACTCCCAAGTCTAGTGCTTTTGGGTAACCTTTTGATACTGCTCTGTCCTTCAAATCTCACATTTATACACCTACTACCTCTTGATGCCACCATTTCAAAATATTTCTCAAACAGGATCTTTTCTGAACTTTGAATCATCAAAACTATTAGCATACACTCTTATCATGCCATATCCCGCTGGATCCGTCTTTTTTCCCATAGACTTGAATTGCCGACGGATTGCGAAAGATGGCCATCCGTTTCGTCGTTCGTGTGACGGATCCGTTGGAAAGTCGGTGACCGTCGGCTGGAAAAAACGTCCATAGGAACGTTTTTTGTCTCAGTCGAAAAGTTGGACAGCGACGGATCCGTCTGCCATAATGGTCGCCTATGGGCGACGGATCCATCGCCGTCCGTCACATGACGGAATCCAGCGACAGATTCCGTTTTTTTAAACTGAGCATGCTCCAAATATTATTAAAAGATAGGGCAGTCGGATCCAGCGAAAAAACGGATCCGTCGCATCAGTTTTGTCACAATCTGCGACGGATCCTTTTTTTTTTTAAATGCTGGATTGTGACTGATGCAAAAAGACTGAAGTGTGAAACAGGCCTTACTGTCAATCCTCAGCTGTGGTCACTAGATGGTGGAGCGGGTCTGGAGCAGCTCAAGACAGCAGCTGGTAAGTGTATTAGCATATTTTTCGGACTATAAGACGCACCAGACCATAATATGAACCCCAAATTTTCAGAAGGAAAATAGGGAAAAAAATTAATGTGTCAAATGGGGGGTCTGTTGTTACAGTCCGAATTCAGCTGGTGGAGCATGGTAACAGGGGGTGTTTGGTGGTCCGGCAATATGACTCCCATCCAAGATTGGTGCAGCAGGTTCGGCGGTGCTAAAGGTGCGAGGACTCTGAAGACATTTTCTGAAAGCCCAGAGCCGCCACACATCCATTGCTGTGATGCGGTGGCCTCTGGGATATCCCATCCTTAGGCCGGGGTCAGCCTTGTGAGTGCGATGTGAGAAACTTGCGCGAATCTCTCGCATCAACACCAGGCACTGCAGCCAGCACTTGGGACCGGAGCGCTCAGCTGCATAGTAATACATGCATCCGCACACTCCAGTCCCAAGTTCCGGTGGCAGTGTCGGGTATTGATGCGAGTTTCTCGCATCACACTCGCAAGTCTGACCCCGGCTTTATAGTCTGAAAAATACGGTACGAGGGTCAGGGAACTTACATTACTGGCACCACTTAAGCACTGAAATGAAAAAAAAAAAAACTATGGAGAAGTGCATTAACTGCCTCTTCCTTCTGCAAAATTAATCCACTGGCACCTCACTGCCCAGCAAGTACAGTTCAAAAATAAACCACGGCTTACAAGGCTGAACTATTTTCTGTATAAGGCTTTCTGTGTAAAAAGGTTTAACATGCAGCAACTTTTGAAACTTGAGCCAACAGGCCGACAGGACAGTATGCAATATAATACACTGGATGCCTTACATTTTGCATATTACAGTAAAGGATTTTCCTGGCGCATAAGCTGATTGTACACTAAAAATATACTGAGCTATACTATCAAGTCTTTATTGTACATCTGAATTATTGAAATTACCTCATCTTCATATTCTTGATCCGATTCGGATTCCTTTGAATTTCAGGGTGCCAGACATAAGAAAAAAATAATACAAAGAATACAAATGATTTCATGCTTTTTAAACCTGGCTATTGGTTTAAAAAATAGCATAAAAAAATAACATCAAATCACAGAGTTAATTTATGCCTAAAGACAAAATGAACCAATATGCCACATGAACAGTTCTGGAAGCAGTGGTGCAATTTCTACTGCCAGTTGCAATGAAAAATAAAAGTTAGAATATATTGTGAAATGGTTTTTCTTTTAACCCCTTAGTGACCGGGCCAAATTTTTCAAATCTGACCAGTGTCACTTTAAGTGACAGTAACCCTAGAACACTTCAACAGATCTCAGTGATTTTGAGACTTTTTTCCTGACATATAGTATATTATGTTATTTTAAAAAATATCAGAAATTTGTAAACAAAAATAAAAAATAGCTATTTTCAAACATTAAATGATTATCCCTTTAATCCAGACAATCACACTACATAAAATAGTCATTAAACAACATTTCCCTCATGTCTGCTTTACATCAAAACCATTTTTAAAGTATCCTTTATCTCGTTAGAATGTTAGAAGATTTAAAATTGTAGCAGCAATTTTTCAAGGAAATTAACAAAACTTACCGTACTTTTTTAGAGACCTATTCAGATTTGAAGGGACTTTAGCAGACCTATATGTTGTAAAATCCCCAAAAGTGAGAGCATTTTAAAAACAGCTCCCCTCAACGTATTCAAAACTGTTGTCAGGTAGTTTATTAACCATTCAAGTGCTTTTCTTCAGGAGTTAATGCAAAGTGGCATGACAGGAAGGAAAAAATGTTATTTTTACCACCTAAATGTGATGGAGCCCCCAACACTCTGTTGCCCATTTAGATGCCGTAATCACTATTGACAGCAGCCAAAACCAATCAAGGCTCATACAGCAAGGTATCAGCTATAGTGTACAGTCTACAGCTGCTGCATTTTCATCAGTGGGAGGATGCTATTGTCTGATATCTGTGGTCAGTAAAAAGACGTATTGGTGGTCACTAAAGCGTTATGAGCACATATCACCTCCTGGAAAACCTTGTGAATTAAAAGGAGACTTAAAACTTTTCTTAAATACATACAATGAGATAAGGCTACTTTCACACTTGCGTTTTTTTTGTGCTGCGTTTTTGCGCATAAATGCACATGCATTTTTTTCCCTATACTTAACATGGGTGCGCATTGTCATGCATTTGTATGCGCACGCGTTTTTTTTGTAGTGTGCGCCCGGGCTCACAAAATGCATCCTGTTGCATTTTTTGTGCGTCCGACCTGTCTAAAAAAAAAACCGCATGCACACGCAATGCGCACAAAATTCACCCAAAAACCCATTAAAGTCTATGGGAGCAAACGCATGCTTTTTTTGCAAAAACCATGCGCAAAAAACACGAAAACGCATAAAATACACATCATGTGTTTTTTATGCATGTTCGCACTGCACACGCAGCGCAGCGCAAAAAACGCAAGTGTGAAAGTAGCCTAAGAAAGGGAAACTGGATTAGTCTGGGGCAGGTTCTTTATGCAGTGGTGAAGCCTCATTATTTTGTCAGATTTGTAAGACTTTCTACTTCTGAGCTGGAAGATACCACTGTGAGGGAAGAGACTGTGTACAACATATAGAGGCCAAGGGTGTGCTGATGTCTTACTTCATGTAGTTATATCAGCAATTAAGTATGAATATCTGCATTTTGTGATGTAATGTGGAAGGAGGTTGAGAAGGCTAGAAGCAGCAACTTCGGGGATAAACCATAAAGTCTTCTTCTTATATTTGATTGGTGGTTGCTGGCTATGTATGCATGTAGTGAGGGACTTAAATTAGCCCTATAAGAACATCTATGCCCTCCTTTAATAGATTAACCCTCTAGAAGCTGTTAGGTCCTACTCTAGTAAAATAACCGTTTAGAAGCTGCTATGTCCTTCTCCTTTAGTTTAGTTAAAAAGTGCCAAAAAGCACACAATAGGGCATGACACGGGTAATAAAAATAAAATAGTATGGTATTGCTCACCTGACTGGGTTGCGTCAGGCACAATTCCTATGCAGATATAGATACCAGCTACTGCTTCTCCATATGCTGGAATAAAACCAGCAGTAAATGCAATAGTAGAATGGAATATATGGATAAATCTGCTGTCAAGAAGATATCCAATGTGGATTAGGGTGTTGAACAATGAGCAGTTTCAGAGTTGAACAAACACCTTCATCAGGGAAAAAAAAAACTAAAATGCTCGTTGAATTTTTTTCCTGATGAAGAAGTTTGTTCAACTCTGAAAAAATGAAGATTAATAAAACTTCTTTGTTCAACACCATCATCGCCAATGGATATTTTCCTGACCAGCATCGCAGCAGATTTATCCATATATCTCTTTCTACTATTGCTTCTCCTTTAGTTTGGTTGCATAATAAACATCAATTCTTCCACCATATTCCATGGACTAGTGAGTTAATTAACAGCGAAACAGAAAAATTGATTGGCTCACCCCAAACACTGCTAGATCTGAGGACATAGCTCTATTTATTATTTAGGTGTGGTGTAGAATCATATTCTTTCCCTCCATAGTTAGTTTCTCCAAAAAGAGTAGAGAATTTTACAAGCTTTTGAGCTCATTCTGCTATGGTAAATGTAAAATCTGCTTGGCTGAAATATTGAAGGAAATTGTCTAAATAGCTATTGATATGTATTTATGGAACGTTTTCTAATTTCATCTACTGCTACTTTTTATGTTTTTGTCACAATGAACATGTCCTTCTTAAAGACTCTTAGTTATTTACGGCAGTTATTGATCAGCCTTTGCAAATTTATGAACCTTTGTACCATACTCCACTACATTATTTAGCCATTTTCTCTCTCAAACTCCATGCTGACAATGTTCTTTTTGCTATCTAGCTCATGCTCTTTTACAAGCAGCCTTGAATTGCAGCTTTAGCCTACCAAGAAACCATACTCAAACACTATTTCCAAACACTTTTGTTATTTGAGCTCCTGGGCTCTCCTTCCCTGTGCTTATGCAGTTGAAAGTGTTTGTAAATAGCAGCTGCATATAAATTCTTGCTAGAGTAGCAATTCAAAGTAGATTATAAAAGAGCATGAACTAGACAGTTAAAACAGAACTGCTATAATTCTACAATGCTGTGCAAATTAATTGGGACAAAGCATTTTTTTAAGTAAAATCGTAAGTTGGTTACCAGTCAGTGATTCAAACCAGTTTTAACTGCTTTGAACAGGTGTGAGTGCCTGTTCAAATCAGTTAAAACTGGTTTGAATCACTGACTGGTAACCAACGTACGATTTTATTTAAAAAAATGCTTTGTCCCAATTAATTTGCACAGCATTGTATTTGAGAGAAAAGGAAGCAAAATAAGGTAATGGCTTATATGAAAAATATTTATTACCTTGCAAAGGCTAATAACAAAAAAAAAAGTTTAGATACTCTTTAAAGCCCGTTTGTTTTTGAAGCACCAGCCAAAGTCATTCCTCAGGATCTATTTTACATTTCCATCAGGCAGATCCTTGTACCACTGTTGCTAAGTGAGAATCACAGGCAAGGTAGCAATGTCTTTTGTAATTGTACATGTTGCAAAGGCCTAACAGTAAAACAGAGTTTCCTAGGCATTTAGCTTTTGTCACTGTGCCTACCGTTGCATGCTACAAAACTCTCTACGTCAATACTAAGAATTACGCAAAAGACAAAAAACTCTAGCTATGGTGCTAATCCAAATGCAAAATGCAGAAGGCTTGAAAAGAATATACCCAATAACAAATGTATGCTAGGGTAATAAACAATATTGGGTCAAATATAAACACGATCATTAAAGGTTTCAGTCACTGACTTTCCCACGTCCTCAATATGTTGCACACAGGAAATTGTAATACTGCAGAGTGATGCTTTCCACATAAAATAATAAAGATGTTTTTAGCCTCCATTTTCCTGAACTACTGATTTTTACAGTTTTGCTTATTACTACTGCATGATGAATCCTTCTAGTCTGAACAAATGTATGCTCCATAGTCATCCCCTTCAGGTATGCATCTTCACAAATAAGCCAAGAGCAATAATGAGCCTTCAATAGGAAGACCCACTCCATGATCCTCCAGCCTAACTATCCCTCTACTTCACCGTAATGACCTTTGTGCCTATCACAATCAACTGTGTGACACTAAACTACTCTAGTATTATGTAGTCCGTTACAAAAAATGTATGCCTTAAAATAAATCTTACCTTATTATAAAGTGGTAAAGTGAAATTTAGATTGCAAATGGCTTGATGCACAAGGCCTCTAGAGGATTTTGGCTCCTTCATGAAAGAAAGGCGTCCACAGGGTTCCTGGGTTGTATCTCGCACCTGTTATTGAAACATTATATGTCACATTCCTTTGGTGGTGGTTTAGATAAGAAATTCAAAATATTCAAAATACCATAACAGTGTGATCATTGGTCATAAACCAATGACAGATCAACTGGAAAAATAAGAATTGATTGCATTTTAGCTAATTATGAGAAAATGTATCCAAAAGCTAGAAAGAACCCAGCTGATTACAATCATATGCCTTGAATTTGGTATGAATGTTACCTTGACAAAAAATGGAAGTCTATTTTCTTTAAAGGCGTAGAAACTAAATATGTGATGTTGACCACTCTTTATTAAGGGTATTAAGTTCCCAAAGCAGTCCACATAGATTGGCTTTCCTTCCAGGACCTAAAAGAACATTTCAGATTATTATAATTTATTATTATAGCTCCATTTATTCCATGGCGTTTACATGTGAAAAGGGTTATATATAATAAAAAACAAGTACAGTAATCTTAAACAATACAGACCACGATTGGTACAGGAGGAGAGAGAACCCCGCCCGCGAGGGCTCACAATCTACAGGGGATGGGTGAGGATACAGTAGGTGAGGGTTACTACTCGTGCAGTGGTTTGGTGGATCAGATAAACCTATTACATTACAATACATAATAAAACAAAAATATGATTTTTCTACCAATTTAAATATCTATTTTTTATCCCAGATTAATTACAAATATCTTGCTATGCAAGGTTACTATATTTGTTACAGGGAAACACTAACCTCTACATCTCTACTCCTTGCAACTTCTGCAAAGTTTTCTTGCTGCTCCAGTGTCTTGTCTACTTTGTCATCAGTCATGCAGAAACATCTCAGACGTGCTTCAATGGGGTCATGGGATTTGGCAAACACAACAAATTTGGCCATATAAGGTACACAAATAATTTCTCTGTACACTTGGCTGGCAAAAGTAACAGACTCTTGGATCTGTCGGCAGTCTATTAACCAGAACCTGCAAATTAAAACACATTTTGATTGGCTCAAGGATAGAAAATAAAAAGGCATTAAATATAAAACTGTCTGAAATTTAGAAAAAAGAATGAAATATAAATGAAGGAAATAATAATATACAAGTTTCAATATAAGACTAAGTGCATTTGATTCAGACATGACTTTACCAGCTCACAACCAGTAGTAAATGCTAGTGTAAAAAGGCAGAAAACTAGTCATACAGAAAAAAGGAATAGAAAAGTAGTAAGAACTAAAACCGGTATATATGAAATCACTTAAAAATATTGACTTTTGGTTGCCAAAAAAATGAGGTGTGAAATGTGTTTTAAGGCATGGTTCCTAAAAATGTAGGGGTTGAACAGGTTTGACAAGAAAGTCTTCAATAACTTTATGTGACTGGAGACCTCTGTATCCTCACATTATGCACAGCGTGCATTGTCAGGACTCTGCTGCTGACGGCGTGATTGGACCATTATGCTGACTGCAAGTATGTGATATGCATACTACTGACAACATTCCAACTAGACAAGAGAGGTCTTGCTGAATTCATTGGCATTGAGCGAGGCCATGCAGGTCTAGTCAGAATGTGGCGGGGGTATGCCTATCGCATACTTGCAGTGACATGACCGACCGCTCCCAGAGCTGGAATTGTGGTAGAACGTACTCTAAGGATTCACAAGTCTGCAGTCACACAGAGTGACTGCAGATTTTCGGCCTAAACATGAACAACCCATTTAAAGTAAGGCATGTTCTTTCAAAGTTTAACAGAAAGAAATTAAGAGCATGTACATATTTGATAAAAAAAGGTTTATTGCAGGTACCAAGTCACTTTTTTTTCCGTGTGTTGTTTCAACCCAAATCCTCAGAAATAGCCTCTTCGGATCACTTCTGGGTGGTGCATGTATAAAGAACATGTATTATATCAGAAAAAGTAACAAGGAGAACATGAAAATGGTTACATTGATATTTGCAGAGGTGCAGGTGTTAGGTGAGTTTTTTCATGAGTAGTGAGACCTGCCGGACTACTGCCATTTCACACCTTTTTGGCGCTTCTACGGGTCCATAAAACGTAGAAATGGCTGTAGTCCGGCAGGTCTCACTACTCATGAAAAAACTCCCATGACACTTGCACCTCCACAAATATCAATGTAACCATTTTCATGGATTAAAACCACAGCTTGAAAGAAGGATCGGGTGAGTGCTGTTTTTCTTGTTACTTTATCCGATATGTACAGGTTTGACTTTTGCTTTCAATTCTTGTATATGCGAAAGGGTAGACTTCCAGTTTTGAACATAAGACAATGAGCAATTCACAATGTGTTCTTTAAAAAGTTAACTAAAACCAAATATTTTGGAAGAATGGTAAAGAGATATCAGTAAGCTCTTAAATTAGTTCTAAAGAATATCCCCAAAATATTTGAGCTCCTGGTGGAAAAGAACAAATGTCCCCAAATCTTTAACCAATCATGTATATCCTAATGTGGTACTTTACCTAGCAGATACATTAGTAGTAAAAGAGACACATTCATTAACGAATGTAAGTGGTGTGGTCCCGGTGATGTCTTCCCATTGTGCGGGAGTTGTACCACCTAAAGGCAAGCATATAGTTTATAAATATTCAATATCAAGAATTTAATATTAAGATATATCAACAATTAAATTGAAAGGACATCATTTCATGTGATAAATGATTTTTAAACAGCTCACAAGTCACCAGCGAAGGATTTTAATGAATTGTAGACAACTACTGCTTGATATTTTTTTGTTAACTATTTATAATTTTATTTTTTATTATTTTATTATATTTAGCATTTGACAAAAATGGCTAATAAAAGGTTACTATAAAAAAAATTATACAAAAATGCAAAGATATTCAGGTTCAAGAAATGTCAAATCTATATCAATATAGTGTAATATAGTAAAAATACTGCAATTCCAAAATACTTACCGGTTATACTGCATAGTAAGCGTAGCGTAGGAGTCTCACCACCGTATCCATTCAGCATTGCATCGCTAGAGGCCTTGGGAACTGGGATAGTCATTGTTATAGGCTTGTGGAATTTCCTTCTTCTTGGCTCTAATGTTACAATAGGACTGAATGTTGCCTTATTGCCTAGTATCTTCTTCACTAGTTCTGGGTGCATTGGCTGGGCCTATAGTATGAATAGAAGGACACTGGTCTCAATCTATTTCTGCACACTATACATCTTTATTTAAACAGTTCTACTTTGCTTGTACATGAACGTAGCTCAATTAGTCTTTCTCATCACTCAGTATTATTAATTACTGACAGCAAAAAAACACAGTCTACATAAATCTATACTATGATCAATATGGGTATTATAATGCTACTGAATCGTATACATGTATGGCCCAATCAGACAATAATAATTTATTCTACAGAGACTTTCCTAAAGTCATTAATAGAATACACTTAAAGAGTAATTGTCATTTTAATTTATTATTCATAAATAAATCATACATGTGAAAATAAAGACATCAACTTCTGCTAATCTATTCTCAAAAGTTTTAATTTACAGGTAAAATCTGTATTCAGTGAAGACAGATTTTCCCATTACAGAAAGGGGAGATTGCAGCTTGTGCTCATTAAATTCTGTTTGTTTTTTACTTTTTATGACCACAAAAAAAATGAACACTCTGTTCCCATTTTATGATGTGAGACCAGCAACAGTGATTTTGATTGAGAGCGGCATTTTTATTTATTTACTTATCACCTGCGATTATTTATGTATTTACCGCAATTTATTTTTAATTTTTTCCTTGGCGCCATTTCAATATTTAACCCCTATATTAATGACCAGGCCATTTTATGCAATTCTGACCAGTGTCCCTTTATGAGGTAATAACTCAGGAACGCTTCAACGGATTGTAGCGATTCTTGTTTTTCCGTGACATATTGGGCTTCATGTTAGTGGTAAATTTAGGTCCATAATTTTTGCTTTTATTTGTGAAAAAAACGGAAGTTTGGAGAAAATTTTTAAAATTTTGCAATTTTCAAATTTTGAATTTTTATTCTGTTAAACAAGAGAGTTATGTGACACAAAATAGTTAATACATACCGTAACATTTCCCACATATCTACTTTACATCAGCACAATTTTGTAAACAAATTTTTTTTTGTTAGGAAGTTATAAGGGTTAAAATTTGACCAGCTATTTCTCATTTTTACAACAAAATTTACAAAACCATTTTTTTTAGGGACCACTTCACATTTGAAGTCACGTTGAGGGGTCTATATGGCAGAAAATACCCAAAAGTGACACCATTCTAAAAACTGCACCTCTCAAGCTACTCAAAACTACATTCAAGAAGATTATTAACCCTTCAGGTGCTTCACAGGAACTAAAACAACGTGGAAGGAAAAAATGGACATTTTAATTTTTACAAAAATTTTCTTTTAGCATCAATTTTTTCATTTTCACATGGGTAACAGGATAAAATGGATCCTAAAATTTATTGGGTAATTTCTTCTGAGTACACTGATACCTCATATGTGGTCATAAACCACTGTTTGGGTGCATGGCAGGGCTCAGAAGGGAAGGAGCGCCATGTGACTTTTTGAATGGAAAATATGCTGGAATATTTAGCAGTTGCCATGTCGCGTTTGGAGAGCCCCTCTGTGCCTAAACATTAGAGCTCCCCCACAAGTGACCCCATTTTGGAAACTAGACCCTCCAACGAACTTATCTCGATGCATAGTGAGCATTTTGAACCCCTAGGTGCTTCACAAATTGATCCGTAAAAAAAAGTACTTTTTTCACAAAAATTTTCTTTTAGCCTCAGTTTTTTTCATTTTCACATGGGCAACAGGATAAAATAGACCCTAAAATTTGTTGGGCAATTTCTCCTGAGTACACCAATACCTCATATGTGGTCATAAACCATTGTTTGGGCGCACGGCAGGGCCCGTAAGGGAAGGAGCGCCATTTGACTTTTTGAATGGAAAATTAGCTCCAATCGTTAGCGGACACCATGTCGTGTTTGGAGAGCCCCTGTGTGCCTAAACATTGGAGCTCCCCCACAAGTGACCCCATTTTGGAAACTAGACCCCCCCGAAGGAACTTATCTAGATGTGTGGTGAGCACTTTGAACCCCCAATTGCTTCACAGAAGTTTATAACGCAGAGCAATGAAAATAAAAAAATCATTTTTTTCCTCAAAAAATGATATTTTAGCACGCAATTTTTTATTTTCACAAGGGTAACAGGAGAAATTGGACCCAAAAAGTTGTTGTACAGTTTGTCCCGAGTACGCTGGTACCCCATATGTGGGGGGGACCACTGTTTGGGCACACGTCGGGGCTTGGAAGGGAAGTAGTGACGTTTTGAAATGTCGACTTGATGGAATGGTCTGCGGGCGTCATGTTATGTTTGCAGAGCCCCTGATGTGCCTAAACAGTGGAAATCCCCCACAAGTGACCCCATTTTGGAAACTAGACCGCCCAAGGAACTTATCTAAATGTGTGGTGAGCACTTTGAACCCCCAAGTACTTCACAGAAGTTTATAACGCAGAGACGTGAAAATAAAAAAATCACTTTTTTTCCACAAAAATATTTTTTTTTAGCCCCCAATTTATTATTTTCCCAAGTGTAACATGAGAAATTAGACCCACAAAGTTGTTGTGCAATTTTTCCTGAATACGCTGATACCCCATATGTGGGGGTAAACCACTGTTTGGGCACACGTCAGGGTTCGGAATGGAGGGAGCACTGTTTGACTTTTTGAACGCAAAATTGGCTGCAATAAATGGTGGCATCATGTCGCGTTTGGAGACCCCGTGATGTGCCTAAACAGGGGAGACCCCTCAATTCTAACTCCAACCCTAACCCCAACACACCCCTAACCCTAATCCCAACTCTAACCCTACCACAAGCCTAACCCTAATCCCAACCCACCCCTAACCCTAATCTTAACCCTAATTCCAACCCTAACCCTAATTCCAACCCTAACCCTAATTCCAACCCTAATCCTATTTCTAACCCTAACCCTATTTCTAAACCTAATTCTAACCCTAATGGAAAAATAAAAATATTTTCTTTATTTTATTATTTGTGCCTGCCTATGGGGGTGATAAGGGGGGGCGGTGATTTACTTTTTTTTTTTATTTTGATCACTGTGAGGGTCTATCACAGTGATCAAAATATATGAATGAATCTGCAGCCGGCAGATTCTAGGGGGCGCACTGCGCATGCGCCCGCCATATTCCAAGATGGCGCGCCCATGATCCGGAACGGCGGGACACCGGGACGGCCAGAGGGACGTCGGAGGCACCGTGGAGGGTGAGGGGGGGTGATCAGAAGGCGGGAGGGAATGGAGGGAAGGGGAGGGGGAGCAGATTATGACAGCGGCGGCTGATCGGCGCCGTCAGTCGGTGGCGGATCGGCGCCGTCAGTCAGTGGGGGGGTCGGATCGGTGTCTCCAGCCATGGCAGATGCTATTGCAGCATCGGCCATGGCTGGATTGTAATATTTCACCAAATTTCATTGCAGTCCACTAGCAGCATAGCAAAGCTATCTAGATTTCCT
The DNA here is from genome assembly GCF_039654945.1 of Dendrobates tinctorius. Taxonomy (NCBI): domain Eukaryota; kingdom Metazoa; phylum Chordata; class Amphibia; order Anura; family Dendrobatidae; genus Dendrobates; species Dendrobates tinctorius. The sequence continues at coordinate 18,994,188 of NW_027361698.1, forward strand.
ATAACCCAGCTTCTCCTGCTCTCTCCCTATACATATCCATCACATGATCGCCACATATGGAGGAGGAAGCGCCATCAGCATACATAACGCTTCTTAAGCAATGTGTATACAGTCATATAGTAATAAATCGTCTGTGCCTTCACCATGGGGACTCCCTGACTGGGCCGGGACAAGATATTTTGGTGGCCTAGGTAGATGATGCTCATGGTGCCGGTTCCCTTCCCCTATATATGAGGCCTCAGTCCCCAAGTAAAGGAATGTGTCAGAGACTAAAGTAACAGGTCCCCTGACGTCCCCCTCCTCCCGCTCTGATGACTACTTCCACTAGACATGTTACCTTATTTTTGGGGTGAGGCTCAACAATCAGTGTGTATTTAAAGTTAGATATAGAATTATTCATTGTTTGCGGACCATTTACACAATACGAGGGTCATATAGTGATATTCATCGCTTGCGTCCTTTATTTAAAAGTCAGACCCAAGGATGGTCATGGAAACTATTATAGCTTAAATATAATATAATATAATGGGGGCTGCTTGATTCAATTAAGGTGTTCAGCATTTGGTGAATATCCTAATGAAAACTAAACAGACCCCATTATAGATAAAGGGATAAGTCTGATGGTTTTTATGTACGTCATGTGACAAATACAGTTTACAAGTGCAACAAAATTGATGGTTGTTTTGGTGACTTATTCATGTACGGATGGTGGTTCTTTTGAAGTGTTCATGTGGTGATGGTTGTTCTGGTGATGTATTAATCACAAAAACCATCATCAGTAAACGAATACAAAACCAAAATCATCATCACTACATAAATGGAACTTTATATATAGCCAACAATAGTACATACAGTACTAGAACCATCATCAGTAAATAAATAAGTCACTAGAACCATCATCAGTACATAAATACATCTCCAAAAAAACCATCAGTACATGGAAACATCACCAAGCTTAGTTCAGCAGTTGTATTGTCATGTCAGACCCATATACATTTGTATCTCAAGCTGTTGTCATAAGTCATTATCAGACTGCGGACCACACAGGAATCACAGTACTGATGAGAAGTAGTCAGTGTCAACAAGTAAACATTTATATCCAGGTATGTAATAGGTGACATTTTTTCCGATTGAGTTGTTTCTTTCTTTTCGTTTCCATCTTATCCTGATGCCATGATGACTTTTCAAATCCACAGCTCTTCTCTGCAGACTCCCCTCTTCTCTGTTCTTCTGCAGCAAATCCCAACACGGTGCCCTTAAAAAAAAGTGTTATTAAAATGTCCTCTGTATAAAAAATATCTGTCCGTACTACCCCCTAAATAAGCCTTCTATGTATATGACCTCCACACTATCCGCCTTAATGATCTATAATAACCACACTGTCCGTCCTTATGAGCTATAATAACCACCAAACTGTCAGCCATTATCAGCTCTAACTGACAAACCGTCCAGTCCATCCTTATGAATCACGACCTATACAAAGGCTGTCCCCACTCTACTATTTTCCCTTATACTCATTATATCCACCCTGTCCCCTGCCCTGCTAACTTCTCTCCATACTGTGCCCACATTTCATGCTGCCCCCTCTCCATATCCATTCTAAGCCCTTTCAGACACTATGCCCTCATACTGCCCATAACGTTGCATTCTCCAAACTGTATCTGTCCCTCACAGTGTCCCTTTACATGGCATGATGGTCACCACAGCAGCCCAAACAGTATATCCACAACAGCCCCCAAATATACAATACAATGTTCACCACAGCCCCCTATGCAGTATGATGTCCACCACAGCTCCCGATTATGTAGTATGGTCACCACCACAGCCCCTCAAAGTCCACAAATTCAGCCCCTGAATGTCCCCACATTCAGCCCCTCTAATGTCCCCAAAGCCAGCTCTCCCGTATTATATCAACAGCAAGCACTCCATGTCCCCACAGCCAGCTTAAGTATACAGTCCTCACAGTCAGCTCCCCCATATTGTCCCCACAGCCAGCCCCTCAATGTCGCCACAGCCAACTCCACCATATTGTCCCCACAGCCAGCTCCTCAATGTCCCCACAGCAAATTCCCCCATATTGTCCCCACAGCCAGCTCCTCAATGTCCCTATTGCTACATTGTCCCCACATTCAGCCCCCCCTAATGTCCCCATAGTCAACTCCCTCATATTGGCCAGACAGATAACTCCTCAATGTCTTCACATCCAGCCCTTCAATGTCCCCACAGCCAGCTCCCATACTATCCCCACAAACAGCCCCTTTATGTCCCCACAGCCAGCGTACCTATATTGCCCCCACAGCCAGCTCCCCAATATTGTCCCCACATTCAGCCCCCCAATGTCCCCACAGTCAGTCTCTATTGTTATAGCCACTATTCATTGGCAAAGTAAAAACTCGGCTCTCCATCCTCGTCTCCTATGCCATGAAGTACAGCAGTGCAGCAGTGGCGCTGGATGGCGCGATGACGTCACTGTATAGCTCCATCCGACATCCCCTAAGTGTGCTGTCTCAAACAGGGCAGAGGCCGGAAGTGGTCTGCAATCTGAAGGAGCTCCCAGCAGGGCAGGGAGCTGATAACAGCTCCTCTGCTCCAATCCCGGGCGCCGCCGATATCAATTATATGTACGTCTGCCAGACATGAATACAATTGAGTGCAGGGAGTGAGCGACAGCTGAGGCTAAGGCAGAGAGAGGGGTGAGCGGTGTCAGTGACTGACACTGCTCCACTGTGTGTCCGCATCCCGGCCATCACTTTGCTGAATGCCTGCGGCCAGAGAAAGGTGCAGGGCGGCTGCAGGAATTCAGCAGTGGCAGGGTTTTTTTTTGCAACCTCATCGGGGAGGCAGGAGGTAGCACACTAGGCAGGTGCCTACCCTGCATACCACTTGTCCTGGCCATGCCTCCTACTCCCACAGCTACAAGATCACATTTTTCTTCACTACTATGAAGTTACATTTTAGAAGGTAACAGCAGAGTAGGAGCCAGACTGCCGGAACAATAAAATGTGCAAAAAATGGTTCTGACATTTTTTTCATGCTAATGAATTTTCATTTAAAGTTACAGGCCCAAACTCTAAAACTACTCCACTCTGGATAAATATACTGTAGTTGGCAACATGTGCCTTTGGCATTTTTGGTCTGTTTAGTCCTGACCCTGTACAATGACCAATTATTCTTGCTAGTCTGTTGATACCTGAAGGCCAACACGGATTCTCTTTGTAAGTGCACCTTCTGGGAAGACAGCTTGGACTTGAGGGACCACAGTGCTGCTAAGAATTCCTCCCTCGGGTCCAATCAAGTTGTTGTCCTGTTTCACACGAGAAACCACTGCAAAATACTGTGGAAAGTCTCGAGTGATAATACGACAAATGCGCTTTCTTTCCAGTTCTTCTGGTGGGTCCAGAACTACAAAAAAATGAGAAAAATAAAAGCGTGAAATTAAATAAAATCCATAAAACACAATAAAAGATATAAATATGTCTGCCATGGTGCTAACATAGAGGAAGCATGATACCAGTGTGAACAGAGCTTTCTACAAGTAAAAAAAAGTAAGTCAAGTAAAGTAAAATAAATTCTATTCTATTACTACTTAGAAATTCCTTACTATAGAAGATAATAGTCATGGTATCTGGCTGACAAAGATTAATGACAATAATACCTTCATCCATGCCATTAAGTATCTCATTGAGTTCATCCTCTGTGAATTCACAAAAGTGTTCTTTCCAGTTGTCACCAGTCTCACTGCGCAGTATGACCAGCTCCCGCTCTTTTCCACGCAGTGCCGCAAAATGAGGGATCTCCACAATCACTGGCCTGATTAACAATATACCATATTGAGAGATTAGAGGGGAAAAAAAGTGACTTAATGCTGGGACAAAGAAACCTGGGATTTTTAGTTGGCAAGCACACACACAACACAGGGTGAAGGCAACGATTCACTGCATTGGGAACTGGAGTATATAAAGGTCATACTGGACCTTGTACCATCTAGACATCAAGTCTAGAATTTGGATTATTTTTTAATCAAATTTAGTAGTTGCTGAATTTTCAGGAATACTATTGTAAAAGTCAATGAGCATGCTGTTTAAATAAATGATCCAGGTTGCTCTGACGCCAATCACTATGAAAAAAGAAAATCACATGCTCAACCAAAAGAATAAACAGCACTAAACAATAGTACACAGAGGGGAGTAACAACACATACAGTACCACTAAAACCATAAACACACAGATTAAAATGCTTTATCAGACCGCAGTCGATAGTGACATTTTCAAATTAAAGTACACTAACAAAACCACTGACAAAAATTAAATAATACTGAAGAACAACGGGGACGAGGCCGGCATCCATCAACTAGATCTTAAGTCTATCCTACCCAAGGAATTTGGTCCCAGGAGGTCCCAGTTGAAGGATTCGGCTGACCAAGCTTTCTCCCTCATTTAGAGGGGGAGGAGCCGTAGGAAGGTGTAGTTTACTGAGTACATCCAAAGCAGCAGTGGGAGAAAGAACATAGGTAAGAGGAATTTCAGCTTATCTTAGAGGTGAAAAAGGGAATTTGGAAAAAACAACTGTCTGCAAAGGGCTACATGCCAGATAGAATAAGACTTTTCACTTGGGCATTGGTATCAATTCAAATCAGTGTTTCACGTTCTTGAAATGTTTTTGAATATGGAAGGGGTTCAAGTAAATGTGAAAACAGCTTTCATACAACAGATAGATTAGAATAGAAATTCCTTACATTTTCATGTGTATGTTACCGGCAATGTACGAAATGAGAACTGTTTAGGATTATAGAGCTCAAAGTATTTTACAGAATGCCTAAAACTTGTAGACAGTATATAAAATAAATTCATCTGAACACATTTTCTAGTTATTCTATGGTATAAAATAAATGAATCTGTACAAATATGATAACTTAATCTCTGCACATTTCCAAACCTCAATCCCAACCCTAATATTTACACATCTCCTGACCTTAAGACCGCATTACACATTACATGGCTGTTGGTCCAATGGTCCTATGTTTTCTATGTGAGAAACCCCACCAAATGTATGTGATGGTGGCCTATCTCTGGGAGAACAAAAGGACCAGCAGTTGGAAATTGAACATACCGTATCTTTAAACTTCCCTGACAATCAATTGCCCAGCACCCCATACATATTAGACTGTCAGCTGAACATGTCCATGTCGGCGGGTTCAGCCAACATTAGTCTAATGTTAATGTTAATTTTTACACTTCTCCCAACCCTTCAAACCAAATCTGTCCCTCTCCCTAACCCTAAAAGACTGAAATGATGTACTATTACCGTAGATAACAGTTCATTAATAAATAAAAATGTCATCTCTGCATCTCTATTGTTATTCTAGCTGTCCTTAACTAGGTTGTATTGGTTTCAATTTGGCAATAAAGTGTCCTCTTCAGTTGTCTATTATTTTATTAAAAAAGCAACCCATCTTTTCTATAGAATACCTCTATACAATACCATCTTTTCACACAGTGCCCTGTATCATATGAATTTTTAATAACACACCGTACCTCTTTCTGTACAAGTGTCAACCAGCTCAACTTGAGGTTCCTCTGGCCAAAAAGAGTTTTAACATGGCCCCCACCTACCATGTGCATGTGACATCAATAAGACTGGTGTGTTCTTTAGTGGTTCAGGGGTCCCATCAGACACTTTGGTGGGAGTTCAACTGACATCTGTGCGCCCATTTTAGCTACACCCACACTAAAAATAGTGTATGCAATTGAAAACATCTCAATGGGTTTCCATGAGTGCTGTATTCTGGTTCTGTACAACCAAAAATTTTCAAAAATTCTTAATAGGGCCAAGAGATTTTATTCTGTTGAAAAAGGGGTTCTAAATTGTTTATGTGCCTCGTAGTCTGAATGATATTTTTTTACTGAGTTTTTTTTTTTTAAACATGTCTGCTTGTAATCATGAAGAGCATCTTATAGTCCATAAAATCTGGGCGTTTTAGAAGTAGTGAAAATAGAGAGAGATGCAAACAGAGTTCAAATATGTGCACAATTAGCAGGAACTGTCATGCTTCCCATTTAGTTCCAGATAGCTTGATAATCTTAACAGCTGCAGATGTATTATATATTATAACTTACCCAAGGAACTGAGCTCCTGAAGGCCCAACTTCAATAAGCCGACTGGCAAGACCTTCCCCTTCTACCATGGGAGGCATAGTAGCCAACCGATGACGCTTAACTAGGCGGCAGGTCACTCTTGTAGGGGCTGTGCATTTCCGAGGAGGAATGATGATTCTTAATCCATTATGCCTGCAACCTCTCATGGCGCCTCCACGAGCATCCACCATGAAGCTAACTAGGAAGCTAAGGGGAAATAAACATACAAAATAGTCAAAGCATTCACTAGATAAAGACCAAAATTATGAGTGGATACACAGCTCTGAGCAGTTTAGGTGCATATGTGGATACATAAAACGTGAAAATATAATGCGACTGATATGCCTTGTAATAAGAAGGCGGCATTGTATACATCGGAGAGCCTTGATGAGTTATGTCCGTCTTTCCAACATGGATAGGCTACATTACACGCAAAGGCCTCCTGTATAGCAGAATGATGTCATGTGAATTACTATGAGAATGGGGGGAAACTAGAGGAAAAGCTATTTGACTCCTTGGAGCTTTTTATGTGCAAACAGTATTAATCTGTTAAACTGTGTGCCAAACAAACTATTGAAGAAAATGCAAACTGTAGAACAAAACAGTCACATACACACATGTGCAAGGCAAAATAGATCCCACATGCTTCTGATCAGAGTGAGAATAAACAAGTCAGTACACATAGTGGTAGAAAAGCAAAATGCAACTTCTGTCAAAGAAACAGCATGCACCCATAATGCATGTGAATGGTGTAGGAATTTTGAACATGCATATATGTATATATTTACATCTATATACATAGATAGATACACACATACATTATATATACATATCTAAACTTACATAGTCATGGACGTTTTGTAATACACATGTTTATTTCTTTTTATATGTATTGGAATAACACATAAAAACAGAGAAAAAGGCAAATTGGACATAATTTCCAACAAAACCCCAAAAATGGGCCAGATTAAATTATTGGCACCCTCAACTTAATCTTTGATTGCACACCCTTTGGAATAAATAACTGCAATCCTATAAGCATCAACAAGCTTCTCCACCTCTCAACTGGAATTTTGGACCACTCTTCTTCTACAAACAACTCCAGGTCTCTCATATTTGAAGGTGCCTTCTCCCATCAACAATTTTAAGATCTCTCCACAGGTATTCAATGGGATTTAGATCCAGACTCATTGCTGGCCACTTCAGAACTCTTCTGTGCTTTGTTTCCATCCATATCTGTGTGCTTCTTCGAGTGTGTTTAGGTTCACTGTCCTGCTGGAAGACCCATGACCTAGGATGCAAACCTAAAATCTGTTGGTAATCTTCAGATTTAATGATACCTTGCACCTAGTGCCAGAGGCAGCAAAACAACTGTAAAACATCTTCAAATTTCCAACATTTTTGACTATAGATATTGTGTTCTTTTCTTTGTAAGTCTCATTCTATTTTTGGTAAACAGTAGAATGATGTGCTTTACCAAAAAGTTCTATCTTGGTCTCATCTGTCCACAAGTTGCTTTCCCAGAAGGATTTTGGCTTACTTATGTACATTTGGCAAACTGCAGTCTAGCTTTTTTATGTCTCTATATCAGCAGTGGGGTCCTCCTGGATCGCCTGCCAAAGCGTTTCATTTCATTCAAATGTTGACAGATAATTTGTGCTGACACTGATGCACCCTGAGCCTGCAGGACAGCTTGAATTTCATTGGAACTTGATTGATGCTTATCCACTATCCGGACTATCCTGCATTGAAACATTTTAGCAATTTTTCTCTGCTGCCACGTCCAGGGAGATTAGCTACAGTGCCATGGGTTGTAATCTTCTTGATTATGTTGCACTCTGAGGACAAAGGAACATCAAGAACTCTGGAGATACACTTGTAACCTTGAGATTGTTGATATTGCTCAACAATTTTTATTCTCAAATCCTCTGACAGTTCTCTTCTCCTCTTTTTCTTCTCCATGCTTAGTGTGGCACACACAGGCAATGCAAAGATTGAGTCAACTTCTCTTCTTTTTATCTGGTTTCAAGTGTGATTTTCATATTGTCCACAACGGTTATTAGACACAGATGACTTTGGGCTCTTACAGCACGGGGTGTTCAGTGTCTCCCATTCTGGTATGTGTGTAGTTACTCTGGTTTGGACTATTTTGTGTCCTGGGCAGCTGAGCGGTCGGGGATGATACCCTTAACCTCTTATTGACTGGCTGGCTCTCCACTGTGTGTTCTTTATATGTCTGCTAGGACTATTGAAACTTACATATCTTCCAGACATTATCTTTCTCACTACCAGATGTGATGTTTTAGATAAATCTGACTGAGCTTATGTTACGGACACTGTGCACGTTCCGTTTCTGTTATCTTTTATGCCACTTTTGTTGTGCCACTGTGCCTTTTTAACTTGTGTCCCTAATAATGATTTGTGATTTTTCAACCTACCTCTGGACATTTATGCACTGGTTCTCTCTCCTCGGCTTTTTGGATATGTATATCTACAGTGTGTCCCACACTGATTGGCTATGGGCTGATTAAGGCTTCTTTATGATATATATTAAATATAATCTTGATACCTGATGTTATTTAATTTCAGCCCTTTGCCCTGTCATTTATGCTCATTATGCTTGAAACAAAGTTGTTTCGCTGTTGTTTTTTTTAATTGTTCCAATACACACAAAGGAAATAATAATGTGTATAACAAAATGTGAAATTGCAATAATTTTCTGGAGCAATTTCAAGGGTGCAAACACTTTCGGCCATGACCATGAAATATATATATATATACACATAAATATATATGTGTTTGTAAACATAATGCATGGTATATACGTATAGATATTGTATATATCAATCACAGTCCAACACCACAATACATATTTTTTTTAAAAGTTTCTACAATTATAAATGAGGTAGGAAAATTAGGCTAAAGTAAAAATTGGTTGATACTATGTATCATTTTGATTAAAGATTATACATTTGTTCTACAACCCTTATAGCATGCCCTGCTAATTGACAGGAGAAGTAGCAGACTCAGTAAAGCTGTATATCGAACAGATCTCGCTAGACACTAGATAACAGTTAATAATATAGTATAGACCTCAAAGGGCTGTCCACTTCAAGAAATGATTTCCACAAATGTTCTGACCTTCAGTTGTCAGTAGAGCCCTGGATCCTGGCAGTACCACTTCCAGTCCAGTACTTGCACAGCCAGTCAACAATTCTGCACATGAAGTGGGCTGGCTTGCTCACTTCAATCGCTAAGCCAGCCACCTTGTCTCTCTGCTGGTTTATACACAGAGTAGGGGGGTTGCATAGCCAATGATGATATCCCATCACTAGAAACACTCTTCTATGTAGAACAAGTCAGACGTAGACCTGCTATTACTCGGAACACTGATGATGGATGGAGACCAGGACAGTTTTAGAACTTAAAGCAAATTATTAAATCCTAACTTTGAAAGCTATCACCTGTCCACAGGATAAGTAATACATTTCTGATTAAGGGGAGGCGACCAACTGTGGTGACCTTCACTAGTCCTGAAGATGAGGTCCTGAAAGGTGCTTTCTGTGGGGAAGTTTTAGCTGTTATCATACTTATATTGCAATAGAGCTGAGGCCATGCATGTGAGCCAATACTCCATTCGTTCTTTATGGGACTGCCAGTGCATGGTGTATGCTGTACTCGGCAATCTCCAGCAGTCCCAGAAAGAATTAATACACCTTTCATAGCCCTATTCTCAGGATCAGTGGTCCTAGTGGTCAGATCCACACCAATCAGAAAGTGATCACCTATCATATGTGTATGTGATAACTTTCAGTTTTGAGAATAGCCCTTTAAAAGGAGTCTGACAGTATAAAATGACTGTTCAAACCAAGCACATGTGTTTGGCGCACCCTTGGCATGGCTGAGTAAAATATTTAGTGCACCTTCCCACTCACCTGTTTTACTTACATCTCCACCTTCCTCTGTCTCCTGTAAGGTCAGAGCTATGAAAGATGAGGGGGCACAGAAAGACACAAAACAAGTAGATGGAAGGTGCACTGAACTGCTCAATGACACCAAGGGTTCACCTAGTGGCTGTGCTTTGTTTGAATAGTCATCTTGGTCTTACAGATTCTCATTAAAGGTACCGTAATTGTTTTGCAGTGGGACGCACTTTTAAGGGTTACATGAGCCATAAGACACTTATTGTTTCATAAGAAGGTGATCCCATAGTATTATAAGAGCTACTTGTAACAAAATTTCCTTATTTTATCTATAAAATAGCAAAATAGAAATATACAGTAGTAACTGTGACAATTATACAGTGCCTTGCGAAAATATTCGGCTCCCTGGAACTTTTAAACCTTTTTCCACATATCATGCTTCAAACATAAAGATACCAAATGTAAATTTTTGGTGAAGAATCAACAACAAGTGGGACACAATTGTGACGTTGAATTAAATTTATTGGTTATTTTAAATTTTTGTGGAAATTCAAAAACTGAAAAGTGGGGCGTGAAATATTATTCGGCCCCTTTAACTTAATACTTTGTTGCGCCATCTTTTGCTGCGATTACAGCTGCAAGTTGCTTGGGGTATGTCTCTATCAGTTTTGTACATTGAGAGACTGAAATTCTTGCCCATTCTTCCTTGGCAAACAGCTCGAGCTCAATGACGTTTGATGGAGATTGTTTGTGAACAGCAGTTGTCAGCTCTTTCCACAGATTCTCGATTGGATTCAGGTCTGGACTTTGACTTGGCCATTCTAACACCTGGATACATTTATTTGTGAACCATTCCATTGTAGATTTTGCTTTATGTTTGTGATCATTGTATTGTTGGAAGACAAATCTCCGTCCCAGTCTCAGGTCTTTTGCAGACTCCAACAGGTTTTCTTCAAGAATGGTCCTGTATTTGGCTCAATCTATCTTCCCATCAATTTTAACCATCTTCCCTGTCCCTGCTGAAAAAAACAGGCCCAAACCATGATGCTGCCACCACCATGTTTGACAGTGGGAATGGTGTGTTCAGGGTGATGAGCTGTGTTGCCTTTACGCCAAACAAATCGTTTGACATTGTTGCCAAAAAGTTTTATTTTGGTATCATCTGACCAGAGCACCTTCTTGCACGTTTGGTGTGTCTCCCTGGTGGCTTGTTGCAAACTTTAAACGACACTTTTTATGGATATCTTTGAGAAATGGCTTTCTTCTTGCCACTCTTCCATAAAGGTCAGATTTGTGCAGTGTACGACTGATTGTTGTCCTATGGACAGACTGTCCCACCTCAGCTGTAGACCTCTGCAGCTCATCCAGAGTGATCATGGGCCTCTTGGCTGCATCTCTGATCAGTCTTCTCCTTGTTTGAGATGAAAGTTGAGAGGGACAACCGGGTCTTGGTAAATTTGCAGTGGTATGATACTCCTTCCATTTCAATATGATCGCTTGCACAGTGCTCCTTGGGATGTTTAAAGTTTTGGAAATCATTTTGTATCCAATTCCGGCTTTAAACTTCTCCACAACAGTATCACAGACCTGCCTGTTGTGTTCCTTGGTCTTCATGATGCTCTCTGTGCTTCAAACAGAACCCTGACACTATCACAGAGCAGGTGCATTTATAAGGAGACTTGACTACACACAGGTGAATTATATTTATCATCATTAGTCATTTAGGACAACATTGGATCATTCAGAGATCCCCAATGAACTTCTGGAGTGAGTTTGTTGCACTGAAAGTAAAGGGGCCGAATAATATTGCACGCCCCACTTTTCAGTTTTTGCATTTCCACAAAAATTTAAAATAACCAGTAAATTTCGTTCAACTTCACAATTGTGTTCCACTTGTTGTTGATTCTTCACCAAAAAGTCTTAGTTACTCACTGGTTAACGGTATTTTTCGGAGTCCATGACAGCACCACCTGAGAGAGGGGATCCGCCCTTCAGGAACAGGAAACCTACAGATACAAAAGGGCGGCACCTCTCCCACGCATCAGTTGGATTACAGAGCACAGAGGACCACAATGGTTAATAGCATAACTTATATACAATACTATACACAACTATTTAAATTACCCGTGTACGTATAAGAGGAAGAAGTGCACACCCAAACTAAAGGGAGGGAATATACGGGTGCTGTCATGGACTCCGAAAAATACCGTTAACCGGTGAGTAACTAAGACTTTATCGGTCGTCCATGACAGCACCACCTGAGAGAATTACAGAGAGTAATAACTATTTAGGGAGGGACTACAGCCTGCAGTACCCTTATCCCAAAAGAGAGGTCTGTGGAAGCACCCAGGTCTAGTCTATAATGACTATAAAAGGTGCTCGGAGAGGACCAAGTAGCCGCCTTACATATCTGGTCGATGGAGACTTCTGATCTCTCGGCCCACGAGGTCGCCATGGCTCTGGTGGAATGTGCCCTCAGTTTCCCAGGTGGCGACCTGCCTTTTGAAGTGTATGCTACAGAAATTGCTTCTCTAATCCACCTGGCTAGTGTGTTTTTTGACACTCTACAACCTTTCCTAGGGCCTTGGTGGGAAATAATTAGGGTATTATCTTTCTTCCAAGGATCGGTAGCTGCCAGATACTCTATGAGGCATTTCCTAACCTCCAGGGTATGTAGTTTTTCTTCCTTCTCATTAGCTGGATTAGGGAGGAAGGATGGAAGGACTATTTCCTGAGTCCTATGAAAGTTAGAAACCACTTAAGGTAAGTACGCCGGATCAGGTCTGAGTATTACCCTATCGTCCTTAACCTGTATATAAGGAGGACGCCTAGATAATGCCTGGATGTCGCTTACTCTGCGAGCTGAGGTTAGAGCTACCAGGAAGGCTACTTTGAGGGACAGATTTTTAATGGAAGCTGATGAAACAGGTTCGAATGGAGCTTCCGTCATGGCCGTAAGGACTAGATTCAAGTCCCATGGCATGAATCTATCCTTCACTACTGGCCTGGACCTACCTGCTGCCTTAATTAACCTACTGATCCAGTAATTACCTGCGATGTTGCAGCTAAAGAGAGCCCCCAAAGCTGATACTTGTACTTTAAGAGTACTAGTGGAAAGTCCCATATCCAGACCTTTCTGAAGAAACTCTAAGATCTGATTTATTGGAGTTGAACCCCCAGCAACTATTTCAGAGCGCTGCAGGAACTTCTTCCAAATTCTAGCATAGATCTTGGTAGTAATGGCCTTCCTACTCTTAAGTAGGGTGTTAATCAAGTCTGGGGAGAAGCCTTTTTCTTTTAAGAGTGCCCGCACAAACTCCACGCCGTCAGATGTAGGCCAGCCACCCGAGGATGGAAGACTGGGCCCTGGGATAGGAGATCCGGGATGTCCGGAAGAACCCAAGGATCGGACACCGACATGGTCCTGAGGCATGAGAACCATGCCCTCCTGGGCCAAAATGGAGCAATGACTATGACCCTTGCTCTGTCTCTCTTGATTTTCCTCAACACCAAGGGTAGTAGCGATAGGGGAGGGAAGGCGTATGCTAGCCTGAAGTCCCACTTTATCAGGAAGGCATCTACCGCCAGGGGGTTCTCTCTGGGATTTAGGGAGCAGAATAGTCTTAATTTCCTGTTTTCCTTGGTGGCGAAGAGATCTACCTCTGGCTGTCCCCATTTTTGTATAATCAGGTCGAAGATCGAATTGTTTAGGGACCATTCTCCTTGTTTTAGTAGGTTGCGGCTTAAGAAATCTGCCATCATATTTTCTTTCCCTTTTATGTGTAGTGCTGTCAAAGATAGAAAATGCTGCTCTGCTAGTTGGAACAACCGTTCTGCCACATTCATCAGGGGTTGGGAACGAGTACCACCTTGGTGGTTGATATAAGCCACGGTGACCTGATTGTCGGAGAACACTCGCACATTATGGCCCTGCAGATACATAAGTAACTTCTTAGGTGCCTGCTCTACTGCTGTCAGTTCTTTCAAATTAGATGACATTTTTATCTGGTGATGGTCCCATAGGCCCTGGACTAGGACTTCACCCATATGAGCCCCCCAACCGAAAGGGCTAGCATCCGTAGTGACTATGGGGGATATGTCACACTCCCAGGGATCCTCTCTGGACAAATTATCCTTTTCTAGCCACCACTCTAGGGACTCCCTTGTGCTTCGGGACAAGGTTAGCTGGCCCTCCAAGTAACCCCCAAGGATTTTTTGATGCAGTAAGACCTCGCCCTGTAGTATTCTTAAATGAAACTGGGCCCAATGGACCGCCGGGATACAGGAGGAAAGGGAACCCAGAAGGGACATGGCTTTCCTGAGGGACATGGTGGGGTTATTGGCAGCGTTTAGGATCTGATAGTGTAGGCGAACAAGCTTCTCCAGAGGCAGACGGCATTCCTGTTTCTCAGAATCTAGAATCAGGCCTAAAAATTGCTGAATTCTCATCGGCTGTAACCGAGATTTTTTGATATTAAGCAGCCAACCTAACCGCTCTAGGGCCGACATTGCCCTCTGTAGCTGTTCCTTACAATGTTTTGCCGTTTTTCCTATAATCAGGAAGTCATCTAAGTAGGGGACTACTAGAATGTTAGATTCACGTAGATGGCCATAACTTCCGCCACCACTTTAGTAAACACCCGGGGAGTGACTGCCACCCCAAAGGGGAGGGCCGCATATTGGAAATGTTCAACTGACCCATTTAACTGAACCGCCACTCTGAGGAAGCGCTGATGGGCTGTATGAATGGGTATATGGTAGTATGCATCTTTTAAATCTAACACCACCATAAAGCAGTTTTGAAACAACAACTTTATTGTTGAATTGATTGTTTCCATTTTGAACGGCCGTATAACCAAGAAATCGTTGAGGGACTTGAGATTAATTATAGTCCTAAAGGAGCCGTCTGGCTTGCGGACCAGGAACAGAGGGGAGTAGAAACCTTTCCCCCTTTCTCCCTCTGGAACCATAGTCAGGACTTTCTTGTGGCAAAGCTCATGAACCTCGGCCTCCAGGGCAGCTTGTTCTGATGTGGAAGATCTGAGAGGGGTGACCTTAAATCGATCTAGGGGAACCCGGGTGAACTCTAGTCGTAAAACTGCAGCTATCACCCCCAGTATCCAGTTGCTACTAGAGATCAGCCACCAGGCTGGGTAGAAGGCAGCTAGTCTCCCCCCACCGGAGCATCTAGTCATTGGGGCGGTTTTTTAGTGTCACGTGATGGACCTTCCTGGCGCCCCCCTCCTCCGAACATGAAACCTGTACCTCTCCTTCTTTTGTCGTCCCATCTGCCCTGATCTCTGGACGGCCTTCTACGGAAATATCCTTTCCTGGTGAAGGGGCGTCTATAAGAAGGATTCGGGAGGTTGGGGAACTTCTTTTTATCGTCCCCGGCTTTCTCTAAAAGTTCCTCCAGGACGGGGCCAAACAGATTTTCCCCCTCACATGGAATGGAGCAGAGTCGTGACCTGGCCTGGATATCTCCTGGCCAGCATTTTAACCAGAGGGCCCTTCGAGCTGCGTTTGATAACCCAGCTGATCTAGCCGCCATCCTTGCAGAGTCTGCTGAGGCATCAGCCAAGAAAGCCGCAGCACTCTGGATGATCGGTAGAGTTTTCCGAATGGATGCTCTTGGGGCTCCGCCCTTCAGATGGGAATCTAGTTGATCTAGCCAGACCATCACGGATCTGGCTATACAAGTGGCAGCTATCGCTGGTCTTAGGGCGCCTGCTGACATCTCCCATGTTCCCTTTAGAAAGGAATCCGCTTTTTTATCCAGCGGGTCTTTTAAGGAGGCCAAATCATCGAACGGTATGGAGGACTTTTTGGAGGCTTTGGCTACTGCCGCGTCCAGCTTAGGGGCCTTATCCCATCTGTTTACCACTGGGTCATCAAATGGGTACCTCCGTTTGAAGGCAGGTGGTAAGGAGCCCCTTTTTTCGGGTCTCTTCCATTCCCTTTCTATCAGGCTCTGGACATTATCATTTAATGGAAAAACTTTGTGTTTCCTGGGATCTAGACCTCCGAACATTACCTGTGCCGAAAGCTCTGGCTTTGAGTCTGCTACTCCCATGGTGGACCTTATTGCTTTAACTAGCTTGTCCATCTGGTCTAACGGGAAGCAGAATCGGCTTGAGTCTTCATCCGAAGAGGATGAAGTGGAGGCCGGGGAATCCGAGGAGTCATTGTTCCTAGGGGCAGCTGAGGACTCCTGACCCTGAGAAACTAAATTCTCTCCCCCAAGAAGAGTCCCTTTTAGATAGGGCTTTCATCTCTGTCCTGATTATTTCCTGTAAGGACGGGGGAGAGTGTAAGGGCCTGTCAGTCTATCCCTGGGCCCCCGTCCCCTTCCAACCCCTACCGTCTGTCGCACACATGGCTGACATAGTCTTTTGGGGTGGCCTTCTGGTAAGGGGCAACTACAGAGGGCACATTCCCTGTGCTTCTGTTTTACCATAGCTTTCCTCCCCTGCGAAACAAGCATAAGGGAACACTGCATCAGGGTACATTCACGGAGATCTCTTACCCATGCAGATGAGGCAGGTACCGGATCATGGAGGGAGGCAGGGGGAATCCTTTAGACTGGAGGAACTTCTGCGGCTCTGCTCACTCGTCCGCTTTCTCTTCTGCTGGCCACTCGTATGAGGCTTCACCGAGGACTCCTTCTGTGGGCGCTCCTGCACGTCCTGCTGCTCTATGGGGGCTTCTGTCGTATCAATTGCTGGGCCTTCAGAAGCACCCCGGCAGCATCACCTCCTGCCCTTTAAGGCCTCCCAGTATCCGGTCAGCAGGGCTCTGGTGCGGCACCTCCCCCAGGAACTCTCCCGCGACCTTCCCCCACATGCTCCGTCCCCCCCCCCACCGCCTCAGGTACGCGCGTCCCCCCGGATCGCCGCGCACATTAGGAAGCCGTCCGGCACCCGACTTCCGGTTTCGGCGTTCCCGGCCCCACCCCTTCCGCCGCGTCACTTCCGCCGCGCGTCAGAGGCCGCGGGAGCGCGCGGGAAGGAGCCGGCACGGCGCCCCCGGCTCCGGTATGCCCGCCGCCTCCATGCGCGCCAGCCTGCGCTTGCCGACTGGACGCAACCGCCGACCCGGCCGGAGGGGGTTTGAGACCGGACCCCGGGGGGGAGACGCATCAGGAGGGGCCTGCATACATACCTGGTGCCCGCATTCTGGAGACAGCTGTCCACCGGACCCTTTGCTCCGCCTGCTCTAACCACTGCCGTGGCGACCTACCCGGCCCCACCGTGGCGCTTCCAGGTACCCCGAGCTTGACCGAGGTAGGAGATCCCCCCCGCTACCTGAGTCGGTCAGCCGGCCTGGGAATCCCTCGACGACTCCATGATGGACGATCTGAAGGAAGTCCCGTCCTCTAGGAACAGGAAACCAACTGATGCGTAGGAGAGGTGCCGCCCTTTTGTATCTGTAGGTTTCCTGTTCCTGAAGGGCGGATCCCCTCTCTCAGGTGGTGCTGTCATGGACGACCGATAAATTTAAATTTGGTATCTTTATGTTTGAAGCATGATATGTGGGAAAAGGTTGAAAAGTTCCAGGGAGCCGAATACTTTCCCAACGCACTGCACATACTGCAAAACTGAATAAAAAAAGGACAATAGCGTGCCAAAAACACACTTTCCCACAGCAGAGTTGACATGAGTTTTCATGAAATTACATCCATTTTGCCTGAACTGTTAAAAGGAAGCAGATTTTCTTCACAAAAAAAGCAGCAGAGGAAAAAAGCAGCGTTTATGCTAAATGGGAACATGACCTTAAAATCCACACTGCTGATCAATTTACCATGTTTTTTCTCTGCAGCATGTTGATGACATTTAGTAAAATCTTACATTGCAGCTACTGTAATATGTGATTTTTGATCTGAAATCTAGATGAAAAGTCTATAGCATATCTGTCATGTGTGAACTTGGCCTTTTAGTCTAACATCAGGTTCCTTCATATTTAGTGGCAAAATATCTGAACATGTTAATTGAATAACTCCCTTCATGGGCTCACACATTCATTCAGTCTTAGGGTAGGGTCACATGCCCAATGTCTCTATATGGCCAATTTCACACATTCAGTATTTGGTCAGTATTTTACATTAGCATTAGTAAGCCAAAATCTGGCGTGGAACAGAGGAAAAGTATTATAGAAACACATCACTTCTTGATTTTTTACCCACTCCTGGTTTTGGCTTACAAATACTGATGTGAAATACTGACCAAATACTGAATGCGTGAATGTGGCCTATACGTGAAAAACAGACCGATTATTCTGATCTTACGTTGATCAGAGTTTCATCAGAATGGCATCAGATTTTCTCATACGTGGAGAGAGAAAAAAAATTTCTCCACCTTGTCCTTTATGTCATCCAAGTGTAGTCTGATTTTTTCTCACGGACTCATTGACTTAAATTGCCAGTTTTGATCCAATCCCTCCCTCTGAGGAGTTGCTCAAAAATTTTGTTACTCTTCAAATCGATTTTGGCATAACCACTTTGATGAATGGGGGCCATAGTTTCTGAATTGAACCTTCTCATTAAGCTGTAGATTGCTTTCACATTTTAGATCTTCCATATTAAACACTCCTGTAATGGTTGAGCTGAAAAAGCATTCCATGAGTGGCTGGATTGGGTGTTATCTGTGACTAGAAAAGAGGTAACTTTTGGCGGGAATGTTTTTAGAAGAAGCACATTCTGAAAATTTGTCCAATGCATGCAGTCGTGCCAATCATTAGACGTCAAAACACTAAAGCATTCTGATGTGAATTATTGGCACACAAGGTGGAAATAAAGCAATCACATATTGAACACAAAGGATCACCTGCTGTGGTCTCGGTCAAGACAAGGAGACATGCGGCTGCAACAGAACAGATTAGTCATGAGAAATGAAAGGACAGAAAAAGAGACAGCGGTGAGAAAAGTAGCAGAGGTACAGCCATAATCACGTCACTTACAGAGAACTAGCGCATGTGTGAAATCCTAAGGGGAAGAATAGACCAGTTTATTTGGTCTTTAACCACGCAGACTCACAACCTCTTTTCACTCCGTATATTAAACTTGTTACTTCGATAATTCAATTGTCACACAAGAGCGATTGTCAATTGTCAAAGCAAAGTCATCATGAGCATATAAAGACTTCGCTGGATGGTAATACACTTATCAAATCTGGCATACAGCCATACTGATATCGTTCCTGCTCCATTCTATAGCCACGTGTGGAAGTTGATGTGGAAAATCAGTGTACTTTAGTCATAGAGACAAAAAAAAAAGGGCTGCTTCACACGTCCGTGCAAATTGCTCCGAGCTTGTACCCCAATACAAGAACTGGCTATGCTCTCCTGACTCGAGCTTCACAGCCTCATACACATGTAAAAACCCGTCACTTTCGTGTTGGGAGACCTGGGGCCAGTCCGTGCATTGTGGTCCATGCTCGGACCAATTTACAAGCAGCCTTTAGATGACCCCAATTTCTCTGCTACTTAATTAAAGGTAAAGACAATATTAAAAATATATGTGACTTTTTGACCACATAAAACACATGCAGCATTTCCCCAGAAATATCTAATGAAAACTTTATTTCCTATAATAACGTATGCACACAAATGTAGTATATGTATGTAGGATTCGGCATTACTTTATGCCACACCGGACATTGTGATTGATGAGCATGCCCCTTCTTACCTTATTTGTAAAATATACCAATACATGCCATAAAGGTAAGCTCTCAATACTAGAAATACTACACTACTGCGAGTGGGAATATTATAAATGTAGATATGATTATTGCAAGAGTTGGCCATACCATTAGAGCATTTGGGAATCCTAAAGGAAGGTGCACGACTCAATTACGTATAGTAAGGAGTGATTCTCAGAAGTATGACTACCGCTCCAGCAAGCTCGGAATCACCAAATGTTATGTAAGTGACCACTGTGCAATAATCCGCGTCACGTCAGGCAGAGTAGGATTAAGTGTTGGCAGGGCACCAGAGGGCAGCCCACAGCAGGACACTCAGCAAGCCTAGAGGGCAGCTGTACGGGTACTGAAAGAGGATTATGGTGGTAGGGATGCACATACCATTGGTGTTACCTGTGCGGCCACACAAAGGCCCAAGAGGTGGGGGGGCCCATTTCCAACTCAAAAGCAGTAAGCAGCCATTGTCACAGACACAAGGAGAGGACCATATTCTGTTCTTGTGCATGAGCCCTCCTACCCTGACCCCCATTATTTGCTAGAATACTGAATGTTTACTCCATTTGGTTTTATCCTGGCTCCATTTAAAGCCACAGATGGCCTAGATGACAAGGAGGGTGGGCACTGAATATACAGTGTCCAGGAGGTGGTGCACGTGTGTATATTTCAGCCATAAGAATGTATGGCAGTGATGTAGTCTGCACTCCCCGAGGATACCATAAATGTCTAATGTGATGGGAACCTGTTCTTACAATCTTGAAACCTTCCCATGAATAGAGCACCACTTCCAGTCGAACAGGATTTTATGGGTAAGCGGCAGTTGTACCCACAACCCCACATAATCAACAACCTGCATTCATTTAAAAACCATGCTAATTCCCTGTAAAATCACACATCCACTCTGCATGGCCTTGCCCTAATGCTATAGCTGCGGACTGGGGGGACCAATCTATGCCCATGGTGACAGAAAAGCTGGCTACGTCTCTGCAATTTACATTTTAGACTTTTTGTTGTAACATAATTGCTGTAAGATGTAGATTTTGCCATGATTTCCCAGTGAGTTTTCCTAGGCCTACCTCTCCCTTAACAGTAAGAGGCATTTAGTGTGATCCTACAATCCAGTGAAGAAAGCAGAGATAACAACTCCCACTTATGTCACCAAAATAATTCCCCGAACAACATGAACATGATAAAAGCAGCTCTGAATGACAACATAAGATGTTTTCTACACATTAATACTGAGCTTGACTACTGTATCATAAATGTACTGTGATTGTAAAATAGCCGTCATTTTACACATACGTCAGTGCACTGACTCTGCCGGGTACATAGCGGCTTTCTCATCTTTCAATGATGGCCACAAACCCTTTCTTTTTATGTAAGATTCAGACAAGAAATGCTTACAATATTTTTCTGTAGAACATCTTTACTCACCCAGAATGGATGGGGCTGGAGGAGAGTGCCACATTGTCCAGGTTGTCGTTCCCCCAGCTTAGACGATATGAGTTTTGTTCTGACTTTGTTAAATACGAGACCTAGACAGTTAAGCAGAAGTAAGTTACTATGTACAATATAGTACAGCTAAAGACACTGAAGAAGGAATACAGTGGTAGTGTGCTACTGCAGAACCTGTGTGGCCATGTGTGGCCAAAGATGGGCAGTCTGGGTAGACTCTACAGCTGTAATACGTACCGTAGTTCTGTATGAACTGTATGGTGCCTTTCTCCTCCCGAATAGCTTCTAGGTAAGGATAGCTACAAACATGCTGAGTGTCACTCCAAACAGATGCATATGGTAGCCATAGTCCCTGTAGGATGGAGCAGTCCAGGGCAATGTGTGCCACCATTTAGCCTCCATGCCATGTGTATGACACTTACGGAGTTTTGATGGGCAGCTTCACATTTTTTATAGGCTCAATTATTTTTCTAATATCATAACTCTGATAAGTAACCTTATTTCTCCTGGAGGAATTGAGAATGGTTGCTAGAAGTAAAAAATGCCATTTTTGGCACAGCATTTGGGAGACGTATTACATACACATACCGAGCTGCTGTATAGAGAGTACAAGAATCACCCACCTGGTCATGAGGAATGATGACGGAGTCCTCTATGATGGCACTGCCCCTAGGATAGTTGTGGTGGCTCATCGTGTGGGACCTGTCTGAACTGAAGGATCGCAGGCTGGTCGGTTGACACATACAAATCACCAGAAATGTGAGGGTGAAATGGAAAAGGTGAATGGAAAAATTAGCAATTAGCGCCTGGTGCAGCTTCCAGGGGAAAAAGTGAATTTTTGCAAAGACCACATTTTAAATACAAAAAGTTTCATGCTTGCATAAAATGTAAAATATTGTGATGCAGGTTTCCGAAATCTAAGGCTCGGTGCACACTAGAATCTCTTTTAATGTTGTTTGGACATATGTTTATAAGTGCAGTCAAAAGACCCCAAACATTGTGTGATCGCAGCCTTAGTACAAAGTTTACAGAATTGCTTTGTGGTCTATTTGACTCAGTCTCTGTGTCTTAATTGTAACATTACATGTAAATGCCTTTTTAGTAACTGCTTTACTGGGTGGTGAAAAATAAGGAAAATTACATTTATTGGAGATTAGTGCATATCCCCTGGAAGATACTGCTTTTGTGGGTGCACTGAGGAGCTACATGACACTGACACAAACCGACATAGCACAAGCAGCCTGGGACAACAAAAGAGCATTTGATTTGACAACAGGAAACAGACACATAAAAATATAACAACAAATAACACTCCAATAAGTAACAGGACATTTTCGAATTTGGACTCCGTATAGGATCTCACAGATTCGCTGCAGATTCATAATATGGACCTATGAACACTCCAAGTGTCACTTTATGGTAATCCCCTGCAGAACACCTTTATAATCAAGCATGGCACAATTAAATAGTAACCTTCATTTTATTTTATTCATAAATCAGTAATACCCGAGAAAATAAGAAACTTTGTAATATAGCTCATCAGAGACATCTGCTTCTTTCGTCTCCAAGACTGATCATTCATTCTAAAGATTCTCAATTCACAGGTAATAATCTGTTTGTAGTGAAAACAGATGTTCACATTACTAGGATAGGAGATAACAGTTGGTACTCTTAATGTTCTATGGAGTCTTTGTCTGTTTTTAGCTCCCTCTCCTAAGAATACTAAAAGCATCTCTCAGTAATGTGAAAATTGGTCTTCACTACAAACAGATTTTATAGCTATTACGTGTGAATTGAGAATGAAAGATCAATCCAGGAGGAGAAAGAAGCAGATTTCTCTGATAAGATATATTACAAAGTTTCTTATTTTGATGTGTACTATTGATTTACAAAATAAAAATAAAAATTACGGTAGTACGTAAAATGGTAATAAGCAATATGTCTAAATTAAATGGAGAGTATGGGTCCATTGCACTGCACTAAGGATCCATAGTACACAGATTTGTAATATGGTCCTAATTGGTAAAACTTCACAGTCGAATTGCTTACTTTATAGCGGCATACACCGTTACAGCCAGGATGTATAGCGGAGTCACTGATCTTATCTACAGCAGACAAGCAGTTAAGTGGAGAGTACTTGAGACAATCATGGATGAGTATCTGTGGTGGAGGGTTAGCACATGAATGACATAATGGTGCCATGCAATGTAATACCTACCTAGGCATGGTGCTGCTGGTAGCATCCATACAAATGAAAGGGAAAGAAAAAAAATGAAAGGGAAATAGTTATGAAGTAACGCTGGTCTCTGCATTAGTAAGAAATAAAAGGGTATCCAGGAGAAAGATCATGTTGTTAGTCATGTACCACGTGTATACAGTGGGTTCGGAAAGTATTCAGACCCCTTTAAATTTTTCACTCTTTGTTTCATTGCAGCCATTTGGTAAATTCAAAATAGTTCATTTTTTTCTCATTAATGTACACTCTGCACCCCATCTTCACTGAAAAGAAAACAGAAATGTAGGAATATTTGCAAATTTATTAAAAAACAAAAACTGAAATATCAAATGGTCATAAGTATTCAGACCCTTTGCTCAGACACATATTTAAATCACATGCTGTCCATTTCCATGTGATTCTACAAAATCAACTATCACTGCAGCCCTCCACCAGTTGGGCCTTTATGACAGAGTGGCCCAACGGAAGCTTCTTCTCAGTGCAAGACATATGAAAGCCTGCATAGAGTTTCCTAAAAACACATGAAGGACTCCCAGACTATGAGAAATAAGATTCTCTGGTCTAATGAGATGAAGATAGAACTTTTTGGTGATAATTCTAAGTGGTATGTGTGGAGAAAACCAGGCACTGCTCATCACCTGATCAATACAATCCCAACAGTGAAACATGGTGGTGGCAGCATCATGCTATGGGGGTGTTTTTCAGCTGCAGGGACAGGACGACTGGTTGCAATTGAAGGAAACATGAATGCGGCCAAGCACAGAGATATCCTGGATGAAAACCTCTTACAGAGTGCTCGGGACCTCAGACTTGGCCAAAGGTTCACCTTCCAATAAAGACAATGATCCTAAGCACACAGCTAAAATAACAAAGGAGTGGCTTCAGAACACCTCTGTGACCATTCTTGACTGGCCCAGCCACAGCCCTGACCTAAACCCAATTGAGCATCTTTGGAGAAACCTGAAAATGGCTGTCCACCAACGTTCACCATCCAACCTGACGGAACTGGAGAGGATCTGCAAGGAAGAATGGCAGAGGATCCCCAAATCCAGGTGTGAAAAACTTCCCAAGAAGACTCATGGCTGTACTAGCTCAAAAGGGTGCTTCTACTCAATACTGCGCAAAGGGTCGGAATACTTATGACCATGTGATATTTCAGTTTTTCTTTTTTAATAAACTAGCTTGGCCCGTGCAAAATTTTTGCACATTGGTCGTCGGGGGTGCAGGCAATTTCAGCAAAAGCAAGCTGGTCAAATGTAAATGTATTTCATGAGATGATGTACACAGACAGGTATTTATATATGTAGATTGGTAATACAATAAATTGCATTGATAAGTAGAGGCTAAAAAATGTTTTCCGGTTGAGGTGCCACCTGCAGGTCATTCTGTCTTTCTGTAGGTTTACGAAAATGAATGTTTAAACTGTATTTAGTGGCGTGGCCTGGACCTCATGTAGGGAGGACGTGGAGTGAGAGAGCTCCTGCCCGGATCCGACAATAAATCCTGATTACCGGCACTGCTGACGAGTCCCACTGACCTGGAGGGCTGCAATATCTCCCTGGGCGTTTAGACAGCGGAGGATCCTTGGGCCATGTCGAACCGCAGCAGTAAAAAAGATAAGGAGACGCCGGGGCGCGCCTCTGCTACATCCAGGATGGCACCAGCAAACAACAAGTCGGCTGGTAGTGGAGCGATGGGAGCTGCTGGCAGGCTGGAACGATATGCAAGGGTGCCTCCTGCTGCTGCTCGATCGCCCAGTGCACAGACTGAGGCAGACGCTGGATGCAGCGTGGAGCTGGAGGATCATCTCTCCAGGGAGGGAACAGTGAGTAAACTGGGCCCCCCTTCAGCCCAACATGTGCAGACACAGGGGCCTGTGCTGGAGGAGGAAGGAGTGGGGGATGGGGAGCAGCCGGAGTCTGTGACTGCTGAGCCCACACTGGGAGAAATCCTCGCAGCAATTAACTCCTGCAATACCACACTGGCCACTCTAAGTAATCAAATGGAGATTGTCACCAAGGACATGGCCTGTATTAAACAAGAGCTGCGAGGGGTGACTGCCAGGGTGGGGGAACTGGAGGAGCGTGTTGGTGCGACGGAGGATAAATTGCCACCAATAACACGGGAGCTGGGAAAAGCCACGCAAAATATTACAATACTGCTGAACAAGGTGGATGATTTAGAGAACCGCTCCCGTAGAAGTAATCTGCGACTGGTGGGGGTTCCGGAGAGGACGGAGGGGACTGACTCACTTGGCTTTTTTGAAAAATGGCTAATGGACACCTTTGGTAAAGATGTTTTGTCCCCATTCTTTACTATTGAGAGAGCACACAGGGTCCCTACGCGTGCCCCCCCGCCGGGAGCACCCCCGCGTCCCATCTTGCTTAAGCTCCTACACTTTAAAGATAGAGATGCTATCCTGCGCAGATCCAGAGACATTAAGGAACTTGCTATTAATGGGAGGAAAGTCTCCATTTTCCCTGATTTTTCCCTGGAGGTGCAGCGTAAAAGGGCGCAATTTATTGAGATTAAAAAACGCCTACGTGACTTACAGGTGACATATTCCATGATGTACCCTGCTAGACTGCGGATTGATGTGAATGGAGAAACGCACTTTTTTGATACGGCGGGAATGGCGCTGTCCTGGCTGGATATTAATGAGAGGTCCATGAGGAGGAAGAATACTTGAAGTTCTCCCTTTTTTCGCCACCAGGTGTTGTTACTCCTTTTTGTCTAGGACGCTATGCTGGTATAATTACTACTGTTCATTCCATTTCGGATTCAGGGCGGGAGCTGACCGGATTGCTGTGGACACTCGTTACAGTGACAAGCTGTGGACCCTTCTCCCTGCATGGACTCTGGGCGAGTTTTCTAGCCCTGATTCTCTCTATTTGAGAGAAATGTGCAAGTTACACTTGTGTTTGGGGGTAGGGGCGCTGTGCACTGGTGTGCAGTGCTCCCTCTCCCTCCTTTGTTTTTTTCGTTTGTTGTTGTATTCCCTAATTGTTCTGTGGGATGTGATGTGCGTCAGCCGTGTCGCCCAATTCATTGTACTGAGGGATGGTGGAGATTGCCTCTCTCCCTCGGGAGTGGAGTATGTTCCGATTTCTCATTTTTTAGTCTGCTCTTATGGCGATATCACTTAATATTGTAGCGTGGAATGTTAGGGGGCTCGGGGATGCAAATAAGAGATGTGCTATATTTACTAATATGCAGAAATTTCTCCCGGCTATCCTGTGTATGTCTGAGACCCACATGGTGAAAGATAATATTCATTGGCTAAGAAAGGGATGGGTTTCACATGAATATCATTCCACGTACTCGACCCATGCGCGGGGTGTCAGTGTGCTGGTGCACAGGTCCATCCCCTTCTCATGTACTAAATCAGTGGTTGACCCTGGGGGCAGATTTGTATGTTTGCTTTGCACGTTATACGGTATACAATTTATTTTGGTTGCCATATACATCCCCCCGCCCTATTCAGTCGAACCAGTAAAAAGAATCTTGTCTATTTTGTGTTCCTTTCCCCCTGCGCCGACTCTTCTAATAGGAGATTTTAATACATATTTGCATCCCTATTTGGATAAGTTGCATTCGGGAAACATATCAGAGGATGCAGCCTCAACCTCATTTGCTAGAACGTTAGTGGAGCTGGGTATGGTAGATCTTTGGCGTGTCCAAAACCCCACAGCCAGACAGTTTTCCTGCTACTCTAGCTCCCACCACGCTATGTCACGGATAGACCTGGCCATTGGCAATACACTCATGACCCCATATGTACGAGGGGTGGCCTACCTGCCTAGAAGTGTATCTGATCACTCGCCGCTACATGTCACACTTTCATGGGGACACCCCCTCACCCTATCTAGACCTATCTGGAAGCTTAATCCCTTCTGGATCCAGCTTATAGGGGGATCTTTGCATGATGCCATTCTAGAATATTTTCAACTTAATGAGTACTCTGCATCATCACACATAGTCTGGGATTCCATGAAAGCCTATGTCAGGGGCTTATATATTAGAGAAATATGCACACGGAAAAGCCAAAATAGACGCTACACCCAGAGTCTGATCCAGGAGGTGTCTGTTGCGGAGGCTGCGGTGATACTCAACCCGACAGAGGAAACTAAAAAAGCTTTGGAGAAGGCACAGGGGTCGCTCAGGGAAAACCTCATGTCGGCGGCAGCAAATAAACGTTATTTCCTCAAACAAAAATATTTTATAGAGGGGGAGGGAGTAGGACATTTATTGGCCACGGTCATTAGAGCACAGGACGGATCTTCATATATCAATAGGCTAAAAACGGACTCGGGTGGTCCTGTGACAGACAGTGCGGACATAGTGAGTGAGATAAGGAGGTATTATATGCGACTATACACATCAGATTGCAGTCTCACGGAGACTGAGATTGAGCAGTACCTGGATGCTCTCTCTCTCCCCCTGCATTGGCTGATAGCGATAGGGATTCATTGGATCGGGACATCCTGTTGGAGGAGTTGGAGGAGGCGCTTGGTCAGATGCAAAATGAAAAGGCTCCAGGAATGGATGGCCTGCCTGGCGAGTTTTACAAAACCTATGCACCCTTACTGCTACCTAAGCTACTTAAGGTATTTGAAGAGGCTGAAAGGCAGAGGGTCCTCCCGCCATCTATGAGGGAAGCTTTGATAGTTTTAATATTAAAGCCCGGAAAGGATCCAGAGGTTCCGGATTCATATCGCCCGATTTCCCTATTATCAACAGATGTTAAATTATTGGCCAAGGTACTCGCCAATAGGATGTCCCGAGTTATCTCATCTGTTATACAGAAGGATCAGACGGGATTTATCCCAGGCAGAGCCACATCTATGAACCTTAGGAAACTATACTTGGGGATTCAACATAGTTCTGGGGAGTTGGGGGGAAGAGCAATTTTGTCCTTAGACGCCGCTAAGGCGTTCGATAGTTTGGAGTGGGGTTTTTTGTGGGCGGTACTTCGGAAAATGGGCTTTGGACACAGATTTATAAATTGGGTGAGGCTGTTGTATGGCTCGCCGGTGGCGAAGGTTGGGGCTAATGGCAGGGTCTCTGAGTCTTTTCCTCTTGGGAGAGGTACTAGACAGGGGTGCCCGCTCTCGCCCTTGCTATTTGCTACTGCGGTGGAGCCATTGGCAGTTGCAATTCGGAAGTCCAGAGAAATAATGGGATTCAGATGTGGAACTGTGGAGTTGAGGATATCATTGTACGCGGATGATTTACTTCTATATTTAGATAAGGTACATTCCTCGATTTTGCCGGCAATGGAGGTCATTCGAGAATTTGGGCTGAGGTCTGGTCTTCGGATTAATTGGTCCAAATCAGCTTTAATGCCGATAGACCCTCTCCCGGCGGATTTCTCAGATTTGCAGATACCGGTCCCTGTAGTTCGGAGGTTTAGGTATCTGGGTATAATTGTTAGTCCTGCCCCGAAGGATTTTCGGGCTCTGAATCTGGAGCCCCTGTTGCAGCGATTTAGAGCAAAAGTACATACTTGGTGTCAACTGCCGTTGTCGAATATTGGTAGATCTAACTTAATCAAAATGGTAATGATGCCACAATTATTATATTTGATACATAATTCTCCGGTGTGGATCTGTAGGGACTTTTTTGCAAAAATAAATACATTATTCCGGGAATTAATTTGGAAGAAAAAACAGGCTAGGATTCGCTTGGAGATACTGCAGCGAGGGAAGGAGGAGGGAGGATTGGCGGTGCCAAACCCATTCATATACTTTATAGCCTCCCAGATGCAACATCTTAAGGGTTGGGGTAGAGACGGGGCGTGTGACAATGGTGGTGATATTGTGAGGGAAGGATCGGTATGGAAATATCCAGGGTGCCGGTTGGAGGTGGGAAGACGGCAGATAAATGGGGCACGATACCCCACGTTGGCTATGATTTTCAAGGTGTGGGATAGGGGTAAGTCTCTTTTGAAGATAAATGGGCCTACGGAATTGTGGCCATTGTGGCGAAATCCGGATTTGCAAGAGATCAAAAAGCTGGTGGGGTTCGGAAGATGGGAAGATAAAGGGATTTATCTGGTGTCACAAATTTTGCAAAATAATACTCTTAAGAGTTTTGAACAATTGAGAACAGAATTTCACCTCCCGCACGTCTTCTTTTATCAGTACTTACAGCTAAGACATGCATTGGAAAAACAGAGAAGGACAAATCCGGTGATAGTGACACATAATCAAACACTACATATGCTACTTACATCTGAGTCTTCTAGGGGACTTATCTCTGAATTATATAAAAGATTATTACCTGCCCATCTGGAGACATATCCACTGACTGCTGCTAAGAATAAGTGGGAACGGGACGTTGGCCCCCTGACGGAGGACCAGTGGTCCGATATTCTAGAACAGGTCCCTAAAATGGCGGTTTCTGAGTGCCAGCGGCTTTCGCAAATATATCTCATTCACAGGGTATATAAAACACCCAGCTTATTATTTAAAATGGGACTTAGGCCCAATACACAATGTGTTAGGTGTGGGCAGGATGATGCCCACTTGATGCATGTTATGTGGGAGTGCGGGCACATTGGGGATTTCTGGAGGCAGACCCTGGGACTCATAGCCCAAGTATACCATATCACAATACGACCGTCACCTCGTCTATGTTTGTTGAATTTGTGGGAGGAGGGGGTTGACCCGGACTCTGCAGTGGCCCTGGGAATAGCACGCATCCTGTATCAGGCAAGAAAGATACTTGCATATCATTGGTTGGATCCTATGCCACCAACATTGTCAGAGCTTAAAAATAAACTAAATAATGTCATCAGATTGGAAAGGGGGGCTTATTTAAAAAGAAATGCATTAAGAAAGTTTTACAAAATTTGGCAGCCATGGATGGAGTCACCGGGTCTCCCCTCGGGCGCACTGGTACGGGATGCGATGTTGGACCAGTTGCTGTTGTGCTTGCGATGAGGGGATGCTTGGGGGGTGAAAATAAAGTCTAGTGCCCTTTGTGGCGAAGTAGATTTTGAGTGGCGCGGTGGGAGGGAGCTGGGGTGGATTGGACCTGATATCCGTGGGGGGCGGGGGGGGGGGCGAAATATGATGCGGAGTGGCGCGGCTGGCGGGGATGGTTTTCCCGCTGAAATGAGGCACTGATGTATAATTTTGATTTTTGTTTATTTGTGGAGCCATGTTGTTTATAGGCTCAATTTTATGCAAATATCTGTGTTTTGAGATTTCTTCTTTTTATTTATTCTTACACAGGAAGAGTTTTACCCTTTAAATAATATTTGCTCTCAATGTAAATTTTACTAGCTATATAAGATGTCATATTCTTTCTGTATTGATTCCTGAATGTTTAATAAAAAAGATCTGATTAAAAAAAAAAAAAACTGTATTTAGTGATAAAATCGTGAATGTGTGGTTTGTTTGGCTGTTTTCTTGCTGAAGGGAGCAAGTTTACCTTTCAAATAGTGTATCATGTGTGTGTGTGGGGTGAAGTAATGAGCGAAAAAGCAGTGCATGTTTACAAATGTGTTGGTAGGGTGCTTTGGGGTACCGTGGTGCCACCTGCAGGTCATTTTTCCTTACTGCAGGTTTATGAAAATTAATGTTTAAATTGTATTTTGTGATCAAATCGTGGATGTGTGGTTTGTTTGTCTATTTTCTGGCTGAAGGGGGCAAGTTTACCTTTCAAATGTTGCATCATTTGTGTGTGTGGATGCAGTATGAATGGGGATACAAAGGAATCACCGAAAAACAGTGTTTAGAAATAATAGAATAAATTTGCAAAAATTTCTACATTTCTGTTTTTTTTCAGTCAAGATGGGGTGCAGAGTGTACATTAATGAGAAAAAAGTGAACTTTTTTGAATGTACCAAATCGCTGTAATGAAACAAAGAGTGGAAAATTTAAAGGGGTCTGAATACTTTTCAAACTCACTGTATATGGAAGGGATGTTTGCCTGATGTTAGTAATAATGGCAGCTTTTACAAGGTGTTTGTTTTCGGTTACACATCAGTACTAAAATTCGGGCCACTCATGCCTGCAAATTGCAGCCACCACTGAGCGGCTCTGAGTGAAGAACTGGCCACAATGAATGTGGGTGCTCTCCGTGTATAATACACTTGTGTGAACAAGCCCTTGTGGACACATATATGTCCAGATAATTACACTGTATAGAAATAATGGAGTTTTCCTTTTACAATTAAAGGGAACCTGTCAGCTCATTCATGCTGCCCAAACCACAGGCTTCATAAATCAGACACTGGCAGCATGATTGTGTTGTTATCAATCACCTGAGGCGGGTGCCATATCTTATAACTATATACTTGTATAGCCAGGTTCTGATTGTTGCCTGTGGCTTGGCAGCACGAAACTGATGGCAGATTCCCTTTACACAATTGTATCACAAATGGGTACACTGAAGCTTGTGGGAACCATGGTGTACAAAAGCATTAAAGGGACTCTGTCAGCAGGTTTTTGCTATATAATCTTAGAACAGCATGATGTAGGTGCAGAGAGCCTGATTCCAGTGATGTGTCACTTGCTAGGCTATGAGCTGGTGATTGAATAAAATCGGTGTTGTCTCAGCAGGAGATTACCATTACAAGACAAGGTGTCTCTTCCCTCCTAGTTAACTGCTCCTTGTAACCCTGCCCTTACCACTGATTAGCAGCTTTCTGCTTATGCACAGTGCACAGAGAAAGCTGTCAATCAGTGGTGTGGGCAGGGCTATATAGAGCTCAGCATTCACAGATCTGCTATATCCACAGCAAATAAAACACTGATTGCACCAAAATAACAGCATGCAGACAGCAGCAATTGACACATCGCTTGAATTAGGGTGTCTGTCCATATACCATGCTGCTCACAGATTTACGTAGCAAAAGCCTGGTCACAGATTCCCTTCAAAAGGGGCTTTATGGGGTTACAATACCAGGAGCAACCAATGGGCAAGAGTGGCACGATTTCCGGAAAACAATTATTATCCAATCCCTTTTAGTCCCTACCACTGAACATGGCAGAGATGTCATGGTGAATTCCCCACCATATTGCATGTGACATGGCAAACTTCTCAGGAAACTTATATGCCTCCATCTAGCATCTGAAATCTCTGTAGGATGGTTTTCTAAAAAAAAAAACAAAAAAAAAAAACCCTGCTTTGTAGTAAATTAAGTAATTCTAGATGTCTTTGCTGGAACAATCTAGAACGGAAAATCTAATGCAACATCAGACTGGTGAAATAGGGAACGTTATTTTTAGAAGCCACGTAGGATTGTTCAAATTTGCCTCCGTTGTGGGGATAATCATGGTTATCTTCTCTGAATTTGAAGTAGCAATTTTGCTAAACTGGAAGTTAATTGTAGTAAAGCTCTGGGAATGCACCATGCTGGGGAAGCAGAAATGAGCTCATCACGAAGCA
This sequence comes from Dendrobates tinctorius, assembly GCF_039654945.1. Taxonomy (NCBI): domain Eukaryota; kingdom Metazoa; phylum Chordata; class Amphibia; order Anura; family Dendrobatidae; genus Dendrobates; species Dendrobates tinctorius. Next base: position 19,027,028 of record NW_027361698.1, read on the forward strand.
AACCTGTGTATGATCCATTTACAGCTCAGCAGTGACAACTCTGCCATTCTATCTGAAATCACTTTTAATCTTTCATCATACATTAATAGATGTGTTTTAAAAGTACAGTATGCCTCACAATCTTATGCTGCTAAATAAGCTTGCTTGCATAATTAACAGATAATTTTGAGAAAATTAGAAGATCTGATTCAAACAACGTAAAGGACACCATTGAATATTATAGAATCATAGAGTTGGAAGGGACCTCCTGGGCCATCTGGTCCAACCCCCTGCTCAAAGCAGGATTCGCTAAATCATCCCAGTCAGACGTCTGTCCAGCCTCTGTTTGAAGACTTCCATTGAAGGAGAACGCACCACTTCTCGTGGCAGCCTGTTCCACTCATTGATCACTCTGTCAAAAAGTTTTTTCTAATATCTAATCTGTGTCTCCTCCCATTCAGTTTCATCCCATTGCTTCTAGTCTTTCCTTGTGCAAATGAGAATAAAGTTGATCCTTCTACAATGTGACAGCCCTTTAGATATTTGTATACAGCTATTAAGTCTCCTCTCAGTCTTCTCTTTTGCAAACTAAACATTCCCAAATCCTGCAACCTTTCCTCATAAGACAGGGTTTGCAGACCGGTCACCATTCTGGTCACTCTTTTCTGAACTTGCTCCAGTTTGTTGATGTCTTTTTTAAAATGTGGTGCCCAAAACTGGACACAATATTCCAGATGAGGTCTGACCAAAGAGGAGTAGAGGGAAATAATGACTTCACGTGATCTAGACTGTATGCTTCTGTTAATACATCCTAGAATTGCATTTGCCTTTTTTGCTGCTGCATCACACTGTTGACTCATATTCAGTCTGTGATCTATTAGTATACCCAAGTCTTTTTCACATGTGCTGTCACTTAGCCCTATTCCTCCCATTCTGTATATGCTTTTTTCATTTTTATTGCCCAGATGTAGTACTTTGCATTTCTCCCTGTTAAAAACCATTCTGTTAGTTGCTGCCCACTGCTCCAGTTTATTTATATCTTTTTGAATCCTCTCTCTCTCTTCTCTAGTATTAGCTATCCAGCTTTGTGTCATCAGCAAATTTAATCAGTTTACCCTCAATTCCTTCATCTAAATCGTTGATAAAGATGTTGAACAATACAGGGCCCAGGACAGAGCCCTGTGGTACCCCACTTGAGACATTCTTCCAACTGGATGTGCAGCCATTTACGACCACTCTTTGGGTCCGATCACTAAGCCAGTTATGAATCCACCTAACTGTTGCCTTGTCCATTCCATACTTAGTCATTTTTTCAATAAGGATTGTATGAGAGACTTTGTCAAATGCTTTGCTGAAGTCAAGATATATATACTATGAAAGTTATAGCATAGAAAAGTCTACATGATGCACTGTCAGGGCTGGTTCACATACACAGTCATGGCCGCAAGTGCTGGAACCCTTGAAATTGTTCCAGAAAATGAAGTAATTCTCAAAGAAAATTATTGCAGTTACACTGTTTTGTGATAGAAATGTTTATTTCCTCTGTGCGGATTGAAAAAAACAAATAAAAAAGCAGACAAAAAAATGCAAATTGGACATAATTTCACACAAAACCCCCAAAATTGGCTGGACAAAATAGCATTTTTCTTAAAAAATTGGGGAAACAACTTTGTTGCAGGCATGTAATGCTCATTCAAACTCACCTGTGGCAAGTAATATGAAAATCACACATGAAACCAGACAAAAAAGGGGAGAAGTTAACTCAATCTTTGCATTGTGTGTCTATGTGTGCTTAGCATGGAGAACAGAAAGAGGAGAAGAGAACTGTCTGAGGACTTGACATCCAAAAATGTTGAAAAATATTACCAATCTCAAAGTTACAAGTCCATCTCCAGAGATCTTGATGTTGCTTTGTCTATGGTGCACAACATTATCAAGAAGTTTACATTGCTAACCAATCTGAACAGCAGAGAAGAATTGATTAAAAGTTGCAGCAACGCAGGATAGTCCGGATGGTGGACAAACAGCCCTAGTAAAGTTCCAAAGAAATTCAAGCTGTCCTGCAGGCTCAGGGTCCATCAGTGTCAGCGCAAATTATCTGTAGACATTTGAATGAAATTAAATGCTATGGTAGGAGACCCAGGATGACCTCACTGCTGACACAGACATAAAAAAGCTAGACTGCAGTTTGCCAAAATCTACATGCGTAAACGAAAATCCTTCTGGGAAAGCGTCTAGTGGACAGATAAGACCAAGATAGAGCTTTTTGGTAAAGCACATAATTCTATTGTTTACCGAAATTGGAATGAGGCCTACAAAGAAAAGAACAAATTACCTACAGTCAAATATGGTGGCGGTTCAAAGATGTTAAGGGGTTGTTTTGCTGATACTGCGACTGGGTGCCTTGACTGTGTGCAAGGCATCATGAAATTTAAGCTTACCAAAGGATTTTGGGTCGCAATGTAGTGCAAAAAATATCAAAAAGCTTGTTTTGCATCATAAGTCATGGGTCTTCCAGCAGGACAATGACCCCAATCATATTTCACGGAGCACCCAGAAATAGATGGAAACAAAGCACTGGAGAGTTCTGAAGTGATCAGCAATGTATCCAGATCTAAATCCCATTGAACACCAGTGGAGAGATCTTAAAATTGCTGTTGGGAGAAGGCACCCTACAAATATGAGAGACCTGGAGCAATCTGCATAAAAATAGTGATCAAAAATTCCAGTGAGAGGTGTAAGAATGTTGTTGATGGTTATACGAAGAGATTGATTGCAGTTATTTATTCCAAAGGGTGTGCAACTAAATATCAAGTTGAGGGTGACAACAATTTTGTTTGAAATGATGTCCAATTTGCCTTTTTTTCCTCTGTTCTTTTGTGTTGTTCCAATACACACAAAGGAAATAAACATGTGTATAATAAAACATGTGTAAAATACTTAATTTTCTGGAACATTTTCATGGGTGCCAACACTTTCGGCCATGACTGTATTTAGCTCTGCAGTCTTTTTTACCCTTTGTTGTAATACAAAAATGCTCAAAAGGAACTGATGACCAAACTGAAGCCACAGTTTTTGATGGGATCACTGATTCAGATGGAAAAGCTCTGTATGCATAGATGGGTGTATGGATTCCAGAAAGTTGCACAAAGTACAAAACTTTGTTATCAATTATGCAAAAAAAAATATCTGGAATTGCCATTTATGAAATCTGCCATCCTGATGTCCAGGTTAATCCAAGGTGAACCAACACTTCAGTAAATTAAAGATCTTTTATTTGGAAGACAAGCTCTTATTTGGACAAGCTCTTCAGTCGTGTCTGCTTTAGTAAATGCGTCCCCATTAGAGGGTTGGTCCACTACTCAGACAACCCCTTCTTAAGTAAGATATTCCTTCTTCAAAAAAATAACACCTTATACTCACCCCTGAACCGGAGCAGTTCCAGTGATGTTGGCTAAGGTTTTCCAGAGGATCGTGTGATGTTGCGTCATGTGAGCCCTGCAACCAAAGGCCACTAATGGGCTGCAGTGCTCAAACCTCCTCTGGATGTCCAAGGGGCGTCCGAAGGAAGCAAGAGCATGGCAGCTCGATAGCACGAGCTGATTGGCTGTAGGGCTCAAGTGGCATAGCAATGCAGGCAAGCCTCAGGAGAACGCAATGGCTCCAGTACAGAAAGTGAGTAATGGATAATTTTATTTTTCAATGGGAAATAAACTATTTAAGACCGGTTGTCCTAGTAGTGGTAAAATCCATAAATAACGCTTCTGGAGCATTTTTTCTTAAAATTCTGCATTGTGTTGATTCTCTGTTATTATTCTGGGAGGTGTATGAAATAGTATATTACTCCATGGAGTATTGACAGATCCAATTAATTTCATGAAACATGAATGGCTAAATAACGGCTCACAAATGACAACATTCTCCTATTATATTAAAGGACTAGTAGCTTCTTGGAAGACGAGATACATGCTTTTCTTGTAGATAAAGTAACTACCTAGGCTACATTGGGCATACCTTTCTGAGCGTCCACCTTCCAAGCTGTACCTCAGGTAACTCATTCCATCCAGAAAATGACTGCTAGGCAGTGAGTCGTCTCCTAGCTCCTTTAAATCTTCAGGTCGCAAGTATTCTCCTCCGTCTCCAGTCATTGTATCATCTCCTTGTAAAAGTCAGTATAGAAGCTTTAGGCGCGTCTCATATCGCACAAACATTACGTATAACGTCGCACAATTACATATAATAAGTGACGATATATAAAGTATCAGACCTGAAGCTTTAGACTACGCTACCGAGAGATTCTTCTTATTCTTCTGACTTATGTCAGGTGCATTGTTACTGAGACTGTATGGATCCAAGGCACCAGTATTCTAATCCCCCAAATACATACACATAAGTCATTATACAGGCTAGATGGGGTGCAGACCTTAGTGAATTTGTCATTTTTACGTGTGATTCTATTGTAACGCAACATAGAAATATTAGTAACAAAGAATACTAGGACTATATGAATATAAAACCTCTTGTGAGAAGCTGTACTATGTTTTTCTGTTTTCACTAGTACATATCAGAAGGGGCCAGGATGAGTAGCAGACTGAAGGAACTGTTCCAGCTCCATGAGTTAAAGGGTAACCGTACTTTCAAGTAAGTTTTCATAGTAAGCTGTCCTTATGTGTACATGGGAAATAATGCTATTTCAGGACACTATTTGACTTGAATACTGTATTTTGACCACTTTTTCCCTTTCAAGGTTCTAACTCTTAAATTGTAGTTGACTCTGAGCTGCGAAGATGAGACTATCTGCAATGATCTCTCCTATAACAGAGTGCAGCATTCCTGCTCTTTTTTTTTCCATTTTTTAGGACAAAAAGATAATTACCACCAGCAGCAGCATGGAGGACATTATACATCAGCAATTAGCTATTTGGAAGTGAATCGAGCTCTGGTTGAAGCAAAAGACTTGTTAGAGAGCTCAGCAAAAGCTTTGGGTCGCCCACCATTGAAGTTTATGAGAAACAGACCATAATGAGAATAGATGATAATCTGTTATGTCGTCCATTATCGCATATGTTTTTTAGCCCTATGCATGCCCATAACACTACAAATGTTCAGAAGAAAAATGCATCCATTACAAACAGAACTAAGCCGGATGCAGAACCAAAACCAAATTGTCAGTTTGTAGTTGTATCCATTTTTTTTTTTAAGACCCGGATCTATGCAAAAATAGAAACTTGGATTGTCATTTTGCATCGGTTTTTGATCCGTTTGTAACAGATCCATTTTTTTTTATACTGGATCCCGCACAAATGGATGAAAACTGGACACGTGAACAGAGGCTTAATCTTAATATTTTCAGAGGGTAAAACAAGCAGTAACAAAGAAAACAATGCAGTATTTGTTTTGTCTGTACTGTAAATTGGGTTTCCACTTGTTTTATTGCTTACAGCATTATTAGATGACAACTTACACTGGCACTTTATTTTCTTGATCAAATTGGTATTTGCAAAACCTCAGGTCATGCAATAAGAACACCAGCTATTTTAGAGTTAAAATAACAGTAATCTAGACAACTCAATAAATAAGGAACTGAAAAGTGGACAAGAAATCTCACTGCAAGTCACACTGAATCCACACCATTCTCCAATATTATGCATACACCAATACCTTGTATACTTAGAAGTTCTTCATCGGACATGAAGTCACCAGCAACTAGTCTAAAAGCTGCATAAAGCACATTTTAGTTTGTAAAGGTAATATAAAAGATTTTCTGATATAGAACTCTGCTGGTATCTAAGCTGCTACCTTATCTTACATAGTCATGTGTACTAGAATGTCTTTAGGCATAAAAAGTTGGAATGTTCCAGTATATAAAATGAATATATTCACCGTGGCTACAGAAAACATTCTTCTACAGGTACCACTAGACCTGTGATCATACATATTGTGGCATATGGATTCATATTGGCAGTTCAGGTTTGTACGATGTATACAATAAAACTCAAAGAGAATCTGTCTTCAGGTTTTTCCTACCTCATCTGAAAGCAGCATGATGTTGGGGCACAGACCCCGATTCCAGTGATGTATCAGTTTTGGGGCTACTTGCGACAGTTTTGATAACATCACTGTTTTATCGGCTTCAGATCTACAGTACTAGTTTTCTGAAAGCTGAGCTCTGTATAACCCCGCTCAGACTACTGATTGACAGCTTTCTGCCTATGCAGAGTAAACAAATAAAGCTGCCAATCAGTGGTGGTTTGTTATACAGAGCTTATAAATATGGAGGACTATATGGCAGCAGGTTTACTCATCATTTAGTGATAATCTTCTGCTGACAAAATATTGATTTTTCTCAAAACTACAGCAAGGAGCCCAGTAAGTGACACATCACTGGAATCAGGATCTCTGTCTCTACATTATGCAGTTCTAAGATTAGGTAGCAAAAACCTGGTGAAATATTCCCTTTAAAATATATTAACAAAAATGAAGTAACTACAGGCTTTAACAAATTAATACCTTTCATAATAGAGAAACTGCAAAAACGTTCTTTCCCTGTATTTTTCACATTGTCAGTCTTATGTCAATTCTAGGACACATATCTGAAACTCACCTTCCTCATCAGAGACATCCAAAACTTCAGTCATAGTCTCGGGCACATTCAGCTTATGCTTCTCTGTTACAGTCTGCAGACACAAGACCAGTTTCAATAAAAAATAACAGACTTCTGTTCATTGTCATTATATTGTACAGCCTCTTATAACAAGGTGAATCATCACATATTTCATTACACCCAACGGCCGAAACACAACCACGTCTGGAAAGAAATCATGTGTTTGCTCTCTTTTCAGAACGTACTACATTCTAGTAGCAAAAAGCAGTCTTCCATATGGTTAAATTACAATAATTATCTAGATAATAATAACATGCTGTGTCTTATTATAAACTACTGTATATTGTGTAAAGAAAACACTAAAGAACAGACATAGGGTCCCATTAAAATTGAAAACTTTATTAGTACAAAAATGTAAAAACGGGTAAGGTACAACGATAGGGGCAAGGAATTTTACACACACCAAGTGGTCACACAAGAAATGGACATCCGGACCGAAAACCTCTGTAGTTAACACATATATACCATTTGTATTACACAATGATGTAGGCTGAATATAAACGGAAGACAAATAGTCATAAGATATAGAAAGACTTGGCTGACATCAAAAACAACCATCTGACAAGGTTATAGTGGGGTCACCTATATAGATAAAGTGTGAGCAAGTGCCCATGTGTATAGATTCATAGTCGAATACATATTACAAGGACTACTGTCCATAATAAAAGGACATACACATGAGGTAACACCCAGCCATACAAGATGCTACAAACAGGTTGCTAACACACAGTAATTACAACTGTAACACAAGGTGACATACTTAGAATGGCCAAACATCATGCAAAATCCATTATTACCTTGATTAGTAGCAGGTGTATTGCAGAGGGACAGGACTGTCAGCCCTCCCCGACGCGCGTTTCGGAGCCAACAAGCTCCTTCCTCACGCTCCCTGAGGAAGGAGTTTGTTGGCTCCGAAACGCGTGTCGGGGAGGGCTGACGGTCCTGTCCCGCTGCAATACACCTCCTACTAATCAAGGTAATAATGGATTTTGCATGATGTTTGGCCATTCTAAGTATTAGTCACCTTGTGTTACAGTTGTAATTACTTTGTGTTAGCAACATGTTTGTTACATCTTGTATGGCTGGGTGTTACCTCATGTGTATGTCCTTTTATTATGGACAGTAGTCCTTGAAATATGTATTCGACTATGAATCTATACACATGGGCACTTGCTCACACTTTATATAGGTGACCCCACTATAACCTTGTCAGATGGTTGTTTTTGATGTCAGCAAAGTCTTTCTATATCTTATGACTATTTGTCTTCAGTTTATATTCAGCCCACATCATTGTGTAATACAAATGGTATATATGTGTTAACTGCAGAAGTTTTCGGTCCGGATGCCCATTTCTTGTGTGACCACTTGGTGTGTGTAAAATTCCCTGCCCCTAACGTTGTACCTTACCCGTTTTTACATTTTTGTACTAATAAAGTTTTCAATTTTAATGGGACCCTATGACTGTTCTTTAGTGTTTTCTTAGCATGCTTTCTGCAGTTGGTCCTAGACCTATCCATTAAATATACACGTTTGAGTGGCAGGTGGCTATCTGCCCTATAATTATTGTTATTATTTCCCTCACACATGTGTGATGTTCACCACTATTTTCTTATAGTATATTGTGTAACTAGCCGTGTTTAGCGATGGTCGCGCAACACAGCTTCTGGCATGCAGAAGAAGAATAAGCGAATATACTAATGCCACAGGCAGGGACTCTTTCAGCTGCTTCTTTGTGTAGGTAATATATTTCCCACCCTGTCTGTTTTATTACAGGAGTGAGTGTATCTGTTGTTTCACTGGTCCGGTGAGCATTTTTTCGACAGAGGCTTTAAAAGGCTCGCTGTGGTAAAAAAGAAGAGGAATCCACTTCAAACTTAACACTATCAAAGTCAAAAGGCTGCAAAACACCATGTGGCAAAAATGCTTAAGTGTACACGACATTATTTAGACATTTAGATGCTGGTGTACCAACATAGTTTTTGAAGCAGAGAACGCTTCAGGATAATGCCGTGTTTCTTTTCTGACATCTTTTTTAGTTGTTTTTAAGGTGGATTCCAGACAGAATTTGCCTGAGAAAGACTTTGTGTGCACATACTATACCCCTAAAACCACTTCAAGGGAATAAAAACATCTATTTATATAATTGCCTTGTAATGTTTTAATTTCCTGTTCTGTCCAGATGTCACCGTGTCACAGAAATCAAAGCGGAGAAAGCTCACCGACTGCCATATTGGGACACCCAAGTGATGGGTGTCTCAATATGGAAACTGCTGCTGGTACCAACCTATTGCGCGATACCACCAGTGGAACACCGTCGCACCACACACACTCTATACGCCGTACGTACCACACACACACATTCCCACACACACTCACACACTCTATACGCCGTACGCACCACACACACACGCAGCCTCTTGCGCGGTTCTACCAGCGGAACACTGTCGCACTGCGCCTGCGCGAATTCTGTGCAGGCGCAGTGAATCATTCGGCTGATCTTGGGGGCAGATGCGTGATGTGTCTACAGGCAGAGGATGCCGGTCACACTAAAGGGGTGTTCCCACGAACAAAAGTTCATTTTAAAAATTGTCTGTGTCTGACCGTGTACGGAGCATACCACATCTCCTGGGCAGGGGAGGAAGCAAAAGACAATACTGACATTACAGCAGGGGATCACAGAGGATTCATTTGTAAGGTAGAATATTTCACTCACTGTTTTTAAACAATATTTTACCTCACAAAATGTATCCTCTGCAATCTCCTGCTGTAATGTCAGTATTGTCTTTTGCTTCCTCCCCTGCCCAGGAGCTGTGGTATGTTGTGTACACGGTCAGACACAGGGGTGAGAGAGACAGAGCACAGGGGGGAGACAGCTCAAACGGGACAGCACATGAGGGGAGAACACAGCACAGAGAGACAGCAGACAAGGGGGATAGCACATGGGGTAGACAGGTCAAAGAAGAGAGCACAGACAGGAGAAGTCAGCATATGAGGAAAGAGAGAGTGGATAGGTGGGTGAGCACATGGGGGGGAGAGATTTTCAACGCTGCAAAGCCTGCCCCCCATCGTTACATTACCACCCTCCAGATGCGATAGCATCAGGCCTCCATCTAGTCTCCAAATAATAACAAAACAAAATTAAAAACAGAGTTGCCTGGAGTGGATTCCTCTTCAAAAACTTGACACATTTTTCCTCCTCAAAAAAAAAAACTCTGTGTGAACATGCCCGTGGGTTATGTTGACACATTGCATTTTTGTCCTATTTGCCGTGTTTTTGCCACAAAAAAACTCATTATATTGTCACAGCAAAGTGAATGAGATTTGCTTATTTTTTCCTTGCAGATTAGAATCTCCAAAGTGTTTTATCAAATCTGCAGCACATCATTTCAGTGTTTCTGCAGCGTTTTTCACCCATTCTAATGAATTGGAAAAAAACATTAAAACAAACATTGCAAACAAGGGCAAAAATGTAAATTTTTGATACAGAGATGCCTGCAGCAAATACTTAACGTGTGCACATACCCTTGGGTTGTTAATGAGTTAAAATGTGTTTATGTCTTTTTCACAAATCTGTGACAGATTTTCATAGACAAAGATAGCAGAGATATAACAGCAGGCAGGTGGGCAGCAATGAAGTTGGTGTAAGGGAGGGGGAAGTAGGGATTCATACATATAGTACCGATTATGTCGTGTATGAAGGCCAAGCATGCCCGGAGAGTGTGCAAGAATGTTTCAAACTTGGGAAAAGTTAGTTTGGAACTCAATCCAGCCACTTATGTAAAGCACAAAGACTAAGATTTTGACAGCCATATAATTATGCAGCTTCTGTGCCAAGATTTCCTTTGAAAGGCATTTTGAAAAGTGACAATTTGCCGACTTCTTTACATTACATTAGACACCCCTTAAAAAGAAATCTTACATAACATATAGATGATATAGTCTGTAAGGAAACATAGTAGTATACAAATATATTCTGCAACATGTTATAACACCCAAAGGCAGTGTCATCATCGGGGCGCAAGTGCCGCGCTCTATACACATCATATGGTACTATAGTCTTCTGTCACTTCAGGGTCACTATAATATACTACTAGGCTGTAAATGTATATTTACAAGGATGGATAGCGAGAAGAAGGTTAAGTCACTAATACCGCATCACTGAGGGTCAATACTGAAGATTAGGGTAATCGGTCAGCAGGTTTATGCTATGTAATCTGAGGGCAGCATAAGGTAGGAAGTGAGACATAGATATCAGGGATGTGTCACTTAATTAGGCTGTGTGCTATTGCTTCAATACAATGAATGTTTTATTACCAGGAGATTATCACTGCCTGGACTACAGCTCCTGTGAGCCCAAAAGACCTGTGGTGTAGGAAAAGATTAGCTTTCTGAGCTCTGCCGCATGCCACATCTAAGCGCTCATTCAGATATTTGTGATTTTTCAACAGTATTTGTATGCCAAAACCAGGAATGGAGCTTACAGAGAAAACCTATAATTGAAAGATTGACACTTGTTCTGTGCTTTGGAGACATTCCTAAATTTGACATACAAATACTGATGAAAAATCACTGATGTCCGAATGAGCTCTACAATCTCTGATACACCACGGCTGCATCCAGTAAACTTAGTGATACAACATTGTAATCAGGGTCTCTTTTCCTACATTATGCTGCTCTTAGTTGAGGTAGCAAAAACAAGCTGCATAGTGTAGAGACAGAGATCCTGTTTCTAGTGATGTGATGTTTCAGCTCCCTACTGTAGTTTTGAGAAAAATCAATATTTTGCCATTAGAAGATTATCACTAAATGACTAGTAAACCTTTTGCCATGTAGTCCTCCATATGTATAAAACTCTGTATAACCAATCCACCACCACTGATTGACAGTTTGTTGTGTGCATTCTGTCAATTAGTAGTTTGGATGGTGTTATACAGAGCTCAGCATTCAGAGAGCTGATAGATCAGCTGCAGATAAAACAACGATTTTATCAAAACTGCTGTAAATCGCCACATAACTGATACAACACTGGAATCAGGGTCTCTTTCCTACATTATCCTACCCTCAGATGATGTAGCAAAAACCTAGTGACAGTCTCCCTTTAAAAGGTGTTGTCTCCCTTTAAAAGGTGTTGTCTCCCTTTGAGGAGAATTTTTCTTTAACTAAAATACTTGTAATTGGAACAAAAATGTTGCACCGTTTGCTTTATATAGCCTCTGTGTTGCACTGTCTATCGATGACTGCAGAATGAATTAACAAAGAATCTGTCAGTGAGCTCGTTATATGGCTATAACCAAACCTAAATCTGGGAATAGTTGACACAACTGGGTCGTAGTATCTTACACAATCAGGATATTGAGAACTGTTGGGGATAACACTAACATATATCGGCAATATTTGAAATGGTTTTAAATCTGGAAAACTCTTCTCATCGCTGTAAGGCTGTGTGCACACGCTGCGGATTATGTGCGGATTCATCCGCGCGGATTTTGTAAAATCCGCAGGTGAAACCGCAGGTCAAAAGACCTGCGGTTTTACCTGCGGATTGCTCTGCGGTTTTGCCCTGCGGTTTTTCATCTCCTCAATGGAGGAGATGGCAAACCGCAGGAGAATCCGCAGAAAGAATTGACATGTCAATTCTTTCTGCGGATTGAAAACCGCAGATAATCCGCGCGGAAAATTCCGCACCGTCTGCACTGCGGTTTTTGATTCCCATAGGGAATCATGGTACTGTACACCGCAGCAAAAACTGCTGCGGGTCCGCAGCGGCCAAAACCGCTGCGGAACTGCAGCAAAATCCGCAGCGTGTGCACACAGCCTAAGTGTGCATTCCCTGCATTTATGTGTATTACTGCTCGTTAATCTGTATGATCTTAAGGCTAAGCGATTAACAATCAGCCAGATAATAAAGCAATGCAGTTGCAATCAAAGAATCAAATTTCCATCAGGCAGATCTGGATGCTGCAGACACATAGGACCTTATTTATCAAAACTACCTTAACCCCCAAGGGTGGTTTGCACGTTCATGACCGGGCCAATTTTTACAATTCTGACCACTGTACCTTTATGAGGTAATAACTCTGAAACACTTCCATGCATCCTGGTGATTCTGACATTGTTTTCTCGTGACATATTGTACTTCATGTTGGTGGTAAAATTTCATTCAAATAACTTGCGTTTATTTGTGAAAAAAACGGAAATTTGGCGAAAATGTTTAAAATTTCGCAATTTTCCAACTTTGAATTTTTATGCCCTTAAATCACAGAGATATGGCACACAAAAAACTTAATAAATAACATTTCCCACATGTTTACTTTACATCAGCACAATTTTGGAACCAAAATTTTTTTTTATTAGGAAGTTATAAGGGTTAAAAGTTGACCAGCGATTTCTCATTTTTGCAACACCATTTTATTTTTATGGACCACATCACATTTGAAGCCACTTTGAGGGGTCTATATGATAGAAAATACCCCAAAGTGACACCATTCAAAAAACTGCACCCCTTAAGGTGCTCAAAACCACATTCAAGAAGTTTATTAACCCTTCAGGTGCGTCACAGGATTTTTTTGAATATTTAAAAAAAATGAACATTTAACTTTCTCACAAAAAAAATACTTCAGGTCCAATTTTTTTTTATTTTACCAAGGGTAACTGGAGAAATTGGACTGCAAAAGTTATTGTGCAGTTTGTCCTGAGTATACTGATACCTGTTATGTGGGGGTATACCACTGTTTTGGCGCATGGCAGAGCTCAGAAGGGAAGGAGCGCCGTTTTACTTTTTCAATGCAAAATTGGCTGGAATTCAGATCGGACGCCATGTCACGTTTGAAGAGCCCCTGATGTACCTAAACAGTGGAAACTCCTCACAAGTGACCCCATTTTGGAAACGAGACCCCCAAGGAACTTATCTAGATATGTGGTGAGAACTTTAAACCCACAAGGGCTTCACAGAAGTTTATAATGTACAGCGGTACAATTAAAAAATCATATTTTTTCCACAAAAATGATCTTTTCACCCCCAATTTGTATTTTTCCAAGGGTAACAGGACCCTAAAAGTTATTGTGCAATTTGTCCTGAGTACGCTGATACCCCACATGTGGGGGTAAACCACTATTTGGGCGCATGCCAGAGCTCGGAAGGGAAGCAGCGCCATTTGACGTTTTTGGCAGGAATTGAGATCGGACACCATGTCGCGTTTGGAAAGCCCTTGATGTACCAAAACAGTGGAAACCCCCAACAAATGACACCATTTTGGAAACTAGACCCCCCAAGGAACTTATCTAGATGTGTGGTGAGCACTTTGAACCCCTACCCCCCGTGCTTCATAGAAGTTTATAACGCCCAGGAGTGAAAATAAAAAAATCGTATTTTTTCCACAGGCATGATCATTTAGTCCCCAATTTTTTTATTTTCCCAAGGGTAACAGGAGAATTTGGACCCCAAAAGTTGTTGTCCAATTTGTCCTGAGTACGCTGATACCTCATATGTGGGAGAAAACTACTGTATGGGCACACGTCGGGGCTCGGATGGGAAGTAGTGACGTTTTGGAATGCAGACTTTGATAGAATGGTCTGCGGGTGTCGAGCGTTTGGAGAGCCCCTGATGTACCTAAACTATTAAAACTCCCCACAAGTGACTCCATTTTGGAATCTAGACCCCCCCACGGAACTTATCTAGATGTGTGGTGAGCACTTTGAGTGCTTCACAGAAGTTTATAACGCGTGAAAATAAAAAAATCATTTTTTTCCACAAAAATGATATTTTTGCCCCCATTTTTTTATTTTCCTAAGGGTAACAGGAGAAATTGGACCCCAAAAGTTGTTTTGCAATTTGTCCTGAGTATGCTGATACCCCATATGTGGGGGTAAAACACTGTTTGGGCGCATGGCAGAGCTTGGAAGGGAAGGAGCACCATTTGACTTTTTCAACACAGAATTGGCTAGAATTGAGATCAGACGCCATGTTGCATTTGGAGAGCACCTGATGTGCCCAAACAGTGGAAACCCCCCAATTATAACTCCAACACACCCCTAACCCTAATCTCAGCCCTAACCCTAATGGGAAAATGGAAATAAATACATTTTCTTTTAATTTTATTATTTTTCCCTAACTAAGGGGGTGATAACGGGGGGTTTGATTTACTATTTATGGCGGTTTTTATGTTTGGCAGCTGTCACACGCTAAAAGACGCTTTTTATTGTAAAAATAATTTTTGCATCACCACATATTGAGAGCTATAATTTTTTCATATTTCGACCCACCGAGTCATGTGAGGTCTTATTTTTTGCGGGACGAGTTGACGTTTTTATTGGTTATCATTTTCGGGCACGTGACATCTTTTGATCGCTTTTTATTCCGATTTTTGGGACGCAGAATGAACAAAAACCAGCATTTCATGAATTTCTTTTGGGGGGTGCGTTTACACCGTTCCTCTTGCGGTAAAATTGATAAAGCCCTTTTATTCTTCGGGTCAGTACGGTTACAGCGATACCTCATTTAGGTCTTTTTTTATGTTTTGGCGCTTTTATGCAATGAAAACAATTTTATATAAAAAATAATTCTTTTTGCATCGCTTTATTCTGTGAGCTATAACTTTTTTTTTTTTTGCTGATGATGCTATATGGCGGCTCGTTTTTTGCGGGACAAGATGACGTTTTCAGCAGTACCATGGATACTTATATGCAACTTTTTGATCGCGCGTTATTGCAATTTTTGTTTGGCAGTATGATAATAAATCATTATTTTTTGCTTAGTTTTTTATTTTTATTTTTAAAGGGGTTCACTAAAGGGGTTAACTAGTGGGACAGTTTTATAGGTCAGGTCGTTACGGACGCGGCGATACCAAATATGTGTACTTTTATTGTTTTTTTTTTATTTCCAAAAAATGAATTAGGGAATTTTTTTTTTTTTTTTTAAACTTATTTAGCGATTTTTTAAAAATTATTTTTACACTTTTAAAAAATTTTTTTTTAACTTTATTACATTGTCCCAGGGGGGACATACCTGTCATGTGACAGATCGCTGATCTGTCACATCACAGATCACTGTGACAGATCAGCGATCTGTCACAGGCACTGCACAGGCTTTCCTCATGCCTGCGCTTTGCAGGCACTGAGGAAGCCAGCTCCCTGCAGGCCCCCGAAAGTGCCGGTCGCCATCCTGGATTCAGGGACCTGCAGGGATGGAGCCCCCCCGCAGCAGCGCTGCACATTGCGCTGCTGTGGGGGGGCTCAGGGAAGCACGGAGGGAGCCCCCACCCTGCCGATGCTTCCCTTTAACCCCCGGTACACCGTGTTTGATCGCGGTAAGCAAGGGGTCAATGTGTCGGGGGGCGGTCCGTGACCGCCCCTGACACATTGTGCCGGGTGTCAGCTGTGATAATCAGCTGACACCCGACCACGATCAGCGGCGCTCACCACGTGGGCGCCGCTGATCGCTGTGACGTACTATCCCGTCCCTGGGAATTAAGTCCCAGGGCACATGGACAGGATAGTATGTCACATGACAGAAAGGGGTTAAAGCCCATCTTTGAGTAGACTCAAGCCTCCTAAGACATCTATATGGACATGCAGGTCATAGCTGAATAAAATGATACCTTGATATCTGTGATGAGATGTCTTCATAGAATCATAGAATCGTAGAGTTGGAAGGGACCTCCTGGGCCATCTGGTCCAACCCCCTGCTCAAAGCAGGATTCGCTAAATCATCCCAGTCAGATGTCTGTCCAGCCTCTGTTTGAAGACTTCCATTGAAGGAGAACTCACCACTTCTCGTGGCAGCCTGTTCCACTCATTGATCACTCTAACTGTCAAAAAGTTTTTTCTAATATCTAATCTGTGTCTCCTCCCATTCAGTTTCATCCCATTGCTTCTAGTCTTTCCTTGTGCAAATGAGAATAAAGTTGATCCTTCTACAATGTGACAGCCCTTTAGATATTTGTAGACAGCTATTAAGTCTCCTCTCAGTCTTCTCTTTTGCAAACTAAACATTCCCAAATCCTGCAACCTTTCCTCATAAGACAGGGTTTGCAGACCGGTCATCATTCTGGTCGCTCTTTTCTGAACTTGCTCCAGTTTGTTGATGTCTTTTTTAAAATGTGGTGCCCAAAACTGGACACAATATTCCAGATGAGGTCTGACCAAAGAGGAGTAGAGGGAAATAATGACTTCACGTGATCTAGACTGTATGCTTCTGTTAATACATCCTAGAATTGCATTTGTCTTTTTTGCTGCTGCATCACACTGTTGACTCATATTCAGTCTGTGATCTGTTAGTATACCCAAGTCTTTTTCACATGTGCTGTCACTTAGCCCTATTCCTCCCATTCTGTATATGCTTTTTTCATTTTTATTGCCCAGATGTAGTACTTTGCATTTCTCCCTGTTAAAAATCATTCTGTTAGTTGCTGCCCACTTCTCCAGTTTATTTATATCTTTTTGAATCCTCTCTCTCTCTTCTCTAGTATTAGCTATCCCTCCTAGCTTTGTGTCATCAGCAAATTTAATCAGTTTACTCTCAATTCCTTCATCTAAATCGTTGATAAAGATGTTGAACAATACAGGGCCCAGGACAGAGCCCTGTGGTACCCCACTTGAGACATTCTTCCAACTGGATGTGCAGCCATTTACGACCACTCTTTGGGTCCGATCACTAAGCCAGTTATGAATCCACCTAACAGTTGCCTTGTCCATTCCATACTTAGTCATTTTTTCAATAAGGATTGTGTGAGAGACTTTGTCAAATGCTTTGCTGAAGTCAAGATATACTATATCTACAGCATTTCCCTGATCCACCCAATCAGTGATTCCGTCATAGAAGGAAATTAAGTTAGTCTGACATGACTTATTAGTTACAAACCCATGCTGACTCTGTTTAATCACTTCATTCTTATCCAGGTACTGACATACATGTTGTTTAATAATTTGTTCAAAGATCTTTCCTGGTATAGAAGTCAGACTCACCGGCCTATAGTTGCCTGGGTCCACCTTCTTCCCCTTTTTGAAGATAGGAACAACATTTGCTCTTCTCCAGTCTTCTGGCACTTCTCCTGTTCTCCAAGAATTTTCAAAGATTATGGAGAGGGGTTCAAAAATTTCTTCTGCTATCTCCTTCAGTACTCTGGGGTGTAATTCATCTGGACCTGGAGACTTGAATTAATTTAGGTTAGCTAAGTGTTTCCTCACTATCTTTCTGTTTATAGATATCCTGGATTCTTCTATTCCCTTAATAGGACAGTGAAGAACAGTTGATGTTACATTTCCTTTCTGAGAGAAAACAGATGCAAAATAGGAATTTAAAAGTTCAGCCTTCTCAACATTCTGTCTTACCATTTCATCATTTTCATCCTGTAAAAATCCTATAGCATCTTTGACTTTTCTTTTACTTTTGACATATCCCCAAAATCCTTTATTATTGCTTTTGACGTCTCTTGCAAGCCTCAATTCATTTTCAGCTTTAGATAATCTGATTTGTGCCCTGCAGGTTCTGCAGACAGCATTACATTCTTCTTTAGATATGCCTCCCTCTTTCCATTTTATAAACATTTTTTTCTTCCTTTTTAGCATGTGCTTAAGTTCTGTGTTCATCCATCCTGGTTTCCTTAAATGCTTCCTATTCTTCCCTCTTTTCGGAATTGTTAACAACTGTGCTTTAAGAATTTCATTTTTCAAGATTTCCCATCCTTCCTGGACATTTTTGTCTTTAAGGATATCCAGCCATTGGATCCCTCCAATTCTCTTTCTGAATCCCTTAAAATCTGCCTTTCTGAAATCTAACCTTGACGTCTGAGTCTTCACAGGTCTTCCTCCTCTAGTTATCCAAAATTCTAAAATAGCATGGTCGCTACCTCCTAGGGTCCCAGCCACTTTTACCTCCTCAACCATTTCCTCCCTGTTTATAAGGATTAGATCCAAGGTAACAGTTCCCCTTGTTTTCTCCCCTACCTTCTGGAAGATAAAGTTGTCAGCAAGAGAGGATAAGAATTTCCTTGACCTGTTAGTTTTGCCTGAGAGAGATTCCCAACAAATGTCTGGATAGTTGAAATCTCCCATGACAACTATGTCATATTTTTTGGCGAGCTTGGCCATTTGATGCATAAAGAGTTCATCCATATCTTCAGCTTGCACAGGCGGCCTGTAGTAAATGCCTACAATGGTGTCCTTTCCATTGTTCTGTCCTTGTATTCTTACCCAAACAGTTTCCACAGAACTCCCAGTCTCTGAAGCTTCAATATCTGTGCAGATATACGCGTTTCTAACATACAATGCGACACCTCCTCCTCGTTTATCAAGTCTGTTTCTTGCAAATAAGTTGTATCCTTCTAGTCTTGTATTCCAATCATGTGTATCGTCCCACCAAGTTTCAGTGATTCCAATGACATCATATTTCTTGTCCTGTGTTAGTAGTTCCAATTCTCCTTGTTTGTTGCCCATGCTTTGTGCATTAGTATAGAAACATTTTAGTTTGTGATTGGTTTCTCTTTCTCCAATATTTTTATTAATTAGATTTTTTTGTCTTTGTTCTTCCTTTTCACTTCTAATAGCAGAGTTCTCAATAGCATTTGTCAGGTGTATGGCTTTTTCTGGTCTTTTGCTTCCCTTCCCATGTTGTCTTAATCCATAGAAATCCACATTTTTCTTAATATGTAAATGAGCTGTTAGGATCTATGGGCTAGACATAGATCTCCTTAAGAATCTACCTTCAGAGCCTTTTAAATAACAGGGGGCATTATCTGTGTGAGACACATATGTAGATCAGGAGAGCAGACAGTCAGCCATTACATGTCTCACACTGGTAACGACCCCTTTCATTGAAAATAAACTCTGGAGGCAGAATCTTGAGGAGATCTATGTTCCGTCCGTAGATCTTAATAGCTCATTTAAATATAAGGAAATGTGTTTCTCTTAAAAAAGACATCTGATCGCAGATATCAAGGTATCATTTTATTCAATTTTCTATGATCTGAAAGCTCATATAGGCGGCTTTGGAGGGTAGATTCTAATGACAGATTCCCTTTAAATAAAAAGTGTGTTTTACTGCCAGTAACAACCAATCAGAGCTGAGCTTTCAATTTTAATCAGCTCTGAAACCTGCAATTTAATTGATTGCTATTAATGACAAGGACAGGGTTTTTTAAAAAACTTATCTTAAATCTGTCCCAAAATTGATAATGCTTTACTTTACCAAATCCATTGTTAACAATTTAACAATATGTAAGGGCACCATAATGGGCTATCCTTATGTACTTTTTTTCCTGGTGAGTAAAGGGAGTATTACATAGCATTCATTCAAATAAATTGCCAGGTTCAGTAGTGAAGGAGACACTTTTTGGAGCTGCTTTCCTCTTCTACTAGTAAAAGGGGTTCCAGAGATGAATATATACCGAGCAAAAGCATACTTATAATGGTTGCCAACAGTAACAAGTGATTCTATAGTGTAGTAAACAGGAGTTATTCCTGTAGCTCTCCAATGCTGCACACTGCTTCCGCGTTAACAGAACATTATGAAAAGTGATTTATTCGTACATGAACCAAACTGACACAAAGGATGAATCACATTGTATAGAAGTCACACGCTATTAATTATTAGTAGGTTTAGAGCCTTTGTGCTGCATTGTTGCTGTTACATCTGATAATATGAGGCTGTCTGTGACAGATCTGGAGAAATTTAACCCATGAAGATATAATAAATGAAGTCAATTACAAAACTCTAGAAAATGTCTATAAGTCAGATACATCCATTGAAGTGGAAAATGTAAAATACTCTAAATCTGGTCAACTTTCTAGAAGTTTTGAGTATAATACATGGTGTCATGTACTTAAATATATCCCTAAGGGAAAGGAGGATGTCAAAGAGTAAGAGACTGTGTGCTTATTCTGTATGGCAGAAGAAGAGAAGAAATACACAACTCTACTCATTGAGACACTGGCTTGTGTCATTGTGATTTTTACATAGGACACAGTCTATCGAGTTATTTTAACCCAGGGAAATGTCCTTACTCACACACAATGCAGCCATAAAAAGTTATGCCACACATTCAGCTCTGCTATACCAGTTATTCCATATGAAGCAATCCAGGAGGACAACTCCTAGCACGTCGTGAAGTCATGATTACGGTCCTGACACAAGCCTTACTGACATATTGGGAAAAGTTGCAGTGATACTCACAGTGGTTGTGGTGATGATCTCCTCTGTGACAACCTTCAGCGTATCCACCACAGAGATGTATCCCAGCCGCCTGGCAATCGCGAGGGCAGTGTTACCATTCTGCAGGGGAAGATGAAATGGTGAAGAGAGCGATACAAAGACAGCCAATGAGATCACACAGCGCACAGCGAGCCAGCCAGCCTTTCCATCCCAAGCAGGCGCCAAACCCAGGAAAAAGCGCTAACAGTAATGTGGAGTTCACTTCTGAAGGCTTCTTCTGCAGCTTCAATCCCCATAGCAACACAACACACTGACATCTGCCAGCTTCCCCGCAGAAAAATCTGCTGTCTGCTGTAAGGCTGTCACGCACCAGCAGAAATTTGCCTTAAATACCAGCTACTTAAAATGCCTTCACATGCAGGATTAGCTGAAGATGCCCCCAAACACTGGACATGGAGTGATGAGAATATTCAGAAACATATTTTCAAAGTGATTCCTTCTCTAGCGCCCATTATGGCACAAGGACCAAGCAGACGCGAACATTTGGATTCATCTGAACTCTGTGCTCCCTTAAAAAAACAACACTCCATAAACACATCTGACAGTCATTTCGGGGCCGTGCTAGTCATTTCCACAGAGGAAAGTCTGAGTCTGCTAGCTAAACAGAGGAAATTATAGGTCAGGACAGCATACAGTGTAATGGCACATGTAAGGCATATAATATCTGCACCACACAACTAATCTGCCCCTATAAGAGATACATTCTCCAGGGGATCTGTATTTCACGACAATAAAAGGAGTCGGTCATTACAAAATGACTGATCAAACCAAGCAGCACAGGCAGTCGGTGCATCCTTGGCAAGGACAAACAGTTAATTTCCCCATTCGTCACCCATCTATCTCCACCCTCCTCTTCCTTGATACACAGCTCTGGCATTACAGGACCCAGAGGAAGGTGGAAATAGATGGAAAACATGTAGGTGAGAAGGTGAAGCGTCCTGCCTGGCCACATAGAGGAGGCGATGACTGCCCGCACTTGGTTTGATTGGTTGCTTTGTGCTGACAGAATCCCTTTCAGTAAATTTTTTGTCATTTAAGCTTTTCAACATTTGGTAATTTTGCCTCTATGAGAACTTCGGAAAGCCTTCCCTGTAGAAGGCTGACAGCGCCGATCCTCCATGATCCTATAAGGGACGCTATAGGGAAAATAAGGCAGGCACCGGTATATTCTGTAAGCACTAATGGCCAGCTCCACTACAGGACATCGCCATAGGCAGTCTATAGGCCATACAGAGTATAGCAGAGTATAGTATCATTAGGGGCACAACATGGCAGGCACCAGGGAAACTTCTGTAGGCACTATGACTTGTACAGCATATAGAGTATTTTCCTACTCTTATTCTGTGAGCTTACCGCCGTAGTAGCATTGGGCTTTGCACCATTTTGCAGCAGAACATTTATAATATGCGTATGGCCTTGCTGAGCAGCTTGATGTAAAGGTGTGTAGCCATTCTGTAATACAAAAAATACAAGAATTTCAACCATTAAACCTAAAATGCATGGCTAAAATAATGAATTAGTCAATTGAGAAGCCTCAGGATGAAATAACACAATATATTCTACTAAAATAAATCTGATGAACAGGCAAAGCTGATCAAATAAGGTGACCTAATACTTAAGGAGTATTTTAGTTTCACCAATTTTCTGCCCACAAGCTTAGTCATGTTAAAATAACGATCTTGAGCCCTACTTAACCTCCCTGGGTCATGTGCTGCCTCTCCACCACTGCCCCAGTCTCTGAAAACAGCTGCAGTGAGGTAATATTGACAGCACTGCAGCCAGTCATTGAGCTCAGTGGCTTGTGCTGTATAGATCAGCCGATTCGCTGAGCCCAGTCAATAGATTAGCAATGTTGATGTAACGTCAGCACTGCAACTGTTCAACACAGACTGGGGCAAAGCCCGAGAAGACCTGGGGATGGTTAGAGAGGATGTCTAGGACTTTTTTTTTTACTATGTGTCTCAAATCTAACAAGCAGGTTGCTAACAGAGTCAACAACCAGCCTGTTGTACCCGGTGGTGGCACAGACCGCTCCAGCCAGCGATTCAGCTGCTGCACATCAACAGAGACACTCTTCTTTTTTCGGGCTGCTCTATCTATGAGGCATGACTGCAGCTGGATACTGGGGAGCCAGCTGTCTATCACCATGACGTTGGGAGTCACACCCCATCAGCAGAGCAGAGAGAAAGAAGCTTCTCTGTAAACGTGACTTTATCGGAAGCCGCTGAATAGTTGGCAGGAGTGGTTTGTAACTGCTCTGTGATGAGAGAGACCGGTGTGAGGCACAACAGCCTGGAAGTTAGCAACTACCTGCCTGATAGTTCCTAGGCATATTGTAAAAAAAAAAATAGTCTCAGACATCCCCTTTAAATTAAGTAAAGCTCAGTTTCTTATTTTATGCATCAATGACCTGTGAGATAAAAATAGGTAAAAGTGGACAATCAATTAAATCAAGATATCATCCATTCACGGGGTCAGGTGATAACTGTAACCACGATATGGGTCCCACTGCTTGTGGCCAAAAGGCATTGAACGGCACAGATAGTCTCATATAAATCCTGCTACTCTATATGAAGTCCATGATACGAAGAGAATCGAATGCTGTGAAGTGTCCAGCTATCTTTGTCAATGCCGTGGATCTGAAATTGTATTGGCCACTATTTTGTAGCCAGTGAATCAGTGTAGACATAGGTCCACTGGATAGGTCTAACCTCGTTTAGACTGGAATACACTGTTAAAGGGTTTTTGAGGATTATAATATTTATTACCTATCCTTAGGACTGCTGGCACCCTGACATCCACTACACGATGTATGAAATGTGCCACTTCCGCTGTGCCACAGCACATTCAGTCAGCTGATCAGATGGGGAGATGGACCCCAACAATCTAATACTGATGACCAATCTCTTTAAACTTAATTACAACCCTGAACATTATGTTGATTTTTTTTAACCCACGCTGACTTATTCTATAATACACAGTTATAGAGGTTGGAGCTTTGTATTTCTAGTACTAAGTTTGAAATCCCCTACATATAGTTATCATGATTAATGGCTGGTTACCTAGACAGAGCTGTCATAAGCTCAATTACAACCTTAATTTTTTGGAGAATATTCTCCTCCCTCGTTTAGAGGCCTATGTGGTAAAGATTTGCATTGTGCATACTTCCAATATTGACCATCTAACTATTTTGTACCGTTGTTTGTGGTTTACTGTTACCTAATTGATAGGCTGCTTACCTAGATCAGTTATGGAGAATTTATATTGATGTTTTTTATTGATGCGTTAGTGATTTTTTTCAGGGTTTATATAATTTGTAAATGGAGTTTCATTGAGGAACTCGCCTAAGATTTTGTTTTCACATGAGATATTCAATGGGTAAATTGTTGTGGGTTGCAAATGTAATAGGGTAACTTGATTTCAACATTTCGCTTGAATATGACTGCTACGTATAGGATTTATGCTTAGTATTAAGAAAGTTATTTTATTTTATTCCAATGCCGGAGTGATATCACTAATGCATATTCCCTGATCCTAGTAATACACTTACCACCAACACTCTTCTTTTATAGGCGCTATTTAGTTAGTTTTCTGCAGTTTGTGACCTGCCAGATCACCACAGTGTTTGCTGGATGAGCCGGAAGTCATTACTCAATGTGTCTATGAGAGCCAGAACAAGGCCAGAACAAGGCTCTCATAGACATACACTGAGAATTTGTGACAGTTAGCCTTGGCTTCTGGTCAGTCAACAGCTGCAGTTACAAGATCAGACCAGGACCAGAGCAGCGCCGGGAAGAGCAGAAGACGGTATATTGCTGGTATATTACTAGGAAGTGGGAGCAAGGATTAGTGATATCACTATGGCACTGAAATTAAAAAATACAGGAGCGGTGATTTAATAAATTTAGTATATAAACAGTATACAATGAGCTCCTAAGCGCCCTCTTGTGGTGGGTGTAGGTACCCAGGTGTAGATCTTGTAAAGGAGTACTCCAGCATTTTTTTATATTGCTGCTTCTGTTAACAATCACGAGTGTGTGTGTAGTAAGTGTATAAACATACTTACCCATCGACCTCTACTGCCATTTCCAACGTAGCTCCAATCCTCTCCAGTATCATGTGACCGCATTTGTGACCTGCCAGCTAACACAGCATCTTCTGTGTACACCAGGGGTCACTTTCTCAATATAATCCTATGAGACTCAAAACCAGGCAGAGTGCTCCTCTACAGGAACTCTGTCATCCCCCAATACTGCATTTAATGAGGACAACTTAATACAGTGACAGACACTCTAATTTCAATATCGTGATAGTTGTATTTCTCTGTGAAATTTCCACTTTGTTAGATACCCCATTGAGCTGTAGGCCAGGACCCCATGGTAATCATACTCCTGGCACTGATTACTAGTCAGCAGATGTTATGTGGATATATTTATGACTAGTAAGTCAACCTAATTGATCCACAGGAAAACCAACAACTTACACAGTTATTTTAAAGCCTAAAGGTCTAATCATAGAGAAATATTATTCAGACCTAGAGTTAAATATTATTATAGAGACTAAAATAATTTAGGAGCTCTATGCAAACATAACAAGGGTACTGCCATGGGCACCCATTTATTATGCAGCAGCACGGTGACTCAATGATTAGCACTGTAGATTAGCAGTTTTGGGGACCTGGGGTCATATCCCACCAAGGACATCTGTATGGAAATTGTATGTTATCCCCATGTTTGTGTGGGTTTCCTCTGGGTTCTTCATTTTCATCCAACACTCCACAGAGATACTGATAGGGAATTTATATAGTGAGCCCCATTGGGGACAGGGATGATGATGACTAGAGAGTGCAATACATTGAGGCTGTTTAAGTAAGCATAGTAAATAAAACATGCTTACAGATTTCACTAATCGCCTCCAGAAACACGATCTACCAGCAGATGTGGGGGTTATCAGAAGGGGGTATAGTGTTTAAGGAACAGCAGCTGCAAGGAGAAAATGGAGTTATGTTCTCCTTACAGCCACTCACCTCCATTCATCTGGCCAATGCAGATGGCTGTTGCAGTCATCACTCACGTCGTTGTAAGCGCACTGTAATCACACCCCTTCACTTTAATTGACAGCCTGCTCTTCCAGAGTGTCTGTGCAGTGTCTGCGTAGTGTGTGTACAGAAAGTAGCTGTTAATCAAAGTGCCCGGAAGTGATTATAATGCACTCACTATGTAGTAAGTGTAATATCGCTGCCTGAACTACCCCGATGACTGGAAACGAGTGACTGAAGAGAGAATATAACTTCATTTTCTCACTGTAGGCCCTGCTAGAAGATGTAAACACTATTACCTGCAGATTACATTTACTATATATCTGCAGGTAAATAGTGTTTTTTAGCGGTGACAGGTTCCCTTTAAGAAAGTTGCAGAACATTCAGTTACTCTACAACTATCTCCTAAAAGTCCATGTACACTGCACCCTGCAGATGAACAACATGCCGTCTTCATTATGGCACATTCCTTTATTCTAGGAGGACGTGCTAAGTGTTACAGACCTCCAACAGTTATAAAATGTGGTATGGGAGCCAATGTTAATTGACTTATCATTTACGGATTATAGAGTATTTCTGCTGAGGACAGCACTACCGCACGCGCTAATGGAAAACACATGTAAGGCTGATAATCAGAAATATCATGATTGACGGATCGTAGCATTCTGGTATAAGAGACGCATGTGTGGACCATCAATGCATGCTCATATCAGACATGTGTGAGATATGGACGAGGGCAAAGACGTGGCGTTACCTTTGTTTTAGCTGTGACGCCTGCTCCATGAGACAGAAGAAAGTTCACCATCTTGATGTTTCCATAATGACAGGCTACAATCAGTGGTGTGTAGCCCAGCTGGAAAAAAGAGATTCATTTACTGAACAGCAGAGCCCCCAACACCAGCTCATGCAGATAATGAAAGGAAAGGCAAGAATATGGCTAGTATCTAGAATAAAGATAATTTCCAAAAATGATAATACAACTCAGCTTTATATACAGACACTATATAAAAAAACCTTGCTATTTACGGACCCAAATATTAACAGAAAACTATATACTAGCAATGAAATTATTGTAAGCGATAAGATACTTTTTATCTGTTCATATAATTACATTTACTGAAAACACAACACATTTTTAATAACAATTGGCTCCCTATTACCTAATTAGTGTCCGCAACTGCTACTATGGAAGTATGCGTAAACAGTTCCTTTATTCTGATAAGGCATTCTACGTGCCGTACTAATGTTGATGTTTTCATTCTGCAGCTCTGCTTCTGCCAATGAGGAAGAGCAAATGCAAAGGGGCATCCCTTCCCCAAGTCTATTCTTGCCTAGATCCTCTAATCAAGACAGACAGCCGCCATTCAATCCTCGTCACGGTCGGACAGTTGGAAATCCTGTGTGACGTGCTGACGGTTCTCCCATAGTGGGGATTGTATATAGAATGTCAGTTATGCCCAGGGAGTGTGTATGACAACGTAGCTCCAACATCTGATCAAATACAGAAGATTAATCTGCATGCATGACATCATGGAGATAAATGTTCCATCTGTCCCTTAGAAATGAATGGCCGCTGGCACGCTACCGCTACATTTAGACAAGGGACTTTGGATCTCATTTTTTTGTCAAACATGAGGTTTCCAGTTGCCCTCCGGCAGTCACACATTTATCACCTAGTTTATGGATAAATGCATTTATTGGGATAAAACCCCAGTGGTCCTATAGTTCCATAAATGCACCCTATGATTGATCAAGCAATAATGTTGGTGCATAGTTACCTTGGTTTGAGCATCCAGATTTGCCCCCTGCTTTGCTAATATTTCAGCTACGTTCACTTTGTCCTCCTGGGCTGCAAGGTGCAATGGAGTCAGTCCATTCTATATGTAATAGAACAAAAATAATACACAGTAATAAGAACATATCGTATGGGCCAATCCCATATACATATCAAATTTAGGAATAAACAAAGGAATATATAAACATACTTAGTGAACATGTATTCCCTTCTACTTCTTTAATAGCATAAATTTTAAAAAAATTTTTTAAAAAAGTCACCTGTTCCCGTGAAAAGGATTAAAAAAAAATTCCCTCAAATATAATTAAATATGGAAGACCATAGAAAAGCTCTACAAAGGAACTACGATAATCCTATCTAAACACCTTCCTTACCGTGGAGGTTGGCACCCTAGAAGAAAACGATTTTTTGGCGCCCCCACTCAGCGTAGACTGACCCTTTCTCCCCAAACTCACTCTAAATGAAAGGTGGGAAAACAATAATTGATAGGAAGGGAATGAAGGAAGAGGAAGGAAGGTATTACCAGCAGTCTTTTGCAGAGAACTATAAATCACAAACAAAAAAAGAGATGCAAATTTTTCACACATGTAAGAAAAAAAGACTTAGCATAATTTCAAGCTAACCAGATAGTCTAGCCTGTAAATGCTCCATAAATAGATAAATAGCAAACATGCATGGATCACATCACACTATAAAAAAAGTTATCATATTGGATAACATTCATAGTACTATTAATGCATGACCAAACAGTGGTATAATATGCATACAGGTGGCCCAAAAGATTTCTGGGTCCACTATGAGGTTGCTGAATAAATAAGTACCAAGAGACGGTTACTTATTAGATATGGAAACCTCTACCAGTGCTATAATAAAGTATAACTATGGACCAAAAAATGAGTCCAATAAAAAATGAATTAAGCAACTGGAAAAAAAAAAATACCACATAGTGGTTACTTATCATATAAGGACGCCTCGACGCGTTTCCCCGGTAATTCGGTTCATCAGGAGGCCTGTATACTTAGTACCGCAGCTAACAGATAAAGTTCATGATGCTGGATACCATGATGAAAAAGGCATAACAGCGGTCTCAAGTGGGCGGACTTAAATAACCCCACAGATAATGCATGCAATCAATATGCCAGAGTGCCCAATCAGCATCTCTAAACACTGAAACAGTCACAGGAAAAATACAGCCTGGCTGCTGCAGGCTGTATACCAAATAGACATGCTCACACATACACTGCACCAAATCTGCTGCTGTGTGAAGACATCAGTGACACAGAGCTGTCTCATTCACACAGCAGAGGCTGTGTCACAGAACAGATTACATCAGTGACTGCCATCCCCTGTGCAGATTAGAAGCTGCAGACCCCCATCACTGGCCATCACACAGTCTGTTCTCACTGCTGCCAGCAGCCGAGCCCCATCACTGCCAGCCCGTGCCCCATCACTGCCAGCAGCCTGGGACAGTGAGGGAAGGAATCACTGATAATTAGTGAGTTATGTATTGTACTCATGGAGTGGCCCAGAATACAGGACGATTTTCCCTCCTCACTAGATTCACTTTCCATAGAACACTGATCTGTTATGAATGAGTCACCGTAGGAGGCAAAAACAGAAATGCTAGCTAAGTCCAGAAAACCAGAGAAGTTGGCAGCTATCGGATTGCAGACCCCTGAACCTATCAACAACAACTAGCAGTAGCCGTGGGGGGTTCCTACGATGCCCTAGACCCCTCGATCACAGCCGGAGAACTGCCTAGCCTAAAGACAGAAAGGGAAATCTAAACTGCCCCAGAGCAGACCCCAAAGCAATAGGCAGCCCCCAACATATAATGACGGTGAAGCAAGAAGAAAAAACACTAACACAGATAGAAAGATAGACTGAGCAAATGATGGGGCCCAAGCTAACTAGATAGGACAGGATAGGAAAGCTGCTGTCTGCAATCCGCGAAAAACCCTATAAAAATAAGAGCCAACAGACTGACAGGGAAAAAGGTCCTGAAGACGCTAGGCTTCAAAAAGACTATGTCAGTACTCAGATATTTTCTGAAGACAGAGCAAACCGACAAAAAAGGAATTCAGCTCACCCCAGCAGGGAATGGCAGAATCCAGAAAAGCAAGGCAAACTAAAATTAAAACACAAATGCAAAAAGGCAAAGCAGAAAACTTAGCTTTTGAGGAGCAGGAATCAGACTGGTCTCCTAGAATTCCACAGAGAAATCACCAGCGAGGCAGAAGGGCGTCGGCTGCCTTATATCCAGTCAGAGATCCCCGTCGCCCAGTCATCCTCTCCCAGCTCAGGTGCTTGGTAATCAGCCTCACTACCTTCCTTCACCAGAAGAGGGAGTTCATCAGACCGCAATGGTGAAGTGGAAAATGAACTCATAACACTGTTCATTGTGTGTCTGGGGGAGGAGCAGCTCTCTGCTCTCTGCACTGAGGCTGCTGGAGGGGAAGAATTCGTTACTGTGTAATGAGGGCTGCTTCATGTGGACGGGGAGGGCCTGTAGCTATGGAGGGTGGGGTTGTTGCTATAGAGGGCATGTTTGGAGTAGAGTAGGAGGTTACGACTAATTCTCCTTTCAATGCCAGAACACCCCCCCCTTGGACGTTCTGATCAGAAGCAAGAGAGTGATATCTAAAAACCCTGCAAACTGGTGACAGAAGGTAAATTACTTATTGTCACCATTCTGCAGCCCAGATATGCACTGAGATTATGTGAAAAGCCCGGACAACCCTTTTAAGCTTTGATACTTAGTCTTTTGGGTTGATTGAGAACTTATTTGTTGTTCACTAATAAGAAGAATCCTCTCAAATACAACTTGCCTAATAATTCTGCACACAGTGTATAATATTATTATTATTATTATTATTATTATTATTATTAAGCATTTATATAGCGCCATTTATTCCATGGCACGTTAAATGTGAAAAAGGGAAATATAGACAAGTATAGTAAACATGTGTAAGACAAGGGACACACAAGTACATAAGGAGAGGGGACCCTGCCCGCGAGGGCTCACAGTCTACAGGGATGGGTGAGGATACAGTAAGAGAGGGTAGAGCAGGTCGTGCTGTGGTTCAGTAGACCGAGGATCATTGCAGGCTGTAGGCTTGTCGGAACAGGTGAGTCTTCAGGTTCTTCTTGAAGGTTTCCGTTGATTGTGAGAGTCTGATGTGTTGCGGCAGGGAGTTCCAGAGTATGGGGGAAGCATGGGAGAAGTCTTGTATGCGGTTGTGGGAAGAAGAGATAAGGGGGGAGTAGAGAAGGAGATCTTGAGATGATTGAAGGTTGCGTGCGGGTAGGTACCTAGAGACCATGTCACAGATGTATGGAGGAGACAGGTTGTGGATGGCTTTGTATGTCATGGTTAGGGTTTTGAATTGGAGCCTCTGGGCGATAGGAAGCCAGTGAAGGGCCTGGCATAGAGGGGAGGCTGGGGAATAGCGGGGAGACAGGTGGATTAGTCGGGCAGCAGAGTGTAGGATGGACTGGAGCGGAGCCAGAGTGCTAGAGGGGAGACCAGAGAGTAGGAGGTTGCAGTAGTCAAGGCGGGAGATAAGAGCATGCACTAGTGTTTTTGTGGTTTCGTGGTTGAGGAATGAGCAGATCCTGGAAATATTTTTAAGTTTGAGGCGGCAGGAGGAGGTGAGGGCTTGGATATGAGGTTTGAAAGAGAGCGCAGAGTCGAGGATCACCCCAAGGCACTGAGCGTACGGGACCAGGGAAAGAGAGCAGCCGTTGACATTGATGGATAGGTCTGGTGGAGGGTTTGAGTGAGATGGGGGAAAGATAATGAATTCTGTTTTGTCCATGTTCAGTTTGAGAAAGCGAGCAGAGAAGAAGGCTGAGATAGCAGACAGACATTGTGGGATTTCATTCAGTAAGGAAGCGAGGTCGGGTCCAGATAGGTAGATCTGTGTGTCATCGGCATAGAGGTGATACTGCAAACCGTGGGATTCTATGAGCTGTCCCAAGCCGAAGGTATAGATGGAGAATAGTAGGGGTCCTAGGACAGAGCCTTGGGGAACACCGACAGACAGGGGGCGAAGTGAGGAGGTGGTGTGTGAGAGGGAGACACTAAATGTTCGGTTTGTTAGGTATGATGAGATCCAGGATAGGGCCAGGTCTGTGATGCCAAGAGATGAGAGAGTCTGTAGCAGGAGGAAATGGTCTACGGTGTCGAAGGCAGAGGACAGGTCCAGGAGAAGGAGGACAGAGTAGTGTCGCTTGCTCTTGGCGGTTAGTAAGTCGTTAGTGACTTTAGTTAGGGCAGTTTCAGTTGAGTGATGCGGTCGGAAGCCAGATTGTAACCGGTCAAAGAGGGAACAGGAGGAGAGGTGGGAGGACAGTTCAAGATATACATGCTGTTCCAGTAGTTTTGAGGCGTAAGGGAGAAGAGATATTGGGCGATAGTTAGACACAGAGGATTGGTCAAGGGAGGGCTTTTTGAGGATGGGTGTGATTGAGGCATGTTTGAAGGATGAGGGAAAGACACCATTTGTAAGTGAAAGGTTGAAAAGGTGTGTTAGAGATGGGATGAGGACTGTGGCCAAGTTAGGGATGAGGTGAGACGGGAGTGGGTCGAGGGCACAAGTGGTGAGGTGTGATCTTGACAGAAGGGTGGAGAGCTGATCTTCTGTCATGGTGGAGAAGCTGGCTTTTTCAGAACAGGACTGAGCGGCTAAGAGGGGCATTGGGGGCTGCGGGCCAAAGTTTTGTCTGATCGTGTCGATCTTCTGCTTAAAGAAGGAGGCAAAGTCTTCGGCAGAAATGAGAGGAAGGGGAGGAGGTGCTGTGGGATGGAGTAGAGAATTGAAAGTGTTGAAGAGTTGTTTAGGGTTGTGAGACGGACGATATGAGAGATGCGAAGTAAGTTTGTTTTGCGGCAGAGAGCTGGCAAGGGACTGCTTGTATGCGTTGAAGTGCTCAGAAGAATGGGTTCTCTTCCATCTCCGCTCAGCGGCCCTGAAAACCCGTCTCAGTTCTTTGGTCAGGCTGGTCAGCCAGGGCTGCCTGTTGATTGTTCGAGTTTTGCTCTGCGTGAGGGGGGCAGCCGAATCAAGCGTATACCGTAAACATTTATTATTCCCAAAAAGCTATTTCTAATAATACTAAACATGTCAAAAGGAAGCTGCAAAAAGGTGATTGGTGAACAGTGCAAACAAAAAGAAATTATTTAATCAATTCCCTCCAATAGTAAATATTAAAGGGGTTGTCCAATCATGTGATATTGATGACTTATGCTTAAGCTACCAATATCACATAAGTGGGTGGCACACTGTACAGCTCCATTTAATGTTTAGTAGTCACTGCCGAATATAGCACATCAGATCCTATTCAAGAGAGCAACAGCTGATCAGTAGGGGTGCTGGGTGTCGGACCCTTGTCTGATAATGACGACCTATCTACATTCTGAATATTATATACATTTAAGCGGAAACTGAAACTTAGGTATACAGTCATTATATACATTTTTTATATATTCTACATTACTCTTTTTATAGCTTTGCATGCCGCTATACATTTAGCTATTGGTTCATCACAATACATATTTGGATACTTGGATATAGCCATAGTTATGCCAGTTTTGGAACCCTGCCTAGAACATAGCTGATGACATGGTGGGGCAGATTTTTTAAAAGTTTTTATTTTTGAGATAGCGTAAACTTAGACTAGACAGTCCAAAATTTATCAGGCAAAATTTATAACAGCGTCTTTAAACTATGTTATATACAGGTGCTTCTTACAAAATTAGAATATCATCAAAAAGTTAATTTATTTCAGTTCTTCAATACAAAAAGTGAAACTCATTATATAAAGTCATTACAAACAGAGTGATCTATGTTTATTTCTGTTAATGTTGATGACTATGGCTTACAGCCAATGAAAACACAAAAGTCATTATCTCAGTAAATTAGAATACTTTATAACACCAGTTTGAAAATTATTTTAAAATCACAAAAATGTTGTCCTACTGAAATGTATGCATCAATTACTGAATCAACGCGGCGTGGCATGGAGGCCATCATCCTGTGACACTGCTTAGGTGTTATGAAGCCAAGGTTGCTTTAATAGCAGCCTTCAGCTCGTCTGCATTGTTAGGTCTGGTGTCTCTCATCTTTCTCTTGACAATAACCCATAGATTCTCTATGGGGTTAAGGTCAGGCGAGTTTGCTGGCCAATCAAGCACAGTGATACTGTTGTTTTTACAGCCCAGATATGCACTGAGATTATGTGAAAAGCCCGAACAACCCCTTTAAGCATATTTTATCTTACACCTAAATGAGGTCAGTAACAATGCAAGTATATGGCAATTGCAGCAAAGATTACACCGCTGTATGACCGATACATATTAACAAGAACATTCTCTTTTGCTTTACACTGCAGCACTGCTTGTCTACATTGGCTGATTGTGTGTCACTGGATGTCAAGTGTATGACAATATGTTTGCATCCCCGGGGCTGTTTGAAAGCCGCAACACAAGCAGGGATTGGCTGTTTGTTAGGCATCCCTGCATGTGTTGCAGCAAGACATGCAAGCGCAGGGATTCAAACATATTTTTCGAGCATTCCGAAGTCACTCGGTTAGCACCTGATTGCTCGGGTAACACCTTATCTCAGCACGTTCACTCATCAGTAATCATTATCCCTTAACCTTAGCAATCTGCTTTAATTTTCAATGATACTTTTCAATTTTCTTCTATTTTCATACATTCATGTCTTGACACTTGACAGCTAAAGTCTTTGATGACTTTATATTAAGCAAATCTTACCTTAGTGCCCACATGAATATTAGCTTCTTTGTTCAGCAAAAGAGTGACCATGTCTGTGTGCCCCTCCTGGGCGGCCAGGTGAAGCGGGGTGACTCCTTGCTTGGTGAGGATGTTGGTCTCTGCTCCGTAGTTTAGTAATGTCGTGGCAATCTGCATTTGATTCTTTTTGGCAGCAATATGAAGGGGTGTATAACCGTTCTACAATAGTAAAAAGATCATATTAAGTAATACACTTTAATGTTCGTATGGCAAGCCTAAACTGATATCACCTACTTCACCATGCTATACCATGAACAGTCATTTTCTAGTATGTGTGTAATACCAGATCCTTTAATGTGCAATGAAAGGCATGCACAAGGCTGGGATGAGCAACATTACCAAGGAATTATGGAGGACCGAGGTCAGGAGAAAAAGGGCTGACTCCTAGTTGAGGCTTAAATAATATACTGTATATGTTGGAAGAATACCCAAAATCTATAATGGGATATGTGCAGGGATGGGGATCTAAAGCCATACCAGGGGAAATTCACTATATATAGGGAGAAGGGTTTACTTCACTATTTGGGAATGGATCCCAAAGGGAAAGTGATCTTTAACTTCACTAACTTGTTGGATGTAATCCCAGTTTCACCCCAAAAGACATATACATATAAACCATACTGCAATATATGCTCTCAAGTATATGTAAATAATAAAGATATTCACTATAAGCAAAACACACTATTAGGCCATGTTCACACACAGCATTTTTGCTCTAAAAGCAGGGACAAATGCTGAATTCAAGACATCCATTTTTCAGCGTTTTTTATGCCTATTTTTGCAGCGTTTTTGGGTGCAGATTACATGTGTGCTTTGTCGATAATACATGTTTAGTGAAGCCAGTTTTATTCAACAAAAAAGCTTGAAAACGCAGCGACAAACGGCGCTACATTTTTTGCAGCTTTTTTCACTTTCCAATTGCTTTCTAGGGGGTGAAAAAATGCTGCAAAAACGCTGAAAGAATGACATGCTGCAAATTTCAAAATCTGAAGATCTCAAATTTTGTCAGGAATAAAAAACAAGCGTGCGCATGAGATTTCTTAAATCTCATAGCTTTTGCTGGTACTGTGAAAAGAAGCTTTAAATTTGAATAAAAAAAGCAGCAAAATATACAGCTGCAAAAAACACCACATGTGAATATAGCCTAAAACAACAAACACCCAAGAAATTGCAATATACACCCCTCACCATATCCCTTTTGTGAATGATACACTAACCAGTATAAATAAATGTATCAAACAGCAGATGCAACTGTCTATAAAAAAAAAAAAAAACTCCGATATAAAACTCTCACCTTGGCTGTGACATGGGGAGAAGCTCCCTTTTCCAGTAGCAACATCGCCACCTTCTGGTTGTCATAGTGAGCAGCAACATGGAGTGGTGTGAGCCCATTCTGCAAAGGGCGTGTTTGTTATGGGGGTTAAACCAGTTAG
Source organism: Dendrobates tinctorius (assembly GCF_039654945.1). NCBI lineage: Eukaryota > Metazoa > Chordata > Amphibia > Anura > Dendrobatidae > Dendrobates > Dendrobates tinctorius. The sequence goes on from NW_027361698.1 coordinate 19,062,960, forward strand.
TGAAGAAGCTCTAGACATATACACTGTAGAAAATACTAACATAAATGGCATATTAAAGTCATTATGTAATTACATGATTGTGATGTAGCAGTGAGAACGTAACATGTGAACACTTAACGTAAAACAGAGAACAAATACATGAGAGTCTAATCATATAACGACTAACCACGATGATTTACCTTGCCGGCAGAATCTGGCGGTGCACGCCGCTGTAGGAGGAGTTTGGCCACATCTAGGCTTCCATACTTAGCAGCTACATGCAATGGTGTAAATCCCTTCTGCAGAAATAAAGACAAAAAATGGATTTAATATAAAAACTATAAATATAGCCGTTTTAGAAGCTAGAGGAACATAAATATTCTGAGACTTTAGGTTAAGATCCCATAATGAGTTTTTGGTTAGTTTTTGATGCTGAGAACTTTCATTGCATAAAAAAATGCAAGGGTTAATACACTGAATTACCTTTCTCAAGCTGGTCAAAGCCAAAACGTTGCTACACCATACAGGCTAATAAAGTCCACTTTCATCATTTATTGAAGCGCTGCTTCCTTTTCTATTATTTATTCAAATGGCCTTTTGTTTGAAGGGCACCCTGAATTCATCTATACAGTGCTGTTCCATTTTTTCTGCTAGATAAATAGATATCCATAAGATATATAATTTGTTGCTTGCATGTGTAGCTTATTGTATAGCTTTCGGGTTAACCTAATAAATAATGAAAAAAATAACGAGATCCCCCCAATTTTGGTAACCAGCAAAGGTAAAGCAGACAGCTGAAAGCTGATATCTGGCTGGGTAGGTCCACGGTTATTGGGCCCTTCCCAGCCTAAAAATACCAGCCCCCAGCTGCCCCAGAAGTGGAGAATCTCATGAGATGCTCCAATTCTGGCCCTTCGCCTCAGCTCTTCCTGATGCCCCGATGCAAATCCAACGAAGTCCAGAGAATCTGCCGTACAAAGCCTATTGCACCTCGTTCTGGCGTGAGCCCTTGCAACTCTGAAGCACGGTAACTTCAGTTACTGTATCGCTCTTCGCGACTGACCAGGAACATCTGAAGGGGGAACATCACTCAGATGTGGTTGCTTGCAGAGCCTATGGAGTGTCAGAACCAGCCTCCATAGTCTTTATACGTTGGATTCGCTGGACTTTGTTGGAATTCCTGGCCTATGTCGGACCTGTGTGGGATTCTTTTTCTTTTTTAATAAAGGGGTGAACCAAGGAAAGTGTGAGGGAGTGTTCATTTCAATAAAGTACTTTTTGTGAGATATCTTTTTTTCTGCATTAATAATGGGGAATTCTGACAGACAACTATCTATTACTAATACCAGGATTTGATGTCAGCTGTGTTTTTGGACACTTCACAGCTGACATCAACCCCAAGCACCATTACCTCGATTGCCAAAGCACCAAAACAATTGGAAACAGCCAAGTAGAAGTGCCGGAACTGGAGCATTTCATGTGATGCTACACTTCTGGGGCAGCTGTGGGTTGGTATTTTTAGGCTGGGAAGGGCCCAATAACCAAGGACCTTTCCAGCCTGATAATATCAGCTCTTAGCTGTCTGCTTCACCTTTGCTGATTACCAAAAATATGGGGACCCTACGTCAATTATTTCATGTATTTATTTTTTAGATTAATAGAAAGCTATACAATAAGCTACACATGCAAGGAACAAATTATGTATCTGACTGATATCTATTATCTTAGCACATCTTTTTTTTTTTTTTTAAATTCGTTTATTGAACTTCAGGACATAAAAAAAAATGTACAACATACAATTGGCCCATGTTAACAAACATTTTCCACAGAGCATACATGTTTCCATCCATTATTAAAATATAAAACCAAGAAATTACACACTATTTTTTAAAAGAACACAGTAGTATTGTACATAACCTTCCCAGTATGCGCAAAGGACAGTTGGTTATATATCATAAAACATGTATAATCGAACAAATCACATAAGCCTTTTAACATATTATTCAGATAAGGAAATCTAATCAGAAATTCCTAAACTAAACTACGACTACCACTACATCAACCTATATCCACTATTTCGCAGCCTAGTATCCTACAGCATACTATCTCGTATGTGATGTCTCAACCTTGCAGAGTAATATGAGAGGAGTTCCACCTCCCCAAATCTTTTCAAATTTACCCGGGCATCCCCTATTTTGATATAATGTGCGCTCGTATGGAACAATCGAGTTCACCAAGTCAATCCAAATTCTAAGAGGGGGGACAAAGTTCCCATCTACCGTAATGCCAGTACCTTCCGTGCCATAAATAACGTCTCACGCAGAAGACCCCATCATATCGATCCCAGATCTCCTCATCCCATACCCCAAACAAGCAGACCAGTGGCTCCAGAGGAACCGGGGCTTTTACTAGGGATGACAGTAATGATGTCACCTCTCTCCAGTAACGCAGGACAGTGGGATATTGCCATACCATATGAATAAAATCTGCGCCTGTAGAGTGGCACCGTAAACATTCTGATGACTGGTATCGGCCCATCCTAAAAAGTCATGTCGGAGTCAAGTACGACTGATTAATTATATATAATTGTATCATTCTGTTGTTAATAGATGGTGATACTCCAATCGGAGATTCCAAAACCTCCTCCCACTCCTCGTCCTGTGTATTAGGGATGAGCCGTTCCCACTTTCTCTTGATAGAACTTATGGCAGATTCTGCTCCCGCTGACAGCATGTATGTGTATAAAGAGGTGATGAGACCCTGAGGGCCCTATGATTTAAGGATACCTATTATAGGTAGAGATGAAATAGTACGGCCTACACCCTTACATCTTACATGCGATTGAAGAGCTGATCTCAGTTGTAAATAGCGGAAAAATTGGGATCTTGGGATATCATGCGCGACCCGTAATTGCTCAAAAGACTTCAAGGTCCCCCGATCATATAAGTCCCCCATCGAAAAAACGTCATGCTGAATCCAAAATTCAGTGGACGGGTGGTTTAGCAATATTGGAAAATAATTATTATTCCACAGGGGCATTTCAGCTATAAAATCTTTAAACCCAGACACTTTCTTGATTTGCCTCCATGTTAATCTTGCCAATCGGAGCAAGGGCAGCAGACGAGGGGCATTAGTTCTTTCTACCTCAAGGAAACCCAGTGGGCAATCAGTCTGTGCAGCATGAAGCAGGTGACTTTCAGAGTTGGGAATGTAGCTACCCGGCATCCAGTTACTTAAAGCTTTAGATTGCCCAGCCAAATAATACAGGAAAAAATTTGGTAGCGCAGCTCCACCTCCCCTTTTTGGTCTTTGTAAGGTGGCCAATTTAAATTTGGGCCTAGTTTTCCCCCATATAAAAGACGTGATCTGGGAGTTAAGACTCACAAAGAAAGATCTGGGCACCATCACAGCACTGTGCTGAAGGGAGTAGCTAAGCTTGGGAAGCAATATCATTTTAATCAAGTTAATGCGCCCGGCTACAGACAACGGAAGTTTGCTCCAGGATGCAAATTTAAATTTAACTAGTTCCAGCAGTGGGTGGACATTAAGTTGTAAATCAAACGCACTATCACGGGATATATAGACACCCAGATATTTAAAATTAGATACAATAGACAGTGAGGAGAGAGCCTCTAGCTGCGGCATCGGGGCATGAGAAAGGGGTAACAGAGCCGACTTCTCCCAATTTATATATAAGCCTGAATATTTGCTAAATCTGTCTATTAGGGCTATCACTTGCGGCAAAGTTTCTTCCGCTTCATCCATGAATACCACCATATCATCAGCATATAGACCTATAGTGTTCACCCGACCCGCTACATCGATTCCCTTAATGTCAGGGGAAGACCTTATACGTATTGCCAGTGCCTCAATTGCAAGAGCGAAGAGGGCAGGGGAGAGAGGGCAGCCCTGACGAGTCCCCCTATGTAATAGAAAAGACTCAGATATAGAGTTATTTACTATGATACGGGCCTTGGGATTCATATATAGTATTTTGATCCATTTTATAAATTTATCACCAAAGCCATATCTTTGCAAGCACGCGGAGAGCACAGGCCACTCAAGAGAGTCAAAAGCCTTAGCGGCATCTAACGACACCAATGCCCATTTGTTGTCGGGTATTAGGGAGCTATATTGGACTATTGACTGAACCCGTCTGATATTAATGGAAGTGCTCTTACCAGGCATGAAACCCGTTTGATCAGGATGTACAAGGTTCAATATAATTGAGTTCAGCCTGGTAGCTAGGATCTTAGTAAAGATTTTATAGTCCACATTCACTAATGAAATAGGACGGTAAGATCCACATTCCAAGGGGTCCTTTCCTTCCTTCCTAAGCATCATGATATTAGCCTCATAAAAAGAATCAGCCATAGACTTCCCTTCCCAAATTCCCCAAAATACCTTCACCAGAAGTGGCACCAGTATATCCCGGTGTTTCCTATACAATTCAATGGGGAACTCATCTTGTCCAGGGGCCCTTCCAGAAGCCATGTCCGCTATAGCATTTTCTATCTCTTCCGCGGTGAATGCAGCGTCCATAAGGGTTCGCTGTTCATGATCTAATGTAGTGAATGCCACATCTGATAAATAGTCCAGGCATCCCAAATTATCAAAGTCACTTTTAGATTCATATAGTGACCTGTAATAGTCGTAAAAACAGCCAAATACAGTTGTGGCCAAAAGTATTGACACCCCTGCAATTCTGTCAGATAATACTCAGTTTCTTCCTGAAAATGATTGCAATCACAAATTCTTTGGTATTATTATCTTCATTTAATTTGTCTTAAATGAAAAAACACAAAAGAGAAAGAAGCAAAAAGCAAAACATTGATCATTTCACACAAAATTCCAAAAATGGGCCAGACAAAAGTATTGGCACCCTCAGCCTAATACTTGGTTGCACAACCTTTAGCCAAAATAACTGCGACCAACCGCTTCCGGTAACCATCAATGAGTTTCTTACAATGCTCTGCTGGAATTTTAGACCATTCTTCTTTGGCAAACTGCTCCAGGTCCCTGATATTTGAAGGGTGCCTTCTCCAAACTGCCATTTTTAGATCTCTCCACAGGTGTTCTATGGGATTCAGGTCTGGACTCATTGCTGGCCACCTTAGAAGTCTCCAGTGCTTTCTCTCAAACTATTTTCTAGTGCTTTTTGAAGTGTGTTTTGGGTCATTGTCCTGATGGAAGACCCATGACCTCTGAGGGAGACCCAGCTTTCTCACACTGGGCCTTACATTATGCTGCAAATTTTGTTGGTAGTCTTCAGACTTCATAAGCCATGCACACGGTCAAGCAGTCCAGTGCCAGAGGCAGCAAAGCAACCCCAAAACATCAGGGAACCTCCGCCATGTTTGACTGTAGGGACCGTGTTCTTTTCTTTGAATGCCTCTTTTTTTCTCCTGTAAACTCTATGTTGATGCCTTTGCCCAAAAAGTTCTACTTTTGTCTCATCTGACCAGAGAACATTCCTCCAAAACGTTTTAGTTTTTTTCAGGTAAGTTTTGGCAAACTCCAGCCTGGCTTTTTTATGTCTCGGGGTAAGAAGTGGGGTCTTCCTGGGTCTCCTACCATGCAGTCCCTTTTCATTCAGACGCCGACGGATAGTACGGGTTGACACTGTCGTACCCTCGGACTGCAGGGCAGCTTGAACTTGTTTGGATGTTAGTCGAGGTTCTTTATCCAACATCCGCACAATCTTGCGTTGAAATCTCTTGTCAATTTTTCTTTTCCGTCCATATCTAGGGAGGTTAGCCACAGTGCCTTGGGCTTTAAACTTTTTGATGACACTGCGCACGGTAGACACAGGAACATTCAGGTCTTTGGAGATGGACTTGTAGCCTTGAAATTGCTCATGCTTCCTCACAATTTGGTTTCTCAAGTCCTCAGACAGTTCTTTGGTCTACTTTCTTTTCTCCATGCTCAATGTGGTACACACAAGGACACAGGACAGAGGTTGAGTCAACTTTAATCCATGTCAACTGGCTGCAAGTGTGATTTAGTTATTGCCAACACCTGTTAGGTGCCACAGGTAAGTTACAGGTGCTGTTATTTACACAAATTAGAGAAGCATCACATGATTTTTCAAACAGTGCCAATACTTTTGTCCACCCTCTTTTTTATGCTTGGTGTGGAATTATATCCAATTTGGCTTTAGGACAATTCTTTTTGTGTTTTTTCATTTAAGACAATTTAAATGAAGATAATAACATAGAATTTGTGTTTGCAATCATTTTCAGGAAGAAACTGAGTATTATCTGACCGAATTGCAGGGTTTCAATACTTTTGGCCACAACTGTATCTCCTCGGTCGAAGACACCAGTAAACTATCCGCCATACGAATCTGCAGTATTGTATTGGAGGTATTGTGTTGGCTCACCAAATAGGCCAAAAACTTACTTGCCTGGTTTCCCAGTTCAAAATAAGATTGACGGGTGAAGAATAGTTTACACTTAGATTTAGTGTCTATGTGCTGGGTGCACAACCTCTGCGCAGCCAACCACTCAATCTTATTGCCACTAGTTTGATTAGATATATACAGTCATATGTAAAAGTTTGGGCACCCCTATTAATGTTAACCTTTTTTCTTTATAACAATTTTGGTTTTTGCAACAGCTATTTCAGTTTCATATATCTAATAACTGATGGACTCAGTTATATTTCTGGATTCAAATCAGGTTTATTGTACTAACAGAAAATGTGCAATCTGCATTTAAACAAAATTTGACCGGTGCAAAAGTATGGGCACCCTTATCATTTTCTTGATTTGAACACTCCTAACTACTTTTTACTGACTTCCTGAAGCACTAAATTGGTTTTGTAACCTCATTGAGCTTTGAACTTCAAAGCCAGGTATATAAAATCATGAGAAAAGGTATTTAAAGTGGCCACTTGCAAGTAGTTCTCCTATTTGATTCTCCTATAGAGTGGCATCATGGGCTCCTCAAATCAACTCTCAAATGATCTGAAAACAAAGATTATTCAACATAGCTTTTCAGGGGAAGGATACAAAAAGTTGTCTCAGTAATTTAACCTGTCAGTTTCCACTGTGAGGAACATAGTTAGGAAATGGAAGAACACAGGTACAGTTCTTGTTAAGCCCAGAAGTGGCAGGCCAAGAAAAATGTCAGAAAGGCAGAGAAGAAGAATGGTGAGAACAGTCAAGGACAATCCACAGACCACCTCCAAAGACCTGCAGCATCATCTTGCTGCAGATGGTGTCACTGTGCATCGGTCAACAATACAGCGCATGCATAACGCCTTTTTGTATGACCAAACAACTCAATCTTTGTTTCATCAGTCCACAGGACCTTCTTCCAAAATGTAACTGGCTTGTCCAAATGTGCTTTTGCATACCTCAGGCGACTCTGTTTGTGGCGTGCTTGCAGAAACGGCTTCTTTCGCATCACTCTCCCATACAGCTTCTCCTTGTGCAAAGTGCGCTGTATTGTTGACCGATGCACAGTGACACCATCTGCAGCAAGATGATGCTGCAGGTCTTTGGAGGTGGTCTGTGGATTGTCCTCGACTGTTCTCACCATTCTTCTTCTCTGCCTTTCTGATATTTTTCTTGGCCTGCCACTTCTGGGCTTAACAAGAACTGTACCTGTGTTCTTCCATTTCCTTACTATGTTCCTCACAGTGGAAACTGACAGGTTAAATCTCTGAGACAACTTTTTGTATCCTTCCCCTGAAAAGCTATGTTGAATAATCTTTGTTTTCAGATCATTTGAGAGTTGTTTTGAGGAGCCCATGATGCCACTCTTCATAGGAGAATCAAATAGGAGAACTACTTGCAAGTGGCCACTTTAAATACCTTTTCTCATGATTTGATACACCTGGCTATGAAGTTCAAAGCTTAATGAGGATACAAAACCAATTTAGTGCTTCAGGAAGTCAGTAAAAAGTAGTTAGGAGTGTTCAAATCAAGAAAATGATAAGGGTGCCCATACTTTTGCACCGGTCAAATTTTGTTTAAATGCAGATTGCACATTTTCTGTTAGTACAATAAACCTGATTTGAATCCAGAAATATAACTGAGTCCATCAGTTATTAGATATATGAAACTGAAATAGCTGTTGCAAAAACCAAAATTGTTATAAAGAAAAAAGGTTAACATTAATAGGGGTGCCCAAACTTTTACATATGACTGTATGTAGCCTCTGAGTCTTTCAATCATCGCTCCATTTCCTCATCCTCCTTTGAGGTTACCCGCTTAATATAAGAGATTGTGGAGGACAGGCAACCCCTCAAGTATGCCTTAATGGCATCCCAAAATAAATTAATGTCTTGAGGTTCCGGATGAGACTCGATGAAACAATGCAATTGACTGATCGTTCTATCGGGGGACACTTAACTTCAACCAGAAAGGATTCAACTTCCAAACTATCCCTTTGTTTAATTGTCCATATTTAAGCTTAAGGATAACCGGGCTATGATCTGAGATCCCCCTAGTGCCATGCTCTTTGTTATCCACCCACATCACCAGACCGCTGGAACCAAATATGTAATCTATGTGCGACAGAGAGCGTTTAGTGGACGAGTGACAGGTATATTCTCTTAACTCAGGGTGACGCATCCTCCACAGATCCAGCCACCCGCCCTTCCCCATAAACAGTGACAGCGAAGTTGTAGTCAGCGAAGAGGCCCCCCCAGTCGTTCCATCATCCAGTCTCAATTTATCAAGGCAGTTGTTCATAACCATACTGAAATCCCCCATACAGATAACATGCGCATCTGGGTAATCCAGGGCAAAACTCATTGCCCTCTGAAGAGACATACTAGCCGGAGGGGGGTTATAGACACATAGGATTACATATTCCCTGGCATTTATCAGTGCATGCACAAAAACAAAAGTAACCCTCAGGATCCCTCCGAGTCTCCCTGGCCTCCCATCTAACGTCTCTATGTACCAACAATGAAACCCCTCTCTAGCTGGTATGGAATGAGTGAACAGACCATTGAACCCAAGGCTTCTGCACACACCGAACAGTATCCCTGGTCAGGTGCGTCTCCACCAAGGCCACAATGTGAGGGTGGTAATGTCTGACCTGCAAGAAGACCTTAATCTTTTTCCGAGGAGTTTTTATACCCCTCATATTCCATGTCATACAGATCAACTCAGACCCCACGGTTTATTCCGCTAAATATGTGGCACATCATTACCCAGGTAAAATTTAGAGACATCTCCTAAAAATGAAAAGTGTCGTTGGCTGCGAATCTTACCTAAAAAACCTATAAAACCACAACAAAGAAAAAACAAAGTAAATAAACAGCAAACAGTATGGGAGCAGAGTTCTGTACTCCCGTCATGAAGCGAACTAGGGGATACCATCACTGAGCACAGTGTCTGGTATGGTTGGTTATTGGATACTGGCGGATAGAACTCCAATCAGACCATTGATGCAAAGGTATTGACTAGCAATATATGCACTAGGATTCCTTTGCAGCAGACCCCCCGTGGGATCGTAGCCACTCAGTCGCCTCCACCGGATCCGTGAAAAACTGAGTGGAACCCTCATAAACCACTCGAAGCCGGGCCAGATAAATCATGGAGTACATAACATTCCTCGCCCGAAGGCTCTTTTTGACCTCCATGAACTGTGCCCGTTGAAGTTCCATGGAGAAGTCTGGGAAAATCGAGATCGTGGCATTGTTGAACTTAATGGGGCCTTTCTGCCATGCCAAACACAGAGCCACATCCCTGTCCCTGCAGTTAAGGAGACGTGCCAGAAAAGGTCTAGGTGGGGCTCCAGGAGGAAGAGGCCTAGTGGAGACTCTGTGGGCCCGCTCCACCGCAAATGTTGGAGAGAATTCGTCTCCCAAAGTAGTTTTGAGCCAGAAATTGCTCCGGGTGTTGACCGTCCGAACGTTCCGGGAGCCCAATAATTCTGATATTATTCCGACGCATTCTGTTCTCCAGGTCGCCTGCTTTTTGCCTCCATGCATTCATAGAGCCTGCTACCCTCGTCAACTTGGCTTCCATGGGCGTGATGGTGTCCTCTACCTGGGATACCCGTGTCTCCACCTCCGTAATGCGGCCCCTCATGGCTTGCATATCTTGTCGGAGGCATCCCACCTCAGTGTGCACGTCCTCGATCTTCTCAGTTAGAGATGTCCTGGTTAAGGAGATGGCCTGCATCAGTTGTTCAGACGCCTGTTTAAGGGTTAACTCCTCTTGCTCACTCTCCTCCTTGCCTCCAGAAGGGCGGCTTTTACGCTGACCCTGTGAGGGGTTATTTTTAAGGGGTCTTGAGACGTCAGAATGATCTATTCTAGCATATTCTTTCAGCTGCTCCTCTCTCCTTAGAGCAGGGCACTCATACAGTGGCAGCAGAGCCCCAAAGGTAACGCAGATCTGTAAGGCCACGCAGGGAAATAATGTCCGGCTCCAAGAAGCAAACGAGGGCCCTTATAACCCGGGGAGGACCACAGCGCCCCACAAGACAGCAGCCAGGAAGGGACCCAGGCCCTTAAAGTAATAGCACCAGCAGGCTAGGTGACGTAGCGAAGAGGAGGAACGCGGGGCCCAATCTTTCAGGGCACTCACCGCTTGTCCTCCACAGTCCATGAAGGATATGTGCTCACCCGACCGTAAGCGCTGCAGCTATGGGGACCACCACCGCGTCTCACAGGAAGCGCGTGAGCTTCAAAAATGGCTGCCGCCTCTGCAGGCTCAGCCGGCTGGCCGGCCCAGCCTACAACCACCGCCAGCACACGGGAGTCCAGCAGCGCTCTCCCACGGGGGGGCCGAAGAGTGCCCGGCACAAACACCAGGGGGGTTGTTAAGACGCCAGTGAGGGAGCACGGGGCTCACGCTCCAGAGCTCTCACCGCGTCTCCCCTTCCCGCGGCTTCCGAGAAAAGATGCGCCGCTCCAGCGGCTCCACGGGGCTAGAAACTGCAAGTCTGTGCCTCCTTTCTGTCGGAGCGCACAGTTAAGATGGCCGCCGTCTCCCACAGGTCCCGCGTCCTCGCCGGCGTTTCCAGAGCTCGGCTCACCGAGGCTGACGATCCCGTCTCCCCGGGCACCGGATGACTCCTGGGCTCCAGGAGAGTAAGTTGTCTGCAGCTAAGTGCCAGTAAGATTGCTGGATTAGCAGGTTAATTACAGGGTACGAGGAGCTCCGTCTCAGCGCGTCTTCCTGGCTCACTACATCGCCACGCCCCCATCTTAGCACATCTTTAACACATAAAAAATCTGTGATTTCTTGAATGCACTTTATTCCTGTACGTATCATACGAATGAAACAGGGATGGCACACGAATGGTATACACGTACACATGGATGACCAACAGAAAACCATACAGATAGTAAAAACAGACTGTCTCAGGCATACTTTGTGAAGGGGGCCTTAGTCTGATCATTTAAGACATTAGAAATGCCCTTGCTTGTGCTGCATGATGGTTAAGAAATTAAGAGATGCACCTGAAAGTTTTGGACAAGAAGCGGACAGTAGCCACAAAGAAAACTTGCTCTGAGGTTGGGAGTTAGGAAAAGCTCAACTTTAAGCAGAACTTCTGCACCAGGGCCTATGACCCTTCAACTCCACCCCTATTTGGCAAATTAAAAGACTAACATTACGGTTCAGTTATTTAGAAACCATATCGGGTTCCAAGAGACTGATCTGCAAGAAAGAACACCCCTCACTATATCAAGCCCATATGACTTACAGTATCTTACTTGATTATCTTGAGGTCAGTATAAGAGCCTGTCCACATAAATGTTGTAAGCCTCCATAAATGAAACTTTGATCATCTCTTCATACAGAATGTTAGATATTTAATGGGTAATAATAATTTGTTGCTTTTAATTATACAATTGTCCATACTAAAACTAGAAATATTAGCAACTACTGAATGTAAACCAGCTCTCACCTTGGTCGGCATGGAGTGGGAAGCCCCAGCTTCAATAAGGACTGATGCCACATCCACCTGTCCCTCCCGGGCTGAGATATGCAGTGGGGTATATCCATTCGTGGTGGCAGCGTCTGGATGAGCCATGTGTTGCAGTAAAAGCTGAACAATTTCCGTTTTGCCCAGACGAGAGGCAATGTGGAGAGGTGTCTGCTCCTCCTGCACAATAGAATAGCGCCTGTAATAAATCTGCATAGATGATAAAGGTGATGCATATTATATAAATACAGTTGTGTGAAAAAGTGTTTGCCCCCTTCCAGATATCCTATTCTTTTGCATGTTTGTCACACTTAAATGTTTCAGATCACCAGACAAAATTAAATATTAAAGATAACAGAATTCAGTTTTTAAATGAAGGTATTTATTATTATTATTATTATTATTATTATTGAAAGAAGAAATCCAAACCTACATGTTCCTGTGTGAAAAATATGAAAAGGTCATTCATAAAATGAATGCAATCTATCTTACTGCTAGGAAGCTACTGACAAGGACAGGGTCTGTTCTCTATATAAATGATACATGGCACAAGAGACTGAGGATAGTTCCAGCATATCCAAATAATGCCAATGTTATTCACAGGATACAACTTACGAAGGAACAGTATATAAGATGCCATTCATTACCTTGTAGTTTTACCATAACATGTAAATTATTCTCTTGTGCGGATCTTATCCTGCAATTTAGTATACTGTATATCACAAATGTGCAGAATACATACATATAATAAACCTACCCTAGCTCTGGCATCCACCAGTGCGCCATTTCGTAGAAGGCAACGGACCACTTCAACCTGCCCTGCGCGAGCAGCCATATGTAATGCTGTCTCTCCTCGCTGAAATTACATAGATAAAAAATAAACGCATTGATTGATTTCAGTGTTAATCCAGTATCTTTGCTGTAAAGGTAATAATTGTTATTTTCATCAATATCTTCTTCCTCTTACCAATGTAGACCACTAGGTAACCAGAGAGAATGTCATGCCTATATGATGATGTCGTGTAACATTGGTAATACATTTAGCTTTTGATTTAATTACTGTTATAAAGATCTTACTTGCAATTAATGTAAGACTCTGATGAGCTTGGTATTAGACATTGGGGAAACCTCTCAATATATACAATGGAGGATTCATGGCGCAACGGACAGATCACTGCTTTATGATGATCTGCCTCCTTTGGCTTAAAACTCAGGCAGGACACGTCATTGTTGGGGCAAGGGATGCAAACCTCAATTTGTCAGCTCAATGACGTAATTCGGAAGTTATTATATGTGCCCGGCGCCGGCAATGAAGGTGCCTGCCAGAGATTTCAGCAAGAGGAAGGTCACCTATTAGTCATAAACCGGAGGTATGTGGGGGTGCAAATAACACTCAGACAGGCAAGAGACAGGCAGTGTCCAGCCCCCTGCACTCGCACCTGATTAGCATAAAACTTCTCACCGATTACAGAAATACAATAAAACAGATATCTCAATAAAAGCATGGTCTTAAACATCTTTACGTGCCCTTAAAGCCAAATCTTTAGTTAAGTGTCCAAACTCTTGCTCTTCTCCTCTACAGGCATGCACACCTTTCTTGGCCAAATATGAATGATTTTTTTTCCACGGGAAAGAGGAAAATAAGGGGGTGTCATACTCCTTAAAGGGGATTTGACAACTTTTTGCTTCCTCATATTAGACCAGTATGATGTAGGGACAGAGACCCTGATTCCAGTGATAAATCTCTTGCAGGGTTGGATGCTGTCATTTTGATAAAATCACTGTTTTATCTGCTGCAGATATACCAGTTTTCTGGATGCTGAGCTCTATATAACGCCGCACACATCACTGATTGACAGCTTGCCATATACACTGTGCATAAGTAGAAAGCAACAGTGGGGCTTGGGTTATAAAGAGCTCTTAAAAATGGAGGAACACATGGCAGCAGGTTTACTAGTCCTCTAGTTATAAATTGCTGATGCTAAAACAGTAATTTTATCCAATTTACAGAAAACAGCCCAGTAAGTGACACGTTGCATGAATCAGGGTCTCTGTCTCTACATGATGCTGCTCTCAGATTTGGTGGCAAAAACCTGGTGACAGATTCCCTTTAAAAGATCAAGTATATCAAAAATAATTTCCCCTGTACTGCCTTTCCCCGCATTTGCCATGAGGGAGAGTGTACCATGACTCCTTTGTACAGATAGGGCAAGGAGGAAAGCTGTGACCATATAAAAATGGCAGAGATCCTGTGTTATCAACAGTATATATAGGTGTAACCTTTCACTAATAAGGCTAGGGTCACACCATCCGACAGAATCAGGTCGATTATGCTGATCACACTCTAATCAGAGTGTGAGCACAATGTGATCCAATTCTCTTGAATGCAAATGGGAAAAATGTCTCCATTTCCTCCATTCTGTCAGTTTGTGAAAATCAGACTGAACTCAGATGTCATCCGAGTGCAGTCTGATGTTTTCCATGGACTTACTGACTTGCATGGCTGAGTGCAAACTGATAATCAGATCGAACTTGGGCATGCTGCAACTGTGCCAGTCCAAGGAAAAGAAAAAAGCACAAGTGCACAGCCCTATAGAATAACATTGATCCGAGTGCAATCTGAGGTTTTGTCGGATCACACTTGGACAAAAAATAAAGTCATGTGCACGAGCCGTAATCCTGATAAAAGCTGCCAAGTGATACCTACATAATTGGGACTACATGTCGGACTACAATGAGGCTTAGCTGCCAGAGAAAAATGCGAAATTTTAGAATTATTTGGAAATATAGTTAGCAATGGGAAAAATGAAAAATAGTTTTTATTGTGGGGATTTTTTTTACATATATCAGGGGAAAAAGGGGAAGACATAATTAACATACATAATGAGCAATACGAATTAACATTAATAACAATGTAAAATGTCATTACATTAATCAAGGGGGGAGGAAAAAAAAGGACAAAAGTCAGGATTAAAGAGGAAGGAAAAAAGGGGAGAGAGAGGAAAAAAAAGAGAGCACGGAAATGGGAAAGGAGGAAGGAAAGGGGAAAGGAAAGAACAAGGAAAAGAAGGGAGGAAGAAAAATAAAATGGAAAAGAGGGAGATGGAAAAGAAAAGGAAAAATAGGGTTAAGATGTATCTGAAAACAACAGTACAAAACATACCTCACATAGAAAGATTGGAATATGTATTTAACAAAAAAATTGATCACACTGTCTACCAAGCAAGTTTTATTAAGAACACGGTAATCCGCATTTGAAGGAAAAGAAAGGTTCCGTGAAGACGATGTGCCCTCATACTGGAAAGAGAGTTATTTTTAAGAGCAAACGCTCACTCAGGAACGGAACAGATGCATAACTGAAGCAAAGTGGGAAGGTGCATAATAATACAGGACTTTTTCTTTCTTTTGTAAGGTCACATGCAGTTTTTTTAGGAGATTTTGGAGCAGAAACTGATTGGATACTCTCGAAATCCTCATAAAAATGCCAAACTCCTTAAAGAACTTGGAGTTTCCGCTGAGCTTTTACTCCGAAAACTCAAAAAAAAGACCCTGAGCACAAGCCTTAAGAAGGGCAAATAATGGAACCCAGGTGGACCTTATAATCCTCAATGGGGTCCTCCGTTTCCATCTGTATCAGTTATGCAATGGATCCGCTTGGATGTTACTTCCATTTATCCGTTCCCAAAAACAGAACAGGAACAGATGAAAGGAATTTACAAACACAAGTGCAATAGTATTTCCAATTCACCATTGGATATGCGTGGGCAAAACCCCCCACTATATTGCCCAGCCAGTAAAGGAGGATGCACAAATGCACAATATTTGCAAAGTTACTCCACATTACATTAAGATTTAAAGTACACGTCCACTTTTGAGGGTACAAATGAGTCAGTCATTACCTGTGGGTAATTTGGTTGGTGGCATTCCCGCACCGCACAATTAGCACACGCATTGTATCAGTGACTCCTCGGAAGCACTCACCAAGGCTCAGCCTGCCACTCTACCTATACCCCATGAGTTTACCCTGCAGAGCCACATGTTCAGCTGGCACAAGCACATCACAAGCTCGCCACGACTGACACATGGACAGCTGCTTTCTACAGCAGCAGCAAAAGAATTATTCTAAACTGCGAGCCGGAACCAAATGGAAAAATAAAAGATTTTCAGACAGCTGTCACATTAATATAGTGAGCGGCAGTAACGGTCAGATTACACGGGCAGATATCTGTCCACTGCAAGTGACATGACCGGTTGATCATTACTGACAACTTACAAGGGCTGATGCTACATGTATATGGATGGCGGATAGATGACATAATTTGGGCCCATTGCAGTTTACATATAGTTAGCAGTACATTGTCCGTTCACACCAGCACATGTGCTGCCGACATCAATTACATTTCAGGTCATTCATTGACTGATCACTGCCATGATTACATGTGACAATGATTCAAGAAGCATCCAAACCCTGATTTATCTGATTATTGGCCCATAGTAGGGCGCTTCAGGCCAATCCTGGGGATCTGCTTTGAAATGGTATTCTCATCTGAAGCATTTGAGGCATGTTGACATGATATTCTATATATGATGAAGTTCCCAAACCTAGAAACTCAAACTTTTGGAAGAATTGGACCTTTAACCTCAATTTATAGTTATAAAGTGGTGGCCAGATGCTGAAGAGGAGACCACACTTGCACATGACATCACCCATGTAAAAATGGTCCTTTACAGCCTCTTTGAGTAGGATGGCGAAAAGGAACATGCGATCATGAATTGAAGCATAACCTTGGATATGCCATATATACTTCATATAGGAATACCAGCTTAGGGTGGTTTCACATTAGCGTTTCAGGGCGCAGCGATGGCCTGCGCACGGCCGCCACTAAGCCCTGCCCCCTGCCGCGCCTCCTCCGGTAGCTCCGCCTACGGGCGCATGACGCTGCATGCATCCTGAGTCCCCTATCTTTGTCACTGGGGACGCAGGCCGTGCGCAGTATGCGTTTGGCGGCGCATGCGTCCTTTTGACGGTGCGCCGAGCGCAACCAAATTGCAACAGGTTGCGTTTGGCGCTGGTCGGCGCACCGTCAAAAGGACGCATGCGCCGCCAAACACATACTGCGCACAGCCTGCGTCCCCAGTGATAAAGATAGGGGACGCAGGACACATGCAGCGTCATGCGCCCATAGGCGGAGCTACCGGAGGAGGTGTGGCAGGGGCGGGGCTTAGCAGCGGCCGTGCGCAGGCCGTCGCTGAGCCCTGAAATGCTAATGTGAAACCACCCTTAGATATTGCGATAATGTCCTGCTATGCTACGAAGACAGAATGTTTCAATGAATTACTGAAAGCACACAAGACAGCAACATGTAACTATCACACATGAGTACACTACTGACTCCTTCAGTGAGTAACAGAGAGATGCGTGCTGTGAGATTATCTGCTTTCTGTGAAGATTTAAGACCATTTATTATATAAGCCAATCTGCAGGTTTATTATTAACTATTATTATCTGTTTTCACTGGGATGCTTCTATGTCACCATTCAACATGACCTATTTGAAAGGAATCTGTCATGAGGTTTTTGCTCCGTCATATGAGATCAGCATGATGTAGGGAGACAGACCCTGATTCCAGCGATGTGTCACTTACTGGGCATTTTACTGCAGTTTTGATAAAATCTGTTTCTTTCTGCTGCAGATCTAGCAGTTCTCTGAATGCTGAGCCCTGTATAACTCCTCCCACATCACTGGTTGGCAGATTTTGTGTACACTGTACATAGGCAGAAAGAAGCCAATCAGTGGTGGGGGTGGGATTACACAAAGCTCATGAATATGGAGGACTTCATGGCAGCAGGTTTACTAGTCCACTAGTAATAAGCTCCTGCTGATATAATAGTGATTTTTACAGCATACAGTCCAGTAGATGACCCATCGCCGGAATCAGGATCTCTGCCTGTACATTAAATGGGTCGCAAAGACCTGGTGACAGATTCCCTAGCACTATTAGCATTTTCTCTGCACACTAGAATAAAGCTAATGACATGCACATCGACAAGTTAGCCAGTTTTATTGCATACACAAACTGAGTGAAATGATAGAATTATCAAACAGGTTGCATAATGTACAGTAAATCCGGTTATTTTATTTCAAGACATACTCACAATGTTAGTGACATCTGGAGAGGCTCCATTCTGCAGCAGAAGGAGGACTATGTTCAAGTGGCCCATGAAAGCAGCCACATGTATTGGAGTGAGACCAGACTGTGAAACAAACCAACAGGCATTTTACTCCCCTGCACGAGACTAATGGGGCGTCCACAGTTACAAGGCAGCAGATGTGGGAGAGGATAGAGAGAGGTGACAGTGAAGATCTCATGGCAGAGGAAACACAGAGACAGGACCAGGGGAAGCAGGAAATGGCTAGATGGATTGGAAAGCTAAGAAAACCTGTTCTACCTCTGTAATAGCCTGGATTGAGGCCCCATATTTCACTAGCAGTTCCATTACTTTGATACGGTTTTTCTTGCAGGCAATGTGCAATGGAGTAAAACCATTCTGTTCAGAGAAACAACTTGTTAGCGAGACTCATGCACGGATCGAAGCCTGCAAATCATGCAACCCATGCACACGACCCAACTGCTGTCACTCATGTCAGAGCTAAGGAATGAGCACACGCTGACCACACAATGGGGCACACAAATCATACAAAATACACCAAAAATAGGCATACTGTCCGTAGGATAAAAAGGGTGATTATGAAAGATGTGCACCATTTCTCATCTTGTACCGTGCCATGTAACAGATTTACACGAGGTGTCACCAATATAAATACTCAATGACAAATGTGTTCATCATCCAAGGTAAAATATTAAGAAGATCGTATGTTTTATTATTTATACTCACTAATGTCAAAATAAATTAAAGAAAATCTGCCACATAAATGACTTAGATTTCCATTCAGAGATGGCCTTTTTTTACCACTTTTGTAATTTTTTACAGTATTTTTCAATCATGATCATGTTATTTTATGTGACCAAGTGTTACTTGCAGGTACATAATGAATTTATTATTAAATACATTACATACTGACTGCTTTTCATGTCCTTTAGGTTGTTACATTTGACTGATTTTATTGTTTTTTACCCATATCGCATTATGTTCCAGGTAATGGTCATTTTCAAAAAAATTTCCTTTGGCTCTTCATATGATGCATGTTTTAAAAAGTTCTAATATAATACTTGCTAAGACACTTTTGGTGAGTGTGAAACATCAGACTGTACTCAGATGTCATCCGAGTGCAGTCTGATTTACACGGACTCACAGAATGGAGAAGATAGAGAAATTAAGTTCTCCATCTTCTCCGCACCTGTGATAAGATTTTCAATGCGAGAGAATCAAATCACATTAAGGGAACACTTGGATCAAACTCTGTCAGGGTTTGATCTGAGTGACTTTAGTAAAATCGAGCCGATACTCTCATATGAGAGAATATAGGCTCATGTGATCCTGGCCTAAGTGTAAAGGCTGGAGCGCCAGAATTAGCTTGTCCAATGACCTTGTGGATGGGATTGAGTGTGAAGTGTAAGGCCATGTGCACACGATGCAGATTTGCAGCGGTTCCGCAGCGGATTTTACCGCGCAGAAACGTTGCATATCCGCATTGTGATGTACAGTAGCTTTAAAATGAATGTAAAAAAAAAACCGCTGTGCAGACGCTGTGGATTTTTCCGCGGTACAAAATTCGCAGCATGTTACTTCTTTTGTGCGGTTTTCCATCTCCCCTGTCACCAAATCCGCAGGGGGAAAACCGCAATGGAAAACCGCACAAAAACCACATGAAAACCGCGTGAAAAATGGAAGAAATCCGCAGGAAAAATGCAGGTCATTTGACCTGCGGTTTTCTTCCATTCTGCACGGAAAAATCCGCAGGGCTCAAAACTCCGTCTGCACTCAGCCTTAGTCTTTGCTGACACCAATCTATGTAGGATACTAAAATCTGACCTTGACAGTACAATACTGGATAAGATGGCTGAATGGGCAAACACTTAGCAAATGAGGTTTAATGAAGAGTAATGCACCTAGGACAGAGTAATCCTATTGCTGCATATACATTAAATGGGACCATACTTGGGACTACAGAACAGGAGAAGAACTTGGGTATTCTGGTTACAAGTAAGCTGAGCAGCAGTACTCAATGTCAAGCAGCAGCTGCAAAAGAAAACAAAATATTAGGGTGTATAAAAAAAAGAAAATCCTGTGATCCCAACGTCTTGTTATCCCTTTATAAATGACTGGTGATCCAGTTTTGGGCTCCACATTTAAAAAAAGGACATTGAGAAATTAAGAGTCAGTTCACAGTTGGGCAACTAGATTATTACAATGGATGGAAGGCCTCTCATATGATGAGAGGTTGGAAAAGTTGGGCTTGTATAGCTTAGAAAAAAGAAGTCTTAGAGATGTAATTTACATGTATAAATATGTGTTGTCAATACAAAGAACTGGTACATGACTTATTCCTTTTAGAGCAGTCTGTGGAATGCCGACCATAAGAGGTAGTATGGCAGATACTATAACAGCTTTTAAAAAAGGACTGGATGATTACCTCAGTACACATAACATTGCGGGTTATAGATAATTTAGTGACAAAATGAACAATTGATGGAGAACGGTTGATCTTGATGGTCCTAGGTGTTTTTTCAACCTCTGTAACTATGTAATTGTTGTAGAGAAGTGAATGGAAGCTTACATAGAAGCCAATCAGCTGTCAATTAGTAGAAGATGCTGCTGAATATTTATTCCACAAGTCAAACAACAATTAATTTTCATAATTTGGAAAGTGTCCTGGAATATGTTGGCACTACAGAAATAAAATTGTTATTTTATTATTATGAGCAGCACATTGATAACATTACACAGATTAAATTTACAAGAGCATTTTGGTGACAGATGTTCTTTAATAAATTGGTTCAAAGATGCAGATATCAAGAATTAAAAAAAAAAAAACAAATCCGAGTCTCTCCAACTTTAGTTTATTTTACTCAACTGGAATATTTGATGTAAACTTTATTTTCTTTGATGTAGAACAAAGTAATGAGATCTTACCAGGGCACGGGCATTAGGGTTGGCCCTCTTGTCAAGAAGAAGTTTAGTTACTTTGTAATGTCCACAATGGGCTGCAACATGTAACGCTGTCAGGTAGTCCAGGGTGACATCGTCTACAGGGGCCTTGTGTTGTAGCAGGTGCTTTACACATTCCACGTGGTCTCCTTGGGCGGCCATGTGAAGTGGAGACAGTCCATTCTACAGCAAATCAACAAAGTGAGCCTTTAATTGTTTAAGAAAAGCCCTCGATGCCAAGAAAAACCTTCATTCTTACAGTTACTCCAACCTAATAATTCTTTATGACAAGATAAACTGTGATCCTAGAATTATTAGGTTTTTACCAAGATACTTTACCAGCCAACATACCTGTGCTGTTCCGTATCACAACAATATACCCAAAATGGGTAATAAGCCAAAAACTAAGGAGCGTCATTTGCCTAATAAACCCGATTCTCTCGGATGACAAAAGCTACAGCCGTCGGCCCCTGCCCTAATAGTCAGACATAGTAAATAAAGTAGTCACTTGCCTTGGTCCTTGCAAGCAGTGGTGCTCCTCTCTCTAGAAGCAGCTCAACCGCAGTGTCATGTCCACTACGTGCTGCACAGTGGAGTGGTGTAAGTCCATCCTGTGACAAAACAACAAGCCAGAACCTTTTAGGCATTTAATAATAAATATTAGCATACCTGACATTTTGAAAACACTAGCTACAATGTGCATAATTTGCAAAAATTAAAAAACAGCTATTTTATCATTATATAAGTTGTCATTAGCTAGGAGGTCATGTTTCACCATTTGGAGATTGGCAGACTGTAGCCAAGGTACAATCCCCTGGGAAAAGGTATGCAAAGAAGCCCAGCCAAGAGGAAGAAAGCTCTTTATCGCCACCTATTGGAGGTACATTAACTACCTAATCTTTCGACCTTCTGGAGAAGAGCTAATTTGCATACATTGGAAGTACAAATTCTATGGTGCTTCAATACCTTTAAATATATTTTATAAGTTTAATAGTAATGTTCCTTTTACACTCAACGATCCAAGATATGAATTGAACGCCAATCATCTAAAAACAAGTGCTCATCTTTTCACAGTGTGGAACACTATATAGTGCCACCTTTATGCTGATGACACTCAGATCTACCTCTCTGGCCCAGACGTCACCTCTTTGCTGTCCAGAATCCCAGAGTGTCTATCAGCCATATCCTCATTCTCCTCTCCCTTCCTCAAACTCAATGTAGACAAATCTGAACTCATCATCTTTCCCTCATCGCACAGATCTTCCTTACATGACCTATCTATCACATTTAACGACATCACGCTTTCCCCCTACCAGAAATCCGCTGCCTCGGAGTAACCCTCGACTTTGCCCTGTCCTTCAAACCGCACATTCAAACTCTCTCAACCTCCTGTCGCCTCCAGCTCAAAAAGATTTCCAGAATCCGTCCTTTCTTCAACCCTCAATCTACTAAAATGCTTGTGCATGCCCTCATCATCTCCCGCCTCGACTACTGCAACATCCTTTACTGTGGCCTCCCTGCTAACACCCTCGCACCTCTCCAGTCCATCCTTAACTCTGCTGCCCGACTAATTCATCTCTCTCCTCGCTACTCCTCT
Source organism: Dendrobates tinctorius (assembly GCF_039654945.1). Classification (NCBI taxonomy): domain Eukaryota; kingdom Metazoa; phylum Chordata; class Amphibia; order Anura; family Dendrobatidae; genus Dendrobates; species Dendrobates tinctorius. The sequence goes on from NW_027361698.1 coordinate 19,085,544, forward strand.
GCTTCTCCCCTCTGCAAATCTCTTCACTGGCTCCCATTCTCTCAGCGTATTCAGTTCAAATTACTAATACTGACCCACAAAGCCATCCATAACCTGCCTCCTCCATATGTCTCTGAACTAATCTCCCGATATCTTCCCTCACGTAATCTACAGTCCTCCCAAGACCTCCTTCTCTCCTCCACACTTATTCACTCCTCACCCAACTGCCTCCAAGATTTCTCCCGAATAGCCCCCATCCTCTGGAATTCTTTGCCCCAACATGCCCGGCTATCAACCACATTCGAATCCTTCAGACGGAACCTGAAAACCCATCTCTTCAGGAAAGCCTACAGCCTGCAATGACCCCGCTGTCTCCTCACCAATATCGGAGCTACCACCTCACCAACACTGGAGTTGATGCAACTCCCCAACCTACTGTCTCCTTCCCCACCATCCTGTAGAATGTAAGCCCGCTAGAGCAGGATCCTCTCCCCTCTGTACCAGTCTGTCATTGTTAGTTTGTTTACTGTAAGTGATATCTGTAATTTGTATGTAACCCTTCTCATGTACAGCACCATGGAATCAATGGTGCTATATAAACAAATAATAATATGTAATTTTCAGTAGTTATTTAGTTATCCACTAATATAATCCTATCATCTTGCAGAACAGGGAAATCACAATGCTAACCAGGACCAGACAAGATACATAATACTTTATCATTTCCTTTCAATGTTAGCAAATATCTTAATTGTCTCCTAAGGCCAAAATTCCCACATCCGTCTGTCACCATCAGTCAAAATCCGCAGTTTTGCAAAAAAAAAACAGATCCGCCATTTTTCTTGGCGGATCCGTTTTTTTTTCCCATTGACTTGCATTATCGGCGGATCTTGACGAATGGTCATCCGTTGGATCCGGTTTTTTACGGATCCGCCAAAATTTTGGCGTACGCACACATTCTCTCTCGGCACGGGTTCCTTTAAATTTCTGCCTTCCCCGGATCCGTCAAAGCAACGGTCCGGTAGCACACGTTGCTTTCAAAACAGTTGCGGATCCATGTCCCGCCATTTTCGCGGATTGCAACTGATGAAAAAGTTGTATGTGTGAAACAGGCCTTAGCTACTGACTTTTATACCGTATTGACTGAAATCACAATATAAGTGTGACATCCATATCCGATCTCGCCCTTCCTACGTATGCAGCTGCGGACGACACAAGCCGATAGTGGAACAGGTGAAAGGGTCCCTGCAGTATATTGTACACTTGCCAAGTTATGGATCAAAGGAAAAAATCTTGGGTTTTGTCTAGTAACATCAATGCTGACAACCATTAGTGATTTACTAATAAACTTGGTCTTAAGGGTCCGGAGGTCCTTTTTAGGAGAGGGAGGGAGGACTGTTATATCCATATCCAAACTAGCTCCTTCTACTTCTGCTGCTAGGTGGTGGTGCACTTTCATTGCGCATGATGTGTGGCGGCACTGGGGCAGTTCCCTTTATAGTTCTTGTCATGCTGTCCAGGAAGGGAGCTTGTGGGTTAATTACTGGACATTGTGGCTTTATTAGCTCCTTGCTGAGATCTGTGGGAGGGGTTTACACACTATTTTAGGCCCTACCAGTCTATTTCCAGTTGGCAGTTATAGATGACTAGATGTGTGCCCGATGCTATCCCATCGGGAGGGCAGTAACATCACGATGGGGGCAGCTTTGTGGCGCTGGGGGTGGCGGCCCACCCACTTCCGTGCAGTGACATCCGGCAGGAAAGATGGTGTTTTGCGGCCTGTGCTGGAGATGGTGTGCGGCGCCACCAGAGGGTGGCCGCACCCAATCTCCAGCACAGGTCTCAAGCCGCGTTCTTTCCTGCGGGCAGTGACTGCACGGAGGTGGGTGGGCAGGCAGCAGCGGGATACGGAGCGTGTAGTCAGGCCGGTGGGTCCTGGCGGGGGTATCCCTCTCATTACACCCTCTCATTATACCCTCTTCATTACACCCCTCTCGTTATACCCCCTCTTTACACGTGTTCGCAGCGGTGGCATGGATCCGAGCGGCGGCTGGGATCCAAGCAGTGACCAGGACCCCAGCGGTGGTCGGGATCGCAGCAGCGTTCGGGATCGCAGCGGCAACCTGGATCCAAGCAGCAGCTGGGATCCCAGCGGCGGTTGGGATCGCAGCGGTGGCCTGGATCCGAGTGGCAACTGGGATCCGAGCAGCGGCTGGGATCGTGGTCGAGATCGCAGTAGCACTTGGGATCGCAGGGGCGGCCTGGATTGAAATCGCAGCAGCGTCCTGGATCCGAGCGGCATCACTTGGATGTTCCAAAATGGTGGTTGGCGTACTTCCTGTGCGGCGCGGTGGATTGTGGGATTCGGGGACATCCAGATGGAAGTGGATGACAGACAATTTAAGGCAATTATATATATATATATATATATATATATATATATATATATATATATATATATATATATATATATATGGATACTTGCTCTGGTTCTCTCTCCTGTTGCACAACTCTGACTGAGCCAATTAATTCTATCCTTGACCTCGGAGATTGCGGTGACATAAGGAGCAGTCATGGAAAGGAATACTAATACTATGCAGAATGTCAAAACGTATTGGATTGACCATGACTGAAAAGCTAGAGCTGCCCCTATGACAAACAGAAGGTATGTGTGGCAACATCAAAGCATAAAAAGTGATTTTTGCGCTAAATACTGGGACGTTTTGCTTGAGACAAACATGTTAGTGATACAATGTGCATCACTAAGATGACATTGGGAGCAGTTTAATAGCACTAAGGGCCGTGACAGATTCTTTTTAAATTAAGCCAGCAATAAGGATTACTATGGCACTTAAAGGAATCTATCACCAGGTTTTGACACCTAATCTGAGAGCAGCATAATGTAGATACCAGAGACCCTGATTCAAGGGAAATGTCCATTACTAGGCTTCCTGCTGTAGTTTTGATAAAATCACTGCTTTATCAGACTGTCACTAGAGGACTAGTAAATCTGTTACCATTTAGTCCTCTATATTTATGAGATCTGTATATCCCTGCACCAATATTTTCAGCTTTCTGCCTATGCACAGTGTACACAGGAAGCTGTCAATCAGTGGTATGTGCGGGGTTATACAGAGCTCAGCATTCAGAGAACTGCTAGATCTGCAGCAGATAAAACTGTGATTTTATTAAAACTGCAACAAACAGCCCAGTAAGTGATACATAACTGTAATCAGGATCTCTTCCCTTACATCAAGCTGCTCTCTGATGGGTTAGCAAAAGCCTGGTGACAGTTTCTCTTTAAAAGGGTTCTCCAGAACCAAAGGTGAATAAAATACTAAATATCTATCTGTTAAATTGAATAATCTAATCACTTTCCTAATATTTTTCATTAACAACTGCCTACCATTCCTTCTATTCTAACTTCCTGTCTGTGTTTTTTTTTTTTTTTTTATTTCCAATAATGTTTAATTTGAGTATTAAGAAATCGATATCACCACCCTGAAACAGGACTTCATCAATGACGTCTGTTTCTGAGACTGGGTCGGTCGCTGATTTCCCAGCTTGACACATTCTCTACTTTTCAATGTGTACTGACAATGCGCTCTCTTGCCAGCTCGTCACTGCTCCTTGGCAAGGGAGAGAAATGTCAGTGTGCATTCAAAGAAAAATAGCACTGTGAACGGCGAGAATGCATACTGAGCATGCATCAAAACTTACAAATTCACAAGTAGCGCATGCTCAGTAGAGCAGGGACTAGCACAGCCCCTGATACAGATGTCACAGCTGATGCTTCGTTTCAGGTGGGGGGGACAACAGCTGCACCAGCCACCAGTGATCGCTGCCCTGACCCCCTGATGACATCCGGTTTGAGAATCCCCAGAGCATGCTGTGATAAACAAACTGTCATCGGACGAAAAAAAAATAAATAAAAAACAGACAAGAAGTGGCAAGAGTATAGATATATAGACATTTAGTATGACATTCACCTTTGGTCATGGACCATCCTTTAACAATTCTACGTCATTAAACAAGAAACACAGATCCAGACATAAAACTAAATTATTTAAAGATTCCTGATTTTCAAAAGAATGGATGCAACGTTATCATTTATAATTAATTGCTCAGCAGATTTATATCTTCATTATGTTCTGAATTATTTAGAGACCTCCAAATCTCTAAATGCTTCGATTATTCATTCACCATTAAGCTAAGAGGCGAAAACTCAGGAGGCATCTAAGGCACTGTATGTACTTCAATGTGTCTAAACCAAAGCTATAAAAAGGAATATGTCAGTGGAATCAACCCTATGCCATCCATATGGGAATGCCGGTCAAAGAAAATTGAATTAAATGATGATGATATCTGTAATCCAATGTCATATTACAGGGTAATCCATGTTTTTCTTAATAGGTAAATGAGGATTTAAGATCTATGGGCTGGACATAGATCTTCCTGAGAATCTGCCTCCAGAGCTTATTTTAAATGATAGTGTGTTTTACCAGTGTGTAGATCAGGAGAGCAGACTGTCAGACATTATATGTCTCACAATGGAACTGCACCATTTCATTCAAATAAGATCTGGAGGCAGATTGTCAGGGAGATCTACACTACCGTTCAAAAGTTTGGGGTCACCCAGACAATTTTGTGTTTTCCAAGAAAACTAATACTTTTATTAATCAAATGAGTTACCAAATGAATTTAAAATCTAGTCCAGACATTGACAAGGTTAAAAAAAAGATTTTTATTTGAATTAATAATTTTCTCCTTCAAACTTTGCTTTTGTCAAAGAATGCCCCCTTTGCAGCAATTATAGCATTGCAGACCTTTGGCATTCTAGCAGTTAATTTGCTGAGGTAATCTGGAGAAATTTCACCCCATGCTTCCAGAAGCCCCTCCCACAAGTTGGTTTGGCTTGATGGGCACTTTTTGCGTACCATACGGTCAAGCTGCTCCCACAGCAGCTCAATGGGGTTGAGATCTGGTGACTGCGCTGGCCACTCCATTACAGATAGATTACCAGCTGCCTGCTTCTTCCCTAAATAGTTCTTGCATAATTTGGAGGTGTCCTTTGCGTCATTGTCCTGTTGTATGATGAAATTGGCTCCAATCAAGCGCTGTCCACAGGGTATGGCACGGCATTGCAAAATGGAGTGATAGCCTTCCTTATTCAAAATCCCTTTTACCTTGTACAAATCTTCCACTTTACCAGCATCAAAGCAACTCCAGACCATCACATTACCTCCACCATGCTTGACAGATGGCGTCAGGCACTCTTCCAGCATCTTTTTAGTTGTTCTGCGTCTCACAAATGTTCGTCTGTGTGATCCAAACACGTCAATCTTTGATTAGTCTGTCCATAAAACTTTTTACCAATCTTCCTCTGTCCAATGTCTGTGTTCTTTTGCCCATATTAATATTTTCCTTTTATTAGCCAGTCTCAGATATGGCTTTTTCTTTGCCACTCTGCCCTGAAGACCAGCATCCCGAAGTCGCCTCTTCCCTGTAGACGTTGACAATGGCGCTTTGCGTGTGCTATTTAATGAAGCTGCCAGTTGAGGACCTGTGAGGCGTCGATTTCTCAAACTACAGACTCTAATGTACTTGTCTTGTTGCTCAGTTGTGCAGCTGGGCCTCCCACTTCTCTTTTCAACAAACTGGAGCAAGTTCAGAAAAGAGCGACCAGAATGGTGACCGGTCTGCAAACCATGTCTTATGAGGAAAGGTTGCAGGATTTGGGAATGTTTAGCTTGCAGAAGAGAAGACTGAGAGGAGACTTAATAGCTGTCTACAAATATCTCAAGGGCTGTCACATTGTAGAAGGATCATCTTTATTCTCATTTGCACAAGGAAAGACTAGAAGCAATGGCATGGAACTGAATGGGAGGAGACACAGATTAGATATTAGAAAAACTTTTTGACAGTTAGACTGATCTATGAGTGGAACAGGCTGCTACGAGAGGTGGTGAGTTCTCCTTCAATAAAAGTCTTCAAACAGAGGCTGGATAGACATCTGTCTGGGATGATTTAGCGAATCTTGCTTTGAACAGGGGGTTGGACCAGATGGCCCAGGAGGTCCCTTCCAACTCTACAATTCGATGATTCTATGATTCTACTCTGGTTAGAGCCTGTTTCTGCTCTCCTCTGAAGGGAGTAGTACACACTGTTGTAGGAAATCTTCAGTTTCTCTGCAATTTCTCGCATGGAAAAGCCTTCATTTCTAAGAACAAGAATAGACTGTCGAGTTTCACATGAAAGTTCTTTTTTCTGGCCATTTTGAGAGTTTAATGGAACAAACAAATGTAATGCTCCAGATTCTCAAATAGCTCAAAGGAAGGGCACGTTTATATCGTCTCTAATCAGCCAAACTGTTTTCAGCTGTGCCAACATACTTGCACAATGGTTTCCAAAGCTATTCTAACCATCCTTTAGCCTTCTTACACAGTTAGCAAACACAAAGTACCATAAGAACACTGGAGTGATGGTTGTTGGAAATGGGCCTCTATACACCTATGATGATATTGCATTACAAACCAGATGTTTGCAGCTAGAACAGTCATTTACCACATTAACAATGTATAGAGTGTATTTCTGAATCATTTAATGCTAGCTTCATTGGAAAAAAACTGTGCTTTTTTTCAAAAATAAGGACATTTCTTAGGCTAGTTTCACACTTGCGTTTTTTTGCGCTGCGTTTTTGCGCAAACATGTGCATGCGTTTTTTCCCCTATATTTAACATGGGTGCACATTGTCATGCGTTTGTACGCGTTTGTATGCGCATGCGTTTTTTTGTGCGTCCGACTGGTCTCAAAAAAACGCATGCGCACGGAATTCACCCCAAAACACATTCAAGTCTATGGGAGCGCTGACGTGCGCATGGTCATGCGCACGTCAGCATTTAAAAACGCATGCGTTTTTAGGTAAAAACCATGCGCAAAAAACAAGAAAACGCATGATGCGTTTTTTATGCGCGTTTGCACAGCGCACGCAGTGCAGTGTAAAAAAACGCAAGGTGAAAGTAGCCTAAGTGACCCTAAACTTTTGAACGGTAGTGTATGTAAAGCCTATAGATCTTAAAAGATCATTTACATATTAAGAAAATAGTGGATTTCTTTTGAATAAGACATTGGATCGCAGATATCAAGATATCATTTTATTCAACCTTCTATGACCTGCATGATCATATAGACGGCTTAGGAGGGTGAAACTACTGACAGATCCCCTTTAAACAGTAATCATTAGGATACACAACTGCAAAAATAAAATGTATACTAATAGATAAATACTTACAAGAGTGAAAGTTTAAAAAGGTTTCCCAACTACCGGGATGAGATCCTCAGATCCATTGTGAGACCACATGAAGGTGCAGAGTGCCCTGGGTTCCTCCTGATGCGTGACAATATTAGGCCTCATGTGGCTGAAGTGTGTAAGCAGTTCTTGCATGATGAAAGCATTGATCCTTTGGACTGGCCTGCCTGTTCCCCAGACCTGAATCCAACCGAGCACACCTGGGACATTATGTCTCGTTCCATCCTGTAGAATGTAAGCCTACAAGGGCAGGGTCCCCTCTGTATCAGTCTGTTATTGTAGTTTATTTACTGTAAGTGATATCTGTAATTTGTATGCAACCCCTTCTCATGTACAGCACCATGGAATCAATGGTGCTATATAAATAAATAATAATAATAATCCACCAACGCCACATTACACCACAGACTGTCCAGGAGTTGACTGATCTTTAATTCAGGTCTGGGAGGAGATCACTCCAGAGAGCATCCACTGCATCATCAGGACCATGCCCACTAACTGTAGGGATGTCATAGAGGCACGTGGAGGCCACACACTACTGAGCATCATTTCCTTGTCTTGAACCATTGAAATTGGATCAGCCTGTAATTTGATTGTCCACTTTGATTTAGAGTATCATTCAAAATCCAGACCTCCATGCGATATTAATTTTGATTTACATTGATAATTTTTATGTTTGATTTTTCTCAACGCATTTCAATATGTAATGAATGAAGATTTGAAACTAGAATATTTCATTCAGTTTTATCTAGGATGTGGTATTTTAGTGTTCCTTTATTTTTTTGAGCAGTAAATATGCAGTGGGTATGGAAAGTATACAGACCCCTTTACATTTTTCTCTTTTTGTTTCATTGCAGCCATTTGGTAAATTCAAAAAAGTTCATTTTTTTCATTAATGTACACTCTGCACCCCATCGACTGGAAAAAAAAAATAGAAATGTGGACATTTTTGCAAATTTATTAAAAAAGAAATACTGAAATATCACATGGTCATAAGTATTCAGACCCTTTGCTCAGTTTTGAGTAGAAGCACCCTTTTGAGCTAGTACAGCCATGAGTCTTCTTGGGAATGATGCAACAAGTTTTTCACACTTGGATTTGTGGATCCTCTGCCATTCTTCCTTGCAGATCCTCTCCAGTTCTGTCAGGTTGGATGGTGAATGTTGGTGGACAACCATTTCATTTTCAGGTCTCTCCAGAGATGCTCAACTGGGTTTAGATCAGGGCTCTGGCTGGGCCAGTCAAGAATGGTCACTGAGTTGTTCTGAAGCCACTCCTTTGTTATTTTAGCTGTGTGCTTAGGGTCAATGTCTTGTTGGAATGTGAACCTTCGGCCAAGTCTGAGGTCCAGAGCACTCTGGAAGAGGTTTTCATAAAGGATATCTCTGTATTTGGCCGCATTCATGTTTCCTTCAATTGCAACCAGTCGTCCTGTCCCTGCAGCTGAAAAACACCCCATAGCACAATGCTACCACCACCATGTTTCACTGTTGGGATTGTATTGGGCAGGTGATGAGCAGTGCCTGGTTTTCTCCACACATACCGCTTAGAATTATCACCAAAAAGTTCTATCTTCATCTCATCAGACTAAAGAATCTTATTTCTCATAGTCTAGGAGTCCTTCATGTGTTTTTTAGCAAACTCTATGAGGTATTTCATATGTCTTGCACTGAGGAGAGGCTTCCATCAGGCCACTCTGCAGTGCTGGTTGACTTTGTGGAACTTTCTCCCATCTCCCTACTGCATCTCTGGAGCTCAGCCACAGTGATATTGGGGTTCTTCTTTACCTCTCTCACTAAGGCTCTTCTCCCAATTTGGCAGGACGGCCAGGTCTAGGAAGACTTCTTCCAAACTTCTTCCGTTTAAGGATTATGGAGGCCACTGTGCTCTTAGGAACCTTGAGTACTGCAGAAATTCTTTTGTAACCTTGGCCAGATCTGTGCCTTGCCACAATTCTGTGTCTGAGCTCCTTGCGAAGTTCCTTTGACCTCATGATTCGCATTTGGTCTGACATGCACTGTGAGCTGTGAGGTTTTATATAGACAGGTGTGTGCCTTTACAAATCAAGTCCTATCAGTTTAATTAAACACAACTAAACTCCAACGAAGGAGCAGAACCATCTCAAGGAGGATCAGAAGGAAATGGACAGCGTGTGACTTTATGAGTGTCTGAGCAAAGAGTCTGAATGCTTATGTGATATTTCAGTTTTTCTTTTTTTAACAAATTTGCAAAAATTTCTACATTTCTGTTTTTTTCTCTCAAGATGGGGTGCAAAGTGTACATTAATGAGAAAAAAATGAACTTTTTTGAATTTACAAAATGGCTGCAATGAAACAAAGAGTGAAAAATTTAAAGGGGTCTGAATACTTTCCGTACCCACTGTATATCATTCCACTCAAATAGTTCAAATAATTTGTCAAAAGGCATTTACAAAGTGAAAAAGTTCAAGCATACATATGCTGCAGACAGGAAGTTGGTTACGTCTTACCCTAGTTTTGGCATCAATTTGTCCTCCTCGGTCAAGCAACAATTTCACCATATTGGTATTTCCTCTTTTGGAAGCCACATGTAATGGGGTAATTCCATTCTGCGTGGTAAAATTAAAAGTATTCAACAATACTGTGGGAATCTGTCTGTGAATCCGTTGGGAAAAGGGACATTATGCTATTCACGCAAATGGGAAAATGTGTTTTTATAAAGTAAACAAAATGTGTTCTTCTATGTGTGAAATTCAAGTGGCTTACATCTGTTCAAGCTGAAATAATTCAATTAATCAAGGCACGAAAAAAAGAACATCATAAAATAAGTTCACCACTGAAGACCATTAGGTAAGATGTAAAGTGAACAAGTATGATATGTCATACGTGCCACTTTTCATTTGGCACAAGCCAAGGCACGGCTCCACAAGCTTGTGGCTCAGAGCACCATGTTTAGATGTGGTGGAAATGTGGTACACACCGAAAATCTGCAGCAGTTTATAGCATTCAACACATGGATGGTTTAAGAGATATGCTGACAAGGGCCCTTTAAACTCAATCTGACACTAATATTAGGAGTTAGCAAATATTAATTTAGATTGTTTTTTCTTTTGTGGCCAGATTCCTTTTATGTGAACAAGCAAAGAACATGCGCGCTCACGAGGGATCAAAAGATAGGACAACGATAGTTAAGAATAGTAATATATTTACACATGTTACATAAGAAATCAGGACAATGTATTCAAGAAAAATTTTGCTGGGACTTCTTCTTTAAGAGGACCACTAATGAATATCCCTTAGCAAGCATTGTGCTAAGATATATAAATAATATTCAAGACGTTACAGTATAAATTAGTGGGAGAAAATCCCGTCCAGAAGTGCAGAATATATTTATCATATAATTATGATGATTGCACGGTATTCATGATTTATCTGTTCCTTCATCACACAGCCAGGGCCAGGAACACCATACTTTTAAGATGTGAAGCTGTACACGAGACTATAGGACACCAGGGGGCGCCATAACAAGAATGTAACAGCAATTTTTGGACGAAAGTGCATTTTGATAATTCTAATTGAAAAAGTATTGTTTTGTGTGATCTAATATAGAACTGAGAGAGTTCAGAGTGGCACACCATTTTAAAAAATTGTTGTAAGTCACTGAAAATAAACACATAAATAAATAGAATTTGGCTTTAAACAATTCTTAATATACTTACCCTTGCTGTGAAGTCTACGGCGGCTCCTCTGTTCAGCAAAAGTGTTGCCACATTGACGTTTCCATAATGAGCAGCGATGTGTAAAGGTGTAAAACCACTCTGCAAAATCCAAGAAAACAAGAAGGTAAAGCATAAGCGACAGCTTTTCCCACTACATTGTGTGAGGAAGCATTAGCCGGCAGTAAGAAACGTCAGGGCGCGGATGGAGGTCCATGAAGGGTCAGTACATAAGAGAAACATGTTAGGCAGCAGGAAGCCAAATTATAACTTTAGCAACAATTGGACTTCATTAGTAGAAGGTATATTCTGGGGTACATCAGGGTAAAAAGGTACATAAAGAAAATACTCAGATTACACACCGCGGGCGAAATAAGTATTGAACACGCCACCAACTTTCTAAGTGCATTAAATTGTAAAGGTGCTATTGACATGAAATTCTCACCAGATGTCGGTAACAACCCATCCAATCTACACAGACAAAAATCAAACTTGGTCACGTGTTCAATACTATTTTCACCTGCTGTAAGGACGCATTGAATGTTTAAAAACGGTGGATATCATGTGCGTGTTGTCTGGCGAATCCTGCACTCATTTGCTGATATGCATGTTTAGAGGGGTCATCCAGGACAAACATTTTGTATAGGCAGTGGTCACCCGGTCCCTGTCATCTGCAGTCTACCTGCACAACCGCTGCAGTCAATCACTGGCCTCTGTGGTCTCAAGCCACACACAGAGGTGTTTGTGAATGGCAGCAGCATTCACATAGTGTTAGGCGTCGGGTTCCGGGCACTGAAAAGCAGGAATCCCGAGCCTTGCCGTCGGCAGTCTCCCATTCCCCTCCAGCCACAGTGGAGCCAGCTCAGCAGACTCCACGATCCCGGCGTTCTGCCCACATCAGCATTGTGGGTTCGGTTGCTGCTGCCACCTCTGTTCCAGTTATGGTAATGCAACCTGTCCAGCAGCAGAAGACTCCAGAGTCTAAGTCCTTCCTTCAGTCCACTGATTATGCTCATGAGACGATCTCCCATTGGGGATCAGGAGTCACATGCTCATGTCCTTCTCCAGTTCTGATTGGTCTATCTGGAGGATGAGGAAGGTCCTGGGAGGGCACGGCTATGAAAGACTTGCATGGAGGCCCCGCCATGCGCTATCATAGACTCTGAGGCTAATGCATTTAGTGTATGTATGATGGTGGATGAATGAGCCTGGTGACTGACGCATTATAATTCCCCCCTTCTTGGATATTACGCATGAGTTAGGGTTAGGAATTAGAGTCAGCACATTAGCTCTAACACTGCATAGCGCCGCAGTGTTGCTCCTTATCTACCGCTAGCGCCTAAGGCGTCGGCCAGTATAGGCCTCCTTGGCCACTGCTACCGCAGCGTCCGCTACAGTAGCGCTGTGCGCTGTGTGTGCGCTTGCCAGCACCATTGTTTGGCTGGTTAGTGGCGTCCGTCAGGGCGGACACTGCACACGTTGCAAGCAGTGGTTCACACCACCGTGACCTGTGACGCTAACAGGTGGTACGTTTTACGTGAAGTAACGGAGCTCGTGCCTGCTAGCACCGGCTCAGTGGTTACCCACTGGTGTCCGGCTTTCCTCCTACACGCCTTTCCCTCATTGTTCAGCAGCAGTTGGTCACCTTTGCACGGTGGGCCCGGGCTGCAAACGCAACTCTTCTATTATTTCATCTTTATTTATTGGGTGCGTTCCGCCAGCCCGTAACACATAGGTGGATGGTATATGGTCTGCACAGAATTAGAGAGAGGTGGGGATCACTATACCATTGGTAAGGAGATTACAAAAGGCAAGTAATAATGGTTTATTTCCTGGACATTGCCTAAAATTATATTAAAAAAAAGTTTAATGTTTAAGGATGAATAAATAGATTATATCCATTGGAAAAAATATCTAACAAGATCATGTTTAATTACTGTATTTTCATAAAGGAATGCCAATAATATGACTGCATAGATTGAGTGATATTTTAATGTCCGGGGGTTACTGCCGGTTTGTCAGCATTGTACTGTTGTAATGTGCAGTTTGATGGCCTGCAAGGGAAGGCTCCCAGCAGAAATGACGGTGTGAGCAGAACTTGTGCTCCTCCACCTCCCTGCAATGCAGCACTAGAAAGTGTTTATTTCAGCAGCCATTAATGGACACAGCATCTGCACTGAATGCTATGGGTTAGTTATGATAAGCAATTACACACTCACTACAGATTGCCGTACGGACATTATATCATAGTGCATATTGTGTTTTGTATGGTATATACTATGTTGCAAATCTGCATTGTGAAAAGCCTCTGAATGTCAGACGATGCTGGTACATGGCATTATGTCTGCCAATGATTACATTGTTCAGAGACAATCAATCTGAATGTATAGGGAGGACGGGGCTTTATTGACATCTGCTGCAGTTTGGTTCCGAAGGTCATGTATGAGGCAATGTGTGGACATGGTTTCTTCATATAGATAAATACCCTCAGAATGGAGATACCCTTTAGAAGCAAATGTCAATTACTAATATCTGCTCTGTAAGAGCATCTAGGCATCATAGAGGGAAGTCTCCATCTTGGTACCTGCCTCCAAGAGCCAGGATGGAGAGCTAGTACATAAGATCAGCTCCGGCTCTGGTGGTCCATACCCATCCATGCATTACAAGGAAAAATGTGTCAAGAACTAAACCAGTGGTGATCAGCTGATTTCAAGGCTTCTAATTGTTGAGCAAGACTTTTAGTCCAGCCTGCAAGCTCTATACTTCTTTAATTTGTACATGGCACTCCACAAACAGTAAAAAAACTCCTGAGGCTCCATGAGTTCTTACTCACGGCAAATGGTGCTGATTACCAAGACGGCTTTCATTAAAAAAAATACTGTACGTAATTGTAATTTTGATTAAAGATTTTTTTTTTGCGGACACACAGTCAGCAAAAAACACAGATGTTTGAAGAAGCACCATAGACTTTAATGTGTGTGTTCTATCCGTGAAAAAAACATGAAGACGATTCCTGAACGTATGAATGAGGTCTTTGTAGGTTGTCTATTGTCATGATTTAGTAATTTAAATATCTTTAGCCTGAGGTCTCACATAGCTGTCAGCACACATGCCGAGGTGCTGTTGTGATGTCTCATAAAAGTCGCTGTCAGATATAATATTAGAAATTCATTGATAGTTTGATCTTAATGGCTGCCCAGTAATGTAGAGACCCGAGCTCTTTAGCAATAAGCAATTTGCACTGAATTTCCAATACTTTACTGAAAACCGCTGCGACTTTCCTTGTATCACAGTTGTACCTAGGCCGTGCAGTAGCTGCATTCTGACCACATTGTGAGACCCCATTGTTCAGTCTGAGAAGAAAGAGCTTTCAGCATTTTCAGATTTCTCATTAGTAGAGAACGCAAAATCTCTGTGTTATACCCTGGCCAACAAAGTTACATTTAGAAGTTCTATAAATGTATGAACTAATAAGGAGCAAGGAAGAAATACAATAGATTTGGGTGGTAAAAGAGCTTTCTGCCAAATCATTAGTTTAGCTTCATTATTATTTTCCATTCTTGAGCGTTGATTTCCGTGACCACAGCTACATCGGGGAGATTATTTATACAGTGTATACTCTATGATAATGGCACTGTATACTACATATATAGACTGACATTTTGCAGGTTTAGAGCAACTAAACCTCATCCACTCTGGATATAATGTTCTCTCACTTCCTGCCGATATCCGAGGTTCGTCCTAAGGAATTGAGAGAACAGCAGCTCGACTGCTGTCATACGAGTCTCAAGATGGCGCTGCTACGGGAGGGGAGTATAGGGTCTTTTTATTTTACCTTGGCTTGTCCTAGTAGTGGACAATTCCTTTAGCATTTAAGAAGGATTACTAATTTAGAGTCACATGTCTGACATCTCGGACTTTCCACTCATACCATGTTTTATAGATTATGCTACCTCTTTCTTTCCTCCTGTGTAATCTCCCACGTTCCCTCTGTCACACATTTACATTCAGGAGAATTACATTGAAAGCTGATACTATTCACTACAGTGGAAAAAAAGTCGTAATCTGTGTACAAATGGGAAAAGGCAGAAAATACAACAATAGCATACTCGATGACAGCGAAGATGCATGCAACATATCAACAAGAAGGAATATATTAGAGATATACCTCTGTCGTCCTATTCACCATCATCTGAAGTTGCATAATTTGGAAAAAGAGCACATATTAGATGCAATGGACAAGTCATCACATTCAACAATTTATTTTTTTATTGCCACTGGCTGTAGGAACTGCCATAAACATTTGTCTGCACTGTAACATACAACTAAGCTAAAAGCAATACTACTATATATGACACTGTTTGCCCCTAGTCTCTTAAAGACTAGATACTATACGCTCTTCTCTATGATCCACTCCTTGGGAAGTTTTAAAAGATCAGCCTAAGACCCCCCAATAGGTGGCACTAGAGAGGCAGCTTTATTTGTTCTGAAGGGGATCTAATTTGCAGATCTTTTTTTCCAGGGAACATTGCCTGGGTTATACTGCTCCCTCCATTAGTTTGGCTAACCCCATCGATGTGGCTAACTGATGTTTTGGGCAGACACAGAAAGTATATTGCCTTGGTTCTTTTGATTGAAAGAAGACAGAAGTCCATTGAGCACAACCTATAATCTGTCGTGTAGATCCAGAAGAGACGCTAGTTTGATTTATATTCTTAGTCACGATGCAACGTTAGTTAAAAACTTGACCAGGGTGGTTACAATATGTAGGTTTTCTTAACAACCTTCCCGACATCTGCTGTACATGTATGGCGCAGCGGACAAGACATTTCCGCAAACCGCTGAAAACATGCAGGGTGATCAAAAACGTTATGTAGTCCAAAATGGTAGCAATAAAAACTTGAATTCATGCCAAAAAAACATGCCCCTACTCAGAACTGTTGCTTGTTAATGTAAAATTAGAGACTTTCCACATTACTAGTAACTCAAAGGCACTGGAATAGCGACATGAAAAACCATCCAGTAAAATTCATGCAGCCAATGTGCCCAAACCGCAGGTAGCCTCATCGTGTATGGCATAGCTGCAGTGGGGAGAACTTAACTTTGAGTTTTACCAATATAAAAATTGTGGGGGCCTCACACCCGACATATCCACCGATCAGCTTCGAATTGCTCGGACACCTATCGGAACAAAGCAATCTACAGACAGAAGACAACAGCCCCGTTCACTGTTTAGTGGCCACTGCCAAGTTCTGTACTTTAGCTACCATGGAAGTGAAGGCACTGCAGTCCTTTGCAGCAGCTACTAAACAACACACGGTTCTGCAGTGTTCCACTCATACACAGCTAAGATCTGGCATCTGCTGGAGGATTTTTCAGCTGATTACTGGGAAGTCGGATCCCCTTAAATCTCATACTGAGGTATGTCATCAATTGTTAAGTCCTGGCCAACTTATGGGTGCAAAAGCTGCTCACTTGTAGTTCCCGAAATGGGGTCATTTAGTGGGTTTTCTGCAGTTTTGGCACCACAGGGCTTTGCAAGTTGCACCTTCAAACTATGTAAGCAGCAAAAAAAAAAATAGTGTTTCTTGCCTTCCAAGCCCAGCCATGTTACACAAACAGAAGTATCTGACCACATATTGGGAATTGCTGCATTCAGGAGACATTGTGTTACAAGGCTTGTAGTCTGTTTTATCCAACAACACCTTAGGAAAATCAAGAATTTGAGGCCAAAACATAATTTTAGGAGAAAAAATGAAATTTTTAATTTTCATGTCACAGCATTATAAAATTCTATGAAGAAGCTATAAGTTCAAAATGCGGTGCAAGAGCAGAAAAGTCCTGATGATGTTGAGAGATTTGGATCAGTGCTTACACTGCCCCATCTGAGGAGATGACCCCAGACAATGAGGGCACTTGCGTGAAATATCGAGCAGGTGAGGCAGGTCTCTGAAGCAAGGGCGACCTGTCAGTCAGAAACCAGAAGCAGGCGGTGAGCGGGCAATAGGAAGAGAAGCAGGAGAGCTACGTGCCTTCTCCCACACACTGCACTGGTAACTCATTAGCATAACATTTAAATGATGAATTTCTCTAAACTGATAAAGTAAAATTCTACAAGCAAAGTAAGGATTTAATCAGCATTAACACACCTTTACACACATGCTATTATTTAGGACTGGGATATACTGATGAGAGGTACCCTTTAGCAGGTTATTTTTATCAACTAACAAAATGCAACGTGAATGAACAAAAGAGAAAAATAAATCAAACTTTGCCTTCAAAGCAGGATAAATTCTTCAAGGCGCACTTGCAAACTGAAGGAACTAAGCAGGGAGGATGTTCCAAACATCTCTGGAGAACCAACCACAGATATTCTGTATTTTGTATTTGCAAAAATTCTTCCACTGAAGTAACCCCAGACAAACACGAAGATGATGAGATTAGAGCTCTGGGAGGCCATAACATCACTTCCAGGACTCCTTGTTTTTCTTTATGGTAAATATAGTACTTAATTAATTAGCTCTGTTTGGGGTTGTTGTCCTGCTGCACTATAAATTTGAAGCCAATCAGATGCCTCCCCGATGGTATTGCATAATGGGGATAAGTATCATCTGGTATTGCTCAGCTTTGTTGGTATCATTACTCCCACCCAAATCACATATTCCATTTGCTGAAATGCAGCCCTAAACCTGCAAAGAGCCTCCACCATGCTTCACTGTTGCCTGCAGACTCCCATTATTTTGCCGCTCTCCAGTCCTTCAGGGAACAAACTGCCTTCATTTACAGCTAAATATTTCAAATTTTGATCAGTCTAAAGCACCTGCTGCCATTTTTCTGCACCCCAGTTCCTATGTTTTAGTGCATAGTTGAGATACTTGGCTTTGATGCCACGATAAAGGTATGGCTTTTTGACTGCAATTCTTCCATGAGGACAACTCCTGGCCAAACTTTTCCAAACGTACGTGTCTTTCATCTGCTGCACTAACTTTTTCCTAGGACGACCAATTCTTCTAAAATTCCTGAAAGTTGCCCATATCTTAATGCTTTGTCAAATGAATTTGAACATAACTTCTTGAATTCCCAGTCTAGAGATTACTGATGCAATATGATTATCTTGCTGCAGTGCTACGTTTTATCGTGGTGTATGACCTGTGATTTCCACAACCTCACCTTTGTAGCAGAGTTTGGTTGTTCCTCACCCAGTTTTAAAGGTACCGTATATACTCGAATATAAGTCGAGATTTTCAGCCCAAAAAATTGGGCTGAAAGTCCCCCTCTCGTCTTATATTCGAGTCATATACAAAGGGGGTCAGAGGGGGAGGGGGGGCGGGGGTGTCAGGTCATACTTACCCGTCCTGACGCTGTGTCTTGAGCCCCCAGCTTCTCCCCGTGCTCTCTCTTCCTGCCTTCAGCGGTCACGTGGTGCCGCTCATTAAAACTCATGAATATGCGCATATTAATGAGCGGTATCACAAGACCGCTGAATGCAGGAAGAGAGAGCGCGGAGAAGCTGGGGACTCAAGCGACAGCGTCAGGACGGGTAAGTATAGCGATACTCACCTGTCCTGCGTCCATGGCTGCTTGCTGCTGTCTGTCATCGGTCAGTGACTTCAGACAGCAGAGGGCGCGGTGACGTGGTTAGTGCGCGCCGCGCCCCCTGCAGTCTGAACGTCACTGACTGATGACGAGCAGATAGCGGTGAGCAGCCATGGACGCAGGACAGGTGAGAATCTGACACCCAGCGACGGAGAGGTGAGTATGTCATTTTTTTTTATTTTTACATGCAGCAGCAGCATGGGGGCAGCATATGGGGGAACAACCTATGGAGCTATTATGGGGGCAGCATATGGGGGAACAACCTATGGAGCTATTTATGGGGGCAGCATATGGGGGAACAACCTATGGAGCTATTTAAGGGGCAGCATATAAGGGAACAATCTATGGAGCTATTTATGGGGGCAGCATATGAGGGAATAATCTATGGAGCTTCTTGTGGGGCAGCATATGGGGGAACAATCTATGGAGCTTCTTCTGAGGACACCATATGGGGGAATAATCTATGGAGCATTTCCCACTCTAGACTTATACTCGAGTCAATAAGTTCTCCCAGTTTTTTGTGGCAAAATTAGGGGGGTCGACTTATACTCGGATCGACTTATACTCGAGTATATACGGTATTCGGGCAGCACGGTGGCTCAGTGGTTAGCGCTGCAGCCTTGCAGCGCTGGGGTCCTGGGTTCGAATCCCATCAAGGACAACATCTGCAAGGAGTTTGTATGTTCTCCCTGTGTTTGCGTGGGTTTCCTCCGGGTACTCCGGTTTCCTCCCACACTCCAAAGACATACTTATAGGGAATTTAGATTGTGAGCAGTGAAAATGTGTGAAAACTGTAAAGCGCTGCGGAATATGTTAGCGCTATATAAAAATAAAGATTATTATTATTATTCTCAAGTTATTAAAATGCTTTAATTAGCTAGACACCATGAACATACGCAAGTTTACATTTGACTTGCTTTTTCTATCTCCTGTCATTCTCCTACAATGAGAGTTTTCATTTTACATCATGCACAGCTGATTTCCATAGAACTTGGCCACCAAAGATTAACTGAGTGTATGCAACAGGTACATTCCAGGGGAGGAGTTAACTCCTAACATGCTAGTCATCTTTCCCCATTCATTTATATACAGCAGTTACCTGCTCACCTTCCTCTGCCTCCCTCTCAGCTCCTAACCACAATCTCCCCGACATGCAGCAGCATCACGGCTCTCACTTTCCTGAGCAGTGTGATTGTTCAAATGCACTTTTATCTCTATATACAAACACAGATATAGTAATGTAGACTTAAGAAAAAAATACTGACAGCAGAATGTGTTTCAGCACAAATTGTGCTGAGGTTTATAGTGCTACTAATAGTAATGCAGTTCTGCTACTTACCAGAACTGTCACTCAAGGAGTGCCTGTCCTGCCAGAAACAAGGAAATAAGGAGAATGCAGAGTTGTGAGCTGCTCAAGAGACAACTTGAGAACACCCCTTTAAGCCTCTTATACACCTGTTTCTGTTTCAGTTGATTCCAGTTTCATCCTACATATGAAAATGATTATTATCCCCGGTTGGGTATAATTGGTTACCAATAAACCTGACTATAATTCTACAAAATCCTTGACTTTGTGCGATTGTACCTAGAAGAAATGATGTTATTTTGTAGGAAAAGGATGGTCGGGTAACACCAACTATTGATTTAATTTACTTTTTTTTTTGTTCATTCACTTTGCATTTTGCATTAATTGATACAAAGACTAATAACCTATATGAAAGCATTCTTTGCAGCATTTTTTGCACACCTGTCTAATACTTTTGTACAGTACTGTACATTAATCCATGGCATCATTTTAATAACACAGGCAACATATAGGTGTCATCTAATGTGCATGTTTGATAACTTACCTTAGACTGTACATCAGCATTATGGTCATTTTGAAGCAAGAGGGCTGCAGACTTAGTGTCATCCTTCCTGGCTGCAATGTGCAAAGCTGGAAGTCTAACCTTCCCCTTTGTATCATTCTCCAAAAGAATAGCAACCACCATGTTGTGTCCTTGCTGCAGAGCAACAGCCAGCGGAGTGAAGCCATCCTGTTGGGAAACACAATTAACACCCACACGTTATAGCTATGATGTATAAAAGCTTTGCAATGTGATATTACAAAGTTAATACTTTCATACTTTATGCATTTTAATAACATTGATAGTAATATGCTTTTTTTGGTTTCAAAATGCAGAAAAACATACAGAAATAAGAAAAAAAAATAGAATATATCACTACCCTAGTTATGTCAAAGCGGCATCAATATAATATATGAGCACACAGTTATTCAGTGCTGTCACACACTACTTCTAATGTTTCTTCACAATTTGTAATTTTTCTCTATATACAGTATCTCTAAGCTGCGATGTTCTCTCACTGTTCAGATTTAGTACAAAGCAGCTACTGCATTCCCTGCCTCAGATTTTATACAGGCTGATAGTCCCTTCCAATTGGCTGTGCTGTGATAACTTCAAGGCATTATGGGTAAGAGTGCTCGGTTGTGCCTGAGATTATATGATATTTCTGCTTTGGAAAATGAAAATCGATTCACTAGTTCAAATTTGCTGGGTCCAGTGAATTTCCAAAAAATGAACACAAATTCAATTTGCATTGAATCGATTTGCTTATCTCTGTTTGTGAATGTAATCAGTAAATGGCAATATTCAGGTGCCAAAGGTGATGTTACACTTACCTCTGTGGCAGTGCTCTGATTGGCCCCATTTTCCAGCAAATATTTCACAACGTCAAGATGGTTCTCTTGGGCAGCCATGTATAGAGGGGTGAATCCATTCTGTAAGTAAAGGCAAATGTAACATTATATTTGTCTTTCTCTAAATATGCTGTTCGTGATACAATGAATTACTAGTTTAACAATTTAGGTTTTATAAAACTTTATTTGTACATGTCAAAATGAAAGTTAGATACGAGCAAACAGACAGTTGTAAGTTAGTTACATGAGATAATTAATAAATGTATTAAGTGTCCATAGGATACAATGGACAAAAAAAGATGAGAATCTGGATGAACAGGTATAAAGAGAAGCTGGAAAGTTATAACACAAAACATTTACCCTATGTGCTAATTCGGACCAACTGCAAATTTTAGCAAGAACATACTAAGCAATACAAAATTGCATTTTTAACATCACCATCTACAAGTGATGTAGAGCAAGTACTCGGTTGTGTTAAAGGCCAAAGAAGCAAAATATATTATTACTCCATATAGGGTTTCCTAATAAAGTACCTGTGGGATTTTTTTTATTCTTTTTACAGTGACAAACTCCATTATGGTATTGGGTATATTGGGGGTTGAAAAGAGGCATTTTTGGTACAAAGTAGGATTGCTTTGTCTATCTCATCATTAAGGAACGTTCTCAATTGTTCATAGAAAGGAAAAACTTCAAAACTAGGTGGGAAAAGGTGAGTCCATTCACTTGGGACATTCGTTCACATAGTCCAGCCAGAACCAATGAAATCTTGGGGCGGTATAGTATATCGAGAGATGAATACATGTCTGGCTAAAGGGCTCGTTTGGTTTAGAGATAATAGGTGTCCCACTCCTTTGCTGCCAGCCAGTCCAAATCTTTGTCCCGTTTTGCGCAAATAGGTAATATTGTTGTTTCTCTAATTTTGTGTGAAAATAAGCCAGAAAGAAAAAAAAAACAGAAATCTTGAAGAGAGATTGTGAATACATTTTGGGGAAAGAATTCTACAAATGAAGCTTCTCTACTACCAAACTGGGTGACCGATGGCACATCTGGTTTAGGTAGTTGAGGATGTGATGTGTAAAGGGATAATTCAGTTTGTGTTAGGCGTCAGATTCCCGGCACTGCACAGCGGGAGTCCAGAGCCAGACATCCTGTGGTCTCCCATTCTTCCTCGATTGCTCCGGGTGTTGCTCAGCAAACACGGCGAGCCAGGCTTGCTGCTCAGACTCGCTCTGACAGCCTGGATGTTGCTGCCACCTCTGGCGCAGCTATAGCAGCGTAACCTGCTCTGCAGGGAACTGCTCCTGAGGCTAAGTCCTCATGCCGTGCTACTGGGCATGCCCGCAACTTGACCTCTCACTGGAGAGCAGGGGTCACATGCTCAGGCCCTACGTCGGATCTGATTGGTCCTTCCCAAGCTAATGGAAGGTCCCGGAAGCGCATCGCTATAAAAAGCCCGCATGGCGGCTCGGCGATGCGCTAGTGTAGCATATTATGCTGTGTGTGTATGGTGACGGATGTGTGGACTGGTGACTGACGCATTATGAAACCCCTTCCCTCGGATATTACAAATGGTGACAGAGAGTTAGATAGTCAGTCTAAGCTTGTGGCAAGCTACACGCCACGTGATCCGCGCCTACACTAGCGTCCGTCGGCGCCCGTGTCTCAGCGCCGACGTCTGCGGCTATACCTGCCGCTGCGCTGCACTAACCGCAGCTACCCTTAGTCGCTGTTGCGACGCCGCACGCAGGTCTCTGTGACATTAACAGAGCCGTGTCTCAGCATCACATTGCCTCTTGCGACTCTGTGCCAGAACAGAGCCGTCCTTAGCGTTCGGGTGACGTTAACCCGATCGCAGTACCTCATTGATTAGGTGCATCTGCCATTGTTCAGCAGCGGTCTTGTCACCTACCGCACGGTGGACTCCGGGCGGCGAACGCACCTCCTGTTATTTTATATTTGGTGCGTTCCGCTGTCCTAACAGTTTGGAGGTCTGAGAAAGCTTTAGTGCCAGTGCCTGCATTAAATTCTTGTACCAAATTCCCTGCTTTCACCAATCCAAATTCCAAACAATGAGTTATTTCATTCAACTAAATATGGTATTAGGCTTATCTTCTCAGAAGTCAAGTTCTATTGCTTTAATTATTTCTTACATTTCATTCATTTCATGGGGTTGTTTTCTGGATAGGATACTCATTTTGAATCAGCAACCATGCCAATTTAGGCATGCCCCAATACCCAATATTGAAAGTGTCTAAAAATGCTGTAATTTACTGAGCTTCCGTATATGTGACAATCGTTAGTAAGTACGGTTGTTGTGCCAGTAGTCTTTGGGGCATGTTGGATTGACCCTATGACTGCATAAAGATATGATTTGCAGTTCTTTGATATATGACTATGATGGGAAGTTTTGGAATATTGCTGTAGTGTCAAATATCTCCTTAATACCGCCATACGCAAAGTGTCTCAAAAATCTTTAGTTTTGCCTAAGCACCTGAATTTGAGACCACAGAAACATGATACCCCAAAGGCAGACAGTTTGAACCTCAGTCCGTTTTAACATTTAAAGGAGGATAGTCTTGCTGCAATCTAAGAACAGAAATATTTATATGCCTCCAGGATCAGATTTTGTCATAAATATCATTCTTGCATCTAAACGCTGTATTATCAAGTATAATAGTGGTTTCATCTTGCTCCAATCCATAAAATAAAATTCCATCCCCCTCATAGTCTCTTTATGAAACATGCCTGACCTTTGTTACTTGCTGAATTCTAATTAATGCTTATCAGTCAGAGCAGAGTTGCTGTATCCTATCATTATTTCTCCCCGACACAGGGTTGCCCATTTGTATGAAGATTTTGTAAAGCAATTCTGCAGTTTTCATAAATTTCATAAGTCACTTTAAATTGTCAGGGATAGTACACTATAAAGACATAGTGGCAGGATAATACGGTCATGCGAATTTCCCTAATAATATGCAGTATGGAAATAACATTCACTTAACAGAAATCTTCAGGTTTTTCCCATCTAAAAGTGGCATAATGTAGAGACAGGGTCACTGATTCCAGCAAAGTGTCACCGGGCTGCTTACTCTAGTTTTGATAAAATCACTTGTTTTATCAGCAGGAGATTATCACTAGAGGACTAATAAACCTGCTACCATCTAGTTCTCTATATTTATGACCTCTGTAGAACCCCCCAATAATGACCGACAGCTTGTATTCACTGTGCATATGCAGAAAGCTGCCAATCAGTGGCGTGGACGGGGTTATATAGAGCTCAACATTCAGAAAAATTGTACATCTGAAACAATGATTTTATTAAAAAAAATACAACATGCAGAGATACATGTCTGGAATCAGGGCCTTTTCCATATTCATCATGCTCTTAGATGGGATAACAAAAACCTGAGGACAGATATATTTTCAACAGCCCCCAGATTATTGCCACATACTTCCACCTAATCAAGTAATTTTTGTTTCATTGCAGCCATTTGGTAAATTCAAATAAGTTCATTTTTTTTCTCATTAATGTACACTCTGCACCCCATCTTGACTGAAAAAAAAAACAAATGTAGAAATTTTTGCAAATTTATTTAAAAATGAAATACTGAAATATCACATGGTCATAAGCATTCAGACCCTTTGCTCAGTATTGAGTAGAAGCACCCTTTTGAGCTAGTACAGCCATGAGTCTTCTTGGGAATGATGCAACAAGTTTTTCACACTTGGATTTGGGGATCCTCTGTCATTCTTCCTTGCAGATCCTCTCCAGTTACGTCAGGTTGGATGGTGAACGTTGGTGGACAGCCATTTTCAGGTCTCTCCAGGTATGCTCAATTGGGTTTAGGTCAGGGCTCTGGCTGGGCCAGTCAAGAATGGTCAGAATTGTTCTGAAGCCAATCATTTGTTATTTTAGCTGTGTGCTTAGGGTCATTGTCTTGTTGGAAGGTGAACCTTGGGCCAAGTCTGAGGTCCAGAGCACTATGGAAGAGGTTTTCATCCAGGATATCTCTGTACTTGGCCGCATTCATGTTTCCTTCAATTGCAACCAGTCGTCCTGTCCCTGCAGCTGAAAAACACCCCCATAGCAATGATGCTGCCACCACCATGTTTCACTGTTGGGATTGTATTGGGCAGGTGATTAGCAGTGGGTGGTTTTCTCCACACATACCGCTTAGAATTATCCCCAAAAAGTTCTATCTTCATCTCTTCAGACCAGAGAATTTTATTTCTCATAGTTTAGGAGTCCTTCATGTGTTTTTTAGCAAACTCTATGAGGTATTTCATATGTCTTGCACTGAGGAGAGGCTTCCATCAGGCCACTCTGCCATAAAGGCCTGACTGGTTGAGAGCTTCAGTGATAGTTGACTCTGTGGAACTTTCTCCCATCTCCCTACTGTATCTGCGGAGCTCAGCCACAGTGATGGGGTTCTTCTTTACCTCTCTCACCAAGGCTCTTCTGCCACGATTGCTCAGTTTGGCAAGATGGCCAGGTCTAGGAAGATTTCTGGTGGTCCCAAACTTCTTCCCTTTAAGGATTATGGAGGCCACTGTGCTCTTAGGAACCTTGAGTACTGCAGAAATTCTTTTGTAACCTTGGCCAGATCTGTGCCTTGCTACAATTCTATTTCTGAGCTCCTTGGCCAGTTCCTTTGACCTCATGATTCTCATTTGGTCTGACATGCACTGTGAGCTGTGAGGTCTTATATAGTCAGGTGTGTGCCTTTACAAATTAAGTCCTATCAGTTTATTTAAACACAGCTGGACTCCAATAAAGGAGTAGAACCATATCAAGGAGGATCACAAGGAAATGGACAGCACGTGACTTAAATATGAGTGTCTGAGCAAAGGGTCTGAATACTTATGACAATGTGGATTTTCAGTTTTTCTTTTTTAATACATTTGCAAAAGTTTCTACATTTCTGTTTTCTTTTCTGTGAAGATGGGGTGCAGAGTGTACATTAATGAGAAAAAAAATGAACTTTTTTGAATTTACCAAATGGCTGCAATGAAACAAAGAGTGAAAAATTTAAAGGGGTCTGAATACTTTCCGTACCCACTGTATGATGGTGCAGAAGGCGATAATATACTGTATGCTGTGTCGTTCTCAAGACAAATACTCTAGCTATTTATCTAACGCAAACTCAATGTTCCCTTAGAATAAGTGTCCTTAGACTGAGAATGCAAGGCGTGTGCAGCTGTGATCAAATGTACTGACCAGACCGCTCTTTTCTGCTATGCGGAGATGGAATTACCAGCCACTAAGTGCTTAGTTACCAGTACACAAACTATTCCTGTGACATGTTGGGTACAATGTTAAAAATGTTTCATGCTAATGTGACATCTAAAGAATGAAATGATAGAGCAGCCGAATATGCATCAAATAATGTATTCTACTTTGCGATCCCCACTGACTGCAATTTACTGAGGAACCACTCAATAACAAAAAATATATATTCTCAGGTAATCTATAACCGTAGAAAGTTAAATGAAATCTTAACAAAACAGTAATTTAGATTATTAATTCTGGTAAATACTCTGTGCAAAACAGAGGTTAGTCTATAGAACTCCTGGAGAAAGCCAATGACAGCTATTTCCAGCAGTCTCACTGACTGACAGCATGGCCGGCTGTCAGTTAGTCCCGGGGGGCACGGTTATAGCCACCGCTCTCTATACACAGAGCGTTGACTGAATCAGCGCCGGTGTCGCTCCCGTGACTGAAACCCAAATGTTACCGGTTGGATTAAAGTTCATTTCCTCCCGGCAGCCCGGGTCTAAGTGAAGGCGGCAGGTAGGTTCACATATTAACCTACGTATTAACCCCATATCTTCAGATTAATAGCATTTTTCACGTGACAGTTTCCCTCTAAGGATATGATATCACTTATTCATTGCTGGAGGTTTGAATGCTAAGACTCCCTTGGTCTGGGAAAAAGGGACACTGCAGGGACCCATCTGAATAAAGCGGAGGCTAAGCATGCACAACTCTGCTCCATTCACTGTCTATTGGACCGAAAAAAAGTTAATTAACACTATAGGCTACTATCCTTGACAGTCCCATATAGAATGAATGAAGTAGAGGTGTGATTACTAGAATCACAGTATCTGATGATCCTGTGCTCACGATTAGTGGAGATCCAAGTATCGAATCCACAGCGATCAGAACGTTATCCTTTATGCTATGGATAGGACATACCATTCAATCTTGGGAAACCCCTTTCAATACAATCACAAAGCAAAATTGTATCGTGAGGTGTCAAGTTTAAGTGGGTTTCACACAAAGCAGCCATGTCCCCAGTATAACAGAATAATCAGCAACCCAACTTTTACAGCTTAATAACTACGTGCCAACTGCAATCATTCAGCAATGAATCACAATGGATGCAAGATCATTGGCCTTAGCTCATAAACAAGTAACTACGAACAATTTATAGCCAAGACAGATTTAGAAATTGTATTTCAGCAGCTCCTTTGCACTGTTGCTAGTGAACAATATTGAAGAGTTCTTACTTTTATAATCTATGAATGTATTTATGTGTAGCATGTCATCTTTTACAGCAGGGATGGCAAACTCAAATAAATACACAGACGGCCAAAATTAAAAGCTTGGACAAACTCTGGGGCCAATCTTCATATTTATATAAAATGTCTACAAATGAGGAAGTTTTATCTTATCAAATACAATGATGAAGTTTTTCACATGCATACAAACTTAAAGGGGTTGTCCCACCAACAATACATTTTAATTAATAGATCTTAGAATAAAATATTGATATAATATTACATGTTCTGTAAAAGCAGTAAAAAGCATATGGCTTAAATTAAACATGTAATAACAAAGAATAAAAAACCTTGAGTAATAAAGATATTAAAGTATGATCCAAACAAAAGTGCCCTCAAACACAGCATAATACTGCCACAGTGCCCTCCACACGCACAGTATGACGACCCTACTGTACCCCCCTCTCTCAAACCCCCCGACAAAGAATGGTGACCCCATCACAGTCGGATACAGCAACTGTACTTCCCAAACAGCCCTCCATACAATATAACTACCACAATAAGTGCTCCATACAGTATAGTGGGCCCCATATAATCCTCAAAACAGTATAATGGTCCCAAATAGTGCTTAGAGTATAAAGGCCCCACATGGTGATCCATAGAGTATAATGGCTGCACATGGTGCTCCATAGAGTATAATGGCCCCACATAATGCTCCATAAAGCATAATGACCCCACATAGTGCTCCATAGAGTATAATGGCCGCACATGGTGCTCCATAGAGTATAATGGCCCCACATAATACTCCACAGAGTATAGTGTCCCCCCACATACTGCTCCATAGAGTACAATGGCCTCATATAGTGCTCCATACAGTATAATGGCCGCACATAATGCTCCATCGAATATAATGGCCTCACATAGTGCCCAATAGAGTATAATGACCACACATGGTGCTCCATAGAGTACAATGGAGATACACAGTGCTCCATAGAGTATAATGGCCGCACATATTGCTCCATAGAATATAATGGCCCCACATGGTGCTCCATAGAGTATAATGGCCCCACATGGTGCTCCATAGAGTATAATGGCCGCACATATTGCTCCATAGAATATAATGGCCCCACATGGTGCTCCATAGAGTATAATGGCCCCACATGGTGCTCCATACAGTATAATGGCCCCACATAGTGCTACATAGCATATAATGACCCCACATAGTGCTCCATAGAGTATAATGGCTGCACATGGTGCTCCAGAGAGTATAATGGCCGCACATAATGCTCCATAGAGTATAATGGCCCCACAAAATACTCCACAGAGTATAATGTCCCCCCACATACTGCTCCATAGAGTACAATGGCCCCATATAGTGCTCCATACAGTATAATGGCTGCACATAATGCTCCATACAATATAATGGACTCACATAGTGCCCCATAGAGTATAACGACCACACATGGTGCTCCATAGAGTACAATGGAGATACACAGTGCTCCATAGAGTATAATGGCCGCACATATTGCTCCATAGAATATAATGGCCCCACATGGTGCTCCATAGAGTATAATGGCCCCACATGGTGCTCCATAGAGTATAATGGCCGCACATATTGCTCCATAGAATATAATGGCCCCACATGGTGCTCCATAGAGTATAATGGCCCCACATGGTGCTCCATAGAGTATAATGGCCGCACATATTGCTCCATAGATTATAATGGCCCCACATGGTGCTCCATAGAGTATAATGGCCCCACATGGTGCTCCATACAGTATAATGGCCCCACATAGTGCTACATAGCATATAATGACCCCACATAGTGCTCCATAGAGTATAATGGCTGCACATGGTGCTCCAGAGAGTATAATGGCCGCACATAATGCTCCATAGAGTATAATGGCCCCACAAAATACTCCACAGAGTATAATGTCCCCCCACATACTGCTCCATAGAGTACAATGGCCCCATATAGTGCTCCATACAGTATAATGGCTGCACATAATGCTCCATCGAATATAATGGCCTCACATAGTGCCCAATAGAGTATAATGACCACACATGGTGCTCCATAGAGTACAATGGAGATACACAGTGCTCCATAGAGTATAATGGCTGCACATATTGCTCCATAGAATATAATGGCCCCACATGGTGCTCCATAGAGTATAATGGCCCCACATGGTGCTCCATAGAGTATAATGGCCGGACATATTGCTCCATAGAATATAATGGCCCCACATGGTGCTCCATAGAGTATAATGGCCCCACATGGTGCTCCATACAGTATAATGGCCCCACATAGTGCTACATAGCATATAATGACCCCACATAGTGCTCCATAGAGTATAATGGCTGCACATGGTGCTCCAGGGAGTATAATGGCCGCACATAATGCTCCATAGAGTATAATGGCCCCACAAAATACTCCACAGAGTATAATGTCCCCCCACATACTGCTCCATAGAGTACAATGGCCCCATATAGTGCTCCATACAGTATAATGGCTGCACATAATGCTCCATACAATATAATGGACTCACATAGTGCCCCATAGAGTATAATGACCACACATGGTGCTCCATAGAATACAATGGAGATAAACAGTGCTCCATACAGTATAATGGCTGCACATAGTGCTCCATAGAATATAATGACCCCACATAGTGCTCTATAGAGTATAATGGCTGCACATGGTGCTCCAGAGAGTATAATGGCCGCACATAATGCTCCAGAGTATAATGTCCCCCACATACTGCTCCATAGAGTGTAATGGCCCCACATAGTGCTCCATACAGTATAATAACCCCACATAGTGCTCCATGAAGTTTAATGGTCCCCACATTAAAAAAAAAAACCTCTGCTTGTTTCCCCATTGCTCTTCATGACTTCGCCAGATCACAGATAACCCCTTTAAGTATCTCTTTTTTTAAGCAATTTATAATTGTGGTTTCTTGCCACGTGTCAGAGAGACTTTAAGTCCCCTCAGACATAAGTGCCATTGCTCCATAGGAATCCCTTATAACAATGCCTCTGTCACTACAGTATCTCTGCACTATCTCTGTATATTTCTGTCTATTTCTCTATCTCTATTTCATGTGTGATCTACCCTTCCACACTTACACAGCATGAATATTTTTTTCCGCTCTATAAGCTCACCCTGCATAACTTTCCTCATTTTTGCACTTCAGTCCATAGATCAGACATGTCCGCATTGCTCACTGTGACCTCATTGGCAGAAGATTGTCCGATGTCCTCTGATAAACTATAAAACATCCCTGGCAGTGTTCCATATTAATCCAATGCAAATCCCCTGTGGCTAGGTTATCCGTCACATTATAAAGAATCCTCCTGCTATATAACCGTGGTCATGATCATGTCGATTCTAAACTGTAAATCCAGCAATGACAATCATTTTAATCCAGCTCATGCTGCAAAGTAAAACTGTAGGAAGCCTTGCCAACGCATGCCTTAGTGACTTACATAATGTCAAGAGCAATTTAGGTGAAAAAAATTGTAGACTCTCATTGCCATGTGATTATTTTGCAGATGACAACAGGACAATTGAGTATAGCAGTCTCCCACAGAGCCCGCATGCAAGGATCCCTGTCTATAAAGCAATGAAAGAATCTCACGTGAAGACGGGTCTCCTGCTGCCAGGTTTTACACGAACATGTTCATAAATTATCAACTCCATACTTTTTATAACTTTCAGAAACTAAAACAGTGCTGAGGGATGATAAAAAGTGTAGAAATTCTAATTCGCCACGTTCGACAATTTTTTAATGAAAATTTGATTATGCAATTCTCAGGTACTAATAGTAGAGGGATGATTCATTATAAGGCTGTGCCTAGAATCGGATCAAATCTAAACCAACCGCTCTATGTCTGGACAGGCTCTTACCCATGATGTAATGCAGAGGATGACGCGCGTCTCGCGTTTAGATTTGATCCGATTCTCAGCACAGCTTTATAATGAAGCATCCTTACTCCCCCACTATCCCTAAGTATGTCTTAGGTTTACACAAGCACAAGCACTATGCACTTTCTTACTGAGGTTAAATAAAACCTTAGATGTAAAGACGGCTGTACATGCCTCACTCTACCTGATCTTTTCTTTGAATTTTCTCTGGAACTGATTTATTTGTTGCCTAGATGTATTGATATACAGGGGTTGTATAAGTAATGGAAACACCTGGAAACATCAACATAAGTTAGTTTAATATGGTGTAGGTCCACCTTTTGCGGCAATTACAGCCTCAATTCTCCGAGGTATGGATTCATACAAGGTGTGAATTGTTTCCAAAGCAATTGTAGCCCATTCTTCAGTTAAAACACTCTCCAGTTCTTTGAGCGACGATGGCGGCGGACATCCACGTCTAACTTGAATCTCTAAAACCGACCATAAATGCTCAATAATGTTGAGGTCTGGGGATTGTGGGGGCCAGATGAGATGCTCAACTTCATTACAATGTTCCTCGTGCCATGCTTTAACGATTCTAGCTGTATGAATTGGTGCATTATCATCCTGAAAGATGGCGTTCCCCTCCGGGAACAGTGCTTGAACCATATGATGCACTTGGTCGCCCAAAATGCCTAAATAATCGCGGCTGTTAATTCTTCCATGAAGGGATATCATTGGCCCGGCGTATCTCCATGAAATAGCACCCCAAATCATCACAGAACCTCCGCCATGTTTTATGGTTGGGAGAAGGCAGTCTGGATGGAATGCTTCTTTCAGCTGTCTCCAAACGTACACTCGGCCGGAGGTCGGAAATAGGGTAAACGATGAATCGTCTGAGAATATCACGTTTCCACTGCTTGAGGGACCAATTCTGGAAGTTTCTACACCACTCTAAACGCTTGGAAACATTTGTCATTGAGAGCAGCGGTTTTCTAATTGCAGCTCTTCCATGGAATCCAGATTTGAGCAGCTCCCGACGAACAGTTTTCGTGGAAACTGGGTTCTGTAGGTGTTCATTGAGCTCAGCAGTGATTTTCGGAGCCGTGGTATTGCGATCCTCTCTCACAATTCGCTTTAGAGTCCGACGGTTTCTCTCAGTCAACTTCGACTTTCGGCCGGACCTGTGCTTTGCTACGGACGTTTTTCCTTCTTTTTCAAACGCAGTCATTACTTTGGAGACAGTACTCTTGACACGCCAAGCATTCGGGCACTTTATTACATTAGCGCCGGCCATACGAGCACCAACAATTTGGCCTCTTTGAAAATCCGAGAGGTCTGCCATTGGTATCAGGTTCTCATCAATGTTCTTACAATTCTGCAAAACAAACAGTTCATTTACATACACATATCACATAACACAAATAATCAACTACAAAACATTACCATATGTCACGGTTTACATGTTTATAACATGTTCGAAGATTATGATGCCAAAACATTAGGTGTTTCCATTATTTTGTCCAACCGCTGTATGTTTTCTGTCATGAAAAATGGATTACGGAAGCATATCGCCATAAAATACTAATTTTATTCAATCAATTACAAAAGACACAAAGATAAAAACATGTATAGAATAAGATAAAAGGAGATGAGTATCCAATATAACAACAGAGTACATATGCACTATATTAATAAAATGCTCAGTGCTAACACTATGTGCATTACCTGTGAACAATTAAGCAGCAAGAATACACAGACTGATAAGTGATACAGTCAAAAAGACCCCAATGTATAGCCCTCTTAGTAAAATATAAAATAATTCCACCAAACAGTAGGTGGACAGAGCTAACAATAGGGTCACAACAACTGAAGCACAAGTGAAATACTTATTACTGCCATGCATAACTGCCTAGATAATGGTTGATCTTAGAGAAGGTCTCTTATCTAATAATTGCACCAATCCACAGACAATGTCCCTAGATGGTGTACAGACACTTCCATGAGGGAACAAAAACCTACTACTATATGAAACTGTCAAATGACAGCTGGGTGTAGAAAGCGTGAATTAAGAGATAAATGGTTGCATGCATATTCAACTAATATCTGCAGAGTAGATTGCACATAAGCGTAACGGTAGAAAACCCAGAGGGGTGAAATAGAGCATATGACCGGTGAGGATGATGGTCCCTGACGCGCGTTTCGTGTGAGCTTCGTCCAAGGGGGTAAGTGTGTTTGGTTGCAGTAGTTGACTATCGCTTAGGCCGCGTTCTGTCTGACAGGTCCAGGTCGCCTCCCCCTCGTGGGGCGCTGGATGGTGGGAGTGGCCGGATGTTGGATGGAGTGGGGCGTGATTGATAATGGGGTCACACGCTGGAAGCCTCGGCCCCGTTTATGCACAGATGTATCGGATGGTGACATTAGGGACCTTATTTAAGGTTAGTCTGTTTCTGCAACCAGACACACTTACCCCCTTGGACGAAGCTCACGTGAAACGCGCGTCGGGGACCATCATCCTCACAGGTCATATGTTCTATTTCATCCCTCTGGGTTTTCTACCGTTACGCTTATGTGCAATCTACTCTGCAGATATTAGTTGAATATGCATGCAGCCATTTATCTCTTAATCCACGCTTTCTACACCCAGCTGTCATTTGACAGTTTAATATAGTAGTAGGTTTTTGTTCCCTCATGGAAGTGTCTGTACACCGTCTAGGGACATTGTCTGTGGATTGGTGCAATTATTAGGTAAGAGACCTTCTCTAAGATCAACCATTATCTAGGCAGTTATGCATGGCAGTAATAAGTAGTATTTCACTTGTGCTTGAGTTGTTGTGACCCTATTGTTAGCTCTGTCCACCTACTGTTTGGTGGAATTATTTTATATTTTACTAAGAGGGCTATACATTGGGGTCTTTTTGACTGTATCATTTATCACTCTGTGTATTCTTGCTGCTTAATTGTTCACAGGTGATGCACATAGTGTTAGCACTGAGCATTTTATTAATATAGTGCATATGTACTCTGTGTATATTGGATACTCATCTCCTTTTATCTTATTCTATACATGTTTTTGTCTTTGTGTCTTTTGTAATTGATTGCATAAAATTAGTATTTTATGGCGATATGCTTCCGTAATCCATTTTTGATGACAGTTATGTTGGAAGAGCCATTTTTCTAGGCCTAATTGTTCTGATTAACCCTGTATGTTTTCTGTTTACTAAATAAATTGATACTTTTTATACATCATACTCTGGAAATATTGCTCCAATTTTTTCACTGTGATGTCTATGCCTTAGCCCCATATCTGTGATGTCTATGCCACAGTCCCATGTCTTCTGTGAGATCTATACCGGAGCCCCATATCTCATGTGATGTCTATGCCCCAGCCCCATCTCTGTGATGTCTGTGCCACAGCCCTATGTCTCCTGTGATGTCTATGCCCCAGCCCCATGTCTCCTTTGATGTCTATGCCCCAGCCGCATGTCTTCTGTGATGTGTATACCACAGCCCCATATCTCTTGTGATGCCTACGTATAACACAGACCCATGTCTACTGTAATGTTTATTCTGCAGCCCCATGTCTCCTGTGATGTATATGTCCCTGAACCATGTTTCCTGTGGTGTATATATCGCAGCCCCATGTCTCCTGTGATGTATATGCCCCAGCACCATCTTCTGTGATGCCTTTACCACAGCCTCATGTCTCCTGTGTTGCCTATGCCGCAACCACATGTCTACTGTGATGTCTATACCGCAACCCCATGTCTCCTGTGACGTCTATTCCGCAGCCCCATGTCTCCTGTGATGTCTATGCCCCAGCACCATGTCTCCTGGTATGTATACATAGCAGCCCCATGTCTCCAATGAAGTCTATACTGCAGCCCCATGTTGCCTGTGATGTCTTTAACACAGCCCCAAGTGTTCTGTGATGTCTATGCCGCTGTCACGGGGTTACAACGACAGTGTGGAGCCAGAAGACTGCAGCGTCTGATTGCTCCTGCTCCAAAGCTGCAAAGAAGCACTTCTCATTCATTTTAATGGTGTCTATTCCTTCTGCAGAACAGGGGTTAATCGGCCATATTGGAAATCTCTGTGCTCACAGCTGAGCTCAGTTAGCCACTCCTTTCCCCTTTATAATCTGGGCTCTATTGCAAATCCTTGTCAGAGCTAGTACTTGCTGCATAGCTTCTGGAGGGAGAGGTGTTCATATGAGGAGAGTTGGAGGAGTTATCTGTGACTGTTGCTTGGTTTGTATGTGTGATAATTCCTTATCCTTCTCTATTTTGGTATTCCCCTACCTCCATGCTCCGATGCATTCCTTTGTTATATGTGAGTGATAATTTTGTAAGCCTGGAGTTTTCTGTTAACCCTTGTTTGTGTTGCCTTGTTTGTCGAGTTGGTGTACTACGGTGCACAGTAGCGCCCTCTTCTCTGGGTGGGAGAAGAGAACAGAGGGAGGGCTGACTCAGGAGATAAGGCAAGGGTGGAGGCCACGGCATCTTCACCTTCAGAAGTATCCCGGGGAATAGGGTGAGCTAGGGCGCTCCCTAGTTTTAGGGACAGGGAAGGAGCCCCTGATCCCGGGTCACCCGACACCTGTGTCGTAACAGCTGCAGTCCCATGTATTCTGTGATGTCTATGCCCCAGCCCCATGTCTCTTGTGATGTTGTCTATGCCTCAGCCCCATGTCTCCTGTGATGCATATACTGCAGCCCCATGTTTCCGGTGATGTCTATACCGCAGCCCTATATCTTTTGTGATATTTATACTGCAGCACCATGTAACCTGTGATGTCTATGGTGCAGCCCCATGTCTCCTGTGCTGTCTATACTGCAGCTCCAAGTCTCCTGTGAGGTCTATGCCGCAGTACCATTGTCACGGTCACGTGTGTAGGGACGCAGATGATTCCGCAAGGCGGACCCATAACACACGTGACCCTGGATACACCGCCTCCAGTGGGGCGCATTTTAATAATAAAACGTGCAGGTGGATACGCCGCCTCCACCTGGCGAATTTAGGTATTACACGTTATACAATAAATCAAATGATAAAGGGGGAACCTGGGAAACTTTAACAATGATGGGCCCTGCGATAGGGAATGTGGACATGGAGACCTCCTAAGCTCCCCTGAGCCAGTGTCCCTGCACTCCTTACATTCCATAAACAGGCTCTGCACCTGTCGCCGCACGCGTACCTTAACGCCCTTGCTCACCCTGACCCTAAACCCTCACTAGGGAATGGGTCGGTGCGGAGACTAATCCCACCACTGCACTAATAACACACATGAGGAAAGAGACAATACAGGGGAAACACCACTTAGCTTTGCTCTGTTGCGTGCGCTCCTAGCAACAGAGCCCACCACCTGCGTGCGTCTTCTCCTCCACCCGGATCCATCACCATAACAGGACCCTTCACCTTAGTGCAGCCTTGGAGCAGAGTCCAAAACCAGTTGCAGCTGCTTAGTACCAGAGTCCCAAGGAAGTGTTCAGCTTCTGCCACGAAGTCAAGCATGCTTGAGTCCAGCTCAGCGGCCAAGTCCCACATGGTGAGTGCCACTCTCCATAGTAGCCACTCCACCAGACCATGCAGACACTTCCCGCTGACTCCATCACTGCGACCCCACCATGCCATGCCAGCCCTTCATCCAGACACCATAGCTGCAACACGTCCCCCCTGGCTAAGCTGCGCAGGACTCCTCACCAGCTCCATCCTTCCTCCAGGCTCTCCAAAAACAGAGTGAACACAAACTCACAATATCACAGGCAGTGATTGCACACCTCTAGCACACCTTTATAGGGTGTCACACCTGATACCTAATTAAGTGCACAAAAACCCAAAGTGCAATACCACAACCACCACCGGGGACAGTCAAAACACCTTTGAACTTAACCAAAGTAAAAAAAGTTCACTTTGTGCTTTTAATACCGCCAGATCCAACACTGGATCATGACAACCATGTCTCCTGTGATGTCTATGCAGCATCTCCATGTCTCCTGTTATGCATATACTACTGTCCAATGTCACCTGTCACGTACAGTTGTGTGAAAAAGTACTTGCCCCCTTCCTGATTTCCTATTATTTTGCATGTTTGTCACATGTCACACTTAAATGTTTCAGATCACCAAACAAATTTCAATATTAGACAAAGATAACATAAGTAAACAAAAAATGCCGGCCGAAATACGCAGCACTCTGTGACCAGCAAGTACCTTTTACAATGAAAGCCTATGGAGTGCCAGAACAAGACCCCATAGGCTTTCATTGAGCTTAGAGTAGAATAGACTTTTGGCTCATGCATACAGCATATAGTAGAACGAGACGGCTACTCAGAATTGCGGTGACGTCACAGAGAAGCAGAGAAGAACGGCGCTGGACACCGGAGAAAGCCGCAGTAGGGGAGTATATTAATACACTCACACTACATTACATGCATGTACACAGACAATTAATAAATAAAAAAGGTAGTGAGAGGGATTCTTAAGGATAGGAAGGAAAATTATATCAGTATTTCCACCATTTTTATCTGTGAAGTCTTATCAATTAAATAAAAACAATAATTTTCTGGTATGTAAAAAATGTCGCTTGAATTAACATCAAGAAGTGATATTATTCTTAAAATGCATTTATTGAGATTGAAAGATGGGCTAAAAACCTATTAGTCTCAAAACCTGCTAAATATACTCTTTCTTACTGCAAGGTGAACGTAACATACACCTTTCCACTGAGTAAACATGCCATCTGCTATGTGCTTACCGAGAAGCAATGAATACATAGCTTGTGCTGAAGGCAAATTCTGTCTCTTAGATACATGTCAGCGGAGTGAGAGCTACCATGCTCTACCTCCAGACATCACAACAGGAGCCACTTGCTAAAGGTCATTTAGTGTAATGCTTGCAGTTTAGATGTTCTCCAACTGGAAAATCCATCCTTTAAGTTGCTCAATCATCTGAGTACAAAATGCCCCATATCTGAGATCTCCCATTTTCAAAACCAATATACCCCCTTAAAAGAGTATCCCTCTATCTACAAGCCATTAAGACTGCTCAGCTGTTGATATTAATACGCTGTAAAATGCAGCCCTAAAAAAATTGCCCAAAATAAGTCATAAGTCATTCAAAACTTATAGTCAATGTCAATACACAACATTTTAGATAAATAAGTAAAATATTATCCTGACAAATGCGACTTATTTGGAAAACTAAAGTCATCATACAAGTAAAGTTTCGGTGAATGTTGACTGTGATGGGTATGTAACCTTTGATTGGATTCTAACATTATCGTCACTGTTCTACAAATACCTATTATGGAGGGTCTGAATCAGACCCAGTGAGAAGAACTTTTGCACTCACCTAAAAGAATATACCTATTGCATCATTGTTCAGTCTCTTGCCATTAATAACATAAAGACCTTCTGCATCAGTAGCCAAGACTTGGTTCGCTTATCATGGTTTCCGAATATAGCAGCAATCACAAAGCATTGTTGGACCCACTGAACAATAACGCTGGTGCCCACCACATCCCCCTGACTTAATGCCCATTGGATTCCATACTTTTGACAGGAAGAATAGAACTAAATACAGTGTTATTCTTTCTACCAAAACTACTTCTATATGAGGCTACAAGAGTGAACATGTCAGTAGTGTCCATAGAGACTAACCTCTTGCTATTTGGAAGTAAAGTGACCATTTGTTAGTTTTTAAGAAGCTGGAAAATGTATCTCAACAAAATAACAAGCACATATAGATTACATGTTCTGTTCACAAGTGCAGTTGTCATCCGTTTGTAAAGGACGCGTCCTTCAGCATTCATATTGATGAGTCCTTTGCTGGATCATTTTATTTCCCAAAAAGAAAAATAACTACCAGACACGTGGACGCAGCCTTATACATTGATTGTACATTGTGGCTTACCATGGGATAAGATTAGGTCATTTATAACTTTATATAATAATTAAGAGCTCCGACCCACTGAAGGGTGGATGTATACAATCTCTTTAAAAGCAAAGCCAAAAGCAATGCAAATCATTGCAGCTATAGAACGTCAATTGTATTAACAAGGAACCTTACAAAAATGTAGATATAGAATATAAAAGCTAAACCTTTATTAAAGCCTTAATTAAAGACAAAACAACCACACAAATACACAAACAACCTTGTCACCTACTGAAACCCTACAAAGGGGTCCTGATATCAAACTGCCTAACAGCAGAGCTTGGCACCCTAAACATGATCGAGATTGGCGCCCCTGCTCAACGACGGCTGTACCCTATAGCTCCTAAATGACCCTGGATAGGTGCAGCATGCGGTCACTCAATTAACCAGGAAAGGAGTGTATAGGGGTTGCCAAAAAGGTAGTTGGGTAGGCAACAAAAGAAAAAGTGCAAAAACAGTGCAATTGACAAAGACATTAAAGTGACATGTGCAAAACAGATGAGTACCTAACTAACTGTTCCCTGTGACTGTATACCTTCCTATAAGCGGAGGTTGGCACCCTACTGGTCAGCGGAATTGCTCCCCCGCTCCACGAAGGCTCACCCTGCATCTAAGTATCTACCTCTTGATGATCCTGTTAGGAGAAACGCGTAGAGGTTCTGCCTATCCATCATCAAAACTTGAGTACCTTTTTCTACTGTTATCAATATGTTTTGAAAATCTTTAATTATATTGTGGATTATGCTATGAATTATGCCTTCCAGAGATATTGATATGTTACCCTAGTGTCTCATCATTAGCCATATCAGGGCTTTGTGAGGGTGAGCCGTCGTGGAGCGGGGGCGCCATTCCGCTGACCAGTAGGGTGCCAACCTCCGCTTATAGGAAGGTATACAGTCACAGGGAACAGTTAGTTAGGTACTCATCTGTTTTGCACATGTCACTTTAATGTCTTTGCCAACCTCCGCTGATAGGAAGGTATACAGTCATAGGGAACAGTTAGTTAGGTACTCGTCTGTTTTGCACATGTCACTTTAATGTCTTTGTCAATTGCACTGTTTTTGCACTTTTTCTATTGTTGCCTACCCAACTACCTTTTTTGCAACCCCTATACACTCCTTTCCTGGTTAATTGAGTGACCGCATGCCGCACCTATCCAGGGTCATTTAGGAGCTATAGGGTACAGCCGGCATTGAGCGGGGGCGCCAATCTCGATCATGTTTAGGGTGCCAAGCTCCGCTGTTAGGCAGTTTGATATCGGGACCCCTTTGTAGGGATTCAGTAGGTGACACGGTTGTTTGTGTATTTGTGTGGTTGTTTTGTCTTTAATTAAGGCTTTAATAAAGGTTTAGCTTTTATATTCTATATCTACATTTTGTAAGGTTCCTTGTTAATACAATGGAAGTTTTTGACCTTACTGGTTTATATACTTTCAAGAATTTCAGCTATAGAACATGAAAGAATGTGATATCCTCAAGTTGGCAGGGATTTAAGATTAAAGGAGTTGTCTCATAATCAACATATATCTGCTAGTTAGGTGCTAAATGTATGGTCTCTGTGAGAGTGGGGATCCCGATGTCCCCTGTGTACTGTATATGAAGCATTAGTGAGCAGGTACAACCACCTCTCCTATTGATAGTTGTTAATGGAGCAGTGGTCATAAATGCTTAATATTGCTTCTTTCACATAGGGGACTTTGGGCTCCCTCTTCTCATGGTCACGAAGGTCACAGCAGCCAGACTACCAGCAATAATACATTTACCTATCCTGTGGACAGGTGAAAAGTGTTACTTATGGGACAATCCTTTAAGCTCTGCTGCCAGTCGCTAAATCCCCCACATTAAAATAATGTTGGCTGAACCAAACACAATCAATGAGATTGGCCAACATTCTAATGTGTATGGGCTCCACAAATAATTGATCTTCAGTGGAGTTAAGGATCTGGCATGTCCAAATTCAGACTGCCAATCCTTTTGTTGTCCCGAGATAAGCCTGTGGCTTTCTTATAGAGTACACAAGAGTGCTCATGTGTGAGATAGTCGGCTGAGAGGACTGTGGCCAAACAACACTATTCTATTGTGTATGGTGGGCGTAAGTCATCCAAATATGTAACTACAGCTACCTGGATGACCAGTTTATCTATATCCATCCTGTGTAAACATCTGTAATGTGCTACTGCTGTCACGGTCCTGTTAGGGTCGGCGTGCAGTCACCGCTGAACCAGGACTCACCCACACTGCATAGGGGCCCGGAGTCAGACACGGCCCGATAGTTCAGGCAAACAGGACCTGGGGACGCTGAAGTCAGTGAGCAGTGAAGGACCTACGGTCATGTGACTGCAAGGGGGTGGGGCTTAGCGTCCTGCTGCCAGAGATAGGTAAAATACTATACAGGAATACTCAAAGTCAGACAAACCGGGTCATACACAGAGATAACAGTAAAGTACCAGGGATGAGACAGAACGGATAGTCGGGGACAGGCAGTGGTCAAAGCCAAACAGACATAGAAGGTACCAAGCAGAATCCAACAAGCAATATCCAGAGAACAGGCAGAGTCGTACACCAAGTTATCAGGCAAACAAGAAAACAGCACAAACACACTCAGGGGTCAACACACTCTGCCAAGGGCAAAAGTATAACTGACGGGGATAGGAGCTTCCTGAGGCCATAAGAAGCCTTCCCAGAACCAGGGAGAGGCCACAATAATGAGCCCCAGGTGTGCAGGTAAGCCTGGGATCATAACCTTTAACTCCGGAAGTGCCAGTCATCAGCACTGGTTCCAGACATTAACCCCACATGTGCGAGTCAAACCCGCACTGAGATCATGACAACTGTATCCTGGAAAGCTATGAAAAAGAAATACACAAATAAGAATGAGGAAAAAAGTGTTATCACTTTACTGTGCAGATGGTCACTACACCACAGGTCAGCACAGGTTCTGGTTGTTCTGTGAGGCTGGCATTCCTGGTGGGTTCACCAAGGAAAACAAAATTGGATTACCTACATAGTAAGCACCATTAAAGTAATGTTTTTCGTAGAGCATTGTCAATGTTTTAGAGACTTGTTTTTACTGATGAAATTGTACGTATTCTGCATCACGATTTTTTAACAAATGCCATACATGCTCAGAATTACACCGGAGTTATTGAATCATATTGCTTTACAATACCTGAGACTGGGCATTAATATTGGCTCCTTGCTTGATGAGAGTCTTGACGACGTCTAACTGCCCAGCGAGTGATGCAATGTGCAGTGCTGTGTTCCCTTTCTGAAAAAGAATACACAAAAACGAAAGCAGCATCACTATTACTCTTTATTACAATATATCTTACTCTCCTCCTTGTATATTTCCTGCACCATCAGCCTATTCTATATCTAGCTACGTTCAACATTAATTCAATCATTTCTACCCATTACTTCCCTTTTCTTACTGTCATCAGTCTTCACAGACGTGGTGCAGGTAGGGCTCTATGACTATATGGTGAAGCTTGTAACTAGTGGTACATTTACACTCCCCTACAAGAAATAACTGAATTCCAACCCCGTCCTTTACAGTAGGATATTAGTGTATTATATACCAGACTGTTCATACCTTGGTTGCAGAGTCCACTGAAGATCCTCTTTCCAGGAGCTCTTGCACAAGATACAGATGACCCTCTTTGGCAGCAAGGTGTAAAGCATTGAGTCCATTCTGTAACAGGATAAAGCACATGACTATACAAAGAAAAATACAGAGTTATGGAAAGATGTGATGGAGATGAAGTCATTAGAGAGACATGATCTATCGCACTGTGCATTGGTGTATTGGATAAAAATATATCTTCATCATGGCATTTTGTCTAGGACATGTCACTTATGGATAAAGAACCACAAAAAAGTTCAGAACTTCTAGGAGTTTGTAAACACAATAAGCTGCAAGCCATAACTACCAACATCTAAAGAT
Organism: Dendrobates tinctorius; assembly: GCF_039654945.1. NCBI lineage: Eukaryota > Metazoa > Chordata > Amphibia > Anura > Dendrobatidae > Dendrobates > Dendrobates tinctorius. The sequence goes on from NW_027361698.1 coordinate 19,129,101, forward strand.
TTAGGCTTTGTCAAGGCATGGTTTATCTGATGAGGTATGTTATCGGGCACGGTATATTGGGTAGGACTTCTTTTGAGGCAGAGCTTATCAGGAGATGGTTTGTGTCTGCAAAAAGGAAAGGAAAAAAACAAACAAAGATTTATTAAGAGTGATGTACGCCAGCCAGTAGCTGTTGCAATGTTCCCCAGTTTTTCTAAATCATGATGAATTTGTTGGCATGACCACATCCTGTCTCACCCCACAGCTCCATCAACATTTAAAAAAATTGATAGAGCTGACCGGGAATGGTATAATATGCTAATGACCCGATTAATCAAGGCCAGCGATGATGAGGGGGCGTCTGGGAATCAGATGCTCATGGTTCATGAATAGGTGCATGCCTCCGTACGCCATGCCAGAAATCTTGCTCCAGACCCAGGCGTATGGAGATTTCTGGCGTAGAGAATGCTACAGCTGATCATGAATTAGATGAGCTGTTGCATCAGAACCCCCGCAGTGCATCTGCTTCACAACAGTGCTGCTCACTTTGGCAGAGCTGGGATAAAGTAGCAAACTTTTGCACAGAAATTTTGCAATTTTTCAAAGCAATTTACAGTGGATTGTTGAATTGGGGCATATGTGACTCTACATTTTTGCACAAAAATTTGCACTATTTCAAGCAGTTTTACACTAGAAATCTTGAAGTGCTTGTCATATGTACAGTTGTGATGGCATAGGCTTAGGAGTGGAGCCCACTTGTAGCAGGTGTCAGTTGTGTATTGCAGCTGATACTGTGCGGCAAACGTATGTCCTAAAGCAGTCACTTCACCCCTTAAATGCAGCGATTATGCAGTGATTAGAGCATCTAAGTAAGTGTCATAGAAAGAGGGCTGTGCCTGACTCCCAAGTGCCCCTGAAACACGATCAAGAGGTGCCGATAAGTAGCTATAGCAGACTGGGGACTAACAATAGCAAAGCCAAGCTTAAGTTCCCACAAAGAGTATTTGGTGAGTTTTTGTCATGCCGCATTTCTGCACCAAATCGCTAAATTGCGTTTTTTCCTTGAGTTTTTACATGTGTTTATCACTGGGCAATTCTAGACAGGGAAGAGAAGACCTCAGTGTACAGGCCAGCCGCTGTACACTGCAATCTAATTAGGAGAAAACGTCAAATGCTGATTAAAGAATAAAGCGGATTTCTTCACCAAAGGTATCAATGTAATGAGCATTACAGCACCATTATGCCTTGCACCACCACAGGTAACATCTTTTCACGTTAATTTTGCGCAGTTGGTTTTTTATCACACCCCACAGTGGGGTTATATATTCAAGCACATCGGTCTGGGGTTATTTGGTTAATGAGAATGTGTGTGTGTGTGTGTATATATATATATATATATATATATATATATATATATATATATATATATATATATATATATATATATATATATATATATATATATACACACACACATATATACACACACACACATACACACACACTTTTGGTAGGCGTATTGATGTTTATATTTGCACTTTTTTATTTATATATATCTTATCATATCAAATCATGGTTTAATACATATATATGCATCAGATTTGTTCATTTTATGAATTTAGGGGATTTGATTGTGGAATCATGATTTATTAAAACCATTGTGCTGCTCATAATTTATTCACTTTTTTATTTTATCATCAATGTGTTGTTGGTATAGCATTTACAGATTTATGTCAGATATTTATTTATGCATATATTTTATTATATTGAATTATATTTGATTATCTATATAATTGTGATTTGTTTGGTAGTCCCTATATACATTTGGAACTGATTTTTAATGATTTGGTGTGCTGTATAGGCACTTTTTCCATTTCGTCCCTCCGGACAGCACCATGGAGGTAGTCCTCCCTTGACCTATAGCGGGACAGGATCACAGAGAGGTTAAAAGGCCCCTCCCACCTCCACCCTCCAGTGTTTTTCCTGCCCCAAAGGGGACGGTTGTATGAGAGGTTGCTCCATGAGGAGTGAAGATAGAAGGTGAATGTTTGACGGGGCCCAGGGGGATCGGGCGGCTGGTCCAAACCTTCCCCCTGTCAAGTAGCCCGGGGCTGAAACCCTCCTGGGTGGGGGTCCCTCAACCACAGAGACCAGGGCCAGGGTGATCGGGCGGCTGGTCCAAACCTTCCCCCTGTCAAGTAGCCCGGGGATGAAACCCTCCTGGGTGGGGGTCCCTCAGCCACAGATACCAGGGTGCGGATGAGGCCCCTGGGTAGAGCCGCTTCCTCTCGCAGTGGAGGCTTTCGGCTCCGACGCCGGCCTGCAAGCCACCACTACTTATGGAAATCGTGTGGCAGAGAAGATCGTCGCTCCGCCGGTGATGCCAGAGCAGGTCGACGTGCGTTCCACGGTAGAACACAGAAGTGCAGAACGAGACAGGCAACAGGCTGGTTTCCTGGATCTCGTGGGGCACAGGAGAGGAAATCATTGGTAGTAATGCAGCATTCCTGACGGGACGCCGCTTCCCTCTATGGTGGGCTCTCGGCGTTACCAGCTCCCCCTGGTTTTCTAGGAGGTATGGAGCCAGCACAGGTAAGTGCACGGTGGAATGCTGTGTTGATGGCCTAGGCCTCTGGGCTGATGCTAGTCTCATGCCTTTGTGCCGAAGCTGCTCATGTGTTGAGGTATATTTTCACATATATGCAGCTAAGCCTTGTACCTCTGGGCTGTAATAAGGCCATATGTCCAGGTTACATCCCATGATTCTACTTAACTACTCCATCCATAGGAGGACACATGGAGTTAATGCAGGACAGTGTCTCCATGAAGACGGCCCTCCAGCTGCAGCTCAGTAATTACCTCCTTCGGGTGGGGTCAGTCTGACAAGTGAGATGTTCCATTCAGAGCGAAGGTTTATACAGAACCCTGAGAGATTGCTCTCTTGCATGTAACTGGAGGCCTGGTCTCTTGTTTGGCACCTTCAAGCAGAGCCGTAGTCTGTCTGTGCCTCTGCACTTCATATTGCATCATATTGCTCCTATGCATTATATTGAGTGCCTCTATGCTTCATATTGCATTATAGTGCTGCTATGCTTTATTTTGAGTGCCTCTGTGCATCATATTGCATCATAGTGCCTCTATGCATTACATTGAGTGTCACAGTGCATCAGATAGCTTTTATGCATTATATTGAGTGCCTCTATGCTTCATATTGCATTATAGTGCTGCTATGCTTTATATTGAGTGCCTCTGTGCATCATAGTGCCTCTATGCATTACATTGAGTGTCTCAGTGCATTATATTGCCTCTATGCATTATATTGAGTGCCTCTATGCTTCATATAGCATTATAGTGCTTATATGCTGTATGTTGAGTGCCTTTATGCATCATATTGCTGCTTCATATGGCATTATAGTGCTTCTATGCTTTATGTTGAGTGCCTTTATGCTTCATATTGCTTCATGGTGCCTCTGCATCATATTGCATCATAGTGCTTCTATGCTTTATATTGAGTGCCTCTATGGATCAGATTGCTTCATGGTGCCTCTGCATTATATTGCATCATAGTGCATCATATGGCATCCATAGTGCCTTGGGGCATCATAGGGCAGCATAGTGCCTCTGTACATCATATTGCATCAAAGTGCATCTATGCATTATATTGAGTGCATCACGTTGCATCATATTGCAGCATAGTTCCTCTATGCATCATATTGCATCAAAGGGCTACATAGTGCCTTTGTGCATAATAATGCTTCATGGTGCCTCTCTGCATCATATTGCATCATAGTGCGTCACAGTGCCTCTGCATCATATCGCCTCATAGTACATCATATTGCATCAGAGTGCCTCTAGGCATTATATTGAGTGCATCAGGTTGCACCATATGGCTTCATATCACTATTGCATCATAGTGCCTCTCTGCATCATATTGCATCATAGTGCTTCACAGTGCCTCTGCATCATATTGCATCATAGTACATCAGATTGCATCATAGTGCCTCTAGGCATTATATTGAGTGCATCAGGTTGCACCATATGGCGTCATAGTGCCTCTATGCATCAGATGGCATCATATTGCATCATAGGGCCTCTGCATATTGAATCATAGTACTTCACAGTGCCTCGGCATCATATTGTGTCAGAGTGCTTCACAGTGACGCTGCATCATATCGCATCATATTGCATCATAGTTTCTTTGTGAATCATATTGCACCATAGTGTTTCACAGTGCCTCTGCACCATATTGCATCATAGTGCTTCATAATGCCTCTGTGCATATTTCAATCATAGTGCTTCACAGTGCCTCCGTATCATATTGCATCATAGTGCTTCACAATGCCACTGCATCAGTGCTTCACAGTGCCTCTGCATCATAGTGCTTCACAGTGCCTCTGCATCATATTGCATCATATTGCATCATAGTACCTTCGTGCATCATATTCCATCAGAGTGCTTCATCGAGCCTTTGTGCATCATATTGCATCGGTGTGCTTCCTATTGGTTTTATGCATCATAGCGCTTCATAAGTGCCTTTTTTGCTTCATATGGCATCATAGTGCTTCATAGCGTCTCTATGCATCAGATTGAGTCATAATGCTTCGGTGCATCAGATGGCATCATAGTGCTTTGGTGCCCCTGTGCCTCATGGTGTATCATTAGTGTTTCATAGTGCTTCATAGTACATCATGGTGTCTCATTGCTTCATAGTACTTCGGGCGTTGTGGCTTTGTGCCTCTGGCTGGGGCCTCTGGCTTGGACCATCTGACTTGTGCCTTGTTGCGTGGCCGCACCCTGTATTGTTGGCCTACCACTTTACATTTTGTCTCTGGCCCAGAGTCCTTGAGTTTTGGACCCAGATCCAACTTCTGTTGCTTCATTCTTGGCATCCGGGATAGCCAAAAAAAAAACAACCCACCTATGCTTGAATTGGCCTAGTATAATAGCAATTCTTCCCTCTGGAACAAAGCTACTGCCTTGAGTGCTAAAGGCAAGTCTCTTTCATGATTAGCTTTAAAGGGAGACATACATCTTTGGGTTCATCCTACAAGGAACATACTACTGTCCTGGGAGCAGTAAATCCCAGGAGGGGGAAGGACAGAATCCTTCCCAGCTCCACATACAGCAATCAGAGTAGTTGCCTTGATCAACATCCAGTGGACAGATTCTTGTCACAAGTCTGTTGTATTATGTTTACCAGGGACTGCATCACTGCCTTTGTACCTTGTGGCGAAACAGCAGCACTGCGTCAGGTAGCAGATGATCCCACACCCACTGTTCTTACAGCAGTCAGGGCTCCGGAGAAAAAGAATCGGTAACCAGGACTCTTACAGTCCATAGTCCCATTGCCTCACAGTAGGTAATCACCCTCTGTGATGGGGAGAAAACTACTCTCTCTAGCTATAGGGTATGGTTACTCCCACCATGGCAGTCTGGGTGTATAAATATCACTGAGAAGATTGCCTTTTAGGCTATGCAGGTATATATGTGTGTTGATAGATAGATAGATAGATAGATAGATAGATAGATAAAGTTGACTTATATATAACATCTGGACTAATGACTCGTATAGAGGCAGTTCGAAATAATCTCTCGTATCAGAGGATTTTAACCAACAACCCCCCACCAACACCACTTTCATCGATTCCAGAGTCCAGACTCCCTGTGCCTAACATACTGTAGGTAAAACAGGAGTGATGATTCACGTTTCCCTTTCCGTGCTTCTAATGAGAAGCCCGATGTTGGTAATGGCAGGAGATATTACCTGCCAGCGTATTTCCTTAGTTTCTATAATATATAAAACCCTTACTTGGGGTTTAGACATCAAAGGATTCGGAATAGACGTGATCTCCTGGATGAGTAATGCATGTGCATCCCAATGCTCTGCCATTATCCATGTACTGTTACTGGTTTGATCTTGCCGCAGTCCAGGGTCTGTCTTGCAGGTTTCCTTGTACTATGGAAAGCTGATCTCTAACCAGGGTTTAAACTGAGCCCAGGAGGACCGATGAAGGAACAGTCTTTTGTTGTTAACCACATGCAGCGGATTACTGGTCTGTACAGTCCTCATGGTGTTGTGGCTGTGGCTATCAACATACTTTGCTGGGCAATAAGGTTTTTAAACCTATTCTGTGGTGGCGGTGTTTATAAGTATCTGTCACAACAACTATAATTCACTGCGGTTCATTATTGGTATTGGGATACAAGGGGTGTGTTTCACTCTGTTTCTGCTGCATACCTTGTTTACCATATTCATACTGAAATTGGCCATTATAGACATAGATCAGACACTCACTACGGTGTTTATCTTTGCGGATTTCTTTAGATATCTATATTTCTTTTGATCTTTCAGATCATTTCTATATCTGGCCTGGTTCTTGCCTGGGACTTTGGTCCTTGGGTTTCTGTACCCACCCTGGGATCTTTCCTTTGGTATTCTCCATGGTGCTGTCCGGAGGGATGAAATGGAAAAAGGGAATTAGACCTACCGGTAATTCTGTTTCCAGTAGTCTCTCAGGACAGCACCCTTAATTATCTCCCTTATGTTTGTCTTTAGGCTGTGGGCCCACGTAGCGTTTTAAAACGCTCACTAAAAACCGGACTCCTTCCCAGAAATCGCGCGGTTTTTTCCGCGCGATTTCACCGCTATTTTACCGCGATTATGATCACGATTTTGCCGCGATTTTCGCGTGCGATATTTAAGCACTTTCAAGCACTTTCCAAGCGATTTGAAGCATCGCTTGGAAAGTGATTGACAGGTTGGTCACACTCGTCAAACATATTGTTTGACAAATGTGACCAGGTTTTTACTATTGAGGCCGCCTATGCGGCCTCAATAGTAAAAGATAGGATGTTAAAATGCTAAAAAAAATAAAAAAATCGGGGTATATTTACCTTCCGGCGTCCCGCGCTGCATTCCCGGGCCTCAGCGTTCCCAGTAATGCCTTGCGAGACCTGTGATGACGTAGTCTCGCTAGAGTCACGCGAGACTACGTCATTACAGGGCCTTGCCGCAAGGCATTACTGGGAACGCTAGGCCGGGAATGCAGCGCGGGACATCGGAAGGTAAATATACCCCGATTTTTTATTTTTTTATTCTTTTTTTTTTACAGGGGTATGGTGCCCAGGGCCTGGAGGACAGTCTCCTCTCCTCCACACCGTGTGTACCAACCGCACATGAGACGCTTAACTTCCCGCATGGTGGGCATAGCCACATGCGGGAAGTAAGCGATTCTCATGCATTCCTATGGGTGCGGAATCGCGGCAATTCTTTGCAATTCCGCACAAAAGACTGAGCATGCTGCGATTTTTTCCGCGATGCGATTCCGCCGCGGAAAAAAGCGCAGCATTAGCACAGCATGTGCAGAATGCCATAGGAATGCATGAGGGGCGTTCTGTACACGATTTTTAAGCGTTTTCGCGCCGAAAATCGCGGCAAAAATGCTTAAAAATCGCTATGTGGGCACATAGCCTTAGGCTTGCACGGTATTAATCTTCCGGCAGATGGTTCGTCCGTCATGTCGCCATGGCTCGAGACTAAGATGAAGCTGTTAAATGGTCTCTAATATACGCGTTTGTAAGGGCGTGTGTAGACCATTTCCATCCATCCTCGGTGGTACTTTGAAAAAAACACTGGAGGATGAAGGTGGGAGGGGTCTTTTAACCTCTCTGTGATCCTGTCCCGCTATAGGTCAAGGGAGGACTACCTCCATGGTGCTGTCCTGAGGGACTACTGGAAACAGAATTACCGGTAGGTCTAATTCCCTTTTTCCTTTGCACATTTTTATCAAAAAATTCTTTTGCCACTTGAATTCAATAAAGGCTTTTTATAATACTGAGGCATCCCTGTTTTATTATTTTTTATTTTTTTAATCTGGGTTCCAATATAGTGGTTTGTATAAAGTGTAGCACCATTATAGCCATGGCTTTACTTTACAAAATCGTACTGACAAGTTCTCTTTAATGCAACAGAGAAGGCTGCAAAAGAACATTGGAAGAACTGATGTTTTCTTTATTCCGAATCCATAAAAAGTAAATCAAAAGTTGGAAACATTAAAAAATGTAAGGCTCTCAAAATATGGAAATACAAAGGAACTTTTTAAAAAGTTTTTCATTGGGCAAAAGTAAAAAAAATGACTCGTCCAGCAATACCGGCTATGGTTCTCAGGGAACAGGGATACAAAAAATAAAGGCCAGCCTCAAGTGAATGATAACCTTTTAGACTCATTTTGTGTGAACTGTACAAATACCCAAGGATACATTCAGATGGATGTACTTTTGATCAGTGTGCCAGCGTCCATGTTTACAACAGACAGCATACACTGACCAATGCAAGTCAATGGCACCATGAATGCAGCAAATGGATCCTCTCTGTCCCAATCCTGGACAGATCAGAGCACACAGCTCCATTTCACCATTTAAGGCCTCATTCAAAAACTTGTGTTTGTGCTTGCACGCAAAAAAAAAGTACAAGTGTCATCAGTATTTTAGATCTGAGTTTCAGTGTGTCACTTTTTAGTATCAGTGTTTCCAAGTATAAAACAATAAATTAATAATTTACAAAGCTTCAATCCCAGACAGCACACAGTTGGCACAATAATGCCCATAGACTTGTATAGGTACTTTTCATCCGTGAAAAACAGACATGTCGCTATGATTTTTGCACGGACACACAGGTCTGCAAAAAAAACGGACATGTGAACAGCCCCATAGACTATAATATGCATGAGTCGTATCCGTGAAAAGCAAGCACGTATGTGAAAAATGAAAGTCTGAATGAGGCCTTTAATTATTTATGCTGGAAGTGTTATTTGCAGATTTGTAGCACATTTTGTAAGTTTTGCATGTCTGTCACATGTGCATATAGCCTTAGCGCTCATTCAGACTTCAGTTTTTCTCATTCAAGTGCTATTCCTGTTTTTTTGCGAACAGCACTCATACTTATGATACTCTATGGGGTAGTTCACATGTTCAGTTTGTATCTTGGATGAAGTGATCTGCACAAATGCACGTAGACTTGTCTGATATAGATCTGAGTGTCGGAAAATTTGCCAATGCAAAACAGACAGCACTCAGATGACATCCGCACGAAAATTCACAGTCTGCAAAAACAAGTTTTATTTTCTGACGACCACAGGGTGTATTTAATAATTTTTGTACTGTTCATGTGTCAAAGGCTGACCTGTACAATACAAACACAGCCAGGGAGAGCTGAATGTAGGGAGAAGCAAGGCTTGGATGAGCTTCATCTGCAGACACTACTCTTCTTTCCTGCTCTGACTGCATGCACACACTGCTAGTCATCTTCAGATTCCCTGAGAAGAAGCAGTAGTGGTGGATGAGTGTCTGTGCAGGAGTCACTTCAACTCCTCCAGAGTTTGACAGATAGATTTGAGATATGGTCTCAGGAGGAGCATGGAGGACCATAGTCAGTGGCGTAACTACAAAGTTATGGGCCCTGGAATGAACTTTCAAATGGGGACCCCCCATGCCAAAATATATAGAATCAGAAATGGCAACACGCGCAAACATTATCTGCGTTAGTAATACATGCACCATTACAGAATTAGTTGTAGGCTGGTTTCACAAGAGTGAAGTTCACATTCTGTATATAGACCACAACCTCCAGCCTCGCGGAGGGCATCCCGATCCGAACTCACACCCTCGTGTGTCTTTGGCAATACGCTCCTGTAAACCCAGCCTTACAGGGACGACCCCTTATAAATGGAAGTGTGCCCATCTAACCCCTGCAATCACCTGATGGGGAAAGTCACATCCTGACTAGTGATGAGTGAGTATACTCGTTGCTCGGGTCTCCCTGAGCACACTCGGATGGTCTGCGAGTATTTTGGCTTGCTTGGAGATTTAGTTTTTGTCACCTCAGCTGCATGATTTTCAACTGCTAGACAGCTTGAATACATGTGTGGAATGTCTGTTTGTTAGTGAATTCTCACATGTATTCAGCCTGTCTACAAGTCGCAAATCATGCAGCTGAGACAACGAAAACTAACTCTCCGAGCATGCAAAAATACTCAGAGATCACCCGAGCAACGATGCTACTCGCCATCACTATTCCTGACAAGTAATACTGCCAATTCTCCAACCATAAGTTGTGCATTTCCAGAGCTAGGAAATGGGAGTTCAATACTACAACATGTCAACATGTCAACATCCCGCCTCAAGGAAGTATGGCAGACAGGTGTGATAAGACTATTAGAAAAACTCCAGCCAAACACACTGCTGTACATACTGGCGGAAGAGTGAGGGCATTATTGCCTGTGTATGGACATGTCAGAGGCTAGAGAGAAGAAAGCTTGGTCCCCCTTAGCTTCTGGCAATGTTTTACCTCAGCTCACATTTGGGCCATACCATTGTAAAAGAGGTAGACACATTTGCCCACTGACCTTTCTATTCATAAGGAACTGCTGTCTACAGTTTAGTTGCCCACTGTATATAGTCAGTGTGGGGATGTGGGCTACAGAACAACACAGGGGGATTACACTGCTACCTGAACTCTTCAGCTGCCGTACAATATGCAGGGAGTAAAACCAGTACAAAGTATGGCAGTCTCCCTGCAGAGCTGTCCCACACACCACACATATCCACTCACCAAGCTCTGGCTCACCTCACACAGCGAGCAGGGACTAGGAGAACCCATGTATCGGTTGCCTCACATCTGCCCGCTGTATGCTCCCGCCTGCAGTCACCGGCTCGGCTGCTCGTTATGTTCCGCCCTCAGCTTCCTGTTCCTGCTGCACACAGTGTGCACTGCGCCGCCCCACACCGACCACAACAACACAGGGCCAGACAGCATGGCTTCCTCTTCCTGCTCACTGCTCCAATAACAGCGCCTGCTGACTCAGGACGCCCGTTTCACTACACAGACAGGAGCCGGCTGCTTCTTTGCTCGACTGGGTGGGCCCCAAAGCACTCCGGGCCCCATCGCAGCTGCGATCCCTGCGACCTCGGTAGTTACACCCCTGACCATAGTCTGTCCTCAGTGCTCCAGAGTCATCCATCATAACTATCAAATCAACTATGGCATGTGCAGCCATAATACACACATCATGATCTCGACTACTCTACTACTCAAGAATCAGAGTGTAGTAGTGCGTGTCACTTTCAGATCCTGCTCTTATTCTGTATACTGTATGTGACCACTGCACAATACCACTTCTCCTGTCCTGTCTACTGGGTGCAATTCTCAGTAATTGCTCTTATATTGTATATGTGGACAATGCACAGTACCACTTAAGGTCCATTTAGACAGCTAATATTAGCCCATTAAAATGCCGTTGAATGGCAAGTCAATTGGTGCTCATTTTCCGGCCTGTTCACAGAATCATGGGAGCAGAATGATCAGTAATAGATTGTTCTATCCCCATAGAGTATCATGTTATCGGCCGCACATCTTCAGTTTACAGAAGACTGTGGTGCTGATAACGATAACTTTTATGTCGGCATAAATGAACCAATCATCAGCCTAGCGTTTTGCTTGTTCGACAGAAGACATATTTGCCGATAGACAGGAACAAGAATTATCACACTTGTTGAATTAATGTTGGCTCATCTAGATGTGCCATTACTGTATCCTGTCCTATATGCTGGGTGTAATTCTCTGCTCTTATTCTACACGTAGGGACTTTGCACAATTGGCCTGCCAACGGTGCCTACATTTTCAGACAGTCACTTTTTTTTTTCTTAACCCCTTCACTACCAAGGGTGGATTGCACGTTAACTCCCGGGCCAATTTTTACAATTCTGACCACTGTCCGTTTAAGAGGGAATAACTGAAACGCTTCCATGGATCCCACTGATTCTGACATTGTTTTCTCATGACACATTGTACTTTATGTTAGTGGTAAAATTTCATTCAAATAACTTGCGTTTTTTTGTGAAAAAAATGGAAGTTTGGCAAAAAATTTGAAAATTTCGCAATTTTCCAACTTTGAATTTTTATGCCCTTAAATCACAGAGATACAGCACACATAAAACTTAATAAGTAACATTTCCCACATGTTTACTTTACATCAGCACAATTTTGGAACCAAAATTTTTTTTTTGTTAGGAAGTTATAAGGGTTAAAAATTGACCAGCGATTTCTCATTTTTGCAACACCATTTTATTTTTACGGACCACATCACATTTGAAGCCACTTTGCGTGGTCTATATAATAGAAAATACCCAAAAGTGACACCATTCTAAAAATTGCACCCATTAAGGTGCTCACAACCACATTCAAGAAGTTTATTAACCCTTTAGGTGCGTCACAGGAATTTTTTGAATATTTAAAAAAAAAAAATGAACATTTAACTTTTTTTCACAAAAAAAACCTTCAGGTTCAATTTTTTTTATTTTACCAAGGGTAACAGGAGAAATTGGACTGCAAAAGTTATTGTGCAATTTGTCCTGAGTACGCTGATACCTGATATGGGGGGGAACCACTGTTTCGGCGCATGGCAGAGCTCAGAAGGAAAGGAGCGCCGTTTGACTTTTTCAATGCAAAATTGGCTGGAATTCTGATCGGACGCCATGTCGTGTTTGGAGAGGCCCTGATGTACCTAAACAGTGGAAACCCCCCACAAGTAACCCCATTTTGGAAACTAGACCCCCCAAGGAACTTATCTAGATATGTGGTGAGAACTTTGAACCCACAAGGGCTTCAGAGAAGTTTATAACGTACAGCGGTACAATTTAAAAATCATATTTTTTTCCACAAAAATGATCTTTTCACCCCCAATTTTTATTTTCCAAGGGTAACAGGACCCTAAAAGTTATTGTGCAATTTGTCCTGAGTATGCTGATACCCCACATGTGGGGGTAAATCACTATTTGGGCGCAAGGCAGAGCTCGGAAGGGAAGCAGCGCCATTTGACGTTTTTGGCTGGAATTTAGATCGGACACCATGTCGCGATTGGAAAACCCCTGATGTACCAAAACAGTGGAAACCCCCCACAAATGACACCATTTTGGAAACTAGACCCCCCCCAAGGAACTTATCTAGATGTGTGGTGAAAACTTTGAACCCCCAAGGGCTTCACAGAAGTTTATAATACCTGGGTGTGAAAATAAAAAAATCGTATTTATTCCACAAACATGATCATTTAGTCACCAATTTTTTTTATTTTCCCAATGGTACCAGGAGAAATTGGACCCCAAAAGTTGTTGTCCAATTTGTCCTGAGTACGCGGATACCTCATATGTGGGAGAAAACTACTGTATGGGCACACATCGGGGCTCAGAAGGGAAGTAGTGACGTTTTGGAATGCAGACTTTGATGGAATGGTCTGCGGGTGTCATGTTGCTTTTGGAGAGCCCATGATGTACCTAAAGAGTGGAAACACCCCACAAGTGACCCCATTTTGGAAACTAGATCCCCTAAGGAATTTATCTAGATGTGTGGTGAGCACTTTGAACCCCCAAGTGATTCACAGAAGTTTATAATGCCAGGGCATGAAAATAAAAAAATCCATAAAAATGATATTTTTGCCCCCAATTTTTTATTTTCCTAAGGGTAACAGGAGAAATTGGACCCCAAAAGTTGTTTTGCAATTTGTCCTGAGTAGGCTGATACCCTATATGTGGGGGTAGAACACTGTTTGGACGCATGGCAGAGCTTGGAAGGGAAGGAGCACCATTTGACTTTTTCAACGCAGAATTGGCCGGAATTGAGATCCGACGCCATGTTGCATTTGGAGAGCACCTGATGTGCCCAAACAGTGGCAACCCCCAATTCTAACTCCAACCCTAACCCCAACACACCCCTAACCCTAATCTCAGCCCTAACCCTAGCCCTAACCCTAATGGGAAAATGGAAATAAATACATTTTCTTTTAATTTTATTATTTTTCCCTAACTAAGGGGGTGATAACGGGGGGGGGTTTGATTTACTATTTATGGCGGGTTTTTATGTTTGGCAGCTGTCGCACGCTAAAAGACGCTTTTTATTGTAAAAATAGTTTTTGCATCACCACATATTGAGAGCTATAATTTTTCCGTATTTTGACCCACTGAGTCATGTGAGGTCTTATTTTTTGCGGGACGAGTCGACGTTTTTATTAGTATCATTTTCGGGCACGTAACATTCTTTGATCGCTTTTTATTCCGATTTTTGGAACGCAGAATGAACAAAAACCAGCGTTTCATGAATTTCTTTTGGGGGGTGCGTTTACACCATTCCGCGTGCGGTAAAATTGATAAAGCGGTTTTATTCTTCGGGTCGGGTGGTTACAGCGATACCTTATTTATGTCGTTTTTTTATGTTTTGGCGGTTTTATGCAATGAAAACTATCTTATATAAAAAATTATTATTTGTGCATCGCTTTATTCTGCGAGCTATAACTTTTTTATTTTTTCGCTATTGACGCTGTATGGCGGCTCCTTTTTTGCGGGACAAGATGACGTTTTCAGCGGTAACATGGCTATTTATATGCGTCTTTTTGATCGCGCGTTATTGCACTTTTTGTTCGGCGGTATGATAATAAATCATTATTTTTTGCTTCGTTTTTTATTTTTAATTTTTAAGGGGTTCGCTAAAGGGGTTAACTAATGGGACGGTTTTATAGGGCAGGTCGTTACGGACGCGGAGATACCAAATATGTGTACTTTTATTGTTTTTCTTTTTATTTCCAAAAAATGAATTTATTTGGGAATATTTTTTTTTTCTAATTTATTTAGCGATTTTTTAAAAATTATTTTTACACTTTTTTTTTTTTTTTTTTTTTAACTTTATTAGGTTGTCCCAGGGGGGACATCACTGTCCTGTGACAGATCGCTGATCTGTTGTCACATCACAGATCACTGTGACAGATCAGCAATCTGTCACAGGCATAGACGCAGACTTCCTCATGCCTGCGCTTTGCAGGCACTGAGGAAGTCAGCTCCTACAGGCCCCCGAAGGTCCCCGTCTCCATCTTGGATCCAGGGACCTGTAGGGAAAGAGACCCCCGCAGCAGCACTGCACATTCCGCTGCTGTGGGGGGGCTCAGGGAAGGACGGAGGGAGCCCCCTCCCTGCTGATGCTTCCCTTTAACCCCCGGTACACTGCGATCGTATTTGATCGCGGTGTGCAAGGGGTTAACGTGTCGGGGCGGTCCGTGACCGCCCCTGACACATTGTGCCGGGTGTCAGCTCTGATAATCAGCTGACACCAGGCCGCGATCAGCGGTGCTCACCACGTGGGTGCCGCTAATCGCTGTGACGTAATATTCCGTCCATGGGAATTAGGTCCAGGGTAACATGGACGGAATATTACGTCCAATGTAGGTAAGGGGTTAAAGGGGTTGTCCGGGCTTTTCGCATAATCTCAGTGCATATCTGGGCTGCAGAATGCTAACAATAAGTAATTTACCTTCTGTGGCCAGTTTCCAGGGTTTGCTAGATATCATCTCTTGCTTGTAAGAAAAACGTCCGGGGGGGGTGTTCTGGCATTGAAATGAGAACTGGTCGTTTCCTCCTCACTAGTTTCACTTTCCATAGAACACTGTTCAGCGTGTGTCTGGGGGAGGAGCAACTGGGTGGTTCTGCTCTCTGCACTGAGGCTGCTAGAGGGGAAGGATTTGTTACTGTGTGAGGAGGGATAGGCTTGTTCATGTGGTCGGGGAGGGCCTGTAGCTATGGAGGGTGGGGTTGTTGCTACAGACGGCATGTGGTCGGCGCTCATAGCAAGTGAGCACTTCTGCTACACACAGGCGATCTGATCATCACCTCTGTGCAGCAGAGGCGATCAAAGTATTGCAGCTTCTAGTCTCCCATGGAGACTATTTAAGCATGTAAAAAGGTAAGTCAGCTCAGCGCTCAAAAAATAAGTCCATACCCAGCCCCAGATCATGAAAAATGGAGACGCTACAGGTCTCAGAAAATCATAGAATCGTAGAGTTGGAAGGGACCTCCTGGGCCATCTGGTCCAACCCCCTGCTCAAAGCAGGATTCGCTAAATCATCCCAGACAGATGTCTGTCCAGACTCTGTTTGAAGACTTCCATTGAAGGAGAACTCACCACTTCTCATGGCAGCCTGTTCCACTCATTGATCACTCTGTCAAAAACTTATTTCTAATACCTAATCTGTGTCTCGTCCCATTCAGTTCCATCCCATTGCTTCTAGTCTTTCCTTGTGCAAATGAGAATAAAGATGATCCTTCTACAATATGACAGCCCTTGAGATATTTGTAGACAGCTATTAAGTCTCCCCTCAGTCTTCTCTTTTGCAAGCTAAACATTCCCAAATTATGCAACCTTTCCTCATAAGACAGGGTTTGCAGACCGGTCACCATTCTGGTCGCTCTTTTCTGAACTTGCTCCAATTTGTTGATGTTTTTTTAAAATGTGGCGCCCAAAACTGGACACAGTATTCCAGATAAGGTCTGACCAAAGAGGAGTAGAGGGCAATGATGACTGTATGGTGATCTAGACTGTATGCTTCTGTTAATACATCCTAGAATTGCATTTACCTTTCTTGCTGCTGCATCACACTGTTGACTCATATTCAGTCTGTGATCTATTAGTATACCCAAGTCCTTTTCACATGTGCTGTTGCTTAGCCCTATTCCTCCCATTCTGTATATGCTTTTTTCATTTTTATTGCCCAGATGTAGTACTTTGCATTTTTCCCTGTTAAAAACCATTCTGTTAGTTGCTGCCCACTGCTCCAGTTTATTTATATCTTTTTGAATCCTCTCTCTCTCTTCTCTAGTATTAGCTAGAAAAGAGGGAAGAATAGGAAGCATTTAAGGAAACCAGGATGGATGGCATGGTCGCTACCTCCTAGGGTCCCAGCCACTTTACTTCCTCAACCATTTCCTCCCTGTTTATAAGGATTAGATCCAATGTAGCAGATCCCCTTGTTTTCTCCCCTACCTTATGGAAGATAAAGTTGTCAGCAAGAGAGGATAAGAATTTCCTTCACCTGTTAGCTTGGCCATTTGATGCATAAAGAGTTCATCCATATCGTCAGCTTGCACAGGCGGCCTGTAGTAAATGCCTACAATGGTGTCCTTTCCATTGTTCTGTCCTTGTATTCTTACCCAAACAGTTTCCACAGAACTCCCAGTCTCTGAAGCTTCAATCTCTGTGCAGATATAACATACAGTACAATGCAACACCTCCTCCTCGTTTATCAAGCCTGTTTCTAGAAAATAAGTTGTATCCTTCTAGCCTTGTGTTCCAATCATGTGTATCGTCCCACCAAGTTTCATTGATTCCAATGACATCATATTTCTTTTCCTTGTGTTAGTAGTTCCAGTTCTCCTTGTTTGCTGCCCATGCTTTGTGCATTAGTATAGAAACATTTTAGTTTGTGATTGGTTTCTCTTTCTCCAATATTTTTATTATTTAGATTGTTTTGTCTTTGTTCTTCCTTTCCACTTCTAATAGCAGAGTTTTCAATAGCATTTGTCAGGTGCATGGCTTTTCTGGCCTTTTGCTTTCCTTCCCACATTGTTCTAGTTTAAAGCTCTCCTGATGAGTGTAGCAAGACGACTTCCAAATACATGTTTTCCAGTCTTCATAAGGTGCACCTTTTTTTTTCTTTTTTTTTTTTTTAACTAATTTTGGATTTTTTTTTTCACCACTAAAATAAAAAGAACCTAGACATGTTTGGTGTCTGTGAACTCGTAAGTACATGATATGTTAAAACTAATGATGGTGCTCAAAATTACAAAAAAAACAAGCCCTCACATGGCAATGATGACCAAAAAATACAAAAAATTATGGCCCTGGGAAGAAGGGGAGCACCCTGAAGACCAAGGAGATCTCCAAACAAGTCAGGGACAAAGTTGTTGAGAAGAACAAGTCAGGGTTGGGTTATAAGAAAAAAAAACACTGATGACCCCCCAGAGCACCATCAAATCCATTATCATCAAATGGAAAGAACATGGTACCATAACAAGCCTGTACAGAGAGGGCCGCCCACTAAAACTCTCAGCTTAAGCAAAGAGGGCATTAATAAGAGGCAAAACGGAGACCAAACGTAACCCTGAAGGAGCTGCAGAGTTCCCAAGCAGAGACTGGAGTATCTGTCCATATGACCACAATAAGCCGTACACTCCATACAGGTGGTCTTTACGTAAGAGTGGGAACAATAAAGACTTTACTTACACACAAAAACTGTAAGGCTCGTTTTGAGTTTGCCAAAAGACATGTGAGAAACTCCAAATGCACGGACAAAGGTGTTGTGGTCAGATGAGACCAAACTTTAACTTTTTGGAAACCAAGGTAAACGCTATGTCTGGCGCCAAACCAACACAGCTCATCACCCTAATAACACCAGCCCCACAGTGAAACATGCTTGTGGCAGCATCATGCTGTGAGGATGTGATTCTGCAGCAGGCACAGAGAAAATGGTCTGAGTCAAGGGGAAGATGGATGATGTGAAAAACAGGGATATTCTTGATCAAACCAGCTTCAGTCTGTCAGTGATTTGAGACTGGGATGAGGGTTCACCTTCCAATAAGACAATGACCAAAGCATACTGCTGAAGCAACACTTGAATGGAGTGGTGTAAGGGGAAACATGTAAATGTTTTGGAGTGACTAATCAGAGCCCAGACCTTAATCCAATTGAGAATCTGTGGTGTGGTAGATTGGTTCACTTGGTTGCACATAGAGGTAGACACAGGAATGCTGTCTCTTTAAATCTTCCACTGGTTTGCATAAACCAGCACAGTGACGGCAAATGTGTATTTATCCTCTGGACTTCACCCACTCTACATCTGTTCACTCAATGTAGCCCTAAACATGGCCGATTAACCTTTCTCAGCACTTCGTGTGCTGGCGCATTTTTCTATGTTCATGTAACTGAAGCTAACAACCGCTGTGAAACATATCTTCCCACTAGTACTTTGCCAGTGACTTTGTCGCAGTGGTCAGACATGAAGATTGCTGTTCACCAGAGGAAACCCTCTAACTTGAAGGAGCTGGAGCAGTTTTGCCTTGAGAAATGGACAAAAATCTCAGTGGCAAATTGTGGAAAGCTCAGAGAGTTATACAAAGTGACTTGCAGATGTAATTGCCGCAAAAGGAGGCTCTACAAAGTACTGACTTTAAGGGGTGAATAGATATGCACACTGAAGTTTTCGGTTATTTTGTCCTATTTGTTGTTTGCTTCACAATAAAAACAAAAACAAATATTCACAGTTGTAGGCATGTTCTTCATATGAACTGATGTAAACCCTAAAAATGCCAAGGGGGGGGGGGGGGTTTGGGGTGAATACTTTCATAAACCACTGTACATAGGGACAAAGGGCCCTATTCATCAAGACCTACTTCAATCCCTGCTGGAGTAAAATTTGTGGTGCAACGAAAGTATCTGCTTGTCATTAGTTTGTCAATCGGTGGTCACCACACTTCCACCCACTTTGTTGGAGCTGGGAGAAAATAGGGTGAATTCGCCAAACGTGTACAAAGCTTCTCACACCAAACTGTATAAGCTCTGATGAATCAGGCGCAAATTGTAAGCTTTAAAGATACTCTTTCACCAGTTTGACCATCTTAATCTGGCCACATTCAATAATGGCTGCAAAGTTGAATAAAACTTAATTTTATTTTTTAATAGCTTGTAAAGTTTAGCTTTAAAGTTTAATTTTCACTAAGACCAACGGAGTGTTGCACGTTAGCAGAGATTCGACTCTGGGGACGTTGAGAACCACCACCAGCCCCCCAGAGAACGCTAGATTTCATTTTCTCTGTGTATGACATATAATAACACAGCCCTGTTCTCACTGCCAGCATTTACTGTGATCAGAAGCACCGAATGGGAGGAGAACGGAGCCGTGTCAAAGTCTTCTTACAGTTCTCATTCCACAGGACTACGAGTGTGGTGGGAGAAGGAGTAGAGCAGAGCTGACAGTGCTGTGGGATTAGAGCTGTAAATGTTGTTTGTAATGCTCTACTTCCCCTTCTCCCACACTGACAATGCCATGGGTTGAGAGCTTCAGATACAGAGGTGTTTGCATTGACACATAGCTCTGCTCTCCTCATCTCCTCCCCTTGTAATCACAGTAGATGCCTATTGTGAGATAATGATGAAATAGTGAAATAATAGTGTCTCTGAGGTTGCATTCTTTTTTTTTCCCTTCATTTCATTGTACTGTTCATTTTAATTAGAGGAAATCATTACCTCTTGTTTTCATTATGTTCCTTTTTCATTGGCAATAAATTGCATCATATGTCTAACTTGTATAATCCAAATTGCTCACTGTTATTGCCTACACCTTCATGCATAACAACGTAATAACTAAAAAAAGCTAAAAAGAGCGCTTGTGTTTCAATATTGCTATGATATACATGTGCTTTTCACAAAATTAGAATATCAAAAAGTTACTGTAATTTATTTCAGTTCTTCAATAAAAAAAGTGAAACTCATATTATATGGAATCTTTACAAACAGAGTGATCTATTTCAAGTGTTTATTTCTGTTAATGTTGATTATGGCTTATAGCCAATGAAAACCCAAAAGTCAATATCTCAGTAAATTAGAATACTTTATAACACCAGCTTGAAAAATTATTTTAAAATCCGAAATGTTGGCCTACCGAAAAGTATGTTCAGTTAATGCACTCAAAACTTGGTCAGTGCTCCTTTTGCACCAATTACTGCATCAGTGGGGTGTGGCATGGAGGCGATCAGCCTGTGCCACTGCTGAGGTTTTATGGAAGCCCAGGTTGCTTTGATGGCAGCCTTCAGTTCATCTGCATTGTTGGGTCTGTTGTCTCTCATTTTCCTCTTGACAATACCCCATAGATTCTCTATTTTGTTAAGGTCAGGAGAGAGTGCTGGTTAATCAAGCACAGTACAGGTACTTTTGGCAGTGTGGACAAGTGCCAAGTCCTGCCGGAGAATGAAATTTCCATCTCCTAAAAGCTTGTCGGCAGAGGAAAGCATAAAGTGCTCTAAAAGTTCCTGGTAGATGGCTGCGCTGCTTTTGGTCTTGATTAAACACAGTGGACCTACACCAGCAGATGACATGGCTGCCCAAACCATCACTGATGGTGGAAACTTCACACTAGACCTCAAGCAGCTTGGATTGTGTGCCTCCCCACTCTTGATTTCCAAATGAAATGCAAAATATACTTTCATCTGACAACACCACATTGGACCACTGAGCAACAGTCCAGTTCTTTTTCTCCTAGGCTCAGGTAAGACGCTTCTGGCAGTGTCTATTGGTCATGAGTGGCTTGACACAAGGAATGCGACACTTGGAGCCCATGTCCTGGATATGTCTGTGTGAGGTGGCTTTTGAAGCAATAACTCTAGCAGCAGTTCACTCCTTGTGACTCTCCCCCAAATTTTTGAATGGCCTTTTCTTAACAATCCTTACAAGGCTGTGGTTATCCCGTTGCTTGTGCACCTTTTTCGACCACACTTTTTTCCTTACACTCAACTTTCCATTATATGAGCAAATAGTGGCAAATATAACACATGTATGAGGGAAATAATAACAATACTTATAAGGCAAATTGCCACCTGACACTCAAACATGTGTATATTAATGGATACGTATAGGACCAACTGCAAAAAGCATGCTAAGAAAACACTGAAAAGCAGTCATAAGGTCCCATTAAAATTCAATACTTTATAAAATACAGAAATGTAAAAACGGATACGGTACAACGGTAAGGGTAAATGTAGCCCTCATCACTTTACACTTCAAATGTAACACATGTGTAGTTGCAGAGGTGTCTGGTCCGGATGACCATATTTCTTGTGTGACCACTTGGTATGTGCAATATTCCCTACCCTTACCGTTGTACTGTATCCGTTTTTAAATTTCTGTATTTTATAAAGTATTGAATTTTAATGGGACCTTATGACTGCTTTTCAGTGTTTTCTTAGCATGCTTTTTGCAGTTGGCCCTATACGTATCCATTAATATACACATGTTTGAGTGGCAGGTGGCAATTTGCCGTATAAGTATTGTTATTATTTCCCTCATACATGTGTTATGTTTGCCACTATTTGCTCATATTTTGTGATTTTTACTGTGTTATGCACAGGTTACCCTTCTGTGGTAAAGATGGACTTCCGAGCGAGGGACAAAACCTGGCTCAACCATCTGGACCAGGTCTTCGGAGCTGGGGGGGTACTGCGCAACAAGCGGGTGATCAAAGTTGGGATGAGAAATTCCTACACATTAAAGTCCTTACTTATCAAGCGATCGAAATTATGGTGGAACAGACTGTTTTTGGAAAAGTACATCACCAATAAGATGATTCCTAGGGGACTGAGGGTTAAAGTTATTCCCACGTTCCCGGTGGATGATGAGCAGTTCATCAACAAGTGGGAGGAGGCGTGTAGCATGTGCTTGTCTGTTTTTTTGCAACTTCTCGTTAATATGAATACCACGAATATTGCCGAGTTGGATAAATCTATAGCTATTGCTCAAGCGGAGATACTGTACGTAAAGATTGTCCCGCTGATAAAGTCAAACTTTCGAAACTGAACTGGATAAAGTAATGGACCAGCTGGTCAAAAAAATTCAGAACAATCAGGAGACCAAGTATAAGGGTATGTGCACACGCTGCGGATTCCGCTGCGGTTCCGCAGCGGTTTTGGTCGCTGCGGACCTGCAGCAGTTTTTGCTGCGGTGTACAGTACCATTCAAATGAATGGTAAACAAAAACCGCTGTGTAGACGGTGCGGAAAAATCTGCGCGGATTTCCTGCGGTTTTGAAACCGCAGAAAGAATTGACATGTCAATTCTTTCTGCGGAATCCGCAGCGGGTTCCTATCTCCACCATTGTGGAGATGGTGAATCCGCAGGACCAAACCGCAGATAATCCGCAGGTCTTTTGACCTGCGGTTTATCTGCAGTTTTTGCAAAATCCGTGCGGATTAATCCGCAGCGGATTCCGCAGCGTCTGCACACACCCTAATAGAGATTTACGCGATTATGAGACTAAGAGGGTGTATCTTTGGAGAAGCAAAAATAACACTAATCTACACAGAGCATCTTCTAGTGTCTCTGTTTCTTCCCTAAGCGGTCAGTCGGATGCCTCTTCCGCTTTAGTCATCCGTAACGAAGACGAGTTTAATTCATCGGAAAATAATCGAAGGGACAATAAGGTGATCAACTTGAGCAACCACATACTCACTGATGTGGATCTTTCTTTGTTGGGCAGGGGTCTGTCTTTTTCTCCCACACCGGGGTATGATACCTTCACCGCAGTGAAGGACTTGCATATTTTTGCTAGATCATTATTGTTCAGTAGGCATTTCTTTAATCATGATCTTGCACGTCTTTTCCCCACAGAGGAGGAACAAGAGGCAGTGAGAACCCTGGAGGAGCTGGCACTTGAGCACAACAGTGAAGGAGGTAAGATCCCTTCGTCCATACGTCCGCGCTCGGTTAAGTTCCCCCCTTTTACCACCTGTCCCAGTATCGATTTGTTTGTTCGGGTGGTGACTGAGGAATTTCTAAAGATTCCCAGATTTGGTGGAGGTGACAATTTGACCAAAGAGGAAAGAAATCGTCTTAGATTCCTTCAGAATCTAACCGATGTGGTGTTGAAGCCGGCGGATAAAAGTGGCAATGTCATCATCTGGCCCAAGGTAATGTATGAGAGGGAGGCTTTCTGCCAACTTAACAACTCTACATGCTATAGGAAGCTCACTTAAAATCACCTCTCTGCCTTCAATGCCAAATTAGAATCCATCTTAAAGAGGGCCTTAGATGGCGGCATTGTCACCAAAGAGCTGGCTTCGGCACTAATAGTAAAAGAACCTACCATTTCCACACTATACCTCCTACCAAAAGTCCATAAGGACATAACGTCACGCCCGGCAGACCTATCGTGTCTGGGAGGGGGAACTTCCTCGAGCGTGTGAACAGATGGATTGATCACTATTTACAACCGCTCGTATCCAGTCTTCCTTCTTACCTCAAAGACACTGGGGATTTACTGCGCAGGGTCTATGGACTGTGTTTAGAGAGTGATACGCTATTAGCTTCAGTTGATGTTGAGTCCCTCTATACCAGTATACGACATCAAGATGGTATTAGAGCCGTACAGTTCTTTTTGGATACATCTACCGTACCCATGGGGTTGAGGGACCTCATCCTGGAGCTCTTAGAGTTCACTCTCACTCATAATTTTTTTGTCTTCAAAGGATCCTTCTACCTGCAGCTTCAGGGGACTGCCATGGGGGCGGCCTTCGCACCCTCTATGCCAACCTCTTCCTGGGGCTGTGGGAGAGGGATCTTTTCCTGTCAGACAAACAGGGGTTGATTGATCGCGTTCCTTTTTGGACACGTTATATCTTCTTTGTCTGGCAGGGCACCTCCGTCGACCTTGTGCAATTTGTTTCCGTCCTGAACACTAATGATCTGAATATACGCCTTACCCAGGTGTGGGACCAGGAAAGAATTAATTTCTTGGATGTTACTATCCAAAGGGACAGATTCTGCCTGATTCAGACGGATATTTTTCGCAAGGAGACTGCGACGAATACGTTGCATCATGCCTCCTCCTGCCATCCTCGTCACGTGATTAAGGCCATTCCGGTAGGCCAATTCCTACGCCTGCGCCGCATCTGTTCCACAGAGGAGGACTTTAAGATGCGTGCGGATGAACTTAAATCACGGTTCTTGGCTCGTGGCTACAGTGGACGGTCAATTAAAAAAGCATACCACCGGGCCAAACATTCCACTCGAAATAATCTCTTGTATAAGAGTACAGGTCGCAAGCCTAGAACCGGGAATGCGGTGAGATTTATCACGTCTTACCATCTCCAACATGAAAGGATGCGATCGGCCATCAAGAGCGCTTGTCCCATATTGAGGGACAATCCTATTATTCAAAAATTCCTTCTGGATAATCCGTCTATTACTTTCAGGCGGGCCAGGAACTTGGGTGACCAACTTACTCATAGCCACTATACCGGTCAATCTCCACTAACTTTCCTTGATGAAATCCCAGGCAGGGGTTGTTGTGTGCCGTGCGGCAGATGCGTTGCCTGCCCCAACATTAAGTGGAGTACCACGTTTTCCAATTCGGATGGCTCTGAGTGCTTCCCAATTAAACAACGTATCACTTGCATCACGAGGTACGTGATATACTACGCCACTTGCCCATGTGGCCTAGTTTATGTAGGACTAACTACTAGACAATTTAAAGTCCGTGTTAGAGAGCACGTGTTGGGGATTCAGGCAGCATCTGCCTGCACAGACATTTCCACCCTCAAGACTCTGCCACGACATTTTAGAGAATTCCATCAGTGTGATGGCTCTCTATTAAGGGTACGAGGTATTGACTCCCTGAATATAAACATTAGGGGGGGTGGATTATCTAGGCGCCTGGCCCAGCTCGAAACTAGGTGGATTTGGACACTTAAGACCATCCACCCGAATGGACTTAATGAGAATATGTCCTTCGTCCCGTTCTTGTGATCCCTATTTGTTTGCGCATTGTGCACATTGTGTGAACACACATTGGTTTTATGTGTTTTTAATTATTTTTTATCTTTTCAGTTTGGTTGATAATTGCTCATGTATGTTGATAACCTTGAAGAGTGACATTGGAATACGGAATAGAACATGGAGAAAGTCCTGGATTGTTCAAGTTGTTTACCCCTACAACACTCTCTACTATAATGGGACTCTATTTAAATCACTGCTTTTTTAGCATAGGGACATAGAAGAAAGTATATCATACTTTATACACTTTGTGTATTTAGATATGACTATGTGGATATACTTTTCTCTTAAATATATTTCAATTTGTAGTATATGCCCTATTGTTTTCTAGTCTGGAATGACCAGTTATGTTGTAATTATCTCTTTAATAAGCTTGTGAAATGTACTTAGGTTCTATTATGTATATTTGCACTACAGCCATTTGGGCTTATAAGTACTTGGTGGGGGAATATGAGTATAAAATATGTTGAAAAATGTACATTTACCTATACAGGTTGATTAGTATGGCCGTAATAGGTTTAGCTGTGCAGCCTGTTTGCTTTTCTGTATATTTATCGGTAATTGACTGCCCTTCTTTATGCTCTCTTTCATAATGACTGCTTGTCATTGCAGTTTTTACTGCGCATGCGCCGCTTCTCTCATTGTGGCTGGTGTCACTCCCCCTGCCGTCTGACTACAGGTCACGTGGGGCCCTGCGTGCTTCCTGTGTCAGCGTCTGGGGGAGGTGTTCACGGTGTCACTGTGTGCGGGCTGCGCGGCATTACAAGGGCACTTCCGGTTAGTACCATATGTAGATATGGTGGTCTGCGTCTATCTCCACGCCCCCTGAGGAAGGAGCTTGTTTGCTCCGAAACGCGCGTCGGAGAAGGGCTGACGGTCCCGCTCCTCTGCCAACACCTCCTGTTATATTCGGGTAATAGTATTTCATTGATGATGCTTGGCTGCTTGAAGCGTTAGTAACCTTGCTTGTGTCGCACCTGCAACTGCTGGTAGTCACTATAGCATATATGTACTCTTTCTATGGACGGCTGTCCCTGTAATATAATGCATTTCGTTATATGAGCACTTGCTCTTACTATAGTACAGTTTGCATATGTGTCCTCAACACTATTATGATAGATGGTTGCTTTTGGTGCCAATTAGATCTTTTTGTACCATATGATTATTTATTTGCATGTAAATGTAGCCCGCATCACTTTACACTTCAAATGTAATACATGTGTAGTTGCAGAGGTGTCTGGTCCGGATGCCCATATTTCTTGTGTGACCACTTGGTGTGTGCAATATTCCCTGCCCTTACCGTTGTACCGTATCCGTTTTTACATTTCTGTATTTAATAAAGTATTGAATTTTAATGGGACCTTATGACTGTTTTTCAGTGTTTTCTCAACTTTCCATTAGTATGCTTGGATACAGCACTCTGTGAACAGCTGTCTTCTTTAGCAATGACCGTTTGTGGCTTACCCTCCTTGTGGAGTGTGTCAATGACTGCCTTCTGGACATCTGTCAAGTCAGCAGTCTTCCCCATGATTGTGGATCCTAGTGAAACAGACTAAGGAACCTTTTAAAACACCTAAGAAGCCTTTGCAGGTGTTTTTTTTTTAATTATTCTAACTTACTGAGATAATGACTTTTGGATTTTCATTGGCTATAAGCCATAATCATCAACAATAACAGAAATAAACAATTGAAACAGATCACTATGTAATGACTCTATATAATATATGTTTCATTTTTTGTATTGAAGAACTGAAATAAATTAACTTTTAGATGACATTCTAATTTTGTGAGAAGCACATGTATACTATTTTATACCATTTTCACATAAATTGAGACTTTTGCATAAGCAAAATCCTAAAGTTATGAATTTGTTGATGAAAACATAAGATATTCTGCCAGCTTTGCAAAGCCTGACATAAATGTGCTTAAACAAGCAATTAGAAAAATCCCTAAAACAAGTTAATTAAAGCAAATTAAGTTCATGAACATTTCTGAAGAACATAGAAGTACTATTAATGTCATTACTCAGTGATCTCTTGCCTGCCCCAAAGGATCAAAATAGCACTTAATGAATGAATATTTTTAGCATCTGCAGTAAATTTCACAGGATCATTCATTCTCCCGGAATAAAATAGGATAAGTGAAAAAAAACCAAAACAGCAACACCCCAATGGCTTTGAATGTAGGATTAGGGATCAAATAATAAGAAATAGGCTTATTTCACATCTCATGCCACGTAACAGATCTGGCAATGTAAAAGCATTCTCGTATTCCAAAATATTAATTCACTTTATGTCCAATACCTCTTTCCCTCCTCCATTGCCTCCACATCTTTTCCATAGTTGTTGGGTCAATTTTTTGTTCCTTACCATTGCAGTTTTACTTTAAAGGAGTTGTTTAGGACTTGTACATGTTCCCACTGCCCAATAGTGCTCTTTAAGATACATTTTTCCTGCCTTTTCAAAAAAGGTTTTCAGCTGGCTCTTTATCATCACAGGCAGAATTACAATGATAGGTAACACCTCTATGCACAGCTGATAACACAGATCCACCTTTCACAATAGGCAATGTCACAGCTTACCCTGCTCCCAATCCCTCCATATGACGTTTCCACATGTTTAGTAGATGATTCAATATAAAAGATGGGGTATCTGTTCTTTGCTGCTAAGGTACATTTGGATTTCATGAAACAATAAAAAGTTAGAGTCTAAAAAAAATCCTAAGTGGATAAGTGTGAACATTACAAGATTTTTTATTTTTAACTAGATGGAGGCAGTAATGTCACGATGGGGGCAGGCTTTGCAGCGTTGAGAATCTCTCCCCCCCATGTGCTCACCCACCTATCCACTCTTTCCCCATGTGCTGACTCCTCCCGTCTGTGCTCTCTTCTTTGACCTGACTACCCTATGTGCTATCCCCCTTGTCTGCTGTCTCTCTCCTTCCTGTGCTGTGTTCTCCCCTCATGTGCTGTCCCGTTTGAGCTGTCTCCCCCCTGTGCTCTGTCTCACTCACCCCTGTGTCTGACCGTGTACACAACATACCACAGCTCCTGGGCAGGGGAGGAAGCAAAAGACAATACTGACATTACAGCAGGAGATCACAGAGGATACATTTTGTGAGGTAAAATATTGTATAAAAACAGTCAGTGAAATATTTTACCTCACAAAATGAATCCTCTGTGATCCCCTGCTGTAATGTCACTATTGTCTTTTGCTTCCTCTCCTGCCCAGGAGATGTGGTTTGCTCCGTACACGGTCAGACACAGACAATTTGTAAAATGAACTTTTGTTCGTGGGAAAACCCCTTTAATGTGATCGGCTTCCTCTGCCTGTCGACACGTCGCGCATCTGCCGCCGGGATCAGCCAAATGATTCACTGCGCCAGTGCGAAATTTCCGCAGGCGCAGTGCGACGGTGCTCCGCTGGTGGTACCACGCAAGAGGCTGCATGAGTGTCATGATCCATGCGGGATCATGTCAGATAAGAGCACTGGTAACCTTTTTTTTCCTCTCTCTAAGCTTTGTGCTTAGAGATAATTTTGCCCCCGGTGGCCAGTATGGTCAATGCACTGGTGTTTTTAGAGATAGTTTTGCCCCCGGTGGCGGTTAGTGTAATTGCACGGGAATCACTAACAGGTGTGTTTACTCAAAAAAGGTGTGTCAGTTGTGCTCACTCTCGTTGGTGATATTATTGGTCTTTTCCAACCATCCTGGGTGAAGGAGGGAGCTGGGGAGAGTCCAGGGCAGCTCAGTCGGAGTCCTGGAGTGGCAGCTATGGTGTCAGCGAGGAGTTCGTGTAAAGCATGGTGGAGTGGCAGCTATGGTGTCAGTGAAGAATTCTTGCAAAGCTTGGTGGAGTGGCAGCTATAGTGTAGAGCTGCACTCAGTTGTTGGACTCTGTTGCTGGAAGCTGCACTCAGGTGCTGGTCTCCGTTGCTGGACAGTTGCACTCAGGTGCTGGACACTGTTTCTGGAAAGCTGCACTCAGGTGCTGGACTCCGTTGCTGGACAGTTGCACTCAGGTGCTGGACACTGTTGCTGGACAGCTGCGCTCAGGTGCTGGACTCTGCTGCTCCAAGGCGGCACTCGGGTGCTGGACGCTGTTGCTGTAAAGCTGCACCCAGGTGTTGGACACAGTGGGAGGATGATGCACTCAGGTGTTGGACTCTGTTGCCAGGAGCAAGTGCATCAGAGCAAAGCTAAGTGTTTCCCTGTTTGTCACCTTTCCTCATGTTGGTGTTAGTACACCGGTGGGGTCAGTGCCTGCACCACCCAGCTCCCTAGTAAGGAATAGGTGTAGGGTGTGCTAGGGTGACAAGTATCCTGATCGGCGACAGGTGAGGAGCCTGTATAGGGAACGTTAGGAGTGTTAGGGACACTGACTCAGAGAGTGCAGGAGGTCTCCACGTTCCCCCGATCCCTATCGCAGGGCCCACCGTTGTAAATGTTTCCCTATCCCCTGTGTCTTGTTGTATTAGTTACCGGCCTGCGGGCCGTGTCACACTGGACAATTACACGTGCCATATCATGTTGTATTAGTTACTGGCCTGCTGGCCGTGTAACACAGGACGGGGCACGTGACAGTGAGTGTTTGAGTGTGAGTGTGTGAGTGTATGTGTAGTGCGTACGGCGTATAGAGTGTGTTTCTGTGTATGGTGCGACGGTGTTTCGCTGGTGGTACCGCGCAATAGGTTGGTACCAGCAGGAGATTCCATATTGAGATACCCATCTCTTGGGTGTCCCAATATGGCGGTCGGTGAACTTCGTCAGCTTGGAATTCTGGGATACGGTGACATCTGGACAGAACAGGAAATGAAAACATTACAAGGCAATTATATAAATAAAGTTTTCGATATGGACAAAAAACATTGTCAAAGTAAAAAAAAATACAATAACACAAAAAAATGATTTAAGCAATATGTACTGTATTGATCAGGCTATAAGATGCACTTTTTAGTTAGAAAAACTGCTAAAGAGAGTGTGCATCATATAGCCTGCAGGCAGCTTAATGTGATGGAGGAGAATACTGACACCGTGTCCTCCCCGATCATAGAGAGAGCTGCACTCTACTCCTGTCCGATCTATGGGATCAATGCAGAGCTGAAGAGGAAGCTACCAGGACCTGAACGGAGACTGCCAAAGCTGAGTAGTTGGAGGACCTTCCAGCCAATTAATTCAAAGATCTTTCCGGTCATGTGCAACTCTTGCAGCATCTTTTCAGGTCTCAATCAAGAACTGAAAGATGTGGTAATGTATAGTATGAGTGTGACCAGGGCCGGCTCCAGGTTTTCTTGGGCCCCGTGTGAGAGTCTTAGAGGGCCCCTTTAACACATACCACAATTCATGATGCACAGATACGGCATAGTAATAAAGGTATAATACAATGCCAAAGATTTCACTTACTTCTTATATTACATGAATGATATCAATAGCTCAGAAACCAGATAGTATAGGCCTCCATAGAGTATTATGGGCACCACATAGTGCTCCATACAGTATAATGAGCCCTATATATTGCTCCACACAGTAATATGGACACCACATAGTGCTCTATACAGTATAATGAGCCCTATATATGGCTCCATACAGAATGAGCCCTATATGTTGCTCCATACAGTATAATGAGCCCCATATATTGCTCAATACTGTATAATGGGCCCCATATATTGCTCCATACTGTATAATGGGCCCCATACATTGCACCAAAAAGAATGAGCCCTGTATATTGCTCCATACATAACTGGTCTCATATAATGCTCCATACAGTATATGATGGGCTCCATATAATGCTCAAGTATATGATGGGCCCCATATATTGTTCCATACAGAATGGCCACATATAATGCTCCATACAGAATGGCCACATATAATGCTCCATTCACTATAGGCCCCATGTAATGATCCATATATAATGGGCCTAATATTATGCTCCATATAGTATGGGCCCCATATATGATGCTCCACGGTATGATGGCCTCATATAATGCTCCCTATATAATGAATCCCATATACGATGCTCCAGTGTATAATGGGCCCAATATATGATGCTCCAGTGTATAATGGGCCCCATATATGATGCTCCAGTGTATGATGGGCTCATATCCAGTGCATAATGGGCCCCATACATGATACTCCAGTGCATAATGGGCCCCATGTATGATGCTCCAGTGCATAATGGGCCCATATATGATGCTCCAGTGTATAATGGGCCTCATATATGATGCTCCAGTGCATAATGGGCCCCATGTATGATGCTTCAGTGCATAATGGTCCCATATATGATGTTCCGGAGTATAATGGGCCCATATATGATGCTCTAGTATATAATGGGTCCTATATATCATGCTCGAGTATATGATGGTCCCCATATACTGTATATTGCTCCAAACATAAAAAAATAAATACTCACCTCTGCTCGCTGGCCGCTGCTCTGCTCTGGACTCTTCCAGTTCCACCACGTCGTTGTTTTCCGGCTCTCTGCACTGTGACTGTTCAGGCAGAGGGCGCACAGAGGTGACATCATCGCGCCCTCTGACCTGAATGCCACAACCAGGAGACACGGAAGACGCCACAGCGGTGGAGAGGGGAGAGGTAATTATCGCAAGTGCCGGGACCCTGATCAAGCTGGAGGGTCCACTCGCGGGCGCCGCCACTAGCACAGACACCAGGTCACCATAGCGCGTTGGTGCCCCCCACCTGCTCAGGGCCCCGACACTGGCCCGGGTGCTGACGCCGGCCCTGATTGTGAGTATCTGTGGGAGTGTGTGCATCTCCCTGTAGCAAAGTTGTGTATATGCAAATGTGCATGTAGCACAGTTGCAGAGAGACACTGTGGTTGCTGCAATTTTGCCAAAAAACATAATAGGAATCAATCAAAACATATTGTTTGCTCCAAAATAGTATCAATACAAAAGTCAGCTTGCCATGCATAAAACAAGTTCTCTCAGCTGCATCGAAGCTATATTGAGAATCATGTTGCCAGGTCATTTTTATAGCCAAGTGAATGGTGTAAAATTAAAACCCAAAAACCAGTTGTGGAAATGTGTTTTTTTTTTCCCCAATTTCACTGCATTTATATTTTTTGCCATTTCTCAGTACATTATATGGTAAAATGAACGATGTCTGATATGGTAAAAAAAACTACAAATTGTCTTGCAAAAAATCCTCGTACACCTATGAAGACAGAAAAATAATGTCTCTGATGAAAGGAAGGAAGAAATGAAAGGTGCAAAAATTGAACATTGCCCATTTAGGAAAGGGTTAAGCTGTGTACTGGGTCAATTTTTCGCATACAATGCTGACATCCAGACTGCTGCAGTGCTAATTTCAGTTCATCATTGGGAGTAATGGATGTTGGATCACAAACTATCTCATAATGATGACATATTTCAAGTATACGTCATCAATTGTAAAGTCACAACCAGGGTCGGACTGGCTCACTGTAGAATCGGAGGATTTTCCAATGGGACCAAGCACTGACACCTGCTGGCATATTGGCCAGCAGCTGCCTAGGGCCCCCACTGCTCCAGGGGCCCCAGCCAGTGGCGTGTTGCTAATAGCAGCACACCCAACTGCTATGGGGCCCCTGAGTCAAGGGGGCCCTCCCAGTGCCAGCGGAGCAGCAGCTGGAGATAGGAGCCAGTCCTCGCTGCTAAAAAGAAATGGATATTCACGCTTCCTCACGCCCCCATGGGCGTGGAGAGGAGTGAATACCATTTCACATTAATAGCGGGTAGTGATAGCCACAGGCTGAAGCTAACAATGCCAGCATGAAAGGCCGGTGCTGCTAAAGGGCGGCAAACCCTGATTGCAATCTCTGCAGCTTGGGGCCGAACCCTGATTACCATCCTGCTTCCTGCCCGATACTTTCTATCTGACACAGCGCGGCTGGATGATGTCATAATTCAACGTGTGGTTGTTTCTTGAGGAAGCTCCCTGGGATGTGCTGCGGCTGCAGGGAACGTGCGGAGAGGTGAGTGCTGTGTGTGTGTCTGCCTGCCTGGGTGTGTGTGTTTATGTGGTGCTTTGTGTGTGTGTGTTTGTGGTGCCTTGCTTTGTGTGTGTGTGTGTGTGTGTGTGTGTGTGTGTGTGTGTGTGTGTGTGTGTGTGTGTGTGTGTGTGTGAGAGAGAGAGAGAGAGGTGCGGTGCTGTCTGTGTGTGGTGCTGTGTGTGTGTGATATTGGCGCTGTGTGTGTGTATTGGAGATTGGCAGTGATGTGGTTGATGGAGAGAGCAGTGATGGGGTGGTGCGGGAGAAGGCAATGTTGTTGGTGGTGGAAAGGACGATGGGGTGGTGGGGAGAGGCAATGATGGAGGTGGTGGAATGGGCAATAATGGGGTGGAGGAGGAGAAGGCAATGATGGCTGTGGTGGAAAGGACAATGATGGCGGTGGGGGAGGCAATGATGGAGGTGTTGGAATGGGCAATGATGGGGGTGGTGAGGGAGAAAGCAAAAATGGTTGTGGCGTAAACTACAATGATGGTAGTGGTGGAAAGGACAATGGTGGTGGGGAGGAGGCAGTGATGGAGGTGGTGGGATGGGCAATGATTTAGGTGGTGATGAGGACAATGATGGGGGTGGATGAGGAGAAAAATGATGGAGGTGGAGAGGGGCTGCAATATACCCTATGGGGGGGCTACATTATATTCTGTGGGGAGGCTGCATTATAATCTGTGTGGGGCTGCATTATTCTCTCAGGGGCTACATCATACTGTATGAGGGGAGCTGCATTATGCCCTCTGAGGGGGCTACAGTATATTCTATGGGGGGCTGCCTTATGAGGTGGTTGCATTATACTCTGAGGGGCTACATTATATTCTGTGGAGGGGCTGCATTATACTATATGAGGGGGGGCTGCATTATGCCATATGAGGGTGCTACATTATATTCTATGGGTGGGCTGCATTATACCTTATGAGTGGGTTGCATTATATTTTGTGGGGTTCTGTATTATACCCTATGAGGGGAGCTGCATTATATTCTATGAGGGGGCTGCATTATATTTTATGAGGGGGGCTGTATTATATTACATGAGGGAGGCTACATTATATTCTATGAGGGGGGTTACTTTATATTCTGTGAGGGGGCTACCCCAACCCCTGCTACATAATTAAGACGTGTACTACCTTATATTAAACCCTGATATTAGCGCGTTTTACCACACAATTGGTGGTCTTGTATTTATTTCTATGTAGCTACATAGTGGGCCCCAAGAATGATTTTCTCTGGTGGGCCCAAGGTGCTCCAGACCGACGCTGGTTACAACCAACCCCTTTAAAAGGGATGATCTCTAATCAGGTCAACAATTCTGAGTGGGGCCCTAAACAGAGAACCTCAACAGATGACCGCACTGTTGCCAAAAATAATAATAATAATAATAAACTTTATATAGCGCTAACCTATTCCGCAGCACTTTACAGTTTGCACACATTATCATCACTGTCCCTGATGGGGCTCACAATCTAAATTCCCTATAAGTATGTCTTTTGAATGTGGGAGGAAACCGGAGTACCCGGAGGATATCCACGCAAACACGGGGAGAACATACAAACTCCTTGCAGATTTTGTCCTTTGTGGGATTCGAACCCAGGACTCCAGCGCTGCAAGGCTGCAGTGCTATCCACTGAGCCACCGTGCTGCCCATATTATATATATATATATATATATATATATACACATACATATATATATATATATATATATATATATATATATATATACACACATTCACATACACACACACACACACACACATATATACATATATATATTCCATTATTGCGGCGTCAGCGCGGCCCCCCAGTGCGCCACAATAATGGAAGAGAGAGCATCACATGACGCTCCCTCTCCCATCATTACCCTCTTCCTCTGACACACAGTGGGTGCGCAATGACGTCACTTCATCGCGTCCCCACAGTGTGCCCGTCTGACTGCAGTACAGCTCCTGACATCAGAGCAGAGCCGCCGCAGCCAAAATCAGCGTGGGAGCGAGGAGAAGAGGCGAGTAGAGTTTTTTTTTATTATTATTTATATAGGGAGTCCTGGTTGCATGGTTATGATACCCCGTATGGGGGGGGCGGCAGCATCATACCAGTATGAGGGGGCAGCATGATATACCCCGCATGAGGGGGCAGCATGATACCCCATATAAGGGATTGGCAGCATGATACCCTATGAGGGGGGCTGCATTATATTCTGAAGGAGTTACTGTTATGAATGGGTCACCGAGATGGAGAGCAGGTCCAGGCTAAGCCAAAGAAAACCAGAGAGGTTGGTACCTAAGCGGATTGCAGATCCTTGATCCTATCCACACAACTAGCGGTAGCCGTGGAGCGTACCTACAATGATCCTAGACGCCTCGGCACAGCCAGAGAGCTAACTAAGCCTAAATCAAGAAAGGGGAAATCTAAACTGCCCCAGAGCAGAACCCAAAGGAATAGTTAGCCCCCAAACATATATTGTCGGTGAGACAAGATGAAAACACAAACACAGGCAGGAAAATAGACTGAGCAAATGATGGGGCCCATAATGACTAGACAGGACAGGAAAGGAAAGACACTGATAGCAATCACGCAAAACACCCTGCAAAAAGTCCAACAGGTCTGAAGCAAAAAACACTGAAGTCACACGACTTCGCCCCCCACTATATCAGCACTCTGGTATATTCTGAAAGCAGAGCAAAAAGAGACCAATCTAACAGGGGATAAAACAAACTGGCACAAGCAGTAACATATGGGTGGTGATTCAGCACAGACCCAGCCGGAGCTGGCTGACCCGCACCAAGAAGAGATAGACAAAACCAGATCAAATGCAAACAGAATAGCAAATAAACCACTTAGCTGAACATGCAGGGACAGAGCTGGAGAAATCAGACCTCAGGAGGAATAGGAAGCAAATCAACAGCAGGGATGGAGTGAGTCGGCTGTCTTAAATCCCAATCTGAAACCCCAGATCTCCAATCGTCATCATCATTATCAGGTGGCAAGCCTCTGTCAATCAGATCAGCTCCATTACCTCCAGTAACCACCAGAGGGAGCCCAGAAAGAGAACTCGCAACCCCTCTGTCGATCTGACCAGCTCCACTACCTTCAGTAATAACCAGAGGGAGGCCAGAAAGCGAATTCACAACAGGCTACATTATATTCTTTTGGGGGGCTGTATTATACCATATGAAGGGGGTCTACATTATAGAGAAAGAAAGAACAGAGAGAGAAAGAGAGGAAAGAAAGAACAGAGAGAGAGAGAAAAAAGAAAGAACAGAGAGAAAGAAAGAAAGAAAGAACAGAGAGAAAGAAATAAGAGAGAGAGAAAGAACAGAGAGAGAAAGATTAGAGAGAAAGAGGGGAAAGAAAGAAAGAACAGAGCAAAAGAACAGAGAGAGAGAGAGAAAGGAAAAGGGGAAAGAAAGAAACAGAGAGAAAGAAAGAACAGAGAGAGAAAGAAAAAAAAGATTAGAGAGAGGAAGAAAGAACAGTGAGAGAAAGAAAGAAAGAGAGAGAAAGACTGATTCTATAAAGATACTATAGCAGCCCGGCTCCCATTGTAGTGTGCACCTGAGCCTCCCGGAGCAGGACATATCATGATCCGCTCACATGGCCGACATCCCCGAGTCCAAGGCGATCCAACTGTCCGCGCTGTCGTCGGAGACAGTGATGGATCTGAAGCATTCCTTGAAGTGCCTCCATGGTTCCGTCACAATCTCCTCCCGAAATTACCTAATTTCTGGTCAGCTTCCAGCACGTCACTTCCGGTGGAACGTCACGTGCGAATTTTATAGTGCTCTCCGGGGCTCTGCTGTGTACTCCTGTGTCCGCGGGAAAAGTAAGCTCCCGCCCGGGGCAGACTCTCTCTCAAAATCAAGACGGTTCGGAGGTATGAATGCTCCCCACCATACACCTTGTACACACGCACCTCCGCTCCGTACACCTCTTACACACGCGGCTCGTACACAAGCGGCTCCGCTCCGTACACCTTGTACACACGTGGCTCTGCTCCATACACACGCGGCTCCGCTCCGTACACCTCGTACACACATGGCTCGGCTCCGTACACCTCATACACATGCGGCTCCGCTCCGTACACCTCGTACACAGGCGGCTCCGGTCCGTGCACATCGCACACACGTTGCTCGTACACCTTGTACACAGGCGGCTCCGCTCCGCACAACTCGTACACATGCAGCTCCGCTCCATACACCTCGTACACAGACGGCTCCGCTTCGTACACACGCAGCTCCGCTCCGTACACCTCGAACCCACACAGCTCCACTCCGTACACACACGGCTCCACTCGGTACACGCACGGCTCCGCTCTGTCCACCTCATACACACACGGCTCTGCTACATGCACCTTGTAAACCCATCCTTACCCCACACAAACTTCTCATCCAGCGCACCATGACAACCAGCACACTAGCGCAGCAGAGTCCTGCATACTGCATACAGTCAGTGAGACCCCTGATCATGTGACCTCGACTCCTGTGGCCGAGAAGAGAACATAGCGGCAGAGAGCAGGGAGATGATCGATTCTCCCTGCTCTGCCGCAGATACAGTTTACAGTAGCGTAAATCCGAGTGGGGCCCCTCAGAGTGTGGTGCTCGGGGCCACCGCCCCCTCTGCCCCCCCGGTAGCTATGCTACTGATGGACGCCTTTGCATTGTCATCCCCTAATAGGCTTATAATAACTTGAAGGGGTTTCACAATTAGTGCATTCAATTTACTTCTATTAATTTTTCCACAACTAAACTGATATCTCATACTACTACAATATAAAAGAAGGAAAGAAAGCGCAACATAATATGCTCGATTGAAGAAGGAGCAGAAACTGCTCCGAAAAGCGTAGCAAATAAAGTTTTTAAAATCTACTTTTCTCGGTCGGGACTGGATGTTCGTGGGCAGCGTTGTAAGATCACTTCAAATAGAAACCTCCCTCTTCAACATACTCCTACAGTAGGGAACATGTTTTCTAAGCTACTCCTCCATGTGAGCAGGAATAGCTACAGTATATGTATGCTCATATCCATACTGCCCCAGCGTAGAAGAATTCTGCATCCCTACAGAGTCTCTGCATCCCTACATCCCCTATAGGCCAGACGAAGGGAAGCATGACTTCTCAGCTATCTACAGCAGCAATTCTGTAGCATTCTATCAAGTAACAGTAAAAGCTGCAGCCGTTTATAGGGTTTAGCATTACATAATTGCTATGATCATAGTCGGATTCACATAGGACGACTTGTGGTGTTGACGACAAAGAAGAAACCCAAAGAGTCCCGAGATCCTCCCAGGCATAAATGTAGACAAAACTTGTATGTGAACATGAGAAACATATTATAATTCATTGTACCTGATTACATGTGTTGATGTCTACTCCTCCTTTTAGGTATTCCAGTACCTTGTCCAAATTGCCTGATCGAGCAGCTTTGAGAAAGCTAGTATTGCTGTCCGACTGTTGAAATAAAAAAGTAAATTGGTCACATAGAATATTAGGAGAATTTTCAACCAACAATACCAGCGACAGCATGTATCTACAACACAACAACTACAGCTCTGTGAACTCCTTCACTCCTGCATGTGAATTCATGTGGGGTTGGATTCATTGCATGATAGGTCCAAACGACACCAAAATAATTCTATCGACTTTAATGGGATCTGCCTGGTTTCCATTATGGAGTCTAAATTTTACCAGAAAAGAGTGTAGCACCACAAAAGAAACCATAAGACCCCCATTATAGTCAATATTGTCCTCCCAATGCCACTTGCATCTGTTATCTGCATGAATTCCTAGAAAGGAACAGAAATATGACCCTAAGGCCTCTTTCACACTTCAGTTTTTTTGCATCAGTCTGGAAAAGGAGAGAGAGAGAAAGAGAGAGAAAGAGAGAGAGAAAGAGAGAGAGAGAGAGAAAGAAAGAGAGAGAGAAAGAGAGAGAGAAAGAGAGAGAGAAAGAGAGAGAGAAAGAGAGAGAGAGAAAGAGAGAGAGAAAGAGAGAATTTTTTTTTGTCCGGCAGCCAAAAAGAATTTCGGGTTAAATGAGTGTCTGGAGGATCCGCCAGAGAAAAAAACGTTGCAAGCTCCGTTTTCAAATCTTTGAGGATGGTGACGGACAGCAACTTTTGGCGGATCCTCAAAAAAAACGGATGCAACGGCCGGCAATCCGTCACAATCCGCCACTAATGGAAGTCAATGGGGAAAAAAACGGATCCTCAAAAGAAAATTGAGGATCCGTTTTTATTCAAAACCTGGCGGATTGTGACTGATTGCAAAAAACTGAAGTGTGAAAGAGGCCTAAGGGGTCACACTTCCACCTGCAATGTGAGAAACTTCCGCGAGTCTCTCGCATCAATACCTGACACTGTCGCTGGCACTCGAGACAGGAGCATTCAGCTACATAGAAATACATACAGCCGCACACTCCGGTCCCGAGTACCGGCAGCCGGGTATTGAGTCGCGAGTTTCTCGCATTGCATTTGCAAGTGTGACCCTGGCCTAACAGAGTAACTGTCCTTAATAACCCTCGCTATAAGCATAAAAGCCTGGAAGAGATACCTCAGCTATTCTATACTGCTTCGTCCATATAGCAAAGTGTCCATGATTACCTATATCTACTATATAATCGTCTAATTCTGTCTCTCTGTCTGAAACGGAAATCTCGCGTCGCTGATTGGTTGCACCCGGCCAGCCGCGACCAATCAGCGACAGACCACAGTGCCACATAATTCAGTCACATTTACTGGACAAGTTCTGTCAGTCACAGTGCCACATAGTTCAGGTACGTTTACTGGACAAGTTCTGTTAGCCACAGTGCTACATAGTTCAGTCACGTTTACTGGACAAGTTCTGTTAGCCACAGTGCCACATAGTTCAGTCACGTTTACTAAACAAGTTCTGTGAGCCACAGTGCCACATAGTTCAGTCACGTTTACTGGACAAGTTCTGTCAGTCACAGTGCCACATAGTTCAGTCACGTTTACTGAACAAGTTCTGTTAGCCACAGTGCCACATAGTTCAGTCACGTTTACTGGACAAGTTCTGTCAGTCACAGTGCTACATAGTTCAGTCACGTTTACTGGACAAGTTCTGCTAGCCACAGTGCCACATAGTTCAGTCACGTTTACTAAACAAGTTCTGTGAGCCACAGTGCCACATAGTTCAGTCACGTTTACTGGACAAGTTCTGTTAGCCACAGTGCCACATAATTCAGTCACGTTTACTGAACAAGTTCTGTTAGCCACAGTGCCACATAGTTCAGTCACGTTTACTGGACAAGTTCTGTCAGTCACAGTGCTACATAGTTCAGTCACGTTTACTGGACAAGTTCTGCTAGCCACAGTGCCACATAGTTCAGTCACGTTTACTGGACAAGTTCTGTGAGCCACAGTGCCACATAGTTCAGTCACGTTTACTGGACAAGTTCTGTCAGTCACAGTGCTACATAGTTCAGTCACGTTTACTGGACAAGTTCTGCTAGCCACAGTGCCACATAGTTCAGTCACGTTTACTAAACAAGTTCTGTGAGCCACAGTGCCACATAGTTCAGTCACGTTTACTGGACAAGTTCTGTCAGTCACAGTGCTACATAGTTCAGTCACGTTTACTGGACAAGTTCTGCTAGCCACAGTGCCACATAATTCAGTCACATTTACTGGACAAGTTCTGTCAGTCACAGTGCCACATAGTTCAGTCACGTTTACTGGACAAGTTCTGTGAGCCACAGTGCCACATAGTTCAGTCACGTTTACTGGACAAGTTCTGTCAGTCAGTAAGAGTGCCACATAGTTCAGTCACGTTTACTGGACAAGTTCTGTTAGCCACAGTGCCACATAGTTCAGTCACGTTTACTAAACAAGTTCTGTCAGTCACAGTGCTACATAGTTCAGTCACGTTTACTGGACAAGTTCTGCTAGCCACAGTGCCACATAGTTCAGTCACGTTTACTGGACAAGTTCTGTGAGCCACAGTGCTACATAGTTCAGTCACGTTTACTGGACAAGTTCTGTTAGCCACAGTGCCACATAGTTCAGTCACATTTACTGGACAAGTTCTGTTAGCCACAGTGCCACATAGTTCAGTCACGTTTACTAAACAAGTTCTGTCATAGTGCCACATAGTTCAGTCACGTTTACTGGACAAGTTCTGTTAGCCACAGTGCCACATAGTTCAGTCACGTTTACTGGACAAGTTCTGTTAGCCACAGTGCTACATAGTTCAGTCACGTTTACTGGACAAGTTCTGTTAGCCACAGTGCTACATAGTTCAGTCACGTTTACTGGACAAGTTCTGTGAGCCACAGTGCCACATAGTTCAGTCACGTTTACTAAACAAGTTCTGTGAGCCACAGTGCCACATAGTTCAGTCACGTTTACTGGACAAGTTCTGTCAGTCACAGTGCCACATAGTTCAGTCACATTTACTGAACAAGTTCTGTTAGCCACAGTGCCACATAGTTCAGTCACGTTTACTGGACAAGTTCTGTCAGTCACAGTGCTACATAGTTCAGTCACGTTTACTGGACAAGTTCTGCTAGCCACAGTGCCACATAGTTCAGTCACGTTTACTAAACAAGTTCTGTTAGCCACAGTGCCACATAGTTCAGTCACGTTTACTGGACAAGTTCTGTTAGCCACAGTGCCACATAATTCAGTCACGTTTACTGAACAAGTTCTGTTAGCCACAGTGCCACACAGTTCAGTCACGTTTACTGGACAAGTTCTGTCAGTCACAGTGCTACATAGTTCAGTCACGTTTACTGGACAAGTTCTGCTAGCCACAGTGCCACATAGTTCAGTCACGTTTACTGGACAAGTTCTGTCAGTCACAGTGCTACATAGTTCAGTCACGTTTACTGGACAAGTTCTGCTAGCCACAGTGCCACATAGTTCAGTCACGTTTACTAAACAAGTTCTGTGAGCCACAGTGCCACATAGTTCAGTCACGTTTACTGGACAAGTTCTGCTAGCCACAGTGCCACATAATTCAGTCACATTTACTGGACAAGTTCTGTCAGTCATAGTGCCATGTAGTTCAGTCACGTTTACTGGACAAGTTCTGTCAGTCATAGTGCCACATAGTTCAGTCACATTTACTGGACAAGTTCAGTCAGTAAGAGTGCCACGTAGTTCAGTCACGTTTACTGGACAAGTTCTGTTAGCCACAGTGCTACATAGTTCAGTCACGTTTACTAAACAAGTTCTGTTAGCCACAGTGCCACATAGTTCAGTCACGTTTACTGGACAAGTTCTGTCAGTCATAGTGCCACATAGTTCAGTCACGTTTACTGGACAAGTTCTGTCATAGTGCCACGTAGTTTAGTCACGTTAATTGAACAAGTTCTGTTAGCCACAGTGCCACATAGTTCAGTCACATTTACTGAAGACGTTCTGTCAGTCATAGTGGCACATAGTTCAGTCACGTTAACTGAACAAGTTTTACCTGGAAAATCCTGTGTATTCATTGCATTATTCTTAAATCTTCATAAATAAACTACATATTCTACAATACCCGATGCGTGAGAATCGGGCCACCATCTAGTTATTAATAATCATCAATAATGCAACCAGCCGAAAAAAATCTGAATTTTTTTTGTCTGAAAATACAGATGCGGACTTGAAGAAGCTTGTACAGATAGTTATAATTGACTGTAATTATAATTTTACAGTGAATTCTACAAATGTGTTTACATCAGTATTCTGGTCGCAGACCACAGGCTTACATGTTGCTGTACAATGGTCCATGGGATGGGTGGGACCACCTAGAAAGCTGAGCTGAGCCGCATTGGCCTCTACATGCTGGGTGCCTTTTCACTGGCTGCAGCATACAATACAAAGGAGCAGCTTAGGCCTGTTTCACACATCCGTTTGTGTCCATCAGTCAAAACCGCCGTTTTGCAAAAAAAAACGGATCCGCCATTTTTCTTGGCAGATCCGTTTTTTTCCCCATTGAGTTACATTACCGGCGGATCTTGACGGATGGCCATCCGTTGGATCCGGTTTTTTTTTTGCGGATCCGCCAAAATTTTGACGTCCGCCGACATGCCCGAACGGACCATGCAACGTTTTTTCGGGCGGCCGGATCCGCATTTGTCACTGCGCCTGCCCGAAAGACTTCACTCAGCTGCAAATTTAACCCTAAACTCTGCTCTGGCGGCTGAAAAATATTTTTTTTCTCTCTCCCCCCCCCAGGCAGCGGTTCCTTGGTCAGTACAGGAACGGATCCGTTATCCGACATTTTAGCGGATTTTGACTGACCAAAAAAAACTGATGTGTGAAACAGGCCTTAGGCCTGTTTCACACTTGCTTTTTTTGCAGCGCGTTTTTCCCGCAAAAAAACGCATTGAAAAACGCATACAAAAGCATACAACTGCTGCGTTTTTTTCAAGCATTTTTATGAGCATGCATGAAAAAAACGCAGCGTTTTTATGCGTTTGTATGCGTTTTTAGTGCGTTTTTACAGCGTTTGCGTTTTTTTCCAACATTAGGTGGCCCCTCACACTAACCCAAACCATGACTTTACTAACCCTAACCCTAACCCTGACCCTGACCCTAACCCTTAACCAAACCATACTTAACCCTAACCCTGACCCTAACCCTAACCCTGACCCTAACCCTTAACCAAACCATACTTAACCCTAACCCTGACCCTAACCCTGACCCTAACCCTGACCCTAACCCTTAACCAAACCATACTTAACCCTAACCCTAACCCTGACCCTAACCCTAACCCTGACCCTAACCCTTAACCAAACTTAACCCTAACCCTAACCCTGACCCTAACCCTTAACCAAACCATACTTAACCCTAACCCTGACCCTAACCCTGACCCTAACCCTGACCCTAACCCTTAACCAAACCATACTTAACCCTAACCCTAACCCTTAACCAAACCATACTTAACCCTAACCCTAACCCTGACCCTAACCCTTAACCAAACCATACTTAACCCTAACCCTGACCCTAACCCTAACCCTGACCCTAACCCTTAACCAAACCATACTTAACCCTAACCCTAACCCTGACCCTAACCCTGACCCTAACCCTTAACCAAACCATACTTAACCCTAACCCTGACCCTAACCCTAACCCTGACCCTGACCCTAACCCTTAACCAAACCATACTTAACCCTAACCCTGACCCTAACCCTGACCCTAACCCTAACCCTGACCCTAACAATAACCCTAAACCCCCTTAACTAACCCTAACTCTAACCCAAACCCCTAAATTCCATGGTTAACAAAAAAAAAACGCATGTGCAAAAAAACGCATACATAAGCATGCCAATGCGCACATATGCGCACCCATAGACTTATATTGGGTGTCTTGCTGTAAAAAAACGCATTGCGCGCGCATGCGTTTTTTTGAGGCAAATCGGACGCACAAAAAATGCAACAAGTTGCATTTTGTG
Organism: Dendrobates tinctorius; assembly: GCF_039654945.1. Lineage (NCBI taxonomy): Eukaryota > Metazoa > Chordata > Amphibia > Anura > Dendrobatidae > Dendrobates > Dendrobates tinctorius. The sequence goes on from NW_027361698.1 coordinate 19,173,883, forward strand.
CGCCCGAGCGCATACCGCAAAAAAACGCATGCGCGGTAAAACGCGTACAAACGCATGTGTATGCGCACATAAGCGCATCCCATGCAAAGAATAGGAAAAAAAACGCATGCGCTATTTAGCGCTAAATTACCGCGAAAAAAAACGCAAATGTGAAACCAGCCTAAGTCATTACAACAGCCGGAGCTTCCTCTCACTGTTGTAATGCGCCATGTGTAATGTGTGGAAGAGGGAAAAGTGTATATGCATTTGTAACGTGTATGTACTATATATTTGTAATGTGTGCAGATGTAAGCAATGTGTATATGCATATAGATGTATGTAATGTGTTTGAGTAATATGGATGTGTGTAATGTGTATAAATTTGTACGGATTTATGTGTAATATATGAACATTGTGTATAAATGTATAAGTTGTGTACTGTTGCATATGAAATGTGCGTAATATGTGTATGCATGTGTGTATTTTATATGTGTGTAAATATGCGGCGAGGAGAATGACAGAAGGGTCATGACACACATCATGACAAGGAACCTACTGCCAATGTCTGCATTTGCTATAGACATACTCCATATATTAATCATTTGTATGATTTATTATTTTTTATACATTTGTCTAAAATATATTAGCATCTGAGATTTTTTCATCAGTTGCCAGCGAAAAAATAAACCTGATTGGTAAGGCTACTTTCATACATCCGGTGTGTGGGGTCCGGCGGCGTGCGGTGAAAAGCCGGGCCACCAGATCCGGCCTGCAGCGGTGACACCGGATGTGTATGCGGCGAGACATACGGCTCGGACGTGATTTAAAGGAGCCGCAGGAGGAGGTGGACAGAGGCAGCCGCTGAAAGGGAGGTGAGGGGAGGGGAGGAGAGGAGACAGAGGAGAGGGGAGGGGAGAGGAGACAGAGGAGAGGGGAGGGGGGTGGAGAGAGAGACATGGGGGGTTAACACTTAGTGTCCAGGCGAGAGAATCTCTCTCTTGCCGGGCACTTGTGGGGTTAACCCCACAGAGAGATCTCTCTCTCTCACCCAGACACTGTGAGTGTTAACCCCACAAGTGCCCGGCGAGAGAGATCTCTCACAAGTGTCCGGGTGACAGAGAGAGATCTCTCTCTCGCCGGGCACTTGTGGGGTTAACATTCACAGAGTCCGGGCATGCGCTGTGGAAAAAGCCGGTCCGGCGCTGACAAAAAACGTTGCAGAGAACGTTTTTTGCAGATGCCGGACGGCTAAGTTTTGCCGTGTCCGGCAGCAACCGGACACGACGCATAACCATCCGGCACGATGCGGCGACCATGAAAGCTTATGGGACAAAACCGGATCCGGTGCTGGATCCGGTTATGAAAAATTTTGCCGCATCGTGCCGGATTACAAAAACCGGATGTGTGAAAGAGGCCTAACTCTGAATAAGCATGAATGATCTAGTTAATAATCGGCATAAGGTCAGACACAATGACTGACTTTGGTATAGTATACTATTACAATAAGATATTATAATATTATAGTATTAAATATATGCATTATACATACTGCAATAGTCACTTTATTCTTATTGAGCCCCAGAATCATCCCTACTTCAAGAACACTAGGCTACAGATGGACTAAAAATATATTGGGCCCCCAAACTTAAAGAGCATGGACCTGTTAACAATCACTATACCCATGTGAACAATATACTGGTATTCTCTGTGATGACTGTTCAGGGGCAGAGATGGCACACCTAGCCCAGGTTGAAAAAAATAATCCCAAAGTAAACTAATGGAGAGGAGGGGACAATTAATATGCAAAGAGGGGAACTAGAATGAGGAAGATCGATTTAGTCATTGCATCAGAAACTATAATATAGTCTGTAGACAACAAAGCAGATATGTGTCATGGTTCCACCCCTCAGGGTGTCTGGGATGTAGTTACTGCCAGCTCGTAGGGACATGCTGAGCTGTCAGTGTGTTGATTGACAGCTTGACTAGCCAATCTGTGACTGGGAGGCGTTAGCTGTCGCAGGTGTTCACTATACCGGGTAATTGCAATGCCTTCTTAACTGAGCAGCTTCTCCCAGACCACTGCCAGATGTACATTCATATTGTGAGGTTTGTGCTGTGCTTTCCTATGCCTTGAGTTCTATATTCTTGATCTGTTGCCTGACTTTGGACTTTGTTCTGACTATCCGCCTGTTTAACCCCTTCAGCTCTGATCCGTTATCCTACCGGTACTCTGACCTCGGAACGTTACCTGACTACGCTTTTGTCTCTTCCTTCTGTTTATGACCAACCCTCCTGGCTTCTGACCTTGGACTACCTGACCACTCTGTCTCACGGCTTGGCCGTGATAAAAGACTAGCAGCACATTATGCTATTTTATCCCTTAATACAGGGGTGGGGAATCTTTTTTTCTGCCAAGGGCCAATTGGATATTTATACCATCCTTCGGGGGATGTACGAATCACGTGCTACCTCCGCCCACAAAGAACATCCTGACGCTGGCAGGACATAAACTTTCATTGCACGCACCTCAGCATTCAGTAGTGAACACTATGTGCCTGTGCTCACAGAGCAAGAAGAAATTAATGGACAGGCGGCTGTCAAAATACAGCTGTCGGCCCAAGCACTGCGGTCCCTGGGAATTTACCCTTGGACCGGATAACAGGTAATCGAGAGCCTTAAACAGCCCGCAAACCTGAGGTTCTCCACCTGCAAATTATCACTATATCTAAAGGTAAATAGCATTTTTGGAGGTGACAAGTTCCATTTAAAGGTTCAACACTGAAGGTGACAAGTTCCCTTTAAAGGCTCAACACTATACAACCTCAATACATATTACTAGCTTTTTACAGTTTTGCTGGACAGGTCTTTGATCTACTGGTAAAAAAGAAAGTGACAGCATTTAACATAGCAGGCTTTTAAGTTGTAATGAAATATAGAAATAAAATATTAATTATTTTGCTAATGGTTTTTATGAGTGACCTGCTTTCCATGGGGAATGACAAGAAGTGATGGGAGAAAATGAGTAATGGACTAAGAACATACATGATAACAGAACTCTCAGAATGCTAATATCATCATTGCAATGAGGGTCTTCTATTTTGGGTCTATCTATTCCTATACAGTACATGTGAGCACCAGGCTGGTCTGAGTGAACCTATAGGCAAATGTTAGCTCTTTGGCACATTAAGGAGAGGTCACGGGAAGCAGCACGTCTTGTGAACAGCAATCCAGTAATCCGCATTGATGTGTCACCAGTCGCCCTGATGCTTAGCCAATCGTGTAAGCAGATAAAGCACAGCTCAGCTGAGCAGAACTGCAGCGAGGACAAATGCTGCATCCCACCCACAGTGGCTCTGCGCACACAACAACTTAACCAGTGCTTGGCTGGAGGTACTGCCAGATGAAATGTGAAGACACACTACATGCTGAATCCATCACTGAGCCTATATTTATTTGTGCGCCTTGAGCAGAAGTCCTGATGATAAATCTCAGAATGCGTGTCACCCAGTCCTATACTAGTACATACCGTAAACAGCAGAGAGGGCTTCCCAAACAGTGGTGTACTATGTGGACCCGCTAATGCATGTATCACAAAGACCTTTGATTTAAGTCATACACACCTTTGCACAAGTTTAAAAAAGCTGAAAAGGGCCACAAGAAATGACTATAGATACAGCTATTTTACAAAAAAAAAATATCTACTGTATTTATATAATTGCCTTGTAATGTTTTCATTTCCTGTTCTGTCACCGTATCCCAGAATTCCAAGCGGAGGAAGTTCACCAACCGCCATATTGGGACACCCAACATGGCAGGTGTCTCAACATGGAAATTGCTGCTGGTACCAACCTATTGTGCGGTACCACCAGCGGAACACCGTCGCACCACACACACACTCTACACGCCGTACGCACCACACACACACACTCACTCTCACGCAGCCTCTTGCGCGGTACAACCAGCGGAACACCGTCGCACTGCGCCTGCACGAAATCCGCACAGGTGCAGTGAATCATTCAGCAGATCCCAGCGGCAGATGTGCAACGTGTATACAGGCAGAGGAAGCCGGTCACATTCAAAGGGTTTTCCCACGAATGAAAGTTCATTTTAAAAATTGTCTGCGTCTGACCGTGTACGGAGCAAACCACATCTCCTGGGCAGGAGAAGAAGTAAAAGACAATACTGACATTACAGCAGGGGATCACAGAGGATTCATTTTGTGAGGTAAAATATTTCACTGACTGTTATGAATGAGTCACCGTAGGAGGCAAAAACAGAAATACTAGCTAAGTCCAGAAAACCAGGGAAGTTGGCAGCTATCGGATTGCAGACCCCTGAACCTATCAACAACAACTAGCAGTAGCCGTAGGGGGTTCCTACGGTGCCCTAGACCCCTCGATCACAGCCGGAGAACTAAATAGCCTAAAGACAGAAAGGGAAATCTAAACTGCCCCAGAGCAGACCCCAAAGCAATAGGCAGACAGACTGATAGGGAAAAGAGCCCTGAAGACGCTAGGCTTCAAAAAGACTATATCAGTACTCAAGTATTTTCTGAAGACAGAGCAAAAAGGCAAAAAGGAATTCAGCTCACCCCAGCAGGGAATGGCAGAAATCCAGAAAAACAAGGCAAAACAAAACCAAAACACAAATGCAAAAAGCAGAGCAGAAAACTTAGCTTTTGAGGAGCAGGAATCAGACTGGTCTCCTAGAATCCGTCAGAGAAATCAGCAGCAAGGAAGAAGGGCGTCAGCTGCCTTATATCCAGTCAGCAATTCCAGTCACCCAGTCATCGTCCTGCTCAGGTGCTTGGTAATCAGCCTCACTACCTTCCTTCATCAGAAGAGGGAGTTCATCAGACCTCAATGGTGAATGGGAAAATGAACTCACAACAGTACCTCCCCCTTGAGGAGGGGTCACCAAACCCTCATCCACGCCACCAGGGCGATCAGGGTGAGCCCGATGAAAGGCACGCACCAATCTTTTGGCATGAATATCAGAGGCCGAGACCCAGGAATTATCCTCCTGACCATAACCCTTCCACTTAACCAAATACTGGAGTCTCCGTCTAGCCAGACGGGAATCCAGTATCTTCTCTACCTCATATTCCATGTTACCTTCATCCAATACAGGGTCCGGAGGTGCCACCCCAGGAACTACTGGTTCAACAAACCTCTTCAACAAGGACTTATGAAACACATTATGGATTTTAAATGTGACAGGCAGAGCCAACCGAAAAGAGACCGGATTAATAATCTCCAAAATCTTGTAAGGTCCAATAAATCTAGGCTTAAACTTAGCAGAAGCCACCTTCATAGCGATATTTTTTGATGATAACCAAACCATATCACCCACCTTAAACTGGGGACCAATGGTCCTATGGCGGTTGGAAAACCGCTGGGCCTTTTCCTGGGAGAGAGATAACTTATCCACCACTTGGTCCCAGATCTGGTGCATTCTCTCCACCACAGTGTCAACACCTGGGCTGGCAGAAGGCTCCACCTGCCCTGAAGAAAATCGAGGATGAAACCCAAAGTTACAAAAAAAAGGTGACATCAAAGTGGTAGAACTAGCTCTATTATTTAAAGCAAATTCGGCCAAGGGCAAAAATGAAACCCAATCATCCTGATCAGCGGAAATAAAACATCTCAAATACGACTCCAAGGTCTGGATTGTTCTTTCCGTCTGCCCATTGGTCTGAGGGTGAAAAGCAGAGGAGAAGGACAACTGAATTCCCAGCTTGGAACAGAAAGTCCTCCAAAATCTAGACACAAACTGCACTCCTCTGTCAGATACAATGTTCTCAGGAATCCCGTGTAAGCGTACCACCTGTTGCAAAAACAGGGGCACCAACTCAGAGGAAGATGGCAACTTAGGGAGTGATACAAGATGAACCATCTTAGAGAACCTATCACAAATCACCCAAATAACAGTCATTCTCTGACAGACAGGCATATCAGAGATGAAATCCATTGAAATATGGGTCCATGGCCTCCTGGGGACCGGCAAAGGCATCAACAACCCACTAGAGCGAGAACAAGGTTTAGACCGGGAGCAAGTCCCACAGGACTGCACAAAATTCCTGACATCACGAGACAAGGCAGGCCACCAAAAAGACCGACTCCCCAGATCTCTAGTACCAAAAATACCTGGATGACCAGCCAATGCAGAGCAATGAACTTCAGACATCACGCTCTTCTTCCACTGGTCAGGAACATACAACTTTCCACTGGGACAACGCTCAGGTTTGTCCTCCTGGAACTCTTCCAGAGCACGTCTCAAATCGGGCGAGATGGCAGAAAGAACTACCCCTTCGCCCAAGATGGTAGCAGGCTTGGTCACCACAGGAGAATCAGCAAAGAAGCTCCTAGAGAGAGCGTCAGCCTTGACATTCTTAGTGCCAGGAAGAAAAGAGACCACAAAATCAAAATGTGTAAAAAACAAGGCCCACCTAGCCTGTCTAGGGTTCAAGCGTTTGGCCGACTCCAGGTAAATCAAATTCTTGTGGTCAGTGAGGACCACGACTTGATGTTTAGCTCCCTCCAAACAATGTCTCCACTCCTCAAATGCCCATTTCATGGCTAACAGTTCCAGATTCCCCACATCATAGTTACGTTCAGATGGGGAGAACTTTCAGGAAAAGAAAGCGCAGGGATTCATTTTAGATGTTACAGGATCCTTTTGGGACAAAACAGCTCCTGCACCAATCTCAGAAGCGTCCACCTCTACCTGGAACGGAAGTGAGACATCAGGTTGCCACAAAACCGGGGCAGAAGTGAATCTTCGCTTCAGCTCCTGAAAGGAAGAAACAGCCTCCGGAGACCAATTCAACACATCAGCACCCTTCTTAGTCAGATCAGTCAATGGCTTGGCAATACTAGAAAATGTTGCTATAAATTTCCGATAAAAATTAGCAAAACCCAAAAACTTCTGGAGGGCCTTCAAAGAAGTGGGCTGAAGCCAATCATAAATGGCCTGTAACTTGGCTGGGTCCATTTCAATAGTTGACGGAGACAAAATAAATCCCAAAAAAGAAATCCTCTGTACCCCAAAAAGGCATTTCAATCCTTTGACATACAGGGAATTCTCCCTCAAGATCCGGAACACAGTCCGAACATGTTCCACATGAGAATCCCAATCCTTGGAGAAGATCAAAATACTGTATCATCCAGATAGATAATCAAAAATTTATCCACAAAGTCTCGGAAAATGTCGTTCATGAAGCACTGGAAGACAGAAGGGGCATTAGTGAGCCCAAAAGGCATCACCAGGTACTCAAAATGTCCCTCCGGAGTATTAAACGCCGTCTTCCATTCATCCCAATGCTTAATGCAAATAAGATTATACGCCCCCCTGAGGTCAAGCTTGGTAAACCAGCAAGCACCTTTAACTCTGGAGAATAGATCCGAAATCAGAGGTAACGGATACTGATATTTAATAGTAATTTTGTTGAGGGCACGATAATCAATACAAGGCCTTAATGAACCATCCTTTTTGGCCACGAAAACCCAGCACCTAAGGGTGAAGGGGATGGTCTAGTATGACCCTTCTCCAACGCCTCCTTAATATAGGATCACATAGCCTCGTGCTCGGGTACAGATAAATTGAAGAGCCGACCCTTGGGAAATTTACACCCCGGGCTCAGTTCAATTGCACAGTCATAACTCCTATGAGGAGGCAAAGACGTAGACTCATTCTCACTAAATACATCATAAAAGTCCGCCAAATAGTCAGGAACATCATGCGACTGAGGAGAGGTGGAAAAAACCGGAGCCTCACTAAGGGCACACCGACAACCCCAACTCACCACAGACACAGATTTCCAATCCAAAACTGGATTATGAATTTGCAACCAGGGAAACCCCAGAACAATGGTATCATGCAAATTATGCAACACCAAAAATCTGCAATTTTCTTGATGGTCTGGGGCGACCCGCATTACCACCTGGGTCCAAAACTGAGGTTTATTTTTCGCCAAAGGAGGAGCATCAATCCCCCTCAAAGGGATAGGCGTCCGCAGAGGTGTCATCGGAAATCCACAACGTTTAGCAAAATCCAAGTCCATTAGGTTCAGGGCTGCTCCCGAATCCACAAAAGCCTTGGCGGAAAATGTGGACAGGGAGCAGATCAGAGTAATTGCCAGAAGAAACTTAGGTTGAACACCACCCACAGAAACCGTGTGTGCAAAACGTTTCTCTCATTTAGGACAGACAGAAATAATATGCGAGGCATCTCCACAAAAAAAAACACAGCTTATTACGCCTTCTGAACTCCTGACGTTGCTCCCTGGATAAAACTCTATCACATTGCATAGGTTCAGACACTTGTTCAACAGGTGGCAACACCTCTCGTAAACGCCGATCAACCTGAATGGCTAATGACATAGAATCGTCAAGACCAGAGGGAACAGGAAATCCCACCATAGTATCTTTTACGGCTTCTGACAAACCCTTCCGAAAGAGAGCTGCCAAGGCATTATCATTCCAGGTAGTAAGGACCGCCCACTTTCGGAATTTTTGACAGTACAATTCTGCAGAATCTCGACCCTGGCTCAATGCCAACAGGGTCTTTTCAGCCTGATCAATAGCATTAGGTTCGTCATACAACAACCCCAAGGCTTGAAAAAATGCGTTCACATTAGTCAGAATAGGATCATCTGGTTTCAAAGAAAACACCCAATCCTGGGGATCGCCACTCAGCAAAGAGATTACAATTTTAACCTGCTGCGTGGAGCTCCCTGACGAGTTTGGCTTCAAGGCAAAAAATAATTTACAATTATTTTTGAAATTCAAAAATTTAGACCGATCCCCAAAAAACACATCAGGAGTAGGACTCTTTGGTTCAGCAGCATGTGAATGAGCAAGGTAGGCGGAAATTCCCCGCACTTCCGCAGCGAGCTGCTCCACACGATCAGACAATTGCTTTATCTCCATTGAGAGAAAAAAAAAATTCCCCTTACAGCCTCAGAGATATAGAGGAAAAAATATACACACTTTTTTTACAATTCTTTCCTGCTATTGAGTACCCTAGGATCTGCGGTATGGCTGGTGATTCTGTTGTGAATGAGTCACCGTAGGAGGCAAAAACAGAAATACTAGCTAAGTCCAGAAAACCAGAGAAGTTGGCAGCTATCAGATTGCAGACCCCTGAACCTATCAACAACAACTAGCAGTAGCCGTGGGGGGTTCCTACGGTGCCCTAGACCCCTCAATCACAGCCGGAGAACCAAATAGCCTAAAGACAGAAAGGGAAATCTAAACTGCCCCAGAGCAGACCCCAAAGCAATAGGCAGCCCCCAACATATAATGACGGTGAAGCAAGATGAAAAAACACTAACACAGATAGAAAGATAGGCTGAGCAAATGATGGGGCCCAAGCTAACTAAATAGGACAGGATAGAAAAGCTGCTGTCTGCAATCCGCCAAAACCCTATCAAAACATGAGCCAACAGACTGATAGGGAAAAGAGCCCTGAAGACGCTAGGCTTCAAAAAGACTATATCAGTACTCAAGTATTTTCTGAAGACAGAGCAAAAAGGCAAAAAGGAATTCAGCTCACCCCAGCAGGGAATGGCAGAAATCCAGAAAAACAAGGCAAAACAAAACCAAAACACAAATGCAAAAAGCAGAGCAGAAAACTTAGCTTTTGAGGAGCAGGAATCAGACTGGTCTCCTAGAATCCCTCAGAGAAATCACCAGCAAGGCAGAAGGGCGTCGGCTGCCTTATATCCAGTCAGCAATTCCCGTCACCCAGTCATCATCCTCCTGCTCAGGTGCTTGGCAATCAGCCTCACTACCTTCCTTCACCAGAAGAGGGAGTTCATCAGACCTCAATGGTGAAGGGGAAAATGAACTCACAACAACTGACTGTTTTTAAACAATATTTTACCTCACAAAATGTATCCTCTGTGATCTTCTACTGTAATGTCATTATTGTCTTTTGCTTCCTCCCCTGCCCAGAAGCTGTGGTATGTTCTGTACACGGTCAGACACAGGGGTGAGAGACAGAGCACAGGGGTGAGACAGCTCAAACGAGACAGCACATAAGGGGAGAACACAGCACAGGAACGAGAGAGACAGCAGACAAGGGGGATAGCACATAGGGTAGACAGGTCAAAGAAGAGGGCACAGACGGGAGAAGTCAGCACATGGGGAAAGAGAGTGGATAGGTGGGTGAGCACATGGGGAGACATTCTTAACGTTGCAAAGCCTGTTCCCATCGTGACATTACCGCCCTCCCAATGCGATAGCATCGGGCCTCCATCTAGTTAATTTATATAATTGCCTTATAATGTTTTCATTTCCTGTTCTGTCCAGATGTCACCATATCCCAGAATTCCAAGCGGAGGAAGTTCACCGACTGACATATTGGGACACCCAAGTGATGGGTGTCTCAATATGGAAACTGCTGCTGGTACCAACCTATTGCGTGGTACCACCAGCGGAACACCGTCGCACCACACACACACACACAGTCTCACATACACTCACTCACACTCACGCAGCCTCTTGCTCAGAAGACCGTCGCAGGCACAGTGAATCATTCGGCTGATCCCGGCGGCAGATGCGCAACGTGTCGACAGGCAGAGGAAGTCGGGCACATTAAAGAGGTTTTCCCACGAACAAAAGCTCATTTTAAAAATTGTCTGTGTCTGACCGTGTACGGAGCAAACCACATCTCCTGGGCAGGAGAGGAAGCAAAAGACAATACTGACATTACAGCAGGGGATCACAGAGGATTCATTTTGTGAGGTAAAATATTTCACTGACTGTTTTTAAACAATATTTTACAAAATGTATCCTCTGCGATCTCCTGCTGTAATGTAAGTATTGTCTTTTGCTTCCTCTCCTGCCCAGGAGCTGTGGTATGTTCTGTACACGGTCAGACACAGGGATGGGAGAGACAGAGCACAGGGGGGGGAGACAGCTCAAACGGGACAGCACATGAGAGGAGAACACAGAACAGGAAGGAGACAGCAGACGAGGAGGATAGCACATGGGGTAGACAGGTCAAAGAGGAGAGCACAGACGGGAGAAGTCAGCACATGGGGAAAGAGAGAGTGATTAGGTGGGTGAGCACATGGGGGGGGGGGATTCTCAATTCTGCAAAGCCTGCCCCCATCAGGACATTACTGCCCTCCCGAGCGATAGCATTGGGCCTCCATCTAGTATTACATAAAAATTACAGGACACCAAATAATATAAATGTGTTTTCAGGAATCAATTTGCAACCCAGCTCACTGTTAACCAATAAAGTTTTTGTAATTTACTAAATTTCGGTAACCTACCCCCATTCTGAGCTATTACCGGGGTCACATGACTTGTTGTGATCCACTGTGATTACGCCACATCTACCAGTTACATGGACAACAGCCCCCTAAGGGCTGCCCTGCTAGCGGGAACGTCGGCAATGCTATGTCGCTTTAAGGTGTTGTGCTGGGCATTGGGGATGCGCCTGCACACTCCGCTCACACAGATGGATATACCTGCAGAAATGGAGGAGAGCAGGGAGGAAGAACCAGAGAGGACATGTAATAATAGTGCAATGCACACTGGGAGGTATAGCATGAATATATATCTGCTGACACAAAAAGTTGGATCATCTTTTTCAAGAAAAGTGTTTACTACTGATGAGCGAACATGCTCGGGTGCTAACCAAGTGTCTTTTGCATGCTCAAAAAATATGTTCAAGTCCCCGTGACTTCATGTCTCGCGGCTGTTAGGTAGCCGCAACACATGCAGGGATTGTCTGTTTGTTAGGCAATCCCTGCATATGTTGCTGCTGTCTTACAGCCGCGAGACATGCAGATGCAGGGACTCAAACATGTTTTTCCAAGCACGCCAAAGTCACTCGGTTAGCACCCGAGCATGCTCCGATAACAACTTTCCCAGCGCGCTCACTCATCACTAGTGTTTACCACTACTTTTTTTTATTGATGACTAAGGGTATGTGCAGACGATCAGTAAACCCTGCGGGTTTGATGCTGCGTTCTTGTGCGGCCAGATGTTACAGCATACTGGATAGGATTTCAAGAAATACCATGCCCACTATGTGTCCACAGACGTCTGCGGCTCTCCCACAGAGATGAACATGCGGCACGTCTTTCCAGACCGCAGCATATCAATTTCACCCGTACAATGTATTAGATGTGGTAAATCCACACGGCTCAGTCATCACATGCGGATTCACCACGTTCAATACATGGCAGAGCTTTAGAAACAGCGAACATGTTCTGCGTCCAAAATGCTGCCAGTTCCAGATCGCTTGCACATATCCTAAGCCTTAGATTTCGTTCACATGTTCAGTATGTGGTCAGTATTTTACGTCACTATTTGTAAGCCAAAATCAGGAGTGAAACAGTCAGAGGAAAGTATAATAGAAACAAGTCACCACTTCTGTTTTTTGTACCCTCTCCTGGTTTTGGATTACAAATATGATATGAAATACTGACCAAACACTGCTGTGTGAAATTTACCACAGACTAAGTAATTAACATATGATCATGGGGGGGTGACACTATGTTCACGTCTGAAACCGGCCAGGTGTAAACAATGAACGCCCCACCACATCTCTGTGCACTGCCTATTGGCTGCTCTGGGTATTGCAAGTCAGCTCCTATTCTAACCAGACAACCACTTGAAAATGATTCCAGATGACATAACAGAATATCATGTAAGGGAGCCCGTCAGCAGTCTGACCCCTCAAAGTGGAACAGTGGGGTGGGGTTGTTGAACTCTTAAAGGTGTTATCTCCTTTCTGAAAATTCAGGTCACCAGGGACAATATGCTATTTAAAAAAAACCTTCCTGAGTCCACTGCTTAGTCTAAACTGCTTCGCCTGGTGTCAATTATTGTATGCAGCACTGACGTACTGTCAAATGCCTTGCTTAGAGTCACAGAGCTCATTAATTGGGAGCCACACTGTGGACGTCAGCACTGCAGCCAATATCAGACACTGGGAGCAGCTGCGGATACTCCGATCTGGACCTGGGGAGGGTGAGTAAACAACGTTTTGGTTTCTTAAACAAACTGCGCCCAGAGACCACATTTTTTCAAAGTGGCCAATTCGATTACCGGAGAAAGCTTTGGATTACCTTCAGAGCACTGACGGGGGAACCAGATTAAAAACTTTTCCCATTAATGCTGCTGCTAAAACAGTAGAGTAGTTTATGTAAAAGCACTCATTCAATCTGGTAGGAAAGGCTCATTATCGGTATAATACACATACAAAATGTTTTTATAAAGTCATAGAACTTTTTATGTGGATTATTTTTACTATGGACTGGTGATTATGAGTGGCAAATTATAGAGTTAAAAGCAGGGCCTAAATCATGTGCAGATTAACATTATCATCATAAATTATCACTATGCAGAATTGCAAATGGCTTCTAACAACAAATGGATCTGTAACTAATATCAAAAATCCAGCTAAAGATGAAACGTGAAGAAGATGTGAGTCACCGCATTGCTACTCCTACTGGATTCTAAACCGGCACCAGCAAGCATGAGCCGTGCACATGCCAGCTGGGTCTTGAATTGCTGGCAAAGCTTAAGTCTTGCAACAAAGTATTTACCCATTATATTAAATTGTTACCTTAAGGCTTCTTTTACACTTACCGTGTTTTTGCGGGCTGTTTTTTCGGCCCCAATAGATTTCTATGGGGCCGCAAAATCGGCCCACAAAAATTCCATGGTACGTAGTATGGGGTGTGGGCCGTATCTGTGGCCATGAAAAAAGATCGAGCCTGCTCAATCGTTTGCACGGCTTACGGACACGGCCCCCATTAAAAATCAATGGGGCCGCAAAAACCAGGGCTGTGGAGTCGGTAAGCCAAACCTGCGACTCCGACTCCTCAATTTCCCTTACACAGACTCCGACTCCAACTCAGACTCCACGACTCCGACTCCCACATATATTGCTTATATTTAAGTGAAAAATTTATTGTAGTACAATGTGAACACCAGACATTTGATCATTTCTATGATCCAATAATAAAGATATTTAGGTAGAAGATAATATCTATTTATTGGAATACAACTTTAGAACACAAAAAACTGTAATAAATTGTAAATATGTAATACACTGTATAATATCGATTACATATATACAGTACAGACCAAAAGTTTGGACACACCTTCTCATTCAAAAAGTTTTCTTTATTTTCATGACTATGAAAATTGTAGATTCACTCTGAAGTCATCAAAACTATGAATTACATGTGGAATTATATAATTAACAAAAAAGTGTGAAACAACTGAAAATATGTCTTATATTCTAGTTTCTTCAAAGTAGCCACCGTTTGCTTTGATTACTGCTTTGAACACTCTTGGCATTCTCTTGATGAGCTTCAAGAGGTGGTCACCGGAAATGGTCTTCCAACAGTCTTGAAGGAGTTTCCAGAGATGCTTAGCACTTGTTGGCCCTTTTGCCTTCACTCTGCGGGCCAGCTCTCCCCAAACCATCTCGATTGGGTTCAGGTCTGGTGACTGTGGAGGCCAGGTCATCTGGTGTAGCACCCCATCACTCTCCTTCTTGGTCAAATATCCCTTACACAGCCTGGAGGTGTGTTTGGGGTCATTGTTCTGTTGAAAAATAAATGATGGTCCAACTAAACACAAACCGGATGGAATAGCATGCCGCTGCAAGATGCTGTGGTAGCCATGCTGGTTCAGTATGCCTTCAATTTTGAATAAATCCCCAACAGTGTCACCAGCAAAGCACCCCCACACCATCACAGCTCCTCCTCCATGCTTCACGGTGGGAACCAGGCACGTAGAGTCCATCCGTTCACCTTTTCTGCGTCACACAAAGACACGGTGGTTGGAACCAAAGATCTCAAATTTGGACTCATCAGACCAAAGCACAGATTTACACTGGTCTAATGTCCATTCCTTGTGTTCTTTAGCCCAAACAAGTCTCTTCTGCTTGTTGCCTGTCCTTAGCAGTGGTTTAATAGCAGCTATTTTACCATGAAGCCCTGCTGCACAAAGTCTCCTCTTAACAGTTGTTGTAGAGATGTGTCTGCTGCTAGAACTCTGTGTGGCATTGACAAGGTCTCTAATCTGAGCTGCTGTTAACCTGCAATTTCTGAGGCTGGTGACTCGGATGAACTTATCCTCTGCAGCAGAGGTGACTATTGGTCTTCCTTTCCAGGGGAGGTCCTCATGAGAGCCAGTTTCTTTGTAGCGCTTGATGGTTTTTGCCACTGCACTTGGGGACACTTTCAAAGTTTTCCCAATTTTTCGAACTGACTGACCTTCATTTCTTAAAGTAATGATGGCCACTCGTTTTTCTTTACTTAGCTGCTTTTTTCTTGCCATAATACAAATTCTAACAGTCTATTCAGTAGGACTATCAGCTGTGTATCCAACAGACTTCTGCACAACACAACTGATGGTCCCAACCCCATTTATAAGGCAAAAAAACCCACTTATTAAACCTGACAGGGGACACCTGTGAAGTGAAAACCATTTCCAGTGACTACCTCTTGAAGCTCATCAAGAGAATGCCAAGAGTGTGCAAAGCAGTAATCAAAGCAAAAGGTGGCTACTTTGAAGAACCTAGAATATAAGACATATTTTCAGTTGTTTTACACTTTTTTGCTAATTATATAATTCCACATGTGTTAATTCACAGTCTTGATGCCTTCAGAGTGAATCTACAATTTTCATAGTCATGAAAATAAAGAAAACTCTTTGAATGAGAAGGTGTGTCCAAACTTTTGGTCTGTACTGTATATATACACACATACACACACACACACACACACTATGACTTATCTCAGCTAAGACAAAGCCTAGATCCTCAGGCTACATTCACACTATGGGCGTAGCCAGGATCAAACCTGGGGGGGGGGGGGCAGAACCTCATGCTGTTCCGCAGAATTTCATACTGCACACCTCAGCTGCTGCAGATCCTCATACTGCACACCCCTACACTTGAAAATAAAGCCTGCACCTTAAGAAGATGTGGTGATGAATGCAGTCTATTTATTCCAACTATCAATTGATGTTGATGTGTTACTGAAGACGAGCAATGCCTGTCCTGGGCGTCCTTTTGGGCAGCTATGAGGTGTCCCTGACTGGTGCTAAAAAAAAAGGAGTGTTAGTCTGTGTGCTATCCGGCTTTCATTCTTTTTGGTACAGATATGATATGGATACAGATATGAATAAATGGATATATAGATAGAGCAGATTTTTAATCTGCTTTTGCTATTGAAAACATTATCTATGAGCTCAAAAACCTTTCAGGTGATGCGGTTTTTTAAAAAGCTGATCTGCTTTTGCAACTGAAAAACATATCCTCAAAAAACGCAGGAAAAACGCTGTGTGTGAATGTAGCCTTAGATCAGGAATAGAACAGTCATTTACAGGACATATCATAACTTTCCCAAATTCCTATGAAAAAATATTCAGCACATTCTGCACTGAACTACTGTACCCAATTTATTATATATTTTAGGAGTCAGTCCATTTTATACCGACTCCAACTCCGACTCCACCAAAATGAGCCCGACTCCGACTCCACGACTCCGACTCCACAGCCCTGGCAAAAACACCATCACTTCCGGTTTTGAGGAACGTCGTTTTTACCCAATATTATTTCCATAGTATTGGAAACATGAAAAATGGTGATCCGCAAGTTTGAGTTCCGTTATTGCGGCAGACCAAAAAAATTGCGGCGATACGGCCCGTAATAACGTTATTATGGGCCGCAAAAAAAACAGTTAGTGTAAGGCCGGCGTCACACTAGAGAGGAATACAGACGAGTGAGAGGCGTTAAAAAAACGCATTGCACACGGACCAATAATTCTCTATGGGGCAGCTCCCATCAGCCGTATTTTTCTTGCGTATATTTTCCGGTCAGTGCCAATCGCAGCATGCTGCGATTGTCAGCGTACTACAGCCGTAGTACGCCAATGCAAGTCTATGGGTGCACTAAAAATACGCATTACACACGGACCACACGTGTGACTTGCGAGAAATACGCACCCGGTGTCTTTTAGAAAAGCCGGCAATTCAGTGCGCTATACATTAAACTCACACTGACAGGTTTAATAAAGAAACGAAAGAATAGATCTAGACACATAGAATACATTATATATATATATATATATATATATATATATATATATATACACACACACACACACACACACACACACACACACACACACACACACGTCATTGAGGCACATATATATATATATATATATATATATATATATATTTCACAGAGTTCTTCATAGCAGAATAGCCGCTAATTCAATTGCCGGCTTCTGTCAAATCATTCTCCAACCCGACATGAAATGACACATGGTTTACATAAAGTAAACCATTTCATTTCAAGTTTTTTTATATGTCCCTGACTAATAATTAGATGAGGCTTTGTGTGCAAAATGTGGGAGGTGTAGGTGTTAATTTAAGGGGTTAATTCATTGTAAAAAAATGTGTGGGCTCCCGCTGTAATTTGTCAACCAGAGAGGTAAAGCAGGTGAGTGAGGGCAGATTTTAATAGCCATGAGAGGGACCATTGTTTTTGGCCCCCCACTGGCTACAAAAATCTGCCCCAAGACACCCCAGAAAAGGCGCATCTCTAAGATTGGCACTTATCCTCTCTATTCCCATTGCCCTGTAGCAGTGGCGAATGGGTTAATAAAACAAAGGGTTAATGTCACCATTCGATCGTAAGGTGACATTAAGCCGATTAATAATGGAGAGGTGTCATTAAGACACCAATCCATTATTAACCCTATACTAAGAAAGGGTTAAAAACCACACAGACATTAAAAAGTCTTTTAATTAATGAAATAAATACACCAAGTTTTTGACAAATTTTTATTAGTCTGGTAATCCCAAAAAAAACATGACCTGCAACAAAAATAAAATAAAAAATCACCAATATCCTTACAGCTGTGTGCACACGCTGCAGAATTCCTGCGGATCCGCAGTGATTTACAGTACCTTGTAAATCAATGGAAAAAAAAAACGCTGTGCAGACGCTGCGGATTTTTCCGCGCGGTTTTCCTGCGGTACCAAATCCGCAGCATGTCACTTCTTTTGTGCGGTTTTCCACCTCCCCTGTCTCCAAATCCGCAGGGGGAAAACCGCAGTGGAAAACCACACAAAAACCGCATTAAAAAATGGAAGAAATCCGCAGGAAAAATGCAGGTCATTTGACCTGCGGATTTCTTCAATTCTGCGCGAAAAAATCCGCAGGGCAAAAAAGTATGTGTGCACTCAGGCTACCTCTCCACCGTTCAGTCATGTCCCACGCTGCACTCCATCAGAAGGGGTTAAATAGTTTACAATGCGGACCGGTGCTAATGCAACCAGCCTCACTGTAATCTACTACAAAATGAATTGATTCAGCTCTACGCAGCCTCAATGGCTGCCTGTAGATGATCTAATGACCGTGGGAAAGTTTCTGACTTTTTTCCCACCGTCATTAGTTCATTCACAGATCAGCCGGGGACTCCCGCTGATGTCACTGAGGCTGCGAGGAGTCCCCGGCTGATCTGTGAATGAACTAATGACCATGGACCATTTATGCGTATTACGGCCATACAATACGGTCCGTATTTTTCTACATTGTGTGTGACTCCAGCCTAAAAGAAGCCTAAGGCTGAGTGCAGACGTACTTTTTGTCCCTGCGGATTTTTCCGTGCAGAATTGAAGAAATCCGCAGGTCAAATGACCTGCATTTTTCCTGCGGATTTCTTCCATTTTTAATGCGGTTTTCTTGCGGTTTTTGTGCAGTTTTCCTCCTGCGGATTTGGAGACAGGGGAGGTGGAAAACTGCACAAAAGAAGTAACATGCTGCGGATTTTGTACCGCAGGAAAACCGCGCGGTAAAATCTGCAGCATCTGCACAGCGTTTTTTTTTCATTGATTTAAATGCTACTGTACATCACAATGCTGATATGCAACGTTTCTGATCGGTAAAATCCGCTGCGGATCCGCTGGATATCCGCACCGTGTGCACAGCCTTAGGCACAGAAAAAAATAAGCTACACCATACATAAGACCCAATGTCACACTCCTTTCAGAGCCAAACAGCTTGAAAGATGTTTGGCAGCTTCCTCTATCCTCATGGAAATAGTTTTCCATTCGAACATTGATACACCTCCTCTGTCAAAGACGCAGATTTAGGCCTTAGGGCGGGGTCAGACTTGCGAGTGTGATGCGAGAAACTCGCATCAATACCCGGCACTCGGACCGGAGTCTGCGGTCCACACCGCCGACGGCAGTGCCGGGTATTGAGGAGCGAGTTTCTCGCACTGTACTCGCAAGTCCGACCCCGGCCTTACTCAAACGTCTGATTTCCTCACATACAAAAAAAATGGACAGGTTATTTTGACCAGAGTTTGGTCAGACTTTGGTCTGAGTGCCAACAGTTTGTTTTGTAAGGCCGGGATCACACTTGCCATTTAAACGGCCGAGTTTCGCATGGTAATACACGGTGCTGCCGCCGGGACTCAGGAGCGGGGCATGCGGCCGCATAGCAATACATGGAGCTGCACGCCCCGCTCCTGAGTCCCGGCGGCAGCGCCGTGTATTACCATGCAAAACTCGGCCGTTAAAATGGCAAGTGTGATCCCGGCCTAAGTGGAGAAAAAGTAAAAAAAAAAAAAAGTTTCTCCACCTTCTTTTTTCATGAATCCATAGACTTGCATTGGTGATTTTGATCTGATCCTTGGATCAAAATTGGACGACATGTCTCTGTGACTTTCCGTGGACCACTCGGTCTGTGAAAAATTACAGACATGTAAATAGCCCCATACTGTGAAAACCATATACAGCACTCATACGTGAATATTGGTCGTCTGAATGACACATTGGTTTCTCACAGGCACGAGAACCGAGTGATAATGATTTTTGCTATCAACAAGTCCAAAAATATTACTATCAACTCTGACATAAAAATAAGCAAAATCATATATATAGAAGCAGCAGATCCACATGTCTGCAGCAGACACGCAGGGTGGGCGGCTCAACGAAACTTCTGTCTCCAAGGTGGGCTGTGCATCTATAACATACCCTGTAGATATTATAGAAGTGTCTATATTCGGACACCAATAAGAGAAGCGGATGAGAATCTAGTCAGCACGTATCATGTACAATGGCATACCTACAGCCACATGAACCACCGCTCGAGCTGGAAATAAAGGACCATCCTGACAGGGTTCACATTGCACATTGTCAGGATTTAGCAATCTGCACTCACAGACTGACTGCAGGAATTTATGTTGAGGAAAACCTCTTTAGGCCACGTGCACACTTTCTGTATTTGATCATTTTTTTACCTCAGTAGTTGTAAGCTAAAACCAGGAGTGGGTGATAAATGCAGAAGTGGTGACGTGTTTCTATTCTACTTTTCCTCCTGGTTTTGGCTTACAAATATTGAGGTAAAAAACTCAACAAATACTGAACGTGTGAACGTGGCCTGACATAGGTTGTTGTACCTTTTCTAAAGCGATTAATGTACATTCTCCGGGACACGGCTCTGACCGGTGTATAGGACATCATGTTACTGCCTCGGCTCAAGGACAGCAATCTTCAGGGTATGATTATAAACAATGATTATATTAAGAAACAGCAGAGCTTATAGAACTAAAGTATTAACAAGTATCTAAATTCTGAAGGTGACATTACAAGTTGAGACGAGAGTATGGTACAGTGAAAGTCACCTGGGGGTCACCTGGCATGACGCTGGAAATGTTTTCCACTGATTAGGCATGCATAATGCCACTGCAATTACATAGGCCACAGGCTGGAAATAACAAGAGCATACTGATCATTGGGATAAGACTGGTAATACCAGGAGCAGCGCGTGGAAACGCTACGGGGAATGTGCCACAATCACCACAAGCTCCGAATCAGTTCTGCTGCTCTTATTTTTTCCAGTGACAAGTATTTAAAGCTCACCATGCAGAAATGCTGCAGAATCTCCATTGAGATTTGTGAAGGGAACATCCACAGGGAAATACAGTATCAGCAAAGTGGATGGAGTCTGAACAAATTTTATCAACATATTGTCTAAAAAAAAATCTGCGTGGAAAATGACACGGGGTGCGGAATTAATACTAGAGAAGACAAAATTCACAACAAATCCCAATTGTTTTGGGTTTTGCTTCTGATACCCGCAGGATCAGCAAAAAAACAACAGCTTTTACAAGGGTTAAAATTAAAAAAATCTCCTTCCCCCACCATCACCACCTCCAGAAGGCTGGTGTGGCTACCCTGTCTTTCCTACTAGTGGTCACATGGGACAAGACATGATCATGGAACAGCAGGTTATACAAAGACCAACAGGTGACCAGACCAGAGAGCCTGCTATGGTTAACATCGCCTGCTATTTCCCACAGGAAAATTAACAGCAAGATCCACACAGGAATTTATAATACATGGTGTACATTGTTCACTCTGGATTTACTTGTTCATTCTTAAAATATTACTGCAGAAATGGGTTTCAGTAATTCTATTAAGGCTATGTGCAGATGACCGTGTATTCTCCCATCCAAGAGAATAGGGTCAATTATGCAAATGCTCACAGTTGATTAAAGTGACCAGCGGGGTTGTTATCAGAAGGTTCCTGTTCTTATGGAATTGCATGTTATGTTAAGATTAATTAAAGAGAACCTATCAGCAGGATTTTGCTGAGCAAACTACAGACAGTGTCAGGTTGGCGCTGTTATACTGATTACAATGATACCTGGGTTAATTAAATCTGTCTTGTGGTTGCCGTTTTACATAATGCATGTAATATTGTGGGGTTACAAAACGAAAATTCAACTTCATCAAAATGGCACCGGCGGCATCTGGCCAGTAGCATCTACTGAAACTCAATAGATGCTACTGCATAGGCGCTGCCACCGATACCATTTTGATGAAGATAATTTTTTTTTTATACCCCACAATAGTATTGGAATATAGCATAAATGCATATAGGCATATTAGGCATGTATAAGCTACAGCGCAGGAGCCATTTTGCTGAACGTAAATATTTGTTTGTAATCCCACAATAATATACGCAGTATGTAAAATAGGGAGCAGGTCACTGAAGGATCAGTGAACTGTCATAAGCCCAAACAGATGCATATGTAAGCAGACCACATAAAGAACCGCCCACAGGCCACCCGCAGCCTTGCCCACAGGCCGCCTCAGAGCACCAGAATCTCATTAGCTGAAAACTGCAAATAAAGATTAAACAACCACAAGATGGATTTCATCACCCAGGTATCAATTTAAGGCCGGAGTCACACCTGCAAGAAACTTGCACGAGTTTTGCGTCTCAATACCTGGCACTGCCGCCGACACTCGGGACCGGAGTGTGCGGCTCCATGTATTTCTATGCAGCCGAGCGCTACGGTCCGAGTGCTGGTGGCAGTGCCGGGTATTGAGATGCGAGAAGTGTGACCCCAGCCTAATCAGTATAACGGTGCCAATCTTATAGTGTCTGTAGGTTACTAAGCAAAATCTTAATGACAGGATCACTTTAAGTTGCCTATCACAAGTTATGAAGAATTACATTCTGAAGGACATCGATTGCGTCACTAACACAGAACATTATTATTCCTTCCGTTAATATACATTTTATGTTGCTGTTTACATAAATAAATGAAATTGTTTTGAAATTTTAAACACTTTAAACCACAGAAATATGATAAATATTTTATGCAGTTGCTGCAGTCTGCCTTTTTCCTATAAGTTCTTTAAATTAAAGAGTATTTTCTATAATCTATCTATCATCCATCCTGTATGATTGACCTATTTAGCTATCTATCCATCCATCTATCTGTTGAAAAGAAATCACTTACCTAACGTCAGTCTCCCAATATTATCAAGACCTGATGTACTCACCATAGATTCCGGCTCTGATATTTCTTCAATGTTGTACCCATAGTAGTCCAAAATTTTCTCCAAGTCACTTATATTTCCAACATGACCAATTGATTTCCCGGTGTGACATGCCTGGCAGAGTTGTGCATTGCCCATAACTATTTAACCCTAAGCTATGGACTTGCTGGCAGTGTCAGACATCCACATACAATCCAGATAGCCAGTGTTCACTACTTCTCCCAGTTTGTCCCTCTGCTCATTGGAGTCTCTCTGGGGATTCATCTCCAGCAACTGCGGTCACCACTGGGTGACCACTTCCAATTCGGGCACTGTCTGTCTATTTTTACACCTACTAGGCCAGTTATGCGTGTAGATGGCGTTAGGAGGGGGCAGCCTTCTCTGCACATGGAGTCACATTCTGCTAGTGTGAAATGCCTCTCTGTGCATGTGAGCCCTATTGAATTACTCACTGGGGGCCATGTTTTGATTTTTTTTTCCCCTCGCTGTCTTTCTGATTATGTAACGAATGCCAGTAATAGATGACACAAATCTATTTAATTAAACTATTAATCCGAATGGAATTTAGTATAATCGGTACTGAATTCCTACAAACATATTATAAAACTTTCATACTTGAAAATGTGCTGTAGTCCAAGGAATTGTTCAAGAATACGGAAAAATGAGTAGATGTAAAGAGATTGTCCTCGTAAGACATAATCATTTATGTGTTCTTCCTGCACTGAAGCCTATTTTATTGCTCCATAGGCAGTGATTTTGCTACATTAACAATAAAAATAATAATAATAATAACCTCTAAAACCTCTGAAAATCCGTGTTACATACTCACAATACTAAAAAAATTTTTAGAAGTGAATATATTTATCACCCCTGTGTAGAAACAGTTACATATAGTATAAATAACACCAGAGATTTGCAAAATCATGTCTGTTTTTTTTTTTTTTTTTTAAAGACAGGAGCAAAATTAAGAAACATCGGTATGAGGGCAAAGAACCTGAGAAATGGCAGCACAGTCCTAAGTCTGGTAGAGCTCTGCAATAAAAAGCCTTCAGAAAATATAATATATAATATCAGGCTCGGACTGGCCCACAGGATAAAAGGAGAATCCTCGGGTGGGCCACTGTGTAGGAATGTGCCACCACACACTTATATGAGGAGTACTGGGCACAATATACTTGATACACAGGCAAAGGCAACATATTTAATTTAACTATCAATCCAGTTTATTGCTATTAGATTGTGTGAATGAGAATAAAGTCTTATTTGCATGTCACTAATAAATGGAGCCCTGTAGTTGATGTTACTGGTGGGCCCTTAGCACCCCAGTCCGACACTGTATAATATATACACGAGATATACAGGAAGCCGCTACGTCTTGGCAATATATCACCACCAGTGAGGAGGGCAGTGGTTTTACAGCTCAAGTTGAAACTGTTTCACTAACCCCTTCATGTAGTAAAAATGACCTGGCATTGGCAACATAATTTTTCAGGTGGATATGACAAGGTCAGTATCAAACTTATGAGGTTCATTTATAATTTGGGGTAAAATAAATTCAGAACTTTGTAAAAAAAAAAAAAAAATTGGTTTAATTTGCCATTTTCTGAGATCTATAACTTTTGTATTAAATCATCGATGGATCTGAACAAGTGCTTGATTTTTTGCAAGTCGAACTGACATTTTTCATACCATTTTGGAGTTACATACATTGTTTAGATCACATGTTATTGCAATTTTTAGGAGAAATGTGGCGACAAAAAAGCAATTTATTATTTTCAGCGTGTACCACATTTGTTAAAGCGAACCTGTCAGCTGTTTTGGCCACTATAAGAGGCGGCCACTGCCTTTCAGGGCTTATCTACAGCATTCTATAATTATATTATTATACTCACCCTGGGGCGGTCCGGTCTGATGGGTGTCGCAGGTCCGGGTCCGGCGCCTCCCATCTTCTTGCGATGCCGCCCTCCTGCTTGATTCATGGCTCTCCAGCATCGCGCTCCTGCTCAGGCATACTTATCTGCCCTGTTGAGGCAGAGCAAATTCCTTCAGTGCGCAGACGCTGGGTCTCTCTGAGCTTTCCCGGCACCTGCGCACTGCAGGAATTTACTCTGCCCTCAACAGGGCAGATAATTACGCCTGTGCAGGAGCGCGATGCCTGGGAGCGATGAAGCAACAGGAGGGCGGCATCGCAAGAAGATGAGAGGCGCCGAACCTGCAACACCCATCGGACCGGACCATTCCCCGGGTGAGTATAATAAAACTTATTTTTCTTATCTTTCAGGTCAGACCGGGGGCTTATCTACAGCATTATAGAATGCTGTAGATAAGCCCTGAAGGAGGTGGCCGCATCTTATAGCGGCCAAAACAGGTGACAGGTTCCCTTTAAATAGCGTAATATTTTGATAGAATAGGCCTTTTTACAGACATGATGATACCAAATATCCTGGTGTTTTTACTTTACTTTATTTTTAATTGGAAAAAGGGGTGCGAGTTAAACTTTTGTATTTGACATTTTTTAATCTTTTCTAAAATATTGTTTTTTTATTTTTACCTGATTTTTTTGTCTTCTTAGGGAACGTAAAGTCATCTGGTCGATAATACTATACTGCAGTCTATAGTTAAATTGAGAATCCCCTATGAAGCTCAACTGGCCTTCATATGAGAGTGCCAACATGCCAACCATGGTAACCCACAGGCACCCTGCGATTGTATCAGTGATGGACAGTGGCATTCAAATGGCTAAACATCAGCAATCGGAGTTCACGCCCATGCGGAGTACGTTGTGGGGTGAGTTTCTGAGCTTGCTCTAAACACCCCCCTAGGCACACCGGGCAGAAATTTACCTTATATGATTGCAAAAGGGTTAATTTCAATATTAGTATTGGAAAAAATTGACATTCTCCAAATGCAATTTTGACCTGAGACTGATTGCCGCAGTTATTTTGGGAATAATGAATGACCTCTGAATTTTTTCCTTCATGCTCCTGTACTCCAGATTAGAACAGCTGAATTTAATGAAACAGTGATTGACATTCTCCGAGCTCCTGGACCGCACTGTTCAGGTCTCCGCACTCACGGAGGACAGAGCAAGAAGAAGCAAACAGGACCTGTTCATATGAACTTTTACTATGGAAAGCTCAATATATTCAGAAAGGAACAAATGAAATACACTACCGTTCAAAAGTTTAGGGTCACCCAGACAATTTTGTGTTTATTCGGTCGTCTATGACAGCACCACCTGCGAGAGGGGATCCGCCCTTCAGGAACAGGAAACCTACAGATACAAAAGGGCGGCTCCTCTCCCACGCATCAGTTGGTTTCCTGTTCCTAGAGGACAGGACTCCCTACAGATCGTCTGTCATGGATCGTTGAGGATTCCCAGGCTGGATGACCGACCCAGGTAGCGGGAGGGTCTCCTACCTCGGTCAGCGCGGGGTCCCTGGAAGCGCTACGGCGGGACCGGGTAGGTCTCCACGGCAGTGGACGGAGCAGGTGGAGCAAGGGGTCCGGTGGACAGCCGTCTCCAAAGTGCCAGCACCAGGAGGTATGTATGCCCCCGGCCCCTCCTGGTGCGTTCCCCCCGGGGTCCGGTCTTCTCCCCGTCCGGGCCGATGTTGGCGCCCAGTCGGCAGGTGCAGAGGGACGCACGTGGGGGCTGGAGGCATTTCTGAGCCGGGGGCGCCGTGCCGGCTCCTTTCCGCGCGCTCCCGCGGTCTCAGGTGAGCGGCGTAAGTGACGGGATGGGACCAGGAACGCCGAATCCGGAAGTCGGGTGCCGGCCGGCTTTCCGGTGTGCGCCGTGGAAGCGCGGCTGTACTGGGTTGAGTGCGGCGGCCGGGGTGGGAGTGGGGGGACTGGAACACGGGGCGGGCAGGTCGCGGGGGGGTCCCGGGTGAGAGGTGCCTCGGCCAAAACCCTGCTGACCCGGACATCAGGAGGCTTTATAAGGCAGGCGGGGACGCTGCTGGGGTGCTTCTGAAGGCCCAGCAATGGATACGACGGAAGCCCCCATATACCAGCAGGACGAGGTGCAGGAGCGCCCGCAGAAACAGGCCACAGTGAAGCCTCATACGAGTGGCCAGCAAAAGAAGCAGGGACGAACGAGCGGACAGAGCCGCAGAAGTTCCTCCAGACTAAAGGATCTCCCTGCCTCTGTCCGTGTTCCGGTACCTGCTTCAACTGCATGGGTAAGAGATCTCCGTGAATGTACCCTGATGCAGTGTTCCCTTATGTTTTTTCGCAAGGGAGGAAAGCTACGGGAAAACAGAAGCACAGGGAATGTGCCCTCTGTAGTTGCCCATTGCCAGATGGCCACCCTAAAAAGTTAGGTCAGCCATGCGTGCGACAGATGGTAGGGGTTGAAAGGGAACGATAGTCAACGGGTGGATTGACAGGCCCTTACACTCTCCCCCGTTTATACAGGTAGCGGAAGAGACGCCTGACTTCACTACAAGCCTGAGGGAGATAATCAGGACAGAGATGAAAGCCCTATCCCAAGGGGAATCTTCTAGGAGAAGAGAGGCTAGTTTTTCAGGCTCGGAGTCCTCGGTCGCCCCTAGGAAAGACGATGACTCCTCAGATTCCCCTGCCTCCTCTTCATCTTCCTCGGATGAAGACTCTAGCCGATTCTGCTTCCCCTTAGACCAAATGGATAGGCTAGTCAAAGCAATAAGGTCCACCATGGGGGTAGCAGACACAAAGCCGGAACTCTCAGCACAGGACATGATGTTCTGGGGTCTAGATACCAGGAAGCGCAGGGCCTTTCCATTAAATGATAAAGTCCAGAGTCTGATAGATAGAGAATGGAAGAGGCCTGAAAAAAGGGGTACCTTGCCACCAGCCTTCAAGCGGAGGTACCCTTTTGATAACCCAGTGGTAAGCAGATGGGATAAGGCCCCTAAGCTGGACGAGGCAGTAGCCAAAGCCTCCAAAAAATCCTCCATACCTTTTGATGACATGGCCTCCTTAAAAGATCCGCTGGATAAAAAAACGGATTCTTTTCTAAAGGGAACATGGGAGATGTCAACGGGCGCCCTAAGACCAGCGATAGCTGCCACATGTACAGCCATGTAGTGCTGACGAAAACTATGTCAGAGAGTGGACCCTCTGGATCGCGGATCCGGAGCCCCTGGGTCGAGCACGCCAGGTGAAGACCGACCCCTATACAGGGACCGTTTGGGGCAGGACCACAGAGGACGGAGGCGCGACAGCCGGAACCAAGAGGGACGGCTCCACGAACAAAAGGCCTGGGGAGGCAGCGGACAGATATACTAGCAGGGACAGGTGGCTCAGGGAAGGACTCAATACGGAATGGCAAGAGGAAGGATCAAGGCGAACTGGAGACAGGGGACGGCACATGGAATGGAAGAAAAGGAGAGCCTGGACAGACTGGGGAGCGCGGGAAGAACGACACAGAGGAAGGCAGGAAGGATAAGGCAGAGATTGGACTAACTACAGGCGAACTGTAGGGGCCAGATTGCTACACAATTATCAGGCGTCCTCCTAACAGCGAGGACGCCTGAAATATACCAGCCCCCGGAAGTGCGTGCGCCAGGCCAGCCCCTCTGCGCCGCCCATAGCTGGAGAGAGAGGACGGGAGGGGGCGAGCGCGTGACAGAGCGGAAGCCAGGAGCCGCCGTGAGGGAGCGTGGACAACGGGCGCGAGGCCGGACGGGAGCGCGCAGGTAGGGAATCGCTGCGGTGCGCGCTGCTCTAGAAGGGGCATCGGCGGGCATAGCCGCCGATGTCACAGTACCCCTCTCCTTACGTCCTCCCTTACTGAGATTGGCAAAAAACTTTTTCAGAATCCGGGGAGCATTGACATTCTCCCGGGGCTCCCAGGACCGTTCCTCGGGACCAAAACCCACCCAATCGATAAGAAAAAGGGTCTTACCCCGGACTCTTTTCATTGCCAAGATGTCTTTGACCTCGAAGACGTTGTACGAGATAACAGGTGAAGGAGGGACGATGGAAACTGGTTGGAACCGATTCAGGACTACGGGTTTCAAGAGCGAGACATGGAAAGCGTTGGGAACCCGGAGCGAAGCAGGCAACCTCAGTTTGTAAGCCACTTCATTAATGCGTCCAATTACTTCAAACGGCCCAATGTACCGAGGGCTCAGCTTATAAGAGGGAACTCTCAGACGGATATGTCGAGTTGAAAGCCAGACTTTGTCACCTGGATGGTACGGAGGCACGTCCTTCCGTCTTTTGTCTGCATGCTTCTTGATTCGGTTGTTGGCACCCTTGAGCGCGTCCCTGGTCTCTCTCCAAATCTGCGAGAATTCTTTAGCAAGAGAATCGGCTGCGGGTACTCCTGTAGACGTGGAGAAGGGTAACGGAATACCTGGGTTTTGACCGGTTACCACAAAAAAAGGTGACTTGGTGGTAGATTCGCTGGGATGATTGTTGTGCGAGAATTCAGCCCAAGGTAAGAGCGCGACCCAATTGTCCTGATGGGCGTTGGCGAAATGACGTAGGTAGGTGGTTAACACCTGATTAATTCGCTCCACTTGCCCGTTGGTCTGAGGATGGTATGCGGAGGAGAAGTCGAGAGATGTACCCATAAGCCGGCAGAGAGCCCTCCAGAAGCGGGAGGTGAACTGGACCCCCCGATCAGACAGAATCCGCTGAGGAAGACCATGCAGCCTGAAGACCTGGTGGATGAAGATCTCGGCCAACTTCGGGGCGGATGGTAGTCCCGGTAAGGGAATGAAGTGGGCCATTTTGGAAAAACGATCTGCTACGACTAAGATGGTGGTACATCCGGCTGAGCGGGGTAAATCAGTTACAAAATCCATGGCGATTTGCTGCCAGGGGACCTCAGGAACTGGCAATGGGCGAAGAAGACCGGCGGGCAAGGTCCTAGCCACCTTGTTCTGGGCACAGATTGTGCACGAGGCAACATAGTCCATAACATCCTGGCGAAGCGTGGGCCACCAGTAATACCGAGACAGCAGTAGGAGAGTCTTTTTAGTCCCAACGTGTCCTGCAATTTTGGAGGAATGCCCCCAGCCCAACACCTCTGTACGTCTGTTTTGAGGGACGAAAGTCTTACCGGGCGGAGGAATAGCAAAATTCACAGGGGCCACGGTGATCATTTTGGTAGGCTCGATAATATGGGATGGGACTTCATCCTTCTCCGATGACTGTAATGACCTGGAAAGGGCATCGGCCTTGATGTTCCTATTACCAGGACGAAAATGAAGTTGGAAGTCAAAGCGGGAGAAGTACAGGGCCCACCTGGCCTGCCGGGCATTGAGTCTTTGGGCAGACTGCAGGTAAGCCAGGTTCTTGTGGTCAGTGAGGATGGTAAAGGGATGTACAGCCCCCTCGAGTAAATACCGCCATTCAGCCAAGGCCATCTTAATGGCCAGTAATTCTCGGTCTCCAATGGAGTAGTTGCACTCCGCAGGTGAGAAGACTTTAGAAAAGAAGCCGCAAGGAACCAACCGTCCGGATGAAGCCTGCTGGGACAGGACCGCTCCAGCTCCAGTGGAGGAGGCATCCACTTCCAGGACGAAGGGCCTGCTGGTCACAGGCCGATGCAAAATGGGTGCTGACGCAAAGGAACGTTTCAGGGCTTGGAAAGCGTTTTCAGCTTCAGGGGACCAGCTGTTGGGCTTCATTCCCTTGCGGGTCAAGGCCGTGATGGGTTTGGTAACCGTAGAAAAATGAGGCACAAACTGACGGTAATAATTTGCGAACCCAAGAAACCGCTGGATGGCCTTAATCCCCACTGGACGGGGCCACTTGAGGGACCGCACTGAGTTTTTCGGGATCCATCTTTAGGCTGGAATCGGTGACGACATATCCCAAGAAGGGCAGTGACGACTGCTCAAAAAGGCATTTCTCAATCTTGGCGTAGAGTTGGTTCTCTCGAAGGCGGTGCAAGACCAAGCGTACGCTTTTGCGATGGGAGGACAAGTCGGGCGAGAAAACGAGAATGTCGTCAAGATAGATGACCACACAGGAATAGAGTAGATCCCGGAATACCTCGTTGATAAATTCTTGAAATACAGCAGGAGCGTTGCAGAGGCCGAAGGGCATAACTAGGTATTCATAATGCCCGTCACGGGTATTGAAGGCCGTTTTCCACTCATCCCCTGCACGGATCCGGACCAAATTGTAAGCTCCCCGCAGATCTAACTTTGTGAAGATCCGGGCTCCTCTCAGACGGTCAAAGAGCTCAGGAATCAACGGAAGGGGGTAACGATTTTTAACGGTGATATTGTTTAGACCCCGGTAATCAATGCAAGGCCGCAGTGATCTGTCTTTCTTCCGGACGAAGAAGAAACCTGCGCCCGCAGGAGAGGAGGATTTCCGGATAAACCCCTTGGACAGATTTTCTTGGATATATTCCGTCATGGCAGAGGTTTCGGCAGGAGAAAGAGGGTAAGTTCTACCTCTGGGAGGAACCGCTCCAGGAATCAGGTCGATGGGGCAGTCATAGGGCCGGTGCGGAGGCAGGGAATCCGCCTCCTTTTTGCAGAAAACATCAGCGTAGGCGTGGTATGGAGCAGGAAGGCCGGGGAGGTCCGTTGGCCTAAGCTGAGGATGGGAACGAACCAGGGTACGTAAACAGCTAGCATGGCAGGTGTGCCCCCAGCGTAGGATCTCTCCGGAGCGCCAGTCGATGACTGGCTCATGCCGCCTAAGCCAAGGAAGTCCTAAGAGAATGGCATGGGATAATTGAGGCAGGACATAGAAGGCAATCTTCTCAGAATGAAGTGCGCCAATTTGTAGCTTTACTTCAATGGTAACCGTGGTGATGAGCCCAGGAAGAGGTTTGCCATCGACGGAGGTGATTGCTCGAGGGTTACTTAAGACGACCACGGGAATCTGGAGTTTGTCAACCTCCTCCTGGCGGATGAAGTTGCCTGCTGCGCCCGAGTCCACATACGCCTCCACAGAGCCACGCCCCCGACCTGTAATAAGCAGAGCTGAAAGAGTAAGTGGGAGAGAGGGGGTCAGATCACCTAGGGGGCCCTCTCCTACCTGGCCTAGGCGGATGCGTTTCCCGGTCTCTCAGGACAAGTGCGTACGAAGTGATTGGCCCCTCCACAATATAGACAGAGTCCCTTAGTCATCCTCTCCTTACGCCGTTGTTCGGACAGCTTGATGCGATCCACCTGCATAGGCTCGGGGACAGTGTTACTAGGAAGGGCAACGGTGCGCGGAATGGGAGCTTGGTATAACCTAAAGGACCTCCTCTCCCTGGCTGACTCTCTAGCGCGTTCCTGAAAACGCAGGTCAATACGGGTAGCCAGGGAGATGAGATCCTCCAGGGTGGTAGGAAGGTCACGCCCGGCCAACTCGTCTTTGATTTTACAAGAAAGGCCTCTCCAAAAAGCACCAACCAGGGCTTCGTTATTCCACCCCAGCTCCGAGGACAAGGTCCGGAAACGGATGGCGTATTGCCCTACAGTAAGGGACCCCTGGCAGAGGTTAAAAAGGGCCTCTGTAGAGGAAGCAAGGCGTCCGGGTTCATCAAAAACCTTACGGAATGTTTCCAAAAAACTCTGGATGTTAGTCACCACCGGGTCATCCCTCTCCCACAACGGATTCACCCAAGCCAGCGCCTCCCCCTCTAGATGGGAGATTATAAAGGCCACCTTAGCACGGTCCGTGGGGTATTGTTGGGGCAGAAGATCAAAGTGCAATCTGCACTGATTTAAAAATCCCCTACACAATTTTGGGTCCCCACAGTACCTAGGCGGCTTACCAAGACGGGGAGGAGGGAAAGAGACAGCGTCCCGGGCTTGGTTAGAAGCGGCCGCAGAGGACTGCAAAGAAAGCAGCTGATCATCCACGGACGCCATATACCCCAAAATGTGAGATTGCGCATCGCGCTGCTGTGCGAGCTCCTGCTGGAGACTGACTAAGAGAGGTGCATGCGCTGGGTCAGCGGTTTGCAAGGCGGAGAGCCGGGTGTCCATGGACTTCATGAATGACATGATACGGGTCTGATTCTCCCTTAGGAAAAGCAGTTCCTTTTGAGTGGCCGCCGCGGCACCGGCGGGGTCCATGGCCTGATGATACTGTAGTGCTGACGAAAACTATGTCAGAGAGTGGACCCTCTGGATCGCGGATCCGGAGCCCCTGGGTCGAGCACGCCAGGTGAAGACCGACCCCTATACAGGGACCGTTTGGGGCAGGACCACAGAGGACGGAGGCGCGACAGCCGGAACCAAGAGGGACGGCTCCACGAACAAAAGGCCTGGGGAGGCAGCGGACAGATATACTAGCAGGGACAGGTGGCTCAGGGAAGGACTCAAAACGGAATGGCAAGAGGAAGGATCAAGGCGAACTGGAGACAGGGGACGGCACATGGAATGGAAGAAAAGGAGAGCCTGGACAGACTGGGGAGCGCGGGGAAAACGACACAGAGGAAGGCAGGAAGGATAAGGCAGAGATTGGACTAACTACAGGCGAACTGTAGGGGCCAGATTGCTACACAATCATCAGGCGTCCTCCTAACAGCGAGGACGCCTGAAATATACCAGCCCCCGGAAGTGCGTGCGCCAGGCCAGCCCCTCAGCGCCGCCCACAGCTGGAGAGAGAGGACGGGAGGGGGCGAGCGCGTGACAGAGAGCGGAAGCCAGGAGCCGCCGTGAGGGAGCGTGGACGACGGGCGCGAGGCCGGACGGGAGCGCGCAGGTAGGGAATCGCTGCGGTGCGCGCTGCTCTAGAAGGGGCATCGGCGGGCATAGCCGCCGATGTCACAAGCCAGATCCATGATGGTCTGGCTAGATCAACTGGATTCTCAGCTGAAAGACGGAGCCTCGAGAGCATCTATTTATAAAACTCTGCCGATCATCCAAAATGCCGCTGCTTTTTTAGCTGATGCTTCAGCGGACTCTGCAAGGATGGCGGCTAGAACCGCGGGATTGTCTAATGCAGCTCGAAGGGCGCTCTGGTTAAAATGCTTGCCGGGAGATATCCAGGCTAGGTCCTGACTCTGTTCCATTCCATGTGAGGGGGAATATCTTTTTGGCCCCGTCCTGAACGAACCATTAGAAAAAGCCGGGGATGATAAAAAGAAATTCCCCAGTCTGCCGAACCCTTCTTATAGACATCCCTTTACCAGGAAGGGATATTTCCGTAGAAGGCCGTCCAGAGATCAAGGCAGATGGGATGAGAAAAGAAGGAAAGGTACAGGATTTATGTTTGGAGGAGGGGGCAAGAGAAGGATAATTTATCCAGAGGGGTACCCTGGGAGTATAACATAACCCACATAGTCACCACGGATGCTAGCCCTTCCGGTTGGGGGGCTCATATGGGTGAGATTCTGGTCCAAGGCCTATGGGAGCATCATCAGATAGAAATGTCGTCTAACCTGAAAGAACTGACAGCAGAAGAGCAGGCAGCTAAAAAGCTCCTTGTGTATCTACAGGGCCATCACGTACGAGTGTTCTCCGACAATCAGGTCACCGTGGCTTATATCAACCACCAAGGCGGGACTCGTTCCAAACCCCTGATGAATGTAGCAGAGCGGTTGTTCCAACTAGCGGTGCAGCATTTTCTATCTTTAACAGCTCTACATATAAAAGGGAAAGAAAACATCACGGCAGATTTCTTAAGCCGCAATCTGCTACAGAAAGGAGAATGGTCCCTAAAAACCTCCATCTTCAACTTGATTGTACAAAAGTGGGGACAACCAGAGGTAGATCTCTTCGCCACCAAGGAAAACAGGAAATTAAGACAATTCTGCTCCCTATATCCCAGAGAGAATCCTCTGGCGGTAGATGCCATTCTGATAAAGTGGGACATCAGGCTAGCCTATGCCTTCCCTCCCCTATCTCTACTACCCCTGGTGATGAGGAAAATCAGAAAAGACGGAGCAAGGGTTATAGTTATCGCTCCATTTAGGCACAGGAGGGCATGGTTGTCATGCCTCAGGACCATGTCAGTGTCCGATCCTTGGGTTCTTCCGGACACCCGGATCTCCTATCCCAGGGCCCAGTTTTCCATCCTCAGGTGGCTGGCCTACATCTGACAGCGTGGAGTTTGAACGGTCACTGCTAAAAGATAAAGGGTTCTCCCCAGACCTGATTAACACCCTACTTAAAAGTAGAAAAATCATTACTACCAAAAATTACGTCAGAATTTGGAAGTAGTCGCTGGAGATTCAGCGCCTATAATTCAACTCTTAGACTTTCTACAGAAAGGTCTGGACATGGGGTTTTCCACCAGTACCCTTAAAGTACAAGTATCAGCCTTGGGGGCCCTCTTTAGCTGCAACATCGCAGGTAATTACTGGGTCAGTAGATTCATTAAGGCCGCAGGTAGATCCAGACCAGTAGTGAAGGATAGGTTCATGCCATGGGACCTGAATCTAGTACTCACGGCTATGACGGAAGCTCCATTCGAACCTATCTCATCAGCTTCCATAAAAACCTGTCCCTCAAAGTAGCCTTCCTGGTAGCTCTGACGTCAGCTCGTAGAGTAAGCGACATCCAGGCATTATCTAGGCGTCCTGCTTATTTACAGTTTAAAGACAATAGGGTAATACTTAGGCCTGATCCAGCGTACTTACCTAAGGTAGTTTCTAGCTTTCATAGGACACAGGAAATAGTCCGTCCATCCTTCCTCCCTAATTCAGTTAATGAGAAGGAAAAGAAACTACACACCCTGGATGTTAGGAGATGCCTCATAGAATATCTGGCAGTTACCGATCCCTGGATGAAAGATAATGCCCTGTTTGTCTCCCATCAAGGCCCTAGGAAAGGTTTTAGAGCGTCAAAAAATACACTAGCCAGGTGGATTAGAGAGGCGATTTCATTAGCATACACCTCAAAAGGCAGGTCGGCACCTGGGAAGCTGAGGGCGCATTCCACCAGAGCCATGGCGACCTCGTGGGCTGAAAGATCGGAAGTCTCCATTGACCAGATATGTAAGGCGGCTACTTGGTCCTCTCCAAGCACCTTTTATAGTCATTATAGGCTAGATCTGGGTGCTTCTGCAGACCTCTCCTTTGGTGGAAGGGTGCTGCAGGATGTAGTCCCTCCGTAAAGTAGTTATTACTCTCTGTAATTCTCTCAGGTGGTGCTGTCATGGACGACCGAATAAAGTCTTAGCTACTCACTGGTTAACAGTATTTTTCGGAGTCCATGACAGCACCCGTATATTCCCTTCCCTTAGTTAAATTGGGTGTGCACGTCTTCCTCTTGTATACGTCCACTGGTGATAAATAATTAGGTATTGATAGTATTGTACATAAATCATGCCATTAACCTTAGACGTCCTCTTATGCTCTGTAATCCAACTGATGCGTGGGAGAGGAGCCGCCCTTTTGTATCTGTAGGTTTCCTGTTCCAGAAGGGCGGATCCCCTCTCTCAGGTGGTGCTGTCATGGACTCTGAAAAATACCGTTAACCGGTGAGTAACTAAGACTTTTCCATGAAAACTCATACTTTTATTAATCAAATGAGTTGCCAAATGAATTTAAAATCTAGTCTAGACATTGACAAGGTTCGAAAAAAAGATTTTTCTTTGAAATAATAATTTTCTCATTCAAACTTTGCTTTCGTCAAAGAATGCTCCCTTTGCAGCAATTACAGCATTGCAGACCTTTGGCATTCTAGCAGTTAATTTGCTGAGGTAATCTGGAGAAATTTCACCCCATGCTTCCAGAAGCCCCTCCCACAAGTTGGTTTTGGCTTGATGGGCACTTTTTGCTTACCATACGGTCAAGCTGCTCCCACAACAGCTCAATGTGGTTGAGATCTGGTGACTGCGCTGGCCACTCCATTACAGATAGAATACCAGCTGCCTGCTTCTTCCCTAAATAGTTCTTGCATAATTTGGAGGTGTGCTTTGGGTCATTGTCCTGTTGTATGATGAAATTGGCTCCAATCAAGCGCTGTCCACAGGGTATGGCATGGCATTGTAAAATAGAGTGATAGCCTTCCTTATTCAAAATCCCTTTTACCTTGTACAAATCTCCCACTTTACCAGCACCAAAGCAACCCCAGACCATCACATTACCTCCACCATGCTTGACAGATGGCGTCAGGCACTCTTCCAGCATCTTTTCAGTTGTTCTGCGTCTCACAAATGCTCTTCTGTGTGATCCAAACACCTCAAACTTGGATTCATCTGTCCATAACACTTTTTTCCCAATCTTCCTCTATCCAATGTCTGTGTTCTTTTGCCCATATTAATCTTTTCCTTTTATTACCCAGTCTCAGATATGGATTTTTTTTGGCCACTCTGCCCTGATGGCCAGCATCTCAGAGTCGTCTCCTGATTGTAGACGTTGACACTAGCCTTTGAGACTTGTGAGGCGTCGAGTTCTCAAACTACAGACTCTAATGTACTTGTCATGTTGCTCAGTTGTGCAGCGGGGCCTCCCACTTCTCTTTCTACTCTGGTTAGAGCCTGTTTGTGCGCTCCTCTGAAGAGAGTAGTACACACCATTGTAGGAAGTCCTCAGTTTCTTGGCAATTTCTCGCATGGAATAGCCTTAATTTCTAAGAACAAGAATAGACTGTCGAGTTTCACATGAAAGATCTTTTTTTTCTGGCCATTGAGAGTTTAATGGAACCAACAAATGTAATGCTCCAGATTCTCAACTAGCTCAAAGGAAGGTCAGGTTTATTGCTTCTCTAATCAGCCAAAATGTTTTCAGCTGTGCTAACATACTTGCACAAGGGTTTTCAAGGGTATTCTAACCATCCATTAGTCTTCTTACACTGTTAGCAAACACAAAGTACCATAAGA
The DNA here is from genome assembly GCF_039654945.1 of Dendrobates tinctorius. Taxonomy (NCBI): domain Eukaryota; kingdom Metazoa; phylum Chordata; class Amphibia; order Anura; family Dendrobatidae; genus Dendrobates; species Dendrobates tinctorius. Next base: position 19,211,442 of record NW_027361698.1, read on the forward strand.
ACACTGGAGTGATAGTTGTTGGAAATGGACCTCTATACACCTATGAAGATATTGCATTACAAACCAGACGTTTGCAGCTAGAATAGTCATTTACCACATTAATGTATAAAGTGTATTTCTGAATCATTTAATGTTAGCTTCAACTGTACTTTTCTTTCAAAAATAAGGTAATTTCTAAGTGACCCTAAACTTTTGAAAGGTAGTGTATATTCCTCTAAAATATTCTTTAAATAGATGTCTTTAATGGTGTATGATCCTCCTACATTTGTTCCTTGTAACAATGGATTTTCTAGAATCTTCATTCACAACTATTCATGCACTCAGCATTTGTCTATACGCTGTCCTTGCTCTCACATTACAAAAATATTTTTTGGGCTATGCTCCTATAGACTTCAATGGAATTATTCTGATGGCAAAGCTTGTCGGTCAGCGGCTGTACTATTATTGTACATTTTTTAGATTTCAAAACAAAACAGAGATACAGCATATGATCAGAGCTCTCACTGCACAAGTCTGAGCTATGGCAACATCTCTGCACGGTCCTCAGTATGTGCATAAATTAGACACTAACGACCTCACTAAAGGATGTCCAAAATCTATATTACTAAGCGTGAGGGTGCAAAATGACAGATCTTTAAAGGGCATTTGTCAAAATCTTATTTTACATTTGGAAGCAATGGAATGGTTGCATAGGTGATTGTCCTCCAATAATAGAAAAATGATTCCTCTTTTGGTAGAGAACAAATGTGTTAATCATGTATAACAGAGAAACCACATAAAAATCAGGCTGGAAGTGCATTAGGGCGTGTCAATACAGTTGGAAGAAGCAGCTCACGTACATAGACCCACCCTAAGTGCACTTCCTGCCCGTTTTTTTCATATGAAGCATATTCCAATGGATCAGTCACAGGTCTCATGCAAACGTCCATGACTCTTAGCCCGATCAGTGACTCTCAGCGGGTCTCCCGACCTAGTATCATAGAATCGTAGAGTTGGAAGGGACCTCCTGGGCCATCTGGTCCAACCCCCTGCTCAAAGCAGGATTCGCTAAATCATCCCAGTCAGATGTCTGTCCAGCCTCTGTTTGAAGACTTCCATTGAAGGAGAACTCACCACTTCTTGTGGCAGCTTGTTCCACTCATTGATCACTTTAACTGTCAAAAAGTTTTTTCTAATATCTGGTCTCCCCACTTGAGCATGACAGCCTCATAGAAATATATGAAGCCGTCAAATTCTGGTCAGTAGATCCTCAGCCTGTCTGTGCATTGAGACCTGTGATCACACCGAGAGTCACGGACGTCTGCAAGAGCCCTCAGTATGTTTTTACATTTTTTAAACTTTGCAAATCTTGCAAATATTCTTAATTTACAATTGCACATTTGTTTTCATTATTCATATTTCAGCAAGATTAGAAAAACAGCAAAACACAAGCAAAAGAGGTCGCCATTTTTCAAAAATTACTAGCCCATAGGCTGTGACATGTGTTTTTCTCATTCTCCCAGGGCCTAGGTCCATGTCGCAGTGTGCCTGAGTTTGATCTGCTGTCAACGTGACATCAGAGCTAAAGACAATAACAGGCACCTGAAGTTTTTTTTTTGTTTTTTTTTTAAACAAACCGCAGCCAAGGGAAAGGGGATTTCTGAAAGTGCCTTTAACAGAAACACATAAATGTGAATGTAGTTGTCTTCTAGATTTGATATGAGCAGATTACATATTCAGCAATATCAGACATGTTTTATGCAATGTAGAGCGTTTCCACCATGATTCTCCTACCACAATGATGTGATCCATGCAACTCCCCGCACTGCGCACACACTGTATCCTGGCAACCAAACATTCCTCCACTCATCCAGCAGCCATTGCACAAGAACAGGTAGCCGATATGTATATCCACCCCGTTCCCTCCCCACTTACATCCGTCTTCACATTCTGACTGGGAAGTGCCGAGGAATATGATGACACTAAATCAATAAAGTCCATAATTATTATAAGTGTTCATCTACTATTAAATACATGAGGCAACAGTGCAAAAGCGGCAACGATACAGTACAACATTACTAGTATTATTGGTGTGATTACAGTGCGTCATGGTCTTTGCTGTGATGACTTGTACGATAACGTAATGCAGTCTAGTGTTACCGGTACGGTAAACTCACAGCTTTTGATCAGATTTAGGCCTCGCTCAGATGTCCGTGATTTTACACATACACAAAAATCCATGAGTGTTTTGGTCGGGTTTCTTCCGTGTGTGTCAGTTTTCACCATCAGAGTTTAATCCAAAGGCGCAGGGCAAGCATGGGTTAAATAAATAAAATGGGAAAAGCACTGGCTTTGTGAGGTTAAAAGTTTAAGGGCGTGGTAACAGTTAGAGCAGGCCGGTATATGATGAGAGGGGGTGGGGGCTACTAAACGGCATGCAGGCACCAAGAAAAAAAGGTCCCCTCTTCCTGTTTTTTAATTTGGGGGGGTTAAGTAATGTCAACTCATTGGAAGTAGTGGATGGGGGAGTCATTAGGTAATTTCGGCGAACGGTGGTGAGGGGGTTCCTGGAGTTGGTGGCAAAACTGTGGTGGGGAGTGTACATCGATTGGATAGTAACCTCCCCTTTAGTTTTGGCCTTTGGATAACTGTCTGGTGAATTTTAGGTTTCATCAGGGTGCAGTCCCTGGGAATTGGTGATATGGAAAAGGCTTTAAGGCAACAAAGGTGCCCAGGAGCCTGTGGTTTTGGCTGGGGGTAATGCTGGATGGATCATTATTACTATAGATTGGTTTCCACCAGGTTTTTGAGTTCCATGAACCTCCTCACTTTCAAGTTATTTATTGTTGTAATGTTTGTATAAGAAAAGGCCGATTTGGCCATTTAATCCAAAGAACGATGGTCTGAGTGTTTTATTGGGTCAGGATTCACGGGAGTGGGGTGGTGGTGTGAAATGGTTGGGTGGTAGCCGTGGGACTCCAATACTGTAGTCAAAGTACAATTACAGTTAGGTCCATATATATTTGGACAGAGACAACATTTTTCTAATTTTGCTTCTAGACATTACCACAATGAATTTTAAACGAAACAATTCAGATGCAGTTGAAGTTCAGACTTTCAGCTTTCATTTGAGGGTATCCACATTAAAATTGGATGAAGGGTTTAGGAGTTTCAGCTCCTTAACATGTGCCACCCTGTTTTTAAAGGGACCAAAAGTAATTGGACAATTGACTCCAAGGCTATTTCATGGACACGTGTGGGCAATCCCTTCATTATGTCATTCTCAATTAAGCAGATAAAAGGCCTGGAGTTGATTTGAGGTGTGGTGCTTGCATTTGGAAGGTTTTGCTGTGAAGGAAACATGGCGGTCAAAGGAGCTCTCCATGCAGGTGAAACAAGCCATCCTTAAGCTGCAAAAACAGAAAAAACCCATCCGACAAATTGCTACAACATTAGGAGTTGCATAATCTACAGTTTGGTACATCCTGAGAAAGCACTGGTGAACTCATCAAGACCTGGGCGCCCACTGAAGACAACAGTGGTGAATGATCGCAGAATAATCTCCATGGTGAAGAGAAACCCCTTCACAACAGCCAACCAAGTGAACAACACTCTCCAGGAGGTAGGCGTATCAATATCCAAATCTACCATAAAGAGAAGACTGCATGAAAATAAATACAGAGGGTTCACTGCACGGTGCAAGCCACTCATAAGCATCAAGAATAAAAATGCTAGACTGGACTTTGCTAAAAGCCAGCACAGTTCTGCAAGAACATTCTTTGAACAGATGAAACCAAGATCAACCTCTACCAGAATGATGGATAGAGAAAAGTATGGCGAAGGTGTGGTACAGCTCATGATCCAAAGCATACCACATCATCTGTAAAACACGGCGGAGGCAGTGTGATGGCTTGGGCATGCATGGCTGCCAGTGGCACTGGGTAACTAGTGTTTATTGATGATGTGACACAGGACAGAAGCAGCCGAATGAATTCTGAGATATTCAGAGCCATACTGTGTGCTCAGATCCAGCCAAATGCAGCCAAACTGATTGGTCGTCGTTTCATACTATAGATGGACAATGACCCAAAACATAAAGCCAAAGCAACCCAGGAGTTTATTAAAGCAAAGAACTGGAATATTCTTGAATGGCCAAGTCAGTCACCTGATCTCAACCCAATTGAGCATGCATTTCTCTTGTTAAAGACTAAACTTCAGACAGAAAGGCCCACAAACAAACAGCAACTGAAAACCACCGCAGTGAAGGTCTGGCAGAGCATCAAAAAGGAGGAAACACAGCGTCTGGTGATGTCCATGAGTTTAAGACCTCAGGCAGTCATTGCCAACAAAGGGTTTTCAACCAAGTACTAGAAATGAACATTTTATTTACAATGATTTAATCTGTCCAATTACTTTTGGTCCCTTTAAAAACAGGGTGGCACATGTTAAGGAGCTGAAACTCCTAAACCCTTCATCCAATTTTAATGTGGATACCCTCAAATGAAAGCTGAAAGTCTGAACTTCAACTGCATCTGAATTGTTTTGTTTAAAATTCATTGTGGTAATGTCTAGAACCAAAATTAGAAAAATGTTGTCTCTGTCCAAATATATATGGACCTAACTGTATATCCATCAAAACCACTGTTGGATCACACGAGATTCCTGGATGTCTGAATCAGGCATTAGCCTTTTTATACAGGTTTTGAATCCAAAACCAGAAGTGATTCATAAGAGGATAAAAGAATAAAGGGCAGATTTTACTTCCCTCATACTTGCTCTGGTCTAAGATGCTCCTCACCTTACAGTACAGATAGGTGCTGTGGATGGATTTATCCAATATTCAACATTCATGACAATAAGGAAAATTTATACTATGTACAAAATATATGGCAAGTCCTTTACTTTCAGTCCATTTCTGTTATAGGATAATTCTGACATATTTATCTTGTTAGAGGATCCCAATCATTCTTCCTAGTCCCCTAAAAAAAAACCTGAATTGGCCAGCCTGCTTATTGCACATTGGATGTCATAATCCTGTTCTGTTTCAGTAAATTCTTCCTCTGTTGTATTCTCCAGCTTTCCAGAAGCTTTCATAGGACTACATGTAAGTCCCAGGTATGAAGATCAAATGAATAACCTAGTTGGAAGCATCCGTATCTCACTGGCCATGCTCCCTGGCCCCAACAATTCACACTAGACTTTCTAATTCAACACTTTCCATTTACAACTTGCAGAAGAGGAAGAACAAAACCTTCCCTTCTTTCTACTCCACGATTGCTTTTGAGGATGACTAATGTTCAAAGGAGAAGTTTTGCTGGCCATCCTCTGTGGATATATTCACCAAGGCACTCCAGAGTACTTGCATTGTTCCTAAAAGCTAGAAAAGCTATGCTCACAATCAGTAGCGTAGCTACCAGGGGGACAGAGGGTGCGGACACCCCGGACCCCTTGCTCTGAGGGGGCCCATCCAGAGCTACTGCCACTGGGTTCACCACATGAGTTGTAATCAGGTTTACTGGTTAGGGGCCCACTCAGATCCCCCCCCCCCCCGAGCTTAACCTCTAGCTATGCCTCTGCTCACATTAGTAACCCACTACTTATAGCATAATATATATAGTATTAGGTTGCTGATAGGTGATGCTCCAGGGTATACCATGATTACTGCATCTCATTGTGATGCATTTTTGTAATATTTTAGATGTTGTTTTATTATAATGCAGAGAACAGAGCAAACTGTACCAGTCATAGGAGTCACTGTCAATTAAAGCTAGCAAATTAAATAAAACAAAATACATATAATTATCACATGGAACTGTATATTACTGTAGGCACCTTACAAAGCAAAAGAACAGAGTTGGGATATCATTTTTTAATCGCAATTTCAGTCAGGTTGGTCATAATGAAAGAATAAAACTGGGCATGCTCTCAATGTTAGGATGACAACGGGAACACTGACATACAGATCCATCTGGCATTTGGCTCAGGAGATTAGTGGTCCCTGCATTGTGAGTTAATCCCAGAGGGAAAGGCACGAAGCAAGAATAAGAGGAATAACAATAGGAAAAAAAGCAAAAAACGGCCTGTGTCCATGTAATACATTTAGATAAACACAACTCAATGAAAGAAACTGATGGTAAAAGGTAAAAATTGTGAAATGTATGAAATCTTGTCAGGTCTGTAAAGCCATGATAGATCCAAGATCCTATTGTCTAATATACACATACAATGCGTAAATGATGAAGCTTCACATTATGGGGCCTGTGTGCGCCTTAGGCAGGATTTAATTATATTGAGTGGTCTTTCAATTGTGAATTAAAGATGTGAATCGATTGAAAATGGTTCAAGGCTACCTTGGAATAGACAATGCAGCCGCACTAGAAAGTTCACCCTAAAAATTGTGAACACTTTGGGTTCTTGGGTGGGTGTATAAGCCAAATTCGGGGCTCCAAATAAGATTAGCATCTATTCATTTTTATGAGTGTTGTCCTTGGTATCTGAATTAGCGATAAAGGCTTCATAGAAATTATTGCAATGCAAATACTTTTATTCCACCTTTTTCTGCTTGTAGGAAATATAAAAAGACAGTGGTAAATTATTTCCCTTTCTAAAGGAAGAGAAACAGACGCTAACTCAACTCTAAAGTAGAAATAAAACTTTACAACTAAATAACTACACAGAAAATATCATGGCCGCATAATGCAGAACCAGCGTGTAACTAACGGCTCTCGACAGAAGCTAAAAAATCCCCCAAAATAATGACACTAATTATAATTAATCTTATATATGTCTCATACTCAAAGACTCAATCATAAGTCAACGTCCCCCAATATCTGTATGAACTGTGACTACAGAAATTACATCTGTGTAAATGTATGAGGAGTCACAAGCTGCTACATGAACACAAATGTGAAACACCGAGAAATACTTGATGGGCGGATAGATTAATAAATGAAAGGCAGGAACAAAGGAAGAACCTCAGCTGTTCAGACATAATCACTTGATTGGAGCTCAAGGAAACAAGCTTCGGGCTCTACTGGTAAATGCTGACGTAACCAAAGCCTCCATTGCGCTCAGCACGGATACGTCACCAGTCACAATAGAGGGACAAGAGTAATTTATAATTGTGCTAAATTCAGTTCTAGATTTCTAGTCTTAGGACCCCAAAAAGTAACATCCAAGAGATTTAAAGACTTGTTGTAAAATCCTTAAAAACATAAGTGATTATAGTCTAAGCACAATAGGTGTAGAGCGCCCCTACCCCGTCACCACTAATGCTATGATCTGGGACAGGAGAACGCCTTGCATCCACCTCCTATTTCTTCATCTGCAGGTGGTAATGTTGTGCCTAAACAAAGTCTTACACGTTGCTAGAGAAACATATACTGTACAATGGTCCCCAACTTTCTAACTTCAAGAGCAACATTCAGCTCTAAGAGAGGGTCGTGAGCCACATCCAGAGACCCCTCTCTCACCCGAGTAAAACATCCAGTAGCCACCCACCTCACTGTACTGACACTTAGAGCCCCCATTATGGGTACAATGACAGTCAAAGCTTCCTCACAGAAATGACACCAAGACAGTATGCTTGCACCCATAGGTTCCCACCTTACCCTCATTCGGTTTTGTTGCATCAAGCACTCCCACCATGCTATCACATTCAGCATTACCCACCTCCTCTATCTGGTGGGATCATCCTATGGACGACTTAGCACTTACTGAATTTATCTCTGCAACTGCAAGGCCGGTATATGTACATGCAGCTGCTCACAACGCCACCATATGGAGACCTGCTCTTCATAGCTGTTTGCAAGACCTGGTACTAAAGCACTGACTTGGCAGGCATCCGCGAGCCGCACATCATACTCCTGCGAGCCACATATGGCTCCTGAGCCACAGGTTGGAGATCCCTGCTGTGACATATAAATCAGCTGCCAGTATAGAGGCTGAATATGTAACACTTCAATAATTCCACTCTTTGTCCACAAATATTTCAGACTGTATGTCCAAACCCAAAGCGTTCCTTCTTTTCTTGGTGTTCCAGATTCATATGCTATAACAAATCGGACTTCTGTTAGGAAATGATGTAGAGACTACGGCTATTTTAGTAAAAATCATATCTCCAGTAACCAAAGGATGTGGAATATTTAATATGGAAATTAACATTCCCATCAGACTGATAAGAGACATGAGCCTATGTACTAATATTTAGCCCTCCACTGGGAGAAAAGGAAGTGACTTCCGCACCAGTGCTTTTATGCCTACCGTCAGCTTGTATGGGCTAGAAATAATGTGTTAACAGTAGAACTGCACTTTACACATAGAGATGTAATACGGTTACATCCATTGAAGACAAAAGTTCAATTTCTAGCCCTTAGTCAAGGGATAGTGCCTTGATGGCACCCAAATTTCCAACTAATCCTTCAACACACTGGTGGACTCAGAGAGAAGAGGGCCCCTGTGCCAAAACAGAATCTGGGCCCTCTGGAGTCCAACAACTCATCATGAAGCACAATTTCATCTGCTTAAGGGCATGTGCAAACGTTGGGTATTTGGTGCAGAAATTTCTTCACCATTTCTACATCTTTTGGATGGAAAAATGCAACAGTAAAAACGTGCGTTTTTATTCTGTTTGGGTTTTTTTTACTGCCGCTATTTTGGGCAGATTTTTCCCCACTTATTAGGCAATGTTCACAAGTTTCTTTTTTGCTGCAGCCAAAGCCTGATCTCATGGTAGCAAAAAAAAAAAATCTGTAACCAGAAAGCAGATTTTGCTGGCTTTTTTTGCTGCTATTCTTGCTGCATTTTTCAGAATCCCAAAGTTCAGCTTTGCTCCCACCATACAAGCATGAACAATACAAAGTGTTAGGCTACCAATTTAGGACATGTGAAACCATAAAACATTTTTTGAAAAAGGGGTAATTTGATCAAATTAATAAGTAGAAAAAGATTTTTTATGTCTGAAAAAAATTAAACTATTCTGAACAAAAAAGTTCATGAGTTTCTGAAAAAAAATACACAAATGCAAGTGTAAAAACAGCGGTGGGAGCTGAATTGGTCAGACATGGTTTACCTAAGACATTGGCAGTGCATTGAGTTGGTCAGGCATTGTTTACTTTCACACATTGGTCAGGCTTTGTTTACTTTAACACATTAGTAATTTTAATTAAACTGTACTAATATTAACACAAATGTTCATGTGATGACATCAAGGCATTTTGGTTTAAACTTGGGAAAATCACAAAAATAAATGGGTTTCACATACTGCTGTACTTGCTTTTGTCTCTATGGATGAAAAAATGTTGCAAAAGTGACAAGCTTTCGCCATGCGGTATTTGCTTTTTTTCACTAAAAATGCTGCAAAAACTTATTAGTTTTTGCAGCATATTAGTGAAAAAGGCAGGTAGAGCATTTGAAAGCTTTTTGCAATTTGGCATAAGAGAAAAAAGGAGCAGCATCCAATCCAGGTGAAAAATCGTATCAAAGGTTTATTCTGCCAGTATGAGATACAACGTTTATTGTGGCCTTTTTTCTCTTATGGATATTTTTGTTCATCTGGGTTCATGAACTTTGAGCTTGCATCCACTTTGTCCCTGCTGTGCTGTCGGCTGTCTTTTTGCTGTATTTTGCAATTTGGCAGTGCCCACAGCATTTTGATGTAGGGGGGTCTCGGGCATTTGAGGTGGTTCAAAGACCCTCATTGTGGTGGTTGGGGGGGGGGTCCATGAAGTTGGTTCTAAATTAGGCTAGGAGATCCACTGGGATAGAGATTCCTCAACTGGTAATAAAATATGTTTTTTTGACCTGGTGAATTTTTTTGGGGGGGAGGATTTACGGCAATCGATTTTCGGATCCCCAGGAAGTGTAAGTGGACTATGGACCCTTGGTATTATGGTGCTTCTGAGCCAGTAGGGTAACGGCTGGGAGTAATTTATGGTCTATTTATGTTCACAGTTTATGTTTTGTTATATTATTTGTGTTTTAATATTGTATGTTGTTTAAATAAAGGCTGCTGTGGCCAAAATTATCCAAAATGACGGCGTCATTGTTTTAATTTCGGGGATTGTAATTGGGGGAAGTTATTGGGGGAAATTAATTTGGGGTTAAAAAATATGGGAGCTATCCCACCATAAGCATCGACAATACCAGTGTCATGACCGCTCTCTTTTAGACATTGTCCCCTGCACTTCAAGTCAGTGTTAAGGAAAACAGCACAGATTACAATTTGTAATTAAAATGTGTCTTGACTCACAGCCAAACGTCTGGCAGTGCCTCCATCAAATCCGGCAAGACAACATGAAATAAAAGACAAAAAAAGTGTCTGAACATTTGGTAATCTTGCTCTTCAAATTAATATGTATTAGAGAGGATTTGGCCTATTACAGTACAAGCTGTTCGCCTATCAATTCAGAAATCAAATAGGAGGCCTCCAATAATGATATTGTCTGGCCCTGCGAAAAAATACAGGCCAATCTCATAAGAAACCATGTGCAAGTGCACAGACATTTTAGAGATGAAATGGGCAGAAATGATTTCCTGCCAGAACAGGCTGCTTGAGGGGGCAAAGGTTACAACATTTTATTTCCAGGGATCTTGTATTTATTCTACACATGATACACAACCCTTTCCATTCAGAAATCAACACACACATTATTTCCTAAATAAAATGATGAGAATTTTTTTCTTTGCTATTTGTTGGGGACTTTTTTTTAATTAAAGCGAGTTTTTACTATTATGATATGGATAAACTATCCTAGGAATAAGTCATCAATATCGATTCAGTGAAAGTCTAAGGGCTCGCTCACACGAGAGAATCGGATCGATTATGTGATCCCATGAATCGTATTACAGGTGCGGAGAAGAACGTAAAGGGGTATGCCCATCTCCAAGATCCTATCCCAATATGTAGCAGGTGTAATAATAAAATTAACCAATACCTCCAATTAGAAATGTAGCATAATTCTTCTGACTTGATATGTCTCTTTCCTCATATGCAGGCATTGCAGGACCTTAGGTAATCATGGTTACAACCACTAATATAGTGACAGCTAGTTGCTAGTGGCCGTAACCATGGATACATGAGGTCCTGCACATGAGGAAAGAGACATAGCAAATCAGAAAAACTATACTAAATTTCTAATTGGAGGTATTTGCTAATATTATTATTACTGCACCTACTACATATTGGGATAGGATCTTGACAATCACTATCTTCTCCAATGTCTGTTTCTGAGTAAATCGGACTTCACTCGGATGACAACTGAGTGCAGTCTCATGTTTTACAGATATCCAGAGAATTGTATGGGGGTGCATGATCTGATTTGTGGAGCCACTCTGTGAATGCTGCAATTTTTTTCTTTCATGTCGAATTGGCATGAGAAAAATATTGCAGATTTGCACTGCCCCATTGAATAACATTGGGCAGAGTGCCATCGATAAAACATTAGACAGCACTCGGCCGAGTTGTACGCTTGTGAGAGCGAGCCCCAACACTTGTCAGTCCCACCGACCAGCAGTGACTGTAAATACACAGGGTACGATACAGAATGAGACACTATCATACTATTTAGTGGCTCGGGGATAACAGATCAGCTACTATTGAAATTAGTGTTCGGTGTCATGGGGCCATTATAACTTACTGTCCCGCTACCACAAAAACTGTATATACTGCACCTTTAAACACACACACAAAAAAACGTTTTCCGTTGTAAAGCATCACCCATTAACCCAGTGTTGCTTACTAATGTACTGGCACTTCTATTTTCAGACCACCGCTGCTTATAGGAGTGAGTCAACTAATAGTCCTATATTAGCCTACAACGAGACCATACATTTACAAGAAAACAACTTATTTCTAAAAGATGAATTGAACATTTCACTTTTTTTAATCCAGTATTTTTTTAAAGTTTTAATCAAAAACTAAAAACAAAGCAAAACTTCCTGAAGACCTCAATCTACTCCCATGAACCGGAATCTGGTTTACAGGAAAATATGGCAAATGTTAGGATAAGAAATAAAATACACGAACCATAATGTATGGTCAGTACGATGCATGGGTATAGTATGGTGACACTGCAAATACCATAATGCCAATAATAGATAGACTTTTATTGCATCCACATATTCAGTACTGTACAAAAGTGTTTGGCAGCTGTTATCCGCAATATTGCCCTTTTATTGATGTCCTCAGTGCAGAGAAATACAGGGAGATACTTCAGGCAATATCATCAGGGAGGAGGCCTATTGGTTCAAATATGCAGCCAAGGTCACCGAGGACTATCTCCAATGAAAGATGAGAAATAAGGAGTCCTGGATGTGCCCTGATCTTAAAGGGTTGGTCCAGCACCTAAAATGTCCTTTCTATATATTTATCTTCACACCCTAACCACTTTTGTAATTAGTTTATTATATAATAATACATTAATAATTTAATCCCTAATGTGTTGTTTTTTTTTACTTCACTTCCTGTGATGTTACAAACAGGACATCACAGGAGGCTGGGGCTAGAATCAGAGACCGGCTGCGTGAAATCATGCAATGTGCTTTATTTCTACGTCACCAGTTCCATGGTTGTTCAGTAGGGCAGGCTGAGGCCCATCTGGGCAGATCTCTGGTTCCATTGTGCAGGCGCGAGGCTTCGAGCATTGTGGAGATGGGTAAGAGACGTCATCCACTTCCATCCAAATAGAAGTGGTGGCGTCTGAATGGACTGGGGCAGCGCTAAGCGCGATCTGGATTCGTCCATTGGACTGGACAACACATTTTGAATGCATCACGGGACATGAATAAAGCACTTTATTGGAGGTACGCCGGGTGTAGGAACCCCATTTTCATGCTTTTAAAGGTGATGTGCCTGGTTTATAGGGCAAACAAAACTGGCAACAGGCTCTCTTTAAAGTGTTTTGTTACGTTAGATCCATCTTGTACAGTATATGTTACTCTACTGAGCAGGCTGCAGTGATTCTGAATATTACCCTTGTGACTGCATTACCTGTTAAGGCTTGTTGGATCACACACACCCTTAATTATTTCTGGAAAAATATGGCTAAAGGCAAGAAATCCTATGTATGATTGCCTAGATAATAAATGATATCTTCTGTATGTGTAAGTATTAGAAACCTTATAAATTGCATGTTTGTATGTAATATGACTGCATCTAACCGAGCAGCACAAAAGGAAAAACAGAGGAGCGAAGCATCAATCCAACCCCACCCTCCGTCTCCTGTATCCAGGCCACATGAAGACAGGCGCACAGAATCACCCCTGGGAGAGCATGTGTGCCCAAACCATAATTACAGGAACATGAAAATTTCATTTGGAAGGATTCAAACAAAGCATGGTGAGATTATATTCCTCTCATTGTACGGAACAAGCAGCACAAGTGGAAAATAGCAAATGCCTTATCCTATCTGCAGTGATGGATAGGAGGTTATAAATTAATTGTGGTTTTCCCTGCTGAAACATTACTAACAAATGCGCCACATCTTTCACTGGAGAGAATCTCACTTTCACCCATCTATGGTACAACGACCACGTCACGCCCCGTATGTTGTAACATTGTCAAGCCCCGTATGATGTAGCATCATCACGTCCCGTATGTTGTAGCATGTCCCCGTCATACAAATATAGTAGTGCAGACTGATGCATGAGGCCTATTGTGGGTCCATGGCCAAGCTAGTCCGCACATATCAGGTATACAACCATGTTTGGCATTCTCTTATTACGAGATTACTGCCCTCAATCACTAGGGGTTTGCTGGCCCATGACAGCCATAAGTAACCATAACTGACCAATTCACCTATGACTTCACCACCAGTTATAATTATTTTATAACGAGCTGAAAGATGGAAGGATTAGGTGCCGCTTCTGATCAAGCTGAAAATGGCTGAAATTCTTTAGAATGTACCGTACTCCCATACTAGTAACAGCAGACAAACCAATTTGAGGCAGAGCGTCCCACTTTGGATCTTGAAGGGTTAATAAGATACAACAATGATTAATATAGATGCTGAATATCACACTGTCTAATAAACGAGGGCTATTACTCGGTCCAGCTGCATTGCTAGAGCTAAACTTGCCCGCTAAGATTGGTGGCTAGCTGCCCCCTGACAGCTATTTAAAGAGAGCTGGATCTGGGTCATAGGCCTAGGTGGCATTCATCACATGACCTCCGATGCCAAATAATACTGAGAGGCCTCCCCGTCATATTGAGCTGGCCAGGACAATCAATATCGATCTAAGGGCATGGTGGGGGGAGGTATTTTTTTTGAGAGAGAGGAAAGTGAGCCTGTAGTATTTCCACCGACTGCTGCCAAGCAATGGCCATCATTCTTTACAGTATGACATCAATACTGATGGAGAAGTGTTTATTGGGAAGGGCTGGTTGGATCCATATTCACCAGTTTTCCTACCGTTCATTGCATTTGACCCTAAATGACTCAAGAGTCAAGAGCAGAACTCAGAAGTCACAGGTTTGGCATCATACTACAGACAGAAAGCGTCCGCCCAGATTATTACTGTATTATGTTCTGGCGACATATAACTATACATAGTAATGCACCCCTATGGAAAAGGAAGGAACGGAGGAAAGGGATAACATCGAATACGTATATTATGAGGATGAATGCTTCCATGGATAAGTCGTCTGTTAATAAATCAATTTGACAAAGATAGATTGGCCTAGATATTATGAATCCAGTAGAAAGTATAATTAGATTCAACAGAATCAAGACATAATTTCTGATACTTACTGGCAATGTATATTGTATATAATGTATATTTTGATAGACCAGACATTTTGGGGCACAAGGAAATTATTTTACAGCGCAACTGTTATTAAAATTTCTTTTTCATAAATCAATAGTACCCACAAACATTAGAAACTCTGTAATATATTTTGTTATAGAACTCAGCTTCTTTCTCCTCCAGGACTGATCATTCGTTTTCACAATTCTCAATTCAAGGGTAAAATCTGTATTCAGTGAAGATGGACTTTCCCATTATTGCAATAGAATTTTATCAATAACAACTGTTATCCCCTACATTTAGTAGAGGAGGGGAGGAGCTAGAGGAAGAGCTCCTCCCTTCTCCATCTGCATAGAATCTTACCAGTAACAACTGTCATCCCCTATGTAGACCATCTTACCATTAACAACTGTCATCCCCTATGTAGAGTAGAGGAGGGGGAGGAGCTAGAGGAAGAGCTCCTCCCTTCTGCCATCTGCATAGAATCTTACCAGTAACAACTGTCATCCCCTATGTAGAGGAAGGGGAGGAACTAGAGGAAGAGCTCCTCCCTTCTCCATCTGCATAGAATCTTACCAGTAACAACTGTCATTCCCTATGTAGAGTAGAGGAGGGGGAGGAGCTAGAGGAAGAGCTCCTCCCATCTGCATAGAATTTTTCCAGTAACAACTGTCATCCCCTATGTAGAGTAGAGGAGGGGGAGGAGCTAGAGGAAGAGCTCCTCCCTTCTGCCATCTGCACAGAATCTTACCAGTAACAACTGTCATCCCCTATGTAGAGTAGAGGAAGGGGAGGAACTAGAGGAAGAGCTCCTCTCTTCTCCATCTGCATAGAATCTTACCAGTAACGACTATTATGAATGGGTCACCGAGGAGAAAAAAGCAAAACAAGCTAAGTCACAGAAAACCAGAGAGGTTGGTAACTATGCAGATTGCAGATCCCTGATCTTACCACACAACTAGCAGTAGCCGTGGAGCGTGCCTACGATGTTCCTAGACGCCTCGTCACGGCTGGAGGACTAAATAAGCCTAAAGCAAGAAAAGGGAAAACTAACTGCCCCAGAGCAGACCCCAAAGAAATAGATAGCCCCACACATGTATTGACGGTGAAACAAGATGAAGGCACAAACACAGGCAGGAAAATAGGCTGAGCAAATGATGGGGCCCAAACTAACTAGACAGGAAAGGAAAGGAGAGACACTGTCTGCAACCTGCAAAAAACCCTACAAAAATCATGTCACTAGACTTCTCCCACTATATCAGCACTCTGAAATATTCTGAGACAGAGCAAAAAGAGACGGAACTAGTAAGGGACAAAAAGCCAATTGGCAAAATACTGATAAATAAGAGTGGAAATTCAGCACAGCCCCCAGCAGGGGCTGACTGACCACACCAAAAAACTGAATAGACCAACAAAATCAAGTGTGAACATTAGCAGAAAAACTTAGCTTTAGATGACTGGAACAGAGCTGAAAACCAAGAGCTGACAAGCCAGAAGGAATCACCAGCAACTGAATAGGGCGTCAGCTGTCTTAAATCCAGTCTGAGATTCCTGAGATCCCGTCGTCATCCTCATTCTCAGGTGGCAGATCTCCACCGATCAAATCAGCCTGTCTACCTCCTGTTACCACCAGAGGGAATCTGGAAAGAGAACTCACAACTGGTGAACCAGAGAATGAACTCACAATAAACAACTGTCATTCCCTATGTAGAGTAGAGGAGGGGGAGGAGCTAGAGGAAGAGCTCCTTACTTCTGCCATCTGCATAGAATCTTACCAGTAAAAACTGTCATCCCCTATGAAGAGGAGGGGGAGGAGCTAGAGGAGCTCCTCCCTTCTGCCATCTGCATAGAATCTTACCATTAACAACTGTCATCCCCTATATAGAGTAGAGGAGGGGGAGGAGGTAGAGGAAGAGCTCCTCCCTTCTGCCACCTGCATAGAATCTTACTAGTAACAGCTGTCATCCCCTATGTAGAATAGAGAAGGAGGAGCTAGAGGAAGAGCTCCTCCCTTCTGCCATCTGCATAGAATCTTACCAGTAACAACTGTCATCCCCTATGTAGAGGAGGGGGAGGAACTAGAGGAAGTGATCCTCCCTTCTTCCATCTGCATAGAATCTTACCAGTAACAACTGTCATCCCCTATGTAGAGGGGGAGGAGCTAGAGGAAGAGCTCCTCCCTTCTCCATCTGCATAGAATCTTACCAGTAACAACTGTCATCCCCTATGTAGAATAGAGGAGGAGCTAGAGGAAGAGCTCCTCCCTTCTGCCATCTGCATAGAATCTTACCAGTAACAACTGTCATCCCCTACGTGGAGTAGAGGAAAGGGAGGAACTAGAGGAAGAGCTCCTCCCTTCTTCCATCTGCATAGAATCTTACCAGTAACAACTGTCATCCCCTATGTAGAGGAGGGGGAGGAACTAGAGGAAGTGCTCCTCCCTTCTTCCATCTGCATAGAATCTTACCAGTAACAACAGTCATCCCCTACGTAGAGTAGAGGAAAGGGAGGAACTAGAGGAAGAGCTCCTCCCTTCTGCCATCTGCATAGAATCTTACCAGTAACAACTGTCATCCCCTATGTAGAGGAGGGGGAGGAACTAGAGGAAGTGCTCCTCCCTTCTCCATCTGCATAGAATCTTACCAGTAACAACTGTCATCCCCTATGTAGAATAGAGAGGGAGGAGCTAAAGGAAGAGCTCCTCCCATCTCCATCTGCATAAAAGTTTACCAGTAGTAACTGTCATCTCCTATCTCAGTAGAATAACAATCTGTTTTCGCTGAATACAGATTTTACCTGTGAACTGAGAATTTTGAAAATGAATCATCAGTTCTGGAGGACAAAGAAGCAGATTTCTAAGATATATTACAAAGTTGCCTATTTTCAAGTATACCAGTGATCTATGAAATAAAAATGAAAACAATGGTTACACTTTAAATGGTTGAATTATAGTGACTGTAGAAAGTTATGGCTGCTGTAGTTACAGACAGATGATGGCTATGAAACACAGTCGGCGTTTGCCTGGTATGAAGCAGTTTGAGATCCTGAGCCGGCTTCACACATTCCTTATCAAACTATGACAAAAACGTACATCATGAGTTGTTAAAGGGTATATCCGGGATTTATGAAAAAACAACAAATGTGCCTAGGTACTAACAGACAAGTAATTGCAGCTTACCTGCTTGTTGTGCATGGCGCCGTTCTTCCATGGCACAAAGTGGTCACAGACTGCCTCTGCTGACGTGACGGGGAGGGACTTCTGACATCATTCTAATTGACAGCCGTCTTCCCCAATTACACAGCAGGGATCTGGTTGTCACTCAGAATGACGTTGGAAGTCCCGCCCCATCAGCAGAGCGGAGCAGAAGAAAAGCCTCTGCTCTGTAGATGTGACGTTAGCAGAGGCTTCTGAATCGTCGGCACAGAGCAGTCACAGACGCCAGGGATAACAGGCACGTGAGCTGCAATTACCTTCCTGTTACTGCTTAGGTACATGGTTTTTTTTTTAATCAAGTCCCGGATACCCTCGTTAAGGAGTTAATATGAAATATGAAACTATAAAACTCATACTCCATCAGCAACTTCTCACGCACACATGTTGTGGCTGGTTGTGCATGATAGCACGCTAGTTCATAAATGCAATGTCAGATAATTCGAAGACAACAAATCTGAAGCGAATTACTGGTCCCCCTACGTTTCAGGAATCAGATCAGTGCTGATATCTTTCATTTTTTGTCAACGAAAGATCAATTTACTAGTGTAAGAAAACGAAACAAAAAAGTATGTGTTACCCAAGTCAATAGTCATGACATAAGATGCCATTTGGCGCTCATAAAGTAGGAATTCCTACCTCAAGACCAGACTCTCCTAGAAGAGAGGCGCTAACGTTGAGCACTCGTGGTTTTAGGAGACCAAACTGTACCTTTGTATTACATGATTAGCCATTCATTTGAAAGACCCAATGCAATGAATGGTTAGATCTGACGTCTCTCCATGATAATGGGTAATAACCAATGATTTCTTATGCCAGACCAACTAAGGCAGGTTTCTCTTCATGCCACTATATTTCCTTGTGATGAATGGCTGGACTGCCATTTTCCAATAGTTCTACAGATTGCTCACTAAATTTTTTTCCTTTTGGGGTGAGGGGGCTTAAGTTACTCCTGATTTGCAGGACCCTGATCCAGCAGCGGCATCGGTAGCCAATGGCTGCTTATCTTGAGCACTGCAAACCTTTTACTACCTGCAACACTGCTGTCACCTTTACTGACTAGTAGCCCGCTGTAACGTCACTACGTTGCATCAAGATCCATGTATGACTTTGCGGAGGCCTAGAAATCAAAAGAGGCGCAGGGGATGTTGCAGATAGGAGGTTAGGAGGTTTGGCAGTGCTCTGGCCGGAGGACACAAACCAGGATATTGAAAATATGTTTTAGCTCAATTCAAGTAGTAATATAATTCAACTTAAATCAATGTCCATCAGAAAGGTGTCATTGCATTCCTAGAATTAGGAGAACGTTTTATATTAAAGAAATTACACATCTATAGTATGATACAGAGAGCAGATACAAAGTAATGTCTCTATTTGCCTCATTTCATAGCCTTCCTAAATGGACTCTACATAGATTGTCATGGAACTACAAATCAATAAGTGAGGAAATACCTGCTGAGTAGATGGGACCTTGCCAATATCATCCTTCTTTCTACCAATAACTATTCCCTTGAGGCATCAAATAATCTTAAAGATCTCTGATGAGTAAATTGGACACTAGAAATGTATTACTACTTCTGACCTGAAGACATGACAGCGATCATTCTCCTATATGACAAGGCAGAGAGTTGTAACCTTTGGCCTACTCTATTAAAGAAAAAGGATCCATAAAGGGAAATTCTGCCTAAATTACCTCTGACATGTTATGTAGACATGTAAGTACATTAGTACGGCCATCTACCAACAAACTGGCCGAGTCACACTGCACATCTGCAAAGATATTTCTACAATTTTGTGGAAATTTCTGCCGTTCTCTCTTAGAATAATAATTATAGTATGCTGTCTCTGAAGTAAAGCTATAGAGATTTCCAAGCATCACCAGATTTATTGACGGCTCCGGTGGGCATGTGTCCCTCTCATGTTGGTGCTTTATTGAAGTCTGAGTGCAATCCCATTTTCTGTTTTCCAATCCCCATAGTGATATTATACCTTACACATTCACCAACTCAAGCTCCGGCTCATTCCTTTGGTTTTGCTCAAGTCATATTATACCAAGAAAATCCTTCCAGAGAAGTGACTAGTAAATGCTGTATTTCTTTGTCAGGTTGGCCACCAAATGCTAGGGGTCCATAGACTACATTGCACAAAATGGAATGTTTCATGTCTAAAAAATATCACATTTTAAATCTCAACTCTAAAAATCCCAGTAAGTAAAGTTGGATGCTGCATGGATGGCAGCATCAATAATTGACTGCTGGTGCACCATTCGTCTAGTAAGAGGCTGGCATCTGATCACTGTGTACAGCTGTATGAACCAAAAAGGAAGCCCAACCATTTTACCTCCCTCTGAAGCCACAAATGCTTTCATACGTGCCACCCCGAGGAATCTGATCATGTTACAGGTCGCTTTCTTTTCCATAATCATCAGACTCTCCCTGCAAAGTGTAACGGCAAGCTGAACATCCCCTGCATAACACGCTCTGAAAACCCACCCAGACGTGCCCATCAAAAGCCGCCCATGGATCCGCAGTCCATGTATCGATACAAGGTGTATCCCTACAGCTGCTCTGCAATAGCATGGTGGTCAAACATGAGTAAGGTGGGGTTCTGCACCGAGGAGTCACTGATGCAGGAAAACTCTGCATCTCTACAAGGGAGGTGTGCAGGAGAAATCCACATCCAGCAACAGATTGACATGCTCCATGAATATTAATGTATACGTGACCCTATGAATAAAACAGACCTGTCAGCGTAATAACACAAAGTCCCGATTAGGTGACTGCGGAGATGCGATAACACGGGGACAGGGTCTACTACAGAAAACATGGATATGACAGGGAGAAGGGGGTGACACGGGCACTCCTGGGTGATGGTGACTCAATAGAGGAAGTCTTCATACCTTACGTTTCCGATCTATGCGATCCCTAGTGATCTTACGCCTTCTCCTCTCTTTTTCCTTCTCTTTCTCATCAATGGGAGGCAGTTCCAGATCTCGGACTTTTTTAATAGATGCAGCAGCATGAGCCATTTTGAGGAGGAAAGAACCAGCTCCAAGGACAGGAATAAAAAATCCAGTTTTTTTTTCCTTCCTCTCCCACTAAATCTCTGGCCGTAAACCAGAACTTTCCACTGTAATCCTCCAATCCTCAGATAAATGACAGCTTGTGTCCATATGCTGGGGGACCCATAAAACAAGCGAGCATTTAGGAGGCACACACCTGGCACCTAGCAGGTGTCAATGACAAGACATAGGCAAGATGGGGAGAAGAGTAGTGCAGGATCTGATCGATCACATTGGCTAGGTCCCAGATTGTCAATGAATACATGAATGCGAGATTCAGACCAGCTGACAGTCCATCCTGTAACTCCTCAGCAAACCAAAAAGGTCTTCTGGGACCTTTCAATCCAGCCAGGAAGAGGCCACCTCAGAGAAGTCAGCAGGGGAGGAAGATCTCCTTTAAATTCCACAAGCACCTCATAGCAGAGTGGGAATAAAAATGGTGCAGTCTGACTTAATGGCTTGCTGCTGCTAGGACTGCCTTGCATTGAGCACATGACATGCTGCCTTCCCTCTGTTCTTGCGCTTCTGCTCTCTGCTTAATTCCATTATTGCAGCTGGGAGCTGAAGCAGCACCGTCTGGGTCTGGTCCACCTGCCTCTGACCTCAGACTGTTCAGATACAAGGGTGAACAAGCAATAAGCCGCTCTCTGAATATTCATATGGCTTACAGCAAGCGTGAGTCTGCATACAGTAAGCAGAGAGCACAGACTGCTGGAGATACACATTCGACATTCCGGACCCCACCAGATGATCACCTGCTCTAATCCCCTCCCCGAGAAACAAGCTGATACATGGTGGAACACCAGAGCGTTTAATGTGTTTTCCTTCAAGTAGATCTGTCACAAGCTCAGATCTTTCTAAATTAGGGCATCAATGAAATGTCCTGCTTGGGCACTAAGTGGGCAGCAGGTTTTTGCTATGTAATCTGAGAGCAGCATGATTCCAGAGACATATCCCTGACTGCACACTGTTTGGTGCAGTTTTAATATAATCTGTCTTCTGTGTTGTAAATGAAGCAGTGGTCAGAATGCTGCACTGTGTATAACCCTGCCCACACTCCTGATTGGCAGCTTCCTGTGTACACACTATACACTCTTGGCAAACTGCCAGTCAGGGGTGGGGGCGGAGTTACACAGATTAGCTGGACTGGCTTGCACATGAGACCTAGTCCTCCAGTGTGAATCTCCTGCTGATAAAACACTGATTTTATGGAAACTAAAACACAGCCTAATAAGTGACACATCACTGGAATCAGGCTCTCTTTCCCTATATTATGCAGTTCTCAGATTAAATAGCAAACACCTGCTAACAGATTTTCTTTAATTCCCTTACATTTGATAAGTGGACAGAACCCGACAATCACACCTGGATCAGCTGACCATCTAATATTTATGAGGCCTTTTGACTCTCCCCAACATAATGATGCAGGGGTAGAGAGGGATCTGACCTGCTGAATTTTAATGGCCAATCCTTTTGTTCAGCGTGGAGATAAGCCGCTGCCAAGAGTCTGATGACAGTTCTACTCATAGACAACACTGGAAAACTCAGATGAGCAGTCCTGTGCATGGGGGAGATGGGAGAGATAACGTAGCTGTCAGCCAAACAGGCAGTTCAGTTCGGCCATCAGCTATCTAATGTGTATGGCCAGTTTTACATTATTTTGATTCCACTTGGTCAATTGTGACTCCTTGAGGACAGATTTAAGGTCACAAAAATTATTTTACAATTATTATTAATTTATAAAATACATACAAAGATTTTACTAAAAAATGAAAAATACAGCTATTTATCTTTTATTTTAAAAACTTCTAGGGCAGTGTACATATTAGAAGCACAAACTTCTATCCTTCCGTATCTGTAGAGACAGAGCAGAAGATGGGGACGCCACGACACATACAGTGCCTTATCTGTGTATATACTGTATAGCTTTGCTATCCTCATTCTCCAGGTTTCCAGCAGTACAATAAAACTGTCATTAAAATACTCACCTTCTAATCATAACAAGATAACTCTGCTCAACTTGTCCCAATCTACATACTAAAGTTAACAAGTGAGCTACACAAAATAGAAATTTTTAGATTATTATGAAACCTCTCTCAGGGACTGAATGAAAATGGAAATATCTTAAGACTGACAAAAGAAAAAAGAAAAAAAGAACAAATAGTACCATAGCTGATAAAAACATGACTTTCATGAGCAGAAAAAATCCTGGCCCAAGCTGTGCAATACCCTATTCAATGGTAGGACAGGTTCCTTAACATGGAAAATGTTTTTCGGGCATTCCCTTATGGTAAGACGTTAAGAACCACTGATTTAAAGTGAACCTGTCAACCTCGTTTTGCGGCTATAAGATTCAGCCACTGCCTTTTGGGGCTTATCTACAGCATTCTGAAATCCTGTAGATAAGCCCCCGATCCGACCTGAAAGAGAAGAAAAACAAGTTTTATTATACTCACCCGGGAGGGGCGGTCCGGTCCAGGTGTCGCAGGTCCCGTTTCCGGTGCCTCCCATCTTCATGTGATGTCGTCATCCTGCTTGCTTCGTGCCGCACTCCTGTGCAGGCGTACTGATCTGCCCTGTTGAGGGCAGAGCAAAGTACTGCAGTGCGCAGGTGTTAGGCCTCTCTGACCTTTACCGGCGCCTGCGCACTGCAGGACTTTTGGTGATAATTTTAAGTGGTATGTGTGGAGAAAACCAGGCACTGCTCATCACCTGCCCAATTCAATCCCAACAGTGAAATATGGTGGCAGCAACAGCATGCTATGGGGGTGTTTTTCAGCTGCAGGGACAGGACGACTGGTTGCCATTGAAGGAAACATGAATGCGGCCAAGAACACAGATAACCTGTTTGAAAACCTCTTCCAGAGTGCTCTGGACCTCAGACTTGGCTGAAGGTTCAATTTCCAACAAGACAATGATCCTAAGCACGCAGCTAAATTAACAAAGGAAAGGCTTCAGAACAACTCTGTGACCATTCTTGTCTGGCCCAGCCAGAGCCCTGACCTAAACCCAATTGAGCATCCCTGGAGAGACCTGAAAATGGCTGTCCACCAATATTCACATCCAACCTGACGGAACTGGAGAGGATCTTCAAGGAAGAATGACAGAGGATCCCCAAATCCAGGTGTGAAAAACTTGTTGCATCATTCCCAAGAAGACTCTTGGCTGTACTAGCTCAAAAGGGTGCTTCTACTCAATACTGAGCAAAGGGTCTGAATACTTATGACCACGTGTTATTTCAGCTTTTCTTTTCTAATAAATTTGCAAAAATTCCTACATTTCTGTTTTTTTCAGTCAAGATGGGGTGCAGACTGTACATTAATGAGAAAAAAAATAAACTTTTTTGAATTTACCAAATGGCTGCAATGAAACAAAGAGTGAAAAATTTAAAGGGGTCTGAATACTTCCCGTACGTACTTTCCAAAAGGGCCTTTTTATACTCAAATATATATATTTTTTCAATAAAATAAATATTTTTACTCTACGCATATATCTCTTTTATGAATCTGGGAAAGCCAGAATCTCGGGTTGGGAATAAAGGGTCATGTGACGGTGCACTCACAATGGCAATACTGGGGAATAATGATGACATACCTATCACACACTGTCTCGATTCAGCATTCTGCAGTCACATGGACTCCCTGGAGACTTTTGTCCCAAGCCTGGATACCCCCTTTGCTAAATCATAAACTATATTTCTAAGAAGCAAGATTTTATTTTTGGAAGTAAGGGTACTTTATTTGATATTTAATTGCATATTAATTCTACAGGTGCATCTCACAAAATTAGAATATCATCAAGAAGTTAATTTATTTCAGTTCTTCAATACAAAAAGTGAAACTTATATTATATAGAGTCATTATAACCAGAGTGATCGATTTCAAGTGTTTATTTCTGGTATTGTTGATGATTATGGCTTACAGCCAATGAAAACCCAAAAGTCATTATCTCAGTAAATTAGAATATTTTATAACACCAGCTTGAAAAATGATTTTAAAACCCAAAATGTTGGCCTACTGAAATGTATGTGTCACGCCGCTCTCACCTGGCGCCGGGACCCCGCTCACCTCTCGCACCTAGTCCCATGGCTGCACAACGTTGCTAGTGCGCACTTCCCTGCTCTGACTGCAGCCACACCATCTCTATGGTCCTGGAGGACCTGACCCAGAAGTCCCTGTGCTCAAGCCCTATATCAGGCTACCTCTTCTTATGGGAGGAGCCTGATTATTGTTGTGCTTCCCTGCTAGGCCTCCTTGGTCCCTGCTCGGTTGCTCTCTGTATTCAGGTCCCTTGCCTTGTGTTCTGTCGTGCTCCTTAGCACACGCTCAGCTCCTGCCTTATGTCCTGTCGTGCTTCTCAGCACACTCTCTGTCTTGCCTTGCACTCAGGCGTGCGTCTCTGCACGCACTCTGCCTAACCCAGTACTCTGGTGTGCTTCCAGCAAGTACTCTGTCTAACCTTGTGCTCTTGCGTTCTCCTCTGCACGCGTCCTGCTTTCTCGCACCAGGGTGTGCTTGTCAGTGAGTGCCATACGTGCTCTTGTGTACTCGCCTTGCACTACCCAGTATCTAGCGCACTCCCGTCTACACGCCCTGTATTGTCCTGAACTTTCCGTACTTCCGTATGCTCGCCCTGTACTGTCCTATACCCTGCATGACCCTGTGTCTACGCTTTGCACACTCTTGTGCTCTGCACATTCCCTGTTGCACCTTGCTAGACACACTCACTCGTGCCTCCTGTGAGCCGGCCACCTGGTTCCAGAAGTCGTTGTACCTCACCCCCTTGGGCTTGCCCCTGACACTCCATGTATAGTGAGTGGTCTTCACTAGGTCAGCTCACCCTGGGTGGGTTGGTGCCACGACCCAGAGGGTCCACTGCAGGAGTCATCATAGTATGCTCAGTAAATGCACTCAATACTTGGTCGGGGCTCCTTTTGCATCAATAATGGCATCAATGCGGCGTGGCATGAAGGCGATCAGCCTGTGGCACTGCTGAGGTGAAATGGAAGCCCAGGTTACTTTGATAGCAGCCTTCAGCTTGTCTGCATTACTGGGTCTGGTGTCTCATCATCTTCTTGACAATACCCCATAGAGTCTATATGGGGTTAACGTCAGGCGAGTTTGCTGGCCAATCAAGCACAGTGATACTGTTGTTTTTAAACCAGGTATTGGTACTTTTGGCAGTGTGGACAGGTGCCAAGTCCTGCTGGAGAATGAATTTACATCTTCAAAAAGTTTGTCGGCAGAGGGAAGCATGAAGTGCTCTAAAATTTCGTGGTAGACGGCTGCACTGATTTTGGTCTTGATAAAACACAGTGGAACTACACTAGCAGATGACATGGCTCCCCAAACCATCACTGATTGTGGAAACTTCACACTAGACCTTGGAAATAAAGGACCCAGAGTCTGGAGGAAGAGTGAAGAAGCACACAATCCAAGCTACTTGAGGTTTAGTGTGAATTTTCCACAATTAATGATGGCTGGTTATGCTAATAGCGTAATAAAGTGACTTTTACATTACTAAATTGGGAAGAATCCCCCAAACAACGGGGGGAAACATTGTTGATCCTGCCCCAGTCACCTCTGCTGTCTCATGTAGTGCAGGCTTAAGCACCCAGACCCCACCTATATATAATCCCAACTTTTACCCCCAGGGTATCGGTTTATCACGTTTTTGCATATGTAGCTGAGAAAAATGGCAGCAAATGCTTATTGTGGGAACGTAATCTTAGAGTCCGTTCTTATGGCCTGACCGGCAACACAAGACAACCACCGATTGTCGAGCAAAGGTCATTGAAATGCCTGTTTACACAGACAGACCAAAGCAAACGATGCACATTGTGCAACCTGTAACAGATCTACACTAGATCGCTCAGCGCAAATAGGCAGCTTTTGACGAACTTTTGAGCTGCACAAACAGATAAGTCCTCGTTCATCGGCTGATCGGGAGCCTGTTTACACTAAAAGCACCCTTCTACGACTATCTTTCAGTTTAAATGCATCTTAAAGGCAATCTGTCATATAAAAAATGCAATTAACCTGCAGATATGGGGTTAATCTGCAGGTTAAAAGCGTTCTGTACCTGCCCGATAGCAGCACTGAGAGCACCACTGCTGGGAGGAAATGGACTTTATTCCTAAATACAGCCTCAGGCTTTCAGTCATAGGGGTGTGGCCGGCGCAGCTTCAATTTTATACGGCCCCCGAATGCTATTATAAAATTCCAAATGGCCCTTGGCAGAAAAAAAGGCTCCCCACGCCTGCAAGTCGGCAATTCATGTGCCACGACCAGTAAAATCACACTTACAGGTTGGAATAGAATAGATAGAATAGATATAAACCCATAAAATACATATAGATGTCAGTGACACACACATACAACAGTATATATGTGTATATATTACATCGATACATAGATAGAAGAAAAGCCCGTAATTCAACAACCGTGTTCTGTAATGACAGGTTAGAATAGAATAGATATATAAACATACGATATATATATATATATATATATATATATATATATATATATATATATATATATATATATATATATATACAGTGGGGAAAAAAGTATTTAGTCAGCCACCAGTTGTGCAAGTTCTCCCACTTAAAAAGATGAGAGAGGTCTGTATTTGAAATAATAAGTAGACCACAACTACACAACTATGAGAGTCAAAATGAGAAAACAAATCCAGAAAATCACCTTGCCAGATTTGGCAAAATATATTTTGAAAATTATGGTGGAAGATAAGTATTTTGGCACCTAAAAACAAACTTCTTCTTTAAGAGGCTCCTTTGTCCTCCACTCATTACCTGTAGTAACTGCACCTATGTGAACTTGTTATCAGTATACAGTGCAGGTTTTTGAGATGCACGTCAGGGGTTAATGTCTGGAGCTCAGTGCAGGTTTTGACCTGCACACCTGGGGTTAATGATTGTGGCCTCTTTCTGGTTCTGGGAGAGCTTCTTAAACACCTGGGAAGCTCCAATCCCTGCCAGTTATACTTTTGCCTTTGGCCTACTGTGCTGACCCCCGTGTGCCTGTTCGTTGTTATAGCTTGTTTATATGGTTCTGACCCGGTTCTGTTTCCCGTTGTGAGTTTGCCTGTCGATTCTGTACTGCGCTATCTTCTCTGTGTATGACTCATTGCCTGTGGTCTGACTACTCTCTGCTCTCCCCTTTTGTACCTTGCAGCTATCTCTGTGTATGACTCATTGGCTACGTCCTGACTATCCTCCCTGTGTATGCCCCTTGGTAACTTTGTCTCGCAGTTACCCTGCTAGGAGTCCTCTTGCAGCTCTTAGCTCTCTGGAGTTTAGGCCACGCCCCTAGCAGTCACGTGCTTCAGGTCCTGCGGTTCTGAAGTACGCATCTACTCGGCTGCTGCCCGCTCCACAGGTATCTTTGTGCACAGTTCGCTTTACTCAGGACAAGCGCACTGGCTCAGTGAGCAAGTTCACTGCGGTGTTCCTGACATTCACAACCTCAAACAGTCACACTCCAAACTACACTAGGGTGAATACCAAAGAGCTGTCGAAGGACACCAGAAGCAAAATTGTAGCCCTACACCAGGCTGGGAAGACTGAATCTGCAATAGGCAAGCAGCTTGGTGTGATGAAATCAACTGTGGGAGCAATAATAAGAAAATGGAAGACATACAAGACCACTAATAATCTCCCTCGATCTGGGGCTCCACGCAAGATCTCACCCCGTGGGATCAAAATGATCACAAGAATGGTGAGTAAAAATCCCAGAACCCCAAGGGGTAACTAGTGAATGACCTGCATAGAGCTGGGACCACCATAACAAAGGATACCATCAGTAACACACTACGCCGCCAGGGACTCAGATCCTGCAGTGCCAGAAGTGTCCCCCTGCTTAAACCAGTACATGTTTAGGCTCATCTGACGTTTGCTAGAGAGTATTTGGATTATCCAGAATGTGACGATTCTGGCCAAATACGTCCGAGAGTGGACCCTCTGGGTCGTGGATCAGGAGCCCCTGGGCCGAGCTCACCAGGTGAAGACCGACCCCTGTACAGGGATCGTTAGGGGCAGGACCGCAGGGGGCAGAACCGCGACAGTCGGTACCAAGAGGGACGGCTCGAAGGACAGGCAGGCAGAACAAGAGTACCATGACGGAATAGCGGAGGGCACTGGGCAGAAGTCCACAGGAGGAGAGTCGGAGCGGAGGGGACAGGGCAGAGACAGGCAGACGGGAGCGGAGCAGGACACAAGGCACACAGGGGGAAATAGCCCTAGACAGAAGGACAGGCAGGGTACTCTAGAGCAGATATGCGGCCGGTGAGTGCAGGGAAGTCACACAATCACCAGGCGCCCTCTGAATAGGGCGGACGCCTGATATATCCTGAACCAGGAAGTACGTCCTACAGGCCCGCCCCTCAGCGACGCCCCCCACTAGCGGAAGAGAGCGGGGGAACGCGCGCGCGCGGCCTAAGGCCGGCGCGGGTACCCGCAGCAGGGCGGAGGGCAGAGCGGAAGTGCGCGTGGACAGGAGCGCGCAGGTGAGGGAACGCTGCGGCGGGCACCGCCGCTGAAGGGGCATCGGCGGGCACGGCCGCCGATGTCACACAGAAGAGTATTGGGAGAATGTCATATGGTCTGATGAAACCAAAGTACAACTGTTTGGTAGAAACAAAGCTCATCGTGTTTGGAGGAGGCAGAATACTGAGTTGCATCCAAAGAACACCATACCTACTGTGAAGCATGGGGGTGGCAACATCATGTTTTGGGGCTGTTTCTCTGCAAAGGGACCAGAACAACTGATCCATGTACATGAAAGAATGACTGGGGCCATGTTTTGTGAGATTTTGAGTGCAAACCTCCTACTATCAGCAAGGGCACTGAAGATGAAACATGGATGGGTCTTTCAGCATGAAAATGATCCCAAGCACACAGCCATGGCAACGAAGGAGTGGCTTCGTAAGAAGCATATGAAGGCCTAGCCAGTCTCAACCCCATAGAAAACCTTTGGAGGAAATTCAAAGTCCGTTTTGCCCAGCAACAGGTCCAAAACAACACTGCTCTAGAGGAGATCTGCATGAAGGAATGGGCCAACATACCACCAACAATGTGTGCCAACTTTGTCAAGACTCACAGAAATCGTTTGACCTCTGTCATTGCAAACAAAGGATATATAACAAAATATTGAGATGAACTTTTGTTAATGACCAAATATTTATTTTCCACCACAATTTTCTAAAATAAATCTTGCCAAATCAGATATGGTGATATTTTGGATTTGTTTTCTCATTTTGACTCTCATAATTGTTGTCTACCTATGGTGTCAATTACAGGCCTCTCTAATCTTTTTAAGTGGGAGAATTTGCACAATTGGTGGCTGACTAAATATATATACACACATACATATATACATACAGTATACAGCTCTGGCAAAAATTAAGAGACCACTTTGGTCTAATTTTTTTGTCAAAAATTAAGAAAATCAATATTTTGTAGAATAACAATGATTTTTAATCACAGCTTTCATGCGTCTTGGCATGTTTGTCACCAGTGTTTCACACTGCTTCTAGCATAAAAATTTAAGCCGTTCTTCTTTGTTTGATGGCTTGTGACGATCAATCATTCTCTTGACTACATTCCAGAGGTTTTCAATGGGGTTCAGGTCTTGAGAGTGGGCTTCCCATGACAGGATTTTGATGTGGTGGTCTCTTAATTTTTGCCAGAGCTGTGTATATGTATATATACTGTATTACATACATACTGTAGAAGAAAAGCCAGCAATTAAGCAGCCACGTAGTGTAAAATCACAGCAGGAGCCGGCAGGATAGAAGAGATGGATTACAAACAGTAAATACAAATAGGATAGATATATAGATGTCTGTGACAAATACAATTAGTACAGTGTGTGCGCAAATTACTGTACATGTATTTAATTAATAAAAGATTATTTTTCTGAAAAAATGACGTGGGCTACCACGCAATTTTCTAAACCAGCAGAGGGAAAGCCGACGGTTGGGGGACGATTTTTATCGCCTGGGAAGAGGGTAATACCCATGGATCTTCCCAGGCTTTTAATATCAGCTCACAGCTGGCTGTTTACTTAGCCTTTACTGGCTATTAAAATGGGGGACCCCAAAAATAATGACGTGGGGTCCCCCTATAATTGATTACCAGCAAAGGCTATGGAGACAGCTGCGGGCTGAAATTAATAGCCTAGGAAGTGGCCATGGAAACTGGCCTCCCACCAGGCTAAAAACATCAGCTCTCAGCCGCCCCAGAAAAGGAGCATCTCTAAAGCCCCTGTCACACACAGCGAGATCGCTAGCGAGATCACTGCTGAGTCACAAGTTTTGTGACGCAACAGCGATCTCACCAGCGATATCGCTGTGTCTGACACGTATCAGCGACCGGTCCCCCCGCCGGGTATCGCTGATCGTGCTTGAAAGCCCTGGACATTTTTTTGATCGTTGGTCTCCCGCTGGCCAGCACGCATCGCTGCGTGTGGCAGGCGGGAAACCAGCGATCTGGAGCTGGTATCCAAGGTAAACCGCGGGTAACTAAGGGAGCGCGTCACTTAGTTACCCGCTGTGTACCTTAGATACCAGCGTGCTGGGAGCTGGTATCCAAGGTAAACAGCGGGTTTCTGAGCACCACACGGCGCTTAGAAACCCAGTGTTTACCTTGGATACCAGCTCCCTGCACCAGCACGCTGGTATCTAAGGTACACAGCGGGTAACTAAGCAACGTGTGCGCTTGTTACCTGCACCGTCGCTGTCCTGATCGCTGCTGAGATCTGCCTATTTGGCAGCTCACCAGCGATCATGTAGCGACACACCAGCGATCCTGACAAGGTCATATCAATGTCGGGATCGCTGGTGCGTCGCTATGTGTGACGGGGCCCTAAGATGCGCCAATTCTGGCACTTAGCCTCGCTCTCACCACTTGCCCTGTAGTGGTGGCAAGTGGGGTGATAGTTGGAGGGATTGGTGTCACCTTTGTATTGTCAGGTGACTTCAAGCCCCGAAGTTAGTAACAGAGAGGCCTCAATAAGACGTCCCGATTATTAACCCCATAGTCACATTGTATAAAAACACACACTAATAAAGTCCTTTAATTGAAAGAATGACACAAACTCCTTTAACAATCTTAATTAAACCATACTTACGACTTTGCCTATTTCCACCGGATCCCTCGTTCTCCTGTAATCAACCAAAAATAAAAATCAACAATATCTCTCACCTTTCCTCATTCTGTCCCACACCGTAATCCATGTCTGGGGATAATTAGTTTTCAACATGGACAGTGCCAAGATGCGACCGTCCAGGCTGAGAACCACTGGTGAATGAGCTGCTGGCAATGCAGCGTGAGTGACTAGCGGTGACGTCATTGAGGCTGCGTTCCCAGTCGGGCTGAACTGCGGTGACCTCGGTAAGATCCCCGCTAGCACCGTGATAAAAGTTGCCAGATACAGAGGCGAGTTCAACGTAGTGAAATCCTCCCGGGGAACTTGCCTCGGCACCATGCGACTTTCTCACGGTGCTAGCGGGGATCTCACCAAGGTCACCGCAGTTCAGCCTGGCTGGGAACGCAGCCTCAGTGACGTCACCACTAGTTACTGAGGCTGCGCTCGCCAGACCAGACTGGGCCTTTATGGTAACTCTGGCAGTGACACCTCTCACACTACCAAACTTTACAAGGTATCGCTGTGACATCACAGCATGAAACAAATGTACAGGGTGGCATTGTGACCATATGGCAAGAAGTTCAACAACTTTGAATTTTCTGCAATTTACTTGTCGCAGAATCTCCAGGGTCACGGTGTGACCCCATTCACTTTGGTGTAGTAGCGACACCTTGAGATCTTAGGTTGTACAATAACTGTTGTAGCAAAAAGTCATCGTGTAGTCCTAGCCCTAAGGTCCCGTTACATTTAGTGATGCACCAGCGATCCCGACAACGATACGACTCAGTCAGGATCGCTAAATGGTTGCTAGTGAGCTGCCAACAGGCAGATCTCACCAGCGACGCAGCGATGCTCGGCGGTCATTACTTAGGCCTGTTTCACATTTCAGTTTTTTGACGTCAGTCAAAATCCGCCGTTTTGCAAAAAAAAAAAAGGATCCGCCATTTTTTGGCGGATCCGTTTTTTTCCCATTGACTTGCAT
Source organism: Dendrobates tinctorius (assembly GCF_039654945.1). Lineage (NCBI taxonomy): Eukaryota > Metazoa > Chordata > Amphibia > Anura > Dendrobatidae > Dendrobates > Dendrobates tinctorius. Next base: position 19,244,585 of record NW_027361698.1, read on the forward strand.
TGCGGCGGATTTTGACTTATAGTCATCCGTTGCATCCGTTTTTTGACGGATCCGTCATAATTTTGGCATCCACTGTCTTGAGTGGACGGACAATGAAACGTTTTTTGTGTGCGTTAAAACAGCGGATAGCAACGGATCCATCACTGTCCGCCATGCGTTATAATGGACGCCTATGGGCGGCGGATCCGTTGTCAACCGTTAATTGACAGAATCCGCAAACGGATCCACCTTTTTATACTGAGCATGACCGGAAGAATTTCCTTTCATGGTATTTAACCCCAAATCTCTCTCTCTATTTCTCTTTCTCTCTCATCCGTTTTTTCACACTCTGGCGGATTTTGACTGACACCAGAAAACTGAAGTGTGAAACAGGCCTTACCTGTTAAACGGCAGCGATGATGACGTCTTCCGCCCAGGACATTCTCGCGCGATCAGCGATATCCAGCAGGGGGTCGGTCGGAGGTAAGTGTCACATGTAGCGAGATCGCTAGCGATATCGCTGTTGCGTCACAAAATCGGTGAGGCTTTAGCGATATCACTATGTGTAAAAGGCCCTTTAGACACAGAACTATCTTATGACTCATGACGGCATGCCCAGTGCTTGCTTGGAATTGCAAAAGTCTTAAAAAAACTAAACAATATAATATTGACAAAAATTACAAATGACTGACTGAGGGGGCAACAACGATCCTCTGCCAAACCAAACTCTGGTCTGCAAGTAGAATTTATCCAATGATAAAGCTTACAATTGTGAGAGCATGATTTATATTTATCTATCCTGACTCTATTGTGGATATTCTGCATATATTCTCTCCTGCTTTCCAAGATGGTGTCTATGATCAGATAAAGGGGTCTCAGGAATGTCTTTCTCTAACAGACTTAAGGGCCTTTCACACATAGCGAGATCGCTAGCGATATCACTAAAGCGTCACCGATTTTGTGACGCAACAGCGATATCGCTAGCGATCTCGCTTTGTGTGACACGTACTTGCGACCGGCCCCCCCCGCTGGATATCGCTGATCGTGCTGGAATGGCCTGGGCCATTTTTTCCTCGTTGGCGTCCCACTGACGCCGACTAGCGACGCATGGACGCAGGCGGAAGTCGTCATCATCGCTGCGGTGTGACAAGTAACAGCGACTGCCGACGGATGCTTATCGCTGCTGCGTCGCTGGTGAGATCTGTCTGTTTGGCAGCTCACTAGCGACCATTTAGCGATGTACCAGCAATCCTGACCGGGTCGTATCATTGTCGGGATCGCTGGTGCATCGCTAAATGTAACAGGACCCTTAGAGAAAACATAGGAAAGTGAGAGACACACCTAAACTTTTCAGTTGGGTGTACACACAATTAACTTTAGCCAATACGATGTATGTATGCTAATGCCAGCACATATTTAGAGATAAGATGAGCCAATTAATAGTAATAACCTATATAAGATATGAGGTAATAAGGAGAGATCTGCTTTGATGCTTAATGTTTTAGAGTGGTTCTTCCGTGCATATATTTGAATTTTACAATTTAATTTGGAAAAGGCACGTCGTCTCGGAACGTCCCACATTATGTGGTGACAACACAACTATTTAGGAAATACAGATGTGCATTCCCACCACAACTTATTTTACAATAAATGAGTTTTTATGATTCGACCACAGTAATGCAGGAGATGTTGGAAAATGTTCTCAGACTCAGAAGTAACCCTACCATAAAGGCAGGTCATGCCACAGCTCTTGGACTTGTAAGGGGGGTCCAATTCCAGATCTCAATCAAATGCAAAGTATAAATGTTAAAACATGTGCCAACTGAATCATTCACACCTAAGAATCTGTCCCAAATTATGCTGCTTCAGAGCTATAAGCAGTACTGACAATTTTTCCCTATTGTAACACTATGAGGGCAATTTACTGTGGACTGGCGTTTCATGTGCCAGCCTTAAACAGAAGCATGCTGGAGTAAGATGTCACAATGTATCTCTTAAAAATTGGTGATCCTTGGGCTGTTTGTACTGTGGTAGATCGGCTCACTTGGCTGCTTAACGAGGTGGTCACAGGCATGCTTCTCATTTCAATTTTCAACCGGTTTATTAAAATAGGCTTCATAAACCAGTACAAACAAAAGAAATAGACATATTCAGCCTTCTTGACATAGAACAAACAGCACTCACTATAGTCCTTATAACTGTGGGGTTCACCCGCCCAGGAAACAGGATTCAGCTCTGTTGACCAAGAGCCCAGGTCTGGAGGTCAGCTCCCCTCCAGAGTACACAGAACTATCATTAAGTCCAAAGGCTTCACTTTTACCTCCTGGACTCCTCCATAGGGTAGAGTTATGGTGAACAGTTGTCCCGCCCAATTCTTCAATGTTTATAATAGGTCTGGCCCTGTCATGGATGATTAACGCCTCTCAGCACCAAACATCCTGCAGCAAAACTTTCAGGTTTATATCACTGAAGCTAATAACCTCAGTGAAACATATCTGTACTCCAGCACATTACCAGTGACCCTCTAACAGTATGAAACCAATTAAAATCTAAATTTCAGTATTTGTTTACAGGAATTTCTGACATAGAAATCCTGCCGACTCTGCTATGCTTCACACATGGGGGAGAGTGGGGCGGGTTTCATTTTTATTGTGATTATAAGTCTTTCCTAAGTCACTCCTCATAAGACCTTGTATTATGTGTATAGTTACTCAACATGAATACATGTCCAGGGGTGGACATAGCACTGCTTTGGAGGGCCCACTACCACCTCCAAAGCAAGAGGAATTGAATATTATGATGAGCTATTGGACTGCAAAGGGCCCATATCCTGTTATGGCACAGGGGCCCACTTCTGTTTGTGTCGGCTCCAGCTAATGTCACATACTCTTAAGCTTTTCCACTTACTGTAAGGGTCCCGTCACACAAAGCGACTCACCAGCGATCCCGACAACGATATCAACTTGTCAGGATCGCTGGTGTGTCGTTACATGATTGCTGGTGAGCTGTCACACAGGCAGCTTCACCAGCGATCAGCACCAGCGACGCCGAGCTGGCTCGTCGCTGTGTAGGGAGCTGGTAACCAAGGTACACATCGGGTTTCTAAATGGTGCACGTCACTAAGGCCTGTTTCACACATCCGTTTGTCACCATCAGTCAAAATCCGCCGATTTGCAAAAAAAAAAAACGGATCCGCCATTTTTCTTGGCGGATCCGTTTTTTCCCCCATTGACTTTCATTATCGGCGGATTTTGACTGACGATCGTCCGTTGCATCCGTATTTGTGCGGATCCGCCAAAATTTTGGCGTCAGCTGAGATCACCGAATGGACAATGCAACGTTTTTTTGGTGTCCGGATACGCATTTTTGACTTTTGCTACATGTTTAACCCTGAATCCAGTCTCTCTCTCTCTCCCTCCCTCCCCGGCGATACCTGGGGATTTCCACGATACGCCTGCCTCTTCATCTCGCGATTCCTGGGGATTCCCGAGATAGCCCAGCCTCTTCATCCCGTGATACCTGGGGATTCCCGCGATACGCCGGCCTCTTCATCCCGCGATACCTGGGGATTCCCGCGATACGCCGGCCTCTTCATCCCGCGATTCCTGGGGATTCCCGCGATAGCCCGGCCTCTTCATCCCGTGATACCTGAAGATTCCCGCGATAATCCGGCCTCTTCATCCCGCTACATCGGCGGTATTTTTTTTTTCTGCATGGTTCCTTTAACTTTCCCACATCGGCGGATGCCGGCGCACCAACGGTCCGGTGGCTCCCGTTGGTGTTTCCACGGCTACGGATCCGTTCTCCGCCTTTTTGGCGGATGCCAACGGCCGAGAAAAACGTAAATGTGAAACAGGCCTTAGAAACCTGATGTTTACCTTGGTTACCAGCTCCCTGCATCAGCGCGCTGGTAACTAAGGTACACATCGGGTTTCTAAGCACCGCGCGCTGCTTAGAAACCCGACGTTTACCTTGGTTACCAGCGCGCTGGTCGTTGCTCTCCCGCCTGCCACACGCAGCGATGCGTGCTGGCCAGCGGGAGACCAATGACCCAAAAAAGTCCTGACCTTTCAGGGACGATCAGCAATATCTGGGCAGGGGGGCCGGTCACTGTAAGTGTCACACACAGAGATCTCGCTGGTGAGATCGCTGTTGCGTCACATAACTTGTGACATAGCTATGTTTGACGGGGGCTTAAGACAAGCTTTTTGAGATTGCTGCTTGCTGTCATTCACACTGAAGTTACACGGTTTAGTTCCAGTGGATAGATATCTATCCTGGTCATGTGATAGACACACACATGCGGCGCTCATTATTGTTATCTGTTCTTTCAATAAACTTTGCATAAATCAATAGAACACATGCATGAAACTTTGTAATATATCTTATTCGAGAATGATGCGCCATCATCTCCACTTGTTATCCACTTTTTCTCCATGCTTCGTGAACTCATCATTCACTGAAAATTAAAAAAACAGCCCAAATCCGTCTTTGTCAAGCAAGATAGACTGCTATTTTACGGAATTATCAAGTTACAAAAGCCTAGTAAACTCTATAAAGAAGGTAAAGAGAGACAGAGTCTAGCTAAAGTCTACCTAATTGGAATGGTTCTATACTGTCTCTAGTGTTAGAACCTTACCTGACATCAAAGTAGATAAGGGCAGAGTAGTACATGGGCCCGACTATTCAGACACCTGACCAATGAACGCTATATAGATGAAATGCATTGCTCAATAAGCGGGACCTCACCCACATTTGTACAAATTACAGGAAACTACAGCGGAATGAAAGAAATGAGTCAAAGCACAAGTTGGTATACATTCTATGTGTAAGAGCTCGTTCACACTGTGGCCACTTCATAGACAAAACCAAAGAAAAAACAAACCTGGACAAAAATCTAAATGTCATAACAGAACAATCTGGCCGGATGAGAACAATGGAATCAATGGTATGGAGCAGACATTTATGGCATAACTGCTGTGGGCATAAGTCTGAGTAACAGATAGAATATGGGAGAGAGTCTTGGCACTAAAGTAGGAATTTTTGCTTTTGGCTAGATGATAGGTTGATATATCAAGAAGATGCACTACTCCTGATATTTCAGAAATCATAGCTTTAATACAGAACAAGAACATTGTGTAACAGAGACTCAGCAGTTTGTGGGCGATGTGTAGAAAATGTGGGAAGATGGATAAAGCAATCTGGAGAGAACTTTATTAACATATTGGATACGTTTCTAAGACAGCTAAATAAAAAAAACAATTTACAATGGAGAAAAAGAAGAAAGGTCCACCTCAAGAAAAGATCTTAAAATGAAATCTGCAGTGGCCATGATTTGAAGATTTTCTACATGTTGGAAGAACAAATACAAATTGTGCAAACAATGCAACAAGAAAATGCAACATATAATGCCCCTCTCCAACTTTATTATTTTATTTCAGCCCTGGAAAGGCTTCAGATCTACATTAGCTCTTTAGCCTCATTTGCATATCAACTAAAATGCTGATTTCTCAGTAACGGAGGAACGAACTGGCCATGAAAAGGTATTGCTGCACTTGTCTTCGAAAGAGTTATATGCACATCTAAATAGTTTAGTGAGTGAAATCCTGCTGACAGATTCACTTTAAACCAGTAGCTAAACCCAGTGTGGTTCTGAGCTTGGATATATTAAAATAAAGGCTGTGGAGTCAGTAAGCCAAATCTCCGACTCCTAAATTTCCCTGACTTCTGACTATGACTCCACAGCACTGATCACTACTGAGCATAAACAGTATATAAAGTGCAGCACAGATTAATCTCCACAGCACTGCCTCACTATTGAGCATGTACATAAAGTGCAGCACAGATTCATCTCCACTAAGACTCCTTAGCACTGCCTCACTACTGAGCATGTACATAAAGTGCAGCACAGATTCATCTCCACTACGACTCCACAGCACTGCCTCACTACTGAGAATATGTACATAAAGTGCAGCACAGATACATCCCCACTACGACTCCACAGCACTGCCTCACTACTGAGCATGTACATAAAGTGCAGCACAGATTCATCTCCACTATGACTCCACAGCACGGCCTCACTACTGAGCATGTACATAAAGTGCAGCACAGATTCATCTCCACTACGACTCCACAGCACGGCCTCACTACTGAGCATATACATAAAGTGCAGCACAGAGTCATCTTCACTATGACTCCACAGCACTGCCTCACTACTGAGCATGTACATAAAGTGCAGCACAGATTCATCTCCACTACGACTCCACAGCACGGCCTCACTACTGAGCATGTACATAAAGTGCAGCACAGAGTCATCTCCACTATGACTCCACAGCACTGCCTCACTACTGAGCATGTACAAAAAGTGCATCATAGATTCATCTCCACTACGACTCCACAGCACAGCCTCACTACTGAGCATGTACATAAAGTGCAGCACAGATTCATCTCAACTATGACTCCAGAGCACTGCCTCACTACTGAGCATGTACATAAAGTGCAGCACAGATTCATTTTCACAGCACTGCCTCACTACTGAGCATGTACATAAAGTGCAGCACAGATTCATCTCCACTATGACTCCACAGCACGGTCTCACTACTGAGCATGTACATAAAGCGCAGCACAGATTCAACTCCACTACGACTCCACAGCACGGCCTCACTACTGAGCATGTACATAAAGTGCAGCACAGATTCATCTCCACTACGACTCCACAGCACTGCCTCACTACTGAGCATGTACATAAAGTGCAGCACAGATTCATCTCAACTATGACTCCAGAGCACTGCCTCACTACTGAGCATGTACATAAAGTGCAGCACAGATTCATCTCCACTATGACTCCACAGCACGGTCTCACTACTGAGCATGTACATAAAGCGCAGCACAGATTCATCTCCACTACGACTCCACAGCACTGCCTCACTCCTGATCATGTACTGTACATAAATTGCAGCACAGATTAATCTCCACAGCACTGCCTCACTACTGAGCATGTACTGTACATAAATTGCAGCACAGATTAATCTCCACAGCACTGCCTCAGTACTGAGCATGTACATAAAGTGCAGCACAGATTCATCTCCACTATGATTCCACATCACAGCCTCACTACTGAGCATGTACATAAAGTGCAAAATAGATTCATCTCCACTACGACCCCACAGCACTGCCTCACTACTGAGCATGTACATAAAGTGCAGCACAGATTCATCTCCACTACGACTCCACAGCACAGCCTCACTACTGAGCATGTACATAAAGTGCACCACAGATTCATCTCTACTACGACTCCACAGCACAGCCTCACTACTGAGCATGTACATAAAGTGCAGCACAGATTCATCTCCACTACGACTACACAGCACTGCCTCACTACTGAGCATGTACATAAAGTGCAGCACAGATTCATCTCCACTACGACTCCACAGCACTGCCTCACTACTGAGCATGTACATAAAGTGCAGCACAGATTCATCTCCACTACGACCCCACAGCACGGCCTCACTACTGAGCATGACCATAAAGTGCAGCACAGATTCATCTCTACTACGACCCCACAGCACGGCCTCACTACTGAGCATGACCATAAAGTGCAGCACAGATTCATCTCTACTACGACTCCACAGCACTGCCTCACAACTGAGCATGACCATAAAGTGCAGCACAGATTTATCTCAACTCAAAGCCAAGATTCTTAGATCAGGAACAGAACAGACAGTTATCGGACATTTCATAACCAAATTCTTAAGAAAAAAATTACAGCACATCCTGCACTGTACTACTGTACCCAAATTATATACGGTATTTTAGGAGTTGGAGTCTGTCCATTTTATACTGTATCCAACTCCACCAAAATGGATACTGACTCCATGACTCCGACTCCACAGTCTTGGTTTAACCTTCCTCTAGTGTTAGGGTCGTGACCGACCCGTTTTAGGTTTTAAATGCATACAAATTCTACATACATTTGTTTATTGCATCAAGACTTTTTGACTTTTTCAGGAACTTATTTTTAAACAAAATACAATAAAATAAAACTATTTTACTAAATTGTAAAATGCTCTTATTAAAATGATAACATTTGTGTTGTTGGGGTCAATTTCGACCCAGGTCTAATATAAGAGTAAAAAAACAATAATAAGTCCCAAAACTGAACTCATAAACACAATATAAACCAACAGCCCACAGCCAGCTCTACCTCCAACAACTTGAGTTAGGGACATGTCCAGGCATGTAAGGCCAAATCAGCTTAGAGTTGGTACTTTGCAGAGTATACATCTCCAGTTTGCACATGCAACAATGAGGAGAAGATTTGATGTAAGCCAAATTCTGGATTATATCTTAGATGATAATGAATCAGAGGACACACAGCAGCAAACTGATACAGATGAACAGGTTTCTGAGGAGGAAGATGTTGTGGAGTATCAACCGGAAGACACAGACAGTTCTGATCAGTCTGATGAGGAGGTCACTGGTGCTGAAGCTACTCCCGCTGAAAGATTCAAATCCAAAAGTGGCAAGATCAGTTGTAGCTCAATACCTCCAGATGTACATGGCAGGGCAGATGCTGCAAATGTCATAAAAATGACCCCTGGGATCACAAGGTTTGCTGTGACAAGAGTAAGTGACATCAAGACATGTTTTGATCTGTTTATGCCATTGTCAATAAAAAAAAGTCATTATTGCTATGACAAACCTTGAAGGAAAAAAAAGTCCACGGCAACATGTGGAATGACCTTCATGATGATGTCCTGGATGCCTACATTGGTGTTCTCCTTGCTGGAGTGTACAAATCCTGCAATGAGGCCACTGATAGTCTCTGGGACGCATCGACAGGCAGGAATATTTTCCGGGCAACAATGTCACTTCAAAAGTTTCAAATGATATCAAGAGTCCTCAGATTTGACAACAGAGACAACAGAACAAAATCTGACAAATTTGCTCCCATCAGGGATGTTTGGGAGAAATGGGTGCAGCTCCTTCCACTGATGTTCAACCCAGGGCCAGAGGTGACAGTAGACGAATGTTTTCTCCCTTTCCGCGGAAAATGCCCCTTCCGGCAATACATGCCAAGTAAGCCAGGCAAATACGGCATAAAAATCTGGGCAGCCTGTGATGCAAAAACTAGCTATGCATGGAATCTACAGATTTACACAGGCATGTCTGCAAGCGGCATCCCTGAAAAAAAAAACAAGGAAAACGTGTAGTCCTCGATATGACTACTGGACTGCAAGGTCACAACATTACTTGTAACAATTTTTTTTACCAGCTATGACCTTGGACAAGAACTTCTCAGGAGGAAAATCACCATGGTGGGCACAGTGAAAAAAAACAAACCTGAGCTGCCCGCTGAATTGTTGCAGATGAAGGACAGGGCTCCACTTTCCTCAAAGTTTGTTTTTACAGACACCACCACTGCTGTTTCATACTGCCCCAAAAAACGACGGAATGTGGTACTGATGTCCACACTTCACAAAGATGCAGCTGTGTCATCAGGAAGTGACAAAAAGCCCAGAATCATCCTGGACTATAACAAAAACAAAGGAGGAGTGGACAACCTGGACAAGCTGACTGCTACCTACACTTGCCAGCGAATGACTAGGAGATGGCCAATGGTTGTATTTAACAACATCTTTGACGTGTCAGCATGCAATTCATTTGTGTTGTGGACCCACATTCACCAAGGATGGAATTCAAAGAAAAAAAAACAAGCGGAGGATGTTTCTTGAGGAACTAGGAAGATCCCTTGTCAAGGCGCACATTGACCAAAGGGAACGAGTTCCCCGAGACCCAGCCGCTGCAGCCTTGGTCCGACAACTCCAGAGCTCAACAAGTGCTTCGTCCACACCCACAGCAACACAAAGAGCATCATCACCAGCATCCTCCTCAACCAGGCCTGCCTCAACATCAACAACAGCCACAACCCCAGTGAGACCACCTGATTCTAAAAGAAAGAGGTGTCAGGTCTGCCCTAGCAATAAGGACAGAAAGACAAACACATCGTGCTTCGCCTGCAAAAAATACCTCTGCAAAGAACACACAAAAAGTGTCACTTTTTGCCACACATGCATCTAAATACTAATGCATCTAAAAACTAGTACTTGATTTCTGTTAATTTGATTTGCTTGATTGATTGTTGTTTGTTTGACCTAGAAAACCTACTTTTTATTATTATCGCTATTAATGTTAATATAATTTTCATCTTTTATTTGTATTAAAGTTCTATAAAAAAAAAAATCTGTTTTTTTGCCTTTTTCATAAAGTAGTTAGATATGGGTCAAAATTGACCCGTAACACCATAGATGTTACTAGAGTTAATAATATAAAATATATATGTATGGGGCGTGGCATGGCGGGGGCGAGGAGTGAGGACGCAGCCTGGAGAGCTCCCGCTCCTATACTGGGAACCAACCCAACAAGCGACTCACCCCGATGTCCAGAACCCCAATGTCCACAAGGAGAAGCCGAGGGAGTGCGCCTGCAGGCTCCGCGGCATCAGAAAAGGTCCCCCATACTATTTCCCGCTACTTCACAGGAGCGAGGAAGAAGGTGACAGGTGCAGGCGCCATGATGAAAGCGGCACACAGGAGACAATCAGCCCCGCCATCGGCGGGAAACAAGGTACCGGAGGTGGGGGAGCGACATGGAGGGAGAGAGGTGGACGGGGAGATCTCCCCAGGATCCAGCAGGGAGAGTGTGGCGGCTGTGGCGGCTGTGGCGGAAGCACCGCTAGGCCCCTGGCACCATGCGGCTTGCAGGGAGACCCCGCAGCCGGGCAGAAGAGACATAGCAGCGCAGCAACCAGCGCGGTCCTGAGAAGTGCCACCCTGAAACACCCAGCGCCACAGTCCCAGAGAAACGGCACTAATCCCCGAGACAGTAACAGTGCCACTATGAGGGACGATACACCTCAGGGAGAAACAGACCCCAAGATGAGAGGGCAGCTTGACCACCCCATAAGAAGTGCCCCTCAGGAAAACCTATTGCATGGCACAACTCCCCCACCTACCACTCAATTAACCACGTCTACAGCACCACAAGGTGGACCTGTGACCCCTATCCCAGTGGGACTATCTGAGGCACACGCAGGAGTTGATTTAGCATTATTATACAATAAGATAAAGGACATCCCGACGAAACAAGATATGGAACAATATATTGCTCGCCTGGAATCTTCTTATAAAGCGGAACTGTCCATACTTAAGGATGACATCCAACAATCTGGAGAGAAAGTTGAATCCCATGACCAGCTTCTGACCTCCCTGAATGCCAGGGTAGAGGCTCAAGAGGCCATCACGGCTACCCAGGTTAGGCTAGTTTCACACTTGCTTTTTTTTGCAGCGCGTTTTTCCCGCAAAAAAACGCATTGAAAAAACGCATACAAAAGCATACAACTGCTGCGTTTTTTTCAAGCATTTTTATGAGCATGCATGAAAAAAACGCAGCGTTTTTATGCGTTTGTATGCGTTTTTAGTGCGTTTTTACCGCGTTTGCGTTTTTTTCCAACATTAGGTGGCCCCTCACACTAACCCAAACCATGACTTTACTAACCCTAACCCTGACCCTAACCCTAACCCTAACCCTGACCCTAACCCTTAACCAAATCATACTTAACCCTAACCCTAACCCTGACCCTAACCCTAACCCTGACCCTAACCCTTAACCAAACCATACTTAACCCTAACCCTGACCCTAACCCTTAACCAAACCATACTTAACCCTAACCCTGACCCTAACCCTAACCCTGACCCTAACCCTAACCCTAACCCTGACCCTAACCCTTAACCAAACCATACTTAACCCTAACCCTGACCCTAACCCTAACCCTGACCCTAACCCTAACCCTGACCCTAACCCTTAACCAAACCATACTTAACCCTAACCCTGACCCTAACCCTTAACCAAACCATACTTAACCCTAACCCTGACCCTAACCCTGACCCTAACCCTAACCCTGACCCTAACCCTTAACCAAACCATACTTAACCCTAACCCTGACCCTAACCCTGACCCTAACCCTTAACCAAACCATACTTAACCCTAACCCTGACCCTAACCCTAACCCTGACCCTAACCCTTAACCAAACCATACTTAACCCTAACCCTGACCCTAACCCTGACCCAAACCATACTTAACCCTAACCCTGACCCTGACCCTGACCCTAACCCTAAACCCCCTTAACTAACCCTAACTCTAACCCAAACCCCTAAATTCCATGGTTATCAAAAAAAAACGCATGTGCAAAAAAACGCATACATGAGCATGCCAGTGCGCACATATGCGCATCCATAGGCTATAATGGCCATTTTTAGCGCAAAACGTGAGCATATGTGCGCATGCGCTTTTTTGCAGGGCCAAAAAATGCAACATGCTGCGTCTGGAAAATACAAACGCACACCCCAAAAAAACGCAGCGCATGAAAATCGCATACATGCGCTTACCAGCGCGCAGGTATGCGCAGTCATGTTAAATATAGGGGAAAAAACGCATGCGCACATATGCGTTTTTTTCCAGCGCTAAAAAACGCAAATGTGAAACCAGCCTTAGACAGCTACAGACCCTGGCGGAGATGCTGGATGACTCTGAAAACAGAGGACACAGGAATAATATACGAATACGGGGTCTACCCGAATCTATCCCTCCTCAGGAGCTGAATGCCACTTTAAGAAGCATCTTCAACTCGGTCTTGGATAGACCCCAAGATACCCCACTGGAGTTAGATCGCGCTCACAGGGCTCTGGGCCCACGTCCTGGCGAACAAGACCCACCGAGAGATGTGATATGTCGGGTCCATAAATGCCAACTTAAGGACGCAGTCATGGGAGCGGCCAGGAGAGCAGGACCCATCAAACACCTGGATACCCGTATACAGCTCCTACCAGACCTCTCCAGATGGACATTGCAGAGACGTAGAGCCCTTCGCCCTCTTTTAGTGGAGCTGCGGCAACAAGATCTTTCTTATACCTGGGGATTCCCGTTCTGCCTCCGGGTGCAGAGGAGGGGCAGAGTACATCGTCTGAGCCACCCCAGCGGAATTCCAGCATTTTCGGCCGCCCTAGACCTACATGAGGTGGACATCCATGATTGGCCACCTCTACCATTCTTCTACAGAATGGATGATGCTCGAGGGGGGCAATTCCCTCAACGACAGCGCCGACCCGGAAGGCAGCCCCATGGACGTGGACAGATGCATCCGGAGGAGGAAGGAGATAATAACTGACGGGGAAGCCTGAAGACTCGGGGGGAGGGAACTTTGGAGGGGTGGGTGGGAGGTGGAGTTGAGGGTTTGACTTCATCGGTCACGCAGAGGGGAGGGTTAACTCAGATGACGTGATTGGACGGTGTTTGCTCTTTTGCCTCTTCCCTCCTTTCTTCCTTCTTCTCCCCCCACCCCTTGCTCCTCCGATTTGCTCTTGGATGGATGCATTTGCATGCTGAGCATTTATTGATATGTGAAGGTCTTGCCGAGCACTGGGCTCTACTCACTGGGATAAAGGATTTACAGTAGTTTATGGCACTCTAGATATGTTGGTTACATGGTCCTTAATGTTATTGGACCTGAACACGAAACATGATGTGTCCCAGTTTCAAGGGTTCGTCAAAAACGATACCTATAATCTCAAGGGGTTGATATCCTTGTTCAAGGGCCAGTGAATGTTATTTCACTATGGGGTTGGTGACCAGGGGGGACGGGTCTCCATTTCTTTTCCCGCCGTACACTTACCCCCCTTGGAGGCGCTGTTTGCCAGCGAGGCAGACAGTAATTAGTGTATACCTCCAACCGGTTCTACGTTGTTTTGGGTGTGAGTGTATTCACACCCGCACTGTTAATTCTACTATTACCTTTTGCTCTTTCTAACTTCTGACTTTGTTACTCTATGTGTTCAACCTAGCCCTGCCCTACCAGCCTCTCCCCCCCCCCTTCCCTACAGCGGGCGCTGAATCCCAGAGCGGACCCATCCGATTGGAAGAGACCTACTATCTCGAACTTAGATTGCAAACGCGATGCCTGGTAAGACTGTCACACAAAAGATTACATTGGGCTCCTTAAATGTCAGGGGCTTTAATACACCACAGAAGCGGTCAAATATTCTGTATGGTATGCATAAGAAAAAAGTAAATGTATTGATAGTACAAGAGACACACTTTAAGATCGGACATATTCCTAATATACCCAATCGATACTACACGTCGTGGTTCCACAGCGCCAACCCGGATTCACGATCCCGAGGTGTTTCCATTTCACTCCACAAGTCCCTCCAACATACTATACTAGACACACTGATTGACACAGAGGGAAGATATGTGATCTTGAAGATCCAGATTTTTTCAACAACTTACACTATAGCGGGTTGGTACGCTCCCGGCCGGGATCAAATTCGAGCTGTCAGGTCCTTTTTGAAGACTGTGGCTGACTTCGCTGAAGGGGTTGTTATTTTAGGGGGAGATTTTAACCTGACTCTTAACCCGACATTGGACTCAACAGCGGAAAGGTCTTACCTTTCTCTTAGACAAATGGCCTCTCTGAAGAGAGACCTTCATGACCTGCACCTCACCGATGTCTGGCGGCTTCTTAATCCCAATGTGAAAGATTATACGTTCTTCTCCACGCCACATAACTCGTACAGCAGAATAGACTCTTTTCTTCTTAGCCACTGCGCGTTGGCTTTGAACCCGAAACCGTCTATCGGAAGCTTCTTATGGTCAGATCATGTCCCAGTCTTTCTGGACATTAGCCCCCCTGATTCAGGGAGGCGACAGTGGACGTGGAGACTGAACGATAATCTTCTCAAAGACCCCAACTGTGTGGCTGACGTTAAAACCACCATATCGACATTCCTACAAGACCACGCACATGACGACACCGCCATGCCTATCAAATGGGAAACTCTTAAATGTGTCCTTAGAGGGATATTTATTAAGCACGGTTCTCGTCTGAAGCACATAAAAAGCAAGGAAATTAGGGATCTTACCGAAAAAATATTACGTCTGGAAACGAATCATAAGAATGAATTAAGAGCAGAGACACAGATTGCCTTGATCAAATGTAGAGACGACCTGAAGTCCCTGTTAAACGAAAAGTCCCGTATTCATAGAAAGCGGTTTAAAAGCCTTTTATACGGTCAAGCTAATAAATGTGGACGTCTGCTGGCTAGATTTCTACATCCGTGCGGTCAGACTACATACATACCATCTCTTCAGAAGCATCGCGGTCAAGCGACGTCGAACCCAACCGAAATTCTAGACATCATGCGGCGCTATTACCACTCACTGTACAATATAAACGGGGGGGGGATCCCTATCGACCGCCTCTGGACCCCCAACCACAAATTGAGTCCTATATAAATGAAACCGCCCTTCCGATATTGAATACAGACCTGACAGAACCACTAGAAACTGACTTCACAGCGGAAGAGATTGATGAGGCTATTTGGAATATCCCGGCGGGCAAGAGCCCGGGACCAGACGGTTTCTCCCCTCACTTTTATAAGATATTTCGAGAGCAACTTAGTCCCATTATGACACAAGTTTTTAACTCCATTACAGGCGATGTTTCATTTGTACCACAATCCCTGGAGGCTTTTATCACAGTAATCCCGAAGCCGGGAAAAGATCCTACGGTAGTGACCAACTACCGTCCGATATCACTCATTAATGTAGACGTAAACCTTTACGCAAAAATTTTGGCAAACCGGTTGGCTCCTCTTCTGCCTTTGGTTGTACACTCAGACCTGGTGGGGTTTGTACGGGGAAGGGAGGCGAGGGACGGGATAAACAAGACTCTCATTCTGACTGCACATGCAAAATCAGAACATAAACCGATGGTACTGTTGTCGATTGACGCGGAGAAAGCCTTTGACCGGGTACATTGGGGATTCATGTTTTCAGCCTTACGACAGATGGGCCTGGGGAATCGCTTTATACAAAAGATCGCGGCCCTGTATTCCAGCCTCTCGGCGAGAATTAGGATCAATGGCGTTTTGTCAGACCCTATAGCTATCGGGAACGGTACACGACAGGGATGCCCTCTCTCGCCCCTTCTATATACAGTGGTTATGGAACACTTAGCGATAGCAATTGGGAAGAACCCCAGTGTGCACGGCCTATGGGTGGACCGGGTTCATTATAAGGTCTCTCTTTATGCGGATGACCTCCTACTGTACGTATCTCAGCCGCACATTTCCCTCCCGTCGTTGATGGAGGAGTTTAAGAGGTACGGTGCAGTCAGTAATTTTAAAATTAATTTTCAGAAAACTGAAGCTCTTAATATATCCTTGGGACAAACAGAACTTACGAGAATAATGTAGAATTTCCCCTTTCGGTGGAAAAACAGAGCTATTCAATATTTGTGCGTACAAATTCCTACCGACATGACCGACCTTTATAAACGTAACTACTTGCCCCTTCTAGACTCGACATTGAAGCGATTAAGAGAATATGGAAGAAAGAACATCTCATGGTTTGGTAGGATTAACCCTTCAAGATGGATGTTCTTCCTAGATTTTTATACTTATTTCAGGCGATCCCGATCATACCGCCAAGGACATTCTTCCAAACCATCAGATCTGCGCTGATCCGCTTTATTTGGCAGGCTTCTAAGCCTCGTTTAAAATACACCAGTCTGACAAATCCAAAGTCCAGAGGTGGGGCAGGTCTCCCTGACTTAGAACTCTACCATAGGGCTTCCATACTGATACGACTGTTTGACTGGCAGTATAGCTATAGCTCTAAACAATGGGTGTAAGTGGAACAGACATCCTTTGATGTTCCCTTGAGACACCTGCCTTGGATCCGATGTTGTGATCCTATTACGGGCAGTTCCGTGGGTTCAACTGGATTTTTGGCACAAGAGACATTACGACTTTGGAATCGTATAAAGATTAAGAAAAAATTGATTAGCGCCCTGAATCCGTTGGCACCACTATTCGGTAACCCGGACTTCCCCCCAGGGCGTTACAGGGATCGTTTCTTAGGCTGGCATATTAGCTCAGACTTACGTATGGGACAGATACTGGTGGGAGGAAATATTCCGTCCTTGGGGACTCTACATGAACAGTTTCCCAATGAGGAGCTCTCCTGGATGGAATATAATCAGCTGATAAGTCGTTTATCCAGAGACATATGGCGGACCGCGATTCCCGCCCTCCCATGACAGGATTGGAAAACTTATTGCAGCAACAAGACCCTCCTTCTCACTTGATCTCTCGTTTATATAGGGAGCTCCAGGTTGAGAACTCGGAGGTGACTCCAAGTTATATCCGGGCATGGGAGGAGGAGATGGGATGTAAATTCTCGGAAGAGGACCTCAGCAAAGCCTACCTATTTACATTTAAAAAGTCCCCGGCTGGGAGTGCACAGGAGAAAAATTTTAAGATACTGACCAGATGGTATCTGTCCCCCGTTAGATTAAAGTCTATTCTCCCGACAGTGGAGGATACGTGTTGGCGATGTGGAACCAAGAGGGGCACACTATACCATATATGGTGGCAGTGCGCTGTGATCCAACCTTTCTGGAAGGAAGTGTTCTTGGCTTATCAAAAAATTACCGGAGATGTTGTACCCCCTTCTCCGCAGGCTGCTGTCCTCTCGATCCTTCAAGGTTCCATATCAGCTCAGAAACGGAGCCTTTTAAGATTTTGTATTACTGCAGCACGTATGGTAATTCCACGCCACTGGAGAGTGGCAACGCCGCCAACTATGGTGGAATGGGTGGCGGAATTTGCAGATATCTTTCGGATGGAGGAGCTGGTGGCTGAGTTGGAGGGGGACAACACCCGCCTGACCCGAGTCTGGCATCCCTGGATCTTGTTTAAAGAAACTGCCGGGTTATCGCAGTTGGTTGAGGTGGCTTCTTAGGGTCTGGTTCGGGATTTGGGAACCGCTAATCCCTCCCCCCCCCTTTTCTCTCCCTTCCCCTCCCTACTACTCCTAAAAGTTCTATTCTAAATTTTCTTATGTTTTCTTTCTTCTCTCTCTACATTCTCTTTTCCTACATATTACACCCCTACTGAAATATGTAAAACATATTCTGAAAAAGTACGAACAACGTTTAATGAACCTACCCACGCGTGATAATAAGAATTAAGGAGCAAATATTTGGTATGTTCTATGCAGATGGGTGAACCAATACCTAATGTTAGTCACTCAGTCAGAGTGGGTCAGGAACAGGGGGTATGCAAACCATTAATACACATTTTACTGAGAAATTACAAGATTTCATCTTGAATAGATGTGATAGATGTATAAGTAACTTTATGATGTAACAATGTTCAGAAAGGTGTATAACTTGCATATTTTCTTCATTTTGTATGTTTCCTCTGCTTATTTGTTCTTTCAATAAAATAGATTCAACAATAAAATACAGTATATATATGTATATTTTTTTTACATTTAAGAAATGTGTTCTAAAACCCTTCAGTAATAGTCAGGTAATATAACAAACTTTTTTAAGTTTATATTATTCTCTTGAGGTTCATTTGACAATATTTTTATATTGAAAATGAAGGGTATGGTCTCAAATGAAAGGCCCAGGGGGCCACAACAAAAATATTAAAATCAATCCTTCCATGGATGAGAAACCCTAACAAGGTAACTAAGAGGTAAGAAACAAATTGGATCATAAGTAACTGTTTTTAGGGTATCCTAGGGGTGATTTAAGACACGGGTCAAAACCGACCCGTTAACATAAGAAAGAGTAACAGAAAGCTAACACTAGAGGAAGGTTAAGTCATGCATTAGAGCAATGTGTATAAGAAATTATGCAATAAGTCACCCAATGTTAGTAATCAATAGCAAGAATTATTACAAGTTGCATAAATTCTCACTATAAGGCCAGGATCACACATGCGAGAAACTCGGATGAGTCTCGCATGTTAATACCCGGCACTGCCGCCGGCACTCAGGAGCGTAGCGTGCGGCTCCATGTATTTCTGTGCAGCTGATCCGAGTGCCGGTTATTAACATGTGAGATTCGTCCAAGTTTCTCGCATGTGTGATCCTGGCCTAAAGCTTGTTTCTGCGGACTGGGCAGAGGGGTTGTCCATAGTAGATGTCCTCTTTAATAATTGTTACATAATTAATTAACATAAAATGTATTACGACATCTAAAGTATAGCTGTGGTCTTGCCATAAATAGACATCACTGTAGTAATGCGGTATCCGGTACATTTTCGGAGTGAGCATGCATTTTACGTACGGTGTATGTTAGAAATAGAATAAAGAGTATAAAATTGTATTTCCTGAACACAAACATCAAAATATGTATTATATCTCTAAACAGATAACTCTGCAATGTGTTTCTATGACAACCAGCTCTTTTATTACAGTAAAGGAGTGATCATCCAGTGTAATGGTAGATTCCATGTACGTGTTCACAGAGAAAGGCTGGAAAGAATCTGAAATTCTCATAGGAAAGCAATACAAGAGTGGACTCGTCTACGGGTTTTATATATCAATACTATAAATTAACTATAAGTCCTCAGCCAATCTTTTTACAGCCCTGCTCAGAAATATGTGTGTCTTTAGACCGGCTGACAGACATCGTTAAACGATATATAGCAGGTGCTTAGCGGTCATTTAATAGCCTGTTTAGAAAGGCGAACCATTCTTCAGACTCACAGAGCGATCGGTAATGTGATCATTCCGTGTGCACTGTTCGGCAGCATGTCATGTTTATACAGAATGATAATTTCACAAGACGAACGAGCATTTTGCTGACAGGCAGTATGTTTACACTGACCAATTATCCTAGTTACGCTACTAATAATCGACAATTGTGCAAATGCACCCTTACTATTTATTTTTATCCTGACAATAGACTGAGATTGTATAGAAATGATCAATGATGTTTTTAGCTGAAATTCATATACAGGGACTTGTGAAAGTATTCACCCCCTTGGATTTCTACCTATTTTGTTACAATACAACCTGTGCTTAAATATTTTTGTAATCGGATTTGTGCGTGATGCATCATCACAAAAAGTTGGTGAAGTGAGAAAAATATAGGCATACATTAAATTTATGGGATCAAATAACTAACAATTGTCACGTGCATACATATTCCCACATTTTGTGATGAAACCCCTAAAAATTTCTGGTGCAAACAAGTACTTTCATAAGGCACATGCTTAATGAAAGGAAGTCCACCTGTGTGCAATCTAAGTGTCATATCATCTGTCAATATATACACACCTTTTCTGAAAGGCCACAGAGGCCGCAGCACCATTAAGCAAGAGGCACTACTAACCCAAGAACACCATAAAGACCAAGGAGATTTCCAAACAAGTCAGGAACAAAGTTATTGAGAAGTACAAGCCAGAGATGGGTTTAAAACTAAATATCCCGATCTCTGATGATCTCCCAGAGCCCCGTCAAATCTATTATCATCAAATAAGAACATAGTACTACAATAAACGTGCCAAGCATGGTATGCCCACCAAAACTTTTAGCCTGGACGAGGATGGCATTAATCAGAGATTGAGGGCTGGGAGGACTCCGGGGGCCATCAGAGGGTGAGTATATCTATTTTTTATTTTAATTCTATTTTTAACAGGAATATGGTACCCAGGGCATGGAGGACAGTCTCCTCTCCTCCAGACCCTGGGTACCATCCGCACACGAAGCGCTCACTTTACGCATGGTGGGCATAGCCACATGCGTAAAGTGAGCGTTTCAATGCAATCCTATGGCGGCGGAATCACAGCGATTCCGCAGAAATAATGGACATGCTGCGGATTTTACCGCTATGCGATTCCGCAGCAGAAAAATCTGCAGCATTGGCACAGCAACTGCGGAATTCCATAGGATTGCATGGGAATGCATTTTTTAAGTGTTTCTGTAGCGGCCAAAACGCGGTGGAAATGCATAAAGGACGCAACATGGGCACATAGCCTAAGATTGCTGTTCACCAGAGGATATCATCTAACTTTAAGGAGTTGGAACTGTTTTCTCTTGAGGAATGGGCAAAAATCCCAGGTGCAAGTTGTGGAAAGCTCCTAGAGAGTTGTCCAAAGCGACTTGAAGCTGTAATTGTTGGAAAAGGAGGCTCTACAAAGTACTGAATTTAGGGGATGAATAGTTATGCACACTGAGGTTTTCAGTTATTTTGTCCTATTTGTTGTTTACTTCACAATGAAAAGAAAATCAAATGTTCACAGTTGTAGGCCTGTTCTTTACATGAACTGATGCAAAAAAATTAAAGTTTGGGAATCATACCTATTCCAATTCTTCACTATTTCTGTACTAAAGGTTTACCAGAACTTTGTATCCAGTACTCATGTAATGATCTTTCAAAGAGGATATTTAACCACTGCAGCCAATCCCTGACTGTGGCAGCCCCCAGGTAATCATTGCAGCAACTTAGTGGCTGCAGTGGTCACATACCTTTCTTGAAACATCATCACAGGAAAATGCTGTGACGCAGAAACAATGAGAGACTAAGTATTTCTGTTTATATTCATTTTTTAGAGAAGAAAAAACACAATACCGTAATACAGAATATGATGTATTAAACAGCAAACTACGGTAGCTGAGGAAAAGGATACAAAATAACTACGGTAATTGCAGTTTAACTGACCAAAATACAGAATAGAAACCAAGAACGCAAACATGATAACATCGATTTTAGTAGGTCAGACATGAACAAAACATATTTGAATTAAGAATATAAAATATTATAATATAATAAAGAATTACTTTATTTTTCGGAGGGGAGATATAAAAAGAAAGTAAGAAAAAGGGAAAAAAGTGAGAAGGGAGGAGAAAGAGGGGGAGAGAGACACACATGGACTTCTTAAAAAGAGAGTAGATCAGAAGAAGAATTTTGTTAATGATGTACCAGAAGAAATAGTTTTTAACCTCAGTAAAAAAAAAAGCAAATAAGGCTGTTTCCAAGCCTTGGTGATCACTTATTTAGTAGCTAATATAATAACTGAGCATCCAAGCTTTACAGGGCACTCCACTTAGATTTTTTAATTGTAAAACTTCCCAGGAGTCCCTTCTCATTATAAAGCCTGGGACTGTCCTGATAATTTGGTAGACTCTGATATATGCTGCACTCTTGGTGGTGTCCCCAAAAGCAGAAAGGTTGGTGCATAGTTATTGGGTGGGCAATAATATGA
Organism: Dendrobates tinctorius; assembly: GCF_039654945.1. NCBI lineage: Eukaryota > Metazoa > Chordata > Amphibia > Anura > Dendrobatidae > Dendrobates > Dendrobates tinctorius. The sequence continues at coordinate 19,266,689 of NW_027361698.1, forward strand.
CTGGGTAGCAAGTGCCGCCACATGAGTACCTTGCATGAGATCTCAATAATAAGTTTATTGCAGGAGCTTTTAATTCCTACGTCCCAACTGAACCGTCAGTCCCAACCAATCAGGCGAGAACCCGGGTGTGATTCCCATTACAGAAACATTGTTAAGTGAGGCATAGTAAGGCGATGAAAGCAGGCAGGTGCATATGCGGAATATCGTCCCGGGGGGTGATGGGATAGGCATCAGTGTTCAAATAATAGTCAAAAGAAAGTGGTTGACTCTTGTTCTTAAGAAATAAAGTAGTGTAATTGTAAGTATCAAAAGGGCTCCTCTGCAGCAAGTCTTACTGGAGCAGCAGCTACAGGGATAAAATTAGGTTATATAGTCCCTACAGCCGCTCAATTCAGTAACAATCATCGCTCACTGTACAATAAAGTACATAGGAGAACCATGACTTCCCACTATACTGCACTAATGTGCATTGCAGTACACAATATACGCAATCAAACAATCTCAAAGTAGAAAAAAAAGTTAAAAAAAACAGATAAATAAAAATGCTAAAAATTTCTTCATGGAAAAAAAAAAAGAAAAGTTAAACATATTTTCTATTGTGTCCAAAAAGTCCAATCTATCAAAATATAAAATTATTGAAATCATATATTTATACATAAAAATACTGTAAATATGTGTGGTCAGTACAAAGGACTGGCACATGGACCAGGGGGCACTCATTACAAGGTGGAAGAAAGGCGTTTCCAGCAGATAAATAGGAAAGGGTTCTTTACAGTTAGAGCAGTCTTAATGTGGAATGCCGACCACATGAGGTATTAATGGCAGCCACTATGACAACTTTTAGAAAGGGCTGGACGATTTCCTCAATACACAGAACATTGCGGGTTATAGTTAATTTAGTGACAAAAAAAACAATTGATGGAAAAGTTTGAACTTGATGGAGCTAGGGCTTTTTTCAACCTCGGTAACTATACACTAAACGTCAAACAGAAAGACATCAAAATGCCAGATTTGCCACTTTTCAGTAGAAGCAGTTTTCACCAAAAATACACTAAAAAGTGAATAAAACATCATATATGCCCAAAAATGTTATGAATAAAAATGTTAGCTCAGAGTGCAAAAACCAAGGCCTCGCCCAGCTTTATGGATAGAAAAATAAAAATGTTACGGGTCTTGGAAAATGTCAGCACTAAAAAAATTTTTATTAAAAATTTCAGAATTTTTTTCACCACTAAGATAACATACAATCTAGGCAAGTTCGGTATTGCTGTAGTCATACTGGCCTGTAGACTCATATTACCAGGTCATTACTAACGCTGTTAAAACACAAAGCCCAAAAATCAATGGCGGAATTGTATCACTTGGATTTTTCCCCTAATTTTCTAGAATATTATGTGTTAAAATGAATGGTGTCATTCAAAGCTACAACTATTACCACGAAAAAATCTTGTCATGTCGACAAAAAAAGTAATGGCTCTTGGAACAAGTGGAGAAAAGCACTCCAGCAATATTTTTATCCTCAATCATATTATATAGCACTGTGTACTTAGAATTGCTCATTTTGCCTTTGTATCCAGTTAATTCTTCTGCTTTCCATTAGGTCTATGACATCACATGATTAAAAAAGTCTAGCTGACTCCTTCCAAGCTCTATGTCTATGACTCTGGCACTGGTTTCATGACTTAATCTTTCATTGCATGCCCTTCAATGTTCAGTAGTGAACACTGCGTGTGTGTGCTAACAGAGCAAGAAGAAATTAATGAGATTGTGGCAATCAAAGTACAGCTCCCTGCCCAAGAATGCGGTCCCTGAGAATCTGTCCGGGGGCCTGATAAAACGTCATCGAGGGCCGTAAATGTCCCTGGGGCCTGAGGTTCCCCACCCCTGCTCTATGTGGAAACAGGAGGTCAATTTCCCTGCATGAATCATAAGTCCCTGCAAAAGTCCCTGGCAGGTGGAGGAGGGAAGTTGGGTTACGATATGAAGAGGGGAATGATGAATGCAGGGAGAAGAGACTTCCTGTTTCTACATAGAGCAGACAAAAGAGAAGAATTAGCTGGGTAGAAAGGCAAAATGAGCAATTGTAAGTACACAGCGCTATATAATAAGACAATATATTAAGAGGATAAAAACTTTAAGATTTTACATCTTTGATGGGAGTGCTTTTTTGGGGTTAAGCTGAATTGAATATTATTCTGTCTTACTAAATGCATAAAAAATAAAAAAAAAAACTTTAAAGGGAACCTGTCAGCTCATTTTTCCACAATAAGGTGAGGCCACTGCCTTTCGGGGCTTATCTATAGCATTCTGTAATGCTATAGATAAGCCCCAGATCTAACCTGAAAGAGAAGAAAAACAAGTTTATTATACTCACCCGGGGGCGGTCCAGTCCGATAGGTGTTGCAGGTCTGGGTCTGGTGCCTCCACGGGGGCACATAGCTGGGGGGGCACATAACCCTCCTGTGATCTCTGTGCCCCCCAGCTATGTGCCCCCTGTGATCTCACAGTGCGGGCATGCACTGGTAAGAGCTCTGGCAGGAGCTGGACATTAAATGTAATAATTTTAGTTTTGAGAGAGGTGGGGATGGGGGTCTGCTTTATTCAGAGGGTGTGTGTGTGTATCTGTGTGTGTGTTTGTATTTGTTTTGCAGGGAGGTAGTGTGTGTGAGTATATACTTTGAAGAGAGGTTGTGTGTGTGTAAGGTATTCTGTGATATGATGTTAAATTACAGTATTGGCACTTTGTGATAGATAAGTGGGTTTTGGGTTTCCGTTTCGGCACTCGGTCTCTAAAAGGTTCGCTATCACTGATTTAGAGCTTTAGGCAGAAAAAATCCTCCTTTATTTACCAGTGCTACCTGTTACTCACTGTCACAGATGCAGCAGAAGCAAATAATTTACTAGCTATATCTAAAGACCTAAGTTAAAGGAGAAGGGAAAACAGAACACACATCATTGTCCTGACTGAGCGACGTGCCTTGTGACTGGGCCTTCCTCTCCTAAGGGCCCTGTGCAGCGTATGCCTGCCCCTGCAGCAAGGTATCCCACTATGTATGTATAAAGCAGTAATGTGCTACTCTATATTTTCCTATCGTAAATCTACAAATAGTGTAGACTAATACACTATGAGATTGTGCAAAAAAAAAAAGGTATACAGTTGTGGCCAAAAGTATTGACACCCCTGCAATTCTGTTAGATAATACTCAGTTTCTTCCTTAAAATGATTGCAAACACAAATTCTTTGGTATTATTATCTTCATTTAATTTGTCTTAAATGAAAAAACACAAAAAGAATTGTCCTAAAGCCAAATTGGATATAATTCCACACCAAACATAAAAAAAGAGGGTGGACAAAAGTATTGGCACTGTTCGAAAAATCATGTGATGCTTCTCTAATTTGTGTAATTAACAGCACCTGTAACTTACCTGTGGCACCTAACAGGTGTTGGCAATAACTAAATCACACTTGCAGCCAGTTGACATGGATTAAAGTTGACTCAACCTCTGTCCTGTGTCCTTGTGTGTGCCACATTGAGCATGGAGAAAAGAAAGAAGACCAAAGAACTGTCTGAGGACTTGAGATACCAAATTGTGAGGAAGCATGAGCAATCTCAAGGCTACAAGTCCATCTCCAAAGACCTGAATGTTCCTGTGTCTACCGTGCGCAGTGTCATCAAGAAGTTTAAAGCCCATGGCACTGTGGCTAACCTCCCTAGATGTGGACGGAAAAGAAAAATTGACAAGAGATTTCAACGTAAGATTGTGCGGATGTTGGATAAAGAACCTCTACTAACATCCAAACAAGTTCAAGCTGCCCTGCAGTCCGAGGGTACAACAGTGTCAACCCGTACTATCCGTCGGTGTCTGAATGAAAAGGGACTGTATGGTAGGAGACCCAGGAAGACCCCACTTCTTACCCCGAGACATTAAAAAGCTAGGCTGGAGTTTGCCAAAACTTACCTGAAAAAGCCTAAAACGTTATGGAAGAATGTTCTCTGGTCAGATGAGACAAAAGCAGAGCTTTTTGGGCAAAGGCATCAACATAGAGTTTACAGGAGAAGAAAAAGAGGCATTCAAAGAAAAGAACATGGTCCCTACAGTCAAACATGGCGGAGGTTCCCTGATGTTTTGGAGTTGCTTTGCTGCCTCTGGCACTGGACTGCTTGACGGTGTGCATGGCATTATGAAGTCTGAAGACTACCAACAAATTTTGCAGCATAATGTAGGGCCCAGTGTGAGAAAGCTGGGTCTCCCTCAGAGGTCATGGGTCTTCCAGCAGGACAATGACCCAAAACACACTTCAAAAAGCACTAGAAAATGGTTTGAGAGAAAGCACTGGAGACTTCTAAGGTGGCCAGCAATGAGTCCAGACCTGAATCCCATAGAACAACTGTGGAGAGATCTAAAAATGGCAGTTTGGAGAAGGCACCTTTCAAATATCAGGGACCTGGAGCAGTTTGCCAAAGAAGAATGGTCTAAAATTCCAGCAGAGCATTGTAAGAAACTCATTGATGGTTACCGGAAGCGGTTGGTCGCAGTTATTTTGGCTAAAGGTTGTGCAACCAAGTATTAGGCTGAGGGTGCCAATACTTTTGTCTGGCCCATTTTTGGAGTTTTGTGTGAAATGATCAATGTTTTGCTTTTTGCTTCATTCTCTTTTGTGTTTTTTCATTTAAGACAAATTAAATGAAGATAATAATACCAAAGAATTTGTGTTTGCAATCATTTTCAGGAAGAAACTGAGTATTATCTGACAGAATTGCAGGGGTGTCAATACTTTTGGCCACAACTGTACTGGCACAATAGAGACAATAGTAAACTGTTTGAACCTCTATCGGGTGAAGAAAGATCAATAAATACAATCGACATACACACCAAAAGCTTTTCTCAGTGTATTTGTCAAATGTAGGGCTGAACATGATGATAACTGTGCCTTCGAGGATTTGGCGCAAATGTAGCTTGAGCTTACATAAGCAGCAGAGCGCAGCGGCAGCCTGACATCTAGTGGCTCCATACGGACCAATCTCATATATATAGGGACGAGCTCATCATCATGTACAGTCACAAATGTGCACTGTGTACGGCCTATGCAATTTTAGGGCAATGGGCTTCAATGAAATCAAATGTCACCTAAGCTTTAAAGAAAGCAACAGACTTGTTAGCGACATCCCAAAATCATACTTTAAAACAACTTTTGGACAAAAAAGTAACCAGTAACAATTGGATCCATCAACTAAGGCAACTTTCAAACTAGCGTTCGGAGGCGCAGCACAGGGCCGCCGCTAAACTTCGCCCCGGGCCGCGCCTCCTCCGGTCAGCTCCTCCTATGATCACATGACGCTGCATGCGATCAGCGTACCCTATATTTAATGTTGGGTACGCTGGCCGTGCGCTGGTATGATTTTGCCGGCGCTTGCGCCCTTTTGGCGCTGCGCCGAGCGCACAAAAATGCAACAGAGTGCGTTTTTGTGCGCTCGGCGCAGCACCAAAAGGACGCAAGCGCCGTCAAAATCATACCAGCACACGGCCAGCGTACCCAACGCTAAATATAGGGTACGCTGATGACATGCAGCATCATGCGAACATAGGAGAAGCTGACCAGAGGAGGCGCGGCCGGGGGCAGAGCTTAGGGGCGGCCCTGCCCTGCGCCTCAGAACGCTAGTCTAAAAGTAGCCTAAGACACAAAAGAAAGAAAAACATAAGAAGGTGGTGAGGAAAAAGCCTGGGGTTAAGCTAACAAATAAAGCAGAGTATGCACAAATTTGCATTCTGGTATTGGGTTTGTATTGGTACCAAATATGCCCTTATGTAATGCCCAAATTATCCTTCCACCAAGTAGCACCTGCAGTGGGACACAAAGTGGAATTTGGAGTAACTTGTGAAGTGTAATATATCGATGAAATGATGCATTGGTGAATACTCCAACATATTGGCAATTTTGGCAAAGACCTCCTGAATTGCCCAGACTAAATCATCTGAGAGACCCTGAGGGTGATAATACCATATATTTGTACACGCATCAACAATATAGCCAGAGAGTAGGGAATGCAGGGGGAATACTTGGATGCAGAGCTAGAGATATAGGCAGTTAGAAGATGAAGCAGTAGTGTAGCTAGTGAAGAGGCAGTGGGTGGGGTGGCCCCGGCCCTGCGCTCTAAGGGGCCCACCCGGAACACACACAGATATAGTTAAATTCTCCAGCAGAGAAGGGAGACACAATCTCCCTGCACTGTCACACAGACACTATGGGGCCCGTGACCAGCCCTTCATTGCAAGTTCAACTGTATCGGCATCCACCATGCTGATACAGGTGAGAGCAATGATGAAGGAGGGAGCATCAACTGACGCTTCCACCCCCATCATTCTTCCTCGGCGTCTGATGTCTCTGCACAGCGGGAGAGATGACATCACTACATGAGATCTACAGCCCTTCAGAACGCTGCAGACACTGGAGCAGAGGGGCAAAGAGGAGGAGAGGCGAGTTTTGCATTTTTTGTTGTTATGGGGAGTTCATTATATTCTATAGAGGCCTAGGGGGATTGCATTACACTGTATGGAGGACTATGGGGAGTGCATTATACTGTAGGGGGGACTATGTGGAGTGCATTATACTGTATGGAGGCCTATGGGGAGTGCATTATATTGTATGGAGGACTATGGGGAGTGTATCATACTATATGGAGAGCTTTGGGGTGCATTATACTATATGGAGGCTATTTAGGAGGTCATCATACAGTGTGAAGATTACAGTAAGAGGGCCATCGTACAGTGAGGGGGCCATCATTACAGTGAGGGAGCCAATTTGGGGCCTTTATACAGTGTTGGGGCCCATCAAACAATTTGGGGTCTACTAAGGGGTCAGTATACAGAGTAGGGCCATTTTACTGTGTATAGGAGAGCATAATACTGGGTAGAGGAGAGCAGTGCAGGGGGGAGACTCGGGACATTATTAAAAGCTAAGTGGGTGCTTATTGTTATAGGGGAACTCAGTTTATTGTGACTGTCAAAGGGGCACACAGGGAAATATTTTTTTTCTAGCGGGGCAAAATGTGGGTACTGTTTTAGAGGGCACTTGGACAAGGCATTAATATATTTTAGAGGTTTGTTTTACCATCTGTAGGACACACAGTACCACAAAGCAGGTGCAGTAATAGGGAAACCTATGGCAGCAGCTCAGTATTGGGGTATCGGCAGGATAATGAGTTTGTGCAGGTGGGGACGGTGCTCGAAATGTGAGAAGTCATGTGTCTTTGTTGTAATCTTTGCAGCTGAATCCTGGCTGGAGAAGTCATGTCGGTTTGGGCCAGATGAAAAAGACGTGAAAAGTGAATGATTCCATCAGAAGAACGTCAGCGGTAAGTCACTCTCTGTAACTGTGCTGTAAACTATTACATGTTCTGCAGGACTGATACTTACCACTACCTGGTCACCATATGGCAGTAATATCAGTGTTGGTCTTTGCATAGAGATTTTTTTTTTGTTCTCCTACATCCACTATTAGGATGAGCCACCATAGTTGTAATCGGGGTTACCTGGTTAGGGGTCCACCCAGAAGTTTCACCCCCCCCCCCCCAAACCAAAACCCTAGGTACGCTTCTGAGATGAAGATAATGATCCTAATAAATAGCGTCTATTGACTCATTTCTGGAGACCTCACCTAAAAAAAATAAACTAATAAGACAAAACACGTCCAAAGACTATCTACAAAAATGATGTAAGGTCTTAAAGGTTTACATCCCAGATTCATTTCTGAACTGTGCATGTTCCAGAAGCCGCTGATGTTCAAAAATTCCTGCTTTGAGCGCACATCGCTCCCTCCGCTACCAGGTAAGTGGCGCTGGATGCACCCAAATTGTGGCCACACTGTGTCTGCCTGTATAGCCATTGCAACACATCCGGTGGTACCATGAGATGTGTCTCTGGCCCCTCCAGTCACTGACTGCCAGCTTTCTTTATATTAGGCCGCATTCAGACATCTGTGAAAGTCCATGTGCTGCCTGCCTAAGGTCTCCCGACCAAAACTCAGTTTTACTGATCAAGCAGAGAAAATGGTCAATCAGCAGCTGGCCTGCATATCATTGGCCCCTTGGTGCAGTACGAGCCAAAAACTGCGCAATTTACCTGTACGGCCAGAGAACTAGAGTAAAAAGCTTTGAAAAGATTCAAAAAATTTTTCACAATGTGAGGCTGTGCAAAAATGTTGCAACTTTTGGCGTCTTCACGCTATTTTCACCTGACAGGGGCGTGGTGATCCCAGCTTATCAAATTCTTGACAAGCGATGATAAGCCTTCGGCCGGGGTCACGCTTGCGACTGCAATGTGAGAAACTCACGCCAGTCTCTCGCATCAATACCCGGCACTGACGCCAGCACTCGGGACCGAAGTGTGCGGCTGCATGTATTTCTATGCAGCTGAACGCTCGGGTCCCGAGTGCCGGAGGCAGTGCCGGGTGCTGATGAGAGTTTCTCGCATTGCACTCGCAAGTGTGACCCCGGCCTTACACCAGAAATCTTACTCCAGTCCTTTTCTTAATGAGCACGCAGACACACGCTACTTCGTGCCTTGCCTCTTAAGAGATTCAGGCACCTGGCATTTTATCTTGCCCTCTTACCCACCTCAAACATACTGTTCTTGATGGATTGGGGACAGAGTTTCACTGATACATACTGTACATCCATTTTAAAGATGAATCTGTGTATCCCATTTGTGAGACTCGGAGTGTGTTCAGTTCTAATCCATTTTGCAGCAGAGACTCGGCCATTAAAGTCTATAAGGATCCATTAAAGACAAATGAAAAACACAAGACATTTCAGTGTTTGTCCTTCAATTTACAATTTTAACTTATCCATTGTTATAGGGAATCTGTCAGCAGGTTTTTGCAAAGTAATCTGACAGGAGCATGGAGTAGGGACAGATATCGATTCCAGTGATGTATCACTTAGATTACTGGGTGCACCAGTTATGATAGAGTCACAGTTTTCTCTGCTGCAGATCTAGCAGAGCTCAGTTGTTGAGCTGTGTATAACCCTGACCCACATTACAGCTTTCTGAGTATAGTATAGTGACAGAGAGCTGCTAATCAGTGCTGAGGGCATGGATGGACTAGGATGCACGAGGCAGTTTGTCATTTAGTGATAATCTCCTGCTGATAAAACACTGATTGTATTGAAACAGCAAAACACCATTCAGTTAGTGACACATCACTGGAATCCAGCTATCTTCACCTACATCATGGTTCTCTCTGATTACATAGAAAAAACCTGCTGACAGATTCCTTTTCAGAGTCAACAGAAGAAAATAGCTCAAACAGTTTATTACCTTTAGTTTTTTAAAAAAAAAAGGATTAGAAAAAATGGATGCAACACTGATGGAAACTAAAGCAATAAGGATGACACGTGAGAGAAAAACAAAATCATTTTTGATGAATGTAAAAAAAACAGAAAAAGAAGTGTGAATGAAGTTTAAGAGTGAGGCTGTGTCATCAGGTTTTGCTCAAGTTTTCAGGAAAATTCTTACCAGGTTTTGCTACCATATCTGAAAGCAGCATATTGTAGGGGCAGAAACCCTGGTTCTGGTGACTTACTGAGCTACTTGCTGCAGTTTTGATTAAAAACTGTATTATCTGCAGCAGATCTAGCAGTTCTCTGGATGATGAGCTCTGTATAACCCCGCCCACACCACTGATTGGCAGCTTTCTGTGTATACTGTGCATAGGCAGAAAGCTGCCGATCAGTGGTCATTGTGTGGCTGGACCAATTGGCAGCAGGCCAACTAGTATTCTAGCGATAATCTCCTGCTGATAAAACACTGAATTTATAAAAAGTACAGCAAGCAGCCCAGTAAGTGACACATCGCTGGAATCAGGGTCTCTGTCTTATCATTATGCTTCTCTCAGATTAGGTTGCAAAAACCTGGTGACATATGCCCTTTATTGCAGGTGTTGGTAGAAAAAACCTGGAGTGGATTGAAAAATAAAAAAGAGAAGAGGCGCGTGACATCTGTCCTTTATACTTACTTTCCTTTTTTGAATCACACTTGGTTTGGCTCTAAAATAACCTCAACGAAAATGTAAGAGTAAAACTCAGGTGCTACATAGATGTGATCCAATTTTTCTTTTTTTGCATAGCCATAGACTTGAATGGGCAGGTCTCATCCGGGAAACGGAAGAGAATAGTTTATTCTGTGATTTTGTATCACAGACACCCGGTCATCTGAACAGCCCTATGGAATAACATTGCTCAGTGTCCTGTCCAACTTTTACTAAGACACCAACATCCATATAATTTGCTTTAAAATCTACATAAAAACGTGTGAACATACTGTAACCTCTCAACAACTACTTCTCCTAATTTACTGCTACCTGACAGACTACTAACATCAGCATCTGTCACACACTGCTCCCAAAGCGGCGGCGTACAGGACCTAACAGGATCCCCAGTCATTTTCACTTACTAACAGAAGGGGGCAGCAGATCTGCACAGATCACACTAGTGCTCTGGTGTCTTCTTTCCAGGAATAACAAGCAGATGCAAAATATTCCTTTTTTCTGGTTTCAATACATTTCAGATGATTTTTTTTAATTGAAATTGTCTAGCGCTTACTTTTATTATGTATGAGAACATTCTGCCTGTGTGATCCTCCTTAAGTGATTTTGATGTAAGCTTCACATTAAACCTGACTGTTTTCTAACCCTGCCATCCTTGTGTCCTTCTATATTGGATACTGTATAGTCAGTTTATAGGTGGGCATAAACATACTCCAACGATGGGCCGGATCTGTCCCCCTGTCGACCATCTAATGTTTGTAGAACATGTGACTGAGATATGTTCAGCAGAGGTCAGGTAGAAAAGGACTGGGCATGTTGATTTTTCACATGTCGGATCCTTTGCTCTCAAAGGAAAATTTTGTCAGCTAATTATTCCCCTCTGCTCATAAAGAACGCATGCACACTCAACTGAACAGAGTGTGCTAGTGTGTTGTGGAGTCAGAAGGAACAACTTTCAACTTAGGGCTAGTGCATACGGCCATAGCAATTGGACAAGTGCTAGCCGTCATTTTGACGGATAGCACTCACTTGTCTCCATGTTCTTCAGTGAGGCACGTACTTGTCCTTGGACCGACTTACAGCATCGCAGAGTTAGACAGATCATGTCTTTGGGTCTGCAGAAAAAAAAAATCCGGACTGCACTTGGATGACATCCGAGTGCAGTCAGATTTTCATGGACTGACAGAATATAGAAGATGGAGAAATGTTTTTTTTCTTCTTCACATCTGAGAAAATTGGATTACACTATGATCAATCTCTGATGAGAGTGTGGTCAGAGTGTGATTTGCATAGTCGGACTGATTTTCTGGGAAGAAATAAAAACAATAGTGTGACAACGACAGTATATTTAACAAGTGATATTTATTCTCAGACGCATCACGGAAGAGATTTCATTTCACCTTCCAATCTCATAGATGTCAGTTTCCTGCATCTCGGGCAGCAGGTGTGCCAGTCTTTTCTGTCGCTGCAGCTGTAATTCCCTATGAAGCCCAGAAAAGTCAGCACTTAACAGTGAATAATTCATCAAGGGTTATGATGTGCCAGCTCCGATCTTCTGGGTCATTGCATACATGTACACTCATCTCGGATGAAAGCGTGCATGTGCCTTCGCTGGTGGATTGGTGGAAATGTAATGGAAGTGCCATCTGTGAGCAATTATACAAGAGCCGGAAAGAGTCTCAATTAGTACATTCAGCGCCCCCCACCTCCTCAGTCACACTGCATGCATAGGTTATGCCAAACCTCAAGATAAAAGGGGATTCTGCACAAGGAAAGATATTCTATAGAACGTGTTGTTCTGTGGGGGCCGTACTCTATCCTGTCTTGAAAGAAGCCTCCCTTGAAAATGTGTATTCTCTTATTATACTGCAGTCATCACATTATACAGCACCGTGTACTTACAATTGCTCACTTTCTACCCAGTTAATTCTTCTCTTTTCCAATAGGTCTAGAACATCACGTGATTAACACAGACTAGCTGAATCCTACTAAGCTCTATGTAGAAAATGTAGAAACAGGAGGTCTTTTAACTATATGAGTCATCACTGCAAAAGTCCATAGCAGGGAAAAGAGGGGGATCACTCATGCAGGGAAAAGAGAAAAAATAAAAGGGAATCTGTCAGCAGGTCTTTTTTATTGCATCTGAGAGCAGAAAAGAGACCCTAAACCCAATGATGTATCACTTAGATTACTGGGTGCAGAAGATGAGACAGAGTTTTTAAATGTAGAATGTGAAAGGTAACCCCGCCCACACCAGTCTCTATGTATATTGACAGTAAGCTGCTTATCACAGGAGGGGCGGAGTCAGACTAAAAGCGCCTGCAAGCTAGTCTAAGCAATGGTAATGTTCTGTATTCTTTTATATGTTATTTATGGTGAAATCACCCGTGGACCTGCAGCAGCCATACAACCCTGGATCAGGTCAGCTTACATTGATACCGATACTAATAGCAAAATGGGTAACTATTTGATGGAACTGTTTGCCATAGACTGCAATGTAAAAAAAAAAAAAAAAAACGGATCAAGCTGAAATCAATTTTTAAAAACAGACAATAATGTTATGTCTGCACAACTTTTGCCATCGGATTGCTGCTGAATCCGTTCTAGCGGGTGACTACTGGACATGTGTACATAGCGTACGCCTTCCCTGACATATACCTTTGGTGTACACCGCAAGCCCAGTGTGAACACCTACGAGACTAAACTACCGTACTAACTTCTGGTGTCACTGAGAAGCATAGCCCAAACCCTAGCAGCATGTATAGTACCATAGAGGCACATGGATAGGAGAGTCTAGATCTCCGTCTCCCATCAGAAAAGTAGTGTGGACCTTGATCAGACTCCTATTCTCCATAATTACTACAATGGAAGTAGAGGAGGAAGCCCTCCATAGAGAAAACCCCTCTGGCCAAGAAGACTCCACACCTAGGCTATAAGGCTATGTTCACATGCGGCGTTTTTTGTTGCGTTTCTTTTTCCTTCTGCCGAAAAGGAGTTGTGTTTTAAAGTACCAGCAAAAGCGATGTGATTCCAGAAATCTCAGGCACACGCTTGTTTTCTCTTACCTGACCAAAACTGAACATTGCCGCGTTCTTATCAATCCTTCCAGCATTACTGCAGCGCTTTTTCACAGATAGAAAGCAGCGGGACATAAAAACACTGCAAAAAACCCCCACAACAGACAGGTTTTTTTCTGCCCTTTTACGGTTCAATTTTTGGCATGTTTTTGATGAATAAAACTAAATTCTATTAGACATGTACTTTAGACAAATCACACATCTAATCTGCACCAAAAAACCCGACAGCAAATACCGTAACTGCATTTTATATGCACCCAAAAAAACCGCTGCAAGAGCCGCGTGTGAACAGTGCTTCCAGCACAGGAAGGGACGGAACGTGCTTCTACATCACATCTATACATAATTACAGCGTATTATTATTAAACACATGCAGATAGGATTACTATAGGGGTTTTCTAAGCTGCTTTTGGCGTGTTCTCACAGTTGGGCCTGGGATAAATGCGATTAGCTATTTCACCAAGAGAAAGGTTCTAATAGAAGCCGAGTCACACAGACCCGGTGACAAGACTCATGCTTAACCCCTTGGACAGAGAAAAACAGGCTGATTCCAATGTCTATGGGGCAGAGGCCGGATTGCGTGACGTCCATTAGCGCAGCCGTCAGTTATTGTATCCCAGGAAAGCAGGTAAACACTCAGGTGCCGATCTGTATACATAGGCCAGGCTATCAGTCATATACATATTACCCACCATCTGCGTGTAACGTACGATTCCAGATAACATTCAGTTACTAACCCAATACGGAGCCTTCAGATTGTCACTGGTAACAGTCAGAAGATCCATGGATGCATTACAGAGCTATTAACATGACATGATACTTATCCCTGATTAGTTGTTTGAAAATGGGGACTGAAAATGTAACTCTTTGCCCTAATTAGCTAAAAAAAAAAAAGGCTTTTAAAGGAGCACTCTGGTGAATCATTTTTTAAATCTGTTCACTGGTTAGCAATCGTGTATGTAGACGGAGTGCAGAAATATAATGACTGGTCGCCATCTTCTGCTGCTTTCAGCGGTGCTCTAGTCCACTCCAGCACCATGTGGCCATACTTGTGACCTGCCGAATCTCATGGTCATCGGTGTGGAGCATAGGTCACTTTTAAGTTAATATACAGTGTGTCTGTAAGGTCATGGTGCACTTTTGACCAATCACTGGAAAGCAACAAAAGACGATAGAAATGTGTAATCTGCTCCAAATAAATGTAACACTCTCCCAGTTTCACACCTATTCAGTGCAGTTCGATGTGCGCTCCATTTGTTGCCCGACACACATCCAAACGATAGTGAAGTTCTTGCCACACACGGGTAAGGACGTCTGGTGTAACAGTGAATAACAACTGTGATTCTCTGAATTAAGTGATTAATGTCGTTGATACGTTCAATGTACACATGTTGCTTCACATAACCCCAAAAGTAAACGTCTAAGGGCGTCAGATCCGGGGATCGTGGTGGCCATGGCTTGACAGAACCCCTGCCTATCCACGGCTGGGGGAATGTTCTATCCAGAATCTCACAAACAATGGTGGCGTAATGTGGAGGAGCGCCGTCCTGTTGAAAGATGACACCTTCTGGAAATTGTGGCACTGTATACAATTCCAACATGTCAAGATACTTGTTTGCCGTCACAGACTGCTCTTATCATGCATCAGGCCACACCACACGTGCACTTTAGGGGTGTTACATTCGCACTCACCGTAGGCATGAGGATGTTCAGCAGCCCACATTCGGACGATATGGCAATGAACATGTCCACAGATATGGAAGGTCGCCTCATCGCTAAACACAATCTTCTGCAAAAATCTTGCATCATTGTCGATCTCATTAAGCATATGTGTAGCAAAGGCCCATTGTTTGGGTGTATCCGCCGGTTTGATAGCGTGCAACAGCCGCAATTCTTTAACACCTTATGAACTGTAGTCTTGCTCAGGTGTAATTGTTGAGCACACGCACAGATTTTTTTAGGGCTCCTTAGGTAGCTATCCCGTATAGCCTCTACAGACTCGTCACTGACTGATGGCCTACCAGAACGGGGTTTCTCCACCAAACTGCTGGTTTCCTTCAACTGCTTATCCCACCGAGTAATGTTATTCCTATGTGGTGGCGCTTCGTTATAAACGCGCCGATATTCACGTAGCACTTTGGTCACGGATTCGAATTTAGCGAGCCACAGAACACACTGAACTTTCCTCTGTACCGTCCACATCTCGACTGGCATGGGCTACTCGCTGTATACACGGTGTTACGTCATCATTTGCACATGTGCACATGCAGCCACATCATCCTACAGAAACTGGGAGAGTTTTCCTTTTATTTGGAGCAGATTTCACATTTCTATCGTGTTTTGTTGCTTTCCTGTGACTGGTCAAAAGTGCACCATGACTTTACGGACACACTGTAAATCTATGATACTTAGAATGAAGCTAAAGAGCCTTGTTCTGAGTCTCCCAGACTAAGGGCTCATGCAGACCAGCGTATAAATCGGACATGTGCTGTCAGATTTTTAATTGGATAACACACGGACAGCACACCGATCCATGTTAGGACCCTTTTACACTGCACTTTGTCACACATTCGTTGGGGCTTGTCTTCTCCCCCGCAAAATGGGATTCGGCCGTATGAACCAACAGGGCCATAGACTACAATGTTGCCGACTGAGTCAAAGTGTGCTCTGATATACACAATTCTCAGCTGTATATTATGCCTGCTGGAGGCGGACACGCAGACAGTCTTCTACTGCCAAATCAAGTTTGATATATTTTTTTTTACCAATAAGGGAACTTATAAGAAAATCTTTTCTGACTGGGGACAACCCCTTTAATTCTAGCTCAAATCTTCCTCATTGTTACTGACGTGAGTAATATGTTCGCACCATCTGATTGGGGCTGGTATTAGAGGCTAAAGCGGGAGCTCTGGAGAACAGGGGGAAATGTTTTATAATTAATTTGTGCCTCCCATAGATACACGTATTGTGGAAGTTTATTTTTATCACAATCTCCGTTCTTGTGCGCAATATTTTTAGCCATAATGAATGCACTGACGAAAGAAATAATGTGTGGTCAATGGTTTGTTTTATAAAGATTTGAAAAAAGCTTTCAGCAATCAGAGGAAATCAAAACATCATGTTCTTAGAAAATGGAAAATAAAGCTGTAAGGCTGGTTTCACACTTGCGTTTTTTTTTCGCGGTATTTTAGCGCTAAATAGCGCATGTGTTTTTTTTCCTATACTTTGCATGGTGCGCATACACATGCGTTTGTACGCGTTTTTCCGCGCATGCGTTTTTTTGCGGTATGCGCTCAGGCGCACAAAATGCATCCTGTTGCATTTTTTGGGCGTCCGACTTGCCTCAAAAAAACGCATGCGCGCGCAATGCGTTTTTTTTACAGCAAGACACCCATTATAAGTCTATGGGTACGCATATGTGCGCATTGGCATGCTTATGTATGCGTTTTTTTGCACATGCGGTTTTTTTTGTTAACCATGGAATTTAGGGGTTTGGGTTAGAGTTAGGGTTAGTTAAGGGGGTTTAGGGTCAGTGTTAGGGTTAGGGTCAGGGTTAGTTAGGGTTTAGGGTTTGGGTTAGGGTTAAGTATGGTTTGGTTAAGGGTTAGGGTCAGGGTTAGGGTTAGGGTCAGGGTTAGGGTTAGGGTTGGGGTTAGGGTCAGGGTTAGGGTTAGTAAAGTCATGGTTTGGGTTAGTGTGAGGGGCCACCTAATGTTTGGAAAAAACGCAAACGCGGTAAAAACGCACTAAAAACGCATACAAACGCATAAAAACGCTGCGTTTTTTTCATGCATGCTCATAAAAATGCTTGAAAAAAACGCAGCAGTTGTATGCTTTTGTATGCGTTTTTTCAATGCGTTTTTTTGCGGGAAAAACGCGCTGCAAAAAAAAGCAAGTGTGAAATTAGCCTAATAGCTGTAATCAGGAAGGTCCACTATTAGAAGGAGCTGCTGTGCTGCATCCCTACCTGCGGCTCTGACGCTAGTGCCCTGCAGACAAGCTGTGCAACGAGCCAGCGCTGATAAAGTAACACTGCTGCTACAGCAAAAGAAACCATTTCACACCAGAAAGATGAATCTGTCACTGCTCTTTTACTGAAACCAAGATGCTAGACCCCAAACACTCCAAAACAATAATTAAGAGTATTTAAAGTGTTGGCACTCACACACTAACAAGCAACAATGCTAATTGACAGATGTAAAAGCTTCTAATACAGGAGAGGCAGAAAAAGAAATTCTAGCCTATTCATCTGTAAAGTAGATTATGCAAATGACTGAGTTCATAGGAATACAGGATCCGCATTAGGTTCTGACTGCATGAACTGCATTGTGTAGATGTCCCTGGTAGATTATGGTAAAATGCACATATAAAATTCACAAATTATTTATTTACAGCAAAGGTTACTGTAACATAAGGACTAGCAACTGTCATGGCAGCATCTTCTCCATGGTGGATTAAATCTGGGCAAAACTCCTACATTCAATGGCAAAGTAACTCCAGCAAACGCTTATATTAGGCGTCCTTGTGTCTACTAAAGGGCGTCTCTGCTGCCTTTCACCACCGGCCAACTTCCGCCACTGACACGTGAAAACTGAACATTTTTCTAAATACATTTATTCACTTCCATTGCCCCGTTCCTGCCATATAGGTAGCAGTCACGTGGTCCTTCATGTCTTCTAGTGAACTTCTGCCTTGGATGAAATTATTTCCAAGAGCCTGTTTCAGTCAGGCTGTGGAAGATCACATACAACTAAGTGCCCCCATCAAGGAAGCCCCTCGCCTGAGAGGAGGCCAGAAGGAGAAACCATTGGATGGGACGTCTCAGGAAATAAAGGCCAAGCCGACAGGCAGGATCAGTTCACTACTAGCTGCACAACGAAAATAGGACAAGGTAAGCAAATAAATGGATTTACAAATTGTTACCTTTTCGAGTGTCAGTTTAAGGCTATGTGCACACGTTGTGGAATTGCCGCAGAAATTTCCGCAGGAATTCCGCAACTCCCTGCTGCGGGAAATATGCTAGAATTCTGCATGTGTAATTCCCGCGTATTTCCCGCGTTTTAACTAGCGTTTTGCAAGCGTAATTAACTTGCAGAATGCTAGCGTTTTCCAAGCAATGCTACACATCACTTGGAAAACTGATTGACAGGTTGGTCACACTCGTCAAACTATGAGGCTGCCTATGCGGCATCACTATCAAAAAGATATAAAGTTAAAAATAATTTTTTAAAAATGGTGTTTTTCTCACCTTCCGGAGTCCCACGCAGCGTCCCCAATTATAGCGATGCTCCCGGCAAGTCCCGCTCCCAGCGATGCCTTGCGACAATGACCTTTGAAGACGTAGCAGTCTTGCGAGACCGCTACATCATCAAAGGTTATTGTCGCAAGGCATCGTTGGGAACGGGACTTGCTGGGAGCATCGCTGAGGCCTGGGAAGGGAACACTGCGGGGGGACGCCGGAAGGTGAGAATATCACGATATTTTATTTGATTTCTATTTTTTACAGGGATATGGTACCCAGAGCCTGGAGGAGAATCTCCTCTCCTCCAGACCCTGGGTACCATCCACACATTTTCCGCTTACTTTGCGAATGGTGGGCATAGCCACATGCGGAAAGTAAATGGAACAATGCTTTCCTATGGGTGCGGAATTCCCGCGATTCCGCACAAAGAATGAGCATGCTGCGTATTTTTCCACGATACAATTTTGACGCGGAAAAATACGCAGCATTAGCACAGCATGTGCGGAATGCCATTGAATACAATGGCTTCCTTATTTTATGCATTTTTGCAGCATTTTCGAGGTGAAAAAACGCGGCAAAAACGCATAAAATCCGCGGGAATTCCGGACGTGTGCACACAGCCTTAAAGAGCAGAAGAGGAGAAATGGTGAAAAGTAGTCAACCCTCTTTACTTGTGTGTAAGGGACGGTCACCGCAATTACTAGCACCTTGGAGTAAGGTAATGTGAACCAGCGTTAAGGGCCCGCTCTTCTGTAGGAAGTGCTATATAGCGTTATAGGCCAAACTGCAACTGGTTCAAGTAAATATGATTAATCCTAGTTTTAACAGAACGCGATCAGAAATGTTGCCTGCACAAAATGCATTTTCTTGGGCATAAAGTTACTGTACTTCTACACAAAATTTAGTTTTTAGAGAACATTTAGAAACCTGCTAACAAATACTGTAGAAATGCAAAAAAAAACCCTTCCACAAAATAAATATAAGAGACTTGTGTTGGAGTCATTATGTATTGTCCATAAGGTGAAAAATTGCATGTTTCAGCTTCAGCAAAACTAAGCATGAGCCAAGATAAGTAAAGAAATGCCCCTACTATACTTACTGTAATTACTGTTCTTTACCATACTTTCTACATTTACTATAATTTACATTAGTGACTATATTTAATATACTTTGCTTCTTATATTTACTTAAAATGTTACTGTACTTTCCACACTTACTAAACTTTACTATGCTTACTATATTTACTATACTTACTACATTTAGCACTAGATTTGATATATCTGATTCTAGCAAATAACCTCAGGTGATAAATGCTGACACAAAGTGCTACCTCAAACAAAAGATTATCTAAAGCTAAAGTGGTCTGGATCATGCACATCTTGTTTGTGAGTAAACTGCAGTATAAATCTATAACCTAAACAAGTTTGAGGTGAAATGACAGTGCTGAGTCTTTCGGGACCTGCATTTTTATCAATGTACAGAAAAGTTGTGCCCACCACGACAGTCTGAATGTTCTGCTAACGGATCCGCAGTCGAGAGAGAGAGAGAGAACTTTTACCGTCCGCCAGAAATGATTTCAGGGTTAAATTTCCGGCTGAGATCATTCCTGCAGGCATGCGCAGTACAGAAATGCGGATCCTTCAGCCAAAAAAAGTTACAAGCTCCGTCCGGGCATGTCGGCGGACACAAAAAAATTGGCGGATCCGCAAAAAAAACGATCCGACGGATGGGCATCCGTCAAAATCCGCCAGTAATGCAAGTCAATGAGAAAAAAAAAGGATCCGCCAAACAAAATGGCGGATCCGTTTTTTTTAGGAAAACGGCGGATCTTGACTGATGGAAAAAAACTGAAGTGTGAAACAGACCTAAGTCTCATCAGTACTGTGGGTCCTGCATGGTCCATGTTCTGATGATGGTTGTTAACAGCAACACCCATGACGCCCGGAGAGGTCGATTACCCGTGACCCCATTCCCCATAAAAAAACGACAGACCACATTTCTATTGGATGTTAAGGACCACAGCAGCAACCAATTTATTAATATATTTTAACTCAAAGACGCTTGGTGGGGTCCTCAAAATTCTAAAGTTGTAGGGTCTGGTGATTCACTCCCGCCCAGGCATTGCCGCTCCCCCCCCCCCCCCCGCTTTACTCCTGGCCGTGTTTTCTTTTAGCTCAGGCGCACCGTGAGTCCAGGGGAAGATGTTGCCTCCACCGTTAACGGTATAACCAAATCACAACCATGTAACCCCGACATACCATCGCCGGGTGTCACCCATTTCCACATTAATGTGACCCCGACATTCCATTGCCGGGTGTCACCCAGCCATCACCAGACCACCATCACATAACTGTCCAATGAAGGGGATTCATGCCTTTTAACAGATCCCCACCCCCAAATTTTTACCAACTTCGAGGACCCATCAACGTCACAGATACTCATAACTCATTGTTACATGACCCTTCGACTCACAAAGAGCCATCGGCCACCAGTCAGGAGCGGAAAAACCCCCTGTGGGGGAAACCTCCAGGGAACCATGGCTCGCGGATTTCCCTTCCCCTGGGCCTAGAAGGTACCATGCCAAACTACCACTTCGCTTTCGTTTTTTAGCTATGTTGATGTCCATTCCTTGCCGCCGTGACCTGAACTTCTTCCTTCTCCCAGGGAGGGCGGGCAGGTCTTGTTCCCTGCGTGTCTGTGGAGAAAGAGAACCCCCCCAGCCCCGTCCCTTCCATTTAACCCCTTCCTACAATCCCTAATCCCCTTGCCCTGTGTCAGTTCCTCCTTGTCTATCATCCAATCCCCTTTTTCCTATTTCCCTCTGCACCCCCTCCCCCCCTCCTTTCCCCTGGTCACTTACTCCCTTCCAGCATCATGCCCGTGTCTCCCCCTATACTGACGTTCGTGTCCGCCGGGTACTGTATGTCTTACCATTGTTAAGGACATGTGGGTTGAAGATTCATGCAATACCATTGTATATGCGGCTGACCTGACAGAAATAGATGGGAGTATTAAGCTTGTTGATGGATTCATATACTGATGGTGATTCTGGTGATGCATTCATCTACTGATGGTGCTTCTGAAAATGTATCATAGCTGAAGTTTTAGGCGTGAGGAAGGCCAGAAATGGCTGAACCATTGCCTTGTCTTCTCATTCTTATGGCTCTTTTAATATTATGGAATAATATGGTGCCTTGGAATTTTTGGATATTCAACCATTTTTGGGCTTAGTGGGGGGTCCTACCAAGCAAGCACAGAATCTAATAATGGTGCAAGGAATTTCAACACTGCTACTGGGGATGTATTCAAGTACTTATAATGATTTTCGCAATGAATTTATGTACTAATGATGATTCTGGTGCTGTATTCGTGTACTGATGCTGGCTCTGTTGTTGTGTTTATGTGCTGCTCATGGTTCTGGTGTATTATTCATGTACTTCTGGTGATGTATTCATGTATTATTCATGCCTTTGGCGCTGCATTCACATACTGATGGTGGTTCTGGTAATCTTAATTGTGGTGTGCATTTCAATACCAATCATGGGTACATGGCTAAATATTCATGTATTGATTATTAATCTGGTGATGTATTTCTGCATTGATGGTGTTTTTGGTGCTGTATTTCAATACTGTTATTGGTTTTGCTCAGGTGCACATGCAGCAATCTACTGGATGGGCCAGTTATATGGATAGACATAAACAAAAAGGGAATGGTTGTTGATATCAACTTCCTGTTTGTGGCACATTAGTATATGGGTCGGGAGAAACTTCTCAAGATGGGTGGTGACCATGGCGGCCATTTTGAAGTCAGCCATTTTGGATCCAACTTTATTTTTTCCAATGGGAAGAGGGTCATGTGACACATTAAACTTATTGAGAATTTCACAAGAAAATCAATGGTATGCATGGTTTTAACGTAACTTTATTCTTTCATGACTTATTTATAAGTTTATTACCACATAAAATGTGTTCCAAGTGCTGCCCATTGTGTTGGATTGTCAATGCAACCCTCTTCTCCCACTTTTGACACACTGATAGCAACACCGCAGAAGAAATGCTAGCACAGGCTTCCAGTATCCGTTGTTTCAGATCCTGCACATCTCATATCTTCAGAGCATAGACAATTGCCTTCAGATGACCGCAAAAATAAAAGTCTAAGGGGGTCAGATCGGGAGACCTTGGTGGCCATTCAACTGGCCCATGACGACCAATCCACTTTCCAGGAAACTTCATGTAGGAATGCTTGGACCTGACACCCATAATTGATGGTATGGTGTGGTATATGGGGTACAAAGATAATGGGGCCATTCTTCATCAATGGAAACCTCAGTGCCACTGGATGTCTGAAATTGCTACATGATGATGTGTTGCCCTCTTTATGCACTGAAGATGGCATGTTCCCTGAGTTTTTCCTGCAAGATGGTGCACCACCAAATTATGGGTGTCAGGTCCGAGCATTCCTACAAGGAATCTGGCACACTTAGACTAGCATTTCTTCTGCGGTGTTGCTATCAGTGTGTCAAGAGTGGGAGAAGAGGGTTGCATTGACAATCCAACACAATGGGCAGCACTTTGAACACATTTTAGAAGTGGTCATAAACTTGTAAATAACTCAGGAAGGAAAAAAGTTACATTAAAACCAAGCAAACCATTGTTTTTCTTTTGAAATTCTCAATAAGTTTGATGTGTCACATGACCCTCTAACCATTGGAAAAAATAAAGTTGGATCCAAAATGGCCGACTTCAAAATGGCCACCATGGTCACCATCCATTTATAAATATAAAGCAAAAAAAAAGAAAAGCAGCACAAAAAACATGATAAACGTGCACTTTTATCTGTTTGAGAAAGGATAATACGCCTGAAACATCGCCACGCCATGGGGCAATAAAGTCCAATTTTTTTAATGTTTTTCGTGCAGCTTTTTTTTTATTGCTTTATGATAGGGGGTTGGTTGGAATTGTTGGTTGGAAAAGCTCTGCATGCATATAAAGTTTATGCTTGATGCTGTTACAATTTTTTCATTACACACACACATATATATATATATATATATATATATATATATATATATATATATATATATATATATACACATACACGCTGCTCAAAAAAATAAAAGGAACACTTAAACAACGGAATATAACTCAATGTAGATCAAAACTTCTGTGAAATCAAACTATCCACTTAGGCCTGTTTCACACTTCCGTTTTTTTACGTCAGTCAAAATCCGCCAATTTTCAAAAAAAATGGATTCGCCAAAAGAGGCGGATCCGTTTTTTCCCCCCATAGACTTACATTAGCGCAGATCTTGACTGACGGTCGTCCGTCCCACCCGGTTTTTGACGGATCCGTCAAACTTTTAGCGTCTCCCGGGCGGATGAGACGGACTCTGCAACGTTTTTTCCGAGCGACGGTCCGCTAATTTATATTGCGCATGCCCGGCAGATTCGCTGGGGCAGGGCTTTTAACCTGGGTAGCGTTCCGGAACAGCCGTGCAAAGAAGAATAAAAAATCTCTCTCTC
The DNA here is from genome assembly GCF_039654945.1 of Dendrobates tinctorius. NCBI lineage: Eukaryota > Metazoa > Chordata > Amphibia > Anura > Dendrobatidae > Dendrobates > Dendrobates tinctorius. The sequence goes on from NW_027361698.1 coordinate 19,290,576, forward strand.
TCTCCTTTCCAGGCCGCGGTTCCTTTAATTTTTCCCCTCCAGCGGATCCGTACACAACACGGATCCTGTAGCATCCGTTTAGCCCATGACGGAGGCGGATCCGTTTTTAACCGCTCTGGCGGATTTGCCTCCTGTCAAAATAACGGAAATGTGAAACAGGCCTAGGGCTGGAGTCACACTAACCTGCGCAAAATACGGTCAGTATTTTACATGCGTAATACGGATGACAGACCCCTAAACAGTGCTCCGTATTTCATCCGTAATCAAGGTGTGGTCGCGTATTTTGCGCATGTCGGCATCCGTATGGTGAGATTTTCTCGCAGGCTTGCAAAATGGACATATAATGGAGTCCTATGACAGTTTTAATAAAGAAATGAAAGAATAGATATAGACACATAGAGTGCGTGTATATATATATATATATATATATATATATATATATATATATGTATTCTATGTGTATATATCTATTCTTTCTATCTTTATTAAACCTGTCAGTGTGAGTTTACTGTATCGCGCACTGAATTGCCGGCTTTGCTCAAAGACACCTGGTGCGTATTTCTCGCAAGTCACACGTGTGGTCCGTGTGTAATCCGTATTTTTTGCGCACCCATAGACTTGCATTGGCGTATTACGGGCGTAGTACGCTGACAATCGCAGCATGCTGCGAGTGGCACGGAGCGTAGAATACGGATGAGAAATATACGGCTGGTGCGAGGGACCCCATAGAGAATCATTGGTCCGTGTCTAATGCGTGCTTTTTGCGCCTCTCACTCTCCCGTATTCCTCGCCAGTGTGACCCTGGCCTTAGGAAGCAACACTGTTTGACAACCAATTTCACATGCTGCTGTGCGAATGGAATAGACAACAGATGGAAATTATTGGCAATTATCAAGACACACTCAATAAAGGAGTGGTTCTGCAGGTGAGGACCACAGACCACATCTCAGTACCAATGCTTTGTGGCTGATGTTTTGGTCACTTGAATGTTGGTTGTGCCTTCACACTCGTGGTAGCATGAGACGGACTCTACAACCCACACAAGTGACTTAGGCTATGTGCACACGGTGCAGAATCACCTGCGGGTTTTTCCGCGCGGAACTGCAGGTAAAACCGCAGGTAAAGTGACCTGCGGTTTTCCTGCGGTTTGGTCTGCGGTTTTGCCCTGCGGTTTCACACCTCTACTATGTTAAAGGTGTGAAACCGCGGCGGAAACCACCCAAACAATTAACATGCTGCGGTTTGTAAACCGCAGCAAAACCGCGCGGAAAAAACCGTACCGTGAGCACAGCGTTTTTTAAAACCCATAGGGTTTCATTGTACTGTACTTGGTCTGCGGAACTGCTGTGTTTCCGCAGGGCCAAAACCGCTGCGGAAACGCAGCAGAATCCGCAACGTGTGCACACAGCCTTAGGTAGTGCAGCTGATCCAGGATGGCACATCAATGCGAGCTGTGGCAAGAAGGTTTGCTGTGTCTGTCAGCGTAGTGTCCAGAGGCTGGAGGCGCTACTAGGAGACAGGCCAGTACACCAGGAGACGTGGAGGGGGCCATAGGAGGGCAACAACCCAGCAGCAGGACCGCTACCTCAGTCTTTGTGCAAGGAGGAACAGGAGGAGCACTGCAAAATGACCTCCAGCAGGCCACAAATGTGCATGTGTCTGCACAAACGGTTGGAAACCGACGACATTGGGATGCTCTGAGTGCCCAACGTCCACTCACATATCTCCATCTCAGTAAAAAATAAATATTTATATTTTTTAAAGGTGTGGGGAGGCCCAAATAGAACTTTTTCTATGGGTTCCTATGATTTCTATGTATGCCCCTGGCTTGTTGCTCGTAGCGTGAGGCTCCAGGGGTCCCATAACCAGATTGCCCTCATCATAAACAGCAGGGGAAGGGGGGGACAGACATATTTCTTGTACAGTGGCCCCAAGCTGTCAGTGTACACCCCTTGTCCAACCCCAACGTAGAATGCCTCAACCTGACCTGATGAGTGCAATCTTCCATCTATGGTTATATATTGACATCAGACAGGCTTTAAAAGTCCTCTCCAGCGTGTGCATTGTCTTAGCCCCGTGTGTCTTAATGAAGCAACAATACAGATTAAACATATTAGGGGGGCTATGTGTGACATTTAAAAAAAAATAGAGTTGCAGTTTTGTTGATATATTAATTTGGACTGACACCCCGCAGGCGCACCCCAGTGAAATATATCAGTCCTGTAAATGAGAAGATGATAAAGAAGAGCCATTATTGTACATTAAAACACTTGATTTCTTGGTCACTTTAATAAAGGCTACATTTTAATTACTATATTAGCGTGCTGCTTTAACAGCGTGGACGCAATGGGATGGGGTAATGTGGAAGTCTCTAAAAACCACGTCATGCTTATGCTAATACCTGGATTTTATACTGTATAAGAACTAAATCCAGCAGATGGCGATGTTGTACACATTCAGACTTTTCATTGTTTCCTTCATGGACAGAAGGTAAAGTCTGAATGATTCTATCATTAATCTAAGCCAGTATGACAATAAAGGAATAGATTACTTCTTGGTATAAGACAAAATAACTAGTCCACATGTATAAATTGTGTAGTGCAAATTGCAATATGAAATCAGATGTGCTTACATGGTGATATAAGCCCATCATAGCAGGGTTAAAAAAAACCACAAATTAATTAAAAACAACCCGAAAGCTGGATTTATCGCTCGAAGGTATTAATAACACTTTATCAGCCTCCCAATGCAATTTTTAGTGATCCCTGCATGATCACCGTTTATAAAAATCTATCAATTTAACTGTTTATCGACCAATCCACTTATTTTTTTTTATTCATAATGCATCTTATAGAGAAACAGTCAGCAGGTTTTCTATGTAATCTGAGATCAGCATGATGCAGGGGCAGAGATGTGTCACTTACTAAGTTCAGTAAAATAGGAATTTTATCAGCAGATTTTCACCAGAAGACTACTTGGCTTGTGCCATGTACTTCTGCTCTGTATAACCCTGCCCCCACACTGATAAGCATCTTGCTTTTAACATACAGTGTTCACAGAAGCAGCCAATCAGTGCTGTGGGCGGGGTTATACAGAGCTCAGCATTCAGAGAACTGTTAGGTCTGCAGCCTAAAGACAGTGATTTTATCAAAACTACAGAAGAAGAGCGGAAGAAGTGGGCAGCACGGTGGCTCAGTGGTTAGCATTGCAGCGCTGGAGTCCTGGGTTCGAATCGCACCAAGGACAACATCTGCAAGTAGTTTGTATGTTCTCCCCGAGTTTGCGTGGGTTTCCTCTGTGTACTCTGGTTTCCTCCCACATTCAAAAGACATACTGATAGGGAATTTAGATTGTGAGCCCCATTGGGGACAGTGATGATAATGTGTGCAAACTGTAAAGCGCTGCGGAATATGTTAGCGCTATATAAAGATTATTATTATTTATTAAGAAGGGCAGTAGGTGACAAATCGCTGTAATGAAGCTCTCTGCCCCAACATCAAGCTGCTCCCAGATTACATAGTAAAAACATGGTGACAGACTCTCATTAAAGGTAATCTGTCATCAATTTTTTTGCCTATCAGCTGTGGTCACCGGCATCAGGGGCTTATCTATAGCATTCTGTAATGCTGTAGATAAGCCCCCGATGTTACCTGAAAGAGAAGAAAAACACGTTAGATTATACTCACCCAGGGGCGTTCCGGGTCCGGAGGGAGTCGCGGTCCGATCCGGCGCCTCCCATCTTGTAGCAATGACATCCTCTTCATTCCTGGCTGTCACGGCTCAGGCGCACTGCTCTGCCCTGTTGAGGGCAGAGAAGAGTCCTGCAGTGCGCAGGCGCAGGAACTCTTCCAGCGCCTGCGCACTGCAGTAATCTGTTCTGCCCTCAAGAGGGCAGAGCAGTGGCCTGCACATGAGCCACGACGGCCAGGAATGAAGAGGATGTCATTGCTACAAGATGGGAGGCGCCGGATCGGACCGCGACTCCCTCCGGACCCGGAACGCCCCTGGGTGAGTATAATCTAACGTGTTTTTCTTCTCTTTCAGGTAACATCGGGGGCTTATCTACAGCATTACAGAATGCTATAGATAAGCCCCTGATGCCAGTGACCACAGGCATAAAAAAGGGTGACAGATTCCCTTTAAAGGAAACTTCAAAGCAGGATTTACTCTTAGAAGGTATTAGTGCCTCTGCTCCTCCTATCAGTGTGACTGGACACAGTGAATGACAGTTCTGCCATCCAATCTTGGACAGGGGCATGCTGAGCTGTCAGTATGGTGATATAGTGCTCAAGGCTTCATCCGGGTGTCTCCTGTTTGGAGTAATTACCTATTAAGCCTGCTCTCTGCCTTAGCTTACTGCCAATTGTAGCTCTGCTCTGGAGCAGTAGCGTAGCTACCAGGGGGGCAGAGGGGACCCACCGGAGCTACGCTACTGTAACTGTATCTGTGGCAGAGCAGGAGAATAGATCATTCCCTACTCTGCTATGTTCTCTTCTGTGAACACAGGACCTGTGAAGATGTCACAGGAAGGGAGGAGTCAGGGGTCACATGATCAGGGGCCTCTGTGTGCTGGTTATCATCATGCTGGATGAGGGGAAGTTTATGTGTGGGGTCAGGAGGGGTTTACAGGGTGCATGCAGCAGAGCTGTGTCTGTACAAGGTGTACGGAGCGGAGAGGTGTACGAGGTGTGCGGAGCCATGTGTGTACGAAGTGTACGGAGCTGAACTGATTGCGTACGAGCGAGGTGTACAGAGCGGAGCTGTGTGTGTACGAAGTGTACAGAGCGAAGCTGTGTGTGTACGAGCGAGGTGTACAGAGTGGAGCCGTGTGTGTACGAAATGTACGGAGCGGAGCCGTGTGTTTATGAGCGAGGTGTACAGAGCGTAGCCATGTGTGTATGAAGTGTACGGAGCGGAGCCATGTGTGTACGAGCGAGGTGTTTAGCTGAGCCTTGTATGTGTACGGAGCGGAGCCATGCGTGTACGAGGTGTACGGAGCGGAATTGCATGTGTAGAGCGGAGCGGAGTAGAGCATGTGTGTATGGAACGGAGCCGCATGTGTACGAGGTGTACAGAGCGGAACTGCGTGCGTACGAGGTGTATGGAGCAAAGCCACATGGGTACAAGGTTTACAGAGTGGAGCTATGTGTGTACAAGGTGTACAGAGCGTGGCCATGTTTGTACAAGGTGTACGGAGCAGAGCCGCATGTGTACGAGGTTTACGGAGTGAAACCATGTGTGTACTGAGTGGAGCCGTGTGTGCGAGGTGTACTGAGTGGAGCCGTGTGTGTATAAGGCATAGAAAATGTGTTGTATGAGGTGTGCGGCGCCATGCGTGTACAAGGTGCATGGTGGGGAGCATTCATACCTCCCAACCGTCCCGGATCCAGCGGGACAGTCCTGATTTTGAGAGAGTCTGCCCCGGCCGGGAGCTTACTTATCCCGCGGACAGAGGAGTACACGGTGGAGCCCCGAGGAGCACTTTAAAATTCGCACGTGACGTTCCACCGGAAGTAACGTGCTAGAAGCTGACCGGAATGGAGGTAATTTCGGGAGGAGATTGTGACGGAACCATGGAGCACTTCAGGGAATGCTTCAGGTCCATCACCATGTCCTCCTCCTCCAGCGCAGACAGCGGGGTCGCCTTGGACTCCGGGATGTCGGCCATGTGACCGGATCATGATATGTCCTGCACCGGGAGGCTCAGGTGGGCACTACAATGGGAGCCAGGCTGCTATAGTATCTTTATAGAATCTTTCTTTCTCTCTGTTTCTTTCTCTCTGTTCTTTCTTTCTTTCCTCTCTTCCTTTCTCTCTCTCTGTTCTTTTTTTCGCTGTTCTTTCTTTCCAATCTTTCTTTTTCGCTCTAATCTTTCTTTCTCTAATCTTTCTTTCTCTATTCTTTCTTTCCCCTCTTTCTTTGTCTCTCTCTCTGTTCTTTCTCTCTCTCTGTTCTTTCTTTCTCTATAATGTAGCCCCCTTCATATGGTTTAATACAGCCCCCCAAAGAATATAATGTAGCCCCTTAAGAATATAATGCAGCCCCCCTTCATAGGGTATCATGCTGCCCTCCCTTATATGGGGTATCATGCTGTCCTCCCTTATATGGGGTATCATGCTGCCTTCCCCTCATGTGGGGTACCATACTACCCCCCTCATACGGGGTATCATGCTACCCCCCATCATATGGGGTATCATGCTGCCCCCTCATATGGGTATCATGCTGTCGCCCTCCCCCCCATACAGGGTATCATAATCATGCAACCAGGACTCACTACCTAGCTCCCACACTGATTTCGGCGGTGACTCTGCTCCGATGTCAGGAGCTGCGCAGCAATCAGACCGGCACACAGCGGGGACGTAATATCAATATTGGTCTTTTTATATATAGATTATTTTTGGCAACAGCACGGTCATCTGCTTAGGTTCTCTGGTTAGGGGTCCACTCAGAAGTTTCGCCCCCCCCCCCGAACCAAAACCCTAGCTACGCCTCTGCTCAGGAGGTAAGTGTGTGCTCTGTGCTCCTAGTCTTGTATTCTGATCTTTGTTGCTCGACCTTGGATGTGCCTAGCCCTTTTGCTGTGATCCGCTACTTTCTTTGAATTCTGACCCCAGACTGTGACCTGTTACACCTTTGTCTCACACCTCTATATATGATGTACCTTCCTGGCTTTTGACGTCAGACCTCTTGACTACCCAGCCTTGCGGCTTGTCCGTGAGTAGTGACAAGCACCACATGTATGTGCTTTTTTATCAGCCTCTTAATATCATTTTTATTGATTTCTGCATAATCACCAAATGTTGGTGCTGTATGTATAAAAATGATGTTTAATGCTGGCAGGAGGGTAACAAAAATAGTCTGGGACCACTGTCACTCGCTGGTATTATGCACTATTGGATTAACTCTAATAAGGCTGGTTTTACACTTACCGCAGTTTTTGCGGTCCGTTATTGCAGCCCATTTTTGCGGGCCGTATCGCCGCATTTTTTGTGGTGTATCGCAATAACGAGCCGCAAAAAAGCTTGCGGATCAACGTTTTTTTTTCCCCAATACCATGGAAATAGTATTGGAAAAAAAAGGCGTTCTGCAAAACCAGAAGTGATGGCGCGCCATAAAAACAAACTTCTGTTTTTGAAGCCCCATTGCTTACAATGGGGGTCGTGTCCGTACGCCGCATAAAAGATCGAGCAAGCTCGATCTTTTATCACGTCTGCAAAAACGGCCCTCAAGGCCGTACGGAATGTAATTTTTGCGACCCCATAGAAATCTATTGGGACCGCAAAATCGGCCCGCAAAAATACGGTAAGTGTAAAACCAGCCTAAACGGAAGAGTTTTTGTAGATTATAAATTCATTTAAAATTCACTTAATGGGAAAGATGCTCTGGGAAATATTTCAGGTAACGTATAGTTTCTTTGTATCTCCTATACTGGCATATTTAATTGGCAAACAACACACATTACATACTCATTTATGGAGGACGCTGTTAGAGAAAGCAAGATCCTGTGCTCCATATGTGAATTATTCGCTGTCATTACCTGTGTAAAATAGCCTCTTCAGACAAAGATCTAGTCCCAGACGGCACAAAAGCCTTTTTGAGGCTGTCAGATGAAATGTGTCGGGTTCAGTGCACGTCACGGTATGTTGGTTCTTCTTAATATTGAATGAGTTGTGTCTGCTCTGCCATTTATTACGCGTGCAGTCTAGCCGAAGGCCTCAAAATATGCTAATCCATCTCATGGCGGACAGTGATGGATTGGTTGATGAGAAATAAATGGGATGCTTGAGGTGTGTATAAAATTAAAAAATTATCATTTCATTCAAAATCTCAATTTATGTGCCTGTATTTATTTGTGAATTTCTAGAGACAATAGAAGCCTGATGAGTAAATGAGTAAAATTCAAGTAAACCCATTCCCCTAGAGGATCACAGACATTTCTAAAAATGAATTGATACCATATAATGCACTACAATTTGCACCCATCCTATATTAACAGCTTATCACTGAGTTCTCAAATATAAGACCATCAGCACTCAGCTAGTATTAGGAGTCTGAGCTCAACTACCCATCATTGCGAGGAACAATTCTCTGCAGCAATCCAATTAAGTCTTCAATATGATATTGAGAAATGTGATATTTTATAGAACGAATATCTGATGCATCTCTTACTAAATTACGAGAAATTCTCAATGTAACCTAAAAATATAGATTTTAGTCAACTATATGAGACCAGAGGTCACAGTAGTCACAGCTGAGACTAGGACCAGAGGGACCATAACCCATGTGCACTGCTGAAATTGCAAAGAACTAGACCTATCACCTCTTTCAATTTCTGTCAGTGATACTGAAAATGTGGGGGCCTCTGGGATAGCTATATAGTATTGTAATAGGTGATAAGTCAGAAGAATGTGGATTAGGATTTCCATTGTGAGAAATGAGCATCCGTTGTGGTTAAATAATGTATTGTGGTGCGCCTCTTCTAAGATCCAAGTTGTACATATTGACCCTTACAATTGGCTCAACATACTTTATTGGGGCATATGAGAAAATACATCCCCACATTATAGTGTTATATAATATATGACAAATATACTATGCAAAATCCATATATAGAGAGAAAAAATACATATTATACAAAACAATATGTAAAAAATATATACGGTATATTACACAAAATCCCTTTATTTGAATAGGCACACTGCACTGGAAAAGGGTTAATCCAAATGTTTTAACTTATAACCAAAACTTATAAGCAATCCACAGGATAGGTGATCACTTTCTGATTGGTGGGAGTATGAAATGCCGATTGTGTTTGGGCCTGCCATAGATAATGAAAAACAGTTGTAATTTACCGGCAGTTCCAATGGCCGAAGTGATGGCAACCATGTGTGACCAATGCTTAGGACATGAAAGACAATGGGCAGCTATCTGTTCTCCGTGGCAGCCAAGAACAGAAGAGCCATGGAACATTTAATAAATAGCATTGCTGGATCTTCACAAAATCGTGGAGACCCAGAGGTGCCTCCAACTCCGTGCAACATTCAGGATGCTGCTTAACAACCACTATGACGATAAACTTCATCAATGAGTCTGGAAGCCTCCTTAATGGCTGACTAAAATGGGAATCTATTCCATTTACTGGCACCAACACGCCTAAGTTTTTGTCTCCAAACTGAAGAGTCACATAGGCCATAAATGTCAGAGAACAGTAAATGTAGTTACACGATGGGTGATTGTAGCTTGATGCTGCGCTGAGAATACAATGTGGACCCGCTGTGTAAATTGTTACTACGTTGCTTCTGACAGTACAATGAACGCTGCCGTGGCCGGCCTTGTACCCTGACATACAGCAGCTATCATCTACTGCCCCAGGAAAGTGCTGTGAGGCTGGCAGCCGGCAGGTGATGGATGTCTGAAGCAGCGGAGTATAGGAAAAACCACCGAGAGCAAGTCATTGTGGAGGGGGTTAATGGAATAGTTAATGGCAGCACTGTAATGGTTAAGACACTGATTACTTCTCAGAGCCAGTCAGGTAGTCTTCTAGATGCTTGAAAAAAAAAAAAATACACTTCCCTTGTCAAACTGTCCCCCTTATAGCAAAACTCAGATTCTGCATTTACACTATATCATCATATCCCATTATCATATTCCGCTAAGGGACACTGCCCCATTCTAATAAAATATAATACACATTGTGAATTTCTATTTTTGAGCTTTCCGGGTCTTTTGTCTGATTACTTAGGTTGCTTCACACAGATAATCCATGTGGATTTGTACGGTTTATGTGGATTTATACGGCTTCTCTTTGTTTTGTTTCATTCACTTTGCAGAACTTTGGGTTTATATAGCGGAGACTAAGGCTATGTGCACACGCTGCGGATTTTTCCGTGCTGATCTGCAGGTAAAACCACAGGTAAATTGACCTGTGGTTTTACCTGCGGATTGGCCCGCGGTTTGACACCTGGACAATGGAACAGGTGGCAAACCGCAGCGGAATCCGCAGAAAGAATTGACATGTCATTTATTTCTGCGGATTCAAAACCGCAGCTTTTCTGCAGTGTAAAAACTGCAGCATGTGCACAGCGGATTGTAAGTCCTATAGACTTACATGTACTGTACACTGTGCGTTTCCGCAGAGGCCAAATCTGCAGCAGAATCTGCAGCGTGTACACATACCCTAAGGGTGAGTGCACACGCTGCGGATTCTGCTGCGGGTTTTTTCCCGCGGAAACGCAGGTAAAACCGCAGGTAAAGTGACCTGCGGTTTTGCTGCGGTTTTGCCCTGCGGTTTCACACCTCTACTATGTTAAAGGTGTGAAACTGCAGCAGAACTGCTGCAGTTCTGCAGGGCCAAAACCGCAGCAGAACCGCAGCAAAACCGCAGCGTGTGCACATACCCTAAATGAGCAATCAATGGAGCCAGTAATCACTTCTACTTCTATTAAAGGGACTTTCTAGATAATCTGAAAATCACTCCATGCCTTGTTCCTTATCTGCATACTATTTCCAAATATTACATACGCTAATCGCTTATGGTTATTTAAAAGGGTTTGTCCAGGTCAAAAATCCTCCCGGCTACAATGAGGGTTTTCCACAGCAGGGTGACCTGTCCTATATTACATAAAATCTCTTTATTTGAATAGACACACTACACTGGTAAAGGGTTAATCCCAATGTTCTAATTTCTAACCAATCCACAGGAGAGGTGGTAACTTTCTGATTTTTCAGAGATAAGAAATGCCGATAGGCTTTGGGACTGCCGAAGATAACCAAACCCAGTGCTTGGTATTCCCTGGCACAGCCACTTAGAATGATGGAAGTGTGTTATGAATGAGTCACCGTAGGAGGCAAAAGCAGAAATACAAGCTAAGTCCAGAAAACCAGAGAAGTTGGCAACTATCAGATTGCAGACCCCTGAACCTAACAACACAACTAGCAGTAGCCGTGGGGGGTTCCTACGATGCCCTAGACCCCTCGATCACAGCCGGAGAATTACATAGGCCTAAAGAAAGGGGAAATCTAAACTGCCCCAGAGCAGACCCCAAAGAAATAGGCAGCCCCCAACATATAATGACGGTGAAGCAAGATGAAAATACTAACACAGACAGAAAGATAGACTGAGCAAAGACGGGGCCCAAAACTACCTAGATAGGAAAAGACAGGAAGGCTGCTGTCTGCAATTTGCCAAAACCCTATCAAAGACATAAGCCAACAAGCTGATATGAAAAAGGCCCTGAAGCAGCTAGGCTTCAAAAACTAAATCAGCACTCAGGTATTTTCAGAAGACAGAGCTAAATGAATTCAGCACACCCCAGCAGGGAATGGCAGAAATCCAGAAAAACAAAGCAAAACAAAGTCAAAGCACAAAAGCAAAAGGCCGAGCAGCAAACTTAGCTTTAGAGGAGCAGGAATTCAGACTGGTCTCCAAGGATCCCACAGAGAAATCACCCGCAGGGCAGAAGGGCGTCGGCAGCCTTATATCCAGTCAGTAACTCCACTCAGCCAGTCATCATCATCAGCCTCAGGTGTTTGATAATCAGGCTCACTACCTTTCTTTACCAGAAGAGGGAGTTCCTCGGGCCTCAGTAATGAAGGGGAAAATGAACTCACAACAGAAGTGGTGGCAATCATGTGTGGCCAATGCTCCATTACGACATTTCAGAAATATCCTGTGGATAGGTCACACCTTTTATTGTTGGGAATAACCCTTTGGGATTACAGCTGATTACGGAGGATCCCGGCACTTCCTATAGAGGACGTCAAGTACAATATAATATCTTGGGCATCATCTATAAAGGCAGAAAAGGAGGTTCCTGCACAATTGTATTAATAAAGGGTCAGCAATTTCCCTCCATATGGTAATCTGGCACTGGTGCAGCCCAAGACAAATTCTCCTTTGAGGATGGAGCAAAAGCTGACCTGGACTTTACAAAGCCTGTGCAAATACTATGTCATTTGCTTAACACTATACCATTATGTTATATAACTTCAACGCGCCCTTACAGAAATCGCACTTGTGGAAGTATAATTTCTAACCTAGGGTCTTTGCAAAATATCTGATGGTCACATGCAATTATATCCCACCATCATCAACCTGGAACGTCCACTGCCTTAACTTGTCAAGAACAGATAAAAAATAAGATGTTCTATAACCCGACCCTCACTACATATCATAATGAGCCTGGATTGTGCAAAGTCCTGCCACAAAAACACTACATAAATAATGTACAGCTCCGTGTCTGTGGATTCCGAGCCCCAGGGTAAAGGGTCTTCACTCCTTATATATCAGTCTGTCATTTATTTATTAGGCTCCTCTTTATTGTTCTTGCTGGTTTTATTGTCTTATGATCTATATTGAAAGTCCTTTTTCACATGTACTGTTCTGCAAATAATGAAGCTACAAAATTATTATTAATAGTAGTAGTATTATCAATACTAATAGTAAGAATCATCATTTTTCTACTATTATTATTTATTTATTATTGATATACTCTATTGTTTGGGGCGCTGTACTTGTTAAAAAAAGCATTTCAATATATAACATGAGAATTGTTCTAAAAGATTATTATTAATATTGATAATTTCAATGGAATAGACAGCTATCTTTGCATTACATCAAAATATCAAAAGATTGGATGACTTGTATGTGTGAGTGGTGCAGAGTTTATACCAAGTATAATAATGCATCAGTGTAGACATAAAGTGGTCTCATTTAAATGAAGAATTAGAACGAGCTTATTAATAATACAGCCACTGTAGTTTAAGTGTAGATGTGCGCTATGCTGAAAGAATCAATGCGAGAGCTTATGTGCTCCCAGTAGTATTTGCCTAAACTCCATTCCACATTAATAATTTAGGAAGCCATGCACATCACTGGCTGTGAATGTGCAGTGTACCCTAGTGGCATTCTCAATGTGTGGGAACGCATGGAAATCTTCAGTTTATTTACTGCCTCCTTTATTGCTATTGATATCAATGGTCTATTACTGATAATAGGTTGAGGGATACCGGAGCATAAACTGTGGTCTACCAGCACTCCGGACAAATAGACAAACCACAAGGGGCAAATAGAGGTCTATGCTGATAAAGACATGGAAGAATCATTATTGACTGGACAGAACAAAATATATTTTGGACCATAAAATGAGATTATTGTTAGCTAGAAGGCAAAAATCCATTGAATTTTCCACATATTTAAGCAAACCCCCCCCGCCACAATTTAACCAGATTGAAATATTGCAAGTATATATCACAGGAGAACAAACAAGGAATGTAGTTCCATTTGTTTACAAGTCCAAATCCATTTTCCCCTTAAAATAGTATTCAGCTAATCGAGTTTTACGGCATGTCAATGAAACATTAAGGGACTAGCTAAGAGAGCTACTACAAGAATAAGGAGGTCCCCAGATTTGCTAAGGACTCTATCATTTCAATTGACATGTGTCACGATCCCGCCACCTGCTGTGTTGTAGGGACACTGAGTGACAGCTCAGCTACCCTATTGATAGCAGGGGCGTGTTGGGCTGTCAGTTTTGTGAGTGATCTTTTGTTGCCAGACCTTAGATTTGCTTTTTGACTACCAATTTGTAGTTTTTGCGTTGGATGTATTCTGACCTTAGTACCAGACCCTGGATTTTCCTACTGACTGTCTGACTGTCCGTTTGTCCTATTCCTTTGTCTTGGACGTACATTTCTGGCTTTTGACCCTGCACCATTGACCACTTTGCCTCACAGCTAGTCCATGAATAGTTCCGATCATCACATGCCTTTAAACAGCCTTTGTCTGCATGACCATATGCAGAATACAGGCTGTCAATCAACAGAAGTCTGCCTTCTGCCGAACAGCTCCCACGGTCGTGGCAGGGAATTTCTATTTCTCATTACTGCTCTTCTCTATTATTAGACCGATCGTAAGTTCTATATTAATTGCCTAGTACATGAGTAGGTTTTTAAAATGTGAACCAGGATTAAAAATAAAGTGACATTTTCCAGGATCAAACTGCTGAATGTTAATAAAATGACAAGATTTACATTGCATCGAGAGAATTAACATATGCCACACCTTGAGTAACACTTTTGACCATTGCTAGTAATGACACAGGTATTAAGGCAGTTTTTCCTCTGATATCAGTAGGAAACTTATTAATATCAGCTTTCATCACCAGAAAACAAGCCGTCCAACATCAACAAAATATTATGCATCTCAGTTATATACAACAGATAAATATACCGCTATGTGGGCTTACTTAATTTGCAGTTGTTTCTTTCCTAAGGGCTTCTGACATTTTCTATATTATAAAACCAACACAGTCATACGTTAATGGTAAAAGTTGATGGGGCAAAACAATTGAATTTATAAATGTTGTTCCTCATCAGACATCTCATATTAACTTCACCACAAATACACTGTATAGTACAAAGAACACTGACAATTTGATGGAAACCAAGTTGGAAATACAGAAAATGTAAACAAAAAAAAGAGCATGGCCGACATTAAGGCACTCTACAACTTTCAAAATGTTGTTTCCAAAATTGTTTATTTACTGTATGACTTTTTGAGTGGCCCCTGCAATTTTACATACAGGATGGAGACATAAAGTAGATGCCTTGGTAAAAAAGTGACAGCCAAGGAACCTTGGTTACGTAGCAGCCTTAAAATCAAGAGCCCACCCTTATAAAAACCCAGGAGATTCACCACCTCTCTCAAACCAGCTATGTTAGCCACACGGACCTCCTTCATCAGATTGTCCTATTAGAAACTCGGAATGGTGGCAACCAACCACTGGAAGCTCACTGTATCTAGTACTCTACACTGAGCAAGCCAAATGTCAGAAGATACAGTGGGGAAAAAAAGTATTTAGTCAGTCAGCAATAGTGCAAGTTCCACCACTTAAAAAGATGAGAGGCGTCTGTAATTTACATCATAGGTAGACCTCAACTATGGGAGACAAACTGAGAAAAAAAATCCAGAAAATCACATTGTCTGTTTTTTTTTCATTTTATTTGCATATTATGGTGGAAAATAAGTATTTGGTCAGAAACAAAATTTCATCTCAATACTTTGTGATATATCCTTTGTTGGCAATGACAGAGGTAAAACGTTTTCTGTAAGTCTTCACAAGGTTGCCACACACTGTTGTTGGTATGTTGGCCCATTCCTCCATGCAGATCTCCTCTAGAGCAGTGATGTTTTTGGCTTTTCGCTTGGCAACACGGACTTTCAACTCCCTCCAAAGGTTTTCTATAGGGTTGAGATCTGGAGACTGGCTAGGCCACTCCAGGACCTTGAAATGCTTCTTACGAAGCCACTCCTTCGTTGCCCTGGCGGTGTGCTTTGGATCATTGTCATGTTGAAAGACCCAGCCACGTTTCATCTTCCATGCCCTTGCTGATGGAAGGAGGTTTGCACTCAAAATCTCACGATACATGGCCCCATTCATTCTTTCATGTACCCGGATCAGTCGTCCTGGCCCCTTTGCAGAGAAACAGCCCCAAAGCATGATGTTTCCACCACCATGCTTTACAGTAGGTATGGTGTTTGATGGATGCAACTCAGTATTCTTTTTCCTCCAAACACGACAAGTTGTGTTTCTACCAAACAGTTCCAGTTTGGTTTCATCAGACCATAGGACATTCTCCCAAAACTCCTCTGGATCATCCAAATGCTCTCTAGCAAACTTCAGATGGGCCCGGACATGTACAGGCTTAAGCAGTGGGACACGTCTGGCACTGCAGGATCTGAGTCCATGGTGGCGTAGTGTGTTACTTATGGTAGGCCTTGTTACATTGGTCCCAGCTCTCTGCAGTTCATTCACTAGGTCCCCCCGCGTGGTTCTGGGATTTTTGCTCACCGTTCTTGTGATCATTCTGACCCCACGGGGTGGGATTTTGCGTGGAGCACCAGATCGAGGGAGATTATCAGTGGTCTTGTATGTCCTCCATTTTCTAATTATTGCTCCCACAGTTGATTTCTTCACTCCAAGCTGGTTGGCTATTGCAGATTCAGTCTTCCCAGCCTGGTGCAGGGCTACAATTTTGTTTCTGGTGTCCTTTGACAGCTCTTTGGTCTTCACCATAGTGGAGTTTGGAGTCAGACTGTTTGAGGGTGTGCACAGGTGTCTTTTTATACTGATAACAAATTTAAACTGGTGCCATTACTACAGGTAATGAGTGGAGGAAAGAGGAGACTCTTAAAGAAGAAGTTACAGGTCTGTGAGAGCCAGAAATCTTGATTGCTTGTTTCTGACCAAATACTTATTTTCCACCATAATATGCAAATAAAATGAAAAAAAAACAGACAATGTGATTTTCCTTGAAGATTGTGAGCCCTCGCGGGCAGGGTCCTCTCTCCTCCTGTACCAGTTATGACTTGTATTGTTTAAGATTATTGTACTTGTTTTTATGTATACCCCCCTCACATGTAAAGCGCCATGGAATAAATGGCGCTATAACAATAAATAATAATAATAATAATAATTTTCTGGATTTTTTTTTCTCAGTTTGTCTCCCATAGTTGAGGTCTACCTATGATGTAAATTACAGACGCCTCTCATCTTTTTAAGTGGTGGAACTTGCACTATTGCTGACTGACTAAATACTTTTTTTCCCCACTGTATGTAATTATTTGCTAAAGTTTAGTTATTTTTAATTCAGCCAATCTTACATTTAGTCACATATTAAAGTTGAAATTTTTGTATCTTTAGATTTTGGCAGTAAATTACGTGCATTAAACATATAAAAAAATGGCTGCACAGGATTGCAACATGCTTCCTTTTTTCTTATGCACAGATTACCCTTGGTGTTCCAGCTCAGCTCCATTTAATTCAATGTATGACACACATGGTGCCCACGGTGTGGAGCTGTTTGTAGGCAAAAGAAGCCTTGTTTATCTAATGCCAAAAAACTTCTTTAAACATGTACATCGTACACTATGAACACATTGTACAGTATGCGTCATATAGACTAACCACTAGAGATGATCGGATCGATATGCAGGGCGCTCCACAGGGCAGGTCAGTAGTTTTTGGTTGCTTACCTTTCATCTCTTACCTTCTAGGATTCCCAGCGTGGCTTTTGATTAGCCAAGCAGGCTTTACAACCTCATTGCAGAGTGCAGCACAGATGACATTGTGCCAGCTCGGATTTGCGGAGTTCCCATCCAGCAGTCACAGGGCACTGACCAGGCCAATGGACTGGAGTCCTGCGAATTGATCCACCCAACTCTACTAATTTCTAAGTAGGAAAAACATCTATCTTTCATTAATCCATGTAAAATTCAATATCAAAATAAATCTACACTTATTGTAAAGAGTTCAGCAAAAAGAATTGGAGTACCCTGGTCCTGTGTCCCGAA
The DNA here is from genome assembly GCF_039654945.1 of Dendrobates tinctorius. Lineage (NCBI taxonomy): Eukaryota > Metazoa > Chordata > Amphibia > Anura > Dendrobatidae > Dendrobates > Dendrobates tinctorius. The sequence continues at coordinate 19,307,929 of NW_027361698.1, forward strand.
GTTGCGTAAGGCCAAGTGACTAGCCTACTTGAGACTAGATATGATGTTGTGAGGGCCTAGTAATCACAAGAGATGCCCAAGATGCTGGCATTCAAGTGCCAGTTGAGAAAGTTCACATATAACAGGTCTGGATGCCATGGAGTCCCAAAATGGACACCAGACCAGGGTCCTATAAATCTTTTTGGTCAGCTCTAAAACTGGACAGTGACCTCAGTGGAAGGATTATCAACAAGTTACACTGCCTTGCTCAGGGCATGCAGATAAAAAGCTAAGGAGGTGAAGGAAAACCAAAAGTGATTCCTTCATAGTTCATGACCCATATATTTTTAAAATGCAGATTAGAAAAAGAAAGTTGAACAATGATGGAGGTGTTACCAACCAATCGATCAGAATAATTATTAACCTTTTAGGCTCACTGTAGAGTTCGCAAACTAAACGATCATGGTAATCCTATGAGGTTTTGAAGAGCACGGAAACCCCCGGATTAGATACACTGCATGCAACAATACGAGATAACTCATCCATTAATGACAATGGAAGGGCAGCTAAAATGAATTGTCAAGGAATATTACAGCGTGTGACCATACCAGACCAGAATACCACAGTGACTGAATACTTCACATATCAATAACCATAAAAACAAGACGTTACATCACTGGCATTGGATGTGAGCTGGATGGCTCCATTGTGATCAGAGGAACCACCATATGAATATTAAAGAGAACAGGGTCAGACACACTTCAGCTGCAGCAAAACCGGACACTATTATAAGTACAGAAAATTCCTCATATCTAGCATCGGATAGTGCAGCACTGATAATCCGGAGAAGAGATAAACAAGGAATATAATGACTTCATGTAATCCAAACCTCCTTATGCATAGTTACTAGTTTGCCATTGAGCTTGTCCATTTATTTAAAATTACATTTCTGCTGGCATCAGCACAAGAGATAAGTGGACCCAAATTCGGGTTCATACCGGACAGTTAGCGTCTGGGGCTAAACACCAAACACAGACTTGTTTGAGAAGTCCGTTACAAAGTTCGGAGGTCCGGAGGAAGTCCATTGCAGAGAGAGAGAGAATTTTCCAGCTCAAAAGTTCGAGTCACCATTGTTTTCAATGGGGTTTGGGATCTGGTTCAAGTTCTGGTACCCAAACCAAACTTTGGAAAAAAGTTCGGCTCGGGTACCAGAACCCGGACTTCCACGAGTATGCTCATTCCTAATCAGCGCCCCGCACGTGTCATTTTTCTTCCCAGGACTGCAGTTGCAGAGTGAGTCAGTAGATCCAGCTCCATGCTGAAACTACACTTCCCTACATGCACTGCTCTATTCTGTGATCTGGTACAGCATTCCACCATCCTCTCACTTCCTTCTCTAGTTCATCTCGCTATAACATGCCGCCCAAAAGTAGTATGCTCCTGATGAGTTCTCCTGTAAATTTGGCCTGTAGATAGGATATCATTAGAGCTGGATCACTGCCGATCACATAGTGTAACCAGAGTGAAGTACAGGAACAGGGTACATGTTATCATTTAAGTCAACTACAAAGATGGTATTCTGGGACCGTGGGTTCATTGGCACATAAAAGTTTGATCTGAAGACCAGAGTAGAGCAAAAAGATAACCAGGACTCTGGCACAACAGCCACGTGGCCCATCCATGGTGCCCAGAGCCCTGTGAATCTCCTACTTTCCGGCAACACCAATGCCTCTTCTGGTTAGTACACAGGGTGCGTCGTAGGATGAGGTTCACAGGGTGCTGGTCTCCCAGCCATGGACTAGCATGCTGGGCCAGGATCCTGTAACTCTACCACAATATAAAATGACTTGTGAATATGATATTTCACTCCTGTAGGTTACATAATGACAATATACAGTGACCATACAGTATGACCACCTGGAGCTGTCTGATATACATACCATTTTACAGGTGAACATTTTGCCAATAAGATATTCTTTCGATTGTTTTTGAAATACCAGTGGCACTCGATATGCCATCATGGTGAGTGTTTTACATAGCAAAATGGAGCAAGATGCAGAAAAAGGAACATTCATACAGGCTTGCTAGGCTGGATAATGTGTTTTCAAGCGTACTAATATGCTTTCTGACTAATTCTCCCACTTTAAACACAATTACACATAGTTTTCTTTCTTCTATCTTAATCCCTGCCATCTGGACCCCATAAAATGTGAGTGGAGAGCAGAGGCTAACCTATTCTGTACTAAACAGCAAAACATATCTATCTATCTCATAACTAGAATATATAAATATGTATGTAAAAGAATACTATAAGCTAATATAGCATGTGTTCAGATTTAGCATACATTTATCAGGGTAATACAATTTACAATGATAAACCCTTTTAATACTCAGTTCTATTAATATGGAAAACAAAGTAGTGCATAATCACTAAAATTGTCTTAAAAGTAGTGATCATAAAATTAGTTGCACCAAGTGTACACAGTGGCCCATACTGGGCAATCTATTTAGATTGTCGTGGGGGAAAGTCATCTACTTACCTCCTGTATCTAATCTACCTTTACTTCACCTCCTGGTTGGCTTAGAAGTTACTTTAGACCATTTTATTTACTTAGAACTCAAAAAGGAGTATCAAAATATATGTTATTCTATCGTAGAATATGAGATTGATGACGTCCATTCTTCCATATTATGCTTTTAATGGCCATCAATCACTGGGCTTCCTATATGTTTGTTCTGTGTAAAGACAGCTGAGGAATTATTTGGTGACGTAAAACAACCAAGAAGTTTTGCAAAACACAATAAATAGAAACATTCAGTAACATTCAGGTTGGGTCTCTGGCCAAAGCACATTTTCCGTATTCTGAGTGGGCTGAAGATAAAAACACTGACCTTTGTAAAAAAAAAAAAAAAATGCACTGGTGTATTTATAAACCACAGATCAAGGATTCTGGAAAGAGAGCCATATTTGAATAACAAACTCAAAAAAATGCAAGTTACATATAAGCCTACAGAAAAAATAAAAAAGGAACGGATCTAATAAAAATCAATAGTTTCATTCATTGTGCATATTAAATGCTTATTAACCAGTACATGAATACACTTGGAGAACACGGGAGGGGGGTATCACTTCCAGCTTTTTTTCTGGTCTGATTCAGATAATACTCTAATATTTGACAATATGAGAATACTGTAAATCAGTGTTGTCCACCTTCCTGATTCGTGTCCACTAATGACAGGTTTTACACAGCACGATCCTGGCTGTCACACGATCATGTAAGCTGCTCAGCGGTCATTTTATTGCCACAATTCACGCAGAACAGAACAATCATTACATACAATCGTTCTGTGCCCATACAATATCGCTTTATCAGCAGCACATCACATATTTACACGGGATGATGTGCTGCCGAGAATCAAGACTTTTAAGCCAGCCACCTTTGCTTTCCAACTATATCCGCCCTCGGATTCCTTGATTGACAGTTCTGGTGTTAGGGTGTGTGCACACGTTGCGGATTCTGCTGCGGTGTACAGTACCATTATAATCAATGAATGATGAAAAACGCTGTGCACATGCTGTGTATTTTTCCACGCGGATTAGCTGCGGATTTAAATCCGCAGCATGTCAATTCTTTGTTGTGAGGATTTCGCAGCGGTTTGACACCTGCTCCATTATAGGAATCCGCAGGTGTCAAAACGCAGGGGAGATCCGCACAAAATCTACACAAAATACACAGTTAAATCCGCAAGTAATACACAGGTCATTTTACCTGCAGATTCAGCCAAATTCGCGTGGAAAAATCCGCACCATGTGCACATACCCTTAGAGGGGCGCAAGGAGGATAGCAATAGATGGAAACCAAGAACGTGGGAAGGTGCACTGAACTGTTTGGCCATGCCAAGGGTGCACAGAGCCGCTGTGCTTGGTTTGAACAGTCAGGACTCCCTTTAATATTTCTATCTGCTTCTGCTTTGTAACAAACAAAAGTAATTTTTTACAAAAAAATTCAGGCACAGGGTTACCGTACATTATTTTTCCATATCATCAGTATTTGTATACTTGTCCAATATTGTTACATAGTCTTTATAAGAACAATATTATATGATGTCTTGGTTCCTCTGTAAACACAAATATCACGCATAGGACAAAAAAATTACCATCCTGAATACATTTTATCATAAGTAAATCTATAGTCTTCAACTGTTTGGATGCAGTCTCTCCCACTGACATTTAACTGAGAACATAAGAATGTTTCTGAAGTGGAACGATGATTCATAGTTGGGGGAATATGACAATGACATGATGCTTCAGATTCTGAAAACTGTGTGAATAGCTGTCATTCAACCAATGCTTGCCAACAAGTGGCCACATTCTGGCTGAGGATCAATTAATGGCCAAGTGTTTACCAGAAAGACTTAGCTGCCGCGCTTGTCACAGATTCACAGGAGGGTCAGCAGTAAATGCTTCTATTATGATCAGAACAAACTGTCCTAACAGAGCCGGCCCCGCTTCTATGCTTGTAACCCGAGGGTAAAAGAAAACAGAATACAAAGAACAGCTGATATAGTCAGTCTCTGGGGTGCAAGGCAGTTCACAATGATATAATACATGGAAAAAGACAGCTTTGTCCCTAGGAACGGTATCTTTGAGAACATACATAGAAACGAGGAACAGATTCGGATGCCAAGATTTGTCCGCTGATAAAATGTAATCTTATGTTTTACGCATTGATAAGTGTGTATAGAATAGTGCTATATTGTGCCTCATGTAATGAGCCAGACCTCAATGAACAGATTTTTCCGACCTCTGAATGGAGTGTGGTTTTGAATGGAGGTTGAGGTCTCTCCCCCATCCTATTTTTTGTAATAGTCCCATTGATTAGGACCTTTTATATAGTACAGGTATCTACTGTACAACTTATGTACAGTTTAGTACTGTCAATATCACAGTATCTGAGCTGCTTAAGTCCCATGCCAAGAACACACATTGTGTTTAGCAAAAATCTGTTTCTCGGAGAGATTAAAGGAATCTGTCATCAGGATTTTGCCAAGTCATCAGAGAGCAGCATAATGTAGGAAAAGAGACCCTGATCCCAACGGTGTATCACTTAGTTTACTGGGTGCAGCAGTTGTGATACAATCAGAGTTTTGAGATGTAGCATGTAGCAGAGCTGAAATAGCTAACCCCACCCACATCCAAGCTTTCTGAGTACATTATCTATTGACAACAAGCTGCTAATCAGAGGAGGGGGCGTGGTCGGACCAGTGCACACATGAGCTGTAGTCCAGGCAGGGATGATCTTCTGCTGATAAAATACTGTCAGTAACACATTGCTGAAATCAGTGTCTCAGTCCCTACCTCATGCTGCCGTCAGATTCCATAGCAAAAATCTGCTGACGGATTCTATTTAATGGGACTATTTTTGCATCACTGTACACATTCGAACAAATATTGCCAATCAGGTCATCCAGGGGCAAATGACCAGTGCAACAGATTAGAAAGCAGAGGACACCCGTCCCTATTACAGGAGCACGAGTACTGCTAGGTTTAGCATCAAGACATAACATAGAAGACATAGCAAATCTAGTACAACATGATGCTTGCGCTTGGTTTTGTGATGTCTGAGCGTATTGCCATGGTTACTGTATAATACAGTAGACATCCGCTCTTTACAAATATGGTTTCTGATTATTAATGACCACCCAGTCTCACAGACACTGCTGTAATAGTTACCGCTGTACAGTCTGCACTGGAGCCTGCTTTATCTGCTCCGTTCACTACAAGTCTGATTCAGCCTGATGCTTTTATCCATGAAGATGCTGCTTTGCCCTTGGTCGGTGACCGAATCTCCTCAGCGCTTTCTCTCACATCATACTGTTATTTCGCTGTGGCCCTTTTATCACCTTTTTCTAGTGTTTTTTCCTCACATCATTTCTCAGCCATTACATATTTGACTCATTGTAGCATATAATCAAGGACGACCTTGATGGAGGTTTCCTTTAGGACCTTCCGCACCATAATTATATTCTGTAATACTCATTTATTAGTGAATGCCTGAACTCTAAAACTATATGAAATAGAGTGAGACAGATATATGGAGCGCCAGGCTGACAGGTCTCAGGGCGCTGGTACTAGTAATCCGATGCTGCTCCTGTCAGGTGCCTCTAGAGAGGATATAAACGTGGGAGCAGGGTAACCCGATCGATCGCAGGGGAGCGCAAAGGAAAGGGAGAAGCTTGAAAGGTTTTCTTCTTTATTAAATTCCACTACGCGTTTCAAGTTGCTACCTGATGAAGATGGAGGTAATCCGTTGGAACGCGTAGTGGAACTTAATAAAGAAGAAAACCTTTCAAGCTTCTCCCTTTCCTTTGCGCTCCCCTGCGATTGGGTTACCCTGCTCCCATGAACTCTAAAACTGGCCTTACTCCTCAGATAGCTTTTGTTCAACTTCTCTGTGACTCAGGGAGCTATGTGTGAGCTCATACCGTATATTGGGAGTTACGCGCGGGCTCATACTGTATATAGGGAGCTATGGCTGGGCTCATACTGTATATAGGGAGCTATGTGTGGGCTCATACTGTATATAGGGAGCTATGTGAGCTCAAACCGTATATTGGGAGTTACGCACGGGCTCATACTGTATATAGGGAGCTATGTGCAGGCTCATACTGTATATAGGGAGCTATGTGTGGGCTCATACCGTATATAGGGAGCTATGTGAGCTCAAACCGTATATTGGGAGTTACGCGCGGGCTCATACTGTATATAGGGAGCTATGTGTGGGCTCATACTTTGTGTAGGGAGCAATGTGTGGGCTCATACCGTATATTGGGAGTTACGCACGGGCTCATACTATATATAGGGAGCTATGTCTGGGCTCCTACTTTGTGTAGGGAGCAATGTGTGGGCTCATACCGTATACTGGGAGTTACGCACGGGCTCATACTGTATATAGGGAGCCATGTGTGGGCTCATACTTTGTGTAGGGAGCTATGTGTGAGCTCATACCGTATATTGGGAGTTACGCACGGGCTCATACTGTATATAGGGAGCTATGTGTGGGCTCATACTTTGTGTAGGGAGTAATGTGTGGGCTCATACCGTATATTGGGAGTTACGCGCGGGCTCATACTGTATATAGGGAGCTATGTGTGGGCTCATACTTTGTGTAGAGAGTAATGTGTGGGCTCATACCGTATATTGGGAGTTACGCGCAGTCTCATACTGTATATAGGGAGCTATGTGTGGGCTCATACTTTGTGTAGAGAGTAATGTGTGGGCTCATACCGTATATTGGGAGTTACGCGCGGGCTCATACTGTATATAGGGAGCCATGTGTGGGCTCATACTGTATATAGGGAGCTATGTGTGAGCTCAAACCGTATATTGGGAGTTACGCACGGGCTCATACTGTATATAGGGAGCTATGTGTGGGCTCATACTTTGTGTAGGGAGCAATGTGTGGGCTCATACCTTATATTGGGAGTTACGCACGGGCTCATACTGTATATAGGGAGCCATGTGTGGGCTCATACTTTGTGTAGGGAGTAATGTGTGGGCTCATACCGTATATTGGGAGTTACGCGCGGGCTCATACTGTATATAGGGAGCTATGTGTGGGCTCCTACTTTGTGTAGGGAGTAATGTGTGGGCTCATACCGTATATTGGGAGTTACGCGCAGTCTCATACTGTATATAGGGAGCTATGTGTGGGCTCATACTTTGTGTAGAGAGTAATGTGTGGGCTCATACCGTATATTGGGAGTTACGCGCGGGCTCATACTGTATATAGGGAGCTATGTGTGGGCTCATACTTTGTGTAGGGAGTAATTTGTGGGCTCATACCGTATATTGGGAGTTACGCACGGGCTCATAATGTATATAGGGAGCTATGTGAGGGTTCATACTTTGTGTAGGGAGTAATGAGTGAGCTCATACTGTATATAGGGAGCTATGTGCAGGCTCATACTGTATATAGGGAGCTATATGTGGGCTCATATGGTATATAGGGAGCTATGTGTGGGCTCATACTGTATATAGGGAGCTATGTGCGGGCTAATTTTGTATATAGGTAGCTATGTGCGGGCTCATATTGTATATAGGGAGCTATGTGCGGGCTCATATTGTATATAGGGAGCTATGTGCGGGCTCATATTGCATATAGGGGAGCTATATGTGGGCTCATATGGTATATAGGGAGCTATGTGTGGGCTCATACTGTATATAGGGAGCTATGTGCGGGCTAATTTTGTATATAGGGAGCTATGTGCGGGCTCATATTGTATATAGGGAGCTATGTGCGGGCTAATATTGCATATAGGGGAGCTATGTGCGGGCTCAAACCGTATATATGGAGCTATATGCGGGCTCATACGGTATATAGGGAGCTATGTGCGGGCTCATACTGTATATAGGGAGGTAAGTGCAGGCTCATTGTATATAGGGAGCTATGTGCGAGCTCATATTGTATATAGGGAGCTATGTGGGAGCTCATATTGTATATCGGGAGCTATGTGCGGGCTCATACGGTATATAGGGGGCTATGTGCAGGCTCAAACTTTATATAGGGAGCTACGTGCGGACTTACTGTATGTAGGGGGCTGTGTGTGGGCTCATACTGTATGTACGGGACTATGTGGGGGCTCATACTGTATACAGGGGGCTATGTGCAGACTCATACTGTATGTAGGGGCCATGTGTGGGCTCATACTGTATATAGGGAGCTATGTGTGGGCTCATACTGTATATAGGGAGCTATGTGAGCTCAAACCGTATATTGGGAGTTACGCACGGGCTCATACTGTATATAGGGAGCTATGTGCAGGCTCATACTGTATATAGGGAGCTATGTGTGGGCTCATACCGTATATAGGGAGCTATGTGAGCTCAAACCGTATATTGGGAGTTACGCGCGGGCTCATACTGTATATAGGGAGCTATGTGTGGGCTCATACTTTGTGTAGGGAGCAATGTGTGGGCTCATACCGTATATTGGGAGTTACGCACGGGCTCATACTATATATAGGGAGCTATGTCTGGGCTCCTACTTTGTGTAGGGAGCAATGTGTGGGCTCATACCGTATACTGGGAGTTACGCACGGGCTCATACTGTATATAGGGAGCCATGTGTGGGCTCATACTTTGTGTAGGGAGCTATGTGTGAGCTCATACCGTATATTGGGAGTTACGCACGGGCTCATACTGTATATAGGGAGCTATGTGTGGGCTCATACTTTGTGTAGGGAGTAATGTGTGGGCTCATACCGTATATTGGGAGTTACGCGCGGGCTCATACTGTATATAGGGAGCTATGTGTGGGCTCATACTTTGTGTAGAGAGTAATGTGTGGGCTCATACCGTATATTGGGAGTTACGCGCAGTCTCATACTGTATATAGGGAGCTATGTGTGGGCTCATACTTTGTGTAGAGAGTAATGTGTGGGCTCATACCGTATATTGGGAGTTACGCGCGGGCTCATACTGTATATAGGGAGCCATGTGTGGGCTCATACTGTATATAGGGAGCTATGTGTGAGCTCAAACCGTATATTGGGAGTTACGCACGGGCTCATACTGTATATAGGGAGCTATGTGTGGGCTCATACTTTGTGTAGGGAGCAATGTGTGGGCTCATACCTTATATTGGGAGTTACGCACGGGCTCATACTGTATATAGGGAGCCATGTGTGGGCTCATACTTTGTGTAGGGAGTAATGTGTGGGCTCATACCGTATATTGGGAGTTACGCGCGGGCTCATACTGTATATAGGGAGCTATGTGTGGGCTCCTACTTTGTGTAGGGAGTAATGTGTGGGCTCATACCGTATATTGGGAGTTACGCGCAGTCTCATACTGTATATAGGGAGCTATGTGTGGGCTCATACTTTGTGTAGAGAGTAATGTGTGGGCTCATACCGTATATTGGGAGTTACGCGCGGGCTCATACTGTATATAGGGAGCTATGTGTGGGCTCATACTTTGTGTAGGGAGTAATTTGTGGGCTCATACCGTATATTGGGAGTTACGCACGGGCTCATAATGTATATAGGGAGCTATGTGAGGGTTCATACTTTGTGTAGGGAGTAATGAGTGAGCTCATACTGTATATAGGGAGCTATGTGCAGGCTCATACTGTATATAGGGAGCTATATGTGGGCTCATATGGTATATAGGGAGCTATGTGTGGGCTCATACTGTATATAGGGAGCTATGTGCGGGCTAATTTTGTATATAGGTAGCTATGTGCGGGCTCATATTGTATATAGGGAGCTATGTGCGGGCTCATATTGTATATAGGGAGCTATGTGCGGGCTCATATTGCATATAGGGGAGCTATATGTGGGCTCATATGGTATATAGGGAGCTATGTGTGGGCTCATACTGTATATAGGGAGCTATGTGCGGGCTAATTTTGTATATAGGGAGCTATGTGCGGGCTCATATTGTATATAGGGAGCTATGTGCGGGCTAATATTGCATATAGGGGAGCTATGTGCGGGCTCAAACCGTATATATGGAGCTATATGCGGGCTCATACGGTATATAGGGAGCTATGTGCGGGCTCATACTGTATATAGGGAGGTAAGTGCAGGCTCATTGTATATAGGGAGCTATGTGCGAGCTCATATTGTATATAGGGAGCTCATATTGTATATCGGGAGCTATGTGCGGGCTCATACGGTATATAGGGGGCTATGTGCAGGCTCAAACTTTATATAGGGAGCTACGTGCGGACTTACTGTATGTAGGGGGCTGTGTGTGGGCTCATACTGTATGTACGGGACTATGTGGGGGCTCATACTGTATACAGGGGGCTATGTGCAGACTCATACTGTATGTAGGGGCCATGTGTGGGCTCATACTGTATTTGAGGGGCTATGCAAACCCATACTGTATGTATGGGGCTGTACGGAGGCTCATACTGTAAATAGGGTCTTTGTGGGGGCATATTGCCTGGGCGCTGTTATCCTTACTGTAGTATGGCTTATGGTCTCCTTTTCTTGTCCAGATTGGAGGAATTCCCTGATGAACCCCTGAATGACCAAAAGATGGGGGAAACGTGTGGGAAAAAGATGCCATTAAGCTAAGTACACAACTGTTCAGGCCATATAGGGTGTGCAATTGTGCAAGTTCTCCCACTTAAAAAGATGAGAGAGGCCTGTAATTGACATCATAAGTATTAATGGATTCCCAGTTCTGAGGCTCAGCAATGGAGAGATGCATCCTAGCCCAGCTAGTGGAACTAATGTCATATATTCAGGCTCCCTATTGAGGCGCTGGGAAGTAGAAGACAAACTGCTGAGACCATGTGAGCAGGCGGGAGTGTTGACAAGGGGCTGTCAGAAGGAAATATTACACTCATGGAGTGTGACGGATGATTAACCACTTCCTGCTGGCCTAAATTATCGCCCGATTTGTACTGAGCAGTAGCTGTAAAAGTCCGTCTGGGGCTAGGTGCAAACTACGCTTGGTCTGAAAACTTGACAGTATAAGCTTGAGACAAATAGATTCTGTCTGTCAAATCAAGTCTTCAATTTCAGTTTTAAGGGGGAGTTAAATATTGTTTTGCCTTTTTTTTTATCTAGAAAAAGATCTAAATCTACTATGGATGCTAGAGATAGATAGATAGATAGATAGATAGATAGATAGATAGATAGATAGATAGATAGATAGATAGATAGATAGATAGATATGTAGTTAACTTACATTAAAATAAGCATCACTTAAAGGGAATCTGTCACCCCTTTTTTTCGAATATGAGCTGCCGGCACCGCCATCAGGGGCTTATCTACAGCATTCTGTAATGCTGTAGATAAGCCTCCGATATAACCTGAAAGAGGAAAATAAAGAGTTAGGCTGTGTGCACACGCTGCGGATTATGTGCGGATTCATCCGCGCGGATTTTGTAAAATCCGCAGGTGAAACCGCAGGTCAAAAGACCTGCGGTTTTACCTGCGGATTGCTCTGCGGTTTTGCCCTGCGGTTTTTCATCTCCTCAATGGAGGAGATGGCAAACCGCAGGAGAATCCGCAGAAAGAATTGACATGTCAATTCTTTCTGCGGATTGAAAACCGCAGATAATCCGCGCGGAAAATTCCGCACCGTCTGCACTGCGGTTTTTGATTCCCATAGGGAATCATGGTACTGTACACCGCAGCAAAAACTGCTGCGGGTCCGCAGCGGCCGGAACCGCAGCAAAATCCGCAGCGTGTGCACACAGCCTTAGATTATACTCACAGGGGGGGCGTTAAGGTCCGACGGGTGTCGCGGTCCAGTCCGGCACCTCCCATCTTCATACGATGCCGTCCTCTTCTGTTGAGGGCAGAGCAGAATCTTGCAGTGCACAGGCGCCGGACCTCTCTGACCTCTCCCGGCGCCTGCGCACTGCAGGACTCTGCTCTGCCCTCAACAAGGCAGAGCAGTGCGCCTGCGCCGGAGCCACAACAGGAAGGAAAGAAGAGGACGGCATCGTATGAAGATGGGAGGTGCCGGACCGCAACACCCATTGGACCCGGAACGGACGTCGGGGTGAGTATAATCTAACTCATTGTTCTTCTCTTTCAGGTTACATGTAGATAAGCCCCGATGTCGGAGCCGGCAGCTCATATTCCAAAAAAGGGGTGACAGAATGTTAGGCATCGGATTTCTGTCGCTGCACAACGAGAATCCCGAGCCTTACTTCCGGCGGTCTCCCATTCCTCTCTAGCTGCAGAGGAGCTTGCTCAGCAAACTCGTCGGTCCCGGCGCTCTGCCCAGACCAGCTCCATGGGTTTGCTTGCTGCTGCCACCTCTGGCACAGCAATGGCAATGCATGCTGCTCAGCAGCGAGATTCTCCAGGGACTAAGTCCTCATGTCGGGCCACTGAGCATGCCCGTGGAGTGATCTCCCATTGGAGATCGAAGGTCACGTGCTCAGGCCTGCTCGTGTTCGGATTGGCCCATCCGAGAAGCCAGGAATGTCCCGGACGCTCGCGGCTATAAAAGGTTTGCATGGCCACTCGGCCATGCGCTAGGGTAGCCAGTATTTTCTGACTGTAAGGAGTGAGTGATGGATGCACGTATGAATGTCTCAGGTGACTAACTCATTATGAAACCCCAACCCTCGGTATGCATATGCTGTGCAGCCTAGCCTGCTAGCACCCAGGCTTAGGCGTAGGTAGGACAGAGTTGAGTCAGATATTAGTCACTATAAGTGACTCGGCATGCCACAGAGCAAGTGCTCCGCACTCCTTAGCCAGCGTCTATAGCGGCGTTCGTGGCAACGCTGCCGCGCGCTCAGTGGCCTAGAAGGACTCTAACCCCGTGCCTTGGGGTGGAGTTCTGTGGCTGTTTGCTGTGCGCTCTGTGGCCGGGCTCTGGCATTCACTTTCAAGCGGCTGTGCGGTTATGTGAAGTAACAGAATCCGCTCCTGTTCACACTGGGTGACGTAACCCACGCGTGACTGTTTTCACGCCGCTCTTCTCATCCGCCATTACCTAGCAGCAGTGTACCACCTCTGCACGGTGGACCCCGGGCTGCGAACGCACTCTCTACTATTTTATAATCTGGTGCGTTCCGCCAGCCCTAACACAGATTCCCTTTAAAGGAATTATCTAAACGTAATATGCAGAAAATAATAAAAGAAAAACGTATTACTCTCCTGGTAAAGGGAATCTGTCACCTGGTTCTGGCCGCCTAATCTGGGAGCAGCATAATGTACAGACAAGGATTATGACTCCAGTGATGTTTCACTTATTGGGTTGCTTGATGTAGTTTTGTTAAAATCACAGGAGATTATCACTAGAGGACAAATAAAACTGCTGCCATGTAGTAGTCCTTCATATTCATGAGCTCTGTATACCCTGCCCCCACCACTGACTGGCAGCTTTCTGCTTATGCACAGTGTACACAGGAAGCTGCCAATCAGTGATGTGGGTGGGCCTATACAGAGCTCAGCATTCAGAGAACTGGAGAGAAAACTGTAGCAAGCAGCCCAGTAAGCGACACATTGCTTGATTTAGGGTCTCTCCACATATTGGATGCCACCAATATGTGGCTGAAAAGGTGATGCCAGTAAGTATGGAATGTAAATGGAGATGCTCATTAACAGTTTAGATTTAAGATGTGAAAAATGTGTTTTTCTTCTGTTTTATAGCATATTTTGCTGAAAATTTACGGTACAATTACCATACACAAAAATAAAGCTTTGCAAGTAATCTTACTAGACTATGTATTAGATATATAATATACACTAGTGAGGAATCGTTACCAACATTTCGCTTGTACGGCACTGATGGCTGACATCAGAACTTATTGATATATAGCATGGCATACTGTTACTGTTGCCAGGACACAATACTGGGGTATCTGTACTATTTCCCTACAGAAGAGGGACTTTCATGAATAACTCTCTGTTCACAAATACAAACAGAATGAATATATGCTGTAGTGCTTGGAACACTACTGTCTACAAAGTAGTCCTTGAGAGGAAAGGAAAAAGGGCAAATCAAGAGGGTTCACCTGTTTTTCTTGCCCTACACTGGAAATTTTGAGTCAATAGAACATAATCTGACCTTCAGATCAAGTACTGGGAATGCATTTTGCTTCGGCGGACCACTCATGTACGTTCATTATAGGGCATGCCCATTGATTTCATTGGCTTCGTCCATGGATTTCATTATTATAAATAACTAGCTGAAAAGCCCGGTGCTGCCCGGGCAGAGTAACTAATAAATATAACAAATTATAATGATTATATCTATATATATAAACCTGAGTGTATAGCCCCGCCCACTCCACATAGCCACATTATTATTATTATGCATTTATATAGCGCCATTTATTCCATGGTGCTGTCATGATCCCAGTGCAGGTTTTTGAGCGGCACACCAGGGGTTAATGTCTGGAGCTCTGTGCAGGTTTTGACCTGCACACTTGGGGTTAATGATTGTGGCCTCTTTCTGGTTCTGGGAGAGCTTCATAAACCCATGGGTAGCTTCAATCCCTGCCAGTTATACTTTTGCCTTTGGCCTAGTGTGCTGACCCCTGTGTGCCTGTTTGTTGCTATAGCTTGTTTATATGGTTCTGACCCGGCTCTGTTTCCCGTTGTGAGTTTGCCTGTTGATTTTGTACTGCGTTATTATCTGTGTATGACTCATTGCCTGTGACCTGACTACTCTCTGCTCGCCCCTTTGGTACCTTGCAGCTCTCTCTGTGTATGACTCATTGGCTACGTCCTGACTATTCTCCCTGTCTATGCCCCTTGGTAACTTTGTCTCGCAGTTACTCTGCTAGGAATTATCTTGCAGCTCCTAGCTCTGTGGAGTTTAGGCCACGCCCCTAGCAGTCACGTGCTTCAGGTCCTGCGGCTCTGAAGTACGCATCTATTCGGTTGCTGCCCACTCCACAGGTAGCTTTGAGCACGCTTTCGCTTACTCGGGGCACGCGCACTGGCTCAGTGAGCAAGTTCAGTGCGGTGTCTCTGACAGGCGCTTTACATGTGAAAAGGGGAAATATAGACAAGTATAATAAACATGTGTAAGACAAGGGACACACAAGTAGAGGGGACCCTGTGCGTGAGGGCTCACAGTCTACAGGGATGGGTGTGGATACAGTAGGAGAGGGTAGAGCAGGTCGTGCGGTGGTTCAGTAGACCGAGGATGATTGCAGGCTGTAGGCTTGTCGGAACAGGTGGGTCTTCAGGTTCTTCTTGAAAGTTTCTGTTGATGGTGAGAATCTGATGTGTTGCGGCAGAGTTCCACAGTATGGGGGAAGCACGGGAGAAGTCTTGTATGCGGTTGTGGGAAGAAGAGATATCCCACATCATACCGTCAGCCAGAGCTACTGGACTACTACCCCTAATATCCCACATCGTCCCGTCAGTCAGAGTCACCGGACTACTACCTATAATATCCCACATCATCCCATCAGCCAGAGACACCGGACTACTACCCCTAATATCCCACATCATCCCATCAGCCTGGGGTCAGAACCAGAGCGCTGAGTGGAACGGTCCTAACTTCCATACCGGGGATCCCTTTAAGAGAGCCTGGGGTCAGAACCAAAGCGTTGGATGGATTTGCCCTGACTTCCATAGTGGGGATCCCTTTAATAGAAGCCTGGGGTCAGAATCAGAGCGCTGAGGGATTTTCCCTAACTTCCATACCGGAGATCTCTTTAAGAGGGAAGATGTGCCTAATGGATGGAGGATGTGTGATAGGTATATGGGCAGAGAGGGGGGATTCATTTCTGTCATGTGCTCTCTGCTCCTTTCTGGGGGACAGACAATGGCTGGGAGTTTATGTTCCCAGGGATGCTAGATTTCTCCCACCATGTCCGTGCCTGCTGAGGTGTTGTCGAGTAGGAAAACTGTTGCGGATAGCAACCAATCATAGCTCAGTTTCTTTTAAACAGCTCTGGTGAAATGAAAGATGCTTCGCGATTGGCTGGTGATACACAAGCACATACATTCAAATATATATATATATATATATATATATATATATATATATATATATATATATATCTGATATGTTTCAGATTCTAATTGTTATCCTAAATGACAGGGCAGGGCAAACCTCTATAAACATTTAGCCACATAGAAGAAAAGACAGGATGTGATAAAGGGGGCTTGGATACTGTAATATAGGAAAAAAGAGGGAGGGGATGATTTGGTGGACAGGGCTCTGCTACCCCAGTAGGGTCTACTCATAGTGCAAACCCTAAAACAGAGACTACATTCATACCATTAATGTCAATCATAGGCACAATGCCAAAGAGCATCATAAAGAGTGACGGTGGGAGTGTAACAGCTCTAAAGACCTTCACAGTAGATGTACAGTACATGTGGATAAATATTTAATCAGGATTTACCATTGTCTATATACAATGTATGGATGTAAAAGTAAGAGAATGTGGTTAACGTAAGAAGGGTCTAGTACTTTATTACCATTTCCAAAAGCGCTTGGTCACATTGCTTAGTGCTTGCTATCAGAAAGGAAGCTTCAGATCACTCTCTTGCCAGGTTCTAAGCCAAGGGCTAAAGCACTAATACTACATACATTTCTGTCTGCCAAATGTTCAGCCGAAAGCTACACATCTCCTGACTTATCCATACACAGGAGCACTCGCCTCGCCCGAGCGCTCATGTTCTCTAGGAGAGACCTACTGCCAGGCTCCTATGGCGACGAAAACAAAAAGCATCAGGCATTGGAAACAAGTATTTAGGATCCTTCTCTCCCTTGATATCATATGACAGGGAAGAGATTTAAAGGTCCGATACCAGTGTCGGACTGGGGAACCAAAGGCCCACCAGTAACATTGATTTTGGGTGGCCCACTTTTCACCTGCGTACAAATATCACACTACCCTCAGTCACAAATTTACCTATATCTCTATATGATAATATACTGGGTAGACTGGTTAATGAATGATCAGACACTGATTTTTTTCTGTATAGAGTGAATCAAGTGAATTATGCCAAGTACTGTCCATACAGTGGGGTTGGTGGCCCCGATGTGCACAGGGGTCCACCGGGGGATTCCCCGGTTCCTCTATGGGCCAGTCCGAGCTTTCCTCATACACAACAGACTGTCAGTCAATATCAGAATGTGTACTTGTGGGATGAGCCCTTTAAAAACACTCTTTTTAGATCGAAATACAGAGACTTCAATGTCAATTACAACTATTTTTTAGTTAAAGCATTGGGTCATCATCCCACACTATAGAAACATTCAGGAGAAACTATCTTCGCAGAAAAATGATTATTCACTGCCAATGACAGCAACAGTGACTCCAACTATAAAATACATAATTCACATATATAATCTAGGTGTTGGACTACAGGTATATGGGATGTCTATATAGGTAGAGATTTTCATGTATTCTGTTTCCCCAATATCTTCTGACCATGTATGAAATTATATATACATCTGTATAATCCTCCGCCATATGCTAATAGGCTTGGTCCAGTCCGAGGGGTGTCACTCGTCTGTGTTCGGAACGTCTTCTGTCATCGCAATTGCTTGCCCTCCTGCCTTGATTGACATGGCTGTCATCGTCTGCGTCATCCAAGCTGTTCAACACTTGCGCCTGCACAGTAGAAAAGAGGAGCTGCGCAGGCACAACAGAGTCTGTGTGGGTCATAAGAAATGCCAATCAAGGCACGAGGGCGAGCGATTGCAGGGACAGAGGAAGAGCACAGAAAGATACACTCATCTAACCAGACCACACCGATCAGTATATGGCAGGGGACGATTATATAAGGTGTTTTCTTAGATCTGCTGGGGATTAGCATATGGCTTGGTCCAGTCCAATGGGTGGTGGTCATCGTTTCTTTGACCCCGCAATTAATGGCTCTCCGTCATTGGTTGATAATTCTACTATCGTGCCTGCACAGTATAGAACAAGGGCTGCGCAGGCGCCACAGACTCTGGGGATGTCAATCATGTCAAGGGAGCCAGGAGGACCAGAAATGTGGAGACAGAGGAAGTGCTGAGCACAGAACTGTCACATGCATGAGACTGACCACACCAATTACCATACAGCGGAAGGATTATAAAAGGTACTTTCTTAGATATGCGGGCGAGTGGGGCACTTATGGACAGGTTGCTGGAGTGCAGTTCAAGATGACTTTAAGGTGGCGGATTTAGGTTATATATGGAAAATTTGGTGACAGGGTCCCTTTAAGGCTGGATAGTATATTATGAAGTAGGGTGTACAAAATTGGTTTTAGGGAAAAACTAAATACAAAATCTCACCATATTTTATATGATGGTGTGACTGCCCACAAAAAAAAGCCAAAAAAAAGTATTTACAGGGAACTTGTCACAAAACAACGCTAATAACCTACAGATATGGGGTTAATCTGCAGGTTAAGAGCCTCCCTGGCATCATTCGGTTTCAGTCACGGGGGCCTTGCCAGCGCTGGTACAGTCACTGCTCTGAGTATACAGAGCGACGGCTGTAACTGCACCCTCGACCCTCACTGACAACCGGCCCTAATCCAGAGTCAGTGTCGGTCATATTATCCCCAGTCACATTTATTCTGGCGACAGGTTCCCTTTAAAATGCATGTGATGCAAATCCCAAATACAATTCTATGAACGTATGAAAACATAGAATCCCCCCCGCAAAGCAGGATTTGATTGTATGTGCCGATGAGGCCATTGACTATAATGATGCCGACAGAGTCAATGTGAACGCTGCTGTGCACCATTTTTGGGCGTATATGCCTACTGGAGGAGGCCAATAGGAGAATATGGCCACAAATTATGCACATCAGAGCACCCGCTGACTGTCAGCACCATTATAGTCAATGCCCCCATTGGAGCATACCATTTTGCGGGGGGGTTGGATGCAAGCCCTGACTGGACCACTGAACGTGGGACAAAGTGCAGTCTGAAAGCACCCCACGTGGCTCAGACATTTCCCTGCTCCTCTTCCTCACTGGCTGCAGCAGGAGCCTCTCCCTCTGCCCTGACTACAGTAGGACAAGACTGGTAACCCCCTGCCCTGCCTAACACCCCTAAACCATTCCCAGGCAGAAAATGGAATAGATCAGCAGAAGATTAACCCATGTGTTCCTTGCAGGATTTCACAAATACTGTCTGTTTTAGAAAACGCAGAAGACCCTTCAGACTGAAAAGCAGCAAGGCTCGGGGGGGATCAAGCCTACCTAGTGCTTACTTTTATCACAAAATTTTATGGTTAGAGATCTTTTGAGTGATGTCTAAATGATTACCGTATTCTTTTAAGGATACATCATCAATTACATGAGGCCAGCGCAGTCTTACGAGGCCTAACACAGAATTGTTCCATCAGTCATTGGCACACATTATTAAGTCCCCGGTGATCATCTAATTAGGAGGAAAGTGTGCTTCTCAACAGCGTCCCGCTGGCAGCAAAGAAAGAGAAAGCATTCATCACAAGTGCAACTAAAGTATGACGACAAGCCAACCACTGTTCCTTATGAGGACGACAATATTTGGTCTGACAGTAAAATAAAGTCAAAACACATCTCACAATCATCAGGATAAAAAAGAAATGATAATAGCATTATACATTATCTAGATAAAATATGCCGTGAGATAAATGGATGCAATGAATATTACAACCATGCCAGCACCAATATACATCTACCACCTGATGGTAAAAAGCAAACATCCACCATCCAAATAGGTGCCATTTCACATTTTGTTAATTTTTCAAAAAAATTTAGAGATGATTAAAATATCTTACATAAAATCCTCAATACTAATCTAAATGTACAGTGATAACAGAAGCAACATCACGTCCGGAACAACAACCATCGACAAAGCCGTATGTGTGTGGCAGTAATCCAAGCAAGAGCAATCAATGGGGCCCATAATAACGGAGAAAAACATGGAAACCCAACATGTCAATTATCATTAAATATTGACATAATGATGTTAGGAAGTTAATAATAATTAAATGATTTTATTTGAGCATTTACAGCGATCTCTTCACTCTACAGATACGGTTTTATTTACGGAGCACTCGCTGGAGGGGAAACGATCACGTGCGGGGCGCAACATGGGATGGGTTGTGGTGTTTGGCTGAACGGCACATCAGGGGGAAAAACACTTTATCCCCAAGTTCGCCTAGAAGAAGGGAATAAAAGCTGCCCGCATTGCCACTGAAAAATGCCCTACTGATTGGCAGCGTGCGAGCTGGTGTCACTCACAGGAACCTTCACAAGCTTCTCCTAATAGTCGAGGGATTACTGTGCTCCACGCCATGGGCTTTGGGTTTGTGTCATTTTTGTATTTCTCCCTTCCCCCCTCCATCATGTCTGCAGAAAAGTCTGGCCGGAATCTTACCTCCGTCACAGGAGAAAGGACAGAAAGGAGATGCTATACCTGGGCCAACACGTACCCAATTCTGTTTATATATATATATATATATATATATATATATATATATATATATATATATATATATATATATATAGTGGCTGGACAGTGTATGCTGCGATCTGTAGACTCCTCAGTGCCCGGGTGTGGCCATAGTACAGCATACTACATTGTGCACCTTCCCAAAGAAATGGCTACAGTGAATTCTCCATGGCTATGGGCTCAGTCCTTATTCGTATTGCGCACAATGTGACATGTCGGTGATCGCGTCCCATTTTCCAGCCTGTGGTCACACCTGGAGACAGGTGACAGGTGCAGGAGCCATTGAGGCTTGTGTTTATGTATGTGATCACTATATCACATCACTCTTCTAGTTGTACCATATTCTGCAAGGCGACAAACCCAACACAAAGTCAGCTCTGCTACATCATCTTTCCAGTCACAGCAGAGGTTAATAATACACAAAGATTTATGCTTTCCTGCTGAACCAAAGCATGAAAACGCAAACCCAGACTGGAGTTGAACCCACAGGCTGAACTTGTGCTCAGTGACCAGGGCTCAGTGGGGCAGCAGAGAGCTCTGCTCCTGACACAGACCCGCCCGGTGATGCCCGCTTCCAGCACCCCGTTACCTTTCTGGGTCTTTTCCTCCGGGAGTTGGCGCCGTTCTGTTTCTCCGCTCCGTCCGTCCTCGCATTACTTTCCTCGTTCATCATTGTGCACCAGTCTCCACACCGTGGCCATGAAAGCCTCTCCTCAGCGCGGACCACTGTGTCGCTGACTAGGAAGGAGGCTGGGAGGGGGAGAGGAGGAGAAGCAGTGTCACGTCGCCATGGCAACGGCTGCCACAAATGTTTATCTGCTCGCATTGTTACATCTGATTCCACCAATTACCATCAGGATCCGCTCCCTCCACAATGCAGGCAGGCTCCGAGCTGGAGAGGACGCCACAGCTACAGATGCCGCCATTGTATTCCCCCAGAGCACAAAGGAGAAGCTCCAGGAACCTGCTACTAAGTCCTTCCAATTTACCAGCACGGCTTCTTAATCTCACACGTCCATCAAATGTTCAAAAATGTCCAAAAAAAAAAAAAAGGTAAAAAACTTAAGTCAGCTGCAGCTCCTACAGCAACACTCCTCAGCCTGTTCTGTACATTAGACGGAATGAGATTCAGGAGACCACAAGCTGTATATAATATATAGCATGTGGGGAGAGGGACTGTCCGGGGATTGTGTTTGCCATCAGGAGGTCACAGTCTACACACCGACTACATGGATGGATGGATGGATGGATGGATGGATGGATGGGGAGAGATAGATAGATGATAGATAGAGGCTCTGGTTAAAAATCTTCGACTATCATTGCCCCAATCCTCCTGTATGGCAGCAAAGTCTGGGGTCCTCACACCTACCCAGACTGATCAAGGTGGGATTCCAGCCCAACAGAAATATTCCACCTGGAATTCTGCAAGCACTTTCTCCAAGTCCATCGGAGCACCTCCAACAGTGCTTGCCGGGCCGAGCTGGGCAGATTCCTTCTACACATAACGGTTATAAAGAGGGCACTGTCATTCCGGTCTCACCTACGTAGGAGCAATCCAAGCTCCCATCACCATAAAGCCCTGACACATGTAGGTGAAACAGAAAAACCAGGACCCTCGGAACAGCTCACCCAAACCCATCCTGACCAGAACACCAATCACAACAACCTGACAAAAGCCAGAATCAAAAAGATGGTAGACGAAGGCCAGGAGAGGTATGTAAATGACTGGAAGGACGACATCATCAGCTCACAGAAACTGACCATGTACCGGAGTCTACAGAGAGACTACAGACTGGCCCCATATCTGGAGAAACTCCCGGACCCCAGAGACCGCAAGATCCTGAGCCGATATAGACTCAGTGCCCACAGTCTGGCCATCGAGGTCGGCCGACACAGGCAGAGCTACAAGCCCAGGGAGGAAAGACTGTGCCAACACTGTGACCAGGAGGCCCTGGAGGATGAGACCCACTTCATGCTACACTGCTCCAAATACTCAGCAGTGAGGGACACTCACTTCAGGAGACTCTCACATCTCTTCCCGGATTTCATCACCATGAAGGAGGAAGAGAAAACATATATTCTGCTGGGGGAAGAAGAGAGAGCAGTGGAGATAGCAGCGCAATATGTGAGCGAATGTCATAGACTGCGATAAAGAGAACTATGATATGCCATGGACTTCTATGGCCCCCACCCTGGATCTGCCTCATGCCCCCCATTCACCCTCCCTATGCCATGGACTTCTATAGCCCCACCCTGGATCTGCCCCATCCCCCCCATCCACCTTCCCTATGCCATGGACTTCTGTAGCCCCATCCTGGATCTGCCCCCATCTCCTCATCCACCTTCCCTATGCCATGGACTTCTATAGCCCCATCCTGGATCTGCCCCCATCTCCTCATCCACCTTCCCTATGCCATGGACTTCTATAGTCCCCACCCTGGATCTGCCCCCATCTCCTCATCCACCTTCCCTATGCCATGGACTTCTATAGCCCCATCCTGGATCTGCCCCCATCTCCTCATCCACCTTCCCTATGCCATGGACTTCTATAGCCCGACGCTGGATCTGCCCCATCTCCCCATCCACCTTCCCTATGCCATGGACTTCTATAGCCCCATCCTGGATCTGCCCCCATCCACCTTTCCTACAGCCCCTACCCAACATCCCTACAGTCCCTATTCCCTTTTGTACACTTGCTTTGGCAAAACTAATGTGTATTTAGTCCTGCCAATAAAGCTTCTTTGAATTTGATAGATAGAAAAAAAGATATGCGATAGATAGCTATAGATACATAGATAAGATAGATAGATATGGGATACTGTAGATAGATATGGGATAGATAGATATTGTTAGGAACGGCCGAACGCACTAAATAAATTAATAAAGTGCATTCGCCGCTCGGGGTCCACCGTGCAGTAGGTGTTAAAACCGCTGCTAAACAATGGCAGACGCGCTATATGGCGGTATAATGCGCTCGGGTTCAACGTCACCCGATGAGCGCGGAGCGGACTCTGTTAAACTCACAGAGGCGCTGTAACAAAAACATACAAGTATACACTGAGACAGTTAGACTTCACCGGACTCAGTGAAATTGCACACATGGTATCTGGTCACAGGACACGGTTCCAAGACCGGGGACGGTGTCCGTCTAGACCTACCATGCGTGCGGCGTCGCTGCTGCGGACACCGGTAAGTGCTGCTACGTGCAGCGCGGCGGCAGACACAGCCGCTAAGCGATGGTGCCTTGAGAGACGTGACACCACCGGACTAGAGGTGCGGTGTGCACAGTGGCCTATGGCTTGCCACTGACTGGCGCGGACTCTAACTATAGTTCCCTATCCACATGCGTGCTCAGTAGAGCGGCGGAGGGACTTAGCCTCAGGAGCGATTTGCTGCTGAGCAGTCTGCATTGCTATTGCTGACCCAAAGGTGGCAGCAACAGCCAGTCCCATAGAGCAGGTCTGGGCAGAGCGTCTGTGACGCTGGGATTGCTGAGCAATCTCCTCTGCAGTCGATAAACAACGGGAGACTGCAGAATGTGGGGCTCTGGATTCCTGCTGTGTAGCCGCAGGAATCTGATGCCTAACAAAAATGACATAGATAGATATGGGATAGATACATAGATATGGGATATATAGATAGATGTGAGATAGAAATGGAACCGCACAATACTTATCTTCGGGTGTATAGCCCCCAGGCAACCAGTCCACTCATTGCCCAAAGTATACAAATTTCAAAAAATGAAGGCAGCACTCCATAATCTTGATAGAAAAAATGTGCAAAATTTATTCAACCCACATGTCTGGGCTGGGCGACGTTTCAGCTCTAACGGAGCCTTTCTCAAGCAGTGGGTGTTACCAACAAGTGTGTTTTTATACACAAATTCAACAATCATTAAATACCTACAATCATAAAGTGCATTTACAAGCAATATTCCATATAACATATTAATCCATTCATATTTATGTGATATCATATACTTCCCCAGTAAAGTTCATTTGTGCTAAAGTGCCATACATCTATACTTGGAATAATTCCATCCATTCATTGATCACATTATTACACTCAGTACCATCGTGTATTGTATATATCTTAATTATCTTATTGTGCTCAAGACAGCTGTGTATCAAACAATGTTTCATGTCTTACCCCCGTGGGATCATGTATTTCCACATGGAGGACACCATACACGCTGTTTCCAGCGTTCTCTTTTGTCCACTGCGCATGTTTCAGTGCGTCATTACCCTGTCATAAGCTGTTGGCCAATCCTACAGACTGTGTGACATCTTTGGCTTGTGCATGCGCACTCTCACAACACGCACATCTCAGCGCCATCTTGGTGAGGGCAAAATGCAAAGTCCAGACTTCTACCATGAAACAGAGCATCTATGTCTATCTACTCTTTTTCAACACAAAGAACAAGGAGTGCTGCCTTCATTTTTTATTGCTAGATATCTATTATATACATCTATTAGATAGATAGATAGATAGATAAATAGATAGATGTATGTAATAGACTGATAGAAAGATAATAGATGATATTAAGTAGATAGATAGATGTATTTAATAAATATATATTAGATAGATGGATAGTTAGATACATATACAGATAGATGTAAATAATAGATATTAGATAGATACATAGATATATATGGGATAGAGAGATGTACACTGCTCAAAAAAATAAAGGGAACACTTAAACAACAGAATATAACTCCAAGTAAATCAAACTTCTGTGAAATCAAACTGTCCACTTAGGAAGCAACACTGATTGACAATCAATTTCACATGCTGTTGTGCAAATGGAATAGACAACAGATGGAAATTATTGGCAATTATCAAGACACCCTCAATAAAGGAGTGGTTCTGCAGGTGGGGACCACAGACCACATCTCAGTACCAATGCTTCCTGGCTGATGTTTTGGTCACTTTTGAATGTTGGTTGTGCTTTCACACTCGTGGTAGCATGAGACGGACCCTACAACCCACACAAGTGGCTCAGGTAGTGCAGCTCATCCAGGATGGCACATCAAGGCGAGCTGTGGCAAGGTTTGCTGTGTCTGTCAGCAGAGTGTCCAGAGGCTGGAGGCGCTACCAGGAGACAGGCCAGTACACCAGGAGACGTGGCGGGGGCCGTAGGAGGGCAACATCCCAGCAGCAGGACCGCTACATCAGTCTTTGTGCAAGGAGGAACACTGCCAGAGCCAGGGCTGTGGAGTCGGTAAGCCACAGTTGCGACTCCGACTCCTGGATTTTATCAGGCTCCGACTCCGGCTCCGACTCCTTCATAAATGGCCAATTCATAACAACAAATTTACTGTTGTAAAATATTAAACATCGTGCTTATTCAGTTTCTCACCATCATATAAGTAATCAGACCACTTAGAGCAAAAACTACATTAGAATACAATTAGAATATAGCAAATAACTTTTATAAACTTTTCTAAACTGTAAGTAAATATGCAATAAACACTTTTATGCAGTTAATAAGAAGAAATCTATCAATTTGTCCTCAGAAAAAGTATTGCCTCTGTCAGATCCTCCTTCATGGATGCCCTCAAATCTGATCTAATTATTTTGAGAGCAGAGAACAACCTCTCTACACTAATTTGTGTTGGTGGCAAAGCAGTAACCACTCGGGCAACATCTCTGACAATGTCAGGATACAGAGGAATCGCTTGTTGCACTGTTATTTTTGATGAACGGTCAAATTTCTCAATTTCTTTTAGTGCACATGAAAAATTCTGCTGAAATGTACTGGCTGTGTTCCTTGATGGGGATGACTCTTCTTCTATGCGGGAACGCTTTGCACGGTCCTTGTGATCCAAATATTTTTCAAAATTAAATTCTTCATCAGTTGATGAGGGTGAAGATGTGGCAGGACGACCAAATTCTTCTTGTTCCTCCTGACTGTTCTGCAACCCTTTCATCCTTACTGCTATTTCAAACAGAGCTTCTTTTCCTTTACTTAGCTGTTGATGATCTAGAAGAATCCGATGCATTGGGTCTACATAAACAGCTGCCAAAAGAATGTTATTTTGTAATAGTAGCTCCTCTCTCCGTTTCATTGATGTAGCAATGCCACTTGCAATTAACCCTCCTCTTTGGGACAGGCGAAACATCAGGTTCTTCCACTCCTTTAAGAAAATACCTGGAGTTAAGTCCTCTGCTTGTAATTTTTTAGTCACTGTAAATGGGTGCTCTAGCAATTTTTCCAGCTCAGTCACCTGATTCCACTGACTTTCATTTAGCGTCAGTTGAGGGTCAGCCATGTCTACAAGAAAGGTTTTCAGTTCAACCAAGCGCTGAATCATTAAGTAAGTACTGCCCCATCGTGTGGCTTGATCAATAATTGCCCCTTTTCCAGCACGTCTCTTCAAAATTGAGTCAACTTTAGGGGTTCTGGCAACAGTAGCCAATTTTCTCACCTTGCCAATCAGTGCAGCAGCATGTCCTTCTTGCAGACTGTCTCTTATAGCCAGCTGTAGCGTATGCACAACACAGCGCATGTGATGAATGAAAGAACATATTGACACAGTTTCAACAAGATCATCTAAACTATCATGTTGCTGTTCATCTGAAGCAACTTCAGTTTGCTCCTCAGTTACAATACTGTGTTCCTCTATTTCAAACATTTCTGTGTCTGTGGACCCAGAATGTTCTTCTAGCTGCTGGTCACCATCATTACTCTCATTCATTAGCTTAATAGTACTTATATTTGAAGCATTGTCAGTTACGACAGAAAGAACTTGCTCTTTGTTAAGTTCATAGTCTTGCAGAACCATTTCCACCAAGATCTGGAGAAACTCACTGGTGTGATGAGCTTTGGTGTCTTTTACTGCCAATGTCTTGGTAACTATTTCATTTTTGTCACAAACAAATCGGATATCGATGGCAAAATAGTTCACTCTGTGACGTGTGCAGGCATCCATTTTAAGAAACAGAAAGCGTCCCTTGAGAGTTTTTTTAAGTTCTTCCTTTTGTTTAAAAGCTTCTTCGATTGCTAATTTTCTAATACTCTCTCTCTCCAGAGAAACACCAAGCTTGCGGGCCATTTCCCCATTCAGACACATAAAAGCTGGTCGTGAAAATAATGAAATAGGCACACTATCCTTTACAACAAGCTCTATGATCTGTTTTTTAAATGTATCTACTGTCATTGTCACAGTAACTTTGTCACTGACAAAATATCTTGCAACTGATAGCTGCAAAGTTCTCTGCTCCTTTGTTTGGCTGGAAGAGCTGGGCACTGGTTCATTGGTTTGGATGCAGTCTTTCTCATCCACTGCTTTCTGTACTTCTGGATAAAAGCGCTGTAAATATCTCTTTAGATTAGAAGCTCTGGTAGGAGCATTTTTATCTTTGCCTGAATATGCACTCATCTTGGCTTCACAGCATTTGTTTTCGTCTGGATCATTTGTCATACACTGACAGACATAATGTTTTCTATCTTGAGTGATGGTGAAATGTTCAAATACAGCTGATTTAATGTGATGCTTCTTTGACATTCTCAGGTTTTTAATTCTGCATTCACAATCTAAATGACAATTGTTTTTCCTAAAAACAATTGTACAAAATTATTGCCAGGTCGTACAACTGATATAGTGGTCAGTAATACTGTTATTATTCCTCATGTACTCACAGTTAACTGATGCAAAGTTTGTTGAAAGGATAATACTTCTTAGGCCGGAGTCACACTGGCGAGGAATACGGGAGAGTGAGAGGCGCAAAAAGCACGCATTAGACACGGACCAATGATTTTCTATGGGGTCCCTCGCACCAGCCGTATATTTCTCCTCAGTATCCTACGCTCCGTGCCACTCGCAGCATGCTGCGATTGTCAGCGTACTACGCCCGTAGTACGCCAATGCAAGTCTATGGGTGCGCAAAAAATACGGATTGCACACGGACCACACATGTGACTTGCGAGAAATACGCACCAGGTGTCTTTAGAAACCCTGTCATAGGGCTCTATTATTTGTCCATTTTGCAAGCCTGCGAGAAAATCTCGCCATACGGATGCCATACGGATTGCATACGGATGCTTACATGCGCAAAATACGCGACCACACCTTGATTACGGATGACATACGGAGCACTATTTAGGGGTCTGTCATCCGTATTACGCATGTAAAATACTGACCGTATTTTGCGCAGGTTAGTGTGACTCCAGCCTTACAGTCTTCCTCTTCTGAGTAGCAGGCAGCTGTGAGATGCTTGGAAGACGCACACCTAGTATGATCTAGTCTAGAGGAGGAGCTTTACTACTAAGAATTTGCAACACATTTTCACTTTCAGTTTCATACATTGTAAGTAGGGGGGTTGGGGCAGCATGAGGTTAACCAAGTATAAGATTAGATAAGGGCAGTGGAGAACAGTGACACACAAGAAGTAAGAAATGTCTCTATCTCCAGCAGAACTGCTTATCACTGTTGTTCATAGTTTGATAGAACATATATATTTGAGTAACATTTATAAAATTCAGATGAAAGTTCAATTAAGAAATATTAATACATTTTTTTTAAAGCTGGAGTCGGAGTCGGTACATTTCTACCGACTCCGACTCCAACCAAAACTAACTCCGACTCCACGACTCCGACTCCACAGCCCTGGCCAGAGCCCTGCAAAATGACCTCCAGCAGGCCACAAATGTGCATGTGTCTGCACAAACGGTTAGAAACCAACTCCATGAGGATGGTCTGAGTGCCCAACGTCCACAGATGGGGGCTGTGCTCACAGCCCAACACCGTGCAGGACGCTTGGCATTTGCCATAGAACACCAAGATTGGCAAATTCGCCACTGGCGACCTGTGCTCTTCACAGATGAAAACAGGTTCACACTGAGCACATGTGACAGACGTGACAGAGTCTGGAGAATCCGTGGAGAGCGATCTGCTGCCTGCAACATCCTTCAGCATAACCGGTTTGGCAGTGGGTCAGTAATGGTGTGGGGTGGAATTTCTTTTGAGGGCCTCACAGCCCTCCATGTGCTCGCCAGAGGTAGCTTGACTGCCATTAGGTATCGAGATGAGATCCTCAGACCCCTTGTGACACCATATGCTGGTGTGGTTGGCCCTGGGTTCCTCCTAATGCAAGACAATGCCAGACCTCATGTGGCTGGAGTGTGTTAGCAGTTCCTGCAAGATGAAGGCATTGAAGCTATGGACTGGCCCGACCGTTCCCCAGACCTAAATCTGATGGAGCACATTTGGGACATCATGTCTCGCACCGTCCACCAACGTCACGTTGCACCAGACTGTCCAGGAGTTAGCGCCTCATCAGGAACATGCCCAGGCATTGTAGGGAGGTCATACAGGCACGTGGAGGCAGTGTCAGACTGTGGTGCCAAGGGCCCACCAGTAACATTGACTTTGGGGGCCCACTTTTCACCTGCATACAAATATTACACAACTCTGGTTCACAAATTTACCTATATCTCTATATAATAATAAACTGGGTAGTTTGGTTAATGATTGAGATGCTACTTTTTTCTGTACAGAGTGAATCAAGTGAATTATGACAAGTACTGCCCATACAGTAAGGTTGGGGGCCCAGGGGCCCACCGGGGGATTCCCCTGTACCCCTATGGGCCAGTCCAAGCCTGCGTGGAGGCCATACACAATACTGAGCATCATTTTGACTTATTTTAAGAACATTACATTTCACTTTTGTGTGTGATTTTTATTTTAATTTGATTTCCATTGATGATTTGTGTGTGATTTTGTTGTCAGCACATTCAACTTTGTACAGCACAAAGTATTCAATGAGAATATTTCATTCATTCAGATCTAGGATGTGTTATTTGAGTGTTCCCTTTATTTTTTTGAGCAGTGTATATGATAGATAGCTAGCTAGATAGATAGATAGATGTATATAATAGATATTAGATAGATGTATATGATAGATATGGGATAGATAGATATGCGATAGATAATAGGTAGATAGATATTAAATAGATGTATATAATAAATAGATATTAGATAGATGGATGGATCGATAGATACATAGATAGATGTATATAATAAATAGATATTAGATAGATGGATAGATAGATACATAGGTAGATGTATATAATAAATAGATATTAGATAGATGGATAGATACATATGTAGATGTATATAATAAATAGATATTAGATAGATGGATAGATAGATGATAGATAAAAATGGGATAGACAGATAGATGTATAAAATAGATATTAGACACAATAGATAGATACAGGGACGGACATACCGCATATGCAGTCGCTGCGACTGCAACGGGGCCAGGAGGTGAAGGGGGGCCCCTGCATGATGGCTACTAATGAGGGCAATATGACCTGTTTATCCGGCCCTGAGGCTCCTGTGGGCCCCTGGCCAGATTGCTTCATGTGCAGCAGGCATGGAGAGATCCCTGCAGCTCTGCTGCCTTCAAGAGAGAATGGCAGCGTCCTGCTCCCTGCCAACACTTCCTGTCTCTCACACACTCAACAGCGCGGCTGGATGACATCATTCAGCGCCACGGCGGTGCCTGAGAGAGGAAGCCGCTGGCAACAATGATGCTGCAGGAGAGCGTGAGGAGAGGTGAGATGTGCTGTGTGTGTCGCTGTGGGGGAACGTGCAGAGTAGTGAATGGTGCTGTGTGTGTATGTGGAGGAGAGGGCAGTGATGGGGGAAAAGGCAATGATGGGGTGGCGGAGAAAGCAATGATGGTGGCAGTTGACAGGACAATGATGGGGTGGTGGGGAGCAGGAAATGATGGAGCTGGTGGAATGGGCAATGATGGGGGTGATGGAGAAGCAATGATGGTGGCAGTGGAAAGGACGATGGGGGTGGTGGGGAAGGAGGCAATGATGGAGGTGGTGAAGGAGAAGGCAATGATGGAGGTGGGGGAGAAAGCAATGATGGAGATGGTGGAAAGGACAATGATGGGGTGGTGCGGGAGAACTTTTGATCAGGGTCATTTGTATGCATTGGGTTGTCATTATGATTTAAAAAGAGAAAACACAGTAATTTGACAATGAATGGATTCACCCAACCACTAACCATAAGTGGAGAAAAGGTTTTGGTGTTATCATTCATATTCTCTGAAGAAAAAAAAAGGCCAAGAAAGCAAAAATTCTGCCGGGGTATGTAAACTTTTGAGCACAACTGTACATTCCAGCTTATGAGCTCTGTTCAAAGTCTTTCTATCCATCCATCTTCGAAGCAAAAAACAGTGGACTGATGGAGGTGCCAAGTTTCCAAATCCACTGATCTGATACTGATATCTGATATTGATAACCTATCTATGAATTGATCAACAATATGGTATGATCGGACAACCCTGTTATGTGAATGAGTGGACTGCAGAATTTCACACAGGTTATCAGTTGGGGTTATTCAGTCTGGAAAACCAAAGGCTTAGGGGCGATCTTATTACAATGTATAAATATATGAAGGGACAATATAGAGACCCTTCTAATGATCTTTACAGCTTGGCTTACAACGGTGACAAAGAGGCATCTTCAACGTCTAGAGGATAAAAGGTTTATTCACAATCACATACAGTAATTCTTTACTGTATGAGCAGTGAGGCTATGCAACTCTTTGCCATAAGCTGTAATGGTTGATCACTAAATGAGTTTAAGGAGGGCCTGTATGCCTTTCTTGAAAAATGTAATGTTATAGGTTATGGATAGAAGATTCTGTGATGGGACATGTTAGGTTCTAGGCTGAACTTGATGGACTTATGTCTTCTTTGAACCTTAAAACTTGTGAAACGGTGACATGTGTGTCCCTCTGGAGGAAGGTTAGAAGAAAGACAAATAATATAACCTTTGAGCACACTTTTAGCTTCATACATTGCAGTTTCTCTTGTGTCATGGGAGGCAGCCAACAGACGAATGTGAAGACCTCTACTGGACCTATTACAGACTCTTATTACAGGACCATCTGTACTGCCCAATGGCACCACGATTCCTTAGGTGGTTTAGCAATGAAGGCCTGCAGGGACATATACCTCATTTAACTCTTGTCAAGGTAAAGTAGCTATGAATTCTGGCACTTCTTTTTACATTACATGTCTGCTATATTCTTGCTTCATTTGCTAACGTGCCTACAATGTTAGTCATTTATACATTCAGGTCCAGTTCAGAGTCTTAATGTTTTTTCTTAGATATGTATAAGCCGACTCAGTAAGCAGCGAACTGTGGGTGTTAAGAGATTTAACAAGTAAGTTGTACACAGCAAGTGTTCCTTACACATTATCAGCACCACGGCGAGAATTCCTTGTAGCTCGAGGTGGGTTGATTGTGAACGGTCACAGCCCACATGCCACCAAAGTATAGGTTTCTATGACAGATCATGATAATTAAAGCTCTTTGGTTACATGTAAATGAGAATAAAACCGTTATACTTAATGAGCCATTAAAGCATGGGACAAATATCTGAAAAGCAAAAAATATATCTACTTAAAGGAGTTTTCCAATTTCAGAAAACCTGTGTCCCAGGCGGTTTTCTTAAAAAATAAAAAATCCTAGCTCAACCTCCCAAGGTCCAGCACTGAATCTTCACTACTGTGTCTAGTGTTTCTTATTGTCTGCAGCGCTGACATCACAAACAATGCTGCAGCCAATCAGCAGGAACAAGGATATCACATTGCGGCAGATGTACTGATTGTACCAGAATTCTAGAGGGAAAGAACTGGTTACTCTACATCATGCCAATATTTTGGTCTGGGGTAAGTTAGCCAAGCAGTGGTGTAGAGTTAGGTAAAAGTGTCCAAAGATGCACCAAATGTGGAATAAGCCATCTTTACTTACAGGCGATAAAATCCGTCCTATTCATGTAACGGATAAGCACAGGACTCATTCCACAACATTCATCTGACAACTACTGTAAGCCCATGATTACAACTACCGTGTGTGATGCGAGAAACTCGCACAAGTCTCTCACATCAACACCCGGCGCTGCCACCAGCACTCAGGACCGGAGCTACGGCTGCATGTATTTCTATGTACAGTATGTATTTCTATGCAGCTGCAGCTCCGGTCCTGAGTGCCGGCGGCAGTGTCGGGTGTAGATGCGAGTTTCTCGCATCACACACGGTAGTTGTGATCCCGGCCTTAAGGTGAAATTACACAGCACAATTATCGGGAACTGCAGGATTATCCTAGGAACATTCATTCCTTATAATTATGCACTGTAAACAGGCTGTCACTCACCTGATCAATGAGAAAATGCTTGTTTGTTGGGGGAAATGATCTTTTGGTTTTAAAAAAAAAAAAAGAACATCACTCTCAGCAGCACGTCGCCCTGTGTAAACAGGAACTGCGCTGCCGAGAACAATGGCAGCCAATGTGCACAAAATGATCTAATACTGATTGCTCTGTCTCCAGGCTAAATAGGTTAATCATTTACTGGCAACCAACAATGTTTTTTTGCCAACTGACAGTTGTTTAAAGCCACGCATTGGGAGGTATAAATGCACCTTTAGGATGTGTGCCCACGTTGCGTTTTTTTTAAGCGTTTTTGATGCGTTTTTCGGGGTCAAACCGCATCAAAAACGCTTAAAAGAAGCATCCCATTCATTTTAATGCATTTTGGCCTTTTTGGGCCAATGGATGCGTTTTTTACCGCTAAGGAAACACTTAGCGGTAAAAAACGCAGCATGTTCATTAATTTCCCCTTAGGTCCGCATTTTTGGCTATTTCTTATAGTCCAAAAGACATGCGGAAAAAAAAATCAAAAACGCGTGGTTTTTGCGCAAAAATCCCGGCAAAAAAAGCGCGTTTTCTGGGAAGGAGACCCGTTTTCTGGGAAGGAGACCCGTTTCCTGAGTGTTTAAAAACACTAACCTGGGCACATAGCCTAAGTGTAACATATCATTAGAAGTCTGTTTGTCCCGTGATCAGGACATCCGACGTTTAGCCTCTCGATCAATGAAGGTTCCTACTGACAGACTGCAAGCAAAGGTTTTCAACACTGGGGGAGGGATACAATGGAAAATTCTATACATTTTCATTATACAGTACAAAGGAAAATATGCATTTAACCCTATTCATGGGAAAGGTGATACATGCATGATTGCTATGGATCTAACTGTTGGGATGTCCCAAAAACGAGACCCCAAAATCTTTTTTTTTTAATGGAGTGGCGGTGTGCATGTGTGACTACTGCTCCACTCCTATGAGACTGATAAAGTAGCTATACAATTCCCATACAAAAGGAATACAGAAGTGGATCAACATTTGCTCGTACCCTAGCAAGCGCCTATCCTTTCTGGACCAGCAACTAATCTTCAGTTTTGTAATTTAATTATTCTTCGAAGATTCATAACTTTTTAGAAATTTCTAATTGTAATTAAAATGACCTAGCAATAATTCTTCAGCTAAGAATGGCTGCAGAAATACAAGACTTTTTTTTATGTATTTAGCACTTTTAGTTGAGAAGAAATAAACTAGAGCTTAGTAAAGAAAAGAAACTGGTTTGGGTTAAAAAATAAATCAAAACTTGTAACCTGTAATTTTTTGTTTTTTTTCATTCGATAGGGCTGTGTGAGGACTCGTTCTTTCGCGCACCAAGCTGCCATTTTAATTGATGCCAAACAATGTTTTAATTACATTTTTTGGGGGAACGGACAGAGACTGAAAAATGACACTTCTGGTATTCCAATTTTTTTTTCTTCATAGCATTTAACTCACAAATTAATTCAATTTACGGTATATTTTGTTCGATAGGACATACAGACACGATGCTACCAAATATGTATTTTTTTCTCTATTTTTGAAAAGTGATTTTAACTTCTAGATTTATTTTTCATATGTTCTTTATTTTTGCTTTATTATTTAGTCTTCATAGTGGGTTTGAACCTGTGATCATCTCATCGCTCATATTGTACACTGTAACACTGCAGTCTTCATTTAAACTGATGTTCTTTTATGAAATCCAGTTATAGGTTCAGTCACGTTGCAGCGGATACAGACGGGTGCCGGGGCACACGCAAACTGCCAACCCGGACATTGAAATGTTGCTGTCGGTAATTGACAGTGGCATCTAAATGGTTAAACAGCAGCAATCAGTGCTAGCTCCGGTCGCTGTTGTTTATGGGCAGATGCTGGCTGTATTACACAGTCGGCCTCTGGCCAGTATTGTGTGAGCTCAGCCGG
Source organism: Dendrobates tinctorius (assembly GCF_039654945.1). Classification (NCBI taxonomy): domain Eukaryota; kingdom Metazoa; phylum Chordata; class Amphibia; order Anura; family Dendrobatidae; genus Dendrobates; species Dendrobates tinctorius. Next base: position 19,343,931 of record NW_027361698.1, read on the forward strand.
ACATCACAGTCAGTGCGTGCACAGGGGTTAAGGTCAACTTCACATGTTGACATTCTTGCGGTCTATGAGCATGCAGTTGATAAAAAAGGAATACTCTTAGTTTTATTCTTCAAAAGGGACATCAGAGAACAACTGTGACCTTAGCAGAAATACAGGGCTGCTGCTATCGCCACACAACCATGCCAGTGATTCCTAGTCTTCGCGTTTTCACTAACAGGGGCGACTTCCTTGGAAATAAAGGGGAAATGAATGAATGTGGCCTGAATCCGCTATCAGCCATCATAGCATTTGATAAGGCATGCGAACACTCAATCTTATTAAAGCATGGCAAGCACATTAATTTCACTTAATATTCCCTTAATTGCACGAGTTCTGGCTCCTTGAAGATAATATGCCACTAAGAAATTGGAATTATGCTTATCTTATCAGCTGCTGGAAAGCCTGCTCCCTATATGCACCATCTGGTTTATTGCTTTATACGGGCTACAAAGTACATATACTTATCCATGTACTCCATTTGTGTCATCTGTGAATCTCCATTACACATCTGGGGAAAGTACATTTTAAAGTAATTAGCATGAATTTTACACTAAGCAAATTAACACTGTAATAATAATAATAATAATAATATAATACTAGTAAATAAATCTTAATAGAAAAACACAATTCATGTTGTTTTTTTTTATACAGTGAGTGATTAGTTTTACTGCTAAAAGCTTTATAAAATCACAAGAGGAAAAATCCTCCTATAGGAACAGAAATATAAAAGCAACAGCAATGATGGCACCAACACATGTAGGATAACTATAATGGGGTCTATTGGGTTGCCATCACGGTAACCTTCATTTTAGCAGACAATATCAGTTCAGCATTTTTGGTAGAATCTGAAATGGGGCCTAATACAAAGCAAATGTGAACGGAGCCCACAGGGATTCTCTTGCCAAGACTACCCCATTCCATTTGCTCTAAAAGCCATTATACTATTTCCCTGCTTTGAGACTTTTTTTTTCCATTCTGGACAGCCTATCTCGCATATTTCTTTTTTTTTTTTCTTACTAATTTTAAATATAAATCCTGTGTAGTTTAGAAAAAAAAAAATCTCCAGTTGCTACCTTATTCACAGTCAACAATCTGATGCTCACTGACCTGTTATTTTTATGGTCCACGCACACGGCAGAATACAGTGTGTAGAGTGATCAGACCTCATCCTGTTAGATCCGGGAAGCCCCTCCATAAGGAAGCTTCGAGAAAGGCATTCAATATCGGGCACGAGATCTGATGCCACCCTGAATTTACGGCTCCTCACAGACCTGTCATAAAGCCATATTCGAGGACCCTTCCTTTTTTGTGTGCTGCAATGCACACATTGCAATCTGCAGGGTGTACAGGCACAATGACCAGAATATAACATCAGCGGCCATATCAGTTAGCCTTCTTCCTCTAGATAAAACAGATTTTTTAATCTAGATCAAGTAATCAAAATTTTAATAAATAACCAGAGAGTGAGTACAAACAGAAGGTAGACATAGAAATATTATCCCAAAGAGCACTGTGTAGACATTACAGAGATAGATGAAAAGGATTTAGCGAACATAAAAAATGAAATGTAAACTGATCCCAGATCCCACTAAAGCTGTTTTCTGGGACTATTTTATTTTTTTACTACGGGCCTAAGAACAGGCAGGTAGTTACTAAGTACCTGCCTGTCCTACCCAGCGCCGGCTCAGAGCGGTCGTGGGTGGGTGACTCTGGTGCTTATGTCGCAGACCAATTTTCTCTTCCGGGCTACTCTGTTGATGTGGCGTGACTACCGGTGTCATGCTGATTGACAGCCTGTTTCCTGCAGTTAGGCACGGGTGAGCCGACTGTCAGTCAGCATTACATCCGGGTCAACAGAGCAGAGTGGAAGAGAAGCAGCTGCTCTGTCGACATGAACTTAGCAGAAGCTGTCAGAGAATGATGGCGGCCAGTACAGGCAGGTACTTAGCAAGTACTTTCCTGCTAGTTCTTAGGACCATAGTGAAAAAAAAAATAAAACAATCCCAGATAACCCCTTTAAATATAGCTTTACATTACTCAAAATTTAACCAATTTATGCTTGGCAAAGAAGTACTGTATGTGGAGGTTGTTTTCCTGCAGATGATCAAGATTCCATTGGCTCAAAATAGAAGAAAAATCAAACCGCTTTTCAAGTAGACCTTGTTGGCTGAATGAAAAGCATAAAGTATTCTGGCTCACAAACTGTAAACTATATGACAAAGCTACTATGTAGTACATGCTCTCCTTTCAGAAGAGGCAACAATTTTGTCAGAGACCATCTGTATTGCCAGGCTTATTCACTAGTAAGAATAGTAAAGGGGTCTCCCCCGAACAAAGTTCATTTTAATGAACATCGTTATTCAATAGATCTTTGAATAATAATAGGTTCCACAATTGGATGTGTTCAGGGCCGGCTTCATCACCCAACAAACGCAGGCAAGTGCCAAGGCTCTTGACAAATGGGTGGCTCACTTGCCGTTGGGGACACGGGCACAATATGGGGCCCTTTAGTCGGGGGGCCCCATAGACTAGTTTGCCTGCCCCTAAAACCGGCCCTGACTACCAGCAGGTTTACTAGTCCTTTAGTGATAATCCCCTGCTGATAAAGCAGTGATGTTTACCAATACTAGACTAAGCAGCCCAGTAAGTGACATCGCTGGAATCAGGGTCTCTGTCTCTACATTATGCTCATCTCAGACTGAGTGGAAAATTATGCTGCCATACTACCTTTAAGAGGCCTCTTAATGAATTTCAACCATTTTTCAACTGCCTGGTATCATGCCAAAAAAGGTACTTCAGTCCGGGACTGGAGGGCATTTCTAGCAGGAATTACACCACTTTAGTGGCATTAATCATAAGAAATGAGTCAGACTGCTTGTTCTCACCTTGTCCCTCCTCAAATCTGGCCGCTACTTCGAGTTTTACAATAAATTTGCAATAATTTTCCGAATTTTGCAGAAAATAACTTGATTAATCAGGCCCCAAGGGAATGCAGGCTGCAAACTCCATCTCCACCCGACTAGCTTGATTGACAGCTCTTGTCCCCGTCCTCCTTTCTGCTTTTGCTGCGGAAATCCTGCATGAGTTGTCCTCAAGTCTCACTTTCAGTGTATAATAACAATTTCCAACACAATCTGCCGCAAGAACCCAAGTTCACCAAGGGACACTTTGCATGTGTACATTGTATTTTTGGAAAAATATGGTAGACGTGCCCAGGTTCAGGAAGGTCTTGGTTGTCAATCACAGAGCTGGGGGCAGGAGGGAGGAGATGAAGCTGAATATTGATGAAGCACAAGCCCACTGAACCACCCCAATAACTTGATTTGCATATTTGCCAGAAAAACAGGAATATACATTTTTGGAAAGGACAGAGGCGTCTAGAGACATGTGAGCAGCGTTTGATCAGCCGGACACTGTGGTGGCATTAGTTGGGCATGGTTGTAGGGACAGATCCGCTCTAAGAGCAGTTACTCTCTTCTATGTATTTTCTGCCATCCATGACATCTTATTTTGAAACCAACTTTGGGAATAATACATTTACTGTCTTTAGGTGCTACCCCAGCATATTGTGTATTACATCGGAGTGATCTTCCAATTAGTTGGCCAGAATAACTATCCTCCATCACTAAACATCTCTCTATCACATTTCACAAACGGATGCACCATTGGATGCTGCAATCTCGGCAGCAGGAAACGTTACTGCCAAGCCCGAAAAAGCTTTAGTGGAGCATCATTATTAATTAACAAGGGCGAGGCATCACTCATTGCAGAAAAGCTCCCATCTTCTCTCTTAATACAAAGAGCCATTTTATGTGCTGGTCTGACTCATCAGCATTGTACATATATAATCAACATCACTTACATCATTGGGAAGTGAAAAATTAACATACACTAATGTGGCGCCCCTGAGGGTTCAGTTGCCACAGAGGTACTGCACCTCCTCCTGAGGTGTGGTGCCCCACCATCCAGGTGAGTTGTAGGGTCCTAACCACGCTCCAACACTCGCATCCCACACTACACGGTAGTTCAGCAAAGCCACATTGCGGCTCCCTGCTTGGAGTGTAGCAGAGCACCTTTGGTGGCTCCCTGCTTGGAACACAAAACGTGCTGGGAGGCGGGTGGAGTTTAGAGTACATAAAAGAGCGGGAAGGGTTAGGATTTGAGGTCAGTCAGTCGGAGAGTCACTCAGAGAGGAGTGAGGGAAGGAGATCCCTGAGAGAGGGATGGAGGAAAGAGGTGCTGCAGCAGATCTCAGTGACCTGGGTCTGCTGGCACGGGAAAGGAAAGAAGGAGAAAGACATTGAACTGAAACCTGATCTTCCATAAGAAGGAAAGACTAGTACGGAACGTAGGAGAAAAAGGGAACAGAGGACGTGGGTTAGAGGAAGAACCCTGCCTAGAAGTTCTAAGCGCAAGGCCGGGGCCCGGTCCCCGAGGTTGTATGGATACTAATGGTCCTACAGCAGACACTGGTGGAGTAGTGGGCTGTAAATGCACAACAGCAACCTTGATAGTGAGCCGGGACTCAGGAGTAAGGAGTCCCCGAAGCAGGCTACAGCTGTCTGCCGTACAAGTAGAGTTCTTGGGAACATCTGTCAGGAGGCACTCCAGTGTAACTCAGTACTGCGAGTACTTTGCACTTAAAGGCGCTATAAGAGGAGACATTCAGAATGGCACATGTTGGCGGAGTGTTGGAAGGGAGCATTCCATCTGGCCTGGAGGTTGATTGAGTCCCTGACCCGGAGGACACGGCACGGAGGCAGGCACCTGTGTGTGTGCTACAGACTGAGTAAAGCTTTGGAACTACAAGCCTGGTGTCCTCCATTGATTCTTGCGCCAACACACCCAGCACTGCTACATCAGGGTACCAGTTTCTACACCGCTTGTGCCTCTCCTCTACCCCTACATCTACACTGCCCTGGGGCTACAGCTCCACCTGTGAGGAGCTTCACCATCTTGGCTGCGCCACACCACCAGCCCCAGAGGATCTGCACGCAGCGTCGGCTCAACATCTCACTTGCCGAACACCACAGGTGGCGTCACGAAGTATTCATCAATTCTATTTCATTGTTCTTTCACCCCCCTTTTGCCATGGAGCGCCCAGGCCACGGACCGGGTCACAGCTTCCGTGACAACTCCCATTGAGATCAACGGGCCCGGTGCCGAGTAGCCCGATAGCCCTGGCCGGGCGCCCCACTAATTCATGCCACATTTCCATGGAAGGGGCGTTTTCATTTTTAGGGCTCGCTCACACTGCCATATAACATGGCAGAGTGCTGTGTGATGTTTTATCGGATTGCACACAGCCCAATGTTATACTATGGGGCAGTGCAGATCTGCTACTTTTTTTTCTCCTGTCGATTCGGCATTAGAAAACAATCACAGAATGCTGCGGGCGCATTGGATCGCACTCACCCATACAAATCTATGGGTACATGTGAAAGATTAGGCTGCATTTTGATGCCAACTGAGTGCAGTCTCTGCAGACTCAGACAATGGAGAAGATAGAGAAATAAAGTTCTCAGTCTTCTTGGCACCTGTGCTCCGATTCTCTCATGTGGGAGAAGCATATCACACTAAGATGACACATTTTGAGTGAGTCATACATTTAAAGGACCCTCTTACCGATACCCTGAACCCCCATCCTTGCTTCCTGCTGCTGGATTCCATTTATTCTCATTAAAACTCTATATAATTGCACATAGCGATGAATCTAAATAATTATCTATGTAAAGGACTTCATTTTATCACTAAGGAAACTGGTGAGTATTGCCATTCATTCAATCTTACTTGGATAAAATGCTATATGTTATTTTATTACTTTGATAGATCTTATGCATCCCATCCCATTGTACACACAAACAGTCCTGCTTTCACAGCAATTATGCATTTATTATTTAGACTAATTGCTCTACTGACTCCACTTTCCTTTCCATAACACAACGAGGGCGATTTACACTGGGTAGTGTCAATTTCAATCAGCTGCTTATTCATATGTCCCCTGTTTTTTAAGATGAAATATGATACAGAAAAAGTTAGGCGCAATGCATGATTGCTGAGGACCGAATGCCAGCGAACGCCATACTGGCAATAATAAGCCGCGCTGTAGATAATACACTGTTTCTTACTGTATATCTATGGCTACAAGGAAAATGTTCGATTTCAAGATAATTGCTGATGACATTTTCTGTACTACCACATCATGCAATTGTCTTTAATGACTTAGTAATGGATCATGTCCATTACCTTTCTCATTTGGCTTCAAAGTATATCTGTGATTTTAAGTAATTTTTCAGAATAAGCTGCTATGTGTGTAGAGATGAGGCGTAACACAATTTCTGGCCATCATGTGACTTGTATCCTGCATTTATTACCAGTTTCCCCCTTTTCAGGCTCTCTCTTATTTTCAGTTCTCGCTGAGTTAGTGGGTGTCGACTAGATGCTACGTGATCCCACATACACAAGACAGAAGAAATTGAGAGACTCCTGCTTTCCTTTCTCTATAGCACACAGACAGAAGCATGGAACACAATATACAGCACTACTGAGCTGTGTAGCTGTGATTTCATCTATTGGGGGAGCTAAGTTACATTCAGGACACTTTGTTCCTTCCTGTGTCAGTGCCTCTCCCTGCTCCTCTCTTCTCCAATCACCAATGAGTATAATATGCTGTGTAACCAGATACATTAGTGTGTGGCAATTTCTCTTCTTTGGCCTAAATGAAATTACCGTAAGCTGTTTCTCAGAAATAATAAGCAGTTCAGGTGGAAAAAGTGAGAAGTGGCTTATAGGGGGATAAAAAAACGAATAAATCTGTGATAAATAATATTACAATATTTCTTATATGCGCTTGTACTGTTAATTTCTACACAATTTGTTCAAATGACAAGGCCCATCTAGATGCATCTACAACTTATTTTAGGAGACACAATCCGAAATATTACAGGTAGGAGCCATCTGGTACATCAGAGCCGAATTGCAATGCCAGACTCAGTCCAGTGATAGCTGGAACACTGTTTCTGAAAGAAGGCATCCGCTTTCTATTATCAGTAAGATCTTAACAGCTGTCAATGGCTATAGAATGCAACCGTTCACTTGTACCAGTGTATGACGTGATGGAATCACTGGGATCCGGAGGGAGAGAGTGGAATTGACGACTGCCCACAGGAGAAGGGACCTATAGGTACAAATGCAGTGGATATAGAGAAATGCAGTCTGGCGGTCCAATAGCAGCTCTAAAATAGTCACATCATTGCAAGTCATAAAAGAGTTGCAAAAATATTTTTTTCCTAATATTCCAAACACAGACAAACTAATGCAAATTTGGGATTTTGTGTTAAAAAAAATACAATACAGATCAGGGAAGAATGGAGAACCATAGTGCAGTAGACAAAAACTAATCAGTGTTTCTAGTTGGAAATATGGCTCCTGCCACAGGTGGTCACCTCACTGCAGAAGGGTCGGCGGGGTTCAGACATGGGTAATCTGACTCACGATGGGATTGATGGAGTGTAGATTATATAGCAGTCATCTGTCAGTCATTCTGGTTACTGTTTAGTCTAAACCACCATTAATATAACTGCTTGCAAAATAAAGACAAGACTCAGCATGAAGGGTTGCCAGTAAACCCACAAGCTGGAGGATGCTGTGGAGACATACTGCAGGTGGTTCTTCTGCCCATTTAGCCGAATCCCAGGCTCCGTGTATAATAAGTGATTAGTGAGGATAGATGGGAAACAAACCATTAGGCTGTTATGTTTGTGTGCCATGAATCACATCTAGAACCCACCACAGCGCAATGAATCATCATTAGGACCTGCGATCTGGAGACGTGATAGTCTTACATATCCAGACATAAGGTGCTGCCCTATTTCAGGAACATTGCTAATTATCATCTTGATCACATGCCATATGGCTATTACTATGGCAACCAGCCTCCCTTGGCGTGGACACTGTGGCTTGGCATATTCCCTCTGCTTTGCGATTTGTCTATAGAGGAATAGAATAAATGAAAGGTCATATGACAGCTAAGAGCTCATATAATAGATGTGCAGGCGAGAAGAAATATGGCTTCCAACCAATAAAATGCAACATACCTATTTCCCATGCAGTTAGTATAAAGGCTCAAAAAAGTTAGAAGTGCCAAACTGAGGTAAAATTATGGACACAATCACGGAAACCCAATGCACCCCATTAGAGGAAAATAGCTTGCTTTGGGCACCATTTGTGTTTGTCACGTGAAGAACCCAGGACAGCCATGATTCTCATTGTCATGGTCCTATGACAACAAACAATGGAGATTAACAATGCAGATGCCATCATACACATAAGACTAATGTTAGCCAAACTTGCCGATAGCTAGTGGTTTGGTAGATGGCCTAATGTGCATGGGGACCGCCCGAGTGTCTCACGGCAGATGATATGGCGGGAGGTAAGGATTTGGCATGCCTGATTTCAGACTGCTGATCCTTTTGCTCTCTAAATGATAACCCGCCAGCTCGAGATGTCTGGCAGCGGCTCTCATGGGGAACAAAGGAGTTCTCGCCAGCCAAATACTCCTGTGACTGGGAGAGTTGACATAGATAGCTGTCAGCCAAACGATTGGCCCAACCATCATTTGGCTGACATCTATCTAAAGTGTATAGTGGGCTTTCCTGGTGGACTTTTGCCTTCTGTTCTATAAAGGTATTTGTACTTTGTTTCATAGTTGTGTTATAGCTGTGTTGAAAATGGTATCTAGGAAAAGTGATGCCATTGTGCGTAAAAAAACCTGTGATATCATACATGGTGAGCACCAGCTACAGCTTACAGTTTGAGGCCTTCCTGCTCAGATGTCCTCTGGGAACATGGCGCACAGGGCTATTGCTTGTACCGATAGCCATGATTATCCTTTCCTCTTTCTTGTAGAACAATAAACTGCAAAGTGTCTGCCATCAAACCACTCTCCATCTCCGTACACAGCTGGCATCATGACCATAATCCATGGGTTTCTCTTCTACACACAACTGAATTCTACAAACTGCCTACTTCAACGAGCACCTTCCATCCCCACTTTCTGCATGACATGAATACCTTTTGTCCTGGTCTAATAATTATATACGCATATACACATAGGCAATCTACATAGTCAATTAAATCAAAATATCATTTTTTTAAGACAAGATTCCAAAACCTTCTATATTCCAGAGTAAGATACTCCAGCCACGATGACACCACACTGGGCTAAATGAGCGACGGTGACCCTAAATGAACCACAAAAGAAGAATTACAATTCAGGCTCCATACTGTGAGCAGGCTTCAGGAAAAGCCTTTGTGTTTCAGACAGAAGACCAACCATTTCCATTGTCAAGCACAATTATCATAGCATGTAGAATAAGATTCAGTATAATGTAATTTATTATACATGATAAATATAATTTTTAGATATTTTACTAAATTCGATTGCCTGGTCTTAGACAGCACCAGGTTCACTACCTTCCTGTAGCCCTCAAAATTAGAAATAATTAGGCCCCATGGGACCGTGAAATACCCCACAGTAGGTCTCATCCAATTAAGGGATAACACAAAAAAGGTATTATAATAAGCCCCAGCATCGAATTAATATAGCACCCATGAAACCCTGTGGTGATACATGTCGTACATTTTAGTTGTAGACTTCATAACCACATACAGAAAAAGCTATTGTGAAGCTCCCATGAAACTGCTCCAGGCTGGCTTCAGTCCATGCTGGTCAGTGTAGTCCGTGCAAGCTGACAGGTACTTCAATAATGAACTGTTCATATATTCTGTTTGATCCAGAAATACAAAGCTCTTTCTCCATGGGACATAGCCAGGATAAGCATAATAATGATTAAAAAAAATAGTGGAGTCGACACCTTTTGCTTAGGGCATGGCTGAAAAATGAGATCCACTGTTCCTCCCTTGGGTCAAGCAAAACATAGAAGGCAACCCAAATTAGCATGACAATGAAAACTTTGCCACTATATATGATGATGTGCGTACAGGGCACTGTATATGCAAGTAAAATAAATCATTTATATAAATGTTTTCAAAGGAAGCTCCCAACTGGCTCTGATATACTGTAGTTACATTCTAGATTTCCATGCAGTATTCTTCCAAATGCAGTTCTTTTACTGGACCTTGGGAGTGGCAACATAGAGTGTTGTGTGTGTGTCATTCTTTGTCGTAGGTACACTGCAAATGTGAGAGACAGAATCTAAAAGAATAAAAAAAAACAAAAAACAGAAAATCACATTATGGATAGCACTGGGCAGCCCACCTAATCTAATAGTATGGGCGTCCCCAATAGGCTGTAAGCCAGGATGCTCTGCATCGCCTGTGTGTGAACAGTGCCACATACAGACCTTTTTTGTGCATTAATATGCCAAACAACCACCCCCACCATGGATTGGCAGGTTGTGAGTGGTTGTCTCATCGGCATTTTTGCACCTGTTGTTAAATGGGTCCACTGCATCCTGTTAGTGCATTTGTTTGGAGGCCTGGGCAGGTAAGCATCTCTGCCTTTTTTCTATTGATGCATTTACTAGCAAGATTAATTAATAAAAAATTAAATGAGTATTGGATAACTTTTTTAAATTGCATTTTATTGCATGAAATAAGTATCTGATCACCTGCCAACCAGCAAGAATTCTGTCTCTCACAGACCTGTTAGTTTTTCTTTAAGAAAGCCCTCCGACTCTGCCCTCATTACCTGGAATAATTGCACTTGTTTGAACTCGTTTCCTGTATAAAAGACACCTGTCCACATACTCAAGTAAACCACACTCCAACCTCTCTACCATAGCCAAGACCAAAGAGCTGTCTAAGGATACCAGGTACAAAATTGTAGACCTGTACAAGGCTGTAATGGGCTACAGGACAATAGGCAAGCAGCTACGTGAGAAGGCAACTATTGGCACAATTATTAGAAAATGGAAGCAACACAAGATGACTGTCAGTCTTAGTCTGGGGCTTCATGCGAGATCTCGCCTCCTGGGGTAAGGATGATTCTGAGAAAGGTCAGGAATCAGCCCAGAACTACATGGGAGGACCTGGTGAATGACCTGAAGAGAACTGAGACCACAGTCAAACATTAGTAACACATTACGCCAGCATGGATTAAAATCCTGCAGGGCACACACGGTCCGAATGTCCAGGCCCGTTTGAGGTTCGCCAAAGACCATCTGGATGATCCACAGGAGGCATGGGAGAAGGTCATGTGGTCAGATGAGACCAAAATAGAACTTTTTGGTATTAACTCCACTCGCCGTGTTTGGAGGAAGAAGAAAGAGGAGTGCAACCCCAAGAACACCATCCGAACCGTGAAGCATGGTGGGGGAAACATCATACTTTGGGGATGCTTTTCTGCAAAGTGGACAGGATGACTGCACCGTATTGAAGGGAGGTTAGGTAGAGTCATGTATTGTGAGGTTTTGGCCAACAACCTCCTTCCTACAGTAACAGCATTGAAGACGGGATGTGGCTGGGTCTTCCAGCATGACAATGCTGGAAGACAAAACACACAGCTAAAGCTAATTTTACATTAGCGTTTTTTGCGCAGCACATCGTGCGCAATAGAAACGCATGCAAAAAACGCATCATGTGTTTTTGCATGCGTTTGCGTTTTTTATGCGTATTCGTTCTCTAGGGGTCAAAACCAGTGTCTACACATTTTTACGCCAAAAATGCATGCTAACGAAAATGCAGACGACCGCATGTCCATGCGCATGCTTGCGTTCCCATAGACTGTAATGCGTTATTTTGTAGCATGCCGTGCGCAAGCGCATGCGTTTTTTTACACCTTTCGGCAAACCCAAAAATGCAGCAGGTTGCGTCTGGCGCGCCTAGGTGCACATCTTGAAAAAACGCATGCGCACGAAAACGCATACGAACGCGTGCAAATGCAAGACTATCGCACGCCATGTTAAAAATAGGTACGCATGCGCATGGACGCGCACAATGCGCTGCGCAAAAAAAACGCTAATGTGAAACCAGCCTAAGGTAACTAAGGAGTGGCTCCGTAAGAAGCATTTCAAGATCCTGTAGTGGCCTATCCAGTCTATAGAAAATCTTTATTAACGATGAAACTCAATGTTTCTTAGCGACTGACCAAAAATCTGAAAGATCTGCAGATCTGTATGGAGGAGTGGGCCAAAATCCTTACTGCAGTGTGTGCAAACTTGATCAAGAAGTACAGGAAACATATGACCTCTGTAATTGCAAACAAAGGTTTATGCACCAAATATTAAGTTCTGTTTTTCTATTGTATCAAATACTTATTTCATGCAATAAAATGCAAATTAATTATGTAAAAATCATATACAATGTGATTATGTTTTTCTTTTTTTTTTTAGATTCTGTCTCTCACAGTTGAAGTGTATCTGCAATAAAAATTACAGATCTCTCCATTCTTTGTACGTGGGAAAAATTGCAAAATTTGCAGTGTAATAATAATCTTTATATAGCGCTAACATATTCCACAGCGTTTTACAGTTTGCATACATTATCATCACTGTCCCTGATGAGGCTCACAATCTAAATTCCCTATAAGTATGTCTTTGGAATGTGGGAGGAAACCAGAGTACCCAGAGAAAACCCACAAACACAGGGAGAACATACAAACTCCTTGCAGATGTTGTCCTTGGTGGGATTCAAACCCAGGACTCCAGCGCTGCAAGGCTGCAGTGCTAACCACTGAACCACCGTGCTGCCATTGTATCAAATACTTACGAAGTAATCTTGATTAAGTTCCTAATTCAAAGAACAAATATAAGACCCCACAATGTTAGGAGAGTGAGTTTCCAAATACATATTTTGAAGTATACCTTACACCACATCACTTTAGCGAAATCCAATGATGTGCAAGTGTAAGGAGGAAGACCGGGCTGCGGGTACCTGCATTGAGCTGGGTCCGTACTGTTAGGGCTGCGTGCGTCCCATGTTGCCCAAGGGAAGGAATAGGGGACTGGACAAACCCCATGACACGGAAAGAGGGGGCGTGTTAAGAGGCAGGACAAAGCAGAAAGTTTGCGAAGCAGCCGGCAGTTTCCTGCCGTCAGGGAGAGTGCAGGGCAGGGAGAAGCGTGATCTCCACTCAGAGCAGCAGCGCCGCAAAGTACTGCGGCCGAGATCTCCTGAGCGATCCAGCGCAGGGGCAGACATTTCATTGGTGCAATCTGTGCAGCCGCACAGGGGCCTAAGAGGTGAGGGGGCCCATTTATACCTCAAAAGCAGGTGCAATTTTGCATTTTTAGGAGAACTTGGGCTGCAAAGGGCACATGTATTGTTCTTGCACAGGCGCCCTTTTCTGTCTGTGTCCGTCAGTGATACAGCGGGACAGTGAGTGTGGGAAGCATCGTGTGCCCTAAGCATAAGATCGCACGCGTGCAGATAAGCGCGGGCTGGTTACAGGGCACTGAAGTGCGGTTCCTTTGGCCGGCTAGCATGCATCACCCCACGGTCAGTACAGAGACTTCTGCAGCTTTTCCCGCTTTGATTGCGCGAGATTATGGACTAGGGGCTCAGCGGTAAAACCGGAGACCGCCCGCTACACCGGCCGTTGTCGGTACTACTACCCTCATCGGACTGTGGACTAAGGACCCCATCAGGACCTACGATAAGTTTTGCTTGAAACGCATTATTATTATTTATTTATAAAGCACCATTGGTTCCATGGTGCTGTACATGAGAAGGGGTTACATACAAATTACAGAAATCACTTACAGTAAACAAACTAACAATCACAGACTGATATAGAGGGGAGAGAGGACCCTGCCCTTTCGGGCTTACATGCTACAGGATGGTGGGGAAGGAGACAGTAGGTTGGGGAGTTGCAGAAGGTCCAGTGATGGTGAGGCGGTAGCTCCAGTAGTGGTGAGGAGGCAGCGGGGATCATTGCAGGCTGTAGGCTTTCCTGAAGAGGTGGGTTTCAGGTTCCATCTGAAGGATCCGAGTGTGGTTGATAGTCGGACATGTTGGGGCAAAGAATTCCAGAGGATGGGGGCTATTCGGGAGAAGTCTTGGAGGCGGTTGGGTGAGGAGCGAATAAGTGTGGAGGAGAGAAGGAGGTCTTGGGAGGACCGGAGAATACGTGAGGGAAGGTATCGGGAGATTAGTTCAGAGATGTATGGAGAAGACAGGTTGTAGATGGCCTTGTAGGTCAGTATTAGTAATTTGAATTGGATACGCTGAGGGAGTGGGAGCCAGTGAAGAGATTTGCAGAGGGGAGAAGCGGAGGAGTAGCGAGGAGACGAATTAGTCGGGCGGCAGAGTTGAGGATGGACTGGAGAGGTGCGAGGGTGTAAGCAGGGAGGCCACAGAAAAGGATGTTGCAATAGTCGACTGTCGCACTCATTTTGCTTATATCATTTAACCCTGTTGTTCCAATAACTCTTTGCCACTGCTTATTTACTCTCAGCGAGGAGATTACTTTAACCTTAAGGCTAAGTGCCCACGTTGCAGAAATGCTGCGGAAATGTCCGCAGCATTTCCGCAACTCCCTGCCGCGGGTAAAACGCATGCGGAATTCGCATGCTTTTTCCCGCAAAACACAAGAGTTTTGCAAGCGTTTGACAGGTTGGTCTCACTTGTCAAGCATAGTGCTTGACAAGTGTGACCAACTTTTTACTATTGATGCTGCCAATGCAGCATCAGTAGTAAAAGATAGGATGTTAAAAATAAATAAAAAATAGGGATATACTCACCTTCTGGGGGTCTCCGGAATCCTCCCACCTCTCAGCGACGATGCTGGCAACTTCCGTTCCCAGGGATGCATTGCGCGAATGACCTCTGATGACGTAGCATCACGCGAGACCGCTACGTCATCAGAGGTCATTCACGCAATACACGCCTGGGAATGGAAGATGCCGGCAGCGTGGCTGAGAGGCGGGAAGGACTCCGGGGGCAGCCAGAAGGTGAGTATATCCCTATTTTTTTAGTTTACTTCTATTTTTTACAGGGATATGGTACCCAGGACATGGAGGAGAGTCTCATCTCCTCCAGACCCTGGGTACCATCCGCACATGAAGCACTCACTTTACGCATGGTGGGCATAGCCACATGCGTAAAGTGAGCGTTTCAATGCAATCCTATGGCGGCGGAATTGACGTGATTCCGCAGAATAAAGGCACATGCTGCGGATTTTACCGCTATGTGATTCCGCAGCGGTAAAATCCGCAGCATTAGCACAGCATTGCGGAATCCCATAGGATTGCATGGGGGTGCATTTTATTAGCGTTTTTTAAGCGTTTCCGCTGCGGCAAAAATGTGGCGGAAACGCATAAAAAACGCAATGTGGGCACATAGCCTTACTGTTAAAAGAATAAATAGTATTGTTATACCATACTGCTCTGCAATCCCAGGGTACCGCATCTCAGCTCCTGCTTACACTTGCATGAAAGACTTGATACAATCTTCAAATCAATTCACTTTAGCCCATATTTTAGTGTCGCACCCCTGACAAGGTTCTTCTCTTTCTTTCTACTGGTATTTTTCTTTTTAGTCTCCGTTCTTTCATTGCCTTAGACTGTCTGCCTTTAGCTATGTTTTTCGGCAACAGATGAAGGAACAGATTGTTAATTATAAGAGGTAAGTCTGTGAATTTTCCCTCTGGACATCTGATGTCACTTTGTTTTGATAAGGATCGGAGACTGGAAAAAAACAAAATCATGTGAAATAGATGATGTATCCTGGAATGGAAAGTGTAAGGCTATGTGCACATGATGAGTATTTGCAGCAGATTTTTCTGCAGCAATACCCAGTGTTGACAGGAAAAATGCTGTGTAAAATAAAAGCGTTATTTACATGATTTCACATAAATTTTTACCATTAGAAAAATGCTGAAATGATTGACGTGCTGCAGAATTAAAAAAAAAAAAAAATTAGTTATTCAAATCCGAAAGGAATAAATAAGCAGTATGTGCATGAGATTTCAGAAATCTCATTCTCTTTACTGATAGTGTAAAATGCTACATTTTTTCCACAGCAAAAACACACAGATAAAAAAAGAGACAAAAACACAAGCAAGACCTAAAGGAACAGAAAATGAATATTGATGAGCGAGTGTGCTAGAGTTTCCTGAGCATGCTCGGGTGTCCTCCGAGTATTTTGGTGTGCTCGTAGATTATGTTTGTGTCACCGCAGCTGCATGATTTGCGGCTGCTCGACAGCCTGAATACATGTGGGGATTGCTTAACAAACAGGCATTCCCTGCACGTATTCAGACTGTCCAGCAGCCGCAAATGATGCAGCTACGTTGACAGAAACTAAACCTCCGAGCACATCCAAATACTCAGAGATCACCCGAGCATGCTCGGAAAACTCGAGTAAAGAGCACATTCGATCATCACTAATAATGAAACATCCAGTGGGGAAGATAAGTATTTGATACACTGCCAATTTTGCAAGTTTTTCCCACCTACAAACAATGGAGAGGTCTGTAATTTTTATCATAGGTACACTTCAACTATGAGAGACAGAATCTAAAAATATAAACCAGAAAATCACATTGTATTTTTACTTAATTAAATTGCATGTTATTGCATGATATACGTATTTGATACAATAAAAAAAAAATTAATTTGGTACAGAAACCTTTGTTTGCAATTAGAGGTCAGACGAATCCTGTAGTGTTTGCACACACTGCAGCAAGGAGGTTGTTGACCAAAATCTCACACTACATGAGATTTTACAGAGCAATTGTCCTGTCCCCTTTGCAGCAAAGCACCCCCAAAATATGTTTCCCCCATCATGCTTCACAGTTGGCACAGTGTTCTTGGGGTTGTACTCATCCTTTCTGTCCAAACTTGGCGTGCAGAGTTGATACCAAAAAGTTCTATTATGGTCTCATCTGACCACATGACCTTCTCCCATGTCTCCTCTGGATCATCCAGATGGTCATTGACAAACATCAAACAGGCCTGGACATATGCTGGTCTGAGCAGGGGGACCTTGAATTCCCTGCAGGATTTTCAAGATTTTTATCCATGACTGCGTAGTGTGTTACTAACGGTAATGATTGAGACTGTGGTCCCAGCTCTTTTTAGGTCATTAACCACGCCTTCCCATGTAATTCTGGGCTGATTCCTGACCTTTCAGAATTTTTACCCCACAAGGCAAGATCTTGCATAGAGCCCCAGACCGAAGAAGATTGAGAGTCATGTGTTTTTTCCATTTTCTAATAATTGTGCCAACAGTTGTTACCTTCTCACCAAGCTGCTTGCCTTTTGTCCTTTAGCCCATCCCAGCTTTGTGCAGGTCTACAATTTTGTCCCTGGTGTCTTTAAACAGCTCTTTGGTCTGGACCATAGTGGAGAGGTTGGAGTGTGATATGAGTGTGTGGATAGGTGTCTTTTATACAGGTAAAGAGGTGCAATTAATACAGGTAATAAGTGCAGAGTAGGAGGGCTTCTTAAAGAAAAACGAACAAGTCTGTGAGAGGCCGAATTCTTGCTGGTTGATAGGTGATCAAATACTTATGCAATAAAATGCAAATTAATTATGTAAAAATCATACAATGTGATTTTCTGATTTTTTTTTTTTTGATTTTTTTTTTACTTTTAGATTCTCTCACAGTTGAAGTGCACCTACAATAAAAGTTACAGACCTCTCCATTCTTTGTAGGTGGGAAAACTTGCAAAATCAGCTGTGTATCAAATACTTACTTTCACCACTGAATAGGAACATAGTTTTTAAGGTAGAGGATTATACATAGAAAATCACTGACAGACAGTATATTCCGGTGCTTCCATAGTCACTGGTTGGCTATTTTAGCCTGTAATGTTGTTTTCCCTCTCAGCTCTTGCAGTTACCCTCGTTACAGAATAGATAAAAGGGTCTTTTAAGGGTATTGTTACTTTAAAATGTTAAGATGTAACAATAATATTTCCTAAACGTAGAAAAATTCACATGTTCCTTTTTAGAATGCAATTCTGACTAGTGTACAATAATCAGATATGTCAGAAAGGCATATTAAACTAAACAATAAACATAATGGGTCATGCACCCGGACCTGGATCTCCTAAAGAGGTCAAAATCATAGAAAATATGCCTAAATCATTCTGGTACTGGCTGGAGATTGCCGTAACTGAGAATCTCTAATGTTCCAATGTCTGAGGGAAAGTGGCTGGTAGTGTTGGATAGTTTGGTCACTGTCAAATGCAGTCGTTGGCACTACTTGGAGAGATGTCCATGCCAAATGATCTCATCAGTACAAGTCCAGGTCACACAAAACAACGCCGAAGTCCAGCCCAGGTGACAAAAAACAATGCAGAAGTCCAGCCCAGGTCACACAGAACAGCACAGAAGTCCAGCCCAGGTCACACCGAACAACGCAGAAGTCCAGCCCAGGTCACACCGAACAACGCAGAAGTCCAGCCCAGGTCACACCGAACAACGCAGAAGTCCAGCCCAGGTCACACAGAACAATGCAGAAGTCCAGCCCAGGTCACACAGAACAACGCAGAAGTCCAGCCCAGGTCACACAGAACAACGCAGAAGTCCAGCCCCCGGGTGACACAGAACAACGCAGAAGTCCAGCCCAGGTGACAAAAAAAAAAATGCAGAAGTCCAGCCCAGGTGACACAGAACAATGCAGAATTCCAGCCCAGGTCACACAGAACAACGCAGAAGTCCAGCCCAGGTGACACAGAACAACGCAGAAGTTCAGCCCCCGGGTGACACAGAACAACGCAGAAGTCCAGCCCAGGTGACAAAAAAACAATGCAGAAGTCCATCCCAGGTGACACAGAACAACGCAGAATTCCAGCCCAGGTCACACAGAACAACGCAGAAGTCCAGCCCAGGTGACACAGAACAACGCAGAAGTCCAGCCCCCGGGTGACACAGAACAACGCAGAAGTCCATCCCAGGTGACAAAAAAAAAATGCAGAAGTCCATCCCAGGTGACACAGAACAACGCAGAATTCCAGCCCAGGTCACACAGAACAACGCAAAAGTCCAACCCAGGTCACAGATTGAAGCAGAAGCCAATTAGTCATTATAACTGATGGTGTTGTAGTCCAGAACAACAAACGTCAAAAGCCAATCACACACAACAAGTTGTTCAGAAAAAGGGCAAATGAGAATGTTAGGTTATGGTCAGCTTACGGTCCAACATTATTAAAGAACTTAAACATTTCACTGGATTTTTTTATTTAAAGGAAACTTGACATGTCTCCAAATGTTATTACCTTACAGATATGGCCACGGCACCGAAAATCCGGATGTCAGGAGGAAATTAACTTCATTCCTCCCAGCAGCCTCCGACTTTCAGTCCATAGAGGCACAGCCAGCACACAACTGAGCCGGCTGTCAGTCAATGAGCCGCCACTATTGTACTGACTATGAAAGCCGTTGGCACCCTTAAGGAATAAAGCTAATTTCTTCCCTGTAAACAGGCTTTCAGTAGCATAAGAATGCTATTATCCTGCGGATTAACCCTATATCTGCAAGTTAATACAGTTTTTTTTACATGACAAGTTCCATTTAAACTGGGAATCTCCTCCAAGTGATACTGTTCCACTGATTCAAACAGTTTTTCTTTGTTTTCTTTTTACTGTGCCTCTCTGTTCCAAAGTTATTTAGTAAAGATACTAATTTTTTCTTTAAGCAACTTGGCATATACCACAGTACTTTTAGTGGCATACGCCTCCGTGCCTTTGTGACCACAAATGATACACAGGTCAGGGACTGGAGGATATTTTGTTGCTTATAGTAGTATGCCATAGCTCCTCATGAATTTGACGAGCAGGCATCAACATGTCCGATCTTGCCCAATCTATCTATTAAGGCAGAGGATGCCGAAAGTGACGTGAAAAAAAACATGTGACGCCTCTGGCAATACGTCCAAGAGTGGACCCCCTGGATCGCGGATCCGGAGCCCCTGGGCCGAGCGCACCTGGTGAAGACCGACCCCTGTACAGGGATCGTTAGGGGCAGGACCACAGGGGGCGGAACCGCGACAGCCGGAGCCAGCAGGGACGACTCGGAGGACTGGCAGACAGAGCAGGAGTAGCGGGGAGGAAGGCAGAAGGTGATGGCAGGAAGACTACAGGAAAGGTACAGGGAGGACCACGGAAGGAGACAGGCTGACGGACAAGGACCAGGAACAGGGCAGACAACGGAGCAACAAGGATAGGCAGGGAACACTGAAAAAGGTGAGGCCGATGGGTGCTGCGAGTCACAAACAATCATCAGGCGCCCTCAGAATGGAGCGGGCGCCTGATATATGCGGAGACCGGAAGTGCGCCCTACAGACCCTCCCCTAGCGACGCCCCCTGCCAACAGAGGCCGGAGGAACGCGCGCGCGCGGCCTAAGGCCGGCGCGGTTACCCGCAGCAGAGCGGCAAGCAGCGCGGAAGGACGCGCGAGCAGGGGGAGGCAGGTGAGAGGAAGCTGCGGCGGGCACCGCCGCTAAAGGGGCATCGGCGGGTACGGCCGCCGATGTCACAGTACCCCCTCCCATATGCCCTCTCCTTCTGAGGCTGGTCAGAAATCTTTTCATGATAAGGGGGGCATCGACATTTTCTCGGGGCTCCCAGGACCTCTCCTCTGGGCCAAAACCCTTCCAGTCGATAAGAAAAAGAGTTTTACCCTTGACCCTTTTCATAGCCAGGATGTCCTTTACTTCAAAGACATTGTTAGAACAAATGGGCGAGGGAGAAGACATGGAGGTTGGTTGGAACCGATTCAAGACCACAGGTTTGAGGAGCGAGATATGGAAGGCGTTAGGGACCCGGAGTGACGCCGGCAACCTCAATTTGTAGGCTACCTTGTTAATGCGCCCAAGTATTTCAAAAGGCCCGATGTACCGAGGACTTAATTTGTAAGCAGGGGCCTTCAGGCGGATATGTTTGGTAGAAAGCCAGACTTTGTCCCCGGGCTGGTACGGGGGTAGATCCCTTCGTCTTTTGTCCGCGTGTCTCTTAATTCGGACGTTGGCCAGCTCGAGCGCCTCTCTGGTCTCCTTCCAAATTTGTGAAAACTCCTTGGCGAGAGTGTCTGCTGCAGGAACTCCGGATGATGCGGAAAAGGGCAATGGAACCCCAGGATTTAGCCCAGTTACCACAAAGAACGGTGTCTTGGACGTTGATTCGCTGGAATGATTATTATGAGCGAATTCCGCCCAAGGAAGAAGAGAGACCCAATTATCTTGATGGGCGTTAGAAAAGTGGCGTAGGTAGGTGGTCAGAATTTGGTTAATCCGTTCCACTTGGCCGTTGGTTTGAGGATGATACGCTGAGGAGAAGTCGAGAGACGTGCCCAGGAGCCGACAGAGGGCCCTCCAGAATCGGGAAGTAAACTGGACCCCACGATCGGTCACGATTCGCAGAGGGAGACCATGTAGCCGGAACACGTGGTGGATAAAGATTTCGGCCAACTTTGGAGCAGATGGCAGTCCGACCAGGGGAATAAAATGGGCCATTTTGGAAAAGCGGTCAGCGACGACCAAGATGGTAGTGCATCCTGCAGAGCGGGGCAGATCAGTCACGAAGTCCATGGCGATTTGCTGCCAAGGAGCCTCTGGCACAGGCAACGGATGAAGGAGGCCGGAGGGCAGAGTCCTTGGAATCTTGTTCTGAGCACAAGTCCTGCAGGAGGCTACAAAGTCCTTTGCATCCTGGTGGAGAGAGGACCACCAGTAATACCGGGACAGAAGCAAAAGAGTCTTCTTAATCCCAACGTGCCCAGCAACCTTGGAAGAATGACCCCAGCGCAGTACTTCCAGACGTTTGTTTGGAGGAACGAAGGTCTTGCCAGGCGGAGGGTCAGAGAACCTCACGGGAGCCACGGAGATAACTTTAGCCGGCTCGATGATATAAGATGGGTCCTCCTCCTTCTCTGGTGGCTGCAAAGACCTGGAAAGCGCGTCAGCTTTGATGTTCTTACTGCCGGGCCGGAAATGGAGCTTAAACTCAAAACGGGAAAAATACAGAGCCCACCTGGCTTGTCTGGAGTTGAGTCTCTGGGCAGATTGCAAGTAGGCCAGGTTTTTGTGGTCCGTGAAGATAGTAAAGGGGTGCACTGCCCCCTCGAGCAGATATCGCCATTCCTCCAGCGCCATCTTAATGGCCAATAATTCCCGGTCCCCAATGGAGTAGTTGCACTCCGCGGGAGAAAAGGATTTGGAGAAGAACCCGCAGGGGACAAGACGTCCAGATGGAGCCTGTTGGGAGAGAACTGCCCCAGCTCCAGTGGAGGAGGCGTCGACTTCCAGGATGAAGGGCCTACTAGCCACTGGACGGTGTAAGATCGGAGCAGAGGCAAACGAGCGCTTCAGGGTCAGAAAGGCGTCCTCGGCTTCAGAAGGCCAGACGTTAGGCTTCGTCCCCTTACGGGTCAGGATCGTAATGGGCTTGGTGACTGTAGAGAAGTGGGGTACAAACTGCCGGTAATAATTAGCGAAGCCGAGGAAACGCTGGATGGCCTTTATGCCAACTGGACGAGGCCACTGGAGTACCGCGGACAGCTTCTCCGGATCCATCCTAAGACCGGACTCCGTGATGATATACCCCAAGAAGGGTAAGGCTGTTTGCTCAAAAAGGCACTTCTCGATCTTGGCGTAAAGACGATTTTCTCGAAGGCGCTGCAGGACCATGCGTACACTTCTCCGATGGGAGGAGAGGTCGGTCGAGAAAACGAGGATATCGTCCAAATACACCACCACGCAGGAATAGAGTAGGTCTCGGAACACCTCATTTACGAATTCCTGAAATACCGCTGGAGCATTGCAGAGACCGAACGGCATGACCAAGTATTCATAATGGCCGTCCCGGGTATTGAAGGCCGTCTTCCACTCGTCCCCCGCTCGGATTCGGACTAAGTTGTAAGCTCCCCGCAGATCCAACTTCGTGAAGATTCTGGCCCCCCTCAGCCGGTCGAAGAGTTCAGGAATCAGCGGGAGCGGGTACCGGTTTTTAACCGTGATGTTGTTCAGGCCCCGGTAATCAATACAAGGTCGCAGGGACCCATCTTTCTTCCGGACGAAGAAGAAGCCTGCGCCCGCAGGGGACGAGGACTTCCGGATGAACCCCTTGGCCAGATTTTCCTGTATATATTCCGACATAGCCGAGGTCTCTGCTGGGGACAAAGGATAAGTTCTCCCTCTGGGAGGAGTGGCACCAGGAACTAGGTCGATAGGGCAGTCATAGGAGCGATGAGGGGGTAAGGAATCCGCCTCCTTCTTGCTAAACACGTCGGCAAACGTGTGATAGGGTGCGGGTAGACCCGGGAGGTCGGCAGGCTTCAAGCATGGACGGGGACGCGTGAGAGCCCGTAGGCAGTGCTCCTGGCAGGAGTGCCCCCAACGGAGAACTTCCCCAGAGCGCCAGTCAATCACAGGCTCGTGCCGTCTGAGCCAGGGAAGCCCTAGGAGAACAGCATGGGCTAGTTGTGGCAAGACATAGAAGGCAATCTTCTCGAGGTGGAGAGCTCCGATTTGAAGGTCTACTTCGGCGGTAACCATGGTGATGAGTCCGGGTAAAGGTTTACCGTCAACGGAGGAAATAGCGCGAGGGTTCTTCAATACCAACACCGGAATCTGGAGTTTATCAACCTCCTCCTGGCGGATGAAATTACCGGCAGCACCCGAGTCCACATACGCCTCCACAGATCCACGCCCCCGACCTGTAATTAGCAAAGCAGAAAGGGTAAGGGGAAGAGAGGAATTTTGATCACCTAGGGGGTCCTCTCTTACCTGACCTAGGTGGAGGCATTTCCCGATCTCTCTGGCTTCTCCGGACAAGTACGCACAAAATGGTTGGCACCCCCACAGTACAGGCAGAGACCCTTGGTCATCCTCTCCCTGCGGCGTTGCTCGGACAGCCTGACACGATCGACCTGCATAGGCTCAGGAGCGGTGCTAACGGGAGATACCGGGAAACGGGGGACAGGGGCCTGATACAGCCTAAAGGACCTCCTCTCTCCGACTGCCTCTCGAGCGCGCTCCTGAAAGCGGAGGTCTATGCGAGTGGCTAGCGAAATAAGGTCCTCCAGAGTGGTGGGAGTGTCACGCCCGGCAAGCTCATCCTTGATCTTACTGGAGAGGCCTCTCCAAAAGGCTCCTACCAGAGCCTCATTGTTCCACCCCAACTCAGAAGCGAGGGTCCGGAAGCGGATGGCATATTGCCCCACTGTGAGGGAA
This sequence comes from Dendrobates tinctorius, assembly GCF_039654945.1. Lineage (NCBI taxonomy): Eukaryota > Metazoa > Chordata > Amphibia > Anura > Dendrobatidae > Dendrobates > Dendrobates tinctorius. Next base: position 19,368,109 of record NW_027361698.1, read on the forward strand.
CCCTGGCGGAGGTTAAAAAGGGCCTCAGTGGAGGACGCTAAGCGACCCGGTTCATCGAATACCTTGCGAAAGGTTTCTAAGAAGGTCTGTATGCTTAACACGACGGGATCATCTCTCTCCCATAAGGGGTTTACCCAGGACAGGGCCTCACCCTCGAGATGGGACACAACGAACGCCACCTTGGCGCGGTCAGTGGGGTACTGAAGGGGGGCAAGCTCAAAATGTAGCCTGCATTGATTTAAAAAGCCCCGGCATAATTTGGGATCTCCACTGTACCTGGGGGGTTTGCCCAGACGGGGAGCCGGGGTAGAGGCTACATCCGGGGAGGAAGTTGCAGCGGCAGCAGAGGATTGCAGGGCCTGTAATCGGTCATCCACGGATGCCATGTAACCCAAGATGTGGGATTGGGCGTCGCGCTGCTGCGCGAGCTCCTGCTGAAGGCTGACTAAGAGGGGAGCGTGTCCGGGGTCAGAGGTCTGCAGGGCGGACAACCGGGTGTCCATAGACTTCATAAAGGACATTATCCGGCTCTGATTTTCACGAAGGAAAAGTAATTCCTTTTGTGTGGTGGCAGCGGCACCGGCGGGATCCATGGCCTGATGATACTGTGACGCCTCTGGCAATACGTCCAAGAGTGGACCCCCTGGATCGCGGATCCGGAGCCCCTGGGCCGAGCGCACCTGGTGAAGACCGACCCCTGTACAGGGATCGTTAGGGGCAGGACCACAGGGGGCGGAACCGCGACAGCCGGAGCCAGCAGGGACGACTCGGAGGACTGGCAGACAGAGCAGGAGTAGCGGGGAGGAAGGCAGAAGGTGATGGCAGGAAGACTACAGGAAAGGTACAGGGAGGACCACGGAAGGAGACAGGCTGACGGACAAGGACCAGGAACAGGGCAGACAACGGAGCAACAAGGATAGGCAGGGAACACTGAAAAAGGTGAGGCCGATGGGTGCTGCGAGTCACAAACAATCATCAGGCGCCCTCAGAATGGAGCGGGCGCCTGATATATGCGGAGACCGGAAGTGCGCCCTACAGACCCTCCCCTAGCGACGCCCCCTGCCAACAGAGGCCGGAGGAACGCGCGCGCGCGGCCTAAGGCCGGCGCGGTTACCCGCAGCAGAGCGGCAAGCAGCGCGGAAGGACGCGCGAGCAGGGGGAGGCAGGTGAGAGGAAGCTGCGGCGGGCACCGCCGCTAAAGGGGCATCGGCGGGTACGGCCGCCGATGTCACAAAACATTTTTGCAACTTTTCAAAGCCAGATTTCTGCAGTAGTCATTTTGAAGAATCGGAGCCTTTAAGCGCAAAAACAAAAATACTGTCCTCTACGTTTCTTCCATGAAGAGTAGTCACATGATCTTACATTGGGTCTCTTGATGTCTATAAGGTATGTATAATTTGCTCAGGTATCAAGGTTTCTTGACAAGAGATCCATTTTACGTATTTCAGTAATACTTTGCACTATTCAGATAAGTTACATCACAAATGCAAAAAAGAAAAATGGAGTACTTGCAGAAGTCTGGGATCCCTTTCATCAGGCGCAGGAACGATGCAGCACAGTGGAAACTTATCTCTCTGACTTGCTCTAAATATAGGTTTGGTTTCAGAGTGTGCGGCCAAGTGAACCTTTGATGCTTTTAACCTTCAAGGCACTAGTCAAAGACACGGTTGTCAGATTATAGGCATGGTTATGCCATGTTTTCTTTCTTGAAGCGTAGATAATTGGATAGAATCGGGAATAGGGATTTAGACTGCACACACTTTTGCTGTATCATTGGCGATACTTGATATGGCTAAGTAATGCTGATTAAATGCACGCATTCCAAAAACTACAAAGGTTCAACATTATAAAAGAAATTTATAACATTTAGGCTATGTGCCCACGTAGCGATTTTTAAGCGTTTTTGCCACGATTTTCGTCGCAAAAACGTTTAAAAATCGTGTACAGAACGCACCCCATGCATTCCTATGGCATTCCGCACATGCTCTGCTAATGCTGCGCTTTTTTCCGCGGCGGAATCGCATCGCGGAAAAAAATCGCAGCATGCTCATTCTTTTGTGCGGAATCGCAAAGAATTGCCGCGATTCCGCACCCGTAGGAATGCATGAGAATCGCTTACTTCCCGCATGTGGCTATGCCCACCATGCGCGAAGTTAAGCGTCTCATGTGCGGTTGGTACCCACGGTGTGGAGGAGAGGAGACTGTCCTCCAGGCCCTGGGTACCATACCCCTGTAAAAAAAAAAAAAGAATAAAAAAAAAAAAAAAAAAAAAAAAAAAAAAAAATCGGGGTATATTTACCTTCCGGCGTCCCGCGCTGCATTCCCGGCCTAAGCGTTCCCAGTAATGCCTTGCGGCAAGGCCCTGTGATGACGTGGTCTCGCGAGATCGCTATAGCAACGCGAGACTACGTCATCACAGGTCTCGCAAGGCATTACTGGGAACGCTGAGGCCCGGGAATGCAGCGCGGGACGCCGGAAGGTAAATATACCCTGATTTTTTTATTTTTTTTAGCATTTTAACATTCTATCTTTTACTATTGATGCCGCATAGTCGGCCTCAATAGTAAAAACCTGGTCACACTTGTCAAACACTATGTTTGACGAGTGTGACCAACCTGTCAATCACTTTCCAAGCGATGCTTCAAGTCGCTTGGAAAGTGCTTGAATATCGCACACGAAAATCGCGGCAAAATCGCGATAAAATCGCGGTGAAATCGCGCGGCAAAACCGCGCGATTTCTGGGAAGGAGTCCGGTTTTTGGTGTGCGTTTTAACACGCACCGTGGGCACATAGCCTTATTGTATTGGGCTAAAGGGTTTGTCAGAGTTAGGAAAAATATTGTCTCAAAGTAGGGAATGTTACAAAGTATCAGTAGTTATACTCACCAGCCCTAACCTCAATGCTCCAGCACTGGCTACTCAAAGAGGTCTCCGCAGGGGCTGGAAATAACGATGTCCTGTTCTTTCATCACCTGTGATTGGATGCAATAGTCAGCTGAACATCCAGTCATGTCCCATTCCAGTCACCTGATCACTGCAGCTAATCACAAGCCTCAAATATCAAGTAATGACGGAACGAGGTGTCATTGTTTCCTGACTGGAAAATATCATCATGTCCTAACCCGGCAGAGACGTTCACAGCGGTCTGTGCTGAGTGGAGATTACTTAAATGTGTATTAATGCATTATAAAAATAATGTTTATGCCCATTAGTATATTGTAGAACCTCCCTCTTGTTCTCTCTATGTCTTTAACCCCTTCACTACCAAGGGTGGTTTGCACGTTAACTACCGGGCCAATTTTTACAATTCTGACCACTGTACCTTTATGAGGTCATAACTCTGGAACGCTTTCATGGATCCTGGTGATTCTGACATTGTTTTCTCGTGACATATTGTACTTCATGTTCGTGGTAAAATTGCATTCAAATAACTTGCGTTTATTTGTGAAAAAAACGGAAATTTGCCGAAAATTTTGAAAATTTCGCAATTTTCCAACTTTGAATTTTTATGCCCTTAAATCACAGCGATACGGCACACAAAAAAACTTAATACATAACATTTCCCACATGTTTACTTTACATCAGCACAATTTTGCAACCAAAATTTTTTTTTTGCTAGGAAGTTATAAGGGTTAAAATTTGACCAGCGATTTCTCATTTTTGCAACACCATTTTATTTTTAGGGACCACTTCACATTTGAAGCCACTTTGAGGGGTCTATATGATAGAAAATACCCAAAAGTGACACCATTCTAAAAACTGCACCCCTCAAGGTGCTTAAAACCACATTCAAGAAGTTTATTAACCCTTTAGGTGCGTCACAGGAATTTTTTGAATATTAAAAAAAAATGAACATTTAACTTTTTTTCACAAAAAAAATACTTCAGGTTCAATTTTCTTTATTTTACCAAGGGTAACAGGAGAAATTGGACTGCAAAAGTTATTGTGCAATTTGTCCTGACTACGCTGATACCTGATATGTGGGGGGAACCACTGTTTCGGCGCATGGCAGAGCTCAGAATGGAAGGAGCGCCGTTTGACTTTTTCAATGCAAAATTGGCTGGAATTCAGATCGGACGCCATGTCACGTTTGGCGAGCCCCTGATGTACCTAAACAGTGGAAACCCCCCCAAGTGACCCCATTTTGGAAACTAGACCCCCCAAGGAACTTATCTAGATATGTGGTGAGAACTTTGAACCCACAAGGGCTTCACAGAAGTTTATAACGTACAGCGGTACAATTAAAAAATCATATTTTTTCCACAAAAATGATCTTTTCACCCACAATTTTTATTTTTCCAAGGGTAACAGGACCCTAAAAGTTTTTGTGCAATTTGTCCTGAGTACGCTGATACCCCATATGTGGGTGTAAATGACTATTTGGGCGCATAGCAGAGCTCGGAAGGGAAGCAGCGCCATTTGACGTTTTTGGCTAGAATTGAGATCGGACACCATGTCGCGATTGGAAAACCCCTGATGTACCAAAACAGTGGAAACCCCCCACAAATGACACCATTTTGGAATCTAGACCCCCCAAGGAACTTATCTAGATGTGTGGTGAGAACTTTGAACCCCCAAGGGCTTCACAGAAGTTTATAACGTACAGCAGTACAATTAAAAAATCATATTTTTTCCACAAAAATGATCTTTTCACCCTCAATTCTTATTTTTCCAAAAGTAACAGGACCCTAAAAGATATTGTGCAATTTATCCTGAGTACGCAGATACCCCACATGTGGGTGTAAACCACTATTTGGGCGTATGGCAGAGCTCGGAAGGGAAGCAGCGCCATTTGACGTTTTTGGCTGGAATTGAGATCGGACACCATGTCGCATTAGGAAAGCCCCTGATGTACCAAAACAGTAGAAACCCCCCACAAATGACACCATTTTGGAAACTAGACCCCCCAAGGAACTTATCTAGATGTGTGGTGAGCACTTTGAACCCCCCAGTGCTTCACTGAAGTTTATAACGTCCGGGCGTGAAAATAAAAAAATCGTATTTTTTCCACAAACATGATCTTTTAGTCCCCATTTTTTTATTTTCCCAAGGGTAACAGGAGAAATTGGACCCCAAAAGTTGTTGTCCAATTTGTCCTGAGTACGCTGATACCTCATATGTGGGAGAAAACTACTGTATGGGCACACGTCGGGGCTCGGAAGGGAAGTAGTGACGTTTTGGAATGCAGACTTTGATGGAATGGTCTGCGGGTGTCATGTTGCGTTTGGAGAGCCCCTGATGTACCTAAACAGTGGAAACCCCCCACAAGTGACCCCATTTTGGAAACTAGACCCCCTAATGAACTTATCTAGATGTGTGGTGAGCACTTTGAACCCCCCCAGTGCTTCACAGAAGTTTATAACGACCGGGCGTGAAAATAAAAAAATCGTATTTTTTCCACAAACATGATCTTTTAGTCCCCATTTTTTTATTTTCCCAAGGGTAACAGGAGAAATTGGACCCCAAAAGTTGTTGTCCAATTTGTCCTGAGTACGCTGATACCTCATATGTGGGAGAAAACTACTGTATGGGCACACGTCGGGGCTCGGAAGGGAAGTAGTGACGTTTTGGAATGCAGACTTTGATGGAATGGTCTGCGGGTGTCATGTTGCGTTTGGAGAGCCCCTGATGTACCTAAACAGTGGAAACCCCCCACAAGTGACCCCATTTTGGAAACTAGACCCCCTAATGAACTTATCTAGATGTGTGGTGAGCACTTTGAACCCCCCCAGTGCTTCACAGAAGTTTATAACGACCGGGCGTGAAAATAAAAAAATCGTATTTTTTCCACAAACATGATCTTTTAGTCCCCATTTTTTTATTTTCCCAAGGGTAACAGGAGAAATTGGACCCCAAAAGTTGTTGTCCAATTTGTCCTGAGTACGCTGATACCTCATATGTGGGAGAAAACTACTGTATGGGCACACGTCGGGGCTCGGAAGGGAAGTAGTGACGTTTTGGAATGCAGACTTTGATGGAATGGTCTGCGGGTGTCATGTTGCGTTTGGAGAGCCCCTGATGTACCTAAACAGTGGAAACCCCCCACAAGTGACCCCATTTTGGAAACTAGACCCCCTAATGAACTTATCTAGATGTGTGGTGAGCACTTTGAACCCCCCAGTGCTTCACAGAAGTTTATAACGACCGGGCGTGAAAATAAAAATATCGTATTTTTTCAACAAACATCATCTTTTAGTCCCCATTTTTTTTATTTTCCCAAGGGTAACAGGAGAAATTGGACCCCAAAAGTTGTTGTCCAATTTGTCCTGAGTACGCTGATATCTCATATGTGGGAGAAAACTACTGTATGGGCACACGTCGGGGCTCGGAAGGGAAGTAGTGACGTTTTGGAATGCAGACTTTGATGGATTGGTATGCGGGTGTCATGTGCGTTTGGAGAGCCCCTGATGTACCTAAACTATTGAAACTCCCCACAAGTGACCCCATTTTGGAAACTAGACCCCCCACGGAGCTTATCTAGATGTGTGGAGAGCACTTTGAACCCCCAAGTGCTTCACAGAAGTTTATAACGCCTGGGCGTGAAAATAAAAAAAACATTTTTTTCCGCAAAATTATATTTTTGCCCCCAGTTTTTTATTTTCCTAAGGGTAACAGGAGAAATTGGACCCCAAAAGTTGTTTTGTAATTTGTCCTGAGTAGGCTGATACCCTACATGTGGGAGTAAAACACTGTTTGGGCACATGGCAGAGCTTGGAAGGGAAGGAGCACCATTTGACTTTTTCAACGCAGAATTGGCTGGAATTGAGATCAGACGCCATGTTGCCTTTGGAGAGCACCTGATGTGCCCAAACAGTGGAAACCCCCAATTATAACTCCAACCCTAACCTCAACACACCCCTAACCCTAATCTGAGCCCTAGCCCTAACCCTATCCCTAACCCTAACCCTAGCCCTAACCCTAGCCCTAACCCTAGCCCTAACCCTAGCCCTAACCCTAGCCTTAACCCTAGCCCTAGCCCTAACCCTAGCCCTAACCCTAGCCCTAACCCTAGCCCTAACCCTAGCCCTAACCCTAACCCTAGCGGGAAAATGGAAATAAATACATTTTCTTTTAGTTTTATTATTTTTCTCTAACTAAGGGGGTGATAACGGGGGGTTTGATTTACGATTTATGGCGGTTTTTATGTTTGGCGGCTGTCGCACGCTAAAAGACGCTTTTTATTGTAAAAATAGTTTTTGCATCACCACATATTGTGAGCTATAATTTTTCCATATTTTGACCCACCGAGTCATGTGAGGTCTTATTTTTTGCGGGACGAGTTGACGTTTTTATTGGTACCATTTTCGGGCACGTGACATTTTTTGATCGCTTTTTATTCCGATTTTTGGGATGCAGAATGAACAAAAACCAGCTTTTCATGAATTTCTTTTGGGGGGGTGCGTTTACACCGTTCCGCGTGCGGTAAAATTGATAACGCGTTTTTATTCTTCGGGTCAGTACGGTTACAGCGATACCTCATTTAGGTCGTTTTTTTATGTTTTGTCGGTTTTTTGCAATGAAAACAATTTTATATAAAAAATAATTATTTTTGTATCGCTTTATTCTGCGAGCTATAACTTTTTTATTTTTTTGCGGATGATGCTGTATGGTGGCTCGTTTTTTGCGGGACAAGATGACGTTTTCAGCGGTACCATGGATATTTATATGCGTCTTTTTGATCGCGCGTTATTGCACTTTTTGTTCGGTGGTATGATAATAAATCATTATTTTTTGCTTCGTTTTTTATTTTTATTTTTTAAGGGGTTCGCTAAAGGGGTTAACTAATGGGACAGTTTTATAGGGCAGGTCATTACGGACGCGGCGATACCAAATATGTGTACTTTTATTGTTTTGTTTTTTTTGTATTTTCAAAAAATGGATTTATTGGGGAATATTTTTTTTTTTTTAACTAATTTATTTAGCGATTTTTTTTAAATTATTTTTAACACTTTTTTTTTTTTTTTTTTTACTTTATTACCTTGTCCCAGGTGGGACATCACTGTCCTGTGACAGATCGCTGATCTGTCACATCACAGATCACTGTGACAGATCAGCGATCTGTCACAGGCACTGCTGCAGACTTCCTCATGCCTGCGCTTTGCAGGCACTGAGGAAGCCAGCTTCCTCAGGCCCCCGAAGGCCCCCGTCGCCATCTTGGATTCGGGGGCCTGGAGGAAGGGAGTCCCCCGCAGCAGCGCTGCACATTGCGCTGCCGTGGGGGGCTCAGGGAAGCACGGAGGGAGCCCCCTCCCTGCCGATGCTTCCCTTTAACCCCCGGTACACCGCGATCGCGTTTGATCGCGGTGTGCAAGGGGTTAACGTGTCGGGGGCGGTCCGTGACCGCCCCTGACACATTGTGCCGGGTGTCAGCTATGATAATTAGCTGACACTCGGCCGCGATCAGCGGCGCTCACCACGTGGGCGCCGCTGATCGCGATGACGTAATATTCCGTCCATGGTAATTAGGTCCATGGTCACATGGACGGAATATTACGTCAATTGTAGGTAAGGGGTTAAAGAGTAACCGTCATTTTAGTTTTTATTTCATAAATCAGTGGTAGACATAGGGTCCTGTCACATTTAGCGATGTACCAGCGATCCCGACCACGATACGACCCGGTCAGGATCACTGGTGCATCACTAAATGGTCGCTAGTGAGCTGCCACACAGGCAGATCTCACCAGCGATGCAGCAGCGGTCGGGGGTCATTACTTACCTGTCAGATGCGGAGATGAAGACGTCCTCCCGCCCACGTCCAAGCGACGCTCGTCGGAGCCAGCACGAAGCCGCCGAGAAACGGCCCAGGACATTCTCGCGCGATCAGCGGTAGACAGCGGGGGAGCCGGTCGGAGGTAAGTGTCACATATAGCGACATCGCTAGCAATATCGCTGCTGCGTCACAAAATCGGTGATGCTTAAGCGAGATCGCTAGCGATCTCGCTTAGTGTGACGGGGCCTATAGAAAACATGAAACCTTGATTTCATATCTTATCAGAGATAGCTCATCCTTTCTCCACCAGAACTGATCTACTGTCTGTAGCGTTGATGTTGCGTTGGCAGAGCCACTGAGCTCACCAATTGGTGGCAACTTTGTAGACGTGGATGTGATATCAGCGCAGCAGATTATACAGACACTAGGAGTAGCAGTGGAACGCTGCACTGGACCCAGGGAGGGTGAGTAAAGCACATTGTTGTTTTGTTAAACTACAGCCGTGGGCAAGTTTTTTTCTGAACTGTAAAACTCCATTAAAGTTATCGCGCAGTCTCTGGAAAAGGTATGTTGTCATATTGGGTAACCCCTTTAAATTGTAGAACCAGTCATTTCTTATAATATACAGCTGAAACATTGGATAGTATGTAATCACGTCTACAAGACACATATAACCTAATAAAGAAGACTGTGACTTTTTATCCCCATGCTTTAATTTCTTTGATGTTTGAAATACACAAAAACATTCTTGGTGTTTTGAAGGGAATCAATGAAGTGATATTGCTCTCACTAAACTGATCAACATGGCCAAATGCAACCTGCCTATATTCAGAAAGAAGGCCCTGTACCTCACCGAGCCATTGTGGCAAGCCTAAAGGATTAAGAAGACTCGTGTTTCCCAGAACCTATACTGGAGTACACTCTCAGAAACTACTGTTTGTTTAGCTTCGTAAAAAACATCTTTTTGCTGTGACGCTTCAGCACCATAGGGCCAATTCATTAGGGTGTATACACCAGAATTCAACCTGATAGATGTGCTAAAATATTGTGACTCTTAGGCTGGAGTCACACACAGCCATTAAAAAAATCGGTCCCATTTTAACGGTATGAAATCGCACAAAGAATTCTTGGCCAGATATCCGTCTGTCATCCCATTTTACGGCAAGGAACCAATTTTAATTGCATCTAAGCATCAAATTGCCAATGCCAATGCCTGATGCCCTATCCTGTAGACCTGGAGAAGTTGTGCGATTTAATCGCAAGTCACACGTTTGGTGCGTTTTCCATGCATTTTTTTATCGCATCCATAGACTTGCATTGGGGAATCCGATCCGAAAATCGGTGACAATCGCAGCATGCTGCAATTGTCTCGGTCCGAGGATCGGATACGATAAAAAAAAATCGCATGATGTGAGCTGCCTCATAGAATAACATGGGTTCGAATGCAATGCGATTTTTTATCGCATTGCATTCGACCGTTTTAATCGCTAGTGTGACCCCGGCCATAAAGCCAATTTTTGTCACAGAGTTTCTGCTATATCAGGCAGGACTGATAGTCAAATTCATGAAAAGTTAGGCCATTAGGTGGCACACTCCCAATACTGATTGTGTCAGATCTCTACCTATGCACAATGTACACAGAAATCGGCCAGTGTGGTGGGCGGGGTTATTCAGAGCTAATAATTGGTTTTATGCAAAAATATAAAACGACATACCGATGCTTAAAATTGCAATGTAAAGAAAATGATAATACTAAGGCCTGCTAATATCACAAAGTATGGAGCATAAATGACTAGGTAAAAAAATGATGTACTAGTTTACTGCCTATACCTGCAACATTCCCAGCAAGAGCTCTGCAGACTGTGCTCGGAATCAGTGATTTGCTCCGTTTTACTTAAAGAAGTTGTCCTACTCCTTAGGGTAGGTCATCAATGTCTGATCAGCCGGGGTCCGACACCCGGCACCCCCGCCAATCAGCTGTTATCGGTGTTGGCAGAGAAAAAACAGGTATGGTGGATGGTCCATAGAATTAAGAATTTGCTGTTCGCTAGTAATACCTTGAACATTCAATTACAGCTACAAAGAAATATAATGTAGTTAGATGTAACTATGGAAACCTTCAATCTCTTCGCTAAATACTGTAGATGCTTCACACTTATCTTTCTAAATGCTTTTCATGACAATGGCAGAGAATCGGGGACAGTCTGCGTGGCTGCAAACAATGGAAATTGTTCTAACAAATTGGAAATGTTCTGTGCTGGGTCAAGGAAAGGGCGCGTCGCTGCCCGGGAAAGCATTCTGGTACGGTATGTAATTTACAAAGGATGGGTTTACAGCGTGAAGAGCCAGGCGCGACAGAGGAATTCTCTATTCAGAGAATTATTTCGTGAAAGTTTGTGAAATTTATCAACTATTTTGTTTTTACACTATAAAAGGCATTAAATATTTGCTATTGCAACTCATAAATGCTACGTATTGACCCAGAAACGGGGGACGGCTAACGAAACAGTGATGCCAAACAAGGAGATACAAGAAACATCTTCTAAAGAGGTTGGGCAATGTAACAAAATCTGTTTTAAATGGATAAGGCATGGCTGCAGCGCTCACACCTCCCTTGGTTGCCCTAATTTTGTAAGAGGGTAGTGTGTGCAAAGCAGCCCAACAGCGACCAGTGACTGGCTGCAGCGCTGACATGAACATCACAGGAATGGTGCCAGTGGGGGAGTATAAGCCTTTTTCATTTTACTCATGGGACTAAAGGACAACCCCTATAAATAATCGTGATTATTAACTGTGCAGATCGAAAAATAAGGCAGAGTTCTGGTTATGAGTCTACTGTACTCATGGGAGTGCATCCCACCACCCTACTCACAGTGACTGACAGCTGGCAGCCATGCATGCAGATAAACAGTAGCACTGTCTGTTCTATGGGGAATAATGGGACATCAGGAAATGGCTAAAATGTCAGGTACACCAAACTCAGGTTTCCTATTCATGTATTAGTCTCAAATGGTGGAAAGATTGTTTGTTATCAGGACATATGTGAATTTCGCCCACACTAGCTTGTTAGCTCATTAGTCGATCTATCAGTCAGCATCGATTTCAGAAAACAAGAGGACATGAGCCTAAGGGTATGTGCACACGTTGCGGAATCTGCTGCGGATTTTTCCACGCTGATTTGGCTAAATCCACAGGTCAAATGACCTGCGTTTTACCTGGGGATTAGCCTGCGGTTTTCCCCTGTGTTTTGATACCTGGTGATGGAGCAGGTGTCAAACCGCTGCGGATTCCGCACAAAGAAGTGACATGCTGCGGATTTAAAGAAGTGACATGCTGCGGATTTAAAGAAGTGACATGCTGCGGATTTAAAACCGCAGCTAATCCGAGCGGAAAAATCTGCAGCATGTGCACAGCGTTTTTCAAATTCCATAGACTATAAAGGTACTGTACAACGCAGCAGAAACTGCTGCGGATCTGCAGGGCCAAATCCGCTGTGGATCCGCAACGTGTGCACACACCCTTAGGGTATGTGCACACGGTGCAGATTCTGGTGCAGTTCTGCAGCAGATTTGGCCCTGCAGAACTGCAAGTGATGTACAGAACCATTTAAGGCTATGTAAAACAAAAAATGCTGTGCACATGCTGCAGATTTGGTGCAGATTTAAAACTGCAGCATGTCACTTCTTTTGTGCAGTTCTGCAGCAGTTTTTCATCTGCTCCAGAAATCTGCAGGTGAAAACTGCAGGGGAAATCCGCACAAAAAATGCACTAAATCTGCACTAACACTGCAGGTAAAACGCAGGTCATTTTACCTGTAGATTTAGCAAAATCTGCACGGAAAATTCCACAGCAGAATCCGCACCGTGTGCACACAGCCTTATTTGTGAACAGGGTGTGGTCTACAGCAAACTATGGGGCCTGTGATTTAATTTTGTAATCTGTCCATTAGGAATAACAGCAGGAATCTTATTTTTTAATTTTTGTCTCTGTTTTGTTGCATTCTTGCATATGTGACTTTTATAAATCAAGCATATAAGGCCTGTTTCACACTTGCGTAGTTGGCGGACAGCTGACATCCACCTAAAACGAAAATTACGGATCCGCCTCTGGGATGTGACATATGGATGTCAGCGGACGCTAATTTGGTCGGATTCGCCGAAGATGAAAAGAGCAGCAAATGTAAAGCGAACGCGGCCTGGAAGGAGAGAGAGATAGAGTTTTTTTCTCGCCGGTCCCGGAACGGAATTTCATGGTTAAAATGCTTCCCGGAGTAAAGCTTCCGGGCATGCGCACTTAAAAATAGCGGACCGTCAAGGAAAAAAAAAGTTGCAGGGTCCGTCTCATCCGCCCGGGAGATGCTAAATTCTTGGCGGATCCGTCAAAAAACGGGTGGGACGGCCGACCGTCAGTCATGATCCGCCACTAGTAAGTCTATGGGGGAAAAAAACGGATCCGCCCCTTTTTTGGTGGATCCGTTTTTTTCTAAAATTGGCAGACTTTGACTGACATCAAAAAACCGAAGTGTGAAACAGGCCTTAGCGTTCACTAGGCCTAGAAATACAGCTTATTAAAAGAAATCTGTTAGCAAGTTTTTGCTATGTAATCTGAGAGCAGCATGAGGGAGGGGCAAGAAAGCCTGATTCCCGTAATATATTATTCACATCATTGCCTTGTGCAATTTTGATAGAATCCCAGCTTTCTCTGTTGTAGATGTAACAGAGGTCGGGAGGCTGAGCTCTTGTAACCCTGCCCATACTACTGATTGGTAGCTTTTTGCATACACTGTGCATAGGTAGAAATCTGCAAATCGGTAGTGATGGCAGAACTACAAAGATTAGCCTGACGGGCTTGCACAAAACACTTAGGCTATGTGCACACGCTGCGGATTCACCAGCAGATTTTTCCGTACGGATCCGCAGGTAAAACCGCAGATAAATTGACCTGCGGTTTTACCTGTAGATTGGCCTGCGGTTTGACACCTGGATAATGGAATAGGTGTCAAACCGCAACGGAATCCGCAGAAAGAATTGACATGTCAATTCTTTCTGCGGATTTAAAACCGCAGCTTTTCCGCAGTGAAAAAACCGCAGCATGTGTACTGCGGATTGTAAATCCCATAGACTTACATGGTACTGTACACTGTCTGTGGAACTGCTACGGATCCGCAGAGACCAAATCCACTGCGGATCCACAGCAGAATCTGCAGCGTGTGCACACACCCTATGCGGATTTTGCTGCAGTTCCGCAGCGGTTTTTGCTGCGGTGTACAGTACCATGATTCCCTATGGGAATCAAAAACCGCAGTGCAGACGGTGCGGAATTTTCCGCGCGGATTATCTGCGGTTTTCAATCCACAGAAAGAATTGACATGTCAATTCTTTCTGCGGATTCTCCTGCGGTTTGCCATCTCCTCCATTGAGGAGATGAAAAACCGCAGGGCAAAACCGCAGAGCAATCCGCAGGTAAAACCGCAGGTATTTTGACCTGCGGTTTCACCTGCGGATTTTACAGAATCCGCACCTAAATCCGCAGCGTGTGCACACAGCCTTAGGCTGCAAGTGACTCTCCTGTTGTTAAAACACTGAGTCTGATTATATTCAAACTACAGCAAGCTGATGAGCAAGTGATGCATCCCTGGAATCAGGTTCTCTGTCACTACATTATGCTGACAAATTAAAACACATATCAATTCATCAAACTTTTTATGCTAGAACTCCGGTGCCAAAAAACTTTAAAAAGTCACAACATTTTGTCGCAACTCAAAGCTGCACCAAAATTTCAGGATTTTTGGTGGTCTCAGCTGGGTAAAAATTGTATGAGAGTGCAGATCTGGGTGAAAATCATATGAGAAAGTGGGCAAAGTTTTTTGGGGGGGCTTCATGTCCACCGCTCGTGAAATTCAGGATTGATGAGATTGAGAGTAAAGTGTCAGTCTTTGCTGACAAGTGACGACACCAAACTATGTAGGATACAGAAATCTGACCTTGACAATACAATATGACAAAACGATCTGGATAAGATGTCTGAATGGGCAAACACTTGGCAAATGAGATTTAATGTATAAATCCTATTGCTACATAAACATTTAATGGGACCATACTTGGGACTACAGAACAGGACAAGGACTTGGGTACTCTGGTTACAAGTAAGCTGAGCTGCAGTACTCAATGTCAAGAAGCAGCCGCAAAAGCACTAGATTTTAGGGTGCATAAAAAGAGAAAATCCCGCGATCCCAATGTATTATTTATTACCTCTCTATAAATCACATGTAAGGCCACGTTCAATGTTGGACTCCAGATTTTAAAAAGGATATTCGGAAGTTAGAATCAGTTCAAAGCCGGGCAACTATATTATTACAAGGGATGGAAGGCCTCTTACATGAGGAGAGAAAAAATAGTGACTATTCTGAACAAAAAAAGTACATAAACACATTTAACTCTTGGGGGTCTGGAAGTAGTCCATGAGCTTCCATCACAGTTACACAACGTGTCAACATAGCCTTAATATATAAAGTGCTCTCAGTGAGAGAAACAAAATAGGAATCTTGTGGGTATGATACCTTTTAATGGCTAACAAATAATAGTGAATGTTGTTACAAAGCAAGCTTTCGGGACTGCTTATGAGATCAGCCTGATGAAGGGACAAAAGCAGTCCCGAAAGCTTGCTTCGTAACAACATTCACTATTATTTGTTAGCCATTAAAAGGTATCATACCCACAAGATTCCCATTTTGTTTCTCTCACTGAGAGCACTTTATATATTTTTTTCTACTGGCTAACACGGTACCAAACCACTTTTTTCATAGCCTTAATGTCACACAATCTGTACAAATCCACTGAGAAACAAGCTGAAATCATTTTGGGAGGGCAAGGGGGAATAAAAATATAAAGAAAAAAAGTGTCAGGAGAGACTGGGGAGCAAAGAAAGTGCAAATAGGGTCTTATACGATATTAATATTCATAAAAAAAGCAAGGACTTGCTCACCTGATGGTGTTGAAATTGCAAGAATCTATAGGTACATACCAGCTGCTTGCAAATTAAGCATCATCAGGCCAGAAGATAAGCTGTGTGGAAATAAAATCCCCTGGTAAACTCCCACTAATGCACTCAGAAGATGGAGTAGATGAAGTGCGTTTTTATTAGGTGGTATAATATCTACATGTTTCAAAGTTATTCAACTTCTTCATCTGGACACAGACTCAGAAAGAGAGACTGGCCATGCCTCCCATGCTGTCACGGTAAGGAAGGGGGGCCTCAAACTGTCCCTGGAACTGGGACCCTAACTGTCCATGTCCCGGAGGTACTCTTGATGGTAGAGAGGCCAGAGTCACCAAACTTACTATGCCTCTGATTTGCCCAATGCTGTCCCCTCCCCTTCCCACAGCAGGCCTGGGACAGATATGTTAGTGTATAAGCACGTAAGACAAACAGGGATAACAAAACACTCATCAAGGGTAGGGAGGAATATAGGGAAGGATAGGCATGTACTAAGCAAATGGGAATAGGATAATGAAGAAAACATACACCCAAAAACAGCAAGCAGCAATCACCAGCAGCAACTACGAACTGCAACGTCAGTACACCAACTCCAGCATGCCAGGAAGTAAACGTTCACAGGCTGGAGATGAAAAGGTCTGGCCAGGTTTTATAGAGGGAGAAAATGAGCAAGTGAGAAGCAACTGTGAGATGGGGCTGCATGTTTCCATTCAGCACACAAAGAATCATAGAATTGTAGAGTTGGAAGGTACCTCCTGGGCCATCTGGTCCAACCCCCTGCTCAAAGCAGGAGTCGCTAAATCATCCCAGACAGATATCTGTCCAGTCTCTGTTTGAAGACTTCTATTGATGGAGAACTCACCACCTCTCGTGGCACCCTGTTCCACTCATTGATCACTCTGCCAAAAAGTTTTTTCTAATATCTAATCTGTGTCTCCTCCCATTCAGTTTCATCCCATTGCTTCTAGTCTTTCCTTGTGCAAATGAGAATAAAGTTGATCCTTCTACAATGTGACAGCCCTTGTGATATTTGTAGACAGCTATTAAGTCTCCTCTCAGTCTTCTCTTTTGCAAGCTAAACATTCCCAAATCCTGCAACCTTTCCTCATAAGACAGGGTTTGCAGACCGGTCACCATTCTGGTCGCTCTTTTCTGAACTTGCTCCAGTTTGTTGATGTCTTTTAAAATGTGGCGCCCAAAACTGGACACAGTATTCCAGATGAGGTCTGACCAAAGAGGAGTAGAGGGCAATAATGACTTCACGTGATCTAGACTGTATGCTTCTGTTAATACATCCTAGAGTTGCATTTGCCTTTTGCTGCTGCATCACACTGTTGACTCATATTCATTCTGTGATCTATTAGTATACCCAAGTCTTTTTCACTTGTGCTATTGCTTAGCCCTATTCCTTCCATTCTGTATATGCTTTTTTCATTTTTATTGCCCAGATGTAGTACTTTGCATTTTTCCCTGTTAAAAACCATTCTGTTAGTTGATGCCCACTTCTCCAGTTTATTTATATCTTTTTGAATCTTCTCTCTCTCTTCTCTAGTATTAGCTATCCCTCCTAGCTTTGTGTCATCAGCAAATTTAATCAGTTTACCCTCAATTCCTTCATCTAAATCGTTGATAAAGATTTTGAACAATACAGGGCCCAGACAGAGCCCTGTGGTACCCCACTTGAGACATTCTTCCAACTGGATGTGCAGCCATTTACGACCACTCTTTGGGTCCGATCACTAAGCCAGTTATGAATCCACCTAACAGTTGCCTTGTCCATTCCATACATTTTTTCAATAAGGATTGTGTGAGATACTTTGTCAAATGCTTTGCTGAAGTCAAGATATACTATATCAACAGCATTTCCCTGATCCACCCAATCAGTGATTCCGTCATAGAAGGAAATTAAGTTAGTCTGACATGACTTATTAGTTACAAACCCATGCTGACTCTGTTTAATCACTTCATTCTTATCCAGGTACTGACATACATGTTGTTTAATAATTTGTTCAAAGATCTTTCCTGGTATAGAAGTCAGACTCACCGGCCTATAGTTGCCTGGGTCCACCTTCTTCCCCTTTTTGAAGATAGGAACAACATTTGCTCTTCTCCAGTCTTCTGGGACTTCTCCTGTTCTCCACGAATTTTCAAAGATTATGGAGAGCGGTTCAAAAATTTCTTCTGCTATCTCCTTCAGTACTCTGGGGTGTAATTCATCTGGACCAGGAGACTTGAATTCATTTAGGGTAGCTAAGTGTTTCCTCACTATATTTCTGTTTATAGATATCCTGGATTCTTCTATTCCCTTAATAGGACAGTGAAGAATAGTTGATGTTAAATTTCCTTTCTGAGAGAAAACAGATGCAAAATAGGAATTTAAAAGTTCGGCCTTCTCAACATCCTGTCTTACCATTTCATCATTTTCATCCTGTAAAAATGCTATAGCATCTTTGACTTTTCTTTTACTTTTGACATATCCCCAAAATCCTTTATTATTGCTTTTGACGTCTCTTGCAAGCCTCAATTCATTGTCAGCTTTAGGTAATCTGATTTGTGCCCTGCAGGTTCTGCAGATAGCATTATATTCTTCTTTAGATATACCTCCCTCTTTCCATTTTATAAACCTTTCTTCCTTTTTAGCTTGTGCTTAAGTTCTGTGTTCATCCATCCTGGTTTCCTTAAATGCTTCCTATTCTTCCCTGTTTTCGGAATTGTTAACAATTGTGCTTTGAGAATTTCATTTTTCAAGATTTCCCATCCTTCCTTGACATTTTTTTCCTTAAGGATATACAGCCATTGGATCCCTCCAATTCTCTTTCTGAATCCCTTAAAATCTGCCTTTCTGAAATCTAACCTTGACGTCTGAGTCTTCACAGGTCTTCCTCCTCTGGTTATCCAAAATTCTAAAATAGCATGGTCGCTGCCTCCTAGGGTCCCAGCAACTTTTACCTCCGCAACCATTTCCTCCCTGTTTATAAGGATTAGATCCAAGGTAGCAGTTCCCCTTGTTTTCTCCCCTACCTTTTGGAAGATAAAGTTGTCAGCAAGAGAGGATAAGAATTTCCTTGACCTGTAAGTTTTGCCTGAGAGAGATTTCCAACAAATGTCTGGATAGTTGAAATCTCCCATGACAACTATGTCATATTTTTCGGAGAACTTGGCCATTTGATGTATAAAGAGTTCATCCATATCTTCAGCTTGCACAGGCGGCCTGTAGTAAATGCCTACAATGGTGTCCTTTCCATTGTTCTGTCCTTGTATTCTTACCCAAATAGTTTTCACAGAATTCCCAGTCTCTGAAGCTTCAATCTCTGTGCAGATATACGCGTTTCTAACATACAATGCGACACCTCCTCCTCGTTTATCAAGTCTGTTTCTTGCAAATAAGTTGTATCCTTCTATCCTTGTATTCCAATCATGTGTATCGTCCCACCAAGTTTCAGTGATTCCAATGACGTCATATTTCTTTTCCTGCGTTAGTAGTTCCAATTCTCCTTGTTTGTTGCCCATGCTTTGTGCATTAGTATACAAACATTTTAGTTTGTGATTGGTTTCTCTTTCTCCAATATTTTTATTATTTAGATTCCTTTCCACTTCTAATAGCAGAGTTCTCAATAGCATTTGTCAGGTGTATGGCTTTTTCTGGCCTATTGCTTCCCTTCCCGCATTGTTCTAGTTTAAAGCTCTCCTGATGAGTGTAGCAAGGCGACTTCCAAATACATGCTTTCCAGTCTTCGTAAGGTGCACCCCATCTCTAGCAAGTAGTCCATCGTATAGGTAATTCACTCCGTGATCCAGAAATCCAAATCCTTGCTGACGGCACCATCGACGTAGCCAGTTGTTCACCTGCAGAATCTTACGTGAATCTCCTTGTTCCATGGCCATCCACTGGGAGGATGGAAGAGAAGACCACCTGCGCTCCCAGTTCTTTCACTTTCTTACCCAAGTTTTCAAAGTCATTGCAGATGGTTTCCAGGTCGTTTCTTGCTGTGTCATTTGTCCCCACATGTATTAGCAGGAATGGGTAGTCATCTGTAGGTCTGAAGAGTCCTGATATCCTGTCAGACACATCTTTAATTTTTGCACCTGGAAGACAGCACATTTCTCTTGAAGTTATATCCGGTCTGCAGATAGCGGCCTCTGTTCCTCTCAACAGGGAATCCCCCATGACCACCACTCTCTGTTTTTTCTTCACAACATTTTTCTTTCTCCATCCAGGAGGATTCTGTAGGTGTACAAGGTTGCTGTTTGTGGGCAAAGTCTTAACCTGATGTATTTCTTCATCGTTCTCCTGCGTAAGAGCCTGGTACTGGTTGCTGAGCAGTATGGGCGCAGACTGCCTCCCGATCCTCCTGCTACTCTGAGTCACATGTTTCCATTCCTCTGTTTCTTCAGGCGCACTTCGAATTTCGTCTCTTTCTGTAACATGAAGAGATAATTCTGCTGTGTCTAAGAACTCTTCACCTTCCATAATGATCTTCAATGTAGCTAACCTCTCTTCGAGATTTTGCAACTTTTCCTCCAACAGGGTCACAAGCTTGCATTTGTGGCATGTGAAGTTTGTTTTTTCTACTGGTAAGTCTGTGAACATGTAGCAAGAAATGCAGCTCACCAAATGACTCCTGGCCTCTTCCATATTGTTATTATTAAAGAGATTTCAAAGCGATGAAAAATGAGCCAAATGTACCGATTTCCTCTTTTCAGCTGCAACGGCCAAAATCCAGTGATAGTTGAGCTCGGAGACTCTTCACTTATCCCAGAAGGCACTGCGAATATGTAAATGATCTCCTCAGGACTCTTCCCCTGGTTCGCTCAGTGCCAAAAGAAACTAAGTCCATTTAATATGAGGAAAAAAACCACATAGGATAAATACAAGACCTGCGATTCCAATACGTAATGATCACCTAACCCCAGATCTCACAGGAGGCCGTGACACACTCGTAACACTACATGGAGACAGCAGGAATATGCAGCAGTGCTGGAGAGTGCTGCAAGAGGCAAACTCATGGAGACAGACTGATACGAAGGGAGTCAGAGTGGTGACCGCAGTGAGTGTGAAGGCACAGAGGGCGTGCGAGTTAACAGCGTGACAGTTTCCTTTCTAAATTAACCAATCCAGCTTTTACTCAGCCTATTTATAATTTACAGTAATTGATGCATAATTACTACACATTACTGTATGCGTAATGAAGCAAGGTATAATGTATATAGGGTCATATTTTAAGTAATAAAGCAAAAGCAGTAGATTGTTTCTACGTTACTAACTATGCATATATTTTACAAGAATATTTGGTTAAGTGGTGCTTAAAATAAGATATGTTAATCCTTTTTTTTAGCATCCCATCATGTCAATCATTGCTGTGTTCTGGGTGTGAATACTGTACTAATAGCGGACTTCCCTGAATAGCTGAAGCTGTGCCATTAATCCTCTTCCTACATAGTATATTTAAAACAGGTTTATTATGACATATTTTGTGTGCGCAGACATATTTCTGTTTATGCAAAACTTCTGATCCCATCTGTGCTTTATCATTTCATTCTATGTCACATTACAAGTGTCTGATAAAGTGAGGCACAGAAATCATGTACACTGTAACTCCTAATTTAATTTACCAACATGAAACCAATTCTGCAAAGTTTTTATGCAAGCATTTTGCAATTTTAAGTATTAATGTTTTTGAGAAAACCCATTTAATGGTAGGTTAAAATTATTCATCATTGTGTCTACGGCTAAAGTAAGTTTAGGTCACTGAAGAAAACGCTGTAAAGTTATGTATGAATTAATATGCTGTTGTCACTGGGTTACCGCAACAGAGAGGAGCCAGAAGACCGCAGCGTCTGATTGCTCCTACTCCTGCGCTGAATAGAAGCTCTTTACCATCTTTTTAAACGGTGTAAATTTCTTTTGGCAGTACAGGTGTTAATCGGACATGTTGACAGCTCCGGGAGCTGAGGCTCTCAGCTGAGAACGGTTATCCTCTCCTATCCCCTATACAGTCATGGCCAAAAGTTTTGAGAAGGACACAAATATTATATTTTCACATGATCTGCTGCCCTCTGGTTTTTATGTGTGTTTGTCATATGGTTTTATCACATACAGAAATATAATTGCAACAATATTAGGAGTAACAAAAGGTTATATTGACAGTTAGAATGAGTTAATGCAGCAAGTCAATATTTGCAGTGTTGACCCTTCTTCTTCAGGACCTCAGCAATTCTCCCTGGCATGCTCTCAATCAACTTCTGGATCAAATCCTGACTGATAGCAGTCCATTCTTGCAAAATCAATGCTTTTATTTTGTCTGAATTTGAAGGTTTTTGTTTGTCCACCCGTCTCTTGATGATTGACCACAAGTTCTCAATGGGATTAAGATCTGGGGGAGTTTCCAGGCCATGGTCCCAAAATCTCTATGTTTTGTTCCCTGAGCCATTTAGTTATCACCTTTGCTTTATGGCAAGGTGCTCCATCATGTTGAAAAAGGCATTGTTGATCGCCAAACTGCTCTTGGACGGTTGGGAGAAGTTGCTCTTGGAGGACATTCTGGTACCATTCTTTATTCATGGCTGTGTTTTTAGGCAATACTGAGAGAGAGCCAATTCCCTTGGCTGAGAAGCAACCCCACAGATGAATGGTTTCAGGATGCTTGACAGTTGGCATGAGACAAGACCGGTGGTAGCGCTCACCAGGTCTTCTCCAAATAAGCCGTTTTCCAGATGTCCCAAACAATCGAAAAGGGGATTCATCAGAGAAAATGACTTTACCCCAGTCCTCAGCAGTCCACTCCCTGTACCTCTTGCAGAATATCAGTCTGTCCATGATGTTTTTTCTGGAGAGAAGTGGCTTCTTTGCTGCCCTCCTTGAGACCAGGCCTTGCTCCAAGAGTCTCCGCCTCACAGTGCGTGCAGATGCACTCACACCTGCCTGCTGCCATTCCTGAGCAAGCTCTGCACTGCTGGTAGCCCGATCCCGCAGCTGAAACACTTTTAAGAGACGGTCCTGGCGCTTGCTGGTCTTTCTTGGGCGCCCTGGAGCCTTTTTGGCAACAAGGGAACCTCTCTCCTTGAAGTTCTTGATGATGCGATAGATTGTTGACTGAGGTGCAATCTTTCTAGCTGCGATACTCTTCCCTGTTAGGCCATTTTTGTGCAGTGCAATGATGACTGCACGTGTTTCTTTAGAGATAACCATGGTTAACAGAAGAGAAACAATGATGCCAAGCACCAGCCTCCTTTTAATGTGTCCAGTGGTGTCATTCTTACTTAATCATGACAGACTGATCTCCAGCCCTGTCCTCATCAACAACCACACCTGTATTAATGGAGCAATCACTGAAATGATGTTAGCTGGTCCTTTTATGGCAGGGCTGCAATGATGTTGAAATGTGTTTTGGGGGATAAAGTTCATTTTCTAGGCAAATATTGACTTTGCAAGTAATTGCTGTTAAGCTGATCACTCTTTATAACATTCTGGAGTATGTGCAAATTGCCATTAGAAAAAATGAAGCAGTAGACTTTGTAAAAATTAATATTTGTGTCATTCTCAAAACTTTTGGCCATGACTGTATAATCTGGGTCCTGACTGACACATCGTCAGAGCTAGCTTATGCTGCATGGCTAGGAAGATAGGTGTTCGCGGTTATAACAGTAAGCAGTTTAGTGGATTTATCTGTAACTGTTGCTTGGATTTGAGAGTGTGATAATTCTCTTTCTTCTCCTACTTTGCTTTTACCCCATCCTCCACTCCCTGTTGCATTCGTCTGTTGTGACTGTTTGTATGCCTGGTATTTCCCTGTTTGTTTTACCTTGTTCGTCTGGTTGCTGTAATACAGTGCACTGCTATTCCCCTCTTTGGTGGGAGGTGGAAGGGTACAGATGGAGGGCAGATTCAGGAGATAAGGCAAAGTACATGGCCCCGGCATCTTCACCTTCAGAAGTAACCCGGGGACCAGGGCGAGCTAGGGCGCCCCCTAGCATTAGGGACAAGGAAGGAGTCCCAGGTCACCTGACAGAGTTGTAACAGCTGTGCATTTGAGGACAAGCAGAGTCTATTTAATTGGTTGTCTAAAAAAAAAAAAAAAAAAAAAAAACACATTAATTATCTACTTACAGGGCAGAAAGTAAATGTATCATCCCGCGCTCCCATTCAGTATGACATTGGGCAGGGTTCTTATTATACCAGTTTATATTTTTATTATTTGGGTCTATTGTACCTGTTGTTTTTTAAACTTATGGTATGTTCATGTACTATACTGTTTAATATTAACCGTGCCCTGTAACTAAGATCCCTTTAAATTAATTAAAACTAATACTACTACAGCAAATCATTAAATCTTCCTGGAATGGGGGACTGGGACCCCAGTTATCAGTGGGACCCAAAGCAATCATGACAATTGGAACTAAGCTCTGTATATATACAGCCTACATGACAATCTTCGATATCAAAATTCATCTATTAACTTCTGCTTCAATGCCATGTTATGTACTATATAGCAAATGATTGTTGTTGTTTTTTTCTGCCTATTAATAATTGAGCTTTTTTTTTTCCGCTCCTTAGATCTTGACAGTAATCTGTAATTGCTTAATGGGAATATACTGATAGTATTATAAAAATAAATACTGCATTTCATAAGCACAATAGCAGTAGCTTCCGATATGTCTATATATCATTCAATCTGTTGTGAACGGATAAAGAGAAAAGAAAAACCCGAAGAACTGCATAAGGAGCCAGATGTGCCAAAGAAGAATGTATCATCCATCAAAGGCAGTGGTCATTACAAAATGCTAAACCTCATTAGGTCATTGGGTGGAAGCACTAATCAGTGAAAGAGACAACACTCATCTCTCCCTCATAGGATATTATAACCATGCATAATAAGCAGCAAAGGTGAGAGGGCACGTGGAGAGGATTCAGCAAATGTGTGCACAGGGCAAAATTGCAGATCAGAGTCATGAATTTGAAAATGGCTATTCACTGTACTAACTGTATGCAAGAGGCAAACCCCAAGTATGTATGTGGAGCAGCTCATACTGTGACATGTGCCAACACTCCCAGCAAACTCCCTTTACTAGTCAATGTACTAATAGGTATAGCAGCATTGCCATACATAATAGCAAACCACATGTCATGTAGCTGTTAGAAGTGTCATTTCTGCCGGAGGTGTAAAGGACTGGAAGTTCCCTGTGCTACATTGCATAGTCCTGGCACTGTGATAAGTAAATACACGGCTTATTAACACAAACCAGGTGTTAAGAAACCAGCGATTGCACTGAAGGGGTTAAGTGACATCTGTCTTTCTGTGACATACTGTAGCCTGCCAGCCTTCATTTAACAAAGCAGAAGGAGGCATTGAGCTGAACAAAAAGCAAGGTACACAGACGTGCCCATGCCCCCAAAGCAAGCTATTTATGCTTATTACACCACTGCAGCTATGGGACTCATTAAAAATAGCATAAGAGCCGTATGTGGGGGCATGTTAAATTAACTAGCGCTTTCACGTACAGTAGGTAGCCATTTCCATTCATTGTCTACTTCTAGGCTCCAGGGATTTGGCATGCTGGGAAAAGATAAGGGAAGACGTACCCACAGAACACCTGATCAGGGCTGCTCTGTGCCATGGAGACTCCCTACAAAGGTCCTGCATTGTAAAATACTGTACACTATACCTATGCCAGACACCCTGATGGCCTCAACACAAAGGATACCCGACAATGGAATACAGTGCAACACTGCATCTATGATCTCTTTATACTAGAGGATTTACAACCCACAGAAGCTTTCTAATGGAAGAAATAAATTGCTGAATTTTAAAGAGCATCTGTCACCATTTTAATTCAGAATCAATGTTGGTTATAGCATTATCTCTTGGGATGGCCCCATTAAATGAATGAAGTGATGTCTTTTGCTTGTTCAGTTGAGACATATTTATAGGAAAATATGGTTCTCACAACAATGTCTACCTACCTTTATTGGACATATGAATGTCATTAGGAGGGTCACCTGCTTAGATCCCCTGTAAGAGCATGCTCAGATGAATATATTTTCGGTTTGTGTGATGTCCATGTATATAACAGACTCCGCATAAACCCAATATTAGGCTATGACATGTCAGTTCATATCAGCAATGGGCTGGTCCACCAGGGAATCCTCCCAGGCATTGGTACTGCAACACTACTACTGAAGCCAATATAATAAAGGCAATCTGAGATACCTCCCGGAGCCCGAAGCAGTACCATTTTACCACCATTGGAGGTGCGTATTGCTGCCATTCTTGGCTTCCTGTCCGGTACTTTATGACTCGTCCCACGTTCCCAACCAGAAGAAGCCAATGCCACTGAAAGAAGCTGTGCCACGGGGAATCATCTCGAGAGGCGATTCATTTTTTTTTTTTTTTTTTTTAACTCAGTGGAGTAGAGCACAATGTTTGTAGGGTGGAGGTAGGATATGTAATTGTAATGAATTGGGGTGGTGAGTGGGAGAGAGGACATAGATATGTAATGAAATGGAGGGTGAGAGAGAAAAAATTTAATTTTAATGAAAAGTGGGGAAAAAGGATAAGTGATTGTGATATTATGTGGAGGGAAAGAGAACATGGAATTGTAGTGAACTGGAGGAAGGATAAAGGACAGGGACTTGAATTGAACTGGGAAGTGGTGGGGGGCAGGGGGAGGGCGAGAAGAGCACGGTGAAGACACCAGAGGCTGGTAATGAGTTGGAGGCATAGTGGCTAATTAATTTAAATTTTTATTGGGCAGGGGGAAAAGTGACCGATCACAGTTAATAGGGGCATAGGATTATTAATTTATGTTTTGAATGATGGGTTAAATATGGACATATATGAAGTACCCTGCCGCGGCCATTATACATATCCAGCAGCTGCTGGCACCAAGAACAGGCATGGTGCCAAATGTCTCTCCCCCAGTATAACAGCCCTTCATGGATCATGGCCAATTCTTCAGAGTTGATCCTCCAAGCAGGTGAAGCACCTCTGTGGATATACTTCATGTATTTGCATAGTGAGTGTTTATACAGGGTGGGCCATATATAAGGATACACCTAAATAAAATGGGAATGGCTGGTAATATCAACTTCCTGTTTGTGGCACATTAGTATATGGGAATGGAGAAACTGTTCAAGATGGGTGGTGACCATGGTGGCCATTTTGAAGTTGGCCATTTTGGATCCAACTTTATTTTTTCCAATGGGAGGAGGGTCATGTGACACATCAAACTTATTGAGAATTTCATAAGAAAAACAATGGTGTGCTTGGTTTTAACGTAACTTTATTCTTTTGTGAGTTATTTACAAGTTTATGACAACTTATAAAATGTGTTCAAAGTGCTGCTTATTGTGTTGGATTGTCAATGCAACCCTCTTCTCCCACTATTGATGGTCATCCTTAGCAGTTCCAAGGGAATGGAAGTCACAATTGTCTGTGTAGGAGCGCTCTGTTCTGGAGGTTTAGCCAATTCACAGTTTCAACATTGTTGACAGGCCTCTTCCACTGCAGTCTTAACCGGGGATGAGAGACCAGCTTCTGCAACCACCGAAACATCTTCTCCAGACCAAAGTGAGCCCCTCTTACATGAGATTCCTTGGCCACCTTATTGATCACTTTTTTAGGGAGCACCACCTGCCAGGGGATGCCCAATTCTCGGACCAACTGCAACTTCCGATACTGCAAACCATCATCCAGATGGAGCCTCTCCCTTTGTCGGACAATCTGCAGCATCCCCGAGGACAGGGCATCTCGTTCACTCTGGTTGGGGAGTTGTTTTAGGACCACCCAATGTCTCAACCAAGCGAGTTTCCTGTCTTCCTACGGCAACTGCTCCCAGTCATCTCGATGTTGTCCCAACAGGCGCTTTCCCGACACCTCTTCGACCTGTTCCCGCATCATCGCCAACGTCCTGGCAAGGTTCTGGAACCCAGGGATCTCCTCTGCCTCCAACTCTTCATCTCAGTCTCGGCCAGGTCGCTCATGAGTCACGCTGGACAGGGCGTCGGCATGTG
The DNA here is from genome assembly GCF_039654945.1 of Dendrobates tinctorius. Lineage (NCBI taxonomy): Eukaryota > Metazoa > Chordata > Amphibia > Anura > Dendrobatidae > Dendrobates > Dendrobates tinctorius. The sequence goes on from NW_027361698.1 coordinate 19,395,824, forward strand.
TATTCTCAGCTCCTTTTCTGTATGCGATTTTGTATCGGTATTTTGATATAGGGGCCACCCATCTCTGCTCCAAGGCCCCCAGTTTCACATTTCTAGGTGGGCTAGAGGATTGTTGTCAGTGCGTACCAAGACTTCGGACCCCAACAGATACTCGGCAAACTTCTCTGTCATCGCCCACACTAATGTCAGCAACTCCAGCTTAAAGGAACTATAGTTGTCTGGGTTTCATTCTGCGTCGTGGAGAGATCGGCTCGCGTAGGCAATCACTTATTCCTTTCCGTCCTGTACCTGGGACAATACAGCCCCAAATCCCTGGAGACTTCCATCGGTGTGAAGGATTTAAGGTTGAGAGAAGTGTGCTTAGGCCAGTATGGGTGCTTCAGTCAGGGTCATCTACAGAGCTCGAAAGGTTTCTTCCTGGCTATTCCCCCACTGGATGGTCCGATTCTTCGCACCAGACGGCACTCATTCAATAGCTCCAGCAGTGGATTGACGATGCGAGTGAAGTCTTTCACAAACCGTTGATAGTACCCCATAATCCCCAGAAAGGCCCGCACGTCCTTCACTATTTTCAGAGTGGGCCAATCTTGTACTGCTGCTATCTTCTCACGTGCGGTTCTTACTCCTTCAGTAGATACAACATGTCCGAGGTATTCGATTTGCTGGCGGAAAAGATGGCACTTCTGAGGCTTCAATTTCAGGCCATGGTTCTGTAGCCGAATCAACACCTGCTCCAGCCGCCGAAGATGTTCATCAAAAGTGGATGCGTAGACAATGAGGTCATCCAGATAAATGAGGGCAGCTTCAAAGTTCAGGTCTCCCAGACACCGTTCCATCAGCTGCTGAAAAGTTTTAGGCGCGTTGGTAAGACCGAAGGGAATCCGGTTGAATTCAAACCCATGGGCAGTATGAATGCTGTCTTCGGCTGGTCTTGTTCAGCCATGAGCACTTGCCAATATCCACTGGCCAGATCTAATGATGAGAAGTACTTAGCTTTTCCCAGGGCAGACGACTCCTCAATTGTCGGTAGGGGGTAAGAGTCCCGAACTGTACAGGCATTTAGTCACTGATAGTCACCACATAAAAACAGGTATCCATCCTTTTTCCGAACTAGAATGATAGGGGCGGCCCACGGGCTCGGACTCTCCCGCATGACCCTACTCTGCAGCATGTGTGCCAACATTTCTTTCACCTCCTGGTACATTTGTGGTGGGATCTGTCGATAGCGCTCCCGAATCGATGCGGCATTTTCAGTGGGAAACTCATGAGTTATTGCTGTAGTGCACCCGAATTGTAATGGCGCGCAAAGACATATTGGTACCGCCCCAGCAGAGATTCCATTAGTTGAACCTGTTGCGACGAGAGTCCTATCAGTTCAGCCCACATTTGTTCCAGGGTCCGGCGTCCCTCTCTCATGATACTCGACAAAGGCTCCAAAGACATGGTGAGAGCTACAATCCAGGGATCTCCTTGTTTCACCGCTAACTGAACGACCTCTGGTGGTGTCAGTTCCTCTGGCATACCCAGTACTTGGGCCACTTCACTCTTGGTTGAGAGTGTGAGATCATCCTCCTCTAAGTTAAAACATCGCACCACTACATTACCGCTGTGGACGGTAGATAATGTCCGAGCAATGAGGAGTCCTGAAGGCAGTTGCTCTAGCAGGGCAGGCTCTATCTGGACTTCCACTCCTTCGAGGGGTGTACAGGCTTGCAAGGGTAGCGTGAGCACAATCTGGCCAGGTGGTAAAACAAGTGTTACGGGGGTTGTGACGTCTCGTGGCGAGACAAGACGTAACTCTTGGAGTGGACCCTCTGGGTCGTGGCATTCACCCACCTAGGATGAGCTGGCCTAGTGAGGACCACCCCCTATACAGGGTGTGTCAGGGGCAAGCCCAAGGGAGTGAGCCACCACGACTGCTGAGACCAGATGGCCGGCTCCCAAAAGACACGACTAAGTCGGGTGCGTGCGGAGGGCACGCCAGGCACATGACAAGGGTGCATGCAGGGCACGCCAGGTACAAGACAGGGTTCTAGGATGTGCAAAGCGTGGTCACAGGGTATCATCAGGTGTAAGACGTAATCACGAAGACACAGAGGTGATAATGTGCCGCTGGGCACGCCAAGGTTCAAGGTTCAAGGCATGGTTCATGTTTAGGGAAACACCAGGGCTCATGGTACTAGACATGGTGCGTGTTTAGGGGACACGCCAAGGTTCGCGGTTAAAAAGCAAGGTCCTAGGCGTGCTAGAGGGCACGCCAGGGTTCAAGGTACTAGGCATGGTCCTGCGCATCCTAGAAAGGCACGCCAGGGTCGGGGTTCAAGAAAAGGTCCGGCACGTGCTAGGGGCACAGACAGAGAGCGGAACTTAGGCACTAGCACAGAGCCGGGTGCAGGAAAGAGAAGCGGAACGTATGCTAGAGCCCCGAGTCGGGTACAAACAAAGTACTCAGGACAAGACAGAGACAAGGCTCAGGACAGCGCAAACATAGCAAAAGACATGTGCCAAAGAAGCACGAAACGTACAGTGCGAGAAACAGCGTGTGCGCAAGGGAGCCCGGAAAATACAACTGAAGCACCGGCAGTCGGTACCAGCTGAGGTACAGGCAGGCAGACACCACTAGGGCACTGGCCGGCAAGCACAGCTGAGGCACAGGCAGGCGGGCACGACAAAGGTGGCACGGCTGAGGCACAGACAGGCAGGCACGGGTACGACCAGGCGCATGCTAGGGGCATGCAAGCCACAAGGCAGGGCTAGGCAAAGGTACAGAACTAAGACGCGTGCAAGACGGCACGGTGAAGCCTGGAGAATGTGCAAGTGCGCACGAAGAAAGAAGAAAGTCAGCTAGGAGCACAGACAAAGTACAAGGCCAGAAAGCGGAACATAGGCCGTAGCACAGAGCCGGGTACAAGAGAGAAAACGGAACGTAAGCTAGAGCCCAGAGCCGGGTACAGACAGAGTATAGAATAGACACAGAACCTAGAGAGAACTACAAGGCCAAGAATAGCTAAGACAAAACATGGCACTAAAGACAACACAAGACATGGCACATGACAAAAGACAAAGTACAAGCACGGAACGTGTGCAGAGAAGCACAACAGGGCAGGGTGCAGGGTCACTGAATACCGAGAGCGACCGAGCAGGGACCATGCAGCCCTAGCAGGGAAGCAAGCACGATAATCAGGCCCCGACCATAGGAAAGGGCAGTCTGATATAGGGCATTAGCACCTGGACTAGCATAGAGGCTTGCTGGAACAGGTCCTCCTTGATCATAGAGAGGATAGCTGGATCAGGTCCTCCTGGACCATAGCGAGGATGACTGTCGGGTCCTCCAGGACCATAGAGAGGATCACTGTGTCGGGTCCTCCTGGACCATAGAGAGGATCACTGTGTCGGGTCCTCCTGGACCATAGAGAGGATCACTGTGTCGAGGCCTCCAGGACCATAGAGAGGATCACTGTATTGGGTCCTCTAGGACCATAGAGAGGATTGCTGAGTCTGGTCCTCCAGGACCATAGAGAAGATTGCTAGATTCAGTTCTCCAGGACCATAGAGAGGGTTACTAGGTCACGTCCTACAGGACCATAGAGAGGATCACTGAGTCTGGTCCTCCAGGACGAGAGGATTGCTGAATTCGGTCCTCCAGGACCTGAGAGGAACCGTTGCAGGCAGCATGGAGATGAGCGCGCACACGGGCGCCGAGCACAGGCGTCTAGCTGGAGGATCCAGCACTGGAGATGCGCATGCGCACCAGCAACGGTGCGCAACAGTAAGGTGTAAGGTGAGGCACACATGCGCACAGCAATGGCATGCAGCCATGTTGAGGTACGCGTGCACACTAGCGATGGTGCACAGCCATGAGATGAAGCACATGTGCGCACAAGCAATGGTGTATAGCCATGAGTTTAAGCACGAGTGCGCACCAGCAACAGCAGGCAGCCATGAGATAAGGTGCGTGTGTACACTGCTCCAGGGGTCATGCAGCATAACAGACACGACAGGCATGACAACGATCTTGGCAGTGGCCGGAACAACCACCTTCCCCAGGACTTTTCCTTCTCTCGACATTTATTGAGCCTGGGCTACCCATATCAGTTGCTGAAACACCTTTCTTTGGGGGGCGTGGGGGCTCCATCGATTGAGGAAAGCATCTGGCGACTCATTAACTAGTCTAGTCCCAGGTTCCTTCAGCAAATTCATCCCTAGCGTCACTGTAGGGCCATTGCCAGGATCTCCAGCGGTCAACACTACTACTTTTCAGCCCACATCTTTGTCACACACGGTAATTTGCATCCAGACCACCCCTGTGACTGGGATGGGTAATTGGTTGGCCACTGTCAACTTGATCACTGGGCCCCATCCAGGCCGCATTGCCCTGGAAAAATGACATCTGAAATACCTTTCTGGCATGGCAGTCACTTGGGAACCGGTATCAACTAAGCAATAGAGGGCTCGGCCATCCATTATAGCCCCTACAAGAGAGCACAGGGAAACTAAACTTGCGGGACTTCCTTCTCTCCTTCTTGGCCGTGCGCATCCTCGAGCAACATGTCCAGTATCTCCGCACCTAAAACAAGTCGGCTGTCTCTCTGCGCAAGATTGTCCCCTTTCCTCATGCGGCTCAGGGTCGGTTCTGCCTCTGGAGGGGCTCGGGATCACTAGGGTTTTTTTCCTTAAGTCGGACCACTTTTCCCGCATGTCCTGAATTTCCTTCCAGATTTCTCTCACACAACTTGGTTCAGCTGTGGGCGAAGCGGATACCTCCCCACTCTGGACCTTCCCTGCCGAGGCTGCAATCCCCTACTCTTGCTCGCATGCACGCGCTTCAGTCCCAACTTCTAGAAAAGACATATATTCGGATTGAAGCACAAGCACTCCCGCACAGCTTGCTTGAGCAGCGCATCCCTGAGGCCTGTCACTAGTTGGTCCCTCAAGATTACATCAGGGGGCCCCACACCCACATCATCCCGCTTAGCGATCACGGCGTGGATATCCTGTAGCGTGTTCATAGACTCCCCCTCCCTTTGGACGAGGCTGAACAAACGCATGCACAATTCGCCGATATCTGTGGGGTCCCCATGCGTCTCCTCCAAGATCTGTAACACTTTGGTGAAAGTATCCCGCTCATGTGGGGGCCAGAACATGACAAAACGTCTGGCTTCCCCGTCGGCCATCACAGCAATCTTCGCCTGCATAGCGGGTGGGTCGTGGGGTGCATCCTTATGCCTTTAACCTGCTCGGACCAGATCCCATAAAAGTGAATTGCTCCCTGTAAACTTTAGGAGATTGCTGAGCATGGCCCCCAGCGGGAAGCTGGACCTTGGGATCCACACGGCTGCTTGGTGTGCCAACTCTGTGCTTGTAGACTGCATCCTGCCGACTACGCCAAGTGCAAGCAGGTTGCAGGATGCAGTGACAGACAGGAGGCAGAGCAAGGGATAACAAAATGTAACAATTTAATGGAACAAGGTACTCACTCCTCGCAGGGAGGTTAATGGTTACAGGAGGGATAATAGGGATAACAAATGTAAGCAATAACAGTCCAATGAAGGAACTTATTGTATCCTGGTTGCTCCTCTGCAGCAGATGGTCCCACAGGGGAATTGTAGAACCAGCAGCGGCTGTCCTAAGATGGGGTCTTTAAAACAATGATCTGTCTTCTGGCGGCAGCGGTCGGTTTCCGGTACCTTGCACTGAGCCCCTAGTCCATAAACAAGTGCGGCCGAAGCAAACAGGGCTGCAGCACTCCCAGAGGCAAACAATAACAGACGTGGAGCAAGTGGCAGGGAAGGCCACTGGAGTCTTTCTGGTACCCGGCTCTCCCTCCTTTGCACGTGTGAGTTACTCACAGTCATTGAGCGCACCGCTCCTCTCTGTCCAGCAATTACAGGGTGCATGGCACCTCTCTCTTCAGCAATTACAGGGTGCACGGCACCTCTCTGCGTGGCGGTTCCACTGCGAACGGTGGGAACCAAACAATGCGGCCCGTTGCAGCAACGGCACTAGGGGGACGGAGTGCACTGCTCTCCTGGCTGTGTGCTGCTGCTGGTTGGCGTCAAACTCCCTGCTGATTTTCTCACCCCGCCTCCACGGGTCATGAGTTCGGTTCGGTTCCTCATTTCTTCCCCCATGCAACAGGGGAGGCAGCCTCAACATTTCCGGACACGGCTCGGTACAGGTACCCGCCCAGTCCTCTTCCCTACACAACGATCATGCTGTACACCCAGAGACTCGCATATCTAGGACTTGCAGTCTAGCAGACATAGCGGTGATCCACCGCTAGGGCCACAGTAACGACCAGAGGTGTGTTCAGAGATTACGATGGGGGACAGGTCTAGTACTGAGTGACACTCATTAAGTTGGGAGATAAAGGCATTAACAGTTGTTTAACTGCTAGATAACAAGAACAGTATGTATAACAGAACATTGCATAGACACTGCATGTAATACAATGTAATGTACTGTATATACTCATGTATAAGCTGAGATTTTCAGCACCTCGGCTTATATATGAGTCATTGCGGCGGGGGAGGGGGAGCCAGCGATTGTGGCACAGTGACAGTTGCAGCCGCCAGCTAACAGAAGACATGATACTCACCCTCCTGATGCCGTCACTGGATTGGATCTCAATCACTGCATCTCCCTCTGGGTGCCGGCAGCTTCTTCCTGTGTTGAGCGGTCACGTGGTACCACTCATTAAAGTAATGAATATGCATGCGTCTCCACTCCCATAGACCTTAATAAGCGGTATCACATGACCGCTCTGCACAGTAAGAAGATGGGCGCTACCATCGGAGATGCAGGGACCAGGTGCCGCGCGAGGAGGGTGAGTAGGACGACAACGTGTGTGTGTGTGTGTGTGTGTGTGTGTGTGTGCGCGCCAGGGGCTGCCAGCCACACCAGGACAGGGGCTGCCAGCCAGCCATACCAGGACAGAGATAGCTTCTGACAGCCAGACATTCCAGGACAGGGGGTGCGAGCCAGCCATACCAGGACGACAGGGGGTGCCAGCCAGCCATACCAGGACAGGGGGTGCCAGCTAGCCATACCAAGACAGGGACAGAGGGTGCCAGCCAGCCATACCAGGACAGGGACAGGGGGTGCCAGCCAGCCACACAAGGACAGGAACAGGGGGTGCCAGCCAGCCATACCAGGACAGGGGACAATGCATACCCGGCTTATACTCCTGATAATAAGCTTACCCAGTTTTCCGTGGCAAAATTAGGTGCCTCGGCTTATACTCGGGTCAGCTTATACTCGAGTATATATGGTAATTACAATGCATGTAATGCTATATTATTTGGCTTCCCCCTTACTTGACTTTCCCCTCTCCAGTCCATCCTTAATGCAGCAGCCAGGGTCATCCATGTGGCTAATCAGAACTCGGACGCACCCTCCCTTTGCCACTCATTGCACTGGCTTCCCATTCATTTTAGGATCCAATTCAAACTTCTTGCTCTTTCCCACAAAGCTCTCCACAGTGCGGCACCCCACTACATCTCCTCCCTTATTTCTTTTTATTGGCCTATCCGCTTATTACGCTGTCACACTGTGATACACAGGGCAGGCGGGCACGGCTGAGACACAGGGCAGGCGGGCACGGCTGAGACACAGGGCAGGCGGGCACGGCTGAGACACAGGGCAGGCGGGCACGGCTGAGACACAGGGCAGGCGGGCACGGCAGAGACACAGGGCAGGCGGGCACGGCAGAGACACAGGGCAGGCGGGCACGGCAGAGACACAGGGCAGGCGGGCACGGCAGAGACACAGGGCAGGCGGGCACGGCAGAGACACAGGGCAGGCGGGCACGGCAGAGACACAGGGCAGGCGGGCACGGCAGAGACACAGGGCAGGCGGGCACGGCAGAGACACAGGGCAGGCGGGCACGGCAGAGACACAGGGCAGGCGGGCACGGCAGAGACACAGGGCAGGCGGGCACGGCAGAGACACAGGGCAGGCGGGCACGGCAGAGACACAGGGCAGGCGGGCACAGCTGAGACACAGGGCAGGCAGGAGTGGTATATGAAGGAACAGGTAGAGACCTGTTTACACAGCGGGTGCAGGTACTGGTACACGCAGTAAGGAACGGTGTATGAAGGGACAGGCAGAGACCTGTTCACACAGCAGGTGCAGGTACTGGAACAGGCAGAAAGGAGTGGAGTATGACGGAACAGGTTTGGACCTGTTCACACAGGAGATGCAGGCACGGACACAGGCAGGAAGAAGTGGAGTATGAAGAAACAGGTTTGGACCTGTTCACACAGGAGGTGCAGGTACAGATACAGGCAGGAAGGAGTGAAGTATGAAGAAACAAGTTTGGACCTGTTCACACTTGGAGGAGAACTGCAAGGCTGCGGAGAAGAGCTGAAGAGCAGCAAGAAGTTCTGCAGCAGCAGAAGCAGAACAGAGCAGAACCGCTAGAGTATGGAGCACAAGCAGACAGAGAGGACACCAGGAAAGACACAGCAGGGAAAGGAACCACAGACAAGGAGACTGACAAACAGAGGTAGGACAGAGTTCAGACAAGGTAACTGGGTGAGAGAAGATATAGGACCAAGGACACAGGGACCAGGATATACTGCCTTCTGGTGGGCAGGAGGGACATGTACAAGACAAGGCTAGAACAAAGACACAGAGACCAGGATAAGACAAGGCAAGGAGTAATAGCACAGGGACCAGGATATTCTGCCTCCTTGAAGGTGGACAGAGAAGTACTAGGCAAGGTACAGAGACACAGAATATAGGAATAAAGCCTCCAGAGAAGGCGAGACCTAGGACAGGGCCTGGATTACTCAGCAGCAAGAAACTAATGGAGTTAACACATTGTACAGGCAAGGTTCACTGGGCGAGGCAGCCCTAAATACTAGAGGGCTCTTGGTAACTGGTCAGGGACACATTAGACAGGTGCACCCTGATTCCATAAGAACCAGAGAGTTCTGGCGCCGCCCCCCTATGCACACAGCCAGGAAACATGCATAGAGCAGATAGGAGACAAGAGGCACAGAACATGGAGCTGGCAGCAGACATAAATCACAGCATGACCTGGAGCAGTGAGTAAGTTGGTGTGCGGGGGATGGGAGGCCATGCAGTGATGCCAGCAGGGTTGTTACGTATGCTCTGCAAGCGACTTTCGACTAACCTCTACACTAATCCGTACCTCGTACTCCCGGGTCCAAGACTTCTCCCGCATTGCACCAATCCTCTGGAATGCTCTACCCCAAGAAATTAGGACTATCCACAACTTACACAATTTTAGGTGCTCCCTCAAAACACACCTATTCAGAGCGGCCTGTCACGTTCCCTAATCAAAGTCCTTTTGTGTGTGTAAGTGAGCTTCTCACAAAATTAGAATTTCATCAAAAAGTTAATTTATTTCACTTCTTCAATACAAAAAGTGAAACCCATATATTACATAGAGTCATTACAGAGTGATCTATTTCAAGTGTTCATTTCTGTTAATGTTGATGATTGAAAACTGATTTTAAAATCCGAAATGTTGGCTTACTGAAATGTATATTCAGTAAATGCACTCAATACTTGGTCGTGGTTCCTTTTGCACCAATTACCCAATTACTGCATCAAAGTGACGTGGCATAGAGGCAATCAGCCTGTGGCACTGCTGAGGTGTTATGGAAGCCCAGGTTGCTTTGATAGCAGCCTTCAGATCGTCTGCACTGTTGGGTCTGGTGTCTCTCATCTTCATCTTGACAATACTATGCGGTTAAGGTCAGGCGAGTTTTCTGGCCAATCAAGCACAGTGATACTGTTGCATTTAAACCAGTTATTAGTACTTTTGGCAGTGTGGACAGGTGCCGAATCCTGCTGGAGAATTAAATTTCCATCTCCAAAAAGACTGTCGGCAGAGGGAAGCATGAAGTGTTCTAAAATTTCCTGGTAGATGGCTGTGCTGACTTTGGTCTTGATAAAACACAGTGGACATACACCAGGAGATGAAATGGCTCCCCAAACCATCACTGATTGTGGAAACTTCCCACTAAACCTCAAGCAGTTTGGATTGTGTGCCTCTCCACTCTTCCTCCAGACTCTGGGACCTTGATTTCCAAATGAAATGCAAAATTTACTTTCATCTGAAAACAACACCTTGGACCACTGAGCAACAGTCCAGTTCTTTTTCTCCTTGGCCCAGGTAATATGCTTCTGGCGTTGTCTATTGGTCATGAGTGGCTTTGACACAAGGATTTCAACACTTGTAGCCCATGTCCTGGATACGTCTGTGTGTGGTGGCTTTTGAAGCAATGACTCCAGCAGCAGTCTACTCCTTGTGAATCTCCCCCAAATTTTTGAATGGTCTTTTCTTAACAATCCTTTCAAGACTGTGATTGTCCCGGTTGCTTGTGCACCCTTTTCTACCACACTTTTTCCTTCCACTCAACTTTCCATTAATATGCTTGGATACAGCACTCTGTGAACAGCCAGCTTCTTTAGCAATGACCTTTTGCGGCTTACCCTCCTTGTGGAGTGTGTCAATGACTGCCTTCTGGAAATTTGTCAAGTCAGCAGTCTTCCCCATGATTGTGGAGCCTACTGAAACAGAATAAGGGACCTTTATAAATGCTTAGGAAGCCTTTGCAGGTGGTTTTTGTTAATCATTCTAATTTACTAAGATATTGACTTTTGGGTTTTCACTGACTGTAAACCATAATCATCAACATTAACAGAAATAAACATTTGAAATAGAACACTCTGTTTGTAATGACTATATATTATATGAGTTTCACTTTTTGTATTGAAGAACTGAAATAAATTAACTTTTTGATGATATTCTAATTTTGTGAGAAGCACCTGTAGTTGGCCAGACAAAAAGAGATCCATTTATAAAACTTAATATTTTATTAACTATTCCATACAACTAAAATAGAGAATGTTAAAAGATACAAATCAATCCTACACAAAATACCCTGTAGGGGGAACTCCAGCACTATCCAACAGATGTAATAGTAAAAATAAATAAATATAAAACCCACACTGGAACCCTGTGGTGAAGTACCAGTCCTGAAAAGCATAATGAAAAATAATAAGTACAAATATTAGAACAAATAATACATCAATAAAATCTTGAAAAACAAAAATAAACCGTACAGGGACAAGGGCACTGTAATATCAAGTGTGGGATAAAAGTGTGGCCGAGAGAACAAAGTATAGGGGGTAGTTAAGGTGAATGGGTGCCTGCAGCATCCCTAAGCAAATCTATACCAAAAAAATACACATGGAGGCTAGAATCAGCCCCGCCGACAGCATAAATGTGATGCGGAATACACAGCAGAAAACCGTAATACCTTAAGCACTTGGACCAAACTGGAGGTAATGGTGAATAGTCCTGGTGTTCGCCCTCACCCCGACGCGTGTTTCGCCCTGAGCTTCTTCCGGAAAAAGGTTTTGGTGTATAGCCTTCACCATATATATCCCATAGGATACACTGGGGTTGGGGCATATACATCACAGGAGACGCAGGGGCATATGCATCACAGGAGACACTTGGGCATATACATCACAGGACACATGGGGCATATATATCACAGGAGATGCTGGGGAATATGCATCACAGGAAACAATGGTGCATATACATCACAGGAAACAATGGGGCATATACATCACAGGAGACACTGGGGCATAAACATCTCAGGAGATGCCGGGGCATATACGTCTCAGGAGACGCCGCAGCATATACATCACAGGAGGGCGAGAGGGCAAATGCATCTAAGGAAACACTGGGGCATATGCCTCACAGGAGACGCTGGGTCATATGCATCACAGGAGACGCTGGGGCATATGCATCACAAGAGGGGCTTGGGCATATGCATCACAGGAGGGGCTGGAGCATATGCATCACAAGAGGGGCTGGAGCATATGCATCACAGGAGGGGCTGGAGCATATGCATCACAGGAGATGCTGGGGCATATACATCACAAGAGAGGCTGGGGCATATACATCACAGGAAGGGCTGGGGCATATACATCACAAGAGGGGATGTGGCTGCCGTGGCTGTCGTCTTGGGTGGGAATGCAGAGAACAGTGCACTGACTCCGCCCACATAGTACATCAGTACGTAACCCTTCATTGCATGCGCCACAGAATTTGGCAGTGAACCCTGGATGTGCATGCTCACAGTGTCAGAATCAATTAAAAGAGCCAGAGGCCGTCCTCTTGCCATCTGCCGACTCAAGCACTGTGACACTTGGCCCTTGCGCTCTGGTTCCTGGTCTGAGCACTGTGGTACCCAGGAATCTGCTCTTGGGTCAGAGAAAGGGACATCCCCACCCCTGCTGTAGCACAATCTCCATAGTACTTAATTAGTAGGAGCTATTAGGAAATATTGAAAAAAAAAGAAAATAGAAAATAACTGTAGTATGGTTATATGTTTGTGTACGTTAATAACAATTAGTGTCTGTATTACTGCGGCATGAACTATAGTGTATGCATGTATGTGACATTAGAGTGAGCATGACAATGAATGAGTGAACAGTAAGTGACAAATAGTTAAATGTGTGGCGGGGACTGGCAATATAGAGAAGACAATTGTGTATAATACTTATGACTACCACTAATATACCATTTCTTTTTTATTTCTTCTTATTTACAGTCCAAAGAAAAATGCATATTATAGCGTGTAAGAAATATAATACAAGAAGCATGTGTAACATAGCTGAAAATACTTACAATTTTTTTGTGCAGCTGTCATCTCAAATCTTTTTCACACCATCATGGATACAATCAAAGCATAAAATCACAAAAGTGCAATCTGAAGCAATTACCCCAGAGCAGAATCAAAGGTTATGTTGCTTGAATGATAGATCGTATAATGAATCTGGATGCCAGGTGCACACAGTCAGGTTCCTTGTATATAAGCCCCCTTTAAAAATACTGAACCAACAAATTACAGAATCACTGCGGCACATTTGATATTCAGTAGTTTTGATCCATTGTCAAAAGTACAACGCAGGCTAAAGCCCATAAACCCAGACGCCCAGTTTTCACCCTACTGCTCTATATGTAAAAACATACAAGGAAAAGAGTGTGCTATATTCTTCTTCATAACATTTTACTTTGGAAAGCTATGCTTCTCACATCATCATTTGACTGTGATGACAGAACTATGTTTCTAAAAAACTATACAGACAAACAAAATATTAATATACTGTAGATATATACGGTATCTAATGTATCACACTAGCTTAAAAAGAAATATTCTCATATAAACAATTACAAGGGAAAGATGAAGGAAAAATAATAAAGAGGGTTCAATACCAAAATGGACAATATGCACTTACGAATGTCTTCTCATATGGTGATGTTCCTAGAAGTTTTGCATAACCATTGAATAAATAGTAAAACGTGTGATTATGGGATCAGTTTGGCTGGATTTGCATGTAGATGCAGAAATATATTTAACAGCTGGCTCAAAAGGGGCTGTTCCCATTCACCTCTTTTCTAAGTCTGTGAACTTAAATAACAAAAAGAGCTTTACTTACCCTCCCTGGATCCAGCACTGTCTCTCCACCTCCGTCTCCATTGATCAGCTGCAGCGGTAACATCATGTTGACAGTGTTGAAGATAATCAATGAGCTCAGAGGCTCAGGCAAAACTGCTGAGCTCAGTGATTGGCCACAGCGTTGTCCAGATAACATCGCCGCTGCAGTAGATCAACAGAGACCAGTGCAGTAGGGGAGAAGGAGAGTTGGATCCAGGAGAGTAAGTAAAGCTCAGTTTGTTACTTTAAACATAACTAAGACTATGAGCTAAAAAAAAAAAAAGAAGAAGAAAGGAGACAACCCCTTGAAGGGGTAATTTTGTTTAGAATACTTAAAGAGAATCTGTCATCCCATGAACGATTTTATCTATTACTATGGGCATACAGGTAATTGAATGGTTAAACCAGTCTTATCTGTATGCCTCATAGCTGTGGTGTAGACATTGAGAAATTGATTTATAATCTTTTATGTAAATTTTTTCTTCCAGGCTCCGGGGAGTGTAGTGCTTGGAACAAATCACAGCCTCTTCACTTCATTATACTATCAATCCCCTCCTATCAGCGTCACACTGACCTGGTTAGCACTGTAATCCTGCGCATGCACTGTGCGATCGCGGTGTTACATGAACACTGTCCACCCTTGCATAACATAATCCCTCTATCACACAAAAGTACCAACCAACAGGGAGGAGGATAGGGACAGGGAGGAATAAAAAAAAAACAGGAGCAGGGACCGGTTTACAATTTTTATTTGGAATGGTGGGTTGCATAATAACTAATTATATATTAATGGTTGGTGCATGTCTGTATTCAGCTGTGCAGTGTAGAAGTTGGGGAAAAATTGGGAAACGTGATCTTGATGTTGTGCTCCAAGTAACTACATGTTATTTTATTCAGAGATGATTCCTGGCTGGAGGAAGTAATGGCGCTCTCAGGTGGATGAAGAAGAAAAGCAAAGATCAAAAACTTCAACTAGAAGCATCACCAGTGACTCAGGCTGTGTGCACACGGTGCGGTTTCTGCTGCGTTTCCGCAGCGGTTTTGCCGCTGCGGAAACGCAGCAGTTCCGCTGACCAAGTACAGTACAATGAAACCCTATGGGGTTTCAAAAACGCTGTGCTGACGGTGCGGTTTTTTCCGCACGGTTTTGCTGCGGTTTACAAACCGCAGCATGTCAATTGTTTGTGCGGTTTCCGCAGCGGTTTCATACCTCTACCATAGTAGAGGTGTGAAACCGCAGGGCAAAACCGCAGACCAAACCGCAGGAAAACCGCAGGTCACTTTACCTGCGGTTTTACCTGCGTTTCCGCGCGGAAAAAAACGCAGCGGAATCCGCAACGTGTGCACATAGCCTTAGTGTGTTAGGGTGGTTTCACATTTGCGTTTCCAGCAGCAGCGTCGGCCTGAGCACGGCAGCCGCTAAGCCCCGCCCCCTGCTGAGCCTCCTCCGGTAGCTCCGCCTAGGGGCGCATGACGCTGCATGTGACCTGCGTCCCCTATCCTTAGCACTGGGGACGCAGGCCATGCGCAGGTATGCGTCCTTTTGACGGTGCGCCGAGCGAACCAAATTGCAACAGGTTGCATTTGGCGCCGGTCGGCGCACCGTCAAAAGGGCGCATGCGCCGCCAAACGCATACCTTCGCACAGCCTGCGTCCCCAGTGCTAAAGATAGGGGACGCAGGTCGCATGCAGCGTCATGCGCCCCTAGGCGGAGCTACCTGAGGAGGCGCAGCAGGGGGCGGGGCTTAGTGGCGGCCGGGCGCAGGCCAACGCTGCGGCCTGAAACGCTAATGTGAAACCACTCTTACCTGTACACTCAGGGATGCAGCTATAATGAAGCGAGTTGAGCCAGCTGCTCAAGCGGCAGGCAGCAGGGGGCGGCAATATGTGCTCCTCTACCCACAGCACCTACAATTTAGCCTCTACACGCTGGTGCTGCGGTCGTGCAAGAGGCTTAACTGATGAGGTCACAGGAGGGAAGGAGTCAGGGCCCCCGATCATTTGACCCCTGACTCCTCCCCTCCTGTGACCTCTCACAGGTCCTGTGCGCAGTCGCACAGCCCTTGGTTTATGCAGGACTCTGCTGCCTGTGCTGGTTGTCATCGTGCTGGATGAGGGAAGTTTATGTTTGGGGTCAGGGGAGGCTTACAGGGTGCAGGGAGTAGAGCCGTGCGTGTGCGAGGTGTACGGAGTGAAGCCGTGTGTGTACGAGGGAAAACAGAGCAGAGTCATGAGTGTGTGAGGTGTACGGAGCGGAGCTGCGTGTGTACGAAGTGTAAGGAGCGGAGCTGCGTGTGTACGAAGTGTAAGGAGCGGAGCTGCGTGTGTACGAAGTGTAAGGAGCGGAGCTGCGTGTGTACGAAGTGTAAGGAGCGGAGCTGCGTGTGTACGAAGTGTAAGGAGCGGAGCTGCGTGTGTACGAAGTGTAAGGAGCGGAGCCGCGTGTGTACGAAGTGTAAGGAGCGGAGCCGCGTGTGTACGAGGTGTAAGGAGCAGAGCCACGTGTGTACGAGGTGTAAGGAGCAGAGCCACGTGTGTACGAGGTGTAAGGAGCAGAGCCACGTGTGTACGAGGTGTAAGGAGCAGAGCCGTGTGTGTGTACAAGTTGTACTGAGCGGACCCGCGTGTGTACGAGGTGTAAGGAGCAGAACCATGTGTGCATGTATGGTGTATGAGGTGTACGGAACAGAGACGTGTGTGTGTACGAGGTGCACGTAGCGGAGCCGCACGTATACGAGGTGCACGGAGCAGAGCTGCGTGTGTACGAGGTGTACGGAGCAGAGATGTGTACGGAGTGGAGCTGTGTGTGTACGGAGCGGAGCCGTGTGTGTACACGGAGTGGAGCCACGCGTGTGCAAGGTGTACAGAGCGGAGCAGCGCATATGTGAGGTGTACAGAGCGGAGCCGCATGTGTATGGAGCGGAGCCGCACGTGTACGAGGTATACGGAGCAGAGCCACATGTGTACGAGGTGTACGGAGCGGAGCCACACGTTTACGAGGTGTACGGAGCAGAGATGTGTACGGAGCGGAGCCGTGTGTGTGCGGAGCGGAGACATGTGTGCGAGGTGTGCGGAGCAGAGATGTGTGTGTAGCCGTGTGTGTGTACGGATGTGCGAGGTGTACAGAGCTGAGCCGCGCATGTGCGAGGTGTACGGAGTGGAGCCGTGTGTGTGCATGGTGTACAGAGCAGAGCCGTGTGTGTACGAGGCATAAAAAGCGGAACCGTGTGTGTATGATGTGTGCGGAGCCATACGTGTACAAGGTGTATGGTGGGGAGCATTCATACTTCCCAGTGGAACAGTCCCGATTTTGAGAGAGATTCTGCCCCACTGCCCCAGCTGGGAGCTTACTTTTCCCGCGGACGCAGGAGTAGACGTCGGAGCCCCGAGGAGCAGTTTAAAATTCGCACGTGATGTTCCACCGCATGTGACGTACTAGAAGCTGACCGGAAATGAGGTAATTTCGGGAGGAGATTGTGACGGAACCATGGAGGCACTTCAGGGAATGCTTCAGGTCCATCACCGTGTCCTCCTCCAACAGCGCGGACAGCAGGATCGCCTTGGTCTCGGGGATGCCGGCCATGTGAGCAGATCATGATATGTCCTGCATCGGGAGGCTCAGGTGGGCTGCTATAGTATCTTTATAGAATCTTTCTTTCTCTCTCTGTTTCTTTATCTCTCCTGGGGGCTGCCCTGACTGCATACAGTGCTTTACACTATTCACTAAACACTGAGCGGTGACTGAAGCCACGCCAGCTCACCCTTACGCCTAAAAGCCCAAGGCTACCGGGAAAAAAAAAAAAAAAAAAATATTACATATATCTGAATGTATGTATGCGTGCATCACCAACCAATCACGAAGCATCTTTCATTTCACCAGAGCTGTTCAAAAGAAGCTGAGCTGTGATTGGATGCTATGAGCAATAGTTTTCCTTGCAACCAATCACTAAGCATTTCTCATTTCACCAGAGTTGGTTAAAAGAAGCTTAGCTGTGCTTCGTTACTATGAGCAAAATGTCCCACTTGACAACACCTCAGGAGACACTTCCATGGTGGGAAAAATCTAGCATCCCTGGGAACATAAGCTCCCAGCCATTGTCTGCCCCCTGAAAGGAGCAGAGAGCACATGACAGAAATGAATCCCCCCCTCCCTGCCCATATCCCCATCACACATCCTCCATCCATAGGCACATCTTTCCTCTTAAAGGGATTATTGGTATAGAAGTCAGAGCAAATCCATCCAGCGCTGTGGTTTTGACCTCAAGCCTTTCTTAAAGGGATCTCCGGTATGGAAGTTAGGACTGTTCCACTCAGCTCTGTGGTTCTGACCCCAGGGTCTCTTAAAGGGATCATTGGTATGGAAGTTAGAGCAAACCCACTCAGCGCTTTGGTACTGACCCCAGGCTCTCTTAAAGGGATCTCCAGTATGGAAGTTAGGGCAAATCCACTCTGCGCTTTGGTACTGACCCCAGGCTCTCTTAAAGGGATTTCCGGTATGAAAGATAGGGCAAATCCCTCAGCGCTTTGATTCTGACCCCAAGGTTCTATTAAAGGGATCATTGGTATGGAAATCAGGGAAAATCCACTCAGCGCTCTGGTTCTGACCCCAGGACTCTCTTAAAGGGATCTCCGGTATGGAAGTTAGGGCAAATCCACTCTGTGCTTTGGTACTGACCCCAGGCTCTCTTAAAGGGATCTCCTGCATGGAAGTTAGGGCAAATCCCTCAGCGCTCTGATTCTCACCCCAGGCTTCTATTAAAGGGATCATTGGTATGGAAGTCAGGGCAAATCTACTCAGCAATCTGGTTCTGACCCCAGGCCCCTCTTAAAGGGATCCCCGGTATGGAAGTGAGGGCAAATTCACTCAGCGATCAGGTTCTGACGCCAGGCCTCTCTTAAAGGTATCCCCGGTATGGAAGTTAGGACCGTTCCACTCAGCGCTCTAGTTCTGACCCCAGGCTGACGGGATGATGTGGGATATTAGGGTTAGCAGTCCGGTCGCTCTGGCTGACGGGATGATGTGGGATATTAGGATTAGTAGTCCGGTGGCTATGTCTGATGGGATGATGTGGTATATTAGGGGTAGTAATCCGGTGGCTCTGGCTGACGGGATGATGTGGGATATTAGGGGGAGTAGTCCGGTAGCTCTGGCTGACGGGATGATGTGGGATATTATAGTGAATGTGGCTATGCAGAGTGGGGGGGCTCTACACTCAGTATATATATATATATATATATATATATATATATATATATATATATATATATATATATATAATCATTATAATTTGTTATAACTAACCGTAGTTAGTTACTATGCCCGGGCAGCGCCGGGCTCTTCAGCTAGTATATTTATAATTTCCTCCCACCATCAGGATGCTATTAACCTGCAGATTATACCTACATCTGCAGGTTGATAGTGTTTTTTACATGTCAGGTTCCCTTTGCGAGACCTTAGGCAAAGCATCTAAAGAATAATATGCCAGATTTACTAGCATTTTAGTTGCTATCTCTAAGGAGTCTTCTGATGAAGAAAATTTAACATGAATGAAACATCCTTGATAGGACCAAAATTGCGAAAAAAGTATAGGTGGTCTTCACTAAGAAGATGGGCAGTAAACTGTACATACAGTAGTACGGTGCTTTGAAAAAGTATTCATACTCCAGAACTTTTTCACATTTTCCACATTTTTACAAACGCAGTTATATATATATATATATATATATATATATATATATACACATAAAAAATATATATATATATATATTTTTTTTTTTTTTTTTTTTTTTTTTTTTGTGGTCAGGGTTGAATTTTATGTGATACACTAACACAAAGTAGAAGTATTTGTGTAGTGTAAAGGGAATGATACATGGTTTTCTAATTATTTTAAAAATATAAATCTGAACATTGTGATGTGCATTTGTATTCAATTCCTGTAGTCTGATACCACTAAATAAAATTATCAGTGACTAATTGCCCCCACATAATTAGTAAATTGAGTCCACAGTTATGTAGCGCATCGTTCGGACTATAAGACGTACTGGGCCATAAGATGCACTGCAAATTTTCAGAAGTAAAATAGGGAAAAAATTAATGCGTCAAAAGGGGGTTTTGTCTTACAGTCTGAATTCAGCTTACGGGGGGGGGGGGGTCGGCAGCGCTGGTGGAGCATGGTCACAGGAGGTGTTCGGTGTTCCAGCGATGTAATGACTCATTCCAGGCTGGTGCGGCATGTTCGATGGTGTGGGGACGATATTTAGTGAAAGTCCAGAAGAGCCCCCGCACATCTATTGGTGCAATGCGGTGACCTTCGGGAAAATGCCACGCATGCGCAGATTGAAATCTCGGCACCGAGATCTCCCGAGTGTGGGTGCTCCGGGCTTTCACAAAAGGTCGGTAGAGCCCCCGCACCACTGAACCTGCCGCATCAGCTTGGAATGGGAGTCAGATCATCGCCCTGCAGTGTCAGACCACTACCTGCAGTGTCAGACCACTGAACACCCCCTCTTCTGAGCCCAGTGCCGGCAGAACTGCCCAACTCTTGCTGCCGGTAATTTATTCACAGTATAACTACAGCTGTTCTGTGAAGGCCTCAGTGTTGTTGTTTTTCAGAACATTAGGGATCAAGCAGCATCATGAAAACCAAGGAACAGACCAGACATGTCAGGGATAAAGTTGTGCAAAAGAGTAAAGTAGGGTTAAGTTATTAAAAAAAAACAGCCCAAACTCTGAACATCTCACAAAGCACTCCTGAGAAAAAAAACCTGTTAAAGGCTGCAAAAGATGTGCGACTGGGGTGTAGGTTAACCTTCTAGCAGGACAAGGACAATCTGCGACAAGACTTGAAAATTGATGTTCAAAGACGCTCTCCATCCAATCTCACTGAGCTAGAGCTAGTTTGCAAAGTGGAATGGGCAAAAAATCAGTCTAAATGTGCAAAGCTGGTAGAGACACCCCAAAAGGTTTGCAGCAGTTATTGCAGCAAAAGGTGGTCCTACAAAGTATTTACTCAGGAGGCCTGAATACAAATGCATGGCAAAACTTTCAGATTTATATTTTTAAAATATTTAGAAAACCACGTATCATTTTCTTTACACTTCACAATACTTGCTACTTTGCTGGTATATCACTTAAATTCCAAATAAAATACATTTCACTTTGCGGATGTAGCGTGTAAAATTGTTGAAAAGTTCATGGGGGTATAGTTTTTCAAGGCACTGTAATATAGTGAAATTGAAAATTTGTCACAGGAAATCAAGTCTAGTTAAGAGGGCTTCTCAAAAAAATGGCATTTTGGAGAGGGTCCAGATATTTGATACACTATAATTTCCAAAGTCAGCCTAAATGATTAACTGAACCTAATGGTAGAAAATAATAGAGAGAACCAGTTGATAAGGAATTGCGTAAAAGTAAAATGACTTCCTTACAAGGTTAGATGGGCATAACAAATTACCGCAGTAAATAGATCATGTTGGGGTAATAAAAACGCACAAATTAAACAAACAGAATTGTGACAGGTTGGGGAAAATATTGACATGGCTCCATTTAACTGAGTTATAGTAAGTGGATTACCAAGCAGTTTAGTCACTACTTAAAGGTCACAAGACGTCCACTGGAATTGACTGCGCCTGTGACATATTACAAAATAGATATTACCATACATTTTACTATTTACATAGCCTTCAAGAAGGGTAATACTGATTCTAATGGGATTGTTAATCCATTACATGCTCACATAACAGAAGCATCAATCTGGCTAATTTACGGAACTGTCTTTCTTCTATATACACTGCTACATGAATGGATATACTTGCTGAAAGACAGCATGTACAAAATGTATCAGTATAAATTATATATATATCAACTTTGTAATCAGTGTTGCACTACTGAAAGATCAGTGTGCATTGTACTTTGTTAAAGGCTATGAGCATCAATAGTTTATGTTGTTCATTTGCTTCCTAAATGAAAAATAAGTGGCTTTCTCTTGTAAACTCTGTGCAGATCCTTCATATAGCTGGCTGTTCAGCAGATTCTAACATAGGTTTTACACCATACTGCTCTGACGTGAGCACTCTGCTGTCCCTCTTTACTTGCTCAGTGTTTGGGTATGTTCCCATGGTCAGTAATCAGCAGCGCTTTGGACACAGCACATATCCGCTGCATCTAAAGCGCTGCCGGCTATTGAACGCAGGTGATTCCGCGTGTGTTCATTGAACTGTGAGGAATCACCATGTCCAATATATTGTACCGGTGAAATTTATCTTGTGGAGACTCATGTCTCCACAAGATAAATTGGCATGCTGCGGTCTGAAAAGACGCACCGCATGTCCGTCTCCGAGGGTGATCTGCTGGCGTCGATGCATGCATAATGGACATGGGATTTCTTGAAATCTCATCCACTATGCTGTAACATCTGGACGCTGCAGATGTATGCAGCGTCCAACTCACAGAGTTTACTGACCTTGGGAACATACCTCTAGGGGCCCTATATAGAATGGATAACTGTTGGTTGAACGATGGCTTGGCCAACTGTTGGGCCGAGGGCGATCTTTGCAGACTCCTCCATATACAGGAGAGCTTGCTCTGCAAAGTGCGAGCTGCTGCAAGATTCCTCTTGCGGCACATTATCTGGCTGAGAACAAAATGATAACCAGTCTGAAATCAGACATACTGCATCCTTATCTTTCTAACATCATCTGTTTGGGAGAGTCTAGAGGCACCCATACACATTAGGCTGTAGGTTGCGCCCACAGATATTGGTGGGTTCAGTCAACATTAGTCTAATGTGTATGGGGGCAGGGGGCATTTAGTGTGAAGAAAAAGGAAAGTATCAAGGTTTTTAGATAAGGAAAAATATATACATAGGGAATTAAAGTACCCACACATCAGTGAGCAGGACACAGGTGACTGAATATGAGAGTACAACAAAATGGGTGACCCTCAAAGGACTTTGCAGGTGGTTGGAGGGAAAAATTACACACTACTCAGCAAAAATGTCTGCCTGAATAAATCAGGAGAGCCCCCATAGTCCATAGAAGAGGTGAGTCTGGGATTGAAGCTGTGTTACTATAAGGCTGGCTTCACATTTGCGTTAAAACAACGCTGCGCCCTGCATCGTTAAGCCCCGCCCCGAGCCGGCTCCCTGCCCACCCCATCCGGGATCACCGCCTACTTTTGCATTTGCACGCATGCGATCGGCGCACCCTATCTTTAGCATAGGGTGCGCAGATCATGCGCTGCCAGTGTGAAAGTAGCGTGCTGCGCACTTTTGACGGTGCGCCGAAATGCAGCATGTTGCATTTCGGCGCGCACGGCGCACCGTCAAAAGTGCGCAGCACGCTACTTTCACACTGGCAGCGCATGATCTGTGCACCCTATGCTAAAGATAGGGTGCGCCGATCGCATGCGTGCAAATGCGAAAGTAGGCGGCGATCCCGGATGGGGCGGGCAGGGAGCCGGCTCGGGGCGGGGCTTAACGACGCAGGGCGCAGCGTTGTTTTAACGCAAATGTGAAACCAGCCTTAGTAGCATCATTCTGGACATACAGACTTTACATTGCACATGTATTAAAGGTAATCTGTCACCGGAAGTTGGCGGCCTATGTAAATGGCCTGTGTCCGGTCCAATGGGGGGTGTTTCTTCTTTTTTTCTCCACCCCATCCATTGCCCCCATCCGCGATCTTTTCCAAAATTCTAGTAGCTCTACTCCATAGTTCGCATGTGCACAAAGCGATCTTGCTTCACGCGCGTGCAGTATGCTTTGCCCAACTCATTAAGGGAATCTGTCATTGGAAGTTGTCAGCCTATGTAAATGGCCTGTGTACGGTCCGATGGGCGGTGTTTCTTTTTTTCTCCACCCCACCCATTGCCCCCGTCCGCGATCTTTTCCGAAATTCTAGTAGCTCTACTCCATAGTTCGCGCGTGCGCAAAGCAATCTTGCTTCGCGCACTTGCAGTATGCTTTGAAAACTGCCGGCAAAGCCAAAAATCATTGCTGCGCATGCGCCGGTGCACTATGTCCCAGAAGTATTTAGCTGTGTTTCAGGACATAGTGTACCGGCGCATACTGCGAAGCAAGATTGCTTTGCACACGCGCGAACTATGGAGAACTACTAGAGTTCTGGAAAAGATTGCGGACGGGGGCCACGGATGGGGTGGAGAAAAAAAGAAGAAACACCGCCCATCGGACCGTACATAGGCCATTTACATAGGCTGCCAACTTCCGGTGACAGATTCCCTTTAATGAGAGAAACACAACGGCACGGCCATCTTATCAAAGGATTTGAGTTTTGCAAATTCCTCATTTAGATTATGGAACACCACTAGGACCAATCCTAACAGGCACGTGACAAAAAATGTTATAGTACAGTAAGTGTGCCACCATCACTGAGGGCCCCCTGGGGGCTTACTATGGACTTTTACACGCTGAACGCGATAATAAAACTGCATGCATTAAGCCGCCAAAATCCCTCAAGTGACAACTACCAACAGCCACAATGTTATCATATACGTACAGACTACGCAGAGGATTTAAAGGCCTGCATTAGAAGGACAGAGCTTTATTGCATATACAGATCTATTATCAGCACTGTATTTAAGACCTAACATAATGCTGGTCAATAGTCAGATTGACTTTAAGTCAATATATCAGAAAGTGGAGCAGTGCACCATAAAAGATGAAGCAAGCTGTCCGTTACTGTGTGCTGTCTGCCCTCATAAGTGCTGTATCACCTGTCACTATAATACGCACAAACACCAGGTAAAGGCAGCAAAAAATGCAAATACAATTTACTTACTGATGACGCTATGGCGTGCTGATTATATGCACAGAATAGGGAATTGTTTAACATTTACTCTTCATGCATTGATGCAAACCAGCTAAACAGAATGAGTGGATTTCCCAAGTAATAGGTTTTACCTCCCCATAATGCCATACTTCTGAAGCAATTACAGGGCATAAATAAAGGACAAACCCCATCTGCTACGTTTACTATGTTTTTACTGAAATCCTTTAGAATGGTAAGATAAGTATAGTTTTCCTTCAAATAACATACCTTATGTTCTACCTCATCTGGCGATCTGCATGTCATTTAAAGTAACCGTCATTTAATTTTTAATTAATCACTAGCTCTCGCGGAAATAAGAAACTTTGTAATATAGCTAATCAGAAAAATCTGCTTGTTTCTCCTCCTGGACTGATCAGTCATTCTCAAGATTCTCAACTCCAGGGTGAAAGCTTTCCTCACTGATGACGGATTTGTCCATTACGGAGACAGGATATGACAGCTGTTACTGATAAGCTTCTATGTCCATGGGGGGAGGGGGGAGCGCTGTCTTTAGTTTCTCCCTTATCCTCTCCCTTCCATTTACATAGAATCTAATGAGCACCAAGTGCCATCTCCTCTCTCAGTAATGTAATAATCTGTATTCACAGGTTTTACCCTGATTTGAGAATTTATTTCTCTGATAAGATATTTTACAAAGTTACTTATTTTCATGTGCAGTGATTTATGAAAAAAATGTAAACGATTATTCTTTAAGGCCAGGTTCATATTGCGTTAACCCAGCGTTGACGGGCTGTGTTAATGTATAATGGTATAGCATAACGCGATCGCGTTATGCTATACCCGCTAGGGCAGATGCTTCATCTATGCTAGCGGTGACTGAGCATCAGATGCTGCAGCCCGTGTCCGAGGCTCCGTCACTGAATGATGGGCACATCGTGAGCGCATGCTGCTTTACGGCATGCGTCGCGATGCGCCCAATAATGGGGGTCAATGGCAGCGTTAAGGGAATGCGTTACACCACGTTATGCCGCGGTGTAACGCAGTCCGTCTAACGGACTGCCATAACGCAATGTGACCCTGGCCTTACATTCTGACAATCTCTCCATCGTCCCACCTTAGTTCTTTTGTAAGGCTTGGCTCATACTAAATTTGGGCAATCTAAGGCTGGTTTCACATTAGCGCTTTTTAAGCGCACGCACGGCCGGGGGTAGCTCCGCCCCCGAGCCGGCTCTCTGCCCGGCGTGCCCGCCCCTTGCTTGTAGCGCCGCCTCCTAGCGCACAGCGGCGCCTGCGATCGGCGCACCCTATCTTTAGCATAGGGTGCGCAGATCGTGCGCAGGCCGTGCGCTAGTTGCGCTTTGACCTGCGCTGCGCACTTTTGACGGTGCGCCGTGCGCGCCAAAATCCGAAAAGTTTGATTTTGGCGCGCACGGCGCACCGTCAAAAGTGCGCAGCGCAGGTCAAAGCGCAACTAGCGCACGGCCTGCGCACGATCTGCGCACCCTATGCTAAAGATAGGGTGCACCGATCGCAGGCGCCGCTGTGCGCTAGGAGGCGGCGCTACAAGCAAGGGGCGGGCACTCCGGGCAGAGAGCCGGCTCGGGGGCGGAGCTACCCCCGGCCGTGCGCTTAAAAAGCGCTAATGTGAAACCAGCCTAACACATACATCCCTTATAAACATCTAATGTGCCAATAGGCTATCAAAAGTTAAAGGGGTTGTCTCATCTACTTTTGTCAGGAGCCAAACACTCCGCACCCACCACCGCTTTCTGCTTGCTGAGTGGCGATGCGCTACTACCTGATTGACAGTTCAGACCCTCAGTATTATTGCACTGCTGACCACACTGTGTATGTTCTTATACTGCATGCAGAGCATCGGAGGCACACAGCATTGAAGAATGCTCTAACCTGCTTCACAGCAGTGCTTACAAGCTCTACAGCAAAGAGCCTGTAAGCACTGCACTACTTGCCTAGGAGACCAGCCACTGTTGCCTAGTTTAACCTCATCGATATGAAAACAGGAGAACCATAGGAGTTTTAACATAAAATTATAAAAGTTACTTTATTAATATAACAAAGTTAAAAGACAAACATGAATAAAGAGATGTGTTACACCAGACACCAAAAAAGACCATGTGGCACTCAATACAACATATATACACCATTGCAATATATGTCAGATAATAATATATCCTGGGAGTAATCCCCTAACACATACCTAACCTAAACGTCTCAGTCCCCCATGAAGTAAGTTAAACTACCACAAAAGCTACCAATTGGGACCATGCAAAACAGCTTAAAGGTCCTTCTCCTTTATACCACAGCACAGTAAACACGATTTCATATCATTTCCACATCAAAAAGGTAATTTGTGGAAAGGAGAAAGGGGAAAAGTTCTCACCCTGTACTGAAGAGCCGGTCCAAATGCACCCTGAAGCGTGTTTCGCTGCTGTCAGCCTTGCTTTCTCAAGGGGAGGTGTGGCTTTACTGACAAACAGGACCTTAAATCTCTGTGGAGACCAATCACGTGAGCATCACCTGCTCTAATCTCATAGTGCTGTGTGGAAGATAAGATCAGGTGATGCTCACGTGTATGTACGAGTCTGGTTATTGGTATTTTAACCGCATCGAGTAGTAAAATATAAAATTATTATTCTCTTTGTATTTGAGAATGGAAAGGATTTTCAATAACGAAGAGCAAGTTTGCAATGTTAACCTTTTAATATAATGAGAATGCCTTTTTAAACATATGCCAATCAGTTGCATATGTGTGGTATACAGAGCCAAAAAAATTATGATCAACTAATCTTAGTGGTTTCTCAAATTCAAACGCTAATTTTTAAGGCATCTTTAAAGGGCCACACAGGAAGGAGGCCCATTATGTGATGTCACATAGTGCTTTGAGCTATTGGCAGAAGATAAAGAGCAATGACACCACTGATATTATCTGCTACAGCCAACTGTACTCAACATCAGAGAGTTCTGTGCCCGCTGACAGCGGTGCCTCCCCGTGTTTGGGCATTATTTTTTAGAGTGGGGACAGTGGATTTGGTCTCCACAAACGTCCAGTAAAGGGAATCTGTCAGCAGGATTTTGCTGTGGAATCTGAGATCAGCATGATGTATGGGCAGAGGACCTGGTTCCAGCAATGTATCACTTACTTGCCTGCTTGGTGCAGTTTTTATAGAATCCTTGTTTTCTCTGCTGCAGATCTAGCAGTGCTCTGAATGCTGAGCTCTGCATAACCCCGCCCACACCACTAATTGGCAGGTTCCTTGGTACAGTTTGGGTTACACAAATTAGCTGGACTGCCTGGAAGGAGTCTCCTAGTCTTGCAATAAATAAGGAGAGGACAATCGACTGCTCATTGTATTGAAACTACAGCAAGGTGGTGAGCAAATGACATCCCTGGAATCAGGCTCTCTGCCCCTACAGAACGCTGCTTTCTGATTAAATAGCAAAAACTCGTGGACAGATTTCCTGGAAAAGCAAAATAGTTTAGGAACATGGACAAAGTCTTAATTCAGGACATTTGTAAGGATTTGTCAGCAATATGTTGTTACCACTACTCATAGGACCCTGCATAATGCAACGCACATCATCCTGAAAGAAGGGTCATAAAAGATGACTCTTCTGGGTGGGAACTGTGTTCCTTCAACTCTCGCTCTTGGTATTATTGCCCACTGTCCCTCTACTTACACCACCATATAGCCTCCTTCCCAATCTATTCAGTTCCCATTAATATAATGAAACTCTCTGAAAGTCACATATGATGTAGATGCATGACCTCTTATTCAGACATCAGTATAGGAAAGGATCAAGTATAAGTAGAGTAATCACACAGTGGATTACCCGGCCCCAAGATGTAATAATGGGAAACACAATATCTGCATTTGAAAAAACAAAAAACAAAATGAGGATTATATAATAACGTACAGCACTGAAGATTATACATAACATAGTGATGACTGATGCATCAACTTAAAGGGGTTGTCCAACTAAAACAAGTTAGCACCTATCCACAGGATAGGTGATAACTTACTTGATTGGTGGCGGACTGACTGCTGGAATCCACACCATTCAGTAAGATGGTCTTTCTACATCAATTAAGGAATTTCATTCTCAGACCTTGTGGGGGCATCACAACACAGAACCAGACCTCAATCACAGGACAATAAAACTTTCACACTCCTTATCTATGAACTGCTCTAATATTTATGGCCACCACTGTTTCTCCCTCTCCCACAGTGACAGTTCTGTGTCACGTCACTTGTCTTATCTATTACATTATCCTGTGTCCTGTTGTGTATAAATATGTGACTCCAGAGTTTGTGTTAAGCCCCCGTCACACACAGCGCTCTCGCTAGCGAGATTGCTGCTGAGTCACAAGTTTTGTGACGCAACAGCGATCTCACCAGCGAGATCGCTGTCTGTGACACTTACCAGCGACCGCCCCCCCTGCCGGGTATCACTGATCGTCCTGGAATGGCCAGGACATATTTTTGATCGCTGGTCTCCCGCTGGCCAGCACGCATCGCTGCGTGTGGCAGGCGGGAGACCAGCGATCAGCGAGCTGGCGCTGGTAACCAAGGTAAACATCGGGTTTCCAAGTGCCGCGTGGCGCTTAGAAACCCGATGTGTACCTTAATTACCAGCGTGCTGGTGCAGGGAGCTGGTAACCAAGGTACACAGTGGGTAACTAAGCGACGCGCGTCGCTTGTTACCCGCGTGTCGCTGGTGCTGATCGCTGGTGAAGCTGCCTGTTTGACAGCTCACCAGCGATCATGTAGGGACACACCAGCGATCCTGACAAGTTGATATCGTTGTCGGGATCGCTGGTGAGTCGCTATGTGTGACGGGGCCCTTACTCTATGCCTGATGATGAGACCTGAGCTGAGCAATTTGTTACCATCTTTTCAGTTTGCCATTAAAAAGTTATCAAGTTACCACTGAGGACTTTCAAACTGTAATATTTTCATATCACTCATGGAGCACTTTTATCCCCATTTGCAAAATCGAGTGGAAGGGCGAAAACCCAACCACTGCACCACTCGTACTCTATATGGGGCTACTGAAAAAATCCAAGGACATTGCCCTGCAGTTCCATAGGAGACAAATAAAACAACTTTCGATCATGTGTAGCGCCTCTCCACTCTATCGGTGCTAAAAGTGCCCCCTTCTGACGATCGGGGCAGGTCCCGGCATTCGGACTCACACCGATCAGTAAGTCGTCACTTATTCTCTGCACTGCACATGATGTCGTGTAAAGAAGCAAATGGGAAAAAATAACAGAAATGTAAATGGCATTTCCTAGGTCCCAACAAGACTGAATCTTTAACTATCAAGACTATAAATCTTGCAGTACTTGATAAGTATTTTCCATTTGTATTTGTAAGTCAAACTCTGCACGGCAGCATAATGGAGATATTTGCACTTCTGCATTATTACACAACCCTGGTTTTGACTGGTGGATTATAGTGTGAATATGGCCCTAACACAACTGTACTAACAGCTAATTCCCACTAGACGGGAGGAGGCCTAACAATGTTCTCTGTAGAGATCATTACAATGAATCACACTAAAAGCCTTTTTTCCTTTTATAAAGGAAAGCATAGGTGTCGGCACTAGACATCCCTATTACTTCTCCATATCTCAGCATCTTCTCCTGTACGTACATTTTACATTTGGGACAGCAGTGCGAGTGGCGCAGTACACAGTGCCGCCATTGAGCTGGACAACTTTACCAACAGTGACACCAACAGGACAAAGAGCAGAAGGCAGGAGGGTTACAGCAGGATTATGTGACCACAGGAATCTTTTGCTTCTCAGTTTCTCCCTGTTTTCCAATAATCACAATATTTTATTTTTACACAACATATTTTCCCACAATAACAACATGTTCTAACCACCAATAAAAGAGGATTGACTCCTTAACATGTTATATACACTACAATATGAACCATGCATAAAATATAAATTATATCAATATACAGAAATAAAATGATGGATATTCCTTCAGTAGCTTAATTCTAAGGATGTGTGTTCATTAATGCGCCCACCTCCCCGTGAAACATACACCGTGTGCACAATTATTAGGTAAGTGAGTATTTTGGCCATATTATCATATTTATGCAGATTTTCCAAATCCACACCATATAAAACTGAATATTTATTTATCAAGGTATCAAAGTGTGCAAAATTATTAGGCAGCCTGTTTTGCTCAGCAAAATGGGCCAGAAAAAGAGATTTAAAGCAGTATTCCCATCTCCAAGATTCTATCCCAATATGTAGTAGGTGTAATAATAATATTAGCAAATGCCTTCAATTAGAAAGGTGGTATAGTTCTTTTGATTCGCAATGTCACTTACATGATGTACAGGGCATTGCAGTAGCTTAAGTATCCATGATTGCGACCACTAACAGTTAACTGTCACTATATGAGTGGCTGTAACCATGGACACCATGGACATAGCGAATCGGAAGAACTATACTGCATTTCTAAGCCTTGGAGGTATTTGCTAATATTATTAGTACTATTACATATTGGGATTTGATCTTGGAGATGGTAATATCCTCTTTAAGAAACTCTGAAAAGTCCAAAAATTTCAAAGTCTTACAGAGGGATGCAGCACTCTTGAAACTGCTAAGATATTGGGGCGTGATCACAGCCATAAAAAATGTTGTTGCAAATAGTCAACAAGAACGCAAAAAATGAGTTGGAAAAAAAAGCGCACATTAACTGTTAAACATTTGAGAAGAATGAAATGTAAGGCGACAAGGAACCCATCGTCCTCCCGTGCTGTCATATTCCAGAACTGTAACCTCCCTGGAGGACCAGAAGTACAAGGTGTTCAGTGCTCAGAGACACGGCCAAGGTAAGGAAACCCGATCATTACTGAACAAGACACAGAGATTGAAACGGCAAGACTCGGCGAAGAGATATCTGAAGACAGATTTTTCAAAGGTTTTATGGACTGACTAGATGGTGGCCCGATTCTAACGTATCGGGTATTCTAGAATATGTATGTAGTTTATTTATGAAGTTTTAATAATAATACAATAATGCACCCCCCAGTCCTGATATGCATGGTCCTCTCACCCCCCAATCCTGATATGCATGGTACCCCTCCCCCCCATCCTGGTATGCATGGTCCCCTCACCCCCCAATCCTGATATGCAAGGTCCCCTCACCCCCAATCCTGGTAAGCATGGTCCCCCTCACCCCCCAATCCTGGTATGCATGGTCCCCCTCACCCCCCAATCCTGGTAAGCATGGTCCCCCTCACCCCCCTTTCCTGGTATGCATGGTCCCCCTCACCCACCTTTCCTGGTATGCATGGTCCCGTCACCCCCCTTTCGTGGTATGCATGGTCCCCTCACGCCCCAATCCTGATATGCATGGTCCCCTCACGCCCCAATCCTGATATGCATGGTCCCCTCACACCCCAATCCTGATATGCATGGTCCTCTCATCCCCCAATCCTGATATGCATGGTCCTCTCATCCCCCAATCCTGATATGCATGGTCCTCTCATCCCCCAATCCTGATTTGCATGGTACCCCTCACCCCCCAATCCTGGTAAGCATGGTCCCCTCACCCTCCAATCCTGGAATGCATGGTCCTCTCATCCCCCAATCCTGGTATGCATGGTCCCATCACCCTCCTTTCCTGGCATGCATGGTCCCCTCACGTCTCTTTCCTGGTATGCATGGTCCCGTCACCCCCTTTTCCTGGTATGCATGGTCCCCTCACGCCCCAATCCTGATATGCATGGTACCCCTCACCCCCCAATCCTGGTAAGCATGGTCCCCTCACCCTCCAATCCTGGAATGCATAGTCCTCTCACCCCCCCAATCCTGGTATGCATGGTCCCATCACCCCCCTTTCCTGGTATGCATGGTCCCCTCACCCCCCTTTCCTGGTATGCATGGTCCCCTCACGTCCCTTTCCTGGTATGCATGGTCCCATCACCCCCCTTTCCTGGTATGCATGGTCCCCTCACCTCCCTTTCCTGGTAAGCATGGTCCCCTCACCCCCGTTTCCTGGTATGTATGGTCCCCCTCACCCCCGTTTCCTGGTATGCATGGCCCCCTCACCCCCGTTTCCTGGTATGCATGGTCACCCTCACCCCCCTTTGCTGGAATGCATGGTCACCCTCACCCCCCTTTGCTGGAATGCATGGTCCCCCTCCCACCCCCCCATTGCTGGTATGCATGGTCCCCCTCCCACCCCCCATTGCTGGTATGTATGATCACCCTCACCCCCCTTTTCTGGTATGTATGGTCACCCTCACCCCCCTTTGCTGATATGTATGGTCACCCTCACCCCCCTTTCCTGGTATGCATGGTCCCCCTCCCCCCATCCTGGTATGCATGGTCCCCTCACCCCCAATCCTGGTGTGCATGGTCCCCTCACCCCCCAATCCTGGTATGCATGGTCCCCCTCCCCCCATCCTGGTATGCATGGTCCCCCTCACCCCCCTTTCCTGTATGCATGGTCCACCACACCCACCTTTCCTGGTATGCGTGGTCTCTGTTAAAAAAAAATAATTTATATACTCACCTTCTGATGGCCCGCGATCTCCACTCCATGCGCCCAGCCTCGGGTCCCAGTAATGCATTGTGCGGAACACCGCTGATGACGTTGCGCTCTCGCGAGAGTGACGTCATCTCCGATCTAAGGCGCAAGGCATTACTGGGACCGCGAGGCCGGGCGCGTGGAAAGAAGATCGGAGTCCGTCGGAAGGCGAGAATAACTTTTTTTATTTTAATTCTCTTTTTTACAGATTAAGGCCTGTGCCCGATTGAGCGCTGCGCCCGACTGCGCTATCAGCGGCAGGCACAGCTTACCGTTAAAAACAGCTGCCCCTGTTGCTGACTGGTCGCGGCCGCTAGGCCGCGACCATCCAGCGACCCGCGATTTCGGTTACAAACAGACAGACATGATAAGACGATTATATATATAGATGAGATGAGTGTGACTCTTGACGCACAAGATGGGTGCGTCAAGTAACCAACACAAACCTCCACTGACTGGATCATGAACAAACACAGACCTCCACTTTGACTCAGATACCAGCAAGGTGGAGATGGGGTACTGCTATGGACTGGTATTATTAACCCCTTCATGACCGGAGGTATGTCCAGTTTTGCATTTTCGTTTTTCGCTCCCTTTCTTCCCAGAGCCATAACTCTGTGTTTTGTTTTGTTTTTTTACCATGTTCACCAAATGCTAAAACCAACCTGTCATTATGATTCTCCAGGTCATTTCGAGTTCATAGATAAAAAAGAACCTAGACATGTTTGGTGTCTAAGTGGTGAAAAAAAATTCCAAACTTTGTTAAAAAAAAAAAAGGTAATCAGTAATTTGGAAAGAACCCATGATGTAATGCTAGGAGACAGCTCGATTTTTGCTATAAAATGTTGTACACTTTTGGAAATAAATCAGAAATCATTTGAGAGACAATTGCTTGCATTTGTCCCAATTTCTCCGGCCATAAGACCCCACATTCAATTTGAAAGCAGACAATTAAGATGACAACACACGCAATAAAGGTCTCCAGGAGACCTCTGGTTGTCATGCCAACCCATCGGTGACCCGCGATCATGTGACAGGGGTCACCGATGGGCGATTTCCAGAGGCATATGTTAAATGCCTCTGTCAGCATTTGACAGCAGCGGCATTTAATGGGTTAATAGTCGCAGGTGGATCGTAATTTCTCCCGCAGCTGTAGAAGTACTTAGTCACTTATTAGAGGCAATGTTCACTTTCTCTATAGCTCCAGCCACTGTAGCATTGTGCCATATTGTGATGGGGTAAGCATTAGTATGCATTAGTAAAGTGCTAAGTGCATAAGGTATAAACAAATGCTGGGTGACACTGGAAACTCTCCCAATCATGCACTGCAAATCAGAGGATTCAGATGTAGTAGCATAAATCTGAACTCACCGTCCGCAGACCGATCGGGGGAAATTAGGAGTTGGGATTGCAAAACGAACCATAATGATCAGAACTTTAACACTGGATGCTGATAGAAGTGCTGACTGTGGGTAAATATATCTAACAGTGTTTGCATTTATTTATTCTTTGTATACCCAGCATTTATTTATATGCTTTATGCACTTAGAACTTTACTAATGTAGTTTCTATTATGCATACTAATGCAGACCCCTGGTATATTACAATATATACTGTATTTGTTTAATAATAAAATTAATCATCAAAAATACAAATTGTCGAATAATACTGCACAGTGTAGAAGCCAGGGCCTACTGGAGGCCACATTTCCACTAGTTTGGGACACTTATGAATCCCCTTTTTCAATCTGAAAAAAATAAATAAAAAATATTTAAATAGAAATCAAAATGTATGTGGTACAAAATGGTACCATTTAAAACTATACCTGGCTCCTCCAAAAAACAATAAAAAATTGGAGAGTTGGGGTGAATTTATAAAAAACTATATACGGTACTTTTTGTTTGTATTAGTAATCATATTGACCTGGAGAATTATGTTGCTAAATCTATATTACAGATTGACAGAGCAACATCAAACAATGCACAGTTTGGGCCAGCGGCACAATGCCACTAGTCAGAACTGTCAATCAAGTGGGAAGGGAGCACCCCCTAGCAAGCGGAAGCCCAGAGATTGGGGAGGTGTGTGCTTCTGCAGAAGATGACATGACCCTTTTAAACTAAAAAGCATAATAACCATATTGTTTTTCTAGCTAATCCTTGGCTTGACCAGCTCATACATCAATAATATTGTTTTGTACTTAAGATCTGACAAGCACTTCTTTATTAATAGAAAAGGGTGGTGTCTCCACTCCTGCTACAATTAGTCTGTTCCATTTACAACAGAAGTGCTGCAGTATGTAAAAAGCCATTTACTGTACATGAACAAGGGAAAAACAGAGTACATTTTACCAGATTATCATTAATCAGTGCTGAAAGATAATGTCATGGGAAAATAACTATTGTTTACATCAAGACTTAGGCTGTGTTCACACACACAGCGTTTTTTTAGCGGTTTTTACCGCGGTTTTCACTATAAAACCGCTAAAAATAAGCTTCCCAGTCATTTCTAGGCATTTAAAAATTTTTGTGCACATTGATGCGTTTTTTTTACCGCGAAAAAACCGCATCGTGGTAAAAACCGCAGCATGCTCATTATTTATGCGGTTTGAAACCACTGCGGAAAAAACACATCAAAACCGCGCAAAAACCGCCACGGAAAACTAGGTGCGGTTTCGGGGAAGGGATTCAGGTTTTTGAGCAGAAATTTTCTGCAACGTGTGCACTTAGCCTTAAACATATTCCATTTTACATGTTGATCATATTTTGTAAGTTTCCATACAGCTCTGATCTCCTGGTCTAAACGCCTGCATGAGTCAGTGCGATGAGAAGGGCAGCTCAGTTTAGTTGTGTCACATTACACCTTGGGTTACCTTTGTTGTACTGCCCCTCACCCACAATTCCTATCCAGACATGTGTGAGTAATCATGAGAGACAAAAGCAAGAAGTCATTATATATCATACAGGAGTAGCCCAGAACAGGCAGGTTACTCCTGTGTGAGATATGACAACCCTGAGCACACTGCAGAATGAGTACAAGTTGCCTCAGCACAGCAGACCTAAGGGTAATACTGACACATCTTTGGGCAGACAGTATAGGTGAGGTGAAGTACAGTGCTATGAGAGGAGAACTGATACAATTGTTTGTAATATGGCACAGTTAACACTCATCTGTACTCCCTCCTACACTTTTTCCTGATGGAGGTTAGACCTGGAGATCATCTGCTTATGATAGATAAGCATCACACAGGGAGAAGTGCACACCCCGAGTGAAAACTGTCTGACAATATCCACTTGGACTTAATGAAGATTAACTCATTAGGGGCCAAACACTTTGATTGAGAATATCTCCAAAATGGAGGGGCAAACTAAGTTAAAAAGAAACATATTACGCTATGCTGCCACTGATACATGTGTGTCCAGGTCAACATGAAAAATTAGGTGAAAAGTCCTTTTTTAACAATGCAATGGTGGACAATAATTGTAATGGAAAGAATAGCATAAGTGCAGAGCTCTCAGTAGAGAGTGAAGCCTTTTGTAATATGTGCTGTAAGGCCCCATGATCTCAGTTTACAACCCTGCTCAAAAACCAGAAGCCCGATGTACCCCACAGGTTTTCTCTAGTCTGCTTTATTGAGGTCATCTACATATTACATCTCTGATTAATTGAGGTTGAGTGGTAAGGGAATAATTTCTGAGGATGCAAAAGTGTAGAATAAGCATATTGTGAGCAACTGCAACTCCCAACTGACCTTCAGCTATGTACACAGAGACTCACACTGAATATTCTAGAATGAAACTTGCATGTGCGGACATGAACCGTATGACACCTACATAGGTTTCTATGGCACGTAGGTATTATGTCTAAACTTTTTGTAATCCCAAGATACACGTTTATTCATTTTTCTATAGTGAAAGGAGAAAATAATTCAGGAAGTTCCGTTATTATGTGAGCATAAAAATATCAACAGACTAGGGAGTATGGATCAAATCACTCCAAACATAGGACCAGAAATATTCTATACAGTGACTCTTTACTTTTAGAGACACTTCGAAATGTGACACCAGTGGGGCTCCCAGCTTATAATGGCCATAGCAAAGTGGGTCCCCAGACTTATTTCCAGCCTGTAAGCTTTTACTTCAAACATCTCTGGAGATTTCATTGACAGTACAGTACAGTAGTGGCCAAAAGTTTTGAGACTGACACAAATGTTGGTTTTCACACAGTTATCTGTGTGAACAGTTTCTTACTGACCTGTTCATTTTTGTGCATGTTCCATGTGCTCTTAATCCATTTATGTCTTGCTTATGCAAGCTTTGGGAGATCCCCGCCTCCATCTTGTGGGACATGCACATAAAAAGCCATTTTGCCCAGCGTGCCCATACCGTGCAGCGCCTTTCTGAATCCTGCTCAAGTAGGTATTATTCACATAATCCGGTTTCAAATACATTAGATAGGACTGCTCCGAGAAGGGTAAACCGTGACGTGAAGGAGTGGCTTGGTATACATTTTTTGCAAAAAACGTATCAACTAAATACGCTGTTTTTGTTATCATCTCTTGCACTTACTGTTACATATATTTTACAACAGAGTATTCATGCATGTTTGTCATACTGTGTTTTTTCTGTGTCTCAGTCTTCAGGTGGTGTGAACAGTTTCTTACTGACCTGTTCATTTTTGTGCATGTTCCATGTGTTCTTAATCCAGTTATCTGCTTTAGTAGTTTTAGATCTTTTAGTCAGATATTTCTATGATTACTGAAGTATAATTATAAGCATGTTATGGGTTTTTATACTCAACATACAAATTGTCTCTTCAGAGAGGAAGAGGACTAGAACTCTAGTGCCACCTATTGGAAGAAGCAATCCTAAAAGTCAGTGTCAACCCTTTAACGAGCCTTGTCACATTACTTAGGATAAAGCCAAACCAGAATCTCAATTTGCAGACACGTTTCGGGGTACTGCCCCTTGTCAGTGCAAAGTGTGAGATCTGGTTTGGCTGTGTGAGATCTGGTTTGGCTGTGTGAGAGGCATCTGACCGATATCCAAGAAGTATCATTTCTCCTTGCGGAGATTGACAAGCTAAGCATGCTGAGATGAGGAGACTTAAAGCCGCAATGCTCCTCTGGGAAATAGCACGCTTAGCATGTCAATCTCCGCAAGGAGAAACAATACTTCTTGGATATACTCAATATAAAACTACATCAAGTTTATACAAAGTCTCAATATTTACAGTGTGTCCCTTAATTTTCAAAGCTTCTGAAAATCACCCTAACAGCTGGAAATCAGCTTCTGGGCCAAATCCTGACTGGTGACAACCCAATCTTGACAATCAGTGACTGGAGTTCATCACAATTTCTGTGTTTTTATTTGTCTACCCATTTGAGGATTGACTTCAGGTTCTCAATGGGATGAAGATCTGAGGAGCTTCTTGGCTATGGACCACAAATTTCAATGTTTTGTTCACCGCGCAACTCAGTTATCACTTTTGCTTTGTGACATGGCGCTCCATCACGCTGGGAGAAAAGGAACCACACACATGACTGGTCTAAGGATGCCTTACTGTTGGCATGACATAGCGCTCAATTTTTCTTCTCCAGACAATCACTATTCCAGATGTCCCAGTCTGAAGGTGGCTCATCAGAGAACATGACTCTATCCCAGTCATCTGCAGTCTACTACTTGCAAAGATATTTTCTCTAAGTCTCCTTCAACCTTTATAAAAACCAACATTTTTGTTAGTCTCAAAACTTTTGGCAAATGACTGTAGACAGAATTATATTGAGTCCAATGCCACTTTATTTTAGTAATATTGAGTGAGGCTCACAGCTCATGAACCCAAGGTTATTATGTATCTCTATGACATATGAAAAGGTACGTCTACTTAGCAGCAAGCAAACACACTCAAGTATGAGTCTTTTCATCCCTATAATTTTCTTATGCCTATTTGAGCCAGGAAGACATACAAATATAGAGTAAGTTTTTGTATTTGAAAAACTGTACTACACCCATTAAAGGGGCATTTCTCAAGTTTAGATGCTATCCTCTATCTATAGGATAGGGAAAACATCCTGCTTGATGGGGTCCCAGCAATCGGAGATTAAAAGGCCCATGTGAATGGAGAAGTGGTCAATCATGCCCACAGCCACTACAATAATTTTTATGGGAGTGCTAAAGACAATCCAAGCACAGCACTTGGTTATCTCCAGGGGTCCCATTAAGAATTAATGGAGCGGCAGTGCGCATGATTGACCACCGCTCCCCACTCACATGGGGCTATTCAGTGTCTCAGCTCTTGGAATCAGTGGGGATCCCAGGTGTGGGCCCACAGAATTGTGGAAGTTATCCTTTATTCAATAGATAGGGGATGACTTCAAAACTTGAGAACACCCCTTAATAAATATTGTATGTCGATCAGAATGGCAGAACATTCAGCTGACAACCGTTAATAACCTAATTGATAGCAGTCAAGGTGTGTAAGTGTCTGTATTTCTGTGTGTGACGTTTATACTTAATACTGAATAAATCGAGATGTTTTTAAAATTCTGTTTCCATTTTTTCACCTTTTACATATCAATAACACGTCTATCTATTCTGAGACTTCCATTACTTTTCCTTCTTGGTGTTGTAATTTCAATGGTATGGAGTGTATGTGAACAAAGCAATAATGACAGAAATGTTTGATCCAGGGAAAACAAGATTTCAATAAATCACCCATGTAAAGAAAATGGAAAAAAGCACAACTGCCTTATACATTCAGTAATGTGACTTCCACCGGACGACAGAGGAGACAGACAAAATCAATGGAGGCCTACCTCTAGGGAGAAACTGCGATTCAAAGATTAGTGTCTCTATCTCAGAAGTGCCAGAGACCTTAAATAAGACGGCTTTCTATGTAATTCTTTTGGAGGCTCAAAAGGAAAAAAAACGGTAAAGAGATAACTATGTTTGAACTTCTGGGGATGAATATTAATGCATTCAGCTATTTTGAGGTTAATAATTGAGCAACACATGCTATTTCTACCTTGACATTAAAAAGTCTCTGAAAAGTATAAACATAAAACATGGAAAACCGTAATTTTTTTTTTGTGCGATAAGCGCCACACAAGCCATGATACCAGCAATAGTTCCATGACGTTATCAACAGTTAGGATATTAGCGCACACAGTTTTATGAGTGTTTTTGGAATAGGTCCCACTACAAATAGAGCCTGAAAAAGTATTTAAAAAAAGTTGATAGACTATATCAA
Source organism: Dendrobates tinctorius (assembly GCF_039654945.1). Lineage (NCBI taxonomy): Eukaryota > Metazoa > Chordata > Amphibia > Anura > Dendrobatidae > Dendrobates > Dendrobates tinctorius. Next base: position 19,435,925 of record NW_027361698.1, read on the forward strand.
TTTTTATTGTAAAACCACTTTGCTAACTAGGCATTGTCGTATCGAATGGTTGTGGAAAAAAAGCTCATCAAAAAACTACGCAAAGAAGGAGCTTTTCCTGAAATGCTTTTTCCTTGAGATTTTCTAAAAGCTTTTTATTTCCTAAAGAATTTTTTTCCTATACAAAACTCTTTGTTTATGACCGCATCAAAAAAAATCAGTTTCAACAAACCCTACTGATGATAACATAAAACAAATTGTAAAAAAACAAATGTAACTATTAACTAGAACTACCAAATTAAACCTTATAATTGATTTAGGGGACTCTGTAGATACATTAAACACTGTTCCCCATTGCTATTATTCACTTAAATTATCCTATTTTATCCTGCAGTATCATACCAGTAATTTTTAAACTCATAGCAGTTAGACTGTGCACATCAGTTTTCATTTCAGCTTTTATGATCTGTTTTTGGAGCATAAAAAAGACATAAAACATTCAGTTACAGGAACCAATGGATGCAGTTTACATCCAATCCATCTAGATGCAGCAAAAAAAAGTGTAGTCTGAATGAAAAAAAAATGATAAAGACTAGAGTCACACGAGCATATTTTGTTTCATTTGAGAAAATCGGTCGTTATGCTAATCACAGAGTGTGATCATAGTGTGATCCAATTTTCTCAGATGTAGAGAAGGAAAAAAAAGTCTCCATCTTCTCCATTCTGTCAGTCCATGAAAAACCCGCTCCACCCATAGCCCCGCCCCCTTTTGTCCGCGCGGTGATTCCGGATGAGCTCATTGAACACATCCCGAGGTAGCCATAGAGTAGGCTGTTTACCTTGCGGAGACTGAGCGTCTCCGCAAGGTAAACCGCGACATGCTGCGGTCTAAAAAGACGTGCCATATGTCCAGTTTAGCAGGTGTTTCACCCGCGGAATCGGACGCAGAGTTGAGACGGGATTTCATAAAATCCCCTCTACCTTGCAGGAACATCTGGCCGCTGCGGATTAAACTCTGCGGTAGGACGCAGCGTTCAATCCGCAGCAAATACTGATGCAATCCGCCATGTGGAAACTCACCCTAACATTGATGCAAGTGCAATCTGATTTATTATCGGATTGCACTCAGACAGAAAATACGGTCGTCTGCACCTGCCCTAATGGATAGTCTTCCATTATATACTGCTCAAAAAAATAAAGTGTTTAAGTGTTCCCTTTATTTTTTCAGCAGTATATTATCTATTTAATTGAACTGTACATAACAAGAACACTAGAGACAGCCAGGAAAGCTCGTGTTTCGATAATCTTTCAGTGTAAACAGGCTGCCGATCACCCAATAAAAGAACAAAATACTCACTCAGCAGAGCAAACGATTATTGTACTCAGCAGCACATCATCCATTGGTGCTGCTGAGAAGCTTATTTGTGCTATGTGATCAATCACCGATCGTTCAGTGTGTTGTCTACACCGGCTATTAAATGACCGCTGATCTGAAAATATTTACCGATCGCTAATGCTGCAAATTTAGACCTACCTCATCACCGCGCTCAACTAACAGACCACAAAAGCCTGTCATTCGCTGACAGATTTGGAGGAACCCTTTTTCTGGTTACTTTTTTTGCACTCTCCTTCTATTATTCCATAAAAATGTCTCCATATGTGAAGTGAAAAATGAGCTGAAGCGTTATCAGAATATCCACTACCACACAAAAAATGAAATGTCATTTGCATCTGTAAATGGTCAGAGAAGCAAAATACTTGGCTCGTTCATGTTTGCCCAGAAATGAAATCTAATTAAACCATCAAACCTGGCAAAGATGGCTGCTACAGATGCTGAGCCCTGTACACCTCACGCCATGAGATCATTAATTAGCCTGAGTCCAAGAAGCAGATAAACATCGAAAGTTGATTTTTTTATACCCAAGGTTTTGCCAAGTCAGAAAATTGTATTTTTTTTTGTCCCATCCTTGCTGAATTTGCTTATATTAAACATATTTTTCAAGTAGTGCAAAAACTCTATCACAGATATGAACTTCAGTGTAAGGCTATTTTCACACATCTGTGGGCCACACCCATGTATTGTCTGGTTTTTTTTGTCGTACAGCACATGGACCTATAAATTCCATTGATCAAAAATGGATCAGTGAGTCTGATCTGTGAGACTCAGAACACGTCGTATTCTAATCCGATTTGTGGATCAGACGTGGCCATTAAAATCTATGGGGATCCATATAAAACAGATGAAACAGGGAAGATATCCTTTGTACAGTTTTTAAAAAAGATCCACCCCCTGAAGAAGCTATAGAAAAACGCATGCTGATAGAAGTGGGTCAGTGGTCTGGTAGATATCATCTTACCATGCTCAAGTGCATTATGTTCTGTGCAGATCAGGGTTGTACAACCTGAGCTTGGGGGCTACATGTGACCCGCAACACCCAACTGTGTGTACCTCAATCATCTGCACAGTGTTTGGTCACATGTATTTTCCATGTCATGGAGAAGATCAATGGTGCATAGAACGGTAACGATGAGTAATTATGAATAACTAGATGGTGGCCCGATTCTAACGCATCAGGTATTCTAGAATATGGCCAGCGGGAGACTAACGTTCAAAAGATGGTCCAGGACGATCCACCACGATCGGCGATCTCGCAGCGGGGGCCTGGTCGCTGCTGTGTGTCCCACTGATGCTAAGTACCCACGTTGCAGAATTGCTGCGGAAAATTCTGCAGCATTTCCGCAATTCCCACCGTGGGAAAAAGGCATGCGAATTCGAATGCGTTTTCCCGTGCAAAACATGCGCTTTTCACGCGATTTTCGCGTGCGGAATTCAAGCGCATTCCAAACAATTTGAAGCATCGCTTGGATTGTGATTGACAGGTTGGTCACACTTGTCAAGCATAGTGTTTGACAATTGTGATCAACTTTTTACAACTGATGCTGCCTATGCAACATCAATAGTAAAAGATAGAATGTAAAAAATAATTAAAAAAAAGTTATTCTCACCTTCCGACGGCCCCCCGATCTCCTGTCCACGCTCCCGGCATCTTCCAGTCCCAGTAATGCTTAGCGCGAAGGACCGGAGATGACGTCACTCTCGCTAGATCGTGACGTCATCAGCGGTCTTTCGCGCCAAGAATTACTGTGACAGGAAGATGCCGGGCGCGTGGTGAGAGGAGGGAAAGAGTCCGGGGGCCGTTGAAAGGTGAGCATATCACTATTTTTTATTTTAATTCTATTTTTTACAGGTTTATGGTACCCAGGGCCTGGAGGAGAGTCTCCTCTCCTCCGGACCCTGGGTACCATCCGCATATTGAGCGCTGCGCCGGTTATCTCCCGGCTGCGTCGCCACTGACCTCCGTGCGGCAGGAGATGACCCGTGGCAACCGTCGGGAGATCAGTGGCTAGCGCTGCAGATCTCCCAACGGTAGCTGTGGCGTGCATCGTTCGAATTCCACGCCAATTCGCGGCCGGACTGCACCTGTCGCTGATTGGTTGCGGCCGGCCGAGAGCGACCAATCAACGACGCGGGATTTTCGTTACAGACAGACAGACAGAATTAGACGATTATATAGTAGATGTGTTACGGGCTTATTTCCAGGTCAGCCATACTTTGGCAGAATGGGCGAGTCCTGACTCCTGTAGCACAAAAATGAGAAGATGAGATGAAGAAGTTTCCATACATGAGTTATGTCATATTGACTGTGGTTTATGGGAAAAAGGAAACCTCTCGACTGTTTTAGGGTCTATCAATGTAGAGAGGTGAATGCATGTTGAGATGGGCACATCTATCTTTCTGATAAAGTGGGAGCTCTAGAAATGGAACGAGCACCTAGTGTGATGCTGGCTATCGTCACCTTTTCAACAGTATTTACACAAGAAAATCCCATAAGGGATAATATGATCAGTGATAAAAAAAATTCTCCTTTAAATGTCACCTGCTTAACCCAGCAGGAAGTACGGCGGTGTCTAAAAATCACTCAAATTGACAAATCCCCGGGCCCGAATACACCCCCCCCCCGAGTACTGCATGAATTAAGTACAGTCATAGATAGACCATTATTTTTAATCTTTAAAGATTCTATAATAACAGGGTCTGTACCACAGGACTGGCGTATAGCAAATGTGGTGCCCATATTCAAAAAGGGGACAAAAACTGAACTTGGAAATTATACGCCAGTGAGCTCAACCTCAACTGTGGGTAAAATCCCGGAGGGTTTTCTAAGACATACTATACTGGAGTATCTGAAGAAGAATAACCTCATGACCCAACATCAACATGGGTTTACGAGGGACCGTTCCGGTCAGACTAATCTGATAAGCTTTTATGAAGAGGTAAGTTCTGGACTGGACCAAGGAAATGCAGTGGACGAGGTGTACATGGACTTTTCAAAAGCTTTGGTTACGGTGCCACACAAAAGGTTGATACATAAAATGAGAACAATGGGGATAGGGGAAAATATGTGTAAGTGGGTTAAGAGCTGGCTCAGGGATAGGAAACAAAGGGTGGTTATTAATGGAGCACACTCGGACTGGGTCACGGTTAGTAGTGGGCGTACCACAGGGGTCAGTATTGGGCCCGCTTCTTTTTAACATTTATTAATGATCTTGTAGGGGGCATAGAGAGTACAATGTCAATATTTGCAGATAACACTAATCTCTGCAGGGTAATCAATACTGAGGAGGACAATTTTATATTACAGGAGGATTTATGTAAACTAGAAGCTTGGGCTGATAAATGGCAAATGAGCTTTAATGGGGATAAATGTAAGGTCATGCACTTGGGTAGAACAAACAAAATGTAGAATTATGTGCTTAATTGTAAAACACTGAGCAAAACTGTCACTGAAAAAGACCTGGGTGTATGGGTGGACGATAAACTCACATTTAGTGGCCAGTGTCAGGCAGCTGCGTCAAAGGCAAATAAAATAATGGGATGCATTAAAAGAGGCATAGGAGAACATAATTTTACCTCTATATAAGTCACTAGTGCGACCACACTTAGAATACTGTGTACAGTTCTGGTCTCCGGTGTGTAAGAAAGACATAGCTGAACTGGAGCGGGTGCAGAGAAGAGCGAGCAAGGTTATTAGGGAACTGGGGGGTCTATAATACCAAGACAGGTTATTACACCTGGAGTTATTTAGTTTGGAAAATCGAAGGCTTAGGGGTAATCTTATTACAATGTATAAATATATGCGGGAACAGTACAAAGACCTTTCTAATGATCTTTTTACTCTTAGACCTGTGACGGAACAAGGGGGCATCCTCTACGTCTGGAGGAAAGAAGGTTTAAGCATACTCACAGACGCGGATTCTTTACTGTAAGAGCAGTGAGACTATGGAACTCTCTGCCATATGATGTTGTAATGAGTGATTCCCTACTAAAATTTAAGAAGGGACCGGATGCCTTTCTTGAAAAGTATAATATTACAGGGTATATACTCTAGTCTCCTTGATATTGCGTTGATCCAGGGAGCTAGTCTGATTGCCGTATGTGGAGTCGGGAAGGAATTATTTTCCCCAATGTGAAGCTTACTGTTTGCCACATGGGTTTTATTTGCCTTCCTCTGGATCAACATGTTAGGGCAAGTTAGGATAGGATATGGGTTGAAGTAGATGGACTTAAAGAGTATGTGCACACGTACTTTTGAGAGCTGCGGATTTGTCCCCGCAGATTTGTAAAAAAAAACGCAGGTAAATCCGCAGGTCAAAAGTCCTGTAGTTTACCTGCGGTTTAGCCCTGCGGTTTCACACCTCATAATGGACGAGGTGTGAAACCGCAGCGGATTCCGCACAAAGAATTGACATGCTGCGGATTGTAAACCGCAGCAAATCCGCGCGGAAAAATCTGCAGCATGTGCACAGCGTTTTTTGTTTTACCATTGAAAACAATGGTACTGTACAACGCAGCAGAAACTGCTGCGGACCTGCAAGGCCAGAAACGCTGCGGATCCGCATCAGAATCCGCACCGTGTGACATACCCAAAGTCTTCCTTCAGCCTTAATAACTATGTTACTATGTTACTTCTCACAGACAAGCTGTGAGGCAGCGGAGGCAAGGTTGTGCACCCAGTCTTTAGATAAGCCTTACACTGTCGTCTGACTTGCACCTTAGAAAGATGAGTTTATTTCTAATATAATAACAAGGCGCCGTGTGATAGCCGTGGGTGACGCAGTTGTCTTCAGCTCCCGGCACGTTACATGAAAATTTTGGGTCTGGCTGGGTGTGTGGACTTGTGCTGTGACAGCCTTACGCCTGTGCAGGCAGCAAGTAGCCGGTGGTATGAGCTGGCCAGGATCATGGCGCAGCCCCATTAGGCCTGTGTTTTATTGGCCATCTCTGTTGTTAAATTTATGGTGTCATTCATATTATTCTCTTTTCTTCTATTATTTCTGTTCTCTTCATAATGGCTACTGGTTTAGGTGTTTTTACTTTCCTCGGTTGTGCTGGTAACTGGGCAGATTTCAGAACCCTGTTTCATTGGTGGCTCAGAGGGTCAGCTGTGCATAAGCACAAACATGCACTAATTTTAGCCCTTGGTAGCTGGGCAGATGTTTTTCTTACAGATGTTTCTGACTGGACAGTGAAAATCGGCGGGAAGGAGTGTTCCTGATAACTACCTGGTGCTGAAGGTCTTCTCTGCCAGTCTGAAGAATGAAGAGGAAGATCAATGGCCGCCTCCCCTTCCCCTAATTTTTTAAAACAATGTTTGTAGAAGGGGGGGTTATATGTCACCCATATTTACAGGGTGGACTTGGTGATTGTTTCGTGGTTTGGTTATTTTAACTATTTATAGATTAAAGTTTTATTGATATTTATTCATGTCAGTTATTTATTGGGTAACCTCATCAATAAACATTGTGGCCCATTGAATTCAAAATTCTGCTATCTGTCTTTCTATATTGAAAGGAGTTATGGCCATTTGGGACTGGGGCTTGTCATACCATGTGCTTCACATTTCAAAATAGACCACCTTTCCAAGATAAACTCTTTACTAAACGGTAACTTGGTAAGGGTTCTATACAAGGGACAGAGGTTCCAAAGTCTTATGGATGGTTCCTTTATAGTATGAAGCATTGTTCCACACAGCATCCATTCTCTGTAGTATAGTCCAGGGCTTTCCGGACACACTTTCTCCCTACGCCACCACAACCCAGCTTCAATGGTACAGTCCTGGTTAACAAGTCTCTTTAGCTGCTCAGCAGTTCCATGTCCTATTTCTTCCATTACTGGCGCCCTGAATCTCCCGCTCAGGACCCTTCAATAGTCCCAGACTCTAAGTCCTGCTGAAGCCAGTTACCTTCTGCATTACAAGCTCAAGGTCTCATAGCTAGGCATTCTCTCCTAGAAGCCACCTCCAGAAGGCCACTCTGTCTCTTTTGTCACTTTTCCTCAGGATCAGGCTATCCATCCTTCTGTAAGCTCCTTTCACACAGAATCACCCCCGAAGCAGTACGTCTCACTCTGCACTCCAAAACCTAACTCCTCTTCCAGCAGAAAATCATCACTCTCCCTACAGGAAAGATATATATCTTTGTACCGTGTTAGCCACTATGCTGTGATCCAAAGAAATTATGGAACAAATGAGAAACAAAGTAATTGAGATCTAGTAGTCTGGAAAAGGTTATAAAGCCATTTCTAAAGCTTTGGGACTCCAGTGAACCACAGTGAGAGCCATTATCCACAAATGGCAAAAACATGGAACAGTGGTGAACCTTTCCAGGAGTGGCCGGCCGACCGAAACTACCCCAAGAGAGCTGCGATAACTCATCCAAGAGGTCGCAAAAGACCCTATAACAACATCCCAAGAACTGAAGGTCTCACTTGCCTCAGATAAAGCGAACCTGTCAGCACTTTTGGTCGATATAAGATATGGCCACTGCCTTTCAGGGCTTATCTACAGCATTCTATAATGCTTTAGATAAGCCCCCGATCTGACCTGAAAGATAAGTTTTATTATACTCACCCAGTAGGCGGCCCGGTCCCATGGGTGTCACAGGTCCTGGTTCGGCACCTCCCATCTTCTTGCGATGCCGCCCTCTTGCTTGCTTCACAGCCTCCCCGGCATTGCACTCCTGCACAGGTGTACTTTTTGCCCTGTTGAGGGCAGAGCAAAGTACTGCAGTGCGCAGGTGTCGGGAAAGGTCAAAGAGGCCCAGTGCCTGTGCATTGCAGTACTTTGCTCTGGCCTCAAAAGGGAAGATAAGTACGCCTGCGCAGGAGCACAATGCAGGGGAGCCATGAAGCAAGAAGGAGGGCGGCATCACAAGAAGATTGGACTTATTTTTCTTATCTTTCAGGTCAGATCCGGGGCTTATCTACAGCATTATAGAATGCTGTAGATAAGCCCTGAAAGGCGGTGGCCGCATCTTATATCGGCCAAAGCTGCTGACAAGTTTGCTTTAAGGTCAGTGTTCAAGACTTCACCATAAGAAAGCGACTGGGCAAGAATTACTGCGTTACAAGACGAAAACCACTGTTAAGCAATAAGAATATAAAGGCTCGTTTCAGTTTTTCCAGAAAACATCTTGATGATCCTCAAGACTTTTGGGATTGTGATTAATTACTCCGGAAAATAAATATATATAAAGTTGAGTGTATGCATGAAGCCACGGCCACTCCACATAGCCCTGCCCACTGGCAGGTGGAGAGCGGGGTTATATGTTAGACGTCGGATTCCGGGCACTGCACAGCGGGAATCCAGAGCCAGACATCGTGCGTTCTCCCATTCTCCTCCGACCGCTCGGACTCCTGCTCAGCAATCACAGCGAGCCAGGCATTCTCCTCAGACTCGTTCTGTGAGCTTGGATGTTGCTGCCACCTCCGATGCAGCAATGGTAGCGCAACCTGCTTTGCAGGGAACCGCTCCAGAGGCTAAGTCCTCGTGCCGTGCTACTGGGCATGCCCGCAACGTGCCCTCTCAGTGGAGGGCAGGGGTCACATGTGCAGGTCCTGTGTCGGATCTGATTGGTCCTTCCTAAAGTATTGGAAGGTTCCGGAAGCACATGGCTATAAAAGCCCCGCATGGCGGCTCGGCCATGCGCTAGTGTAGCATATTATTCTGTGTGTATGGTGATGGATGCATGGACTGGTGTCTGACTCATTATGAAACCCCTACCCTCTGATATCACGAGTGGTGACTGAGTGTGTATAGTCAGCTCCAGGGTTGTGGCAAGCTACACGCCACTTGCTCCACGCCTACACTAGCGTCCGTCGGCGCCCGGTTCTCGGCACCGACGCTTGCGGCTTTAGCTGCCGCTGCACTGCAATACCAGCAGCTATTGGTGTTCGCGGTTGCGACGCCACATGCCGGCTCCTGTGACGTTAACAGGGCCAGCGCCTTTGCATATATTTTTGCCAAGCGACTCTGTGTCTGAACAGAGCCGCTCCTAGCATTCGGGTGACGTTAACCCGTGCGCACTACGGCACCTTCTGGTGCATCTGCCATTGTCCAGCAGCGGTCTAGTCACCTACCGCAGGGTGGACCCCGGGCGGCGAACGCACCTCCTATTATTTATATTTGGTGCGTTCCGCCGTCCCTAACATTACAGAGGGAAAGTGCCGGACACGGGTGGAGAGCGGAATTGCGAGGAAGAGAGCGGGACACGGAGAGCAGCGCTGCGGAGGGATAGAGCGAGACGGCACGCGGAGAGCGGGGCTGAGGAGGGAGAGAGCGGAGCTGTGGAGAGAGCGGTACTGTGGAGGGAGAGTGGGACACGGATGGAGAGCAGGGCAGGGGAGGGATAGAACGGGATGGTGCATGGAGAGCGGGGCTGCAGAGGGAGAGAGCGGGAAGGCGGGTGGAGAGCGGGGCTGTGGAAGGAGTGAGCGTGATGGCGAGTGGAGAGCGGGGTTGTTAAGGGAAAGAGCGGGACACGGGTGGAGAGCTGGCTGCTGAGGGAGAGCGGGATGGCCTGTGGAGACCGGGGCTGCAGGGAGAGAGAGCGGGACGGCGAGTGGAGAGCAGGACGGCGAGAGGGGCTGCGGAGGGAGAGAACGGGACAGCCAGTGGAGAGGGGGCTGGGAGGGAGAGAGCGAGACGGCCAGTGGAGACAGGGGCTGCTGAAGGAAAGAGCAAGGCTGTGGAGAGAGAATACGGGACGGCGATTGGAGAGTGGGGCTACGGAAGGAGAGAGTGTGACGGTGGATGGAGAGCTGGGCTGCAGAGGGAGACAGAGGGGCTGCAGAGCAAAAGTGAGGCTGCCGAGGGAGAGAACGGGACAGCCAGTGGAGACAGGGGCTGCGGAAGGAGAGAGCAGGACGGTGGATGGAGAACGGGGCTGCTGAGGGAGAATGCGGGACGGCGGGTGGAGAGCTGGGCTTCGGAGGGAGAGAGCGGGACGGTATATATTCCCTGTGGCTTATACTACTATACTATATATACACTATATATTCCCTGTGGCTGATACTACTATACTATATATATCCCCTATGGCTGATACTAAACTGAGGAGTGTGAGGTGCAGGAGGAGGCTGTGTAAAAAGCAGAAGCATGAGGTGTATCAATACTTGGGTAATCATTTAGTTAATTTGTGTTGCAAATCTGTAGTGTTGAATATATGATGTGAAATGTTTTTATGTGCAATATAATCATTATAATTTGTTATAACTAACCAATGTTAGCTACTATGCCCTGGCAACGCCAGACTCTTCAGCTAGTATATAATGTACATAAAATGTAAACCAATATGGCCAATAATATATATTCTGCCCTCTACTGTCATTCATTTTTGTCTTAACATATGAAGGAAAAGTGTGGAGTAGTAAAAGCAACACGTTGTGCAGCTTAAAAAGTCTTAACCTTAAGCACAATTTTTTTTTTTAATCTCCTGCTATTATCATATTACACTAATCCCCTAATTATGACATGCATGTATCTGGTGTTAGCAACAATTGTCCACTAGATGTCACTGCTGATTTCAAGAAAAAGAAATGCCACATTACAAAATACAGAACTAAGCAGTTTTACCCGGAGAGCACTGATCCGGTAGATGATGTTTTGAGCAGAACAGATCAGACCCAATCCTCTAACCTGCAGCTGTAATTTTTCATACAATAAGAGATAAAACTACTTTACATGAACTGACCAGACCAAAGTCTCCTTGGGTTTGGGATTACTGCAACCTGAATAAAGGTGAATAACATCTGCAGAATTGAGCTTTGTTAATGACAATTTTCTATGGTAAAACTCAAAACATGCAGCACAAAATGATTCTAAAACATTTGCATATACTCAGTGCTCTGTCTGTCCTCTACAGTCGTGCCCTACTACTCAGTGATAATCCCTGCTTTGACCCATGCTTGACTCAGTCAATGGAGAGGATTACTTTCTGCTCTCACAGTTCACACTGAGTGATGTCACAGCACAACACCCATCACAGTGATGTCACAGCACAACACCCATCACAGTGATGTCACAGCACAACACCCATCACAGTGATGTCACAGCACAACACCCATCACAGTGATGTCACAGCACAACACCCAACACAGTGATGTCACCACCCAGCACTCATCATAGTGATGCCACATCACAGCAATCAACCCAGTGATGTCACAGCACAGCACCCATCAGTAGTGGTGAACATTCAGGGAAATGACATTGAGATAGTCGACACCTATAAGTACCTTGGTGTGATCCTCAATAATAAGCTTGACTGGGCCCATCACTTGGATGCAGTGTACAGGAAGGGCCAAAGCAGGCTTTATCTGCTCAGAAGGCTGAGAGCCTTCGGAGTTAGGGGGGCACTCCTTGCACCTTCTTCAACTCTGTTGTGGCATCAGTCATCTTCTTTGGTGTGGCGTGCTGGGGTAGTGGCATATCAACCAGGGACAGGAATAGGCTGGACAAACTGATTAGAAGGGCCAGCTCTGTCCTGGGATGCCCCCTTGACCCAGTTCAGGAAGTAGGCGACAGTAGGATACTGGCCAAGGTGAGCTACATGGTGCAGAATGATTCCCATCCCACGCATGAGACCATGACAAAGATGTGCAGTACTGTCAGTGACCGGCTACTTCATCCTAAATGTGAGAGGGAGCGCTATTGAAAGTCCTTCCTTCCTGCTGCAGTTAGGCTGTATAACCAGCACTGTCCAAAACGGAGAACGACCCAAACAGTGAACTGATAGATCCAAAGTTGTGATAGTCTGGTTATATCTTTTTTTTTCGTATATGTACCTACCTACTGTCAATGTAATGCCTTTATGCATCTGTATCTGTACTTGTTCCTGCCTTGCTGCTGTAATGCTCTGAATTTCCCCATGGTGAGACGATTAAAGGATTATCTTATCTTATCTTATCTTATCTTATCACAGTGATGTCACAGCACAACACCCATCACAGTGATGTTACAGCACAGCACTCATTATATTGATGTCACAGCACAGCAGCCACAGTGATGTCACTTCACAGCACTAGTCCCAGTGATGTCACAGCGCAGCACCCAACACAGTGATGTCACCAACCAGCACTCATCATACCGTAGTTGATATCACAGCACAGCACCCATCACAGTGATGTCACAGCACAGCACTAATCACAGTGATGTCACAGAACTCATCACAGTGATGTCACAGCACAGCACTAATCACAGTGATGCCACAGCACCCATCACAGGGATGTCACAGCTCAGCACCCATCATAGTTGATGTCACAGCACAGCACCCATCACAGTGATGTCACAGAACTCATCACAGTGATGTCACAGCACAGCACTCATCACAGTGATGCCACAGCACCCATCACAGTGATGTCACAGCACAGCACTCATCACAGTGATGTCACAGCACAGCACCCATCACAGGGATGTCACAGCTCAGCACCCATCACAGTGATGTCACAGCTCAGCACTCATCACAGTGATGTCACAGCACAGCACTCATCACAGTGATGTCACAGAACTCATCACAGAGATGTCACAGCTCAGCACCCATCATAGTTGATGTCACAGCACAGCACTCATCACAGTGATGCCACAGCACTCATCACAGGGATGTCACAGTTCAGCACCCATCACTTTGTCTGAAGCTGAAAACTTAAAACACAACAAATCCTATGATCCTATGATCTTAGAAGCAATGAAAAACTTATATTTTCATGTGTCTGCACTTATTAGAAATTCAAAGCACTTTCAATCTCTTTGACACTTGTGTCATTGCCCTATTCTGCCAATTCTCAGTTGTACCTAATGGGCAGAATAACATGGTCTGCTGCCCTGCTGTAACCATGATGCCAGTTTGATGAGAGCTTAGGATTCTCATGGCAGGTATCTGGGCATTTGTGAACTTCTAATGTTAAATGCTCACAAAGATTTCTTTTCAGGTGGTCAAAACTTCAGTTTTTCAAGCAGAAGACGCATTAGGATTTGTTTCTATTCTCTAGAGATTTGGAAAACCAAAACATCTTTTTAGTGCCTTTTTGTTCATTTCCGGAGTGCTTTACTCACATACTTTTAATAATAATCTTTATTTTTATATAGCGCTAACATATTCCGCAGCGCTTTACAGTTTGCACACATTATCATCACTGTCCCCGATGGGGCTCACAATCTAAATTCCCTATCAGTATGTCTTTGGAGTGTAGGAGGAAACCGGAGTGCCCGGAGGAAACCCACGCAAACACGGGGAGAACATACAAACTCCTTGCAGATGTTGTCTTTGGTGGGATTCGAACTTTTCTGCTAGCATTTTTTCTGCCATTTTTGATCTTTTTACTGGCATTTTCAGGACCTTACTTTAAATGCATTAGACAATGAAAAAACATTTTTTAATGCAAAAATGCAAATAAAGATCAATGAGACAGCAGGGCATCTTTTTGGCATTCCCACTGACTTTTACTTTGACTTTTCCAAACAAAAAATGCCTAAAGATTGGTCAGCTCAATTTTTTTAAAACCACTTCATATTTGGAAACTTGACCCTGAAGTGGTTAAATAAAAGCTCAAAGGCCCAATATGTATGAACAGCAAGTCTTTTTTTTTTTTTACATAAAAATTATTAAGATTCTTTTGACCGTTTCGTGAGAGCTTTTCAGGTGGTTTGTGCAGTGCACAAGTTTGAACATACCCTAAGGATGCAACTGTGACCACTAGCTGGGCTTTATCAGGGGATCTAGTATAGGTCATAATTTAAAGAGATTTTGTGCCGTACTTTAAAAATCTAATTGTAATGTCATTGATAGAGATATGACAATGTTAGCTGCAACTTGGGTGACTGATTCACTCTTTTCTGCCATCAGATGGGGGGCAATTTGGCTTTGAGCTGAAGTCATAAGTAAGGAAAAAACGAAAGGTATACCACCTGCCAACCTGCAGAAAAGGTTTATCGGCGATTCTTCTAATGTCTCAAGTGATTAATCTGTTCAACTCAAAGCCAACCTAGCAGTGAGCGGACAGCGGAGAGGTGGAAGACTGGCTTGGCAGAAGTCAAACCCTGCCAGTCCCCATCTCGGTCTGTGTTATCAGGTTATCTTATGGGAAATCTTTGTGTGAGGGTCTGATCTTTACATAACATTATTATTAGTGTTCTGTCAATATAACGTAGTAATGATTCACAATAGATTGGCGCTCTGAACGCCTGCTCTTATATTTAGAACACATCTCCATTATGTCACTCATAACGGCAGGAACACAAAGGATGTGAATTTCTGAGGTCATAAATTAATCATAACTGCTGACATGTAAATCTTTTCTTGGCATCCTTTTAAAAAAAGTATGAGCCTTTAAGACAAATCAATAACTTCTAGCAGTCAAAACTGAGATGGTGAGACGGTTTTATCTAAAAAGGTTTGCAGCATCAACTAATGCACGGGATTCAGAAGGTAAACAGTACGTCTATCATTGAGTCAGGGACTTAAAAGCTTTTAGGCTAATTGCACAGCAAGGATATTGGAAGAAGTGCCGCTAATATATGATGTATGCGTTCACGGTTTCCTATATGTAGTGCATGGAACTACAAAAACTGCCACGGAAATATCCCATGCATATTCTACCTGCAATTCAAAGGGAATGCGTCACCTAAAACACTAGCTCCAGATATAGGGGTATTCTGCGGGTAAATAGCGTTTACATCACGTCTAAGGCTGGTTTCACATTAGCGGGTTTTTTGCGCAGCGCATCGTGCGCATCCGTGCGTATGTGTCATGCGTAATTATGTTTAACATGGCGTACGCATGGTCTTGCGTTTGCATGTGTTCGTCTGCGTTTTCGTGCGCATGCGTTTTTTCAAGGTGTGCGTCTAGATGCGTCAGACGCAACCTGTTGCATTTTTGGGTCCGTCCAAAGGCGTCAAAAAACGCATGCGTTTGCTTGCGCACGGAATGCATCATAACAACGAATTACAGTCTATGCGAACGCAGGCGTGCGCATGGACATGCATCCGTTTTAAGAGTAAACATGGCTAGAAACTGGTTAAAACGCATGCGCATAAAAAACGCAAAACCATGCAAAAACGCATGTTTTGCGCTGCGCACAAAGACGCAAGTGTGAAACTAGCCTAATCTTCATACTGGAGCAGCGGATACTGAGAGAATATGAACTTACAGTTATGTGAAAAAGTGTTTGCCCCCTTCCTGATTTCCTATTCTTTTGCATGTGTGTCACACTTAAATGTTTCATATCACCAAACACATTTAAATATTACACAAAGATAACGCAAGTAAACACAAAATGCAGTTTTTAAATGAAGATCTTTATTATTAAGGGAAAAAGAAATCCACACCTACAGGGCCCTGTGTGAAAAAGTGACCCACATAAATTAACTGTGGTTTATCACATCTTTGAGAAGTGGAGTTCAAATTCCTTAGCCACACACAGGCCTAATTACTGCCACACCTGATCTCAATCAAGAAATCACTTAAATAGGACCTGCCTATTACTACTATGCAATATTGTCCTCCCTTTATTCCTCTCTTTCTTCTCTTTTGCATTGTCTGTACAGTATTAAATATTGTGGGGCCGATGTTTGAGCAGCCATCCTCAAAATTGAGATTACACTTAACACAACCTCTTATTTTCTTGTGATAGCTATATTAGGGAATGAGAGACCTTTACCTAACTATTTTTAGCATTTTAACTGTCTGACTTTGTTTGTTAATTGAATTGTCTTTTAACCATTATGTAATTTAATAAAGAATATTTTTTCTATTAACGTTGAACCTTGCATATGGTCCCTGAAATAACTTGAAACTGATAAAAATAATTTTCAATTTAAAATTTATAGAACATCTTCTAATGACAAATGACAATCAGACATTGGTTTTGAATTTTGGTTCAACAGAAAAATAAAAAATAAATGAAAATAGTCTGATCTCTGATACTTTTTTTGCAGGTATTCTGTCAAGTGTGCCTGTAAAGATTCAATTTTAATTTTAGCATGGACTTGGACTGATGGTGAAGCCCTAGCAGAGATAGTGCTACATTCTTTAAAAGGGAAGATGCCTCCTAAAATAATGCTATTAACCTGCAGATATGGGATTAATCTGCAGCTAAATAGCGCTCTGACACACTGCGGCACTGAGAGCCTCGCTGCCAGAAGGAAATGAACTTTACTCCCTCTGGCAGTGTTCAGCTTCCAATCATGGTGTGGCACCAAACTGGTTTCAGTCACCGCACTCTGTATAGAGAGCAGAGGTTGTAACAGCGCCCCTAGAACTGACTGACAGCATGATCAGCATTAGGGCCGGCTGTCAGTCACTGCAGGGGGTGAGCTTACTGACACAGATCTCTATATACAGAGGGTGACTGAAACCGCGCCGACACCACCCCTATGAATGGAAGCTGAACGCTGCCGGGGAGAATAAAGTTAATTTCCGCCTGGCAGCAGGGCTCTCGGTGCTGGTGAAGACAAATGTCAGAACACTATTAACTTGCAGATTAACCCTATACCTGCAGGTTAGTAGCATTCTTTTACATGACAGGTTCTCTCTAAAGAGGATTTCTCAGCTCACCTTGCTCATTTGCCATATAATTCTATTTCCAATTCAATCATATCAATATAACAATTATGGAACATTTTCTTATAGCTCTATGTTCTGCAGTTTCTTTGTTAGCCCATCAAGAATTTTATGAATAAACTGACACCAGATGGGGGAGGGGGTGTCCCTATACACTCTGAATTTTTCCTATCAGTACTGACCGTGTTAGACTGTACCGGGGCACAACCTGTTCGTAAACTGAATGGTAACACCGAGTTGCCAACTTATTTCTAAATTTCTGGGGGAAATAAGAGAGGAAGGGCACAACACACAACCTAGAATTATGGGAAAAGATGCTTCTGGATTATTATTTAACGGTGAATCCAAGTATAAAAACAAGTATGGAGAGATGAGAGTTTCTTTAATAGAAATAATGCACTGTAGAGGTGAAACAGCGCCAAGCCATTATTTTTGCTGGATTAGTATCATTGCCAGCTAAACATTTTTATATAGACATTGTCAGAACTTTGTGTTGTATATGAATTCAAAAACATTTTACAATCATCATTGTTCTTATTTACTTTTTCAGCCTGACTTATAAAAGTTCTTCACATGTCTAAGAGTATGGACTGCATTAGTTTATTGGCTTTTATTAACCCCTAAAGGACCGGGGTTATTTTCGTTTTTGCATTTTTGTTTTTCGCTCCCTTTCTTCCCAGAGACAATAACTTTTTTATTTTTCTGTCAATATGGCCATGTGATGGCTTATTGTTTGCGGGACGAGTTGTACTTTTGAACAACACCATTGATTTTACCATGTCGTGTACTACAAAACGGGAAAAAATTCCAAGTGCGGTGAAATTGCAAAAAAAGTGTAATCCCACACTTGTTTTTTGCTTGGCTTTTTTGCTAGGTTCACTAAATGCTAAAACTGACCCACCATTATGATTCGCCAGGTCATTACGAGTTCATAGACACCAAACATGTCTAGGTTCTTTTTTATCTAAGTGGTGAAAAAAATTCCAAAGTTTGCTAAAAAAAAAAAAACAAAAACAAAAAAAACAACACCATTTTCCGAGACCCGTAGCGTCTCCATTTCTCATGATCTGGGTCGGGTGAGGGTTTATTTTTTGCGTGCCGAGCTTATATTTTTAATGATACCACTTTTATGCAGACACGTTCTTTTGATCGCCCGTTATTGCATTTTAATGCATTGTCACAGAGATCAGAAAAACGTAATTCTGGGGTTTTGACTTTTTTCTCGCTACGCCGTTTAGCGATCGGGTTAATGTTTTTTTTTTATTGATAGATCGGGCGATTCTGAACGTGGCGATACCTAATATGTGCATGCGTGATTTTTATTTTACTGTTTTATTTTGATTGGGGCGAAAGGGGGGTGATTTGAACTTTTAGGGTTTTTTTATTTTTAAACATTTTTTTTTTTTTTTTTTTTTACTTTTGGCATGCTTCAATAGCCTCCATAGGAGGCTAAACAGCTGACATGTCCCGGCTTTGATGCGGGCTCAGCGCCGGAGCCCTCATCAAAGCAGGGGAGAGGTCTGATGACGGACTGTGACCGTCATTGGACATTAAGGGGTTAAAGGGTTTTAGGTTGCACCATTGTTTAGTACACCAACTGCTGGCAAGTCATTACTCATTTTACCTAGAAAAATAATACTTTTTCTAATAAATACTTTTACAGAAATTGTGTGAGTTGCACTTTATCCACATTTGCTTTTCTTACAAAAAAACCTATCTATTGTCTATGTGAATTTTAAGCAGCCGCGAAAGAATGTATTTACTGACTATAAAAGACATTGTCCTTTCCTTGGATGTAAAATGCATACAAAACAAAAAATAATTATAAACCGAATATGAAACAATAGAATGTTCTTGTAACAATATATGGCTCCAATCTGCCTAATCTTCATTGTACATAGATAGATAGCAGTCTATCTATCCATCTATCTATCCCATATCTATCCAGCTATCACTCTACTTGTCTATCTAAAGGGTGGGGTGGGCCTTTTATATGGATACACCTAAATAAAATGCAAATGGTTGGTGATATCAACTTCCTGTTTGTGGCACATTAGTATATGGGAGTGGGGAAACTTTTCAAGATGGCTGGTGACCTTGGAGGCCATTTTGAAGTCAGCCATTTTGGATTTTATTTTTTTCAATGGGTCAGGTGACACATCAAACTTATTGAGAATTTCACAAGAAAAACAATGGTGTGCTTGGTTTTAACGTAACCTTATTCTTTCATGAGTTATTTACAAGTTTATGACCACTTATAAAATGTGTTCAAAGTGCTTCCCATTGCGTTGGATTGTCACTGCAACCTTTTTCTCCCACTCTTGACACACTGATAGCAACACCACAGGCTTCCAGAATCCATTTGGATTCCAGAATCAGATGCTTCACATCTCGTATCTTCACAGCATCGACAAATACCTTCAGATGACGCCAAAGAGGGGATGACGTCTAAGATGACGTCTAAGATGACAGATGACGTCTAAGGGGGTCAGATCGGGAGACCTTGGTGGCCATATAACTGGCCCACGATGACAAATCCACTTTCCAGGAAACTGTTCATGTAGAAATGCTTGGACCTGACACCCATAATTGATGGTATGGTGTGGTATATGGGGTATAAAGATAGTGGGGCCATTCTTCATCAATGGAAACCTCAATGCCACTGGATACCTGAAATTGCTACATGATGATGTGTTGCCCTCTTTATGCACTGAAGATGGCACGTTCCCTGAGTTTTTCCAGCAAGATGGTGCACCACCACATTATGGGTGTCAGGTCTGAGCATTCCTACAAGGAAACTGACCTCCTTAGACTAGCATTTCATCTGCGGGTGAAAAGTTTCCCCCCTCCCATATACTAATGTGCCACAAACAGGAAGTTGATATCACCAACCATTCCCATTTTATTTAGGTGTATCCATATAAATGGTCCACCCTGGACAGGTGTGTGGAGGAAAGACCGGTTCCTCCCACGTCACCAATGTGGCATAACTACACAGGCACAGCTCTCTGGCACCCCCTTTGTCTCTCAGGTCAGTAAGGGAACTGCACCTAGAGCAAATGGCCGCCGGGGAGGATGTCCTGTTACCCGCTGGGTATTCTAAGATCCATAATCAGAGTAAAAGCACCAGCCCAAGATTAATTTTATGGTTTAATTGCCTTAAGGGCGTGCTAGATAATTACAGAAATATACAGTAAGCTATACAACGGAACTACAGTGGATTTGCAGTCAAGAGTAAAATATAACAATAATGGTACAAGACTTAGATATAAAGCTGGAGGTCAATTAACCGGGTTGTAGGTTGCATGTGGATGCCGGGAGCTCTGCAGTCCACAGGTACAAGAATCTTAGTTGCCGGACAGACCCCAAAGCGCGGGCCGCTGCTCCCTTGGCAGGTCTGTCCCCAGTTCCTTCTTAGATCATCATCTGGTTCTTCTGTGTGAGAGAGACTGTCTGCCATGTGTTCCCAGTTCTTAAGCATGCTGGTTTCCTCCCCCCTGTGTCAGAGGGTGGGCTAATAATCTCCACCCTTTAGCTCCCTGCAGAACTTATTCCCAATATCTAAGAAAGGGGGTAACTTCCTCCAGGATGATCGGATCAGGACACGAGAGGTACCAGTGAATGCGGTTTGTTTTGCCTGTCGTGTGGAGAGCAAACATGGCCCCATTGGGTCGCTGTGGAGGGCCAATCTCTATATCTCAGGTCCCAGAGCCCTCACCGACTCAGGAGCCGCTCTGCTAGATGCGCAATTTCCTCAGGGTCACGCGGATATTTTTTATGAGTCTATAACTCGAAAGGTGTGCTCATAATCCATGATCCTAGGATGGAGTCGAAGTGGCTAGGATAGACAATGGATGTGTATTTCTGTGTCCAGCTGACAGGTATATTCTAATTGAAGCCCCCAGGCACCTTCATGCCCCATGCTGGCATGGCTCCTACTCAAGCTTTGAAGTTCTGTTTTGGCCTTATCTCATTATCATACTAAAAGACCTTGCTATTCAACATTGGAGCACTAAATCTTGCTTTCTTCAATATGCTTACAGGCCATGGGGGGGTAGGAGCAGTTAGCTGCCAGTAATTCTTGTGAACTCAGACCAAAATGGTGTCACTGGGACAGGCCAAGCTCAGACATGAGGCAAGCATTAGGCCCCATATCCAAGATGGCGGTTGCTCCTTCATCACAAGGTGCTTCTCATAGAATTAGAATATCATCAAAAAGTTAATTTATTTCATTTCTTCAATAGAAAATGTGAAGCTCATATGTTGTATAGAGTCATTACAAACAGTGATCTATTTCAAGTGTTTATTTCTGTTAATGTTGATGATAATGGGTTACAGCCAAAGAAAACCCAAAAGTCAATATGTCAGTAATTTAGAATAATTATCAAAAAACACCTGCAAAGGCTTCCTAAGTGTTTAAAAAGGTCCCTTTGTCTGTTTCAGTAGGCTCCACAATCATGGGAAAGACTGCTGACTTGACAGATGTCCAGAAGGCGATCATTGACACACTCCACAAGGATAAGCCACAAAAGGTCATTGCTAAAGAAGCTGACTCTTCACAGTCAGTGCTGTATCCAAATATCTTAAAATTGCTCATTGACAAGATAGATGACAGGTCATGAATAATCAGTGAGCCTTCAGTGATCACATTCTGAGCATTTGTGTGGCCTGTCATCTTAAGGTTGACCCTTTGTTCCTCTAACCGGTTTTTGGAATGGTGGTATTCTTTGTTCTATGTTCCATTATCCATCAAGGTTGCGTGACTGAATTTAGTAAATAACATCGTGTCAGACTGAAACGTCTGAAAACGCCAATTAGAAGGGATTGCACACCTAACTTTAAGCTTGTGGAATCCCAATGCAAAATTTCCATCAGGGCCCCCAACTATCTCGTTTCATTAATAGTATTGGTCTTCACAAAAATGGACAAAGGGACATTTTGGATGCCCTAGACTTCAGGGCTGGAGTGGCATTGCAATTCTTGCACCCACTATAGTTACGCCCCTTGTTGTGAACACTCTTAGCCTGACTTCTGAATTTGGGCTCCCTCTGGTGGTGGCTGCGGGTAGTGGAGCTGGTCGGGTTGACAGAAATCCATCACCTGAAGATTATGAGTGGAAGTCAGGTGTTACAGACTGGGAAGATTTAAATGAGCAACCTTCCCTCAGTTGCTGCTGGTGATTTGTTTTTCTTCCTGTGCATCTTGAAGTCCGCTTGTCCCCTGCTTGGTCCTGCATCGTTCAGATAAGTTATTTGATTGCTGGAATCTTTTTGCATTTCATCCAGTTTTGCCTTTCTCTTCTTTCTGCTTTGCTGTGTGGGTTCAGCATTGTTCCCTTCTGGAACCGGTGCTGGACAACCGCTCCATATGCCACAGCTTATGTCAGTCTGTTCAGTATTGCTAATCCCCTGTTATAGCAGTGTTTTTGGTTTTGCTTCCAGTTCACACCAGAATGCTGATCTAGTGGGGGAGAGGTTGTGTGGCCTCAGTATTTTTGCATATCAGACGTGTTGGATTTTTTTAGGGTTTTTGCTTGATTGCAGACAGTTTCTTTTCTGTGCTATCTAGACAGTTTGGGTCCCATCATTTGCTTACTCTATTTTCTGCCTGCGTTTGTGCCTCATCTTGTCTCACTGGCAATATATGTTTGGGGGCTATCTATTCCTTTGGGGTTCTGCTCGGGGGCAGTTTAGCTTTCCCCTTTCTTGCTTTAGGCGTAGTTAACTCTTTGGCTGTGCCGAGGCATCTAGGGCATTGTAGGTACGTCCCACTGCTAATTCTAGTTGAGTGTTAGGTTTAGGGGTCTGCAATCCGCTAAGTTGCCAACCTTTCTGGTGTTCTGGTTGCCTAGCTTATTTCCCGGTTATCCTCCTCGGTGACCCAATCATAACAGCCCCTGTTTCCATGTCCTGTTTACTTATCAACAGCAGCCATTGGCAGACAATGCAAGTGAAATATTTTTGATGGGCAGGGGTGTCAATATAACCATAAGAAAAAATGTGTTCAGTTCATGTCATACGCATTGCCCTACTGGGATATTAGATCCACAAGCAATGCGAGGACATGGAAATCCGGGTAGAAATTGAATGCACACAGAAATGTTTCAAGGGGAGAAATGGGGAGTCCAGTACTCGATATTCCAAGTTTCCATTAAAAAAGTGTTATTTTATTGAATCCATTAAAAATTACATAATTACAAACAGTACATCCTGGGAAAAAGATAATATAAACTCCCAACACGTTTCGAATCATCATGTGGAAATCGTGTGTAAACAGGGGCACTGTTTTTTTTATGGAAACTTAGAAATTCAAGGGCTGGGCTCCCCTTCCCCCTATTCTCTCTTGGAACCATTTTTGGGAGTGTCAATGTGCATTTCACATATGAACGTCTCATCCTACAGCAATATTATGGTGAACTCACAGCTTCGATATACTGTACAGTACATGGATATTTTATACCTAGAAAAGTAATTCTCGTCTCTGGCTTAGGACATCTGCAATAAAGCAGGTAGCTATCACGCATACTGATTAATGTGTGACAATGACGAGAGGATCGGCTTGGCTTAGTGGTCATAGCAACTACCAGATAAATGACTTCTGTGCTGTTGATTTACAACTTGTTTAGTGATCATGGGGGAAAAAGGATGATGTGACATTGTCTTTTTTTCCTTTTACTCTTCTGATGCTAGATTTTTAGTATTCTATTTATGATACATGATTATGGGGACAGCCACCATGTTTATGTTCAGTATACAGCATTAAAAGGTACAGTATGCTTTACAGCAGCCACATACACATAGCTCGGAGAAGTCTCATCCACTACTATGGGAGAGTGTTTTAAGCAAGTTCTGTGATCTCTGCAGAGATCTATATTCAATGCTGAACCCTGTAGTTTCTGTCTCCAATGTTATAACACAGGTGTTACTTTTTATTGCTCTCCTTGTGATACAGTGGGGAAAAAAGTATTTAGTCAGCCACCAATTGTGCAAGTTCTCCCACTTAAGAAGGTGAAAGAGGTCTGTAATTGACATCATAGGTAGACCACAACTATGAGTCAAAATGAGAAAACAAATCCAGAAAATCAAGATTTATTTTGCAAATTATGGTGAAAAATAAGTATTTGGTCACCTAAAAACATGCAAGATTTCTGGCTCTCACAGACTTGTAACTCTCATAGTTGTGGTCTACCTATGATGGCAATTACAGGCCTCTCTCACCTTCTTAAGTGGAAGAACTTGCACAATTGGTGGCTGACTAAATACTTTTTTCCCCAATGTAATAAGACGATGGCTGAGAAGCAATCTGAAGAACAGAATGTGTCAGCCAATAATATTTAAAATTAAAATAAAATTGAACGATCTGGGCATTTTTTTAAAATATAGATAGCAACATAGAAAATTAGGAAAAAAAACACCAATTTACATAAAACATGAGGTTTGGGGCATGTCCAACTATTAAGAAGCTCAGTATTTAGTTTAACTATTCTTTTCATTTATTTATTTATCCTTCAAGTAACTTTTGCAACATACTTCAATATCTTAACAATTTGCTTCATTCATACTATACTGCTAAAATTTCCGATTTACTAATTTATCGCTATTTTTGGGGGGTGAAAATTCTTTAATTGAGACATCTTACAGGTGATTGGATTGACGTCTTTTCAGATGACTGCATTTTACCCAGCAAGATATTAGTTATTTATTTAGGACCGACCACTGTTGTAAAGCATTTAAGGTTATTTCGTATTAGGCCAACCTTGTTTGGAGCATAATTGGATAAAATATGAGTCATGCTCATTCCTAGATTACCTTCATTTCTAGATAACAGACATACCGTGTGTCCGCCATATAAAAAGGACACTCACTCTGAAGGTTAAAACCAAAGAACAAAATGAAGGGAAGTGCCAACTATATCCCACTCTGGTATCACTTGCTATATATAAGCCACAGATGGAATGAGTGCACACACAGGACAGTAAAGGAACAGAATACAACTACAATGGGTCTTTATGCTTGTTGGAGACCTATTTAGGGTATGGTGGTTAAACATTGCATTGTCTTTTGCAAAATATGATTAAGGAATGTCTTTCTTTTATAAAGATTTGTAATAAAACAGACAATTTGGCACCTACAGCCTTCTTTAGATTTGTGACTTGCTTGTAGGACTTCTTTTCCTGACTCTTGTAAGACACACCCTACAAATAGTCAACTGGAAGATCTAGATCTATCAGCTAGCATCACAGAAAGTACTACACCAGATTCATCATCAAACAATAACTGCTCAGGTTATGGTGCACTAAAGGGGTTGTGGTCCACTACTCAGACAACTTCTTCTGAATCCCTATATTTCCCCTAGAAAAATAACAATCAGAAATGTCGGCCCTGGCTCTCCTAGGGATCACGTGACAATATATCCATGCGGCCAATCAGCCCTGGCTTCACTGACGAATCACATACATCTGGAGGAAGTGAGAGCAGCAGCAGTGGGGATAGTGAAACCAGTGCTAATTGGCCACAGGGATTGCGTGACATAATGTTACATGATCCCCGGGAGTGTCATCAGAAATTCTAAATGTGTTTAAATCAGCTTTTTATGTTAAATTATATTTTTTCACATTTGATTTTTTCTTAATTTTCCATTTGATTATCTACATAAAATAATAAAGAAAAAAAATCATGCAAAATTCACACAGGGATTGCGTGACATAATGTTACATGATCCCCGGGAGTGTCATCAGAAATTCTAAATGTGTTTAAATCAGCTTTTTATGTTAAATTATATTTTTTCACATTTGATTTTTTCTTAATTTTCCATTTGATTATCTACATAAAATAATAAAGAAAAAAAATCATGCAAAATTCACACTGGAAATTAAGTCTAATACTTGAATACCAGAAGACTTTTCTGCAGTGTCATTATCATCACAGACAGAATGAGAATAAAAGGTAATACCTCAATACAAAGCAGAAAGAATGATCTTTTCCCAGTTCAAAGAATGAGCAGAAAAACTTCTATATAATTAAATAGGGCTTGAGTCAGGCTATCATCTAGTATCATTTACTCAAATCATTGAAACATGGCAGCAAGGAGTGGGACGGCATCATCTCCTGCTCAGACCCGTGGAAGCGTACTCAGACACGAAATAACAGTCATCTGTACAGCCGCACCCGCCACCCCTCTGCTCGCTGTTTTCAGGATTTGAATAAAAAAGACTTGTTTAATCTGTACCAGTGAATGCCGCCAAAAAAAGATATAAAACATGTTCAATAACTACTTACTGTAAAGGGTGAACCGGGGAGCGTCCCTGACGGAGAACACTACAATCACACATGTATACAATCACACTTTGGGGACAAAGCATTGCAGATTTTTGGCAAATGGTTATTTTAGTGAGAAACCCAGAACCACTTCCTGTGTAAGAGGAGAATCAGGAACAGGGTGTGAATTGCTTTTGATATTCTACTTGCTTTCCCCGTTTTACACTTCTAGCTGAGTTCCACTGGATTGTTGGCTTAGACAGATTAGACCACAGTGTTCAGTCCCCCACCCCATTTTAATGAGAGAGTTCTTTTCTTTCTTGGGTGGTCTTCCAGGCTATTGCCATCTATGTCAATTTGGCTTCTGAAAAGAGCAGGAAGTATCAGTCTAATGTGAGGCTTGGTGAATAGTTGAAAAATTGCAAGATTTGTGACTTTTTTTAGACCACTAGTGATATGAAATAATGAAAAATAAAACATTACAAATGCAAAAAATACGTAAAAATCCTGATTTAAACAATAAGGAAATGACACAATCCCTTTAAAGTTAGGGCTCCTCTGCTTAACCAGTGAGTCACAATAGAGGTATGGTAGCCATGCAGCCCTAGCCTTATCGACAACAATTGTAAAGATTTCTCTACTAAGCAATAGGCTTTACTTATGGCTACTTAGAGAGTAATAAACTTGTATTTACTTTTAAAGCAGAAATGTAGTTTGACTACCTTTAGTAATTGGGTTCATTATCCTATTTTTCTGACTCCATGGAGAAGACAGGTGCTAAAGTGCTTTACCAAGAGCATAGATCTGTACGCCATATCTGGAGCGTGGATCTCCCAGCTATGAGGGCTTCATAGCGTGAATGGAGCCTCTTTGAACATAGCAGCCACAGTGATGGGAGTGCAGTATCTAGGTCTGCACAGCGCTTTCACTAGAGTCAGTGACAATGTAATGGTGAAGAGGGTCCCAGAGAACGATGGGGAAAGCAGACAGGCGGTCTGTGACACCGGGGACGAACACAACTGTAGCTTATTCTTTTCTACACAAGGTCAGACGTCAGTGAATTTTCTGGAACTCAAAAATAATGGTCCGAATTAAATCAGTGTTCTTAATATCAGAATTTGGTCAGAGTTTCATCAGCTTTTCTTGGATGAAAAAAAAAAATCATGGAAGTTTCTCAGGCTTTTCCGATCAAACAGTTCGTGAAAAATGGATTGCACGCAGATGGCTGTCCAATCTTATTCAAGGGCTCACAGACTTGCAATGGTGAGATTGATCCGAGACTGAGATCAAAATCAGACTCATTTTGTGTATATTACTCAGTCTGAAAGAATTCATAGGTAATGTGAACAACTCCATAGACTATAATGAGTAGGAGTTCTACCCATGAATACCACAGATAGAACTCAGACGTGAAAAACTGGCGTCTCAATGAGCCCTAGCAGAGAATATGCTGCAGACACGGTGAGGGTGCTATGACTAGCCACTTGGTAGCACTATGACTAATTTTTATACAGGTACACGGACAACACACCAACCCATGTTATACAATGGGCTGTTCAGATGAACATTTTTTCTTGGTCTGACTGTCCATAAGAAAAAAACTGCAATGTGCTCTACTTTCTACCGAGACTCAGAAGAGACTCACAGATTGAAGTCTAAGGGTGGGAGAAAAAAAAAAAAAAAAAAAAAAAAATCGGACTCCACAAGGAGCATCAAAGTGGCATCCAATTTTTATGGGTAGATTTTTATTATAAACCCAACAAACTGATCATGTTCATGTTTTAAGTTAAGGAGGAGATCCAGGGAGCTGCAACCATAGTCTGAAGATGCATGAGGTAGTTTGGTGATCAGCGGAGGGTGCCGATCCAGCTGGTGAAGGCAGACACGGTAGGAAAAGGGAAGGATTGAATCTCCCATGAGAGTGCCAGATTAAAACCTTCCTTTTTCGTACCATGTTTTAATGTACTTGTATGAAAACAAATCTTGCACTGATTTCACACGAATGTAAAAAAAGACACACAGATGGCATAGATGAAAATCTGATGAAAATAAGAAAGAGAGAAACTTAGGCCATTTTACACATGTTTTGTCTGCAGGCACCCTAAGGGTCTCGATTTGTTCAATTAATGAACGTAGTGTAGTTGTTCGCAGAGTATTACACTTACAGTAAGGTGGTCATACATATAGGAACGTCAGCTAAATGAGGAGAGACCAGTGTATGGTGGTGAACAAACTTTCACCCGACATCAGATGTTGGAAAGAAAGATCAAATATAGGGATTTCAATGTGAACAATCCCTAAAATAGTCTGACAGTGGCTTACTCGCCTCGCCTTCTTGAGAACATATGTATATATGGATGTATAAGTGGAGTCAGACTTTGACCTACAGCTATCCAAGATATATGGCCATATCTACAGGCAATAACAAGACCAGATACCACCCATTTTTCCAAACCAAAGGCTTTACCTAAACCAATGATGTTTTTGTCACTGAGCCATAATATAGTCAGGTACATGAGCCTTCAGTCAATGTGAAACCAGGACTTTGGAGTCAAATGTAAATACTAATATACATATGTAATTTCTTTTTTAATTATTTTAATGGAATATTCATTTTAAAATATCAAATCTTAAAAAACAACATTATTTGGTGAATCTAGACATCTGAAGCCCAATGCTGTATAGTCAGATATACAGTGGGTACAAGATGTTGTTGACTCTAATGGGCCCTTTACACATAGCGATATCGCTAGCAAAATCGCTAAAGCGTCACTGATTTTGTGACGCAGCACTGATATCGCTAGCGATATCGCTACATGTGATACTCACCTCCGACCGGCTCCCCCGCTGGTTATCGCTGTTCGCGCAAGATCGGCCTGGTCCATCTCTCGTCGTCGGCTTCCTGCTGGCGCCGACGAGCGAGCCATGGACGCAGGCGGAAGAAGACATCATCGCTGCGTCTGACGGTAAGTATCATACCGCCGAACAAAAAGTGCAATAACGCGAGATCAAAAAGACGGATATAAATAACCATGGTACCGCTGAAAACGTCATCTTGTCCTGCAAAAAATTAGCCACCACACAGCGTTATCAGCGAAAAACTAAAAACGTTATAGCTCACAGAATAAAGCGATGCAAAAATTATTATTCTTTATATAAAATTGTTTTCATTGCATAAAAGCGCAAAAACATAAAAAAAAACATAAATAGGTATCGCTGTAACCGAACTGACCCGAAGAATAAAACTGCTTTATCAATTTTACCGCACGTGGAACAGTGTAAACGCACCACCCAAAAGAAATTCATGAAATTCTGGTTTTTGTTCATTCTGCGTCCCAAAAATCGGAATAGAAAACGATCAAAAAATGTCACGTGCCCGAAAATGGTACCAATAAAAACGTCAACTTGTCCCGCAAAAAATAAGACCTCACATGACTCGGTGGGTCAAAATATGGAAAAATTATAGCTCTCAAAATGTGGTGATGCATAAACTATTTTTACAATAAAAAGCGTCTTTTAGCGTGCGACAGCTGCCAA
Source organism: Dendrobates tinctorius (assembly GCF_039654945.1). NCBI lineage: Eukaryota > Metazoa > Chordata > Amphibia > Anura > Dendrobatidae > Dendrobates > Dendrobates tinctorius. Next base: position 19,465,651 of record NW_027361698.1, read on the forward strand.
AAATAAAAACCCGCCTTAACCCCTTCCCGACCTTGGACACAGCGTATGTGTCATGAAAGTCGGTGCCAATCCGACCTATGACGCATACCCTGTGTCATGAATTCAAAGCCCCCCTGCGGGTCGGGTGACCGGGGTCAATGAAAGGTCACCCGACCCGCAGATACAGGGGGCTTTGTAATTCACCACAGGGGGTGTGGCTTCGCCCCCACGTGGCTACGATCGCTCTGATTGGCTGTTAAAAGTGAAACAGCCAATCAGAGCGATAGTAATATTTCATCAATGAAAATTGATGAAATATTACAATCCAGCCATGGCCGATGCTGCAGTAGCATCGGACATGGCTGGAGACACCGATTTGACCCCCCCCACCGGCGATCGCCCCCCCTGCCACTGAATGACAGCGGCGATCTGCCGCCGCTGTCATTATCTGCCCCCCCTCCCATTCCCTTCGCTCCCCGCCAGCTTCCGATCCCCCCCCTCACCCACTCTCACCGCCCCCGGCACCTTCCAAGTCCCCCCGTCGCTCCCGGTGTCCGGCGGGTCCGGTTCATGGGCGCCGCCATCTTAGAAAATGGCGGGCGCATGCGCAGTGCGCCCGCCCGAATCTGCCGGCTGCAGATTCCATTATTTCATTTTGATCACTCTCAGAGTGATCAAAATGAAATAAAAAGTAAATGAACCCCCCGATTATCACCCCCATAGGTTGGAAGAACTAATAAAATAAAGAAAATATTTTTATTTTTCCATCAGGGTTAGGGTTAGGGTTGGAAAGAGGGTTAGGGTTAGAAAGAGGGTTAGGGTTAGGGTTGGAAAGAGGGTTAGGGTTGGAAAGAGGGTTAGGGTTGGAAAGAGGGTTAGGGTTAGGGTTGGAAAGAGGGTTAGGGTTGAAAAGAGGGTTAGGGTTGGAAAGAGGGTTAGGGTTGGAATTAGGGTTAGGGTTGGAATTGGTTAGGGTTGGAAAGAGGGTTAGGGTTGGAAAGAGGGTTAGGGTTGGAAAGAGGGTTAGGGTTGAAAAGAGGGATAGGGTTGAAAAGAGGGTTAGGGTTAGAATTAGGGTTAGGCTTGTGGTTAGTGTTATGGTTAGTGTTGGGTTTAGGGGTGTGTTGGGGTTAGGGTTAGTGTTGGGATTAGGGTTAGGGATGTGTTGGGGTTAGGGTTGTGGTTAGGGGTGTGTTGGGGTTAGGGTTGGAGTTAGAATTGAGGGGTTTCCACTGTTTAGCCACATCAGGGGGTCTCCAAACGCGACATGGTGCAACCTTTGATTCCAGCCAATTTTGCGTTCAAAAAGTCAAATGGTGCTCACTCCCTTCCAAGCCCCGACGTGTGCCCAAACAGTGGTTTACCCCCACATATGGGGTATCAGCGTACTCAGGAAAAATTGCACAACAACTTTTGGGGTCTAATTTCTCCTGTTACCCTTGGGAAAATAAAAAATTGGGGGCTAGAAAATTATTTTTGTGGAAAAAAAATGTTTTTTTCATGTCTCTGCATTATAAACTTCTGTGAAGCACTTGGGGGTTGAAAGTGCTCACCATACATCTACATAAGTTCCTTGGAAGGTCTAGTTTCCAAAATGGGGTCACTTGTGGGGGGTTTCCACTGTTTAGGCACATCAGGGGCTCTGCAAACGTAATGACGACTGCAGACTATTCCATCAAAGTCTGCATTTCAAAACGTCACTACTTCCATTCCGAGCCCTGACGTGTGCCCAAACAATGGTTCCCCCACACATATGGGGTATCAGCGTACTCAGGACAAACTGGACAACAACTTTTGGGGTCCAATTTATCCTGTTACCCTTGTGAAAAAAAAAATTGCGGGCTAAAAATCATTTTTTTTGAGGGAAAAAAATGATTTTTTATTTTCACGGCTCTGCGTTATAAACTTCTGTGAAGCACTTGGGGGTTCAAGGTGCTCACCATACATCTAGATAAGTTCCCTGGGGGGTCTAGTTTCCAAAATGGGGTCACTTGTGGGAGGTTTCTACTGTTTAGGCACACAGGGGCTCAGCAAATGTAACATGACGCCCGCAGACCATTCCATCAAAGTCAGCATTTCAAAATGTCACTACTTCCCTGCTGAGACCCAACGTGTGCCCAAACAGTGGTTTCCCCCCACATATGGGGTACCAGCGTACTCAGGACAAACTGGACAACAACTTTTGGGGTCCAATTTCTCCTGTGACCCTTGTGAAAATAAAAAATTGCGAGCTAAAATTTCATTTTTTGAGGAAAAAAAAAGATTTTTTATTTTCATGGCTCTGCGTTACAATCTTCTGTGAAGCACTTCGGGGTTCAAGGTGCTCACCACACATCTAGGCAAGTTCCTTATGGGGTCTAGTTTCCAAAATGGGGTCACTTGTGGGGGGTTTCCACAGTTTAGGAACATCAAGGGCTCTGCAAATGTAACATGATGCCCGCAGACCATTCCATCAAAGTCTGCATACCAAAACGTCACTACTTCCCTTCCGAGCCCCGACGTGTGCCCAAACAGTGGTCTCCCCCCACGTATGGGGTACTATCGTACTCAGGACAAACTGGACAACAACTTTTGTGGTCCAATTTATCCTGGTACCCTTGTGAAAATAAAAAATTGCAGACTAAAAAATTTTTTTTTAGGAAAAAAAAAAAATTTTTTAATTTCACTGCTCTGCATTATAAACTTCTGTGAATCACCTGGGGGTTCAAAGTGCTCACTATGCATCTAGATAAGTTCCTTAGGGGGTCTAGTTTCCAAAATGGGGTCATTTGTGGGGGAGCTCCAAAGTTTAGGCACACAGGGGATCTCCAAACACGACATGGTGTCCGCTAACGATTGGAGCCAATTTTCATTTCAAAAAGTCAAATGGCGCTCATTCCCTTCTGCGCCCTGCCGTGCACCCAAACAGTGCCCCCCCCCCCCACATATGGGGTACCAGCGTACTCAGGACAATCTGGACAACAACTTTTGTGATCCAATTTCTCCTGTTACCCTTGTGAAAATAAAAAATAGCGTGCTAAAAAATCATTTTTGAGGAAAAAAAATGATTTTTTATTTTCACTGCTCTATGTTATAAACTTTTGTGAGGCACTTGGAGGTTCAAAGTGCTCACTACACATCTAGATAAGTTCCTTAAGGGGTCTAGTTACCAAAATGGTGTCACTTGTGGGGGAGCTCCAATGTTTAGGCACACAGGGGATCTCCAAACGCGACATGGTGTCCGATAACGATTGGAGCTAATTTTCCATTCAAAAAGTCAAATGGCGCGCCTTCCCTTCCGGGCCCTGCCCTGCACCCAAACAGTGGTTTATGACCACATATGAGGTATTGGTGTGCTCAGGAGAAATTGCCCAACAAATTTTAGGATCCATTTTATCCTGTTGCCCATGTGAAAATGAAAAAACTGAGGCTGAAAGGAAATTTGTGTTGGAAAAATTAAAATGTCCATTTTTTCCTTCCACATTGCCTTAGCCGTTGTGAAACACCTGAAGGGTTAATAATCTTCTTGAATGTGGTTTTGAGTATCTTGAGGGGTGCAGTTTTTAGAATGGTGTCACTTTTGGGTATTTTCTGCCATATAGACCCCTCAAAGTGACTTCAAATGTGAGGTGGTCCATAAAAAAAATGGTTTTGTAAATTTTGTTGTAAAAATGAGAAATCGCTGGTCAACTTTTAACCCTTATAACTTCCTAACAAAAAAATATTTTGCTTCCAAAATTGTGCTGATGTAAAGTAGACATGTGGGAAATGTTATTTAGTAACTATTTTGTGTCACATAACTCTCTAGTTTAACAGAATAAAAATTCAAAATTTGAAAATTGCGAAATTTTCAAAATTTTCGCCAAATTTCTGATTTTTTCACAAATAAACGCAAAAATTATCGACCTAAATTTACCACTAACATGAAGCCCAATATGTCACGAAAAAACAATCTCAGAATTGCTAGGATGCGTTGAAGCATTCCAGAGTTATTACCTCATAAAGGGACACTGGTCAGAATTGCAAAAAATGGCCAGGTCATTAAGGTCAAAATAGGCTGGGTCATGAAGGGGTTAAATAGTAAATCAAACCCCCCGTTATCACCCCCTTCGTTAGGGAAAAATAATAAAATTTAAAAAAAAATGTATTTATTTCCATTTTCCCATTAGGGCTAGGGTTAGGGGTGTGTTGGGGTTAGGGTTGGAGTTAGAATTGGGGGGGTTTCCACTGTTTTGGCACATCAGGGGCTTTCCAAACGCGACACGGCGTCCGATCTCAATTCCAGCCAAAAAAGTCAAATGGTGCTGCATCCCTTCCGAGCTCTGCCATGCGCCCAAATAGTGGTTTACCCCCACATAAGGGGTATCAGCGTACTCAGGACAAATTGCACAATAACTTTTGGGGTCCTGGTACTCTTGGGAAAATAACAATTGGGGGTGAAAAGATAATTTTTGTGGAAAAAATATGATTTTTTAATTGTACGCCTGTATGTTATAAACTTCTGTGAGGCCCTTGGGGGTTCAAAGTGCTCACCACATATCTAGATAAGTTCCTTGGGGGGGTCTAGTTTCCAAAATGGGGTCACTTGTGGGGGGTTTCCACTGTTTAGGCACATCAGGAGCTCTCCAAACTTGACATGGCATCCGATCTGAATTCCAGCCAATTTTGCAGTGAAAAAGTCAAACGGCGCTCCTTCCCTTCCGAGCTCTGCCATGCGCCCAAACAGTGGTCCCCCCCACATATCAGCTATCGGCGTACTCAAGACAAATTGCACAATAACTATTCCAGTCCAATTTCTCCTGTTACCCTTGGTAAAATAAAAAAAATTGAACTTGAAGTAATTTTTGTACTTTTTTTCAAATATTCAAATAATTCCTGTGAAGCACCTGAAGGGTTAATTAACTTCTTGAATCTGGTTTTGAGCACCTTGAGGGGTGCAGTTTTTAGAATGGTGTCACTTTTGTTTATTTTCTATCATATAGAAGAAGGAATCACGAAACGTGCGTTGGGGTGGGAAAAGACGCCATTAGCACTACAGCACTTTACTGGGCTCCCGTGTGCCACTGTATACCTGACCCAAATTGAGGTAATGTTCAACACAATCTATTTTTGGGAGCCTTATGTATCTGATGGGTAGTCACATGGGATTTTAAGTTATTTTTCCTCTTTATCTGTGTATATGTCGTATTGGATCATGGAGTTTTATCATTTTATATGACTGCACTAGCTGTTATTTTGTATTGCTGTCAGTGGATTTAAAAGGGATATCTTCCTAAATTGTCAATGTATTTTTAGTGCTTTGGTGGTCCTTTTTTCCAATTATTTGAGGCACCTTGTAGATAAGTGTATGATATTGGTTCATTTATTTAAAAAAAATGATTTTTTAACGGACCTTTTCGCTGGTTTGGTTCTTTGGTTGTGAACTGGACATTGTTGTACGTCCATGTTCACACATGTGGTTTTGAATATATTGTAATTGAACCTAAGATTTTGTGGACTTTGCTCAGGTTGATATTCACTGATACCATCTTGTAGGATCCTTTATCTAGTGCTTAGCCATTTATAAATATCACAGCAGGAAATGGGATGAATGTTCACGTCAGCATACCATCTAGGTATTATTCATGAATTACCATCTGAGCACACATTATTAGGAACATTAGATGCGCCAACCACCAAATGTATTAGGGAATTGGACAACCCAACTTAAAAAAAGAATCAATGCTACTCTACAGTGGTAGAGATGTAGCAGCACTGAATTTTTTATTTTAATTACCACAATGGCAGGGGGACATAGCACTAAATACAGATTTTATGTCCTCCTTTTTATTTTTTAAATGTGGGTAATATTTGGAAACAGCAGGGAATTTCTCTCCTTGGAGTACTTCCCATATTAGATAATGATGGGAAAACCTCCAACTAGTGCAAAATATTATTTTACATTTTTTTCCAACACTGCGCCTTTCCAATATAAACTACATAGCTGACCCTTTATACGTTTATAAGCTGACTCAGGGGCGGGACTACCGTGGTCGGAGCAGTCGCAGCTGCGACGGGGCCCGGAGTCCTCAGGGGCCCGATCGCGGAGCTGCAGCCGCTCATTGGCTGTGCAGCTCCGTTCTTTGATTGGCTGCAACTGGCTGTTATGTGTGCACAGGACCTGAGAAGAGGACACAGGAGGGGAGGAGTCAGGGGTCACATGATCAGGGGCCTCTGTCTGAGGCCCCTGATCATGTGACCACCTGACTCCTCCCCTCCTGTGACCTCATCACAGGTCCTGTGCGCACAGCCCTCTGACAGTGTAATGCAGGATTCTGCTGTGCTGTTTGTCATGGTGCACTGCTGGATGAGGGTAAGTTTATGTGTGGGGTGAGGGGTTTACAGGGTGGATGTAGCAGAGCCGTGTATGTATGAGGTGTGGGGAGCCGTATGTGTACGAAGTGTATGGAGCGGAGCCGTGTGTGTGCAAGGTGTACGGAGCAGAGCCATGTGTGTACGAGGTGTACGAGCGGAGCCGTGTGTGTACGAGGTGTTCGGAGCAGAGCCATGTGTGCGAAGTGTATGGAGCGCAGCCGTGTGTGTATGACGTGTACGAAGCAGAGCCGTGTGTGTACGGAACGCAGCCGTGTGTGTACGAGGTGTATGACGTGGAGCCGTGTGTGTATGGAGCTCAGCCGTGTGTGTACGAGGTGTATGACGCGGAGCCGTGTGTGTATGGAGCTCAGCCGTGTGTGTACGAGGAGTACAGAGCGGAGCCGTGTGTGTACGGAGCACAGCCGTGTGTGTACGAGGTGTACAAAGCGGAGCAGTGTTTGCACGAGGTGAACGGAGCCGTGTGTGTACAAGGTGTACGGAGCGGAGCCGTGTGTGTACGAGGTGTACGGAGCAGAGCAGTGTGTACGAAGTGCATAGAGCGCAGCCGTGTGTGTACGAGGTGTACGGAGCGGAGCCATGTGTGTACGGAGCGGAGCCGTGTGTGTACGAGGTGTACGGAGCGGAGCTGTATGTGTACGAGGTGTACGGAGCAGAGCAGTGTGTGTATGGAGCGCAGCCGTGTATGTACGAGGTGTATGGAGCGGAGCGGTGTGTGTACGAGGTGAGCGGAGCCGTGTGTGTATGGAGCAAAGCCGTGTGTGTACGAGGTGTACGGAGCGCAGCCATGTGTGTACGAGGTGTGCGGAGCCTTGTGTGTACGAAGTGTACGGAGCAGAGCCATGTGTGTACGAGATGAGCGGAGCGTGTTCAAGATGAGCGGAGCGTGTACGAGGTGTACAGAGTGGAGTCGCATTTGTGTATGAGGTGAATGGAACCGCGCGTGTACGAGGTGTACGGAGCGGAGATGTGCGTGTATTTTGGCATGGGGGGGGGCCATTTGAAAGTTTGCACCGGGGCCCATAACTTTGTAGTTACGCCATCAAGCTGACCCCCTTTGCTTTAGTTATTGTGGGGTTCCCTGTAGTTGGAGATCCACTGGTCAATGAGGGCATATCCTAGCAATATGTTATCATCGGCTGCAGTGGTAAAACGCATTTAAATATCAACGCACAAATGGAGACCTACCAACGAGTTAAAGGGAACTTGTCAGGTCCTGCAGAACCACCACTATTATCCTTCAGAGCCATCTAGCAGCACGTAATGAAGGTCATCACTCAAATGGAAGGTGGAGAAGCCTAAGGTCTCCAACATCTACCAGCTCCATGATGTCGTCATGGAGGAGTGGAAGAGGATTCCAGTGGCAACCTGTGAAGCTCTAAAGACCTCCATGCTCAAGAGAGTTAAGGCAGTGCTTGAAAATAATGGTGGCCACACAAAATGACACGTTGGACACAATGTGGCCATTTTCACTTGGGGTGTACTCATTTTTGTTAGGAGTTACAACATTAATGGCTGTGTGTTGGGTTATTTAGAGGACACTCCAAATTTACACTGTTCCACAAGCTGCACACTGACTACTTTACATTGTATCAGAGTGTCAGATCTCCAGTGTTGTCCCATGAAAAGATATAATATAATAAGAAAAAGGGAGGGGGTGTACTCACTTTTGTGATATGCTGTATTATTGCGTAATCTGCAGCTTTCTCTCCCTAAATGTAGAGGGGCACTGACAGCACAAGGGCTCCATATCAGTGGCCACCCCTGACTCTGACGAATACTTGCAGAAGATCGGAGACATCTCCACTAAACATGAATTTGTGGAGGATACTTTATAAATGTAGGTTTTATGCACTACTGATAATTACCACTGACCTATAATTTAGGAGCTATGCCCCAAACCACATCACAAACATCACCTATCTACTGTGTACACAATAGCTACTATAACTATTTATTACACGCCACCATCAGCTGAAGTGTGGTACAGAACAAGATTATCTGTGATTAAATAGTGTGTGGCGCCATTATCTGGGCCACTTTTCTATGGCATTATCCCAATATTATTGCAGGAACAGAAGTCAGAGTGACAGCACAACTCATCCTGGCATTTCCAGGAGCAGACAGCAATGTGGGGGCGTTTGGCAGGAGTGCCGTGGGTGCTGTTGTAGAAGCCTGGATTTAAACAGTGGAATTTCTTTACAAACTCTGCACAGCTTTCCACCCGGATATTTCCTACCAAACAGACAACCTACATGGAAGGGAAATAAATTATCTTATAGAAATGACTGCAGTAGTAGTATTTATTATATTCATTACACAAATTAAACAGGGAAATGCATACATTATGTACACAATGGAACTGCAACATTTAGAGAAATGGAATTATGGAAATTACAGGATCTACAGATATGTAAATAATATGGAAATGATCAACAAATATTTTGTATGAGTGCCACACGCAGGAACACACACAATCCTTGAGATGCTATCAGTGAGGTTATTAATGGTTGTCTCAGGTATGTACTGCCATGCTGAATGCCTCTGGGCATGCAAATCATCAAGATCCGCTGCTGGCAGCTCCCCCAGCAATTGCCGACCAATGACGTCTCCGATGGCTTGATGGGAATTAAGTCCTGAGACGCTATTTAGGCCATACACAACTATGCCAGGCCACATGTTGCATAAGCTATTGGAAGCAGCCTACATGTCCTAATTATGCCATCAAGACCCGCAGTGTGTCCGGATTCTTTCCCATTGAGCAATCTTGGGATGTAATTGATCGTCAACTGCAAAAGGAGTAACTAGCAGTGAATTTTGATGAGCATAGCTCAACATTTCTCAGACAGTTATTAAAGAAGTACTCCAATCAAAGTTTTTATTGTCTTATTATATTGCAATCATGATATCATATAGCACTGTGTATTTACAATTGCTCATTCTGCCCTTCTAACCAGTAAATTATTCTCTTTTCTCTGCTCTATTTAGAAACAGGAAGCTTCTTGTCCCTCCAGAGATCATTGCCCTCAACTACTGACCCCGCTACTCCGCCTCTCCCCCTGCCAGCTCGTCCCCCAACACTGACTTTTGCAGTGACTGATGACTCGTACAGAGAAAATTGACCTCCCGTTTCTCTGTAGAGCTTAGAAGGTTTTGGCTAGTCAGTTTTTAATCATAAAAAGTCATAGACCTAATGGAAAACAGAAGAATTAGGTGGGTAGAAGGGCAAAATGAGCAATTGTAAGCAGGGTGGATAAAAATCTTGATTTTTTTAAAAAAATCAAAAAAATCAGATTTTTTTGATTTAAATCAGATTTTTTTGATTTAAATCATTTGATTTAAATCAGATTTTTTAATCAAGTTGTACACAAGCAAAACTTTGTCTTTTTGCAAATCTAATTGTTTTACACAAATAAAAATATTAAAACAGTTGATTATGAAACCTAATAATTTTTATTTGCACTATTAAACACTCAGAATTGAACTACAGAGAGTAAGTACATGTGCACCTTTATTTTTTAAGGTGCAGCCAGTCACAGTGTGCACATGTCCTCCCCCCGCAGCTCTCTTACCTCCGATGTCAGCGCTGCGGGGATCCGTGGCTTCGTTCTGCCCGTCCGCGAGCGCGCCTCCATTCATTTCAATGGAGCGTGCGGCCCGCTGACGTCACGCCGCTGGATCACTGCGAGTAGGCCGCAACCGGAGGACGGGAGGCGGACGGTCAAAACGAAGCCACGGATCTCAGCGCTGCGGGGATCGGAGGTAAGAGCGCTGCGGGGGGAGGACATGTGCACCTTAAAAAAATAAAGGTGCACATGTCCTTTAGCGTTAATTTTCTGTGAAATATTGCCTTAACATAAATTTAAATTCTATACTCCAGAACTACCAGTGCTAGAAATTTTTCTTTTCATAGACTTTAACCATCCCAGTAAAATGTCTGTTAAAAAAATAGGTTGTAAATTAATTGCCAGACTTACCACTAGTACTAGGCTCCTGGTGCATAAGAAGCTGTGGGGGTTCATTGACATTAGTTGTATCACTATCAACATCTTCATTTCCCTTCTGGTTGCAGTTTTCATAATGTGATTTCAAACGGCAAACAAGTCCTTGGATATCCTTTTGACAGTATTTGCACTTTGCTCTTGCACCTTTCTTTCCAAGATCTGCTGCTGGCATCTCAACAAAATGAACCCAAATAGGGTCTCTCTTACGACCTGCTGCCATGGCAGGCTCACACAGATCACTTATGAAGTTTGATTGTTACTACAGCCTGAGCCAAGCACTGCTGATGTTACTACAGCCTGAGCCAAGTACTGCTGACTATCCAACAAGTTTGGGCATGTCAACTGAATGCAGGGAAAAAGAAACTAAACCAAAACTGAAACCAAGCTAGAAGTGTGGAATTAAAGGGGCAGTATGAACAAAATGTGGAGGCTATTAATAGTTTATACAATTAAGACATGCTGCTTTTAAACACCTACCTATTGCCATATAGTAAAACAAAAAAGATTTTTACTTACTTTGGGGTCCCCCCCTCACCCTGGCGTTAGATCGTTGCCCCTAGTTTCGTCCGTGTAACTATGGGCGCACATGCACACTGCTCTCACTTCTCATTTTAATCGTGATTTATATTAAAAAAAAACCTTTTGATTTAAATCAGTGATTTAAATCATGATTAAAATCATGATTTAAATCGATCCGATTTAAATAGAAAAAAATCTTTTGATTTAAATCGTGATTTAAATCATGATTTAAATCGGCGTGATTTAAATCAATCCACCCTGATTGTAAGTACACAGTGCTATATAATAGAATGACTGTAATATATTACAAGGATTACAAATATGATAGGAGTGCTTCTTTAATAATGTCACATATCTCTTGGGTATCCCAGGCTCTGCTTCCTTTACCTTGGTCCACTTTCCTGTGTTGCCGCCCCAACACCTGGGATCCATGTGCCCACCCAGACCTGAGAGAGGATCTACCTCACATGGTGAGCCTAAACTAATAATCTCAATGGTAATATGACATGGCTGTATTTCTGCACGTGCTGCTTATATTTGATACTGACTAAATTGAGATGTTTTGAAAAATGTATTCCCCTTTTTCAATATTTGCTTGTTATTAACATGTTCATTATCCTGTGATTTTCATAATTCCATGACTTTTCCTTCTTGGTGTTGCAATTCCAATGTTGAGGTGTATGTATATTACTGAAGTAGTATTGCAGGTTGCGAGATTTTTGTCTTTCTCACCCTTTCTTCATAATGGACTAGTTTTATTTAGGGGGGACTTTACATCAGGTTCCTTTACTGAAGGCAATGTACCAAATCATCAAAACGAGTCTGGAGTAAGATCTGCCATATTCATTAAGAGGCGTGTGCTTCTTCATGAATTTGCCGCATCTTTCAGTTGCCATGGGCCACAGCAATAAATGTACTGGTACTTAAGTCAGCGACTGAAGTACAATTCTGTTGAAAATTACACCTTTTTTGTAGCGTAAATTATGATGAACTTGTTGGCCAAACCTGGCAAAGATCTGGGAGGTGGAAAAGTCTGCCAACTTTTTGAAAAGTTCTGCAATTAAAAAAAAAAATAGAAAAAAAAAATATTACTCCAGAATTCTGTTGAAAACTGATGAATCGGCCTCAATGACTGCGTATATGGTATATTAAGGCTTAATGTTATGCCTAAAAAGTTACACTAAGAGAAGCAGACTGTAATAGACAAAATCTTCAATACTTTATTTCATATTAGTTAAAATGTAACAAAATGTCCATAATGGTCAATGAAAATTTACTCAATGCGTTTTTGGCGTTACCGCCCTGTACTTTTTGACTAAGGGTGGCTACGCCAAAAACTCATTGAGTAAATTTTCTTTCATTATCATGGGCATTTTAACTAGTATGGAGTAAAGCACTGACAATTTTATTCAGCTTTATTGTAATATGGGATTTTTCCTTGCAATATCAAGCAAAATGACAAACATGTCTTCTAAGGGCATGCCAAATTAAGAGATTTCTATGTTTTAAAGGGTCATTTGCCAAGTAATCCGACTACGGGGATGCAGAGGGATACCATAAAAGGGGCTCTGAAATCCCAAGAATGGACTCTGCAGAGCTCCTTCCTAGATGGAGCATAGGTGCACATATTTTCCAGTAGTCCCATAGACAAAATGAAACAGAGTTTGAGCATATGCCCCTTAACGCTACGACACAGGTCTGCAGAGCCCATTTTCAGGACTGGCCCAACAGGTCGGATCCTCACGCTCAGTAAGTTATCCACTTACTTGTTAAAAAGTTAATTTGGGAAGAACTCTTTAATGTGCAATTTGCAGTACGTGATGACTCCTAGGTTGGAATCTCATGGATGATCCCTATTAGACATCTACTGTCTCCGATAAGTAGCGGTTTCTGTAATTTCTCAGTGCATATTCCATATCAGTATTCTAAAAGTTATTGGTGGTGTATGATTTCTGTAGTGAAACCTCCACCAGGGAGAGCTGGTGAGGGAAGAGAGGTTACACACTAAGAGTAGCAAACACTGAGCAATAGCACAGGTGTGTCAGGTAATGAGAGAGAATGGTCAAACGAACCGAGTCAGAAACTAGCAGGAGCAGACGTACCAGAAGGAGCAGCAATACACGTAGTCAAAATACCAAGCCGAGGGTCAGAAAGCCAAAACATGAGCACAGGGTCCAGAAACATGAGAAGAAATACATGGTCGGGGTACAAGCCGGGAAGTCAAATGCCAGAGAGGAAACGTAGGAGCAGAGACGAATACCAAGAGACGGGGTCAGAGATCAGTCCGGGTCATACACGTGGATACTAGTCAGAGGCAGGAGGATCACCAAGGTACAAGGGTCAGAGGCTCTAAACTGGAAGCTTGAGCTATCACTAACACTGGTCAGCAGGCTGTGAGAGACTGAAATAGCCCAGCTAGCTCCAGAACGAGGCTGAGGAGCTTAACCCCTGCATGACCAGTCCAGAGTGAAGACAGCAGAAAATAAACTCCGGACTGGACCATGACAATTTCCAATTACAATAATTTTTGGATATCTTTATGGATAAATAAGTGTGATGAGACTTCAAGGTAGTATGATAATGGTTTTAATATACCATAATGCAGATTATGAACCAGCAGAGAATATCTAAAAGTGGTTTTCACTAAATTAGAATATCTTCAAAAAGTAAATTTATTTCAGTTCTTCAATATAAAAAGTGAAATTTACTTTCATATGAAAACAACACCTTGGACCACAGAGCAACAGTCCAGTTCTTTTTCTCCTTGGCCCAGATAAGACGCTTCTGGCGATGTCTATTGGTCATGAGTGGCTTGACACAAGGATTGAGAGACTTGTAGCCCATGTCCTGGATACGTCTGGGTGTGGTGGCTCTTGAAGCAATGACTCCAGCAGCAGGCCACTCCTTGTGAATCTCTCCCAAATTTTTGAATGGCCTTTTCTTAACAATCCATTCAAGGCTGCGGTTATCCCTGTTGCTTGTGCACCTTTTTCTACCACACTTTTTCCTTCCACTCAACTTTCCATTAATATGCTTGGATACAGCGCTCTATGAACAGCCAGCTGTCAGGAGCCCCGCACTGCACTTGCTCACTGAGCCAGTGCGGGTGTCCTGAGTACAAAAACAGTGCTCAAAGATACCTGTGGAGCAGGGCAGCAGCAGTGACGATGCGTGCGTCAGAGTATCAGGACCTGAAGCACATGACTGCTGGGGGCGTGGCCTAAGCTCCACAGAGCTAGGAGCTGCAGGGAAACTCCTAGAAAGGTAACTACAGGACAATGTTACCAAGGGGCATAGACAGACACAGAAACCAGATAAAGCCATGGTCAAAGCACAAGATAGCAATACAGTACCAAAGGGTTAGACAGAATGGATAGTCAGGACGTAGCAATAGATCAGAAAACCAGAACAGGCAATAGACGGTACAATAGGGACAAACTGTAACGGAGTAACGATAGCCAAGCCAGGAGGTCAGAACCGAAGAAGACAATAGTACCAAAGCGAGAGAGGGAGAACAGAGTGAGGGAACAGACCGGGTCATACACGGGAAGCAAACAAGCAACGCAGAATACACGCACACCAGGGGTCAGACACACCAGAACAACATTATAGCTGACAGAGAACCCTGGTAAAGAGTGAGTATAAATACCCCTCCCAGATCCAGAAAGAGGCCACGAACACTTAACCGTGTGAGTGCAGGGCATGAACCCTGTTCAAACCATGACACCAGCTTCTTTAGCAATGACCTTTTGTGGCTTACCCTCCTTATGGAGTGTGTCAATGACTGCCTTCTGGACATCTATCAGGTCAGCAGTCTTCCCCATGATTGTGGAGCCTACTGAAACAGACTAAGGGACCTTTTTGAACGCTTACGAAGCCTTTGTAGGTGTTTTTTTGTTAATTATTCTAATTTACTGAGATAGTAACTTTTGGATTTTCCTTGGCTGTAAACCATAATCATCAACAATAACAGAAATAAACACTTGAAATAAATTACTCAGTTTGTAATGACTATATATGAGTTTCACTTTTTGTACTGAAGAACTGAAATAAATTCACTTTTGCATGATATTCTAATTTAGCGAGAAGCACTTGTAAATGTACAGCAACTACAGTCACCATTTTAGAGATAGCAAATTCCTCGCCCTAGGGTTACTAACTTTTTCTATGCATTAAGTGTGATGTCTCACCCTGATTTACCTGTTTCTAATTAACATAAAAGCACTGTACATGCTAATGAGACATAATCAAGATTCATTATTGTCTGCAGCATGCCGCCTTATGGCACTGCTGAAATGTGACAAGACGGTAGTTCTCACATTTCTTTGGAGATGCTTGTGTACATCACTGATGTGACCTTTATAGACATTATTTCCTCCTGAGCAAATTCTCTGACATTTGTAGAGAACACAATAAAATAAGAAATTACAATGTACCATCATCTGACATCTGAGAGTGGAAAAACATGATAAAGTTATTGGTCATGTGACTCGGTAATTATGATCATTACCAGTTTAAATGTATGAATGAGCAATTTAAACTAATTAAGGGATACAATACGTCTATGCAAGCATTGGAAGAAGAGCAGAAATGTGATTATATCACATGTGAAGGAAGACAGGATTAAATCATTTTTCCATTTCAGCCGAAACCACAATGATCTTGACTCTGCCAGAATATATGGCAGTTATCAGACTGGCGGACTATTTCTCTAATGTAATGAGCTGGGTAGACAATGCTCTTTTGCAGATTTACAGCGGAATGATATGCAAAGTATTCATACTTCTCCATCAGCAATAATACTTTTATATCGCAAATCAAAACTACCCTTATAGAAATATCCTTAACTTTCTGACTGTTGGGGATACAACCATTGGGTGCCCCAACAACCCCAAAAACAGGGTCTCTGTAGAGCCCTGGCTGAATGGAGTGGAGATCCATCATGCACACTTCCGCTCCATATACTCTGATGGGAGCTCCGAAGACCAGTCGAGCACAGAAGTTGGTTATCTCTGTCGCTTCCATTAAGAGTGAATGTATGATTGACCTCTGCTCCATTCACAGGGGGCTACTTAGAGCCCTGGTTATAAGTATCGCTGGTAGCCCCAGCAGTCAAGTCCCTAGCATTTGAACCCCAGTGATAAGAAAGTTATCCCCTATTCTATGAATATGTGACAACTTTCAAACCAGAGAATACTCCATTAAGTTTTTACTTTCAAGAACTGTTGACCACAAATCAGGTCAGGTGGCAGAATTTGTATTATACGATTCATCCACCTTAAATCACTACTGTTTCAATTAAAGTATATGTGAGTATAAGAAACTATGTAATATGTCTTATAAGAGAAATCTGCTTCTTTCTCCACATATGAGCCATTTTTTTTTTACTCTGCCTGCCTTCTGAACTCACCATCAACTTTGTAAAACAGCTCAAATGAATTAACGAGAGTCAGATGACTGTTAGAACAGTGTCAGGTAACACTTGCAATTATACCTAATGGAAAGCGGAGACAGGAGTAGTGACGAGCAGAGCGAGAGATCAAGAACAGGGAGAGACAGGAAGATCATCCTGCAGTTTAGCATATCCCAGAGCTGGATTTACAGCTACAATACTCCATTCTGCTGTATAATGTCCAACATGCTGAAAATTCTGATCATGCACTACAAGGAAAAAGAAGATCAGGAATCCCTCTATTTGTATGTACAGTGTATGGGAGATATCATGGCAGCATCTTCTCTCACAAGCTCAGAGAGAACTGGAAATTAGACACGGAAACGGCAGAGGGGAAAACTGGAAAATTCTGGATATGGGTCATATAATGACCAGAAACAGTGGTATTGCTCATGTACACACAAAAGACAGCTACACGTAATGACAGGTAATAGCTTTGTGATTATTTGGTCAATCATATAGATGCTAGCAATGTATAGAGAGAGCCTTATGAAGGCGCCTCATTTTGGGTCATTTAGTAATAAAGACAGATGACGTAATTACTGGCTAGACACTGATCCAGGCCCAGTGCAGGACAAGGTAGGGTTCACACAGCATTTTTACAATATGTCAGTCCCTTTTGATAGACCAGTCAGTTATTTCGACTCCTTCTTTCCTTATATGCATAATATCAAAACAAAAACTCATACATTAAGATTAATTCCCCACTGACTATTGTAAAGAAAAAAAGTTATGTTCACTTGGATTGTGTTTCCTAACTAGATAGAATATAGGTTTCAAGAGCCATCACGTCCGCACTGCCAGATCTCACTAGCGCTGGGTACAACCGTCCAGGAGGAGTTTCTGCAGATGGCACAGTGCAGGAGACGCCCGATGTAGTACTGTTTATGCAGGACACAGTGCAACACGATTCCCCAGATCAGAACAATTACCATATTTTGTGTCCCCAAATTTTCATATTTCCTTCGATGGCGCTAAGTAAGGGTTTGTTTTTGCTGGGCAAGTTGCATTTTTTTGTTGGTACACTTTTGGAGTACTTGACATTTTATTGTATTTCTAGGGGAGAAGGTGAGGTGAAAAAATAAATGACAATTCTATTAATTTGAGTTTCTATTTTGCTAAGTCATTTACTGTATTTATTAAATAATGTTATGTTTTGATAGAGTGGACTTTTACGGATGTGGCAATATCAAATACATATTTTTTATTTAATTTATAAAAAAGGATAACATTTACATTATATATACATTAGCTTGGCCTGTGTGAAATTTTTGCACATTGGTCATCGGGGGCGCAGGCAATTTCAGAAAAAGCAAGCTGGTCAAATGTAAATGTATTTCATCAGCTGAAGAACACAGACAGGTATTTATATATGTAGATTGGTAATACAATAAATTGGTTTGATAAGTAGAGGCCAAAAAATGTCTTCTGGTTGAGGTGCCACCTGCAGGTTATTGTATCAAAATGAATGTTTAAACTGTATTTAGTGCTAAAATCGTGAATGTGTGGTTTGTTTGGTTCTTTTCTTGCTGAAGGGAGCAAGTTTACCTTTCAAATGGTGTATCGTGTGTTTGGGGCGAAGTAATCAGCGAAAAAGCAGTGCATGTACACAAATGTGTTTGCATATGTGACTCACCTGCAGTGAAGTGTGCAATCCTCCAATGTGCCTGAAATAGGCTGGGCAAGCACTTGAGCAAGCTGGAAAGACCCAAAGGCAAATGTTTGGATTTGTTTGTGATGTCTGTAAGCAGCTTTGTGGTAGTGTGCTGCCACCTGCAGTTAATTTGACCTTTCAAATGGTGTATCATTTGTTTGTGTGGGTGGAGTATGAACGGAGCAAGTGTGCAATTCAATAAGCAGTGCATATTTACAAATATGTTTGCATATGTGCCTCACCTGCAGTGAAGTGTGCAATCCTCCAATTTGGCTAAAATAGGCTGGGCAAGCAGTCCGGCAAGATGGAAAGACCCCAAGGCAAATGTTTGGATTTGTTTGTGATGTCTGTAGGCAGCTTTGTGGTAGTGTGCTTTGGGGTACTGTGGTGCCACCTGCAGGTCATTTTTTCTTACTGCTGGTTTATGAAAATTAATTGATGTTTAAACTGTATTTTGTGATCAAATTGTTGATGTCTGATTTGTTTGGCTATTTTCTTGCTGAAAGGGGCAAGTTTACCTTTCAAATGGTGTATCATTTGTGTGTGTGGGTGCAGTATGAACGGAGATACAAAGTAATCACCGAAAAACAGTGTTTAGAAATAAAATATATATATGATGTGTGTGTGTTAACTTTTTTACAATTTTGTGCACATTTAAGTCACCCTACGGAACTTGTGTGCGCAATACACTAGAGTATTGCAGTATATGAGCAAATTAACAATTTCCTACGATTTCCAGCCACAAGCAGGCTTTCAAAGGAGTACAAAAATGGTGGCTCTGTGGGCAACACATTGTAACCCAGTTGCACCCTGGAAATGAACCATGCAGTAGAGAGGGGTAGGGGCCTATGGGCGATTCAAGGTAACCGCCAAACTTCAACCGCTTAAATGCTATCAACAAATTACAGCGACATCTGAGTGGTTGAACCGCAGTGGTCAAACCTTACTACCATCTTTGCTGTTACAGGCAGATGCTGGCTGCATAACAATAGCACACTCTGGAATCTGCTCCATGGACGTCACAGGAACACATTACAACTACCTATGGCCCAGCAGGGTTTCACACATTTTATTAAATTCTTTATTCAACATTTCCAAGATGGAAAAGGAAATTAAGGTCACTATGGGTGTGGGCTATTTTAAGAGACAAGGGAAAGAATGGAGGGGGGTTGAGTAAGCAATCTTGGACATACAGACTCAACAACACTATGCAGGTACAAATAAAAATAAGTAGCCATAAGGTAGATCACAATAGTGAGGGACAAATTATAAAAAGAGACTGAAAAATTCGAGGGGGAGGGTAAGAACTGGGGATGGACAAGGGGAACAAAATGACCATAGAATGCCCTCAATGGACCAAGAAACGCTATTGTTAGCTTGCCACGACTACTTCATATTCAACCGAGTCTTGATATGTAAACCAAGGCGTTCCACTGTGAGTCTATTCTTGCTACATTTTACTTGTCTCATGTAAAATGGAGTCCATATCTTGTAATTAACTATGGTATTTAGACCATGTATCCCTTCCTAAAAAGTCCTGACAGCTCCCTTATACTCCAGGGAACTTGGCAGAAGTAAGTCAGGGGAACATTTGCGGCAAAATTTGCCTCTGCAGCTTTTTTCCTGTAGGAACTTAAAAAATTAATTACAAAAGTCAACGGTTTAAAATTGGCACCTGCATATTTGGCTGCAAACGCTATAACACCGGGAACTAATGGTGGGATTTAACGTCCATATTGAAGTCAATGGGAAGTTATCTGCAACAAACCCATGCTCAATCCGCAAGTTATTGACATACTACGAAAATATTCTTTTGTGTCTATGCCAACAGACAGAAGTCTGCCATTTCCAGAAGTTGCTGTTTTCTGCTCAACATCAATGCATCATATTGATTTAATAAAATGTCTCATCAATGTGATTTGAACATGAAGATCAGTGAGTGGAATATAGAAAAAGTCAGTGGGAGGAAATGCTGACTGTGTGTCTCAAACCTACTTAGTGTGTCATCTTGTAGTTGGGCCCCCATGAGCAGCACGTTAATTAGCACTCTACATAACAAGTCTATTGTTATCTCACCACACAAAACCCAGAAATAGCAGCCAACATTCTCCTAACCAAGCTCCGACTCCGCTCTCGCTTCATCAGCCACACATACACAAGCGGTTTCTGGAACTCTCCCGGTCACTAACTGGGACATGTAACATTTTGATGCAAGATGGCTCAGAAAAGCTTAATAAGAACCAATTTACAACTTATAAACAAACTGGACACACGGTCATGAGAAAAAGAAAATAATACTGTTTCATGGCACTGAAGTAAAAGCTATAAAAAACAAGAAAACATTTATTGCCAATAAAATAATCTGAAATTTGCTAGTAAATATGTATATTTTTTTCTGTCTGCACAAATTATGATCATCATTACGCCACAGGTGATGGTTCTTTTATAGCAGGGTTCAATAGTAGGACATTTTGAAAGCTTTGGAGAAGAGTCTTTGGTCAGTTGGTCACCAGCTTGTACATCAACATAAATGAACATAATCCTAGCACTCCAATCAATAGTCTGTGGTTGTCAGTCTTGTGTAGTTTAATCAAACATACATACGCCATGCACAATCACAAGAAAGCCTGTAATCATCCTGGGAATACCAAGGGAAAAATCTGCTGCAAAATCTACATGGAATATCCAAAACCAGACTCATAATTAACTGCACCGGGTGTACCCACACCCAATAAGTGCACTCAGCCACTCCACTGAAGGATAATGGAAAACAAGAGGACAACAGGAGTTTTCAATAAAAACATGCACAATCTTTATTACTGTATACAAATATAAAACGGCATTACAAAAAATAGACAATGTATAAAAATCGATACCAAAAGATCCGGAATATATAGCGCCAAACTGTCAGGTAAACCAAAAAACCTCTCCCTGGATTTCTCGAGAAAGCTACCTGAGAGTAGCGAAACGCGCGTCGGGTTGTCCAGGGCAGGCGCCGCTGTGCCATCATGTGAGTATTCACTCGCTCTCTTTCTTCCTGCATGTGGGGTTTATCATTACGGTCCTGTGTGACCATGGATGAGACATATGGTATACAGTAAGTTTGGCCGAGTCCCAGTTTACTGTTATGGGACTTTGTACTAGTAATGAATGAGATTTAACCCCTTTCTCGACATGGGACGTGTAATATCCAGGGAGAGGTTTTTGGGCATTACCTGACAGTTTGGCGCTATATATTCTGGATCTTCTGGTGTCGATTTTTATACATTGTCTATTTTTTGTAATGTCGTTTTATATTTGTATACGGTAATAAAGATTGTGCATGTTTTTAAAATCTACATGGAACAGGTTTGCCCCACTAACAGAAGTGCTGTTTAAAGCGAACCTGTCACCAGGTTTGGCCGATACGAGTTACGGCCACCGCCTTTCAGGGCATATCTACAGCTTCATATAAAAGTAGAAGAGTTTTTAGCCATACCCTAGAAAAGATATGAAGGTACACAGATGTCCAATAAGACCTCTGTAAATAACATAATTGGAACAATGCAGAATTCTAATAAAAAAATACCTATAATCATTATTTAATGGAAAATACATGGATTTATTTAAGCAAACATGTGCGGAGAGCTGGGAGTCCTGGTTACCGATATCTGACGCCTCCCCTGTACATTTTCTAGTTGACAGTAACAGGCTTCTTATTTACGGTAATATTCCATGTTTTCTCACTAGCCTCTGCTAATATGTGGCTGTTCTCATTGCTAAGTGTTCTGTGAATGAATTAGAGAATCTGCAGCGTGACTCACACGGCGGAGCGACACGGAGGCAGAACTTACAGCATTCTGCAAGGATGGACGTACAGCGTTCACATACAAGTGTCTACAAGCACACTAGTCCAGCCTGAAGAAGAGACCTGAGTAGTCTGGAAAGCTTGCAATGTGTTACCATCTTTTCAGTTAGCCATTAAAAGGTATCAACCACTGAGGACTCTCAATCCTGAATATTTTTCTACAAGCACATAGAGATTATATGTGGGGTAGCTGGAGATTAGGTCATAGGGGGATGGAGGGGACAGGTTGTGAATAGTACCTCGCTCTTATTGCATGCAAGTCATTGTGATTACAGTAAGCCATAGGTTTGCAGCTCGGCGAAAGTATTCTGAGATCATCATCATTATCATTCAGTATCATTTTCCAATGTATTTATGATGGCTATGATTTACGGAAAAAAATAAAATCCATGTTGGAGACTCTGGATATAAGACACACCATTATTGCCTGTTTGTTTAACCATTGCAGGGAAATTTATACTGTGTATTAAAACAATGACTTTTACTTTATGGTGAATGCTACATTGCCTGCAATGTAACATAAAATACACACAGCTCAGTATATATTTAGATATTTACCAAATAGAGCACAAAGCTAAACCTCCTATACTAGATTAGTAAATTGGTGTAAGAAAAAGGGGGCTGTCTGGCATTTTTGGAACATCCCTATGAGGTCCGCACGGCTAACCTGCAACACCAGACACAGCACCAGGCCATACTCACAGGACTGATCAAACCAAATGCACAACTTCTGAAGCTGGCTGCACAGGGGCCCAATGGGTTAGAGCAGGGTTCCCCAACTCCAGTCCTCAAGGCCCACTAACAAATCATGTTTTCAGGATTTCCTTAGTATTTGCTCAGGTGATAATTGCTTCACCTGTGCAATACAAAGGAAATGCTGAAAACATGACCTGTTGGTGGGCCTTGAGGACTGGAGTTGGGGAACCCTGGGTTAGAGGGCCCAATGGCACCTAAAAAGCAGTTAATTGTTTCCACCTTTTAGTATACTGCATCTAAGGGCCGTACCATTATTTATTAAAGGGAATCTGTCAGCAGGTTTTTGCTATATAATCAGAAGACAGTATGAGGTAGGGCTGAGACCCAGATTTAAGGGAAGTGTAACTTATTAGGCTGCGTACTGTTGTTTCCATACAATGAATGTTTTATCACCAGGAGATTATCACTGTCTGGACTAGGCTGTGAGCTCTGGTCCAACTACGCCCCCTCCTCTGATCAACAGCTGTCAATAGAAAATGTACACAGCGAGCCAGGTGTGGGTGGGGCTAGCTGTGCTGTGGGCGGGGTTAGCTTTCTGAGCTCTGCTACATCTAAAAACTCTGATTGTGTCACAACGGCTGTACCCAGTAAACTAAGAGATACATCGTTGGAATCGGGGTCTCTATTACAACATTATGCTGCTCTCCAATGGGTTAGCAAAAACGTGGTGACAGATTCCTTTTAATTGTTAGAAAGGCATTATGGGGCTAGAAGAAAAGGCCCATAAACAATTCATGCACAGTGACCCTGTACTGTGTCCCCACTGCATACGCTTCTAACAGATGTCAGCCAAACGCTTGTTTAGATGTCAGCTGAAGTCTGCGGCATGATTATTCTGGTGTGGAATCCTCAAGGACATTCACCACAAATTTCCCATTTTTCAAAATAACACATGCAGATCTTGCTGTAAATTAGCGGCAGAAGCTATCCGCCACTTCTGGACTTAAGCCTAATGTTTCCTCATTTTCCCACTTAAATGAAATTTGCTGAAATACCTTGTGCAGCATTGTGATCGTACACACTATATCTTCATATCTCTTAGCAGCTACTTACCTGAAAAAGGGAAAAAAACAGTATTAATAACACAGTAACATACTGGCCTGTCACACCTCAGTGTGTTACACTATGGAAACAAAGCTTAGTTATTGTATAGTTGTACAAGTTTACAATTTACTTTATATTTCACTTCTTTCAGATTTGTTTGCTCTCAGTGAAAGGAAGACTGGTCGGAAGGGAGGGTCCCCGGCAACTTCTCCCCGTCTGCTCCTTTTGACTGACAGGTCTCTCCCTATGTGCGTTTAGGGGCGGGGAGAAGCCACCGGGGACCCACCAGTCTGACTACTCTCCCCTGTGACTCAGTCGATGGCGGCTTTTAAAGTATGCTTTTCTCTGAAGAGCTGCAGTGTTTCATAGTGAAACATTCATGGCGGAGTCAGTGTCCAATAAATACTTCCCGTGGTTCGGCCAGCATACATCAGCGGTCAGGTTCCCTTAAAGTTCACAGAGGATATGACATAGGAGAACAGAAGCTGCTGATACTTGGTGGTCCTACTATAGGGCACTTCCCTACATGATGAACATATTTCCTAATAGGGCAAATGGAAGGGGTTGCCTCAAAGAGACAAAGCATTTAGGCTCTGCTCACATGTGCATGGGAGGCTCCATTGGAGACAAACTAGTACTACATGGCAATAAAACATTTTGGAAATGTTATCTCCTTGCGATGTCCACCCTTGTGTTATGCAGGAGCATACTTTTTGAACGTAACTATTACATTTACCACATAATATGCTGAAAAATGGGGGGAAAAATTTTGCAGAGTGAAAGAAAAAAGTTTGGTTATGTGCACCCGACATTGGACATCCAGGTAAGTCAAATGTACACCCACTTTTGTGATTATTTTATGTAATGCTTTAGTGCTAAAATTAAAAAAATAAACACATAAAAATTGAGTATCTTGATTTTACAGGCAGAATCTCTTATAACTAGTAGCAAGAAGTCAGGAAGAGATGACAGAGTATGGATTGCTGGATTACACATCACATAGGGTTGGTTTGCTGTCTGTTGCCTATAAGATACATGGTGTCTTGAAAAAGTATTCATACTCTGTAAATGTTTTTATAAGAATTTGGGAAAGTTATGAAATGTCCTATAGATGTCTGTACTGTTCCTGATCCAAGGATCTCAGCTTTTAGTGGAGATGACTCTGTGCTGCACTTTATGTACTTGCTCAGTAGTGAGGCTGTGCTGTGGAGTCGTAGTGGAGATGAATCTGTGCTGCACTTTATGTACATGCTCAGTAGTGAGGCTGTGCTCTGGAGATTAATCTGTGCTGCACTTTATGTACATGCTCAGTAGTGAGGCAGTGCTGTGGAGTCGTAGTGGAGATGAATCTGTGCTGCACTTTATGTACATGCTCAGTAGTGAGGCTGTGCTCTGGAGATTAATCTGTGCTGCACTTTATGTACATGCTCAGTAGTGAGGCAGTGCTCTGGAGTCGTAGTGGAGATGACTCTGTGCTGCACTTTATCTACATGCTCAGTAGTGAGGCTGTGCTGTGGGGTCGTAGTGGAGATGTATCTGTGCTGCACTTTATGTACATGCTCAGTAGTGAGGCCGTGCTGTGGAGTCGTAGTGGAGATGTATCTGTGCTGCACTTTATGTACATGCTCAGTAGTGAAGCAGTGCTGTGGAGTCGTAGTGGAGATGTATGTGCTGCACTTTATGTACTTGCTCAGTAGTGAGGCAGTGCTGTGGAGTCGTAGTGGAGATGAATCTGTGCTGCACTTTATGTACATGCTCAGTAGTGAGGCTGTGCTGTGGAGTCGTAGTGGAGATGAATCTGTGCTGCACTTTATGTACATGCTCAGTAGTGAGGCAGTGCTCTGGAGATGAATCTGTGCTGCACTTTATGTACATGCTCAGTAGTTAGGCAGTGCTAAGGAGTCGTAGTGGAGATGACTCTGTGCTGCACTTTATCTACATGCTCAGTAGTGAGGCCGTGCTGTGGAGTCGTAGTGGAGATGTATCTGTGCTGCACTTTATGTACATGCTCAGTAGTGAAGCAGTGCTGTGGAGTCGTAGTGGAGATTAATCTGTGCTGCACTTTATGTACATGCTCAGTAGTGACCAGTGCTGTGGAGTCGTAGTGGAGATGAATGTGCTGCACTTTATGTACATGCTCAGCAGTGAGGCAGTACTGTGGGGTCATAGTGAAGATGTATCTGTGCTGCACTTTATGTACATGCTCAGTAGTGACCAGTGTTGTGGGCTCGTAGTTGAGATGACTCTGTGCTGCACTTTATGTACATGCTCATTAGTGAGGCTGTGCTGTGGGTTCATAGTGGAGATGAATCCGTGCTGCACTTTATGCACATGCTCAGTAGTGAGGCTGTGCTGTGGGGTCATAGTGGAGATGAATCTGTGCTGCACTTTATGCATATGCTCAGTAGTGAGGCAGTGCTGTGGAGTCGTAGTGGAGAGGACTCTGTGCTGCACTTTAGGCACATGCTCAGTAGTTAGGCAGTGCTAAGGAGTCGTAGTGGAGATGACTCTGTGCTGCACTTTATCTACATGCTCAGTAGTGAGGCCGTGCTGTGGAGTCGTAGTGGAGATGTATCTGTGCTGCACTTTATGTACATGCTAAGTAGTGAAGCAGTGCTGTGGAGCCGTAGTGGAGATGAATCTGTGCTGCACTTTATGTACATGCTCAGTAGTGACCAGTGCTGTGGAGTCGTAGTGGAGATGAATGTGCTGCACTTTATGTACATGCTCAGCAGTGAGGCAGTACTGTGGGGTCATAGTGGAGATGAATCTGTGCTGCACTTTATGTACATGCTCAGTAGTGAGGCAGTGCTGTGGAGTCGTAGTGGAGATGTATCTGTGCTGCACTTTATGTACATGCTCAGTAGTGACCAGTGTTGCGGAGTCGTAGTTGAGATGACTCTGTGCTGCACTTTATGTACATGCTCAGTAGTGACCAGTGTTGTGGAGTCGTAGTTGAGATGACTCTGTGCTGCACTTTATGTACATGCTCATTAGTGAGGCTGTGCTGTGGGTTCATAGTGGAGATGAATCCGTGCTGCACTTTATGTACATGCTCAGTAGTGAGGCTGTACTGTGGGGTCATAGTGGAGATGAATCTGTGCTGCACTTTATGTACATGCTCAGTAGTGAGGCTGTGCTGTGGAGTCGTAGTGGTGATGAATCTGTGCTGCACTTTATGCATATGCTCAGTAGCGAGGCTGTGCTGTGGAGTCCGAAGTCAGGGAAATTAAGGAGCCGGAGTTGGAGATTTGGCTTACGGATGCCACGGCCTTGGTGCGGTGGTTTATTTCTACCTTGTAAGGAATCTGTTTTTACTTTACCTGCATTTTGGCAATTAATGACATTTGATTGTGAAGGGGTGCAAAGCCTGGGTTTCATGTGTGTGCCAAACTGGCCGAAAAATCCACAAAAGGGTAGGCTATTTTTTTGTTGGTAAGAGCTCATTTATTAGAATATTTTTATCATTCAGAGAATGACCTTTACAATCTTGGCGTATTGCTTGGATTAGGAACACAAAAATGACCCAATCTGCCAAGCTTAGAAAGAGATCTGGGAATGTGAATTGCTTCCTGATGGTGTTTTGAGCACCACAAGAAACATTTAAAATAGACAGAAGGAGGTCACTGCTCGGGAATGCAAAATCTGACTATTACACGAGATATGCAGAGAGTGAAGATCAAGGACGGGCCATGAGCAATGTAAGCATAATACATGCAGAAATGGAAATGTAGTTCAAGAGAAAAGTGCACATACATAATAACATGATCTACTCATTTGGGGAATACTATGTAGTATAATATCAAAGGGTAAGATAGTAGTAGGAGATCGTAAAAAAACATATTATGGTATATTGCAGCACAGTAGTTAGCACTGCAGCCTTGTAGTGCTTGGGTATATGGTTCAAATCCCACCAAGAACATCTGCAGAGTTTGTATGTTCTCCCTGTGTTTGTGTGGGTTTCCTTTGGGTTCTCCGGTTTCCTCCCACACTCCAAAGACATACTGATAGGGAATCTAGATTGTGAACCCCAATGGGGACAGGGATGATGTATGTAAAGTGATCTGGATTAATGGCATTGGCAAAATAAATATTACATGTGCTACATCACAGATCGCCCTTTTTTTCATTCTATAAAGCAACTGCCCAGTTCACACTAAATACTTAAAGGGTTTGTTTGAAAACTGTAAATTATTTTTTTTAGGCATGGATTGATTATATATAGTAAACAGGCTGCTCCAGATGTCTCTGCCAACTCCAGAAGCGGTGTCTGCCCATTTTGGAAGTCACAGCACCATTATAGCTTGTAATTGGCTACAGCAGTTAGGTGACCAGAAGCTTGCATCATCGGAGAGTCCAGAAGTATTCCAGGATGACACGCGTTTAGACACCTAACCTTCGAAGCAGCCAGTGTTAGATCTGTGGGGTGAGTATGCCGCCAGTCCTGTTCACCTAATCATCTGCAAAGACTTTCAGCCATTACAGAGACTATTGTCTAATGCTAAATGACTTAGTTCATTCATTATCATATATAGATATGATGGTTACTGTATTTGTTGTACTTTTCTCCCATCTACTGGCCATTGTTATGTTATTCATGTATTATATCTGTGATTTCCCATAATACCTCTCTCTTTATATCTCCTCCTATCTTGTTTACCTCACATCCTTTCTTGTGGTCAGTGTCATCTTGGCAGCCCGTGCATCAAGACTGAAGAGAGGATTCTCCTTTTACCTCTACCCTCCACCCTCCATGTTCTACCTCATCTTCATCCCTTTATCTTCTCTGACAACTTACCTTATCTCACCAAGGAACTGTGAATAAAAGTGGTTAAAGTTCATCACTGCATCATCCTTCCCGGATCAACCACATGCAGCTGGTCAAGAATAGGAGGGAAGGGTAGCGAGTAACATTATCTTCCATTGCTTGAATAGAGATCCATACTCACATCCCTAACACACATCTCACATACCGACATCGGTGGCAGACTACCACCATTTCTTATTTTTAATCAATCCATGACTAAAATAAAATGTTTTCCGCAGGACACTCCCTTTAACAATAATATAAAAAATTCTTGTAATATGTCTTGCATTTTTCTGCATCCTTTAAAAATACCATATACTACCACACTCTGCATCCGGTGCCTTATGGTCCTTGAATACAATTTCAGATAAAACTGTACATGTTCCCTACAAACAGGGTCACCTCTCACTGAATTTGGCATATCTTACTCCAGTGCACTATTCATCAGGACTGGCATATAAAACTTAAGTCTTGCTGAATCAAGGCCTATATTGTTTATAAAAGTCAATCCCAAATGTTAGTACAATGCAGGTACTATAGTATGGTTCTAATCAGGGCTGTGGAGTCGGTAAGCCACAGTTGCGACTCCGACTCCGACTCCTGGATTTTATCAGGCTCCGACTCCGACTCCGGCTCCTTCATAAATGGCCAATTCATAACAACAAATTTACTGTTGTAAAATATTAAACATCGTGCTTATTCAGTTTCTCACCATCATATAAGTAATCAGACCACTTAGAGCAAAAACTACATTTATTAGAATACAATTAGTATATAGCAAATAACTTTTATAAACTTTTATAAACTGTAAGTAAATATGCAATAAACACTTATGCAGTTAATAAGAAGAAATCTATAAATTTGTCCTCAGAAAAAGTATTGCCTCTGTCAGATCCTCCTTCATGGATGCCCTCAAATCTGATCTAATTATTTTGAGAGCAGAGTCTCTACACTAACTTGTGTTGGTGGCAAAGCAGTAACCACTCGGGCAACATCTCTGACGATGTCAGGATACAGAGGAATCGCTTGTTGCACTGTTATTTTTGATGAACGGTCAAATTTCTCAATTTCTTTTAGTGCACATGAAAAATTCTGCTGAAATGTACTGGCTGTGTTCCTTGATGGGGATGACTCTTCTTCTATGCGGGAACGCTTTGCACGGTCCTTGTGATCTAAATATTTTTCGAAATTAAATTCTTCATCAGTTGATGATGAGGGTGAAGATGTGGCAGGACGGCCAAATTCTTCTTGTTCCTCCTGACTGTTCTGCAACCCTTTCATCCTTACTGCTATTTCAAACAGAGCTTCTTTTCCTTTACTTAGCTGTTGATCATCTAGAAGAATCCGATGCATTGGGTCTACATAAACAGCTGCCAAAAGAATGTTATTTTGTAATAGTAGCTCCTCTCTCCGTTTCATTGATGTAGCAATGCCACTTGCAATTAACCCTCCTCTTTGGGACAGGCGAAACATCAGGTTCTTCCACTCCTTTAAGAAAATACCTGGAGTTAAGTCCTCTGCTTGTAATTTTTTAGTCACTGTAAATGGGTGCGCTAGCAATTTTTCCAGCTCAGTCACCTGATTCCACTGACTTTCATTTAGCGTCAGTTGAGGGTTAGCCATGTCTACAAGAAAGGTTTTCAGTTCAACCAAGTGCTGAATCATTAAGGCTGGTTTCACATTAGCGCTTTTTAAGCGCACGCACGGCCGGGGGTAGCTCCGCCCCCGAGCCGGCTCTCTGCCCGGCGTGCCCGCCCCTTGCTTGTAGCGCCGCCTCCTAGCGCACAGCGGCGCCTGCGATCGGCGCACCCTATCTTTAGCATAGGGTGCGCAGATCGTGCGCAGGCCGTGCGCTAGTTGCGCTTTGACCTGCGCTGCGCACTTTTGACGGTGCGCCGTGCGCGCCAAAATCAAACTTTTCAGATTTTGGCGCGCACGGCGCACCGTCAAAAGTGCGCAGCGCAGGTCAAAGCGCAACTAGCGCACGGCCTGCGCACGATCTGCGCACCCTATGCTAAAGATAGGGTGCGCCGATCGCAGGCGCCGCTGTGCGCTAGGAGGCGGCGCTACAAGCAAGGGGCGGGCACGCCGGGCAGAGAGCCGGCTCGGGGGGGGAGCTACCCCCGGCCGTGCGTGCGCTTAAAAAGCGCTAATGTGAAACCAGCCTAAGTAAGTACTGCCCCATCGTGTGGCTTAATCAATAATTGCCCCTTTTCCAGCACGTCTCTTCAAAATTGAGTCAACTTTAGGGGTTCTGGCAACAGTAGCCAATTTTCTCACCTTGCCAATCAGTGCAGCAGCATGTCCTTCTTGCAGACTGTCTCTTATAGCCAGCTGTAGCGTATGCACAACACAGCGCATGTGATGAATGAAAGAACATATTGACACAGTTTCAACAAGATTATCTAAACCAGGGTTTCCCAACTCCAGTCCTCAAGGCACACCAACAGATCATGTTTTCAGGATTTCCTTAGTATTGCTCAGGTGATAATTGCTTCACCTGTGCAATACAAAGGAAATCCTGAAAACATGATCTGTTGGTGTGCCTTGAGGACTGGAGTTGGGAAACCCTGATCTAAACTATCATGTTGATGTTCATCTGAAGCAACTTCAGTTTGCTCCTCAGTTACAATACTGTGTTCCTCTATTTCAAACATTTCTGTGTCTGTGGACCCAGAATGTTCTTCTAGCTGCTGGTCACCATCATTACTCTCATTCATTAGCTTAATAGTACTTATCATATTTGAAGCATTGTCAGTTACGACAGAAAGAACTTGCTCTTTTTTAAGTTCATAGTCTTGCAGAACCTTTTCCACCAAGACCTGGAGAAACTCACTGGTGTGATGAGCTTTGGTGTCTTTTACTGCCAATGTCTTGGTAACTATTTCATTTTTGTCACAAACAAATCGGACATTGAAGGCAAAATAGTTCACTCTGTGACGTGTGCAGGCATCCATTTTAAGAAACAGAAAGCGTCCCTTGAGAGTTTTTTTTAAGTTCTTCCTTTTGTTTAAAAGCTTCTCCGATTACTAATTTTCTAATACTCTCTCTCTCCAGATAAACACCAAGCTTGCGGGCCATTTCCCCATTCAGACACATAAAAGCTGGTCGTGAAAATAATGAAATAGGCACACTATCCTTTACAACAAGCTCTATGATCTGTTTTTTAAATGTATCTACTGTCATTGTCACAGTAACTTTGTCACTGACAAAATATCTTGCAACTGATGGCTGCAAAGTTCTCTGCTCCTTTTGTTTGGCTGGAAGAGCTGGGCACTGGTTCATTGGTTTGGACGCAGTCTCTCATCCACTGCTTTCAGTACTTCTGGATGAAAGCGCTGTAAATGTCTCTTTAGATTAGAATCTTTGGTAGGAGCATTTTTATCTTTGCCTGAATATGCACTCATCTTGGCTTCACAGCATTTGTTTTCGTCTGGATCATTTGTCATACACTGACAGACATAATGTTTTCTATCTTGAGTGATGGTGAAATGTTCAAATACAGCTGATTTAATGTGATGCTTCTTTGACATTCTCAGGTTTTTAATTCTGCATTCACAATCCAAATGACAATTGTTTTTCCTAAAAACAATTGTACAAAATTATTGCCAGGTCGTACAACTGATATAGTGGTCAGTAATACTGTTATTATTCCTCATGTACTCACAGTTAACTGATGCAAAGTTTGTTGAAAGGATAATACTTCTTACAGTCTTCCTCTTCTGAGTAGCAGGCAGCTGTGAGATGCTTGGAAGACGCACACCTAGTATGATCTAGTCTAGAGGAGGAGCTTTACTACTAAGAATTTGCAACACATTTTCACTTTCAGTTTCATACATTGTAAGTAGGGGGGTTGGGGCAGCATGAGGTTAACCAAGTATAAGATTAGATAAGGGCAGTGGAGAACAGTGACACACAAGAAGTAAGAAATGTCTCTATCTCCAGCAAAACTGCTTATCACTGTTATAAATAATAATAATAAATGTTATTTCTATAGCGCCGACATATTCCGCAGCACTTTACATTTCAGAGGGGACTTGTACAGACGATAGACATTACAGCATAACAATAATCACATAGATTATAACAGATACCAAGAGGAATGAGGGCCCTGCTCGCAAGCTTACAATCTATGAGGAAAAAAGGGAGACACGAAAGGTTGTTCATAGTTTGATAGAACATATATATTTGAGTAACATTTATAAAATTCATATGAAAGTTCAATTATGAAATATTAATACATTTTTTTTTAAAGCTGGAGTCGGAGTCGGTACATTTCTACCGACTCCGACTCCAGCCAAAACTAACTCCGACTCCGACTCCACGACTCCGACTCCACAGCCCTGGTTCTAATCACATTGACATTAGTTGTTTTTTTTTAAAGCGCTATTCTTCCCAGGAAAATGACTGACACCACAGGGGAATCCTGATGAACCCAACTGTAAGTCAATAGGGTCCAAGATCTATCCTATGACAGACTAGCAAGGTCTCACAGCATCATGACAAAGTTGCGGACAAAGAATGTATTCACCTATCAGATTATGCTAATTTACTTCCGGAATTAATGTGAATATAAAGCTGAGTAACATTATAAATATATGGCATGATTTATATTGCTGTAATTTTGAGTTACAGCCTTGCATTATAGCCCAGAGCTACCCTCACAATTCAGCTGGCTGAATGCCTGCACAGAGCTGTATGTGGTTATTTGCTTTCTGGGAAATCTAATCTTTATACTAGATATCCAGTAATCAGCACAAAAAAAACAGCCCCACAAATTTATAGGCGCTAAGGTGATTGGTCTATGGATTTATTGCCTCTAATTTCCAATCAGATTCCTATCTCTCTATATAAAAATGAATGTGTGTGTGTGTGTGTATATATATATATATATATCACGAACCAATCACGAAGCATTTTTCATTTCACCAGAGCTGGTTAAAAGAAGCTGAGCTGTGATTGGTTGCCATAACAGTTTTCCCTCTTGACACCTCAGCAGACACTGACATGGTGGGAGAAATATAGCATCCCTGGGAACATAAGCTCCCAGCCATTGTCTGCCCCCCTGAAAGGAGCAGAGAGCACATGACAGAAATGAATCCCCCCTCCCGTGCCCATATACCCATCACACATCCTCCATTCCCTCTTAAAGGGATCATTGGTATTGAAGTCAGAGCAAATCCATCCAGCGCTTTGGTTTTGACCCCAGGCCTCTCTTAAAGGGATTCCCGGTATGGAAGATAGGACAGTTCCACTCAGCTCTGTAGTTCTGACCCCAGGGCCTCTTAAAGGGATCATTGGTATGGAATTTAGGGCAAATCTACTCTGTGCTTTGATACTGACCCCAGGCCCTTCTTAAAGGGATCCCCGGGATGGAAGTCAGGGCAATTGCCTTCAAATGCTCTGGTACTGACCCCAATCTCTCTTAAAGGGATCTCCTGTATGGAAGTTAGGGCAAATCCCTCAGCGCTCTGATTCTGACCCCAAAGTTCTATTAAAGGGATCATTGGTATGCAAGTCAGGGCAAATCCACTCAGCACTCTGGTTCTGATCCCCGGTATGGAAGTTAGGGCAAATCCACTCAACGCTCTGGTTCTGACCCAAGTCCCCTCTTGAAGGGATCCTCGGTACGGAAGTGAGGGCAAATCCACTCTGCGCTTTGGTAATGACCCCAGGCCTCTCTTAAAGGGATCTCCAGTATGGAAGTTAGGGTAAATCCCTCAGCGCTCTGATTCTCACCCCAGGCTTTTATTAAAGGGATCATTGGTATGGAAGTCAGGGCAAATCCACTCAGCGCTCTGGTTCTGATGCCAGGCCTCTCTTAAAGGAATCCCCAGTATGGAAGTTAGGACCGTTCCACTCAGCGCTCTGGTTCTGACTCCAGGCTGATGGGATGATGTGGGATATTAGTGGTAGTTGTCCGGTGGCTCTGGCTGATGGGATGATGTGGGATATTAGGAGTAGTAGTCCAGTGGCTCTGGCTGACGGAATGATGTAGGATATTATGGGTAGTAGTCCGGTGGCTCTGGCTGATGGGATGATGTGGGATATTAGGGGTAGTAGTCCAGTGGCTCTGGCTGACGGGATGACGTAGGATATTATGGGTAGTAGTCCGGTGGCTCTGGCTGATGGGATGATGTGGGATATTAGGAGTAGTAGTCCAGTGGCTCTGGCTGATGGAATGATGTAGGATATTATGGGTAGTAGTCCGGTGGCTCTGGCTGATGGGATGATGTGGGATATTAGGGCTAGTAGTCCAGTGGCTCTAGCTGACGGGATGATGTGGGATATTATGGGTAGTAGTCCGGTAGCTCTGGCTGACCGGATGATGTGGGATATTATAGTAATGTGGCTATGCGGAATGGGTGGGGCTCTACACTCAGATATATATATATATATATCATTATAATTTGTTATAACTTACCGTAGTTAGTTACTATGCCTGGGCAGCGCCGGGCTCTTCAGCTAGTTATTTATAAAATTCATATATTGGTAAATATGAATTTATGTGACTATGGATTAGAAACAATGAAGGCTACCTGCCAGGCAATGTTGCCCAAACCATGGGACCATAAAATAGAGACAGACTCCATCAATACAAGTATCCATATAGTCTGCAGTATGTCAGAAAACACATACTGAACAGGAGCCAGGAATGAGGTCACTAATAGGACTAGTCATGGAGGGTGGGTCCTGCCAACTTCTCCACACCCGACAAGAACTGCTGGACAGACAAATCTTGTTTTGTACAAACTTAGGAAAACGCATTCAAGCAGAGCCGTTGTGGATTTGCTGTACTGTCCAACATTTGGACGGCAAGAATGGTCTAGTACATAAGTGAAGAGAGTGTTAAAAAAGACCTGATTTTTTTTTGTTGTTGTAATAAATCCAATATTGACACAGGATTTGAATCAGGATGCAAAAATTCCTACACAATTGTACATCTATAATGACTGTGAGGGGTTGATTCACTCGGCTGCTTCCAGAAGACACAGGAACGCTTCTTGTGGTAAATCACCTGCTGGTTTAATATGGAACAGTATAAACCATAGCAAGGTTCAGCAAAGTAAACAAGGCCTTTCTGGCATAATGGCAAAACAAAAAGGATAACGTATAGCAAAGTTCATAAATCTGAGGGGTTCGCCCGCTCTGACCACCATTTGTCTTCAGCTCCACCTGGAGCCACGCGTCTGGAGTCTTGTCTCTCCAAACCACAACACAGAGAAAAAAAAATAGTGACTGTACATTTAACATCCCAGCCACACCCGTGAGGTGGAGATATGGTGAGTAGTCGCCCATCTCTTACCTACTCGCCTACAAACCCGTCCCATAACATGGCTGATTAACTCCTTCAGCACATAACATGCTGGAGAGAAACTTATGGGTTTCTAGATCTATCCCCCCATATATACCGTGCCAGTGACCGTTTCACACCACTTAAATGTTGGCAATCTCTGGCATATACCAATTGTTTTTGTTTGTTTTTTTTTTTGGGGGGGGGGGTTGTGTAAAAGAAGCCGACTGTTGGACAATTTACCTTCATTTTATCAAATGTGTTGGAAACACAAATTTGTTTCATTTCCTAATATTTAAGTATTACAGTTTTCAGAACTTACTGAAGCCCGTTCCAGCTTTCCTGAAACAATGCACAGCTCCCCTGTTCCCAAAGGGGCCATACATGAGGGAGCATGCAACCAGACCTGTCCGGCAGTCTTCTCCACCTAAATACCAGGTTTCCCATACAGGAGTTGATTGGCAGGAGATTGGTGCTGAACCTTTACCGTTACAGTATATATTGATAAGTGCCACAAGATCATGTCGCCAACACATCTGTTAAAGGTAATGTTTCACTCCAGAAACACTATTTAAACTAACCACATTGTCAAAGTGTCAAAGTGGAGTTAGTCGCTAGAAAAGGTTACACCGCACACTCTCATTTGCAGATTTCAAAAACTGTTATGCACAAAAGGCATTGTTTATTACACCAAATGTATAACTTTTATATGGGCTAATTCCTCTATTGACCATGTGCTAACTTTAAATAGTGTTTCTGGGGTTACATACTCCATTTAACTAAAGTCATGTATTAACTATAGTCAGACATTTTGGAAGCTATAGAAAACTCTCTTTGCTTGTCAGGTCACACATTGAGTACATGCAAGCAATCACTCCATGCTATCTCCTTCCTTGTTACCATACCTGTTCTTAGTGCACCTATTCATATTCACCACAGATTGTCGTACCCATTAGTTTTAGTATACATACATGCATACTACTTTTCAACAGGTTCAGTTTTGCCAGGATTGTCCAGCGAAACTGGGCCATGAAAGAATGAGGCTGAAGAAAACCACACTCATAAGTGGGCATTGTTGGGGGTGCTCCTTATTTGTCCCACATTTTGGATTGTGAATATTCAAAAGTATATATGCATTCATGACAGTCAAAATGCTTCCTATAAGGCCCCTTTCACACATCAGTGTCTCTGGTACATGTGGTGACAGTTTTCACACATACCGGAGACACGTACTCACGTAGACCCATTCAAACGAATGGGTCTTTACACGTCAGTGTGTCTCCACGGACCGTGTCCGTGAGCAAAACTCGCTGACATGTCCGTTTTTTGCCGTCATCACAGACGGCAAAACATCCCGCAAAAGTGCACACGGAGAACACACACTGATGTCCTCCGTGTGCATGGATGGTCACCGGGGAAGAAGCACTACAGTAAGTGCTGTTCCCCAGCGGCTGGTGCTGAAGCCGGCTGTCATCATTCTCCCTTGCTCTGCCAGCGAGCAGAGGAGAATGATGAGCTTTATATTAAAGTCCGAACAACAGCAGGTG
Organism: Dendrobates tinctorius; assembly: GCF_039654945.1. Taxonomy (NCBI): domain Eukaryota; kingdom Metazoa; phylum Chordata; class Amphibia; order Anura; family Dendrobatidae; genus Dendrobates; species Dendrobates tinctorius. Next base: position 19,502,905 of record NW_027361698.1, read on the forward strand.
GTGGCTTTTGGGACTATTACCCCCCATCATCCGACACCTGCTGTCGCTAATAACAGTGACAGTAGGTGCGGAGGATAGGGGTAACAGTCCCAAAAGCCACCCCCTGCTGTCGTTTGGACTTTAACATAACGCTCATCATTCTCCTCTGCTCGCCAGCAGAGCAAGGAAGAAAGATGACAGCCAGTTTCAGCACCAGACGCCGAGGAACAGCGCTTACTGTAGTGCTTCTTCCCCGGCGGCTGTCCGCATAGTACTGATGTGGCACTCGGTTGCAACACGTGTGCCACATGTAGTACACACATGGACATCTCCGCTATCGGTTTTTCCGTACTTTCCCAGATTGATATTTATTCTGGTATATCCACATATATCTACAGATTGTAAATTATTTTGGATTTGGACCCATACTAAGACATATTTCTGTGGATTTTATATGCCTATTTATTGGATGTGAATGTTGTGGACATTTTGATTTTAAATGAATTAACTTTATACTTAATAAAATCTAGTACACAGAGGTGCTTATTGTTATTGCATGCTCTTTTCTTTTGTTGTTGTACCTTATATTAATTACTGATATAGCACCTTCCCAGATTGTGGCTCTGCATCCACATGTCTATTTGTATCTGATTTTATTGGACTGACAATGGAGAAGGTGGAGACATTTTTTTCCCTCTCCATGTTCAAGAAAAATTGATGCTACTCTGATCACATGCTGATTGAAGTCTGATCAGAAATAATCGGACCATTTTTATCAGATGTGGCGAAAGCGGTGGTGTGACCCCACCCTATGGTGGACAGAGAATATTGTAATGCAATAAACCTGCAGGTTAACACTATAGCTGCAGGCCAATAGTGTTTGCGGATATGGCAGGTTCCCTTTAACCCCTTAACGTCCATCAATGCGCGTTAAAACAGCGGCCTTATTCACTCATCAGCGATCGGGAATAAAAATATAGTGCCGCCTGGATAAAATTCTTGAGGGGTGTAGTGTCCAAAATAGGGTCACTTGTGATGAGATTCCACTGTTTAGGCACATGAGGGGCTGTCCAAACATGACATGACGCCCATAGACCATTCCATCAAAGTCTGTATTCCAAACTATCACTCCTTCCTTTCTAAGCCCTGCCATTTGCCCAAACAGTAGTTTTCCCTCACATATTGAGTATCAGCATAATCAGGAGAAATTTCACAACACATTTTGGGTTCCATTTTCTCCTGTTACCCTTGTGAAAATAAAAAATTTGGGGCTAAAAGTAAATTTTTTGTGGGAAAAATTAGATTTTTTATTTTCACTGCTTTACGTTATAAATTTTTGTGAAGCCCCTGGGAGTTCAAGGTGCTCACCACACATATTGATACATCGTTTAAGGGGTCTAATTTCCAAAATGTGGTTACTTGTGGGGGTTTCCACTGTTTAGGCACATCAGGGCCTCTTCAAATGATTCCAGCCATTTTTGCATTCAAAATGTCAAAGAGTGCTCCTTCCAATCCCTGCCATGTGCCCAAACAGTAGTTTTCCCCCCATATATATGGTATGGGCGTACTCAGGAGAAATTGCTCAACAAATTTGGGGGTCCACTTACTCTTGTTACCCTTGTGAAAATAAAATTGGGACTAAAGTAAACATTTTTTCAAAAAAAAGTAAAATGTTCATTTTTTTCCTTCCACATTGCTTTAGTTGCTATGAAGCACCTGCAGGGTTAATAAACTTCACATGCATGGGTCCAGTTAATTAACATATTGTTTCCATTTTTCTACTTCTCTGGTAGATTAGAATAACAGAAATAAAGTTGCAAGTGTGAACATAGCCTAACTACTTATGTCCATCAATCCCATCACCCAACAGGCCACATACAGTACTCTGCATAGCAATTTGTGGGTATTAAATCTTCAGGCTTTTTGTGAAGTAATAGTAGTACATGTCATATTAAATCAATGGCCTGAATGTATGTCAGGATGACTTTTCATTACAGACAGTTCTCAAATACAATTTAAACATTTACATATTTCATGTCTCTTATTTAAAAATAAAAGCTTTAGGCAAATCTGGAAAATAAAGTGTTAGCACAATGTGTTCAGCAAAAGCTCAGAAGAAAGCATCACTCTGACATTTGGAGAATTGCCATTTAGTGCTAAAATGACAAATACAAATTCAATTTCTTTCTCGTTCCTTTGAAGTTACCTTTATTTCTAAATATATATATTTATAAAACACATTCAATTTATGGGAACTAAAAAGTGCTATAAATGTAGCATAGTGATACAAAGGTAACCATTACATGCTTTCTTCTCTTGGCTATATCTTCTGCCTTAATACATATTTATAAAAAAAAAAAAAAAAACAGCCGACAGCACACAGATGCATGAGATGCACGTTCCAAAGGTTCCGGGGCCCGTCGAGTCCAGCAATGTATACAAATATAAGAAAGAGGAACTGCATCCGTCTCCAGGTGAAAAATTCTGTAACTTTATTCTGCCATCATCAGATACAACGTTTCGACCCCTATGAGGCCTTTATCAAGTACTTGATAAAACCTCACTACTACCAGACACTACTTCACAATAGCGCTTAACACCTCACTACTACATCACAATAGCTCTTAACACCTCACTACTACCAGACACTACTCCACAATAGCTCTTAACACCTCACTACTTCACAATAGCTCTTAACACCTCACTACTACCAGACACTACCTCAAAATAGCTCTTAACACCTCACTACTACCAGACACTACTTCACAATAGCTCTTAACACCTCACTACTACCAGACACTACCTCAAAATAGCTCTTAACACCTCACTACTATCTGACACTACCTCACAATAGCTCTTAACACCTCACTACTACCAGACACTACCTCACAATAGCTTTTAACACCTCACTACTACCAGACACTACCTCACAATAAGCTCTTAACACCTCACTACCTCACAATAGCTCTTAACAACTCACTACTACCAGACACTACCTCACAATAGCTCTTAACACCTCACTACTACCACACACTACTTCACAATAGCTCTTAACACCTCACTACTACCACACACTACCTCACAATAGCTCTTAACACCTCGCTACTTCACAATAGCTCTTAACACCTCACTACTACCAGACACTACCTCACAATAGCTCTTAACACCTCACTACTACCAGACACTACATCACAATAGCTCTTAACACCTCACTACCTCACAATAGCTCTTAACACCTCACTACTACCAGACACTACCTCACAATAGCTCTTAACACCTCACTACTACCAGACACTACCTCAAAATAGCTCTTAACACCTCACTACTACTAGACACTACTTCACAATAGCTTTTAACACCTCACTACTACCAGACACTACCTCACAATAGCTCTTAACACCTCACTACTACATCACAATAGCTCTCAACACCTCACTACTACCAGACACTACCTCACAATAGCTCTTAACACCTCACTACTACATCACAATAGCTCTCAACACCTCACTACTACCAGACACTACCTCACAATAGCTCTTAACACCTCACTACTACCAGACACTACTCCACAATAGCTCTTAACACCTCACTACTACCAGACACTACTTCACAATAGCTCTTAACACCTCACTACTACCACACACTACTTCACAATAGCTCTTAACACCTCACTACTACCACACACTACCTCACAATAGCTCTTAACACCTCGCTACTTCACAATAGCTCTTAACACCTCACTACTACCAGACACAACCTCACAATAGCTCTTAACACCTCACTACTACCAGACACTACATCACAATAGCTCTTAACACCTCACTACCTCACAATAGCTCTTAACACCTCACTACTACCAGACACTACCTCACAATAGCTCTTAACACCTCACTACTACCAGACACTACCTCAAAATAGCTCTTAACACCTCACTCTACCAGACACTACATCACAATAGCTCTTAACACCTCACTACCTCACAATAGCTCTTAACACCTCACTACTACCAGACACTACCTCACAATAGCTCTTAACACCTCACTACTACCAGACACTACCTCAAAATAGCTCTTAACACCTCACTACTACCAGACACTACTTCACAATAGCTTTTAACACCTCACTACTACCAGACACTACCTCACAATAGCTCTTAACACCTCACTACTACCAGACACTACCTCAAAATAGCTCTTAACACCTCACTCTACCAGACACTACATCACAATAGCTCTTAACACCTCACTACCTCACAATAGCTCTTAACACCTCACTACTACCAGACACTACCTCACAATAGCCTTAACACCTCACTACTACCAGACACTACCTCAAAATAGCTCTTAACACCTCACTACTACTAGACACTACTTCACAATAGCTTTTAACACCTCACTACTACCAGACACTACCTCACAATAGCTCTTAACACCTCACTACTACATCACAATAGCTCTCAACACCTCACTACTACCAGGCACTACCTCACAATAGCTCTTAACACCTCACTACTACATCACAATAGCTCTCAACACCTCACTACTACCAGACACTACCTCAAAATAGCTCTTAACACCTCACTACTACCAGACACTACCTCACAATAGTTTTTAACACCTCACTACTACCAGACACTACCTCAATAAGTCACTGTCACTATGGACACCTAACTAACCACATCCCAAGCTCTTGGCTGTGAGGTCACTTCCTGCTGGCCATGACTTTTCTGCAGAAAAAAAAGCAGCAAGTAATGATACCTGAAAATGAAAGATTTTCACACTGGCGCTGATCAGATTACACCTTTGTTTAGAGCAGCTGGCAAACTAGCAGGTAATGTGCTTCCCTGCCACACAGACATAGCAATGAATGTATATAAATAGTTGCCGCGCTAGTAACAATAGCTAGCGTGGAACGCTGTGGGACACACGCACAGTCTGTCAAAGAACCAGATAACAGGGTACTTACTGATAAGTAGTCTCTGCACTCTCTGTAATCTGTCTGTGAATGTCGGATGGTAATGACAATAGAAAGCTGTGCTCAATGCAGGGAGTGTCCTCCCATTTGCATGTGAAAACCCCCTGTGTGGTGGGCTACAATATGCGGCGGTCAGCCTCGGCTGATGGCGCTGCCGTGTAGTAGCGTGGTGAAGCGGTGACGTCATCGGTCCGCAAATGACGGACATGTGCAGGGGCCAATCCCGACACGTTTCGGGGGAATCGTCCCCCTTTCTCAAGGTCTGGTCTCTGCACTACCACTGTCTCCTTTTAACCCCCCGTGTCAATGTCTTTTGTTCATAACAATAAGCAGTTGCATTTTGTTATGAACAAAAGACAGACCAGACCTTGAGAAAGGGGGACGATTCCCCCGAAACGCTTAACCATGCCCCCCGCTCACCACGCTACTACACGGCGGCACCATAGGCCGAGGCTGACCGCCGCATATTGTAGCCCACCACACAGGGGGTTTTCACATGCAAATGGGAGGACACTCCCTGCATTGAGCACAGCTTTCTATTGTCATTATCATCCGACATTCACGGACAGATTACAGAGAGTGCACAGACTACTTATCAGTAAGTACCCTGTTATCTGGTTCTTTAACAGACTGTGCATGTGTCCCACAGCGTTCCACGCTATCTATTGTTACTAGCGCAGCAACTAACTATATACATTCAAGTAATGATACCTGCGTTTTTGCAGCATTTTTTTCAACACCCATTCAAGCCAATGGGTGAAAAAACGCAGCAAAAACGCTGAAAGAAGTGACATGCTCTATGTCCAAAAACGCAGCAAAGCACAAAATCCTGATGACACAAAAAGACAATGTGTGTGCATGAGATTTCTGAAATCCAAGTAGCGCAATACTGGCATTTCTACATGCAACTGAGGAACGGAGTTCTATAGAGGCTGGAAATCTTTAGTCACTTTTTATTTATTTATTTTTTTTAAACTCCTTTCCAGACCAGGACACATTTTTCAATACTGACCAGTGTCACTCACTTTAAACAATAAAGGTAATCACTCTGGAACGCTTCAATGTATCTTAGTGATTCTGAGAATGTTTCTTCGGAACATATTGTACTTCATGATAGTGGTAAAATCTGTTGGATACAACTTGCGTTTATTTGTAAAAATATCAGAAATTTGGAGAAAATTTTTTAAAATGTTGCAATTTTCAAACTTCTAGTTTATTAATGCCCTTAAATAAGAGAGTTATGTTACACACAATAGTTACTAAATAACATTTCCCACATGTCTACTTCACATCAGCACAATTTTTGAAATATAATTTTTTTTTGTTAGGAAGTTATATGGGTTAAAAGTTAACCATCAATTTCTCATTTTTCAAACAAAATTTACAAAACCATTATTTTTAAGGACCACATTACATTTAAAGTGACTTTGAGGGGTCTATATGACAGAAAATACCCATAAGTGACAACATTCAAAAAACTGCACCCCTCAAGGTGCTCAAAAACACAGTCAAGAAGTTTAATAACTCCTCAGGTGCTTCACGGGAACTGAGGCAATGTAGAAGGAAAAAAATGAACATTTAACTTTTTTTTTTTTTTTTTTCACAAAAATTTTATATAGACTCATTTTTTTTAATTTTCACAAGTTTAAAGGGAGAAAAATGGAACCCAAAAAAATGGAAACCACCTATGCCAAAACATGGTATCCATCCACAGACAGCTGTTTCGGGGTATTGCCCCTCATCAGTGTGCAGTAGGAAACTGGCCAGTAGGAGCAATGCATAGGTGGTTTCCTTCATTGGAGACTGCCCTTCCCGTGGTTGTTCCTTCCCGGGGAAAGACCTGGCTAGTCATTGCTTGCGTTGAGAAACATGTGATGGTGTCTCCGCGGCTTGTGTTTTGCATATTTTTACATATTTCCCATAAGGGCCCATCCCTGCTCTAGAATCACTGCGTTGAGAAACATGTGATGGTGTCTCCGCAGTCTTGGCTGTTGATCTCCATGAGTTCATTCATCCTCATTTTTCACTCACTATAATGAGGCAGCAGAGTTACTCTGGGCTCCATCTGGCCTCTGGTATTTTCTGTAGTGCACAAAGTGAACAAAATGTGGTGGACAGCGTTTTTATGCCAGATCACAGGTCAGACAGTGTCCACGGTACCTCCATATATGCCTTATTATAAGGAATCTTCTGCCGGGGGATCTGTCTGAATCACTTATTTCAGAGAATTACATGGAAACCCTATTGTAAACGCTCAACGCAGAGTGCAGGATAAATGTGAACAGAGCCTTACCGCGATCTTTGGGAGGCAGAATGAACAAATCAATAGCAGGTGATGAATTGTTTTTTTGTTTTTTTTTTTACATCGTTCTTTGCGTGGTATAAGTGATGAGTCAACTTTATTCTTCGGGTTGGTGCGATTACGATACCAGATTTATATCGGGTTTTTATGTTTGGCTGCAGTCACACACAGGGGCGTATCTAGGGGGGACAGCCGAGGGCAGTTGCCCCGGGCGCAGCCGGCAGGGGGCGCAGTTGGGCCGCCTAATGCAGCAGTCTGCAGTGTCCTCCCTGGCGGCTGCGTTCTGCCGCCCCCCCAACCTGAGAGTCGGCGGTTCTCTGTGTCAGCTGTCAAGCTGACAGCTGGCGCAGAGAAGGTGCGCATGCCGGCTCCCAGAGAACAATTGTACTGACGTCTATATAGACGCCAGTACAACTGAAGCTCTGACCGCTGGGCCAGATCGACGTCAGCAGCGTGATCAGGTCATGTGATCACGCTGCTGACGTCACTCCCTGGCGCCCAGAGCGAATGCTGGTGGTAAGTGCTCCACTGTGGAGCTGAAGACACCGAAGATAGGGGGGGTTAATGTGGGGAAGGGGGTTAATGAGTGGGGATGGGGTTAATGTTTGGAGGGGGTTAATGTGTGGGGGGGTTGTGTGTGGGGGGTTAATGAGTGGGGATGGGGGTTAATGTGTGGGGGGTTAATGAGTGGGGATGGGGCTTAATGAGTGGGGGGTTAATGAGTGGGGATGGGGGATACTTAATGTGTGAGGGGATTTGGAGTGGGGATGGGGTTAATGTGTGGGGGGATTTGGGAGTAGGGATGGGGAGTTATTGAGTGGGGATGGGGGGTTATTTAATGTGTGGGGGGATTTGGAGTGGGGATTGGGGAGTTATTTTATGTGTGTGGGGGATTTGGAGTGGGATTGGGGGGTTATTTAATGTGTGGGGGGATTTGGAGTGGGGATGGGGGGTTATTTAATGTGTGTGAGGGATGGGGGATTTAATGTGTGTGGGGAGATTTGAGGACACAAAATGAAGAGTATGTATGAGGAAACAGTATGGGGGATGGGTGCAGACAGTATGGGGAGCGAACGGGTTAATGTATGTGGACACAGTATGGGGAGTGAGGGTGATGGGATGTGTGCAGACACAGTATGGAGAGTTGGGGGTATGTGTGAGCAGACAGTATAGAGAGTGAGGGGGTAAATATATGAGGAGACAGTATGGTGAACAGAGGGGATGTTAGAGGAGACAGTATGAGGAGGGAGAGGAATAGTGTGAGGCGACAGTATATTGCAGACATTTTTATTTAGGAGCATTATAATGACACTTCTATCTTTAAGGGGATCGTGTGGAGATTTGCTGCAGAAGACCGAAGAAGATGGACATCTACAGAGACAGCTGTGAATGAGAAAACTCATCATGGGGTCTGGACAAGAAGAAGAAAAGGAGACCGACTGCAGAGACGACGTCATCTATAAGGTACCTGGATGTAAATATTATTTGTGATACTGACTAATTCTCATGTTTTTATTTGTTAGGAACATTAAAGGGGTTGTCCAGGTTTGTCCTGAGTCTGCAGTCATTCTATGTGACTGCACACTTCTGAATTCTCACAGTGCTCACTGAACGCTGTCAGTATTCTCTCGTGCCGGTAATTTACATACATGCGGTCACATGCTGACTAGACGTGTGTGGCCTCACTCAATGAAAATGAACAGAGCGAGGCCGGGCACGTCTAGTTGGAATGTGGCCAGAAGTATACAAATCACACACTTGTGCTGACATGACTGTATATAGGCAAGGGATAATCCTAAAAGTGTGCAGTGCATTAGTTGTGAGAATTCAGAAGCCTGCAATGTCAGGATTCAGCTCTGCAGGTTCCAGTGGTCATCACATGGACACTTCACTCATATGCAATTTTCATAGTTATGGTCCTGTGACAACGAGCTTCTCTTCCTGCTTTCAGTTTTTTACTGAACATTGAGAGGATTAGGGAGAGCAGCTCGTGGGTACATGACTAACTGTGCAAGTCGCATATGTACTTGGGGGGGGCGCGCCGAACCAAATTCTTGCCCCGGGTGCCAGAAAGCCTAGATACGCCTCTGGTCACACATTAAAAGACGATTTTTAGTGCAAAGTCTTGTTTTTGCATCGCCATATTTAGATAGCCAAATTATTGAAAAATTATAACTGACAGTCACGTGAAAGCTTGTTTTTTTTCAGAACGAGTTGACGTTTTTATTGGTACCATTTTCGGGCACATTACTTTTTTTATGGCTTTCTATTCTGTTTTTAGGAGGCAGAATGAAGACCAGCAATTCAGGAATATTTTTTTTTTTTGTTTGTTTGTTTTTTAATGCTGTACCATGTGTGGTAAAATTGATAAGGCAGCTTTATTCTTTGTGTCAGTATGAGTACAGCGATTCCCCATTGATACAGTTTTTTTATTTTATTTTTTTTTTTTTTACACAATAAAAACTATTTTCTAGAAAAAAAATAATTATTTTTGCATTTTTTTTATTCTGAGAGTTATACCTTTTTGTATTTTTCCACTGATTGAGCAGTATAACGTTTTTTGTTTTTTTGCGGGGCAAGATGACGTTTTCAGAGATACCATATTTATTTACATCTGTCTTTTTTATTGCGTTTTAGTCCACTTTTTGTTTGGCGGTATGATGAGAAAGCATATTTTTTGCCTCATTTTTTATTTTTTTTAAGGTGTTCACGGAAGGGGTTAACTAGTAGGATAGTTTTATAGGTTGGGTCGCTCCAGACGCGGCAATAACAAATGTGTACTTTTTTGTTTATTTTTGTTTTTAGATTGTAAATGTATTTATTGGAATAATATTTTTTCTTTTTTTTGTGATTTTTTTTTAATATTTTCAAAATTTAAGAACTTTTTTTTTACTTTTTACATTGTCCCAGGATGGGACATCAACTTTCCGTATCCTAATCGCTGATCTAATACTCTGCAATGCTTTAGGGCATTCAAAAAGTGCATATCAGGCAGGAAGGAGGCATGTCAACTCCTCTGAGCAGGAGCTTACAGGCCACAATCCCTGAGTGACCCTGCACCCATCTTTTGGCCCAGTATCATCATGGTGACCATCAGCACAATGAGATCGCAATTGCGTTGTGCCGATGGGAGCAGGGAAGGCGCTCTCCCTCTGCGATGCCCATCGATGTCGCTGTCACTATTGACGCTAGCACCGATCGCGGGCATTGCTGCAGGGTGTCAGCTCTCATATAGAACTGACACTTGCATTTAAATCGAGGCTGCTCTCATTGTGAGCGCGCACAAACGTCAAGCAGTATATATACGGTGGTGTGCGGGAACGCAGCTCCTGCAGTGCCGTATATAGACGGTGCATATCATGGTGGGGTTAAAGTAAATGGTGAATAGGACATAACAGGCTAGAGAAGATATAAGAGAATATATAACAGAATTGCATATGAAATGAAGGTTATCCTTTTGAAAATCCCTTAATGGGGATGTCCAAGCAAAGTGGAAAATTCCCCAGGAGCTTGGAGCTGTAAAAAATAAAATAACTAATACTCACTTATCGGACCCGCTTGGATCCAATGCAGGCTCCTCCATGGTTGATGACATAGCGAGAGGAGATGCCACCATTCTGTCAGCAGCCAGACCACTATGGTCTGTGACTGACTGCAGCGTTCAGGTAACTTGAGTAGTGTCATCAGAAAAACATCTTCATAGGAGACCAAAACTTATATTATATACTGTTACACCGCTCTGTCATACTCACCCGACCTCCGCTCCCACGCCGCAGCCGGCCTCCGCTCCCACTCCGCAGCCTCTTTCCACCCGACGGCCACGGCGGTCACTTCTGACGGGCTTGCGGCCGACGCCATCGCTGCATGCAATGCGCATGCGCCATAGGCTGCGGCCGCGCCTCCCTTCTGCTTCTTGTGCTCTGGCTGTGACCTGACCCAGAAGCACCTTCGGGCCAATGGCAGACCAGACGGGGCCATATCAGGCCGCTTGACCCTGAGGGAGGCGCCTGATCGTTGTGTTACCTTGCACACTGGGCCCTGCTTCCTTCTGTGCTCCCTGCAGCCTCTCGGTTCCGTCCGCGGTGTTTCCTGCAGCAGCCTCGCAGCCCTGTCTCCTGTGTTCCAGTTCCATTATACTCCGGTCTTGCTTCAGCATTCCTGTTCCTTCCTACTCCAGTCCTGTTCCTGCGTTCCTGTTCCATCCTACTCCAGTCCTGTTCCTGTTCCATCCTACTTCAGTCCTGTTCCTGCGTTCCTGTTCCATCCTACTCCAGTCCTGTTCCTGTGTTCCAGTTCCATCCTACTCCAGTCCTGCACCAGCGTTCTTGTTCCAACCTACTCCAGACCTGTTCCTGTGTTCCAGTTCCATCCTACTCCAGTCCTGCACCAGCATTCCTGTTCCATCCTACTCCAGTCCTGCCTCCAGGTGTTCCTGCTCCATCCAGTTATCCATACTCCTACAGTCCTACTTCAGTCCTGTCTTCTGTGTTTCGCTCCAGCCATCTCTCCATATTCCAGCCTTACAGTCTACGCTTCAGTCCCGCACTCCTACTCCAGTCCATTCTGAGCCGCCCCTCTCGGTACCGACTACCGTGGTACTTGAACCCCTGGGCCTGCTCCTAACGGTCCCTGTATAGGGGTCGGTTCCACCTGGCATCTCACCCGGGGCCTCTCGGTGCCACGGTCCAGAGGGTCCACTCCTGGAGAGTCCGGCTCCTGACCACCCACGCTAACATATACTACAATGCTTTTGTAATGACACACATAAAAAAAAAAATCAAAAGATCACAATTTCAAGTTCCTTAAAGAGGGACAAGACAAATAATTAAGAAAAGTGAAAAAAAAAATAAACAAAATTAAAAAAAAATATAGAAAAATGAGATTCACCACCTTTCCCAGTTTAAAAATAAAAAAATATAAAATAATAAATATATCTGGAATTCCCACATCTGTAAAAGTCTGATCTATCAAAATATAAAAGTAATTAATCCATACGATAAATGCTATCAAAAGAAAAAAATCAAAAACACTAGGATTGGAGTTTTTCAATCACCACATCTCTCACAACAAATGAAAAAGTGGTCAAAATATCATATTTACCTCCAATTATGGTATAAATAAAAATAGCAACCAAACAAAATAAGCCCTAACACAGCTCCACTGCTGGAAAAATAAAAAAAAACTACAGGTTGGGTATTTTTTTTTTTTTTTTTTACAAAATTCAAAAAAAAAAAATTTTAACCACTAAAATGCTGAAAAAAAATATGTAAGTTTGGTACCACCATAATTATACGAATCATGATGCCATATATTTTTTACCATACAATAAATGCCATAAAAGACCCCAAAAAACAATTACCGCATATACTCGTGTATAAGCCGACCCGTGTATAAGCCGACCCCCCAAATTTTGCCACAAAAAACTGGGAAAACGTATTGACTCGCGTATAAACCCAAGGTTAAATGGTGGTCCAAGAAGATGCTCCATAGATAAAACCCCCCAATATGCTGCTGCACAAGGGTTAATGCTGGCCCAAGAAGATGCTCCATAAATACCCCCCATATGCTGCTGCACAAGGGTTTATGCTGCCCCATAAAATGCTACATAAATACCCCTCATAATATGCTGCTGCACAAGGATTAATGCTGCCCCATAAATACCCCCCATATGCTGCTCCACAAGGGTTAATGCTGCCCCATAAGATGCTCCATAAATACCCCCCATAATATGCTGCTGCGCAAGGGTTAATGCTGCCCCATAAGATGCTCCATAAATACCCCTTATTTGCTGCTGCTGCAATAAAAAAACAAAAAACGACATACTCACCTTTCCGTCGCTGGGGGCCAGGTGCTGGTGTCCTGAGCCCCTGGCAGTGGCGATATTCACCTGTCCCCGTTCCAAGCCGTGCACCGCTGTGTCTCCCGGATCTCTGCACTGACAGCAGAGGGCGCGCATTGACTACGTCATTGCGCCCTCTGCCGTCACAGCAGGAGGACCCGGAGACACAGCGGTGCACGGCTTGGAACGGGGACAGGTGAATATCTTCTCTGCAGTGCCAGCCCCGGCTTCTCCCGTCTGCTTCCTGCATTCAGCTGGTCACGTGGTAATGCTCATTAAACTCATAAATATGCGCATGTTCACGAGTTTAATGAGCGGTACCACGTGACCTCTGAATGCAGGAAGCAGACGGCAGAGGGAGAAACAGGGGCTGCAGAGAAGTGCCAGAAGAGGTGATTATGGTCTCTGACCCCCCCGCTCCCCCTCCCCTGCCCACCCCCGATATATGACTCGCGTATAAGCCAAGAGGCGGACTTTCAGCTCCAAAAATGGGTTGAAAATCTCGGCTTATATACGGTAATTGCATTTTTTGGCTTTTCATTACCGTTGGAATGTGTTTCCCTGTTTTCTTGTACATAATAAGGTAAAATGGTGTCATTCAAAACTACAACATGTCACACAAAACAAAAGAACAAAAATAAACTAGATGTGTATTTCCTGAAGGAAGTACAGATAGTGGTTTGAAATCGTACCCGGCTGCCCCTTTAAGAGAGACTTGGCTGCTGCCCCTGCAAGACTTTCAACTCAGGATCTGTTTTAAATGTGGGTGCCTCTCAGGGGCCACTTTGGCCTCAGGGTCTGATTTGGTGGGTGGGGCCTCTCAGGATCCGATTCGGTGGCCTGGGCTCCTCAGGATTTGAATTAGTGGCCGGGATTCCTCAGGGTCCAATTTTGTGGGTGGGGCCCCTCAGGGTCTGATTTTGTGGGTGTGGCCTCTCAGGGTCTGATTTTGTGGGTGTGGCCCCTCAGGGTCCGATTTTGTGGGTGTGGCCCCTCAGGGTCCGATTTTGTGGGTGGGTCCCCTCAGGGTCCGATTTTATGGGTGGGGCCCCTCAGGGTCCGATTTTGTGGGTGGGGCCCCTCATGGTCTGATTTTGTGGGTGGGGCCCCTCAGGGTCCGATTTTGAGGGCAGGGCCCCTCAGGGTCCGATTTGGTGGGCGGGGCCCCTCAGGGTCCGATTTTGAGGGCAGGGCCCCTCGGGGTCCGATTTTGTGACCGGGGCCCCTCAGGGTCTGATTTTGTGGCCGGGGCCCCTCAGGGTCCGATTTTGTGGCCGGGGCCCCTCAGGGTCCGGATTTGTGGGTGGGGCCCCTCAGGGTCCAATTTTGTGAGTGGGGCCCCTCAGGGTCCAATTTTGTGGCTGGGGCCCCTCAGGGTCTGATTTTGTGGCTGGGGCCCCTCAGGGTCTGATTTTGTGGCTGGGGACCCTCAGGGTCCGATTTTGAGGGTGGGGCCCCTCAGGGTCCGATTTGGTGAGCGGGGCCCCTCAGGGTCCGATTTGGTGAGCGGGGCCCCTCAGGATCCGATTTGGTGGGCGGGGCCCCTCAGGGTCCGATTTGGCGGGCGGGGTCCCTCAGGGTCCGATTTGGTGGGCGGGGCCCCTCGGGGTCTGATTTGGTGGGCGGGGCCCCTCGAGGTCCGATTTGGTGGGCGGGATCCCTCAGGGTCCGATTTGGTGGGCAGGGCCCCTCAGGGTCCGATTTGGTGGGCGGGGCCCATCAGGGTCTGATTTGGTGGGCGGGGCCACTCAGGGTCCGTTTTTTTGGGTGGGGCTACTCAGGGTCCGATTTGGTGGGCGGGCCCCTCAGGGTCGGATTTGGTGGTTGGGGCCTTTCAGAATCCGTTTTGGTGGGCGGGGCCCCTCAGGGTCCGATTTGGTGGGGCCTTTCAGAATCCGTTTTGGTGGGCAGGGCCCCTCAGGGTCCGATTTGGTGGGCGGGGCCACTCTGGATCCGATTTGGTGGGCGGGGCCCTGAGGCGCACTGGGCTTCTATAGTCACTTTGGCGCACATTCTCTCTCAGCGGCATGCGTCATGCGATGAAGCTAGATTTGCATTTGTGCTTTGGGTTTTGCTTGAAGAGGTGGTATCATCTGGCAGAAACTGTCCTGGAGGGGTCATGTAAAGTTTGTAGGCGTTGGCATAGTAACTGGGTGTGCCTGCGCATATCAATGAGCTTAACTGCCACCTCACGACTGCCCCATGTTTTCCCTATGGCAAAATTATCAAATTGAGATGCATTGAGATAATGCAATCCAATGACGGGAAAAAAAATTTTCAAGCGCAAAAACTGCAAATCCAATCGAAACGAAAAATACTTAGCACACCTCTCGTGGACACTGGCTTCGAAACGACACCTCAACGGAGTCTGTGCACTTAGCCGTTCGGGCCGCATTAATTGCGGAAAATTAACTGAATAGTAATAATAATACTAGATGTGTATTTCCTGAAGGAAGTACAGATAGTGGTTTGAAAAGGTGCCCGGGCTGCCCCTTAAGAGAGACTTGCCTGCTGCCCCTGCAAGACTTTCAACTCAGGATCCGTTTTAACTGTGGGTGCCTCTCAGGGGCCACTTTGGCCTCAGGGTCCGATTTTGTGGGTAGGGCCCCTCTGGGTCCGATTTTGTGGCCCGGGCCCCTCAGGGTCCGATTTGGTGGGCGGGGCCCCAGAGGGTCCGATTTGGTGGGCGGGGCCCCTCAGGGTCCGATTTGGTGGGCGGGGCCCCTCAGGGTCTGATTTGGTGGGCGGGGCCCCTCAGGGTCCGATTTGGTGGGCGGGGCCACTCTGGGTCCAATTTGGTGGGCGGGGACACTGAGTCTGATTTTGTGGGTTGGGCCCCTCAGGGTCCGATTTTGTGGCCGGGGCCCCTCAGGGTCCGATTTTGTGTCTGGGGCCCCTCAGGGTCCGATTTTGTGGCCGGTGCCTCTCAGGGTCTGATTTTGTGGTTGGGGCCCCTCAGGGTCCAATTTTGTGTCCGGAGCCTCTCAGGGTCCGATTTTGTGGTTGGGGCCCCTCAGGATCTGATTTTGTGCCCGGGGCCCCTCAGGGTCCGATTTTGTGGCCGGGGCCCCTCAGGGTCCAATTTTGTGGGTGGGGCCCCTCAGGGTCCAATTTTGTGGGTGGGGCCCTCGGTCCGATTTTGTGGTTGGGGCCCCTCAGGGTTCGATTTTGTGGTTGGGGCCCCTCAGGATGCAATTTTGTGACCGGGGCCCTCAGTGTCTGATTTTGTGGGTGGGGCCCCTCAGGGTCCGATATTGTGGTTGGGGCCCCTCAGGATCCGATTTTGTGGGTGGGGCCCCTCAGGATCCGATTTTGTGGTTGGGGCCCCTCGGGGATCAATTTTGTAGGCGGGGCCCCTCAGGGTCCGATTTTGTGGCCGGGGCCCCTCAGGGTCCGATTTTGTGGCCGGGGCCCCTCAGGGTCCGATTTTGTGGCCGGGGCCCCTCAGGGTCCGATTTTGTGGCCGGATCCCCTCAGGGTCCGATTTTGTGGGTGGGGCCCCTCAGGGTCCGATTTTGTGGTTGGGGCCTTTCAGAATCCGATTTAGTGGGCGGGCCCCTCAGGGTCCGAATTGGTGGGCGGGGCCCCTCAGGGTCCGATTTGATGGGCGAGGCCCCTCAGGGTCCGATTTGGTGGGCGGGGCCCCTCAGGGTCCGATTTGGTGGGCAGGGCCACTCTGGGTCTGATTTGGTGGGCGGGGCACTTCAGGGTCCAATTTGGTGGGCGGGGACACTGAGTCTGATTTTGTGGGTTGGTCCCCTCAGGGTCCGATTTTGTGGCCGGGGCCCCTCAGGGTTCGATTTTGTGGTTGGGCCCCTCAGGATGCAATTTTGTGACCGGGGCCCTCAGTGTCTGATTTTGTGGGTGGGGCCCCTCAGGGTCCGATATTGTGGTTGGGCCCCTCAGGATGCAATTTTGTGACCGGGGCCCTCAGTGTCCGATGTTGTGGCCGGGTCCCCTCAGGGTCTGATTTTGTGGCCGGATCCCCTCAGGGTCCGATTTTGTGGGTGGGGCCCCTCAGGGTCCGATTTTGTGGCCGGGGCCCCTCAGGGTCCGATTTTGTGGGTGGGGCCCCTCAGGGTCCGATTTGGTGGGTGGGGCCACTCTGGGTCCGATTTGGTGGGTGGGGCCACTCTGGGTCCGATTTTGTGGGTGGGGCCCCTCAGGGTCCGATTTTGTGGGTGGGGCCCCTCAGGGTCCAATTTGGTGAGTGGGGCCCCTCAGGGTCCAATTTGGTGAGTGGGGCCCCTCAGGGTCCGATTTGGTGAGTGGGGACACTCTGGGTCCGATTTGGTGGGCGGGGCCACTCTGGGTCCGATTTGGTGGGCGGGGCCACTCTGGGTCCGATTTGATGGGCGGGGCCACTCTGGGTCCGATTTGATGGGCGGGGCCCCTCAGGGTCCGATTTGGTGGGCGGGGCCCCTCAGGGTCCCATTTGGTGGGTGGGGCTACTCTGGGTCTGATTTGGTGGGCGGGGCCACTCTGGGTCCGATTTGGTGTGCGGGGCCACTCTGGGTCCGATTTGGATGCCAGGGTGGCTCAGCCTCCTTTTTGTAGGCCGGGTCTATCAGCCTCCGATTTGGAGCCTTGGGTCACTCAGCTTTCGATTTGGCGCGCCGGCCCTTTAAGACTCATTTTGGTGCGCCGGCTCTTTAAGAATCACTTTGGCACGTCGGCCCTTTAAGAGCCAGGGTGGCTCACTGGGCTTCTAAATCCACTTTGGCACACATTCTCTCTCAGGGGCATACGTCATGTGATGAAGCTAGATTTGCATTTGTGCTGTGGGTTTTGCTTTAAGAGCTGATATTATGTGGCAGAAGTTCTGTCATGGAGAGGTCATGTGACGTTCGTAGGCGTTGGCATAGTAACTGGGTCTGCCTGCGCATATCAATGAGATTAACTGCCATTTCAATCGCCTCAGGGCATGTTTTGTCTACAGTCATGGCCAAAAGTTTTGAGAATGACACAAATATTATATTTTCACATGATCTGCTGGCCTCTGGTTTTTATGTGTGTTTGTCAGATGTTTTTATCACATACAGAAATATAATTGCAATCATATTATGAGTAGCAAAAGGTTATATTGACAGTTACAATGAATTAATGCAGCAAGTCAATATTTGCAGTGTTGACCCTTCTTCAGGACCTCAGCAATTCTCCCTGGCATGCTCTCAATCAACTTCTGGATCAAATCCTGACTGATAGCAGTCCATTCTTGCAAAATCAATGCTTTTATTTTGTCTGAATTTGAAGGTTTTTGTTTGTCCACCCGTCTCTTGATGATTGACCACAAGTTCTCAATGGGATTAAGATCTGGGGAGTTTCCAGGCCATGGTCCCAAAATCTCTATGTTTTGTTCCCTGAGCCATTTAGTTATCACCTTTGCTTTATGGCAAGGTGCTCCATCATGTTGAAAAAGGCATTGTTGATCGCCAAACTGCTCTTGGACGGTTGGGAGAAGTTGCTCTTGGAGGACATTCTGGTACCATTCTTTATTCATGGCTGTGTTTTTAGGCAAGACTGAGAGAGAGCCCATTCCCTTGGCTGAGAAGCAACCCCACACATGAATGGTTTCAGGATGCTTGACAGTTGGCATGACACAAGACTGGTGGTAGCGCTCACCTGGTCTTCTCCGAATAAGCCGTTTTCCAGATGTCCCAAACAATTGAAAAGGGGATTCATCAGAGAAAATGACTTTACCCCAGTCCTCAGCAGTCCACTCCCTGTACCTCTTGCAGAATATTAGTCTGTCCATGATGTTTTTCCTGGAGAGAAGTGGCTTCTTTGCTGCCCTCCATGAGACTAGGCCTTGCTCCAAGAGTCTCCGCCTCACAGTGCATGCAGATGCACTCACACCTGCCTGCTGCCATTCCTGAGCAAGCTCTGCACTGCTGGTAGCCCGATCCCACAGCTAAAACACTTTTAAGAGACAGTCCTGGCGCTTGCTGGTCTTTCTTGGGCGCCCTGGAGCCTTTTTGGCAACAAGGGAACCTCTCTCCTTGAAGTTCTTGATGATGCGATAGATTGTTGACTGAGGTGCAATCTTTCTAGCTGCGATACTCTTCCCTGTTAGGCCATTTTTGTGCAGTGCAATGGTGACTGCACGTGTTTCTTTAGAGATAACCATGGTTAACAGAAGAGAAACAATGATGCCAAGCACCAGCCTCCTTTTAAAGTGTCCAGTGGTGTCATTCTTACTTAATCATGACAGATTGATCTCCAACCCTGTCCTCATCAACACCCACACCTGTGTTAATGGAGCAATCACTGAAACGATGTTAGCTGGTCCTTTTAAGGCAGGGCTGCAATGATGTTGAAATGTGTTTTGGGGGATAGTTCATTTTTTAGGCAAATATTGACTTTGCAAGTAATTGCTGTTAAGCTGATCACTCTTTATAACATTCTGGAGTATATGCAAATTGCCATTAGAAAAAATGAAGCAGTAGACTTTGTAAAAATTAATATTTGTGTCATTCTCAAAACTTTTGGCCATGACTGTATAGCAAAATTTCCCCATTCAAATGCATTGAGACAGTGCATTCCAATGACGGGGAAAAAAATTTTCAAACGCAAATTGCGCAAAAACTACAAATCCGATCGACACGAAAAATACTTAGCACACCTCTCATAGACGCTGGCTTCGAAACGACACCTCAACGGAGTCTGTGCGTGTAGCGGTTCGGGCCGCATTAATTGCGGAAATCAACTGGAAAATAATAATAAGAAGAATAAGTTAGCAGCGTTCGGATTACAATATAGTGGTTTTTTCAAACCACTATAACTAGATATGTATTTCCTGAAGGAAGTACTGATAGTGGTTTGAAATGGTGCTCGGGCTGCCCCTTTAAAAGAGACTTGCCTGCTGCTCCTGCAAGACTTTCAACTCAGGATCCGTTTTAACTGTGGGTGCCTCTCAGGGGCCACTTTGGCCTCATTGTCCGATTTTGTGGGTGGGGCCCCTCAGGGCCCGATTTTGTGGATGTGGCCTCTCAGGGTCCGATTTTGTTGCCGGGGCCCCTTAGGGTCCGATTTGGTGGGTGGGACCCCTCAGGGTGCGATTTGGTGGCCGGGGCCCATCAGGGTCCGATTTTGTGGCCGGAACCCCTCAGGGTCCGATTTTGTGGCCGGGGCCCCTCAGGGTCCGATTTGGTGGGTGGGGCCGCTCAGGGTCCGATTTGGTGTGCGGGGCCCCTCAGGTTCCGATTTGGTAGGTGGGGCCCCATGGGTCTGATTTGGTGGGCGGGGCCACTCTGAGTCCAATTTGATGGGGGGCCCCTCAGGGTCCAATTTGGTGGGCGGGGCCCCTCAGGGTCCAATTTGGTGGGTGGGGCTCCTCAGGGTCCGACTTTGTGGTTGGGGCCATTCAGAATCCGATTTGGTGGGCGGGGCCCCTCAGGGTCCTATTTGGTGGCCGGGGCCCCTCAGGGTTTGATTTGGTGGGTGGGGCCCCCCAGGGTCCGATTTTGTGGCCGGGGCCCCTCAGGGTCCGATTTGGTGATTGGGGCCCCTCAGGGTCCGATTTTGAGGGTGGGGCCCCTCAGGGTCCGATTTTGTGGCCGGGGCCCATCAGGGTCCGATTTTGTGGCCGGAACCCCTCAGGGTCCGATTTTGTGGCCGGAACCCCTCAGGGTCCGATTTTGTGGCCGGAACCCCTCAGGGTCCGATTTTGTGGCCGGAACCCCTCAGGGTCCGATTTTGTGGGTGGGGTCCCTCAGGGTCCCATTTCGTGGCCGGGGCCCCTCAGGGTCCGATTTTGTGGCCGGGGCCCCTCAGGGTCCGATTTGGTGGGTGGGGCCCCTCAGGGTATGATTTGGTGGCTGGAGCCCCCTGGGTCTGATTTGGTGGGCGGGGCCACTCTGAGTCCAATTTGGTGGTGGGCCCCTCAGGGTCCGATTTGGTGGGCGGGGCCACTCAGGGTCCAATTTGGTGGGAGGGGCCCCTCAGGGTCCGATTTGGTGGGTGGGGCTCCTCAAGGTCCGACTTGGTGGTTGGGGCCCCTCAGGGTCTGATTTTGTGGGTGGGGCCCCTCAGGGTCTAATTTTGTGTCCGGGGCCCCTCTGGGTCCGATTTTGTGGTTGGGGCCCTTCAGAATCCGATTTGGTGGGCGGGGCCCCTCAGAGTATGATTTGGTGGGCAGGGCCACTCAGGGTCCGATTTGGTGGGCGGGGCCCCTCAGATTTCAATTTGGTGTGCGGGGCCCTCAGGGTCCGATTTGGTCAGTGGGGCCCCTCAGGGTCCGATTTGGTGGGCGTGGGCCATTCTGGGTCCGATTTGGTAAGCGGGGCCCGTCAGGGTCCGATTTGGTGGGAAGGGCCCCTCAGTGTTCGATTTGGTGAGCGGCGCCCCTCAGGGTCCGATTTGGTGAGCGGTGCCCCTCAGGGTCTGATTTGGTGGGCGGGATCTCTCAGTACGATTTGGTGGGCGGGGCCCCTCAGGGTCCGATTTGGAGGGCGTGGCCCCTCAAGGTTCAATTTGGTGGGCGAGGCACCTCAGGGTCTGATTTGATGGGCGGGGCCCCTCGGGGTCCGATTTGGTGGGCGGGATCCCTCAGGGTCCGATTTGGTGGGCGGGGCCCCTCAGGGTCCGATTTGGTGGCAGGGCCCCTCAGGGTCCGATTTGGTGAGCGGGGACCCCTCAGGATCCGATTTGGTGGGTTGGGCCCATCATGGTCCAATTTGGTGGGCGGGGCCCATCAGGGTCCAATTTGGTGGGCGGGGCCCCACAGGGTCCGATTTGTTGGGCGGGGCCTCTCAGGGTCCGATTTGGTGGGCGAGGTCCCTCATGGTCCGATTTGGTGGGCGAGGCCCCTCAGGGTCCGATTTGGTGGGCGGGGGCGCACTTTGGCGCATATTCTCTCTCAGGGGCATGCTTCATGTGATGAAGCTAGATTTGCATTTGTGCTGTGGGTTTCGCTTTAAGAGCTGATATTATGTGGCAGAAACTCTGTCCTGGGGGCGTCATGTGACGTTCGTAGGCGTTGGCATAGTAATAGGGTGTGCCTGCGAATATCAATGAGCTTTACTGCCATTTCAATCGCCTCAGGGCACGTTTTAAGTTTCCCATTGAAAAGCATTGAGACAGTGCATTCCAATGAAGGGAAAAAAAATTTTCAAACGCAAATTGCACAGAAACTACAAATCCGATCGACACGAAAAATACTTAGCACACCTCTCGTGGAAGCTGGCTTCGAAACGACACCTCAACGGAGTCTGTGCGTGTAGCGGTTCGGGCCGCATTAATTGGGGAAATCAACTGAATAACTTGTGATTGGCGCATTATAATTGTAATACTAGATGTGTATTTCCTGAAGGAAGTACAGATAGTGGTTTGAAATGTAGCCCGGGCTGCCCCTTTAAGAGAGACTTGCCTGCTGCCCCTGCAACTCAGGATCCGTTTTAACTGTGGGTGCCTCTCAGGGGCCACTTTGGCCTCAGGTTCTGATTTGTGGGTGGGGCCCCTCAGGGCCTGATTTTGTGGGTGGGGCCCCTCAGGGTCCGATTTTGTGGCCGGGGCCCCTCAGGGTCCGATCTGGTGGCCGGGGCCACTCAGGGTCCGATTTTGTGGTTGGGGCCCCTCAGGGTCTGATTTGGTGGGTGGGGACCCTCAGGGTCCGATTTTGTGGTTGGGGCCCCTCAGGGTCCGATTTTGTGGCCGGGGCACCTCAGGGTCCGATTTTTGTGGCCGGAACCCCTTAGGATCCGATTTTGTGGGTGGGGCCCCTCAGGGTCCGATTTTGTGGCCGGGGCCCCTCAGGGTCCGATTTTGTGGGTGGGACCCCTCAGGGTCCGATTTGGTGGGTGGGGCCTCTCAGGGTCCGATGTGGTGGGTGGGGACCTTCAGGGTCCGATTTGGTGGCTGTGGCCCCTCAGGGTCCGATTTTGTGGATTGGGCCCCTCAGGGTCTAATTTGGTGGCCGGGGCCCCTCAGGGTCCAATTTGGTGGGTGGGGCCACCTGGGTCTGATTTGGTGGGCGGGGCCACTCTGGGTCCGATTTGGTGGGCGGGGACACTCTTGATCCGATTTAGTGGGCGTTGCCCCTCAGGGTCTGATTTGGTGGGCGGTGCCCCTCAGGGTCTGATATGGTGGGCGGGATCCCTCAGGGTCCGATTTGGTGGGCGGGTCCCCTCAGGGGTCCATTTGGTGGGCGGGGCCCCTCAGGGTCTGATTTAGTGGGCGAGGCCCCTCAGGGTCTGATTTGGTGGAACGGGGCCCCTCAGGGTCTGATATGGTGGGCGGGGCCCCTCAGGGTCCGATTTGGTGGGCGGGGCCCCTCAGGGTCCGATTTGGTGGGCGGGGCCCCTCAGGGTCCGATTTGGTGGGCGGGGCCCCTCAGGGTCCGATTTGGTGGGCAGGGCCCCTCAGAGTCCGTTTTGGTGGGTGGGGCCCCTCAGGGTCCGATTTGGTGGGCGGGGGCGCACATTCTCTCTCAGGGGCATGCGTCATGTGATGAAGGTAGATTTGCATTTGTGCTGTGGGTTTCGCTTTAATAGCTGATATTATGTGGCAGAAGCTCTGTCCTGGGGGAGTCATGTGACGTTCGTAGGCGTTGGCATAGTAACTGGGTGTGCCTGCGCATATCAATGAGCTTTACTGCCATTTCAATCGCCTCAGGGCACGTTTTAAGTTTCCCATTGAAAAGCATTGAGACAGTGCATTCCAATGAAGGGAAAAAAAATTTTCAAACGCAAATTGCACAGAAACTACAAATCCGATCGACACGAAAAATACTTAGCACACCTCTCGTGGATGCTGGCTTCGAAACGACACCTCAACGGAGTCTGTGCGTGTAGCGGTTCGGGCCGCATTAATTGCGGAATTCAACTGAATAACTTGTGATTGGCGCATTATAATTGTAATACTAGATGTGTATTTCCTGAAGGAAGTACAGATAGTGGTTTGAAATGGTGCCCGGGCTGCCCCTTTAAGAGAGACTTGCCTGCTGCCCCTGCAAGACTTTCAAGTCAGGGTCCGTTTTAACTGTGGGTGCCTCTCAGGGGCCACTTTGGCCTGTGGGGCCCTTCAGGGTCTAATTTGGTGGGTGGGGCCCCTCAGGATCCGAATTGGCGGTCGGAGCCACTCTGGGTCCAATTTGGAGGGCGGGGCCACTCTGGGTCCGATTTGGAGGCTGGGGTGGCTCAGCCTCCGATTTGGAGCCTGGGGTCACTCAGCTTTGTATTTTGCGCGCCGGCCCTTTAAGACTCATTTTGGTGCGCCAGCCCTTTAAGAATCTCTTAGGCGCGTCGGCCCTTTAAGAGCCAGTTTGGCGCACTGGGCTTCTAAATCCACTTTGGTGCACATTATCTTTCAGGGGCATGCGTCATGTGATGAAGCTAGATTTGCATTTATGCTGTGGGTTTCGCTTTAAGAGCTGATATTATCTGGCAGAAACTGTGTCCTGCTGGGGTCATGTGAAGTTCGTAGGCATTGGCATAGTAACTGGGTGTGCCTGCGCATATCAATGAGCTTAACTGCCACCTTATGACTGCCCCATGTTTTCCCTATGGCAACATTTTTCCATTGAAATGCATTGAGACAGTGCATTCCAATGAGAGGAAAATGTTTTTTCAAACGCAAATTGCGCAAAAACTACAAATCCGATCGACACGAAAAATACTTAGCACACCACTCATGGACGCTGGCTTCGAAACAACGCCTCAACGGAGTCTGTGCATGTAGCGGTTTAGGCCGCATTAATTGCGGAAATCAACTGAATAGTAATAATAATACTAGATGTGTATTTCCTGAAGGAAGTACAGATAGTGGTTTGAAATGGTACCCGGGCTGCCCGTTTTAAGAGAGACTTGCCTGCTACCCCTGCAAGACTTTCAACTCAGGATCCGTTTTAACTATGGGTGCCTCTCAGGGTCCACTTTGGCCTGTGGGGCCCCTCAGCATCTGATTTGGTGGGCGGGGCCCCTCAGGGTCCAATTTTGTGGGTGGGGCCCCTCTGGGTCCGATTTTGTGGCCGGGGTCTCTCAGGGTCCGATTTTGTGGACGGGGCACCTCAGGTTCCAATTTTGTGGCCGGGGCCCCTCAGGTTCCAATTTTGTGGGTGGGGCCCCGCAGGGTCCAATTTGGTGGGCGGGGCCCCGCAGGGTCTTATTTGTTGGGCGGGGCCCCTCAGGGTCCGATTTGGTGGGCGGGGCCCCTCTGGGTCTGATTTGGTGGGCGGGGCCCCTCAGAGTTCGATTTGGTGAGAGGGGCCCCTCAGAGTCTGATTCGGTGTGTGGGGCCCCTCATGGTCTTATTTGGTTGGTGGGGCCCTTAGGGTCCGATTTGGTGGGCGGGGTCCCTCTGGGTCTGATTTGGTGGACTGGGTCCCTTGGGGTCCAATTTGGTGGATGGGGCCACTCTGGGTCCGATTTGGTGGGCTGGGCCCCTCAGGGTCTGATTTCGTGGGTGGGGCCACACTGGGTCCGATTTGGTGGGCGGGGCCCCTCACGGTCCGATTTAGTGGGCGTGGCCCCTCATGGTCCAATTTGGTGGATGGGGCCACTCTGGGTCCGATTTGGTGGGCGGGGCCACTCTGGGTCCGATTTGGTGGGTGGGGCCACTCTGGGTCCGATTTGGTGGGTGGGGCCACTCTGGGTCCGATTTGGAGGCCAGGGTGGCTCAGCCTCCGATTTGTAGGCATGGGTGGCTCAGCCTCCGATTTGGAGCCTGGAGTCACTCAGCTTTCGATTTGGTGCGCCGGCCCTTTAAGACTCATTTTGGTGCGCCAGCCCTTTAAGAATCACTTTGGCACATCAGCCCGTTAAGAACCAGTTTGGCTCACTGGGCTTCTAAATCCACTTTGGCGCACATTCTCTCTCAGGGGCATGCGTCATGTGATGAAGCTAGATTTGCATTAGTGCTGTGGGTTTCGCTTTAAGAGCAGAAATTATCTGCCAGAAACTCTGTCCTCGGGGGAGTTATGTGAAGTTCATAGGCGTTGGCATAGTAACTGGGTGTGCCTGCGCATATCAATGAGCTTAACTGCTATTTGAACCGCCTCAGGGCATGTTTTCCCTGTGGCAACATTTTCCCATTGAAATGCATTGAGGAAAATGTTTTTACAAATGCAAATTGCGCAAAAACTACAAATCCGATTGACACGAAAAATACTTAGCACACGTCTCGTGGACGCTAGCTTCGAAACAACACCTCAACGGAGTCTGTCCGTGTAGCGGTTCGGGCCACATTAATTGCGGAAAATCAACTGAATAATAATAATAATACTAGATGTGTATTTCCTGAAGGAAGTACAGATAGTGGTTTGAAATGGTGCCCGGGCTGCCCCTTTAAGAGAGACTTGCCTGCTGCCCCTGCAAGACTTTCAACTCAGGATCCGTTTTAACTGTGGGTGCTTCTCAGGGGCCAATTTGGCCTCAGGGTCCGATTTTGTGGGTGGGGCCCCTCAGGGTCCGATTTTGTGGGTGGGACCCCTCAGGGTCCGGTTTTGTGGGTGGGGCCCCTCTGGGTCCGATTTTCTGGCCGGGGCCCCTCAGGGTCTGATTTGGTGGGTGGGGCCCCTCAGGGTCCGATTTGGTGGCCGGAGCCCTTCAGGGTCCGATTTAGTGGGTGGGGCCCCTCAGGGTCTGATTTGGTGGGGGGGCACTCTGGGTTACATCTGGTGGGCGGGGCCCCTCGGGGTCTGATTTGTTGGGCGGGGCTTCTCAGGGTCCGATTTGGAGGGCGGGGCCACTCTCGGTATGATTTAGTGGGCGGTGCCCCTCAGGGTCCGATTTGGTGGGCGGGGCCCCTCAGGGTCCGATTTGGTGGGCGGGGCCCCTCAGGGTCCCATTTGGTGGGCGGGGTCACTATGGGTCCAATTTGGTGGGCAGTGCTCTTCAGGGTCCGATTTGGTGGGTGGGGCTACTCTGGGTCTGATTTGTTGGGCGGGGCCCTTCAGGGTCTAATTTGGTGGGCGGGGACACTGAGTCTGATTTGGTGGGCGGGTCCCCTCAGGGTCCAGTTTGGTGGGCTGTGCCACTGTGGGTCCGTTTTGGTGGGCGGGGCTACTCTGTGTCCGATTTTTTGAGCGGGGCCACGCTGGGTCTGATTTGGAGGCCAGGGTGGCTCAGCCTCCGATTTAGAACCTAGGGTCACTCAGCTTTCGATTTGGCGCGCCGGCCCTTTAAGACTCATTTTGGTGCGCCGGCCCTTTAAGAATCACTTAGGCGCGTCGGCCCTTTAAGAGCCAGTTTGGCGCACTGGGCTTCTAAATCCACTTTGGCTCACATTATCTTTTAGGGGCATGCATCATGTGATGAAGCTAGATTTGCATTGAGACAATGCATTCCAATGACAGGAAAATGTTTTTTCAAACGCAAATTGCGCAAAAACTGCAAATCCGATCAACACGAAAAATACTTAGCACACCACTCGTGGACGCTGGCTTCGAAACGACGCCTCAACGGAGTCTGTGCGTGTAGCGGTTCGGGCCGCATTAATTGCGGAAATCAACTGAATAGTAATAATAACACTAGATGTGTATTTCCTGAAGGAAGTACAGATAGTGGTTTGAAATGGTGCCCGGGCTGCCCCTTTAAGAGAGACTTGCCTGCTGCCCCTGCAAGACTTTCAACTCAGGATCCGTTTTAACTGTGAGTGCCTCTCAGAGGCCACTTTGGCCTCAGGGTCTGATTTGGTGGGTGGGGCCCCTCAGGATCCGATTCCTTGGCCTGGGCGCCTCAGGGCTTGAATTGTTGGCGGGGATCTCTCAGGCTCCGATTTTGTGGGTGTGGCCCCTCAGGGTCCGATTTTGTGGGTGGGGCCCCTCAGGTTCCGATTTTGTGAGTGGGGCCCCTCAGGGTCCGATTTTGTGGCCGGGGCCCCTCAGGGTCTGATTTTGTGGCCGGATCCCCACAGGGTCCGATTTTCTGGCCGTGGCCCCTCAGGGTCCGATTATGTGGGTTGGGCCCCTCAGGGTCTGATTTTGTGGCCGGGGCCCCTCAGGGTCCGATTTTGTGACCGGGGCCCCTCAGGGTCCGATTTTGTGGCCAGGGCCCCTCAGGGTCTGATTTTGTGGTTGGGACCAATCAGGGTCTGATTTTGTGGTTGGGGCCCCTCAGGGTCAGATTTTGTGGGTTGGGCCCCTCAGGGTCTGATTTGGTGGGCGGGGCCCCTCAGGGTCCGATTTGGTGGGCGGGGCCCCTCAGGGTCCAATTTGGTGGGCGGGGCCCCTCAGGGTCCAATTTGGTGGGCGGGGCCCCTCAGGGTCTGATTTGGTGGGCGGGGCCCCTCAGGGTCCGATTTGGTGGGCAGGGCACTTCAGGGTCCGATTTGGTGGGCGGGGACACTGAGTCTGATTTTGTGGCCGGGGCCCCTCAGGGTCCGATTTTGTGTCCGGGGCCCCTCAGAGTCCGATTTTGTGGCCGGTGCCTCTCAGGGTCCGATTTTGTGGTTGGGGCCCCTCAGGGTCCAATTTTGTGTCCGGAGCCTCTCACGGTCCGATTTTGTGGTTGGGGCCCCTCAGGATCCGATTTTGTGGGTGGGGCCCCTCAGGATCCGATTTTGTGGGTGGGGCCCCTCAGGATCCGATTTTGTGGTTGGGGCCCCTCAGGATCCGATTTTGTGGGTGGGGCCCCTCAGGATCCGATTTTGTGGTTGGGGCCCCTCAGGATCCGATTTTGTAGGCGGGGACCCTCAGGGTCCGATTTTGTGGCCGAGGCCCCTCAGGGTCCGATTTTGTGGCCGGGGCCCGTGAGGGTCCGATTTTGTGGCCGGGGCCCCTCAGGGTCCGATTTTGTGGTTCGGGCCCCTCAGGGTCCGATTTTGTGGGTGGGGCCCCTCAGGGTCCGATTTTGTGGGTGGGGCCCCTCAGGGTCCGTTGTTGTGGCCGGGGCCCCTCAGGGTCTGATTTTGTGGCCGGATCCCATCAGGGTCCAATTTTCTGGGTGGGGCCCCTCAGGGTCCGATTTGGTGGGTGGGGCCACTCTGGGTCTGATTTGGTGGGCGGGGCCACTCTGGGTCCGATTTGGTGGGCGGGGCCACTCTGGGTCCGATTTGGAGGCCGGGGTGGCTCAGCCTCCGATTTGGAGCCTTGGGTCACTCAGCTTTCGATTTGGCGCGCCGACCCTTTAAGACTCATTTTGGTGCGCCGGCTCTTTAAGAATCACTTTGGCGCGTCGGCCCTTTAAGAGCCAGTGTGGCTCACTGGGCTTCTAAATCCACTTTGGCGCACATTCTCTCTCAGGGGCATGTGTCATGTGATGAAGCTATACACTCACTGGCCACTTTATTAGGTACACCATGCTAGTAACGGGTTGGACCCCCTTTTGCCTTCAGAACTGCCTCAATTCTTCGTGGCAGAGATTCAACAAGGTGCTGGAAGCATTCCTCAGAGATTTTGGACCATATTGACATGATGGCATCACACAGTTGGCGCAGATTTGTCGGCTGCACATCCCTGATGCGAATCTCCCGTTCCACCACATCCCAAAGATGCTCTATTGGATTGAGATCTGGTGACTGAGGAGGCCATTTGAGTACAGTGAACTCATTGTCATGTTCAAGAAACCAATCTGAGATGATTCGAGCTTTATGACATGGCGCATTATCCTGCTGAAAGTAGCCATCAGATGCCTGTTCTTAGCTGAGAGGAGTGGTACCCAGTGTGGTCTTCTGCTGCTGTAGCCCATCTGCCTCAAAGTTCGACGCACTGTGCGTTCAGAGATGCTCTTCTGCCTACCTTGGTTGTAACGGGTGGCAATTTGAGTCACTGTTGCCTTTCTATCAGCTCGAACCAGTCTGCCCATTCTCCTCTGACCTCTGGCATCAACAAGGCATTTCCGGCCACAGAACTGCCGCTCACTGGATTTTTTTTCTTTTTCGGACCATTCTCTGTAAACCCTAGAGATGGTTGTGCGTGAAAATCCCAGTAGATCAGCAGTTTCTGAAATACTCAGACCAGCCCTTCTGGCACCAACAATCATGCCACGTTCAAAGGCACTCAAATCACCTTTCTTCCCCATACTGATGCTCGGTTTGAACTGCAGGAGATTGTCTTGACCATGTCTACATGCCTAAATGCACTGAGTTGCCGCCATGTGATTGGCTGATTAGAAATTAAGTCTTAACACACAGTTGGACAGGTGTACCTAATAAAGTGGCCAGTGAGTGTATTTGCATTTGTGCTGTGGGTTTCGCTTTAAGAGCTGATATTATGTGGCTGAAGCTCTCTCCTGGGGTTGTCATGTGACGTTCGTAGGCGTTGGCATAGTAACTGGGTCTGCCTGCGCATAATAATGAGCTCAACTGCCATTTCAATCGCCTCAGGGCACGTTTTGCCATTTCCTATTGAAAAGCATTGGAGACAGTGCTTTCCAATGACAGGGAAAAAAAATTTCAAACGCAAATTGCGCAAAAACTACAAATCCGATCGACACGAAAAATACTTAGCACACCTCTCGTGGACGCTGGCTTCGAAACGACACCTCAACGGAGTCTGTGCGTGTAGCGGTTCGGGCCGCATTAATTGCGGAAATCAACTTAATAATAATAATAAGAAGAAGAAGAATAAGTTAGCAGCGTTCGGATTACAATATAGTGGTTTTTTCAAACCACTATAACTAGATGTGTATTTCCTGAAGGAAGTACAGATAGTGGTTTGAAATGGTGCCCGGGCTGCCCCTTTAAGAGAGACTTGCCTGCTGCTCCTGCAAGACTTTCAACTCAGGATCCGTTTTAACTGTGAGTGCCTCTCAGAGGCCACTTTGGCCTCAGGGTCTGATTTGGTGGGTGGGGCCCCTCAGGATCCGATTCCTTGGCCTGGGCTCCTCAGGGCTTGAATAGTTGGCGGGGATCTCTCAGGCTCCGATTTTGTGGGTGTGGCCCCTCAGGGTCCGATTTTGTGGGTGGGGCCCCTCAGGTTCCGATTTTGAGTGGGGCCCCTCAGGGTCCGATTTTGTGGCCGGGGCCCCTCAGGGTCTGATTTTGTGGCCGGATCCCCTCAGGGTCCGATTTTCTGGCCGTGGCCCCTCAGGGTCCGATTATGTGGGTTGGGCCCCTCAGGGTCCGATTTTGTGGCCAGGGCCCCTCAGGGTCCGATTTTGTGGCCAGGGCCCCTCAGGGTCCGATTTTGTGGTTGGGACCAATCAGGGTCCGATTTTGTGGTTGGGGCCCCTCAGGGTCAGATTTGGTGGGTTGGGCCCCTTAGGGTCTGATTTTGTGGGCGGAGACCCTCTGGGTCCGATTTGGTCGGCGGGGCCACTCTGGGTCCGATTTGGTTGGCGGGACCACTCTGGGTCCGATATAGTGGGCGGGGCCCCACAGGGTCCGATTTGGTGGGCGGGGCCCCTCAGGGTCCGGTTTGGTGGGCGGGGCCTCTCTGGGTCCGGTTTGGTGGGCGGGGCCACTCGGTAAGATTTGGTGGGCGGGGCCACTCTGGGTAAGATTTGGAGGCCGGGGTCGATGAGCTTCCGATTTGGAGGCCGAGGTCAAAGAGCCTCCGATTTGGAGGCCGGGGTGGCTCAGCCTCCCATTTGGAGGCCGGGGTGGCTCAGCCTCCCATTTTGAGGCCGGGGTGGCTCAGCCTCCCATTTTGAGGCCGGGGTGGCTCAGCCTCCCATTTTGAGGCCGGGGTGGCTCAGCCTCCCATTTGGAGGCCGGGGTGGCTCAGCCTCCCATTTGGAGGCCGGGGTGGCTCAGCCTCCCATTTGGAGGCCGGGGTGGCTCAGCCTCCCATTTGGAGGCCGGGGTGGATCAGCCTCCCATTTGGAGGCCGGGGTCGATCAGCCTCCCATTTGGAGGCCGGGGTCGATCAGCCTCCCATTTGGAGGCCGGGGTCGATCAGCCTCCCATTTGGAGGCCGGGGTCGATCAGCCTCCCATTTGGAGGCCGGGGTGGCTCAGCCTCCCATTTGGAGGCCGGGGTGGATCAGCCTCCGATTTGGAGGCCGGGGTGGATCAGCCTCCGATTTAGAGGCCGGGGTGGATCAGCCTCCGATTTGGAGGCCGGGGTGGATCAGCCTCCGATTTGGAGGCCGGGGTGGATCAGCCTCCGATTTGGAGGCCGGGGTGGATCAGCCTCCGATTTGGAGGCCGGGGTCGCTCAGCATCCGATTTGAAGGACGGGGTGGCTCAGCCTCCGATTTGGAGGTCGGGGTGGCTCAGCCTCCGATTTGGAGGCCGGGGTGGCTCAGCCTCCGATTTGGAGTCCGGGGTGGCTCAGCCTCCGATTTGGAGGCCGGGGTGGCTCAGCCTCCGATTTGGAGGCCGGGGTGGCTCAGCCTCCGATTTGGAGGCCGGGGTCGATCAGCCTCCGATTTGGAGGCCGGCGTCGATCAGCCTCCGATTTGGAGGCCGGCGTCGATCAGCCTCCGATTTGGAGGCCGGGGTGGCTCAGCCTCCCATTTGGAGGCCGGGGTGGCTCAGCCTCCCATTTGGAGGCCGGGGTGGCTCAGCCTCCCATTTGGAGGCCGGGGTGGCTCAGCCTCCCATTTGGAGGCCGGGGTCGATCAGCCTCCCATTTGGAGGCCGGGGTCGATCAGCCTCCCATTTGGAGGCCGGGGTCGATCAGCCTCCCATTTGGAGGCCGGGGTCGATCAGCCTCCCATTTGGAGGCCGGGGTCGATCAGCCTCCCATTTGGAGGCCGGGGTGGATCAGCCTCCGATTTGGAGGCCGGGGTGGATCAGCCTCCGATTTGGAGGCCGGGGTGGATCAGCCTCCGATTTGGAGGCCGGGGTCGCTCAGCATCTGATTTGAAGGACGGGGTGGCTCAGCCTCCGATTTGGAGGCCGGGGTGGCTCAGCCTCCGATTTGGAGGCCGGGGTGGCTCAGCCTCCGATTTGGAGTCCGGGGTGGCTCAGCCTCCGATTTGGAGGCCGGGGTGGCTCAGCCTCCGATTTGGAGGCCGGGGTCGATCAGCCTCCGATTTGGAGGCCGGGGTCGATCAGCCTCCGATTTGGAGGCCGGCGTCGATCAGCCTCCGATTTGGAGGCCGGGGTGGCTCAGCCTCCCATTTGGAGGCCGGGGTGGCTCAGCCTCCCATTTGGAGGCCGGGGTGGCTCAGCCTCCCATTTGGAGGCCGGGGTCGCTCAGCATCCGATTTGAAGGCCGGGGTGGCTCAGCCTCCGATTTGAAGGCCGGGGTGGCTCAGCCTCCGATTTGGAGGCCGGGGTGGCTCAGCCTCCGATTTGGAGGCCGGGGTCAATCACCCTCCGATTTGGAGGCCGGGGTGGCTCAGCCTCCGATTTGGAGGCCGGGGCGTCGATCAGCCTCCCATTTGGAGCCTGTAGTCACTCAGCTTTCGATTTGGCGTGTTGGCCCTTTAAGACTCATTTCGGTGCACCGGCCCTTTAACAGTCACTTTTGCACTTCGGCCCTTTAAGAGCCAGTTTGGCTCACTGGGCTTCTAAATACACTTTGGCGCACATTCTCTCTCAGGGGCATGCGTCATGTGTTGAAGCTAGATTTGCATTTGTGCTGTGGGTTTCGCTTTAAGAGCTGATATTATGTGGCAGAAGCTCTGTTCTGGAGATGTCATGTGACGTTCGTAGGCGTTGGCATAGTAACTGGTTCAGCCTGCGCATATCAATGAGCTCAACTGCCATTTCAATCGCCTCAGGGCACGTTTTGCCATTTCCCCATTCAAATGCATTGGAGACAGTGCATTCCAATGACGGGAAAAAAAAATTTCGAACGCAAATTGCGCAAAAACTACAAATCTGATCGACACGAAAAATACTTAGCACACCTCTCATGGGCGCTGGCTTCGAAACGACACCTCAACGGAGTCTGTGCGTGTAGCGGTTCGGGCTGTATTAATTGCGGAAATCAACTTAATAATAATAAGAAGAAGAAGAATAAGTTAGCAGCGTTCGGATTACAATATAGTGTTTTTTTCAAACCACTATAACTAGATGTGTATTTCCTGAAGGAAGTACAGATAGTGGTTTGAAATGGTGCCCGGGCTGCCCCTTTAAGAGAGACTTGCCTGCTACCCCTGCAAGACTTTCAACTCAGGATACGATTTAACTGTGGGTGCCTCTCAGGGGCCACTTTGGCCTCATGGTCTGATTTTGTGGGTGGGGCCCCTCAGGGTCCGATTTTGTGGGTGGGGCCCCTCAGGGTCCGATTTTGTGGGTGGGGCCCCTCAGGGTCCGATTTTGTGGGTGGGGCCCCTCAGGGTCCGATTTTGTGGGTGGGGCCCCTCAGGGTCCGATTTGGTGGCCGGGGCCCCTCAGGGTCTGATTTGGTGGGTGGGGCCCCTCAAGGTCCGATTTTGTGGCTGGGGCCCCTCAGGGTCCGATTTTGTGGCCGGGGCCAATCAGGATCCGATTTTTGTGGCCGGAACCCCTCAGGGTCCAATTTTGCAGGTGGGGCCCCTCAGGGTCCGATTTTGTGGCCGGGGCCCGTCAGGGTCCGATTTTGTGGGTGGGACCTCTCAGGGTCCGATTTGGTGGGCGGGGCCCCTCAGGGTCCAATTTGGTGGGCAGGGCCCCTCAGGGTCCGATTTTGTGGGTTGGGCCCATCAGGGTCCGATTTTGTGGCCGGGGCCCCTCAGGGTCCGATTTTGTGTCAGGGGCCCCTCAGGGTCCGATTTTGTGGTTGGGTCCCCTCAGGGTCCGATTTTGTGGTTGGGGCCCCTCAGGGTCCGATTTTGTGGTTGGGGCCCCTCAGGGTCCGATTTTGTGGCAGGGGCCCCTCAGGGTCCGATTTTGTGGGTGGGGCCCCTCAGGGTCCGATTTTGTGGGCGGGGCCCCTCTGGGTCCAATTTGGTGGGCGGGGCCTCTCAGGGTCCGATTTTGTGGTTGGGGCCCCTCAGGGTCCGATTTTGTGGCCGGGGCCTATCAGGGTCCAATTTTGTGACTGGGGCCCATCAGGGTCCGATTTTGTGGCCGCGGCCCCTCAGGGTCTGATTTGGTGGGCGGGGCCACTCTGGGTCAGATTTGGTGAGCGGGGCCCCTCACGGTCCGATTTGGTGGGCAGGACCACTCTGGGTCCAATTTGGTGGGCGGGACCACTCTGGGTCCGATTTGGAGGCCGGGGTGGCTCAGCCTCCGATTTGAAGGCCTGGGTGGATCAGCCTCCGATTTGGAGGCCGGGGTGGATCAGCCTCCGATTTGGAGGCCGGGGTGGATCAGACTCCGATTTGGAGGGCGGGGTGGATCAGACTCCGATTTGGAGGCCGGGGTGGATCAGACTCCGATTTGGAGGCCGGGGTGGATCAGCCTCCGATTTGGAGGCCGGGGTGGATCAGGCTCCGATTTGGAGGCCGGGGTGGATCTGGCTCCGATTTGGAGGCCGGGGTGGCTCATTGTC
Source organism: Dendrobates tinctorius (assembly GCF_039654945.1). Lineage (NCBI taxonomy): Eukaryota > Metazoa > Chordata > Amphibia > Anura > Dendrobatidae > Dendrobates > Dendrobates tinctorius. The sequence goes on from NW_027361698.1 coordinate 19,538,244, forward strand.
CGATTTGGAGGCCGGGGTGGCTCAGTCTCCGATTTGGTGTGTCGGCCCTTTAAGACTCATTTGGGTGCTCTGGCCCTTTAACAATCACTTTGGCGCATTGGCCCTTTAAGAGCTAGTTTGGCTGACTGGGCTTCTTTTAAATCCACTTTGGTGCACACATTCTCTCTCAGGGGCATGTGTCATGTGATGAAGCTAGATTTGCATTTGTGCTGTGGGTTTCGCTTTAAGAGCTGATATTATGTGGCAGAGGCTCTGTGCTGGGGTTCAAGTGAAGTTCGTAGGCGTTGGCATAGTAACTAGGTCTGCCTGCGCATATCAATGAGCTCAACTGTCATTTCAATCTCCTCAGGGCACGTTTTGCCATTTCCTATTGAAAAGCATTGGAGACAGTGCATTCCAATGACGGGAAAAAAAAAATTTCAAACGCAAATTGTGCAAAAACTACAAATCCGATCGACACGAAAAATACTTAGCACACCTCTCATGGACGCTGGCTTCGAAACAACACCTCAACGGAGTCTGTGCGTGTAGCGGTTCGGGCCGCATTCATTGCGGAAATCAACTTAATAATAATAATAAGAAGAATAAGTTAGCAGCGTTCGGATTACAATATAGTGGTTTTTTCAAACCACTATAACTAGATGTGTATTTCCTGAAGGAACTACAGATAGTGGTTTGAAATGCTGCCCAGGCTGCCCCTTTAAGAGTGACTTGCCTGCTGCCCCTGCAAGACTTTCAACTCAGGATCCGTTTTAACTGTGGGTGCCTCTCAGGGGCCACTTTGGCCTCAGGGTCTGATTTTGTGGGTGGGGCCCTCAGGGCCCGATTTTGTGGGTGGGGCACCTCAGGGTCCGATTTGGTGGGTGGGGCCCCTAAGGGTCCGATTTTGTGGCCGGGGCCCCTCAGGGTCTGATTTGGTGGTTGGGGCCCCTCAGGGTCCAATCTTGTGGCCGGGGCCCCTCAGGGTCCGATTTTATGAGTGGGGCCCCTCAGGGTCCGATTTTGTGGCCTGGGCCCTTCAGGGTCCGATTTGGTGAGCGGGGCCCCTCAGGGTCTGATTTGGTGGGCGGGATCTATCAGAGTCCGATTTGGTGGCCGGGGCCCCTGAGGGTCCAATTTTGTGGGTGGGGCCCCTCAGGGTCCGATTTTGTGGGTGGGGCCCATCAGGGGACAATTTGGTGGGCGGGGACACTCTGGGTCTGATTTGGTGGGCGAGGCCACTCTGGGTCCGATTTGGTGGGCGGGGCCACTCTGGGTCCGATTTGGTGGGCGGGGCCCCACAGGGTCTGATTTGGTGGGCGGGGCCCCACAGGGTCCGATTTGGTTGGCGGGGACCCTCGGGATCCGATTTGGTGGGCGGGGCCACTCTGGGTCCAATTTGGTGGGCGGGGCCACTCTGGGTCCAATTTGGTGGGCGGGGCCACTCTGGGTCCAATTTGGTGGGCGGGGCCACTCTGGGTCCAATTTGGTGGGCGGGGCCACTCTGGGTCTGATTTTGTGGGTTGGGCCCCTCAGGGTCTGATTTTGTGGGTTGGGCCCCTCAGGGTCCGATTTTGTGGCCGGGGCCCCTCAGGGTCCGATTTTGTGTCCGGGGCCCCTCAGGGTCCGATTTTGTAGCCGGTGCCTCTCAGGGTCCGATTTTGAGGTTGGGGCCCCTCAGGGTCCGATTTTTGGGGCCGGGGCCCCTCAGGGTCCGATTTTGCGGGTGGAGCCCCTCAGGGTCCGATTTTGCGGGTGGAGCCCCTCAGGGTCCGATTTTGTGGCCGGGGCCCCTCAGGGTCCGATTTTGTGGCCGGGGCCCCTCAGGGTCCGATTTTGCGGGTGGGGCCTCTCAGGGTCCGATTTTGTGGCCGGGGCCCTCAGGGTCCGATTTTGCGGGTGGGTCCCCTCAGGGACCGATTTTGAGGGTGGGGCACCTCAGGGTCTAATTTGGTGGGCGGGGCCCCTCAGGGTCCGATTTTGTGGGCGGGGCCCCTCAGGGTCCGATTTTGTGGGTGGGGCCCCTCAGGGTCCAATTTGGTGGGCGGGGCCCCTCATGGTCCAATTTGGTGGGCGGGGCCCCTCATGGTCCGATTTGGTGGGCGGGGCCCCTCTGGGTCCGATTTGGTGGGCGGGGCCCCTCTGGGTCCGATTAGGTGGGCGGGGTCCTTCAGGGTCCGATTAGGTGGGCGGGGCACCTCTGGGTCCGATTTGGTGGGCGGGGTCAATCTGGGTCCGATTTGGTGGGCGGGGCTCCTCGGGGTGCGATTTGGTGGGCGGGGTCAATCTGGGTCCGATTTGGTGGGCGGGGCCCCTCTGGGTCCGATTTGGTGGGCGGGGCCCCTCTGGGTCCGATTTGGTGGGCGGGGCCCCTCTGGGTCCGATTTGGTGGGCGGCGTCAATCTGGGTCCGATTTGGTGGGCGGGGCTCCTAAGGTTTCGATTTGGTGGGCGGGGCCCCTCAGGGTCCGATTTGGTGGGCGGGGCCACTCTGGGTCCGATTTGGTGGGCGGGGCTCCTCGGGGTGCGATTTGGTGGGCGGGGTCAATCTGGGTCCGATTTGGTGGGCGGGGCTCCTAAGGTTTCGATTTGGTGGGCGGGGCCCCTCAGGGTCCGATTTGATGGGCGGGGCCCCCTGGGTCCGATTTGGTGGGCGGGGCCCCTCTGGGTCCGATTAGGTGGGCAGGGTCCTTCAGGGTCCGATTTGGTGGGCGGGGCACCTCTGGGTCCGATTTGGTGGGCGGGGTCAATCTGGGTCCGATTTGGTGGGCGGGGCTCCTCGGGGTGCGATTTGGTGGGCGGGGTCAATCTGGGTCCGATTTGGTGGGCGGGGCTCCTAAGGTTTCGATTTGGTGGGCGGGGCCCCTCAGGGTCCGATTTGATGGGCGGGGTCCCTCTGGGTCCGATTTGATGGGCGGGGCCCTTCAGGGTCCGATTTGGTGGGCGGGGTCACTCTGGGTCCGATTTGGTGGGCGGGGCTTCTCAGGGTCCGATTTGGTGGACGGGGCCCTTCAGGGTCCGATTTGGTGGACGGGGCCCTTCAGGGTCCGATTTGGTGGGCGGGGCCCCTCAGGATCCGATTTGGTGGGCTGTGCTACTCTGGGTCTGATTTTTTGAGCGGGGCCACACTGGGTCCGATTTGAAGGCCAGGGTGGCTCAGCCTCCGATTTGGAGGCCGGGGTGGTTCAGCCTCCGATTTGGAGGCCGGGGTGGCTCAGCCTCCGATTTGGAGGCCGGGGTCACTCAGCTTTCGATTTGGCGCGCCGGCCCTTTAAGACTCATTTCGGTGCGCTGGCCCTTTAAGAATCACTGTGGCACGTCGGCCCTTTAAGAGCCAGGGTGGCTCACTGGGCTTCTAAATCCACTTTGTCGCACATTCTATCTCAGGGGCATGTGTCATGTGATGAAGCTAGATTTGCATTTGTGCTGTGGGTTTCACTTTAAGAACTGATATTATGTGGCAGAAGATCTGTCCTTGGGATGTCATGTGACGTTCGTAGGCGTTGGCATAGTAACTGGGTCTGCCTGCGCATATCAATGAGCTCAACTGCCATTTCAATCGCCTCAGGGCACGTTTTGCCATTACCCATTGAAAAGCATTGGAGACAGTGCATTCCAATGACGGGAAAAAAAAATTTCAAACGCAAATTGCGCAAAAACTACAAATCCGATCGACACGAAAAATACTTAGCACACCTCTCGTGGACGCTGGCTTCGAAACGACACCTCAACGGCGTCTGTGCGTGTAGCGGTTCGGGCTGTATTAATTGCGGAAATCAACTTAATAATAATAATAACTAGATGTGTATTTCCTGAAGGAAGTACAGATAGTGGTTTGAAATGGTGCCCGGGCTGCCCCTTTAAGAGAGACTTGCCTGCTGCACCTGCAAGACTTTCAACTCAGGATCCGTTTTAACTGTGGGTGCCTCTCAGGGGCCACTTTGGCCCCAGGGTCCGATTTTGTGGGTGGGGCCCCTCAAGGCCCGATTTTGTGGGTGGGGCCCCTCAGGGTCCGATTTTGTGGCCGGGGCCCCTCAGGGTCCGATTTGGTGGGTGGGGCCTCTCAGGGTCCGATGTGGTGGCCGGGTCCCCTCAGGGTCCGATTTGGTGGGTGGGGCCCCTTAGGGTCCGATTTTGTGTCCGGGGCCCCTCAGGGTCCGATTTTGTGGTTGGGGCCTTTCAGAATCCGATTTGGTGGGCGGGGCCGCTCAGGGTCCGATTTGGTGAGCGGGGCCCCTCAGGGTCCGATTGGTGAGCGGGGCCCCTCAGGGTCTGAATTGGTGGGCGGGGACCCTCGGGGTGCGATTTGGTGGGCGGGGCCCCTCAAGGTCCGATTTGGTGAGCTGGTCCCCTCAGAGTTCAATTTAGTGAGCAGGGCCCCTCAGGGTCCAATTTGGTGGGCGGTGCCCCTCAGGGTCTGAATTGGGCGGGGACCCTCAGGGTGCGATTTGGTGAGCGGGGCCCCTCAGAGTTCAATTTGGTGAGCAGGGCCCCTCAGGGTCCAATTTTGTGGGTGGGGCCCCTCAGGGTCCAATTTTGTGGGTGGGGCCCCTCAGGGTCCAATTATGTGGGTGGGGCCCCTCAGGGTCCAATTTTGTGGTTGGGGCCCCTCAGGATCCGATTTTGTGGTTGGGGCCCCCTCAGGATCCGATTTTGTGGTTGGGGCCCCCTCAGGATCCGATTTTGTGGTTGGGGCGCCTCAGGGTCCGATTTTGTGGCCGGGGCCCGTGAGGGTCCGATGTTGTGGCCGGGGCCCCTCGGTCTGATTTTTGTGGCCGCATCCCCTCAGGGTCCGATTTTGTGGGTGGGGCCCCTCAGGGTCCGATTTTGTGGCTGGGGCCCCTCAGGGTCCGATTTTGTGGGTGGGGCCCCTCAGGGTCCGATTTTGTGGGTGGGGCCCCTCAGGGTCCGATTTTGTGGGTGGGGCCACTCTGAGTGATTTGGTGGGCGGGGCCACTCTGAGTCTGATTTGGTGGGCGGGGCCACTCTGGGTCCGATTTGGTGGGCGGGGCCACTCTGGGTCCGATTTGGTGGGCGGGGCCACTCTGGGTCCGATTTGGTGGGCGGGGCCACTCTGGGTCCGATTTGGTGGGCGGGGCCACTCTGGGTCCGATTTGGTGGGCGGGGCCACTCTGGGTCCGATTTGGATGCCAGGGTGGCTCAGCCTCCTTTTTGTAGGCTAGGGTCTATCAGCCTCCGATTTGGAGCCTTGGGTCACTCAGCTTTCGATTTGGCGCGCCGGCCCTTTAAGACTCATTTTGGTGCGTCGGCCCTTTAAGAGCCAGGGTGGCTCACTGGGCTTCTAAATCCACTTTGGCGCACATTCTCTCTCAGGGGCATGCGTCATGTGATGAAGCTAGATTTGCATTTGTGCTGTGGGTTTTGCTTTAAGAGCTGATATTACGTGGCAGAAGCTCTGTCTTGGAGAGGTCATGTGACATTCGTAGGCGTTGGCATAGTAACTGGGTCTGCCTGCGCATATCAATGAGCTTAACTGCCATTTCAATCGCCTCAGGGCATGTTTTGTCTATAGCAAAATTTCCCCATTCAAATGCATTGGAGACAGTGCATTCCAATGACGGGAAAAAAAATTTCGAACGCAAATTGCGCAAAAACTACAAATCTGATCGACACGAAAAATACTTAGCACACCTCTCATGGACGCTGGCTTCGAAACGACACCTCAATGGCGTCTGTGCGTGTAGCGGTTCGGGCTGTATTAATTGCGGAAATCAACTTAATAATAATAATAAGAAGAATAAGTTAGCAGCGTTCGGATTACAATATAGTGGTTTTTTCAAACCACTATAATAAGAAGAATAAGTTAGCAGCGTTCGGATTACAATATAGTGGTTTTTTCAAACCACTATAACTAGATGTGTATTTCCTGAAGGAAGTACAGATAGTGGTTTGAAATGGTGCCTGGGCTGCCCCTTTAAGAGAGACTTGCCTGCTGCCCCTGCAAGACTTTCAACTCAGGATCCGTTTTAAATGTGGGTGCCTCTCAGTGGCCACTTTGGCCTCAGGGTCTGATTTGGTGGGTGGGGCCCCTCAGGATCCGATTCGGTGGCCTGGGCTCCTCAGGATTTGAATTAGTGGCCGGGATTCCTCAGGGTCCGATTTTGTGGGTGGGGTCCCTCAGGGTCCGATTTTGTGGGTGGGGCCCCTCAGGGTCCGATTTTGTGGGTGGGGCCTCTCAGGGTCCGATTTTGTGGGTGGGGCCCCTCAGGGTCCGATTTTGGGGGTGGGTCCCCTCAGGGTCCGATTTTGTGGGTGGGGCCCCTCAGGGTCTCATTTTGTGGGTGGGGCCCCTCATGGCTGATTTTGTGGGTGGGGCCTCGGTACGATTTTGTGGCCGGGGCCCCTCAGGGTCCGATTTTATGGCCGGGGCCCCTCAGGGTCCGATTTTGTGGGTGGGGACCCTCAGTGTCTGATTTTGAGGGCGGGGACCCTCAGGGTCCGATTTTGTGGGCGGGGCCTCTCAGGGTCCGATTTTGAGGGCGGGGCCCCTCAGGGTCCGATTTTGTGGGCGGGGCCCCTGAGGGACCGATTTGGTGGGCGGGGCCCCTCAGGGTCCAATTTTGTGGGTGGGGCCCCTCTGGGTTCGATTTTGTGGCCGGGGTCTCTCAGGGTCCGATTTTGTGGCCGGGGCCCCTCAGGGTCCGATTTTGTGGTTGGGGCCCCTCAGGGTCCGATTTTGTGGTTGGGGCCCTCAGGGTCCGATTTTGTGGCCAGGGCCCCTCAGGGTCTGATTTTGTGGTTGGGGCCCCGCAGGGTCCGATTTTGTGGCCAGCGCCCCTCAGTGTCCGATTTCGTGGCCGGGGCCCCTCAGGGTCCGATTTTGTGACCGGGGCCCCTCAGGGTCCGATTTTGTGGCTGGGGCCCCTCAGGGTCCGATTTTGTGGATGGGCCGCTCAGGGTCCGATTTTGTGGCCGGGGCCCTTCAGGTTCCGATTTTGTGGCCGGGGCCCCTCAGGGTCCGATTTTGTGGCCGGGGCCCCTCAGGGTCCGATTTTGTGGCCGGGGCCCCTCAGGGTCCGATTTTGTGGCCGGGGCCCCTCAAGGGTCCGATTTTGTGGCCGGGGCCCCTCAAGGGTCCAATTTTGTGGGTGGGGGCCCTCAGGGTCCAATTTTGTGGGTGGGGCCCCTCAGAGTCCGATTTGGTTGGCGGGGCACCTCAGGGTTCGATTTGGTGGGCGAGGCCTCTCAGGGTCTGATTTTGAGGGCGGGGCCCCTCAGGGTCCAATTTTGTGGGCGGGGCCCCTCAGGGTCCGATTTTGTGGGTGGGGCCCCTCAGGGTCCGATTTTGTGGGTGGGGCCCCTCAGGGTCCGATTTTGTGGCCGGGGCCCCTCAGGGTCCGATTTTGTGGTTGGAGCCCCTCAGTGTCCGATTTGGTGGGCTGTGCCACTCTGGGTGCATTTTTGGTGGGCGGGGCCACTCTGGGTCCGATTTGGAGGCCAGGGTGGCTCAGCCTACGATTTTAAGGCCGGGGTGGCTCAGCCTCCGATTTGGAGCCTGGGGTCACTCAGCTTTCGATTTGGCGCGTCGGGCCTTTAAGACTCATTTCGGTGCGGCGGCCCTTTAAGAATCACTTTTGCACTTCGGCCCTTTAAGAGCCAGTTTGGCTCACTGGGCTTCTAAATACACTTTGGCGCACATTCTCTCTCAGGGGCATGTGTCATGTGATGAAGCTAGATTTGCATTTGTGCTGTGGGTTTCGCTTTAAGAGCTGATATTATGTGGCAGAAGCTCTGTTCTGGAGATGTCATGTGACGTTCGTAGGCGTTGGCATAGTAACTGGTTCTGCTTGCGCATATCAATGAGCTCAACTGCCATTTCAATCGCCTCAGGGCACGTTTTGCCATTTCCCCATTCAAATGCATTGGAGACAGTGCATTCCAATGACGGGAAAAAAAAATTTCTAACGCAAATTGCGCAAAAACTACAAATCTGATCGACACGAAAAATACTTAGCACACCTCTCATGGACGCTGGCTTCGAAACCACACCTCAACGGAGTCTGTGCGTGTAGCGGTTCGGACTGTATTAATTGCGGAAATCAACTTAATAATAACTAGATGTGTATTTCCTGAAGGAAGTACAGATAGTGGTTTGAAATGGTGCCCGGGCTGCCCCTTAAGATAGACTTGCCTGCTGCCCCTGCAAGACTTTCAAGTCAGGATCCGTTGTAACTGTGGGTGCCTCTCAGGGGCCACTTTGGCCTCAGGGTCTGATTTGGTGGCTGGGGCCCCTAAGGATCCGATTCGGTGGTCTGGGCTCCTCAGGGTCTGATTTTGTGGGTGTGGGCCCTCAGGGTCCGATTTTGTGGGTGGGGCCCCTCAGGGTCTGATTTTGTGGGTGGGGCCCCTCAGGGTCCGATTTTGTGGGTGGGGCCCCTCAGGGTCAGATTTTGTGGGTGGGGCCCCTCAGGGTCAGATTTTGTGGTCGGGGCTCCTCAGGGTCAGATTTTGTGGCCGGGGCCCCTCAGGGTCCGATTTTGTGGCCGGGGCCCCTCAGGGTCCGATTTTGTGGCCGGGGCCCCTCAGGGTCCGATTTGGTGGTTGGGGCCCCTCAGGGTCCGATTTTGTGGCCGGGGCCCCTCAGGGTCCGATTTTTTGGCCGGAACCCCTCAGGGTCAGATTTTGTGGGTGGGGCCCCTCAAGGTCCGATTTTGTGGCCGGGGCCCCTCAGGGTCTGATTTTGTGGCCGGGGCCCCTCAGGGTCTGATTTTGTGGCCGGGGCCCCTCAGGGTCCAATTTTGTAGTCGGGGCCCCTCAGGGTCCGATTTGGTGGCTGGGGCCCCTCAGGGTCTGATTTTGAGGCTGGGGCCCTTCAGGGTCTGATTTGGTGGGCGGGGCCACTCTTGGTCCGATTTGGTGGGGGGCCCCTCAGGGTCCTATTTGGTGGGCGGGGCCCCTCAGGGTCCAATTTGGTGGGTGGGGCTCCTCAGGGTCTGACTTTGTGGTTGGGGCCTCTCAGGGTCTGATTTTATGGTTGGGGCCCTTCAAAATTCGATTTGGTGGGCGGGGCCCCTCAGGGTCCGATTTGGTGGGCGGGGCCACTCAGGTTCCGATTTGGTGGGCGGGGCCCCAAAGGGTCCGATTTGGTGGGCGGGGCCCCTAAGAGTCCGATTTGGTGGGCGGGGCCCCTAAGAGTCCGATTTGGTGGGCGGGGCCCCTCAGGGTCTGATTTTGAGGCTGGGGCCCTTCAGGGTCTGATTTGGTGGGCGGGGCCACTCAGGGTCCGATTTGGTCAGCTGGGCCCCTCAGGGTCAGATTTGGTGGGTGGGGCCCCTCAGGGTCCGATTTTGTGGTTGGGGCCCCCTGGGGTCCGATTTTGTGGGTGGAGCTCCTCAGGGTCTGATTTTGTGTCCGGGCCCCCTCAGGGTCCGATTTTGTGCTTGGGGCCCTTCAGAATCTGATTTGGTGGGTGGGGCCCCTCAGGGTCCGATTTGGTGAGCGGGGCCCCTCAGGGTCCGATTTGGTGAGCGGGATCTCTCAGAGTCCGATTTGGTGGGCGGGGCCCCTCAGGATCTGATTCGGTGGGCGGGGCCCCTCAGGGTCCGATTTCGTGAGCGGGGCCCCTCAGAGTTCAATTTGGTGAGTGGGGCCCCTCAGGGTCCGATTTGGTGAGCGGGGCCCCTCAGGGTCCGATTTGGTGGGCGGGATCTCTGAGTCCCGATTTGGTGGGCGGGGCCCCTCAGGATCTGATTTGGTGGGCGTGGCCCCTCAGGATCTGATTTGGTGGGCGTGGCCCCTCAGGATCTGATTTGGTGGGCGGGGCCCCTCAGGATCTGATTTGGTGGGCGGGGCCCCTCAGGATCTGATTTGGTGGGCGGGGCCCCTCAAGATCTGATTTGGTGGGCGGGGCCCCTCAGGGTCCGATTTTGTGGTTGGGGCCCCTCAGGATCCGATTTTGTGGTTGGGGCCCCCTCAGGATCCGATTTTGTGGTTGGGGCCCCCTCAGGATCCGATTTTGTGGCCGGGGCCCGTGAGGGTCCGATGTTGTGGCCGGGGGCCCTCGGTCTGATTTTGTGGCCGCATCCCCTCAGGGTCCGATTTTGTGGGTGGGGCCCCTCAGGGTCCGATTTTGTGGCTGGGGCCCCTCAGGGTCTGATTTTGTGGGTGGGGCCCCTCAGGGTCCGATTTTGTGGGTGGGGCCACTCTGAGTGATTTGGTGGGCGGGGCCACTCTGAGTCTGATTTGGTGGGCGGGGCCACTCTGGGTCCGATTTGGTGGGCGGGGCCACTCTGGGTCCGATTTGGTGGGCGGGGCCACTCTGGGTCCGATTTGGATGCCAGGGTGGCTCAGCCTCCTTTTTGTAGGCCAGGGTCTATCAGCCTCCGATTTGGAGCCTTGGGTCACTCAGCTTTCGATTTGGCGCGCCGGCCCTTTAAGACTCATTTTGGTGCGTCGGCCCTTTAAGAGCCAGGGTGGCTCACTGGGCTTCTAAATCCACTTTGGCGCACATTCTCTCTCAGGGGCATGCGTCATGTGATGAAGCTAGATTTGCATTTGTGCTGTGGGTTTTGCTTTAAGAGCTGATATTACGTGGCAGAAGCTCTGTCTTGGAGAGGTCATGTGACATTCGTAGGCGTTGGCATAGTAACTGGGTCTGCCTGCGCATATCAATGAGCTTAACTGCCATTTCAATCGCCTCAGGGCATGTTTTGTCTATAGCAAAATTTCCCCATTCAAATGCATTGGAGACAGTGCATTCCAATGACGGGAAAAAAATTTTCGAACGCAAATTGCGCAAAAACTACAAATCTGATCGACACGAAAAATACTTAGCACACCTCTCATGGACGCTGGCTTCGAAACGACACCTCAATGGCGTCTGTGCGTGTAGCGGTTCGGGCTGTATTAATTGCGGAAATCAACTTAATAATAATAAGAAGAAGAATAAGTTAGCAGCGTTCGGATTACAATATAGTGGTTTTTTCAAACCACTATAATAAGAAGAATAAGTTAGCAGCGTTCGGATTACAATATAGTGGTTTTTTCAAACCACTATAACTAGATGTGTATTTCCTGAAGGAAGTACAGATAGTGGTTTGAAATGGTGCCTGGGCTGCCCCTTTAAGAGAGACTTGCCTGCTGCCCCTGCAAGACTTTCAACTCAGGATCCGTTTTAAATGTGGGTGCCTCTCAGTGGCCACTTTGGCCTCAGGGTCTGATTTGGTGGGTGGGGCCCCTCAGGATCCGATTCGGTGGCCTGGGCTCCTCAGGATTTGAATTAGTGGCCGGGATTCCTCAGGGTCCGATTTTGTGGGTGGGGTCCCTCAGGGTCCGATTTTGTGGGTGGGGCCCCTCAGGGTCCGATTTTGTGGGTGGGGCCTCTCAGGGTCCGATTTTGTGGGTGGGGCCCCTCAGGGTCCGATTTTGGGGGTGGGTCCCCTCAGGGTCCGATTTTGTGGGTGGGGCCCCTCAGGGTCTGATTTTGTGGGTGGGGCCCCTCATGGCTGATTTTGTGGGTGGGGCCTCGGTACGATTTTGTGGCCGGGGCCCCTCAGGGTCCGATTTTATGGCCGGGGCCCCTCAGGGTCCGATTTTGTGGGTGGGGACCCTCAGTGTCCGATTTTGTGGGTGGGGACCCTCAGTGTCCGATTTTGAGGGCGGGGACCCTCAGGGTCCGATTTTGTGGGCGGGGCCTCTCAGGGTCCGATTTTGAGGGCGGGGCCCCTCAGGGTCCGATTTTGTGGGCGGGGCCCCTCAGGGTCCAATTTTGTGGGTGGGGCCCCTCTGGGTTCGATTTTGTGGCCGGGGTCTCTCAGGGTCCGATTTTGTGGCCGGGGCCCCTCAGGGTCCGATTTTGTGGTTGGGGCCCCTCAGGGTCCGATTTTGTGGTTGGGGCCCCTCAGGGTCCGATTTTGTGGCCAGGGCCCCTCAGGGTCTGATTTTGTGGTTGGGCCCCCGCAGGGTCCGATTTTGTGGCCAGCGCCCCTCAGTGTCCGATTTCGTGGCCGGGGCCCCTCAGGGTCCGATTTTGTGACCGGGGCCCCTCAGGGTCCGATTTTGTGGCTGGGGCCCCTCAGGGTCCGATTTTGTGGATGGGCCGCTCAGGGTCCGATTTTGTGGCCGGGGCCCCTCAGGGTCCGATTTTGTGGCCGGGGCCCCTCAGGGTCCGATTTTGTGGCTGGGGCCCCTCAAGGGTCCGATTTTGTGGCCGGGGCCACTCAAGGGTCCGATTTTGTGGTTGGGGGCCCTCAGGGTCCAATTTTGTGGGTGGGGCCCCTCAGAGTCCGATTTGGTTGGCGGGGCACCTCAGGGTTCGATTTGGTGGGCGGGGCCTCTCAGGGTCTGATTTTGAGGGCGGGGCCCCTCAGAGTCCGATTTTGTGGGCGGGGCCCCTCAGAGTCCGATTTTGTGGGTGGGGCCCCTCAGGGTCCGATTTTGTGGGTGGGGCCCCTCAGGGTTTGATTTTGTGGCCGGGGTCTCTCAGGGTCCGATTTTGTGGCCGGGGCCCCTCAGGGTCCGATTTTGTGGTTGGAGCCCCTCAGTGTCCGATTTGGTGGGCTGTGCCACTCTGGGTGCATTTTTGGTGGGCGGGGCCACTCTGGGTCCGATTTGGAGGCCAGGGTGGCTCAGCCTACGATTTTAAGGCCGGGGTGGCTCAGCCTCCGATTTGGAGCCTGGGGTCACTCAGCTTTCGATTTGGCGCGTCGGGCCTTTAAGACTCATTTCGGTGCGGCGGCCCTTTAAGAATCACTTTTGCACTTCTGCCCTTTAAGAGCCAGTTTGGCTCACTGGGCTTCTAAATACACTTTGGCGCACATTCTCTCTCAGGGGCATGTGTCATGTGATGAAGCTAGATTTGCATTTGTGCTGTGGGTTTCGCTTTAAGAGCTGATATTATGTGGCAGAAGCTCTGTTCTGGAGATGTCATGTGACGTTCTTAGGCGTTGGCATAGTAACTGGTTCTGCTTGCGCATATCAATGAGCTCAACTGCCATTTCAATCGCCTCAGGGCACGTTTTGCCATTTCCCCATTCAAATGCATTGGAGACAGTGCATTCCAATGACGGGAAAAAAAATTTTCTAGCGCAAAAACTACAAATCTGATCGACACGAAAAATACTTAGCACACCTCTCATGGACGCTGGCTTCGAAACCACACCTCAACGGAGTCTGTGCGTGTAGCGGTTCGGACTGTATTAATTGCGGAAATCAACTTAATAATAATAACTAGATGTGTATTTCCTGAAGGAAGTACAGATAGTGGTTTGAAATGGTGCCCGGGCTGCCCCTTAAGATAGACTTGCCTGCTGCCCCTGCAAGACTTTCAAGTCAGGATCCGTTGTAACTGTGGGTGCCTCTCAGGGGCCACTTTGGCCTCAGGGTCTGATTTGGTGGCTGGGGCCCCTAAGGATCCGATTCGGTGGTCTGGGCTCCTCAGGGTCTGATTTTGTGGGTGTGGGCCCTCAGGGTCCGATTTTGTGGGTGGGGCCCCTCAGGGTCTGATTTTGTGGGTGGGGCCCCTCAGGGTCCGATTTTGTGGGTGGGGCCCCTCAGGGTCCGATTTTGTGGGTGGGGCCCCTCAGGGTCAGATTTTGTGGTCGGGGCCCCTCAGGGTCAGATTTTGTGGCCGGGGCCCCTCAGGGTCTGATTTTGTGGCCGGGGCCCCTCAGGGTCCGATTTTGTGGCCGGGGCCCCTCAGGGTCCGATTTGGTGGTTGGGGCCCCTCAGGGTCTGATTTTGTGGCCGGGGCCCCTCAGGGTCCGATTTTGTGGCCGGGGCCCCTCAGGGTCCGATTTGGTGGTTGGGGCCCCTCAGGGTCCGATTTTTTGGCCGGAACCCCTCAGGGTCAGATTTTGTGGGTGGGGCCCCTCAAGGTCCGATTTTGTGGGTGGGGCCCCTCAGGGTCTGATTTTGTGGCCGGGGCCCCTCAGGGTCTGATTTTGTGGCCGGGGCCCCTCAGGGTCCGATTTTGTAGTCGGGGCCCCTCAGGGTCCGATTTGGTGGCTGGGGCCCCTCAGGGTCTGATTTTGAGGCTGGGGCCCTTCAGGGTCTGATTTGGTGGGCGGGGCCACTCTTGGTCCGATTTGGTGGGGGGCCCCTCAGGGTCCTATTTGGTGGGCGGGGCCCCTCAGGGTCCAATTTGGTGGGTGGGGCTCCTCAGGGTCCGACTTTGTGGTTGGGGCCTCTCAGGGTCTGATTTTATGGTTGGGGCCCTTCAAAATTCGATTTGGTGGGCGGGGCCCCTCAGGGTCCGATTTGGTGGGCGGGGCCACTCAGGTTCCGATTTGGTGGGCGGGGCCCCAAAGGGTCCGATTTGGTGGGCGGGGCCCCTAAGAGTCCGATTTGGTGGGCGGGGCCCCTAAGAGTCCGATTTGGTGGCTGGGGCCCCTCAGGGTCTGATTTTGAGGCTGGGGCCCTTCAGGGTCTGATTTGGTGGGCGGGGCCACTCAGGGTCCGATTTGGTCAGCGGGGCCCCTCAGGGTCAGATTTGGTGGGTGGGGCCCCTCAGGGTCCGATTTTGTGGTTGGGGCCCCCTGGGGTCCGATTTTGTGGGTGGAGCTCCTCAGGGTCTGATTTTGTGTCCGGGCCCCCTCAGGGTCCGATTTTGTGCTTGGGGCCCTTCAGAATCTGATTTGGTGGGCGGGGCCCCTCAGGGTCCGATTTGGTGAGCGGGGCCCCTCAGGGTCCGATTTGGTGAGCGGGATCTCTGAGTCCGATTTGGTGGGCGGGGCCCCTCAGGATCTGATTTGGTGGGCGTGGCCCCTCAGGATCTGATTTGGTGGGCGGGGCCCCTCAGAGTTCAATTTGGTGAGTGGGGCCCCTCAGGGTCCGATTTGGTGAGCGGGGCCCCTCAGGGTCCGATTTGGTGGGCGGGATCTCTGAGTCCGATTTGGTGGGCGGGGCCCCTCAGGATCTGATTTGGTGGGTGTGGCCCCTCAGGATCTGATTTAGTGGGCGGGGCCCCTCAGGATCTGATTTGGTGGGCGGGGCCCCTCAGGATCCGATTTGGTGGGCGGGGCCCCTCAGGATCCGATTTGGTGGGCGGGGCCCCTCAGGATCCGATTTGGTGGGCGGGGCCCCTCAGGGTCCGATTTGGTGAGCGGGGCCCCTCAGGGTCCGATTTGGTGAGCGGGGCCCCTCAGGGTCCGATTTGGTGGGCGGGGCCCCTCAGGGTCCGATTTGGTGAGCGGGGCCCCTCAGGGTCCGATTTGGTGAGCGGGGCCCCTCAGGGTCCGATTTGGTGAGCGGGGTCCCTCAGGGTCCGATTTGGTGGGCGGGGCTCCTCACGGTCCGATTTGGTGGGCGAGGGCGCACTTTGGCGCCCATTCTCTCTTAGGGGCATGCGTCATGTGATGAAGCTAGATTTGCATTTTGTGCTGTGGGTTTCGCTTTAAGAGCTGACATTATGTGGCAGAAGCTCTGTCCTGGGGGCGTCATGTGACGTTCGTAGGCGTTGGCATAGTAACTGGATGTGCCTGCGCATATCAATGAGCTTTACTGCCATTTCAATCGCCTCAGGGCACGTTTTAAGTTTCCCATTCAAATGCATTAAGACAGTGCATTCCAATGACGGTAAAAAAAATTTCAAACGCAAATTGAGCAAAAACTACAAATCCGATCGACACGAAAAATACTTAGCACACCTCTCATGGACGCTGGCTTCGAAACGACACCTCAACGGAGTCTGTGCGTGTAGCGGTTCGGGCAGTATTAATTGCGGAAATCAACTGAATAGTAATAATAATATTACAATATAGTGGTTTTTTCAAACCACTATAACTAGATGTGTATTTCCTGAAGGAAGTACAGATAGTGGTTTGAAATGGTGCCCGGGCTGCCCCTTTAAGAGAGACTTGCCTGCTGCCCCTGCAAGACTTTCAACTCAGGATCCGTTTTAACTGTGGGTGCCTCTCAGAGGTCACTTTGGCCTGTGGGGCCCCTCAGGATCCGATTCGGTGGCCTGGGCTCCTCAGGGCTTGAATTGGTGGACAGGGGCCTCTCTGGGTCAGATTTGATGGCGCGGGGCCCCTCAGAGTCAGATTTGGTGGGTGGGGCCACTCTGGGTCCGATTTGGATGGCGGGGCCACTCTGAGTCCAATTTGGTGGGTGGGGCCACTCAGGGTCCGATTTGGTGGGCGGGGCCCCACAGAGTCTGATTTTGGTGGGCGGGGCCACTCTAGGTCTGTTTTGTAGGTCGGGGTCAATCAGCCTCCGATTTAGAGCCTGTGGTCAATCAGCTTTCGATTTGGCGCACCGGCCCTTTAAGACTCATTTTGTTGCACCGGCCCTGTTGGGGTCATGTAAAGTTCGTAGGCATTGGCATAGTAACTGGGTCTGCCTGCACATATCAATGAGCTTAACTGCCATTTGAATCACCTCACGACTGCCCCTATGGCAAAATTTTCCCATTGAAATGCATTGAGACAATGCATTCCAATGATGGGGAAAATATTTTTCAAACGGAAATTGTGCAAAAACTACAAATCCGATCGACACGAAAAATACTTAGCACATCACTCGTAGGCGACGGCTTCGAAACGACGCCTCAATGGATTCTGTGCGTGTAGCAGTTCGGGCCTCATTAATTGCAGAAATCAACTGAATAATAAGAAGTTAGCAATGTTCAGATTACAATATAAATACTAGATGTGTATTTCCTGAAGTAAGTACAGATAGTGGTTTGAAATGGTGCCTGGGCTGCCCGTTTAAGAGAGACTTGGCTGCTGCCCGTGCAAGATTTTCAACTCAGGATCCGTTTTAAATGTGGGTGCCTCTCAGGGGCCACTTTGGCCTCAGGGTCTGATTTAATGGGTGGGGCCCCTCAGGATCCGATTCGGTGGCCTGGTCTCCTCAGGATTTGAATTAGTGGCCGGGATTCCTCAGGGTCTGATTTTGTGGGTGGGGTCCCTCAGGGTCTGATTTTGTGGGTGGGGCCCCTCAAGGTCCGATTTTGTGGCTGGGGCCCCTCAAGGTCCGATTTTGTGGCTGGGGCCCCTCAGGGTCCGATTTTGTTGGTTGGTCCCCTCAGGATCCGATTTTGAGGGTGGGACCCCTCAGGATCCGATTTTGTGGCCGGGGCCCCTCAGGGTCAGATTTGGTGGGTTGGGCCCCTTAGGGTCTGATTTTGTGGGCGGAGACCCTCTGGGTCCGATTTGGTCGGCGGGGCCACTCTAGGTCCGATTTGGTCGGCGGGACCACTCTGGGTCCGATTTAGTGGGCGGGGCCCCACAGGGTCCGATTTGGTGGGCGGGGCCCCACAGGGTCCGGTTTGGTGGGCGGGGCCTCTCTGGGTCCGATTTGGTGGGCGGGGCCACTCGGTAAGATTTGGTGGGCGAGGCCACTCTGGGTAAGATTTGGAGGCCGGGGTCGATGAGCTTCCGATTTGGTGGCCGAGGTCAAAGAGCCTCCGATTTGGAGGCCGGGGTGGCTCAGCCTCCGATTTGGAGGCCGGGGTGGCTCAGCCTCCGATTTGGAGGCCGGGGTCGATCAGCCTCCGATTTGGAGGCCGGGGTCGATCAGCCTCCGATTTGGAGGTCGGGGTCGATCAGCCTCCCATTTGGAGGCCGGGGTCGATCAGCCTCCCATTTGGAGGCCGGGGTCGATCAGCCTCCCATTTGGAGGCCGGGGTCGATCAGCCTCCCATTTGGAGGCCGGGGTCGATCAGCCTCCCATTTGGAGGCTGGGGTCGATCAGCCTCCCATTTGGAGGCCGGGGTCGATCAGCCTCCCATTTGGAGGCCGGGGTGGCTCAGCCTCCCATTTGGAGGCCGGGGTGGCTCAGCCTCCCATTTGGAGGCCGGGGTGGCTCGGCCTCCGATTTGGAGGCCGGGGTGGCTCGGCCTCCGATTTGGAGGCCGGGGTGGCTCGGCCTCCGATTTGGAGGCCGGGGTGGCTCGGCCTCCGATTTGGAGGCCGGGGTCGATCAGCCTCCGATTTGGAGGCCGGGGTCGATCAGCCTCCGATTTGGAGGCCGGGGTCGATCAGCCTCCGATTTGGAGGCCGGGGTCGATCAGCCTCCGATTTGGAGGCCGGGGTCGATCAGCCTCCGATTTGGAGGCCGGGGTCGATCAGCCTCCGATTTGGAGGCCGGGGTCGATCAGCCTCCGATTTGGAGGCCGGGGTCGATCAGCCTCCGATTTGGAGGCCGGGGTCGATCAGCCTCCGATTTGGAGGCCGGGGTCGATCAGCCTCCGATTTGGAGGCCGGGGTCGATCAGCATCCGATTTGAAAGCCGGGGTGGCTCAGCCTCCCATTTGGAGGCCGGGGTCGATCAGCCTCCCATTTGGAGGCCGGGGTCGATCAGCCTCCCATTTGGAGGCCGGGGTCGATCAGCCTCCCATTTGGAGGCCGGGGTCGATCAGCCTCCCATTTGGAGGCCGGGGTCGATCAGCCTCCCATTTGGAGGCCGGGGTCGATCAGCCTCTCATTTGGAGGCCGGGGTCGATCAGCCTCCCATTTGGAGGCCGGGGTCGATCAGCCTCCCATTTGGAGGCCGGGGTCGATCAGCCTCCCATTTGGAGGCCGGGGTGGCTCAGCCTCCCATTTGGAGGCCGGGGTCGATCAGCCTCCCATTTGGAGGCCGGGGTCGATCAGCCTCCCATTTGGAGGCCGGGGTCGATCAGCCTCCCATTTGGAGGCCGGGGTCGATCAGCCTCCCATTTGGAGGCCGGGGTCGATCAGCCTCCCATTTGGAGGCCGGGGTCGATCAGCCTCCGATTTGGAGGCCGGGGTCGATCAGCCTCCGATTTGGAGGCCGGGGTCGATCAGCCTCCGATTTGGAGGCCGGGGTCGATCAGCCTCCGATTTGGAGGCCGGGGTCGCTCAGCCTCCGATTTGGAGGCCGGGGTCGCTCAGCATCCGATTTGGAGGCCGGGGTCGCTCAGCATCCGATTTGGAGGCCGGGGTGGCTCAGCATCCGATTTGGAGGCCGGGGTGGCTCAGCCTCCGATTTGGAGGCCGGGGTGGCTCAGCCTCCGATTTGGAGGCCGGGGTGGCTCAGCCTCCGATTTGGAGGCCGGGGGGTCGATCAGCCTCCCATTTGGAGCCTGTGGTCACTCAGCTTTCGATTTGGCGTGTTGGCCCTTTAAGACTCATTTCGGTGCGCCGGCCCTTTAACAGTCACTTTTGCACTTCGGCCCTTTAAGAGCCAGTTTGGCTCATTGGGCTTCTAAATACACTTTGGCGCACATTCTCTCTCAGGGGCATGTGTCATGTGATGAAGCTAGATTTGCATTTGTGCTGTGGGTTTCGCTTTAAGAGCTGATATTATGTGGCAGAGGCTCTGTGCTGGGGTTCAGGTGAAGTTCGTAGGCGTTGGCATAGTAACTGGGTCTGCCTGCGCATATCAATGAGCTCAACTGCCATTTCAATCGCCTCAGGGCACGTTTTGCCATTTCCCCATTCAAATGCATTGGAGACAGTGCATTCCAATGACGGGAAAAAAATTTTCGAACGCAAATTGCGCAAAAACTACAAATCTGATCGACACGAAAAATACTTAGCACACCTCTCATGGGCGCTGGCTTCGAAACGACACCTCAACGGAGTCTGTGCGTGTAGCGGTTCGGGCTGTATTAATTGCGGAAATCAACTTAATAAGAAGAAGAAGAAGAAGAAGCAGAAGAAGAAGTTAGCAGCGTTCGGATTACAATATAGTGGTTTTTTCAAACCACTATAATAAGAAGAAGAAGAATAAGTTAGCAGCGTTCGGATTACAATATAGTGGTTTTTTCAAACCACTATAAAAATCAACAGGTCCTTTAAGTGAACCTGACAACTGATTCATGCTGCCAAAACATGTTTTCAGAGAAAACATATTTGAAAAGCCGTCGGCGGACAACGTGTCTCGTCTGACTAGTCTGGGGCCGGCTAGTCCTCCACCTGACTGAGAAATTTGCCTGTCAGTCTAGGAGAGAGAGGTAAAAAAAAAAGCTGCTAGGGACCTGCCTTGGACCAAGTTCCCATTCCTATTGCTTACAAGATGTTATAGTCATAGAACTTCCATAGACTGCAGTCACACATGGTGCTCACAATCTAATTTCTCGCACACTGCAGAATATTTCATAGGAATTTAATTTATCGCAATGTATTCAGAGTGTGGCCTGGCTGGAAGAAATCCCTGCCTCCTGTCCTCATTACAATACTACTCTCCTCCCATCAGCGTAAGCTACAGCCCTGGAATCCCGCGCCTGCGCCCTGCACCCCATCAGAAATACATACTTCATCCTCCCTTCTGTGGGCACTGCATTCAGGGATCTTCTGTGCAGGTTCTAGCGAATCACTGTTGGTAAGGTGCTTCCCAAACTTCCACCCTGCATAGTCATCGCTATGTACACATGGTTCCTAGCGATGACTATGCAGGAAGTGGGGAGAACATATTATCGCACACCGGAGGTCACAGTGACTTGCCGGCGCCTGCACAGAAGATCCATGAATGTAGTGCCCACAGAAGGGAGGATGACGTATGTATTTCTGAGGGAGTGCAGGGCGTAGGATTCCGGAGCCGTAACTGACGTGTATGGGAGAAGGGTAGTATTATAATGAGGAGAGGAGGCAGGGATTTCTTACAGCACCGCCTGCCCCGGTGCCTGGAAGAAATCATTAATATAAAGACAGAATATAACATTTCTCAGCAACAAGACCATTAATATGAGACAGACAGGTAGGACTAGTGTAACATTTCTATTACCTGTATGCCCATAGTAATAGGTCATATACGTCCCGGATGGTGACAGAATCCCTTTAACAATCAAAATAAAAAAGTTTTTGTCAAACATGTTTTAAGGTGTAAAGAGTATTTTGCTTTTACAATTCTAATGTATTTGCCTTGGCAAACTGAAAATGAAGCTACTTTAATAGTAGGGTGTACTCATGTTATGCCATGCTGAAACAACTCATTTTCACCACATGTGTAATATGAAGCCTGTAATCATTTTTCTACTTTACTCCTTCAAAAAATAGGATTCTCTAAATTATAGAGAATATTATAAGAAATTAGGAATGTAATCAAATCACATTATAGGGAATCTGTTGCTAGCTTTTTGCTACCCCATATGAGTGAAGCATAACGTAGGGGCAGAGACTGATCACAGTGTCACTTACTAGGCTGCATGCTGTCATTAATAAAATCAGTGTTTTATCTGTTGCAAATCTGGCAGATCACTGAATAATGAGCCCTATATAACCCCACCCACGTTACTACCTTCTGCACCAGGGGCGTACATAGAAATCATGGGGCCCCACCCATAGCAGAAGTTCTAATTGACCCCCCCCCCCCCACAAAAAAAATAATTATAAATAAATAAATGCTGTGGTCACAGAACATATCTCACATCTTCCCACCCTTTACATAGTCATTTTCCTCCTGCTGAAGTCCTAGATTCCTCTCTCATTACCCTAATAAGGTATGATGCCAACAAAATTGCCCCCCCCAAACACAGTATGATACCCCCATGGTGAAGTCATACACATTAACCTCTGCATGCACAGTATAATGACCCTACTGCATTCTCAATGCAAAGTATGGTGACCCCAACAGAGTATGATCCCCCAACTATGATCCCACACAGCCCTCCATGAAGTATAATGGGCTTACATACAGTATAATAGCTCCACACTGTATGATGGCCCGCACTAGCTCTCCACACTGTATGATGGACCCTGCACAGTATGATGGACCCCTCACAAACCTTCACACTGTATAATTGCTTGCATACAGTATAATAGCCTCCCACATAGCCCTTCAAATATTGTAATGGCCCCACATAACCTTCCATGTAGTATAATGTGCCTCCCATAATCCTCCATATAGTACAATGCGCCCCACATAATCCTCCACATAGTATAATGCTCCCTCCATAATCCTCCATATAGTATAATGCGCCCCACATAATCCTCTGTATAGTATATTGCACGCCCCATGATCATCCATAGAATCTAATGCACTCTCCAAGGTTCTCCCTATAATATAATACACCCCCCATGGTCCTCCATAGAATATAATGCACCCCACATGGTCCTCCATAGAATATAATGCACTCCCTATGGTCCTCCATGCAATATCATGCACTTCCCATGGTTCTCCATAGGATGTAATGCACTCCCTATGGGCCTCCATAAAATATAATGCACCCACATGGTCCTCCATACAATATAATGCACCCCCCATGGTCCTCCATAGAATATAATGCACCCACATGGTCTTCCATACAATATAATGCACCCCCCATGGTCCTCCATAGAATATAATGCACCCCCATGGTCCTCCATACAATATAATGAACCTCCATTGTCCTCCATACAATATAATGAACCCCCCCATGGTCCTCCATACAATATAATGCACTCCCAATGGTTCTCAATAGAATATAATACATTCCCCAGGGTCCTCCATACAATATAATGCACTCCCCGCGATGTTCCATACAATATAATGCACTCCCCATGATCTTCCACACAATATAATGCTCTCCCCATGGTCCTCCATACAATATAATGCTCTCCCAATGGTTCTCCATAGAATATAATACACTCCCCATGGTCCTCCATACAATATAATGCACCCCTATGGTTCTTCATACAATAAGATGAACCCCCATGGTCCCCCATACTCTATTATGGAAACCAGTAACTGCTTTAAAAAAAAAAAAAAAAAAAATACAATACTCACCTCTCTTCGTTCCACCGGATGCTCCGGTCTGCTGAACCTGTGGTGTGAAGTGCTAGACATGTCAAAACAGCTGTAATGACGTCATCGTGCCCGCTCCTCTGACACATCAGACGCCGAGGAAGAATGATGGGGGTGGAAGCATCTGCTGACGCTTCATCCTGCTGACGGAAGGGTCCCCCCTCCGGCTGTCAGCGTGAGCAATGATGATGGAGGAGTGAGCATCAGCAGACACTTCCACCCTCACCATTCCATGAGGGAGAGCAGTGCGGGCGCTGACAGGCGGAGGGGGGCCCAGTTGTGTGGCCTGCCACCAATGGCGGTACACCACTGTTCGGCACATGTACAGTACACACAGTGACCGATCGGAAGTGGGGTTATACAGTGCACATGTTTATGGAGGACTACCTGGGGAAGAGTTACTTGTATTCTAATGATACTGGAGATTATCAAAACTACAGCAAGCAGCCCATTAAGTGACAAATCCCTGGAATTAGGGTCTCTGTTTCTACATTATGCTCTCAGATAAAGTGGCAAAAACCTGGAGACAGATCACCTTAAGCTTATTTACACACTTACGATATTCGAGGTCTAAGCATGGACCGCAATATATGCCGTATTTGGACTGTGAATGTCACCTGCTGAATTTCCAGAAACAAACAAATTACCAATAACCAAAAGGAATGCATAGTAATAAAATAATTCATACTTACATAAACCTAAAAGGTGCAAACGCTTTACACAATATATAACATTAACACAATACTATTTATTGATACAATTCAGAATGCCTTTGCTATTCGCAGGAGTTGGAAGAAGGAGCAGCAACCTTTATAAAGCCTTAGTGCACATCACAAACGTTCAGGAGTTTTTCCCAGCTCTGCATTGACAACTTGGCTGTTAGTACAGGTTTTAGTACAGAAATTACTATAGAATTTAATACTCAATTTTACCCTATTAAATGAAATGCTGCAGGAACAGAGCTCAGGGCCATGTGTGTTAGATAAAGAGATCATGTGTTTGTATGAGCACCAATTTGTTTTTTTAACTGCTTGAAGACCTTGTGGTTTTACAATTTTGCGCTTTTGTTTCTTTCCTTCCCTTATTCCAAGAGCCAGAACGTTTTAATTTTTCTGTTCCCATAGCCGTATTTTTTTCCGGAAGAGTTGTACTTTTGAATGACACCATTCATTTTATCACTTATGCACTTGAAAGCGGAAAAAAAGTTCCACATTTTTTTTTTTTTTTTTTTATTTACCATGTGCACTATTATTATTATTATTATTATTTATTGTTATAGCGCCATTTATTCCATGGCGCTTTACATGTGAGGGGGGTATACATAAAAACAAGTACAATAATCTTAAACAATACAAGTCATAACTGGTACAGGAGGAGAGAGGACCCTGCCCGCGAGGGCTCACAATCTTCAAGGGATGGGTGATAATACAGTAGGCGAGGGTAGAGCTGGTCGTGCAGCGGTTTGGTCGATCGGTGGTTACTGCAGGTTATAGGCTTGTCGGAAGAGGTGGGTCTTCAGGCTCTTTTTGAAGGTTTCGATGGTAGGTGAGAGTCTGATATGTTGTGGTAGAGAGTTCCAGAGTAGGGGTGATGCGCGAGAGAAATCTTGTATGCGATTGTGGGAAGAGGAGATAAGAGGGGAGTAGAGAAGGAGATCTTGTGAGGATCGGAGGCTGCGTGCAGGAAAGTACCGGGAGACGAGGTCACAGATGTATGGAGGAGACAAGTTGTGGATGGCTTTGTATGTCATGGTTAGGGTTTTGTAATGGAGTCTCTGGGCAATTGGGAGCCAGTGAAGGGATTGACAGAGGGGAGAAGCTGGGGAATAGCGGGGGGACAGGTGGATTAGTCGGGCAGCAGAGTTTAGAATAGATTGGAGGGGTGCGAGAGTGTTTGAGGGGAGGCCGCAGAGCATGAGGTTGCAGTAGTCAAGGCGAGAGATGATGAGGGCATGGACTAGGGTTTTTGCAGATTCTTGGGTGAGGAATGAACGGATGCGTGAAATATTTTTGAGTTGAAGTCGGCAGGAAGTGGAAAGGGTTTGGATATGTGGTTTGAAGGAGAGATCAGCATCAAGGATTACGCCGAGGCAGCGAGCTTGTGGGACTGGGGAGAGTGGGCAGTCATTTACTGTAATTGATAGGTTCGTAGGGGGGGTCACGTGGGATGGGGGAAAGATGATGAATTCTGTTTTGTCCATGTTGAGTTTCAGATATCTAGTGGAGAAGAAGGATGAAATAGTGGACAGACATTGAGGGATTCTGGTTAGTAGGGAGGTGATATCTGGTCCAGAGATGTAGATCTGTGTGTCATCAGCATAAAGATGATACTGAAAGCCATGAGATTCTATGAGCTGTCCCAGGCCAAAGGTGTAAATAGAGAACAGCAGGGGCCCTAGGACTGAACCTTGTGGGACTCCGACAGATAGGGGGCGAGGTGAGGAGGTGGTGTGTGAGTGGGAGACGCTGAATGTCCGGTCTGTTAGGTATGATGAGATCCAGGAGAGGGCCAAGTCTGTGATGCCGAGGGATGAGAGGGTCTGTAATAATAGGGAATGGTCCACTGTGTCAAAGGCAGCCGACAGGTCCAGGAGGAGGAGGACAGAGTAGTGTCGCTTGCTCTTGGCAGTTAAGAGGTCATTGGTGACCTTAGTAAGGGCAGTTTCAGTGGAGTGGTGTGACCGGAAGCCAGATTGTAAGCGGTCGAAGAGGGAGCAAGAAGAGAGATGGGAGGACAGTTCAAGGTAGACGTGTTGTTCCAGTAGCTTGGAGGCGTATGGGAGAAGTGATATAGGGCGATAGCTAGATACAGAGGATGGGTCAAGAGAGGGCTTTTTGAGGATAGGTGTGATGGAGGCATGTTTAAAGCTTGAGGGGAAAACACCAGTTGTTAGTGATAGGTTGAAGAGATGGGTTAGGGTTGGGATGAAGACTGTGGTGAGGGCACTATACTATAAAACTAACTTGACATTATGTTTCATGATTCACGGGTCATTACGAGTATGCAGATACCAAACTTGTATAGTTTTTTTTTTTATTTAAGTGGTGAAAAAAAAAAATCTGAAATTTGTAAGAAAATATTTTTTTTCTGCTTCGGTCACCATTTTCCGAGACCTGTAACAATTTCATTTTTTGTGACTTAGGGCTTGACTGAGGGCTTATTTTTTGAGCTGGAGTTTTTATTGATACCTTTTTGGGGTAGATAAGATGTTTTGTTCGCCTCTTATTGCATTTTATTGCAATGTTGCCAAGGCCAGAAAAACATAATTCTAGCGCTTTGAATTTTTTTCTCGCTATGCCGTTTACTGATTGGATTCATTTATTTAATATTTGGTGGCTTTGGCCGCCATTGGTCTAATGTGTGTGGGGGCCTGTGTCTTCCCAGCATCTCCCTACCTTATGTGCTGCATGCATTATAGGCTTTTCTTCATAGTTTCAATAAAATAGTACCCCTAATTAATGGTAATTTTTTTCACTGGTGTGGATTCCCTCCACAGGGAGAATAGGGCTTGCCATAGATGACAAGGGCAACCACATTGCTCACACTCACCTGCTGACAATACTACAGGTTGAAGTGTCCAGTGGGAACAATGGATCAACAATCAATTGCTGGGGCTATTTTCAAGGGACAGCGGTGGTTTAAGAACATATTAAAAACACTGAATTTGTTTTTGTATTTGCACAATTAAATTATTTAATCTATGCAACTGAGCCGTCAAGTCACCAACAGAAGTTTAAGAATACCCCATAAAATGCTTAAAGGGTACCTGTCATGAGGATCTCAAATTCCCCCGATTTGTTATCCAGGATATTAGCAGCATATATATTCTGGACAATTCTGCATAACACAGAAAATAAACTTTGAGTCATTCAAATGCCATGTCTGACGTCAAGAGGAGAGTCAGGTCCCTCAACAAGTACAATAGCCAGTCCCCCTTCTGGCTTGGTCCTCTGTTGCAAAATCAGCCACAAAATAGAATCCCCTAATCATCAAGCAGTTACCATCCTGGATGTCACACGTGGATCACGGACCCAAGGTACCACGATCCAGGCTTACCCAGAAGGGGCGTGGCTAAGCAGCTACCTGATGTTTCACTAGATCCTGATGGTGGAGTTACACTTGCGCTGCAGGTAGCGGCATTATACCACTCCTGGGCAGTCCCCGATAGTGCAGCAGCTGACCCCAAGAGTCAGAACAGCAATCACGGACACGAACTCTGAGTCACTGGCAGAACAGGTTTCGGATACTTGTTCTGATTAAGACAGTACGGATTTTGGAACACAAGACAGGACAAACACTGGTACTGATTCAGGTACCGCAGAGGAGGCCTCAGGTTCAGGTATGGAAGGGGAGGGTTCAGGTAATTTTCAAGTGTATGGCTAGTGATCCCATCTAGACATTTCTTGAGTGGTGCCCTCAGTCTGCTTTCTTGAATTAGGTACCACCAGAGCGGCTTCAGGTTCAGGTACTGCTGGAGCGGCTTCAAGGTTCAGATATCGCTGGAGCAGCTCCAGGTTCAGATACAGCCGGAACAGCTTCAAGCTCAGGTACCACTGGAGCGGTTTCAGATTCAGACAACACGGGTCTTAGGAACAGAATCTGGTTTGACAACAAGGGTAAAGGGAGGAGGCTCTGCATTAGACAACACAGGTTTCAGGGACAGGAATTGGTTCAGACAACACGGGTTTCAGAAACAGGTTCTGGGACAGTCAACACAGGGGACCTGTCACAACACTGACTAACTAAAGGAAACCGTTGCCCAGGTGCTTCCCTACTGGGGTGCGTGCCTTATGTGTTTTAAGAATCGGGGAGCGTGTGCACACACTAGGTGTGTTCGTGGGATACTTGCGCAGAGTGCGCAGAACAGGAAGAGAACAGCAAGCAAGGAATGGGGATGCCGGGGCAGTATGTCGCCGTCCCTCTTGGGAGGAAGGAGAGGGACTACGCAAGGACGCCGGCGTTACACTAGATAACAGGTTAGTGGCAATCATGGAGCCCAAATCCTCATGACAGGTTCCATAATGCATTGCAAAAATATCCATGTTACTCTGAACTGGAATGTGTTTAGGATTTTTTTTCATGTAGCTATTCTGACCACAGGTTGGGCAAATTTTAAAACTGAATACAGCTCTAGACTGTGAGGCCACACAAGTGTGGCTGGCCACGCGGACAAAGATCAATCCTTGCAAGGCGAGAAACAAAGCGTGGTCTTAACCAAATATAGGCTGTATCTCAGGATGAAGGCAAGACAAGTGACATAAAAAGCATAGTGTAAATGTACACTTAGCTATTTAAGTAGGACCTGTCAATAGATAGGCTAAAAAATAGATGTGCCTTTTTAAAATAAATCAAATAACCCAATTAAGAAATTCTGACTTCTGAGAGAATTGGAGCTGGAATGAGAAGCCGGAAAGTGCATTACAGTGACATTCTATTGATCTCAATGACAATCGTGTGATGCTTTATTTTCCCTATTATGGCACTGCCGGGGAATGGAACAGGGTTCCCAGCAGCCGGACATCTGGTCACAAGCCATTAGAGACCTTTCTAATAAAATAAAATTGTCCAAAGTAAACAACCTTTTGTTGGTGGACATACTAATAGAGATTTCATAAAATTGTCAAGGTTTTAAAGGGGTTGTCTCATCAAAGACATTCACATGCTTTAGCCACTGAGATCTTCTTGCTCAAAGCACAAAGGAAAAGAATATTTAACTATGCCAGAAGTCTACTGTAAAATGCATCACAAAATTATAGTGCATGATTTATCCCAAAATATTTGTTTTATGGCTTGTTCACATCACCTTATTTTCTAGATCGGAGGTATACGTTGGGAGGACTAAATATATCCCCTACAGTAGATTCCCAATGAATATCACTGTGTAGGCCCACAATACGACTTTCCTGGGGACTACTATGCAATAAGGACTGTGCGTCCAGAAGATACAGGCCAGTGGGTTACACACTGACGAGCAAAAGAGTAACAATGTTTTGAACTTTTTACCTTCAGGTCCCATATCTCACCATCCACTGCTGTTTTGAATGTTGTCTTGCAATTTTTAGCATATGATTAGTTATGTACTGTAGATTCTTGTCATGTCACTGCGTTGTTACTGTTTTGCTCCTGGTGGTGGAAAAATCTTTTTCTTTCTGTATACTACAAATTACAACCTGTTCTCACATTCCCTATTAGCTCAGTGAGTTATTAGGTTGATTTTCAAGTGAAAGGCGTTACACCGCTCCGACATACTCACCCGGCCTCCGCTCCCACGCCGCAGCCTCTCGCCACCCGACGGCCACGGCGGTCACCTCTGACAGGCTCGCGGACGACGCCATCTCTGCATGGAATGCGCATGCGCCATAGGCCGCGGCCGTGCCTCCCTTCTGCTTTTTGTGCTCCGGCTGTGCCCTGACCCGGAAGCCCCTTCGGACCAATGGCAGACCAGACGGGGCCATATCAGGCCGCTTCCCCCTGAGGGAGGTGCCTGATCGTTGTGTTACCTTGCACACTGGGCCCTGCTTCCTCCTGTGCTCTCTGCAGTCTCTCGGTGCCGTCCTCAGTGTTTCCTGCAGCAGCCTCGCAGCCTGTCTTCCGTGTTCGCTAACAGTTATTCTCAGTCCTGCTCCAGTGTTCCTGTTTCCTCCGTCTCCTACCTCCGGTGTTCCTGTTCCATCCTGCTCCAGTCCTGCCGTCCTACTCCAGTCCTGCCTCCGGTGTTCCTGTTCCATCCTGTTCCAGTCCTGCCGTCCTACTCCAGTCCTGCCTCCGGTGTTCCAGTTCCATCCTGCTCCAGTCCTTCCGTCCTCCTTTATTCCTGTCTCCTGTGTTCCAACTCTGTCCTGTCATCTACACTTCAGTTCCTCCACGTTCCAGTCTATAGTCTTACTCCATTCCTGTCTCCTGTGTTCCAGCCCTGTTCTGTCATCTACACTTCAGTCCCACTGTCCTACTCCAGTCCATCCTGAGCAGCCCCTCTCGGTACTGGCTACCGTGGTACTCGAACCCCTGGGCCTGCTCCTAACGGTCCCTGTATAGGGGTCAGTTCCACCTGGCAGCTCGCCCGGGGCCCCTCGGTGCCACGGTCCAGAGGATCCACTCCTGGAGATTCCGGCTCCTGCCACTCACGCTAACAAAAGGTCACTGGTTTGAATCGAGGAGCAGCCATGAAGATTTCATAAGAAAAGAGAAACACCATCATCCAACTCATTGATAGCGGTCTCTTGGACAAGAAGATTGGAAAACTGCAGCATGTGAGCGCCATGACAATTGGAAGAATACAAAATGAAGTCGGTCTAACCATTCAAAAGCCGAGGTGGACATCCAAGCAAAATATCGGAGTCAAGAAGTAGGCTCATCCTAAGGTCTATCAGTTCTGGAGATACAAAGTGGAGGTGACTTGTGTGTTTCGTAATAGCGAGATCAGACATCCATGTAATCACCGTGCGACGCATGTTACACAAGACTGGATTTGTGGCCTGAAAAAAGTTGAAGAAGCCTCGACTTCAATATTGTCAAAAACAGTTTGCAAAAAAGTAGGAGAAGTGGATTGTAGAAGATTGGAAACGAGTGAATTGGAGCGATGAGACGAAAGTCAATAGACTAGGCTCTGATGGGTGCAAATGGATCTTGAAGAAACAAGGGAAAAAGGGGCTAACGGATTGAGAAATCAAAGGAACTGTGAAGCTCAGTGGAGGAAGCCTGATGATATGGGGTTGTTACTTCATACACTTGAGTATTATAGGTATGAAAAGGACGTCATAGTGTTCCAGCAGGACAAGAACCCAAAGCATGCATTGAGATTGGCGAAGAAATGGTTCAATGACAATAAAGTAAAGTTGCTGGTTTCGACCTTACAGTACAAAGATCTCAACCCAATCGATGTGGAGCAGAGAGAGGCCACCAGGGACCAGTCTCTTCTACTAGTTAGCTGAGCAGAATGGTCCCTGGTCAGATTCTAAATGTATGTTTTACGTCGCAACGTTTCAGAGTGAAATCTGCCTGCCTGTAAAGATGGAGACGGCATTGATTGATTGATGATTCATGTAGTTTGGGCAGCATGAATCTGCTGACAGGTTCTCTATAAAGCTCTTTATATAGTAATACATGTTTATTTCATGTGTTCAATTTAATTCTGTCTTTGGACAATAAAAAGCAGATTTTAGTCTTTAAACACCAAATACACATAAGTTTTCAGTATTGATGAGAATATCAGCTATATTAGGAATATCACATATGACAAATCAAATTAAGTGACAACTGTAAACAACTGTGCGGACATCTTCCTTTTTCCAAACCCCCCACTACTATGCTTTAGGCAGCCCCCAAATCTAAGAAGCATCATTGTCAGAAGCTCCCTGTCCTCTCCAACAGCTGCAGGAACGTTTCCTTGCAACCAGAAAAAATGTAAAACCTGTCCATTTATAATGACCACGGACAAGATAAAGATACCCAACTCACATCAAGACTACAAGATCCCTAATACTTTCAGCTGCATCACATCTAATGTGGTGTACTTAATTATTTGTACTAAATGTCCAACTGGGGTGTGGGGGAGACAGGGCAAAAGCTTAGAACAAGGATGAATTCTCATCGTCACACAATAAGAGAAAAAAGAATGGATCTACCTGTGGCAAAACATTTTTGTATGCCTGATCATAACACCATGGATATGAAGTTACTGGTATTGAAAAGTAACTTCACATCTCAGAGAGAGAGAGAAGAGTCTGAGTACAAGCTCATGATGACCTTTGACACTCTCAATGCTGGAATGAATGTGTCTCATGGATTTATGTCTTTTTACATCAATTAAGGAATTTGCTCCTAAGACCTTGTGGGAGCATCACAACACATTAGGAGACCCCAATCAGAGGACAATAAAACAGCCAGACTCCTTATCTATGAACTGGTCCAATATTTATGTTTCTCCCTCTCCCATATTGATAGTTCTGCTTCACGTCACTTGTCTTATCTATTGCATTTTTTCTGTGCTGTGTTGTGCATAAATATGTGACTCTTCAGATTTTGTATTAGGCAATGCCTGATGAAGAGACCCGAGTAGTCTCGAAAGCTTGCAATGTGTTACCATCTTTTCAGTTAGCCAAAAAAAAGGTATCAACCACTGAGGACTTTCAATTCTTTTTCGGACATCTTCCTGAAATTCAGATGCTTTCTGGAACCATCTGGCATCAATGTGAATAGTGAAAGTAGATGAAAATCCAAACTGGATTGCGGATATCTCTTTATTCGCATGCTACTCATTGCTGGGTACTTGCAGCGCAGACACCACCCAGATGTGATCCATTTACTATAATGGATTTATGACCATTGCAGACGCTCATATTTGTCAGCACTATACACAGGGGTTACTATAAATTGCAATGTTCCCAGACACAATCAGAGCGTCCCAGAATCAGCGAACATCTCAGCTAAACAAGATGGTCCCTGGACAATTCCTGGAGAATACCACTAACACAGTTTAACATGGAGAGAAGAGTTTGTAATTTAATATGTAACTTAATCCACTAATGGAGATCACACTAAGTACTTGGTGAGTCACTAATATGGTTATTTCCTGGGGATGGTATATTATTTCCTATACAAATGAAAAATGTACTTTCTGCTGCTAGTAGTGATCTGCTGTCACTTATCCGTTAAAGAGGACCCGCCACCAGGTCAACAGATTTTGTTCTAGTTTTATTCCCACTGCCCTTTTGATTAATTAGGGTTTTTTTATTCTATTTTTTTAAATCCGCTATACAGTTCAAACCCAGAAAAATCTGTGAGCCACACCCTTTTGGTAAAAAAAAAAAAAAAGAAAACATAGCACTGAATATAAAGGCCCATATCCCTGGAACTATATGGAGAAATAAAAGGAAAAAAAAAAAAAAAAAACACAGAATATTTAAATACATTAAAAAAAATGCTTATCTTTTGCCATATTCTGATAAAATCAATCCCAAAATAAAAAGTTATTTGTTGCTCCTGCAAAAATAATCATGGACATCATCAAGAAGATTAAATACGGAGAAGACTACAAATAGTAATATTTCCTACATAGAAAGGGAGTACCGTAATTAATCTACAAAGCTTTATAACGTTTTACAAATTTTCTTCCTACGAAAATTAAAACACAAACCCTAATATGGAGTGGTAAGTAGATAAGACGGATTATGATACAATATAGAAATAGTAACAAATGTACAGTGAAGATCCCAAAAAGACAATAAGGAGGAAGGACAAAAAGACACCAGGATATGCACAACAGTGTATATAACAATTCAACAAGAAGATGGTATAATAACAAGTATCAAAAGGATACATGCATGGTAAATATGCAGACATAACAGATAGATTTACCCAAAATAACACAAAGCAAGTAGTATATACTACCAATGAAGACCTGAAATATAAGACCTGCAGCAATCGTAAAAAGGATTGTTTACCTATAATGTAACACAACACGATCAATATTCCTGAAGGGTCAAAAGGACAGTGACGATTAAAAAAAAATAAAGAGCTGTTATCCATAGTACATGTGTAGAGATGAGGATCGCCTGCACCCCAACGTGTGTTTCGCGTCGGCTTCCTCAGGGGGGTGTATGGGTAGTGTGTCCTCATGTCGTTTAAATTTGGCATCTAATAGGCTGAACAGAAGGAATTGGGAGTTATCAAGCATATATTACAGCAGTGTATTAGCTGCAATATACCTGCCGATATTGCAGGCTCACCTCCTGAGCCCAAACCATCATTCTGCCATAAAATTATGGCGGATTGCGGGAATTATCTGCCAATGTCAGGAAGAGGTCTAATAAAACTCAATCTTTTCTCAGATATCTATTGTGTCGCTTCTCTGTTATTCCACTTGCAACTATTAAAAAATTTACAATTCGGTGTCTCCTTTCTAATGGGACATATCCATGCACTGACACTGGCAGCCTTGAATGGACTGTGTCCAAAGGAAAAGAAAATGGTCTC
The DNA here is from genome assembly GCF_039654945.1 of Dendrobates tinctorius. Lineage (NCBI taxonomy): Eukaryota > Metazoa > Chordata > Amphibia > Anura > Dendrobatidae > Dendrobates > Dendrobates tinctorius. The sequence goes on from NW_027361698.1 coordinate 19,571,843, forward strand.
ACCCAGTTGTCAATTCATTCTTAACTGTCCAGGGGGACACCGGTGTTAGAGCAAAACAGAGATTTATGACCAAAGTCTTCAGATTTGTTATTTTATGGGGACTACAGATAACAGCGTCAGGATAGAGCGTTCTTAATCGTGCAATATATATTGACACACAAGACTCATTTATGTACTAAATCAGAGGTCCCCCGATCTGTGTCTTGCAGGAACGTGATGGGTGGCTCGTGATTGTCTTCTAAGGGCAGGGATCACACAATTGAGAAACCGCACAATACCCTGCACTGCCGCTGGCACTCGGACCGGAGCGCTGAGCTGCATAGAAATACATGGAGCCGCACACTCTGGTCCGAGTGCCGGCGGCAGTGCCGGGTATTAAGACATGAGACTCGTGCGAGTTTCTTGCAAGTGTGACCCCGGCCTAACTTGGTGCAGTAGCACCAGCCCTAACAAACAGCTATGAAAAGCAGGTGTCCAGATGGTGACTCTTGTGATCAGCCCCCCACACAAGAAAAGACCTGGGGAGGTGAAAGGGGCAAAAAATATGGTAGGCTGCCAGGTAGGACTTGTGCACATGACCATATTTTTGGTCTGAGTGCTATCCGTTAAAAAAATATTATTCAACGAAGCAGTGCAGATGAATGATTTTTTCACTAACCGAATTGGCGTGCAAAAAAAAATTGCAGCATGCACAATTCTCCTCCGTAAATTGGATGACACTCACCCACTCAAGTCTATGGATGCGAGAAAAAAAATCATATGCCATTCGTAGCTACAGTAAGACATTCGATACATTGGTGCTCTTGTAAAAAACAGATTGCACACGGATGACAAGTTAGAAAAAAATGATTCCACTTTTCTGGATGAAACTCAGAATGATTTTCTATAGGTTCCAGTGAGATGCTGGGTGCAGTAGTGTGGTCGGAGTGCCTGATGTGAGGTGGGAGCCTCTGGATGTAAGTATAATGCCTAGGGGGCACCCTCAGAGTGCTGTGTGGGAAGCTTGGGTGGTCATTTCACTGGTAATGAGGGGCTCAGAGTCTTACTACTTTGTCTATGGGGGTCCGCGGCTGGATGTGGCTTGCAACAATTTCTCGGCTAAATAATGTACCATAATCCCAGTAAGACCAAAACTAACAAGCTAAAAATCCTGAAAGCACAGTAAGTACCACTTGTCAATATTCATGCGAAAAAATGGAAGTCGGATCGTTATTTCTTGATTCCTGGTTATAATGGAAAACCAGATGCTGAACTTGCACTTTCCAGTATTGAAGGAATGCTGAAGAATACCAGGAAATGTTATTTTCTCAGAGACAGCATGCTGTGCCTCTAAGCCTTCCATAAACAGGCCACTCTGTGCGATACCCACATACAATCCTAAATATGCTTTCTTTTCTCCCCCCGCCTCCCAGATCTGATCAGCAGTAGCATCTGGCCATTAGATGACTCCATCTGTAGTAAGTGTGGCCTCCTCAGACATTGCTGTGGATGGGCCATATGCCCAGCTGGAAGAATAACCCCGAAGAGCGCCTGCCCGACACATTATTATATATCTTATGCTTTATTTATGACTTGTAAGAGAATGGGACTCCATCTAAGTCGGTTTCCAGTAAACGGATTAACACATATAAAGAATAGGTCCCAATATCTTCCAGGGAGGTTTCCGGTCTTATAGAAATAAAACTGAATTGCTGGACAAGTTCTACAACTTTCATATACAGATCTTATTTCAATTCCTAGCAAGTTTGAAGATTATTGTCAGTGACTTAGGACATTCTTGGTCATAACTGATCTAAGGGTTTTGCAAATTGAGACAAATGTAGAGAATTCCCAATGACAAACCCACACTGAACCGTCCGTTTTTATGCTGATCTTGCAGTGGTTAGCATCACTGGGGGGGACCAACATCAGCAGGTGATCTGCAGAAAAGTCCAGTACATCCGGACCTGATTTCAGATGTCTTTTTGCGCCTGAATGTAGAAATTGACATGCTGGTTAAAAGTACCGTCTTTTTTCAGCTCTTTGCTGAAGAGCTTACAAGTGCTGCTTTACCAGATCGCTGGACCCGAGCAGCTTCTGCGCCCCTGTGCCTGTTTGCGGAAGGGGAGGGCAGGCACACAGTTTGTCAGCCATCATTCATTAGAAGCAGAGTGCCCCCCAGAAAGCAGGGGAGCAGTGTGCTCCTGAGGATCTACGTGGAGATCCCTTAGTTCCTTTCCCTATGACTGAAGTTTTAATTCAGCAGACAAATTAAAGGGGTTGTCTGGTCTCAAACTGCAAGTCTGCAGTCACTCTGTGTGACTGCAGACTTGTGAATCTTCACACTGTGCGCACTGTGAATATTCTCCGGCACATGTGACAGCATGTATGCGATATGCATACTCCCGGCCACATTCCAACTAGTGAGGTGGGGCCTAGCTCGATGCAAACGTATTGAAAGAGGCCGGAAACAGTCTAGTTGGAATGTGACAAGGAACATGCATACCCAAACATGCCGTCACATGACCGCCGCTCCCAGTTACCTGCTAGTCTGCAGTCACACAGAGTTTAACACCGGACAAGCCCTTTAGTTTAGGAATTCTGTATGGTAAGTGAAATCACACATATGATAAATCAATAAGACCAGAGTGGGGCACTACACTACGTAACAGTGATTTTTACACTGTGAAGATGCTGTATTAATGCAAAAAAACAAAGTTGAACAGCCCGACCAAGCAGCTTTATTACCCACAGCCCAGTAGGATAAGCAGATTGCTGCCAGCTAATCAGTAATCCCGCACTCCCCTCTGCATGCTTCCCTGTGATGCTGCTTATACAAATAGAAGTCCCTGGGGCCATCAAGAGCTAATAATCGTTCATTGCAGGAGGAAACTTTATAGTCAACAGATTAAGGGAAATGATCATACAGAAATGAGAAGTGTCCAATCTAATGGTCCAAAGCGATAGGTAAGGGTGGGTGTAGGAACAACATTGCGACATATGTACATTAAAGTCACCCAATCCTTGATTTTAATGGGATTCCTCTAATGTGACGAGGGGCAGCCCGGCAATCATCTGCTGTGCATCAAAGGGGATAGTCACATGTCCAATCCAAAAGTATCTTGCAGCGGCTTATTCTAATAAGCATGCTTATAGAGAAGTAGGGCGTGAACGCTGCCACCACGACAATGCAATAAGTACCACCAGCCTTAGGCCACACACAGCCATTGTTCAACGGGACACTTGCAGATGCAGGATGGGAATAATCTGCAAGAGGATAAAACTTCACATACAAGGTGCATGGCTGCTGGTAGTCACTAATAATGCTCCAGCATGACCTCAGGTCCTTGCTGCTGCACTTCTAGCATTGTGCTTGGTACAGTGGGGAGTATCCGGTGCGGTGCGGGTGCATCATCAGTGCTGTGTGAGAAGTCAACCTGACCCTTCTCTGTCTATGGGTTAGTTATGACACAGGAGCCCGGCTTAGTTACTGATAAGACCCAGTAAGTAAGCCCTCTTCACACATAGTACTGTTTATGCGCTGACACATAAGCTCTTCAACTGAGCTGCCACGATCAGGGAGCTGAAGATTATGGGACTTTTCAGACAGAAAAAAAGTTCAATATATTTATATTACAAAGGTGTTTTTGCAGAAGTGGACATGCCATTTAATATTTATTCTCCCCTAGGGGGAGCTCTGGGGCTCACTGCATACTGTTTATAAAGCAGGAAGCAGAGGGCTCCCCCTAGTGGTAGCTGCAGGCAGCTAGGATGGTATTATACAGCTATATTATGTATGAAGAAAAACTGTGACTCCACATTACATGATGTTTAAAGGTGGGCACTCACTTTAATTTTTAAGATTTTAACTTTTATGATATTTTTTATATATATTATACCTCTCTAAGTAAAGAGATGGATTTTATCTGGTGTCTTAGTAATGGTTCGTGCCTGTGCAGAAAAGGAAGCTAAATGAACAAAAACAAGAACCTCTCAAAAGTAGCAAAACATATCTGATGTTACCTGTATTTTATCTTACAGTGCATCTAAAATTAAATACTAATTCCATCTATGATGAATAATTGTACAGCACCGCTGTGCTCCACAGACATCACAACAGCCACTCCCAAGAATGAAGAACTTCCAGAACATTGCTGTGCTCTCCGTTTCCATTAATATGTGACCGGTATTTGATAAAACATCAGTCTCACCCCACGATACAGCCTCAGCTGCTGCAGATCTAAGACTCCCCTGTGGCATTATGGCACAGTATATTATAGCAGCTGGCAGCCCAGGTGAGCCGTGCCCACTGCAGCCCTGGACTGACCCATCCCAGTCACAGATGCTGGTGCTCAGTGTGTGGCGCACAGAGATGTCTCCCACATTGCTCATGGCTCTGAAAAGTCAGTGATGAGAGTGACCCTATGAATCCCGGCCCTGACATCACACAGGTGACACGTGCAGATCACAGGCACTCTCCTCCTGCAGCAGGTGGCTGGGACCTGCAGGCGAGCAGGGTGCGGCAGCCGGAGAGCCACCACCTCACATAGATGGCATCTGCGGAGGATGGCACTGAGCCATCACACGTCCTTCTGGACCCCTGCTGTGCGCCGCCCTCCTCCCTCAGCCCCTCACTTACTAGGCACAGGCTGTGCGGTCAGTCAGACCCAGCAGCGATCCTCTCCATGTGCTGCCGCCGAGGATGCCGCTCACACACTGGCCGCACCGCCGCTGTCACTCGCACGGTGACGTCACGGCCCGGGGAGCCGACCAATCACGGCACGCGGCTCCGCCCGCTCCTGCCAGGTGCAGCATCCCCCGCCATCGTCTTCCCGTGGTCCCACTCCTGGTGTCCGGTTTCCTCGGAGGGGAGGTCAGGGATTACCGATGTGTGGGGGCAATATGCACTGCTGGCCTGAGGGGCGGAGGTCGGGGCGAGGCCAAATGGATGTGCAGATTGTCAGGGGACAGGAAGCCAAGAACGGCAATAGATGTGGTGTACTGTGTATACTGATGGAGGGAAGGGGGCCAGCACAGCCAGAGCTGGGGAGTGCTCCACTCGTGATTCCGGACTGATAGAGTGCCCTGAGAGGGGACCTCCACCACCACCACACGGACTGCTCCGGCTCTACTGCATCAGCTCACGTTATTACCTGCCAAGCTGCTGCAGAACCTCTTCCATAGAGCATGAGCTTCCTGCTAGACTGAGTGAACGTAACACCTTCTTAAAAAACATTGTGCACTGGGCAAGAAAGCGATTTTTCAGCAACAGTTCTCATACGTGTCCTCATACGCGTAATACATGTCCTCATACATGTAATATGTGTCCTCATACATGTAACATGTGTCCTCATACATGTAATATGTGTCCTCATACATGTAACATGTGTCCTCATACATGTAATACGTGTCCTCATACATGTAATACGTGTCCTCATACATGTAATACGTGTCCTCATACATGTAACACGTGTCCTCATACATGTAATATGTGTCCTCATACATGTAATACGTGTCCTCATACATGTAATACGTGTCCTCATACATGTAACACGTGTCCTCATACATGTAACATGTGTCCTCATACATGTAATACGTGTCCTCATACATGTAATACGTGTCCTCATACATGTAATACGTGTCCTCATACATGTAATACATGTCCTCATACATGTAACATGTGTCCTCATACATGCAACATGTGTCCTCATACATGTAATACGTGTCCTCATACATGTAATACGTGTCCTCATACATGTAATACGTGTCCTCATACATGTAACATGTGTCCTCATACATGTAATATGTGTCCTCATACATGCAACATGTGTCCTCATACATGTAATACGTGTCCTCATACATGTAACATGTGTCCTCATACATGTAATACGTGTCCTCATACATGTAATACGTGTCCTCATACATGTAACACGTGTCCTCATACATGTAACACGTGTCCTCATACATGTAATACGTGTCCTCATACATGTAATACGTGTCCTCATACATGTAATATGTGTCCTCATACATGCAACATGTGTCCTCATACATGTAATATGTGTCCTCATACATGTAATACGTGTCCTCATACATGTAATACGTGTCCTCATACATGTAATACGTGTCCTCATACATGTAACACGTGTCCTCATACATGTAATACGTGTCCTCATACATGTAACACGTGTCCTCATACATGTAACACGTGTCCTCATACATGTAACACGTGTCCTCATACATGTAATACGTGTCCTCATACATGTAATACGTGTCCTCATACATGTAATACGTGTCCTCATACATGTAATATGTGTCCTCATACATGCAACATGTGTCCTCATACATGTAATACGTGTCCTCATACATGTAATACGTGTCCTCATACATGTAATACGTGTCCTCATACATGTAATATGTGTCCTCATACATGTAACACGTGTCCTCATACATGTAATACGTGTCCTCATACATGTAATACGTGTCCTCATACATGTAACACGTGTCCTCATACATGTAATACGTGTCCTCATACATGTAACACGTGTCCTCATACATGTAATACGTGTCCTCATACATGTAATACGTGTCCTCATACATGTAATACGTGTCCTCATACATGTAACACGTGTCCTCATACATGTAACACGTGTCCTCATACATGTAATACGTGTCCTCATACATGTAACACGTGTCCTCATACATGTAATACGTGTCCTCATACATGTAATACGTGTCCTCATACATGTAATACGTGTCCTCATACATGTAATACGTGTCCTCATACATGTAACACGTGTCCTCATACATGTAATACGTGTCCTCATACATGTAACACGTGTCCTCATACATGTAACACGTGTCCTCATACATGTAACACGTGTCCTCATACATGTAACACGTGTCCTCATACATGTAATACGTGTCCTCATACATGTAATACGTGTCCTCATACATGTAATATGTGTCCTCATACATGTCCTCCATTGGATGAGACGTGGAAGCGCCCATAACAATGCCCCTTCATCACTGTCATCTCCCATTGTGGTGTATGTGCCACTATCTAAATTCTGGAGGCCACATTCTAGTACTTGTCTCACAGAAGATGTCTTCACTCTAATGATGGCAGAAAGGCTCTACTCATTATTCGCCCAGACCTGGTGACTCCTCCAAAATGTGGAGGGTGTGCGGCATATTTTTCAGCTGGGCCTCTAATAGATCTCCAAAGTACCAGATTCAGACATAGTACCAGCACTCCATAGCCACAGTGCCAGCGTACCACAGTCACAGAGTCACAGCACCAGCGTACCACAGTCACAGAGTTACAGCACCAGCGTACCACAGTCACAGAGTTACAGCACCAGCGTACCACAGTCACAGTGCCAGCATTCTACAGTCACAGTGCCAGCCTGCCAGTCACAGTTCCAGCGTACCACAGTCATAGTGCCAGCGTTCCACACCCACAGTGCCAGAGTTCCACACCCACAGTGCCAGTGTACCACAGTCATAGTGCTAGCGTTCCACACCCACAGTGCCAGAGTTCCACACCCACAGTGCCAGTGTACCACAGTCATAGTGCCAGCGTTCCACACCCACAGTGCCAGAGTTCCACACCCACAGTGCCAGCGTACCACAGTCTCAGTGCCAGCCTGCCAGTCACAGTTCCAGCGTACCACAGTCATAGTGCCAGCGTTCCACACCCACAGTGCCAGAGTTCCACACCCACAGTGCCAGTGTACCACAGTCATAGTGCCAGCGTTCCACACCCACAGTGCCAGAGTTCCACACCCACAGTGCCAGCGTACCACAGTCTCAGTGCCAGCGTACCACAGTCTCAGTGCCAGCCTGCCAGTCACAGTTCCAGCGTACCACAGTCATAGTGCCAGCGTTCCACACCCACAGTGCCAGCGTACCACAGTCATAGTGCCAGCGTTCCACACCCACAGTGCCAGAGTTCCACACCCACAGTGCCAGCGTACCACAGTCATAGTGCCAGCGTTCCACACCCACAGTGCCAGCGTACCACAGTCTCAGTGCCAGCATTCTACAGTCACAGTGCCAGCCTGCCAGTCACAGTACCAGCGTACCACAGTCATAGTACCAGCGTTCCACACCCACAGTGCCAGCGTACCACAATTGCAGTGCCAGCGTACCACAGTCGCAGTGCCAGCCTGCCACAGTCACAGTTCCAGTGTACCACAGTCACAGTGCCAGCGTTTTACAGTCACAGCATTCCACAGTCACAGTACCAACTGGACATGCCCCTGATGAAACAACAAATGGTGTCCAATTGGATCTCCTCCCATACCTAGATCTGCACATCAATGAGTTCCTGGACAGCCTCAGTGTTAGAGGCACTAATACATAACATGCCAGAGAGTGCCAAGGATAATCAGTCAGTGGCATCAATGGTTTCCACATTCTGGATCTACCTACACACTCTGGCCATAAGACTGGCTACTGTCCTGCACAAGGTGGACCCGCGGCACACTGCACCCGCGTAAGATCTGACAACGGCTCTAAGGATTTCATTTGCCCACAGGATTATTGACTATGGTTAATGGATGTGCCATTTTGGAAGAGCCGGAGTATTCGTACAACCCAAATAGGCTGCCGGTACTGCGTTATGCTACCAGTAGTAACAGGGGCACCAGCAAAACACAAAACCAGAGAAGGATCAGACTGGAAAAATAAGAAGTTAGCCAGCAGGGAGCGAAGATAGCGTTCAGAGGTTGCAAAAGTAATAAATACTTTTACACCTCCATACATGTGGAAAAGACACCAACGTCTGGACCGTCAAAGTCGTTGTCAAGCGCATATATTAAATTGAAAAAACAGACTTTTATAGGTAGAAAACACAGCAATCACAAACGTTGTACGCGCCCCTAGAAAAATTATATACAGTACGGTGCTTAAAGCGAATCTGTCCCCCAAACTGTTTATATGGTTATGTTGCTCTCTGAAAAATAATGCCATCCGCATCTCTACTTATGAAATCTGTTTCTCCCTGATTGTAAAAATGTAAGTTTAATTTATATGTACATTATACTTAAGTGCTCTGGGTGCATCGAAGCACTTCCCAAGCCTCTAGTCCCCTCCCAGCCATACCTTCCTCTGCTTGATTGACAGTGCCTGACTGCCATCAGAGGAGGGTGGGGATAAATGGAGTGTTAGAGTCGGGAAGGCAGAGGCTTGCAAAGTGCTTTGACACTCCCAGAGCACTTAAAGGGAATCTGTCACCTACCCTTTGGCGGGCGATGAAAACGAGGTCGGTCCGTTCCGATGGGCGGTGTTCCCGATGTGTGCCGCCTCCCCCATCCTTGCCCGCCGTCCGCAGGTTATTGCTGAATTGGAGTAGGTGTACGCCATTTTCTGCGCGTGCGCTAAGCATTCATAGCTAGCGTACGCGCAGTATGCTTTGTCCAATTGCGGGCGAAGCCAAAAAGCCGGACTGCGCATGCGCCGGTTAACTAATCCCCAGAACACAGCAAAATACTTCCGGGGCTTAGTTAACCGGCGCATGTGCAGTCCGGCTTTTCAGCTTCGCCCCCAGTTGGGCAAAGCATACTGCGCGTGCGCTAGCTATGAATGCTTAGCGCACGCGCAAAAAATGACGTACACCTACTCCAATTCAGCACTAACCTGCGGATGGCGGGCAAGGATGGGGAGGCGACACACATCGGGAACACCGCCCATCGGACCGGACCGACCTCGTTTTCATCTCCCACCAAAGGGTAGGTGACAGATTCCCTTTAAGCCTTATTTGCATATGAAGTAAAACAGCGTGTTTTTTTGTCAATCAAGGAGCAAAAGATTGCATTAGGCTGGTTTTACAAGTCCTAATGCACCCGTGTGCCGCATCAGGACCAAACGGACAGTCGCCGGGGAAGAAACGCTACTGAAAGCCGCTGTCCCCCGGCGGCTGGTGCTGAAGCCGGCTGTCATTCTCCCCTGATCTTTGATGGATGTACTATTTACAATGGTATTACTTTTAGTTTTGGGGGTTTTCCCAGTATATAGCACCCTCTAAGTCATCTAATAAGTGAATAGGTCCCAAAAAAAACAGGTTTTGTAAATTACGTTGACAAAATGTAAAAGGTACTGACAAAATTTGAGCCTTTAAAAATCTTACAAAAATAAATGGATAAGTAATAAGTATTGTAAGGCACTAGTGTGGAGGGTAGCAGCAGCAAACAGGACAACACCACACAGTTGTCAATAAAAAACATACATGAATAAATAAATGTTTGCGCTAAAAATCCCTTCTTAAATGGTAAATTTTAAAAATGATGCACTTAAATAATTGACCGGCAGGAGTACGCGGCCCAGGAATTGGTCCCCGCTGTGCCTCGTACTTCAGCCGGTCACGTGACCACAAACGTCACACAGATACTGTCGGCTTTCTGCTATGCTGCAGGTCTTCACCGTGCGGTAACCACGCTCTCACACTGCTGAAGAAGAGGTTTGGGGAGGGCATGTCACCGGCCGGGATAGCGCTCCTGAAGATTCTCATTGCCATAGTTGCCGCCAGTCTAGAATTAGGCCGAATATTTATTGGAGTTCCCACATCAAATACGGAACAGTCTCACAAAGCCTGTATCAAGTGGGCGAGAGATAACCAACTCCCGCCAAGCGTTGATTAGGTTTCCTGTGGACTTATTACCGATTTTGTATTCCTGCATTTGACAAGCGACACATTTCATTGTAGGATACATTTTATTAATCTATGCTATCCTGGCTTAGTTGTAGAGATTATCCCCTTTTATGATATCAGTGCTTCTCAATATCTACTATCATTGAGCTTATTTAAGTGCATCATTTTTAAAATTTACCATATTGGAAGGGATTTTTAGCAAAAACATTATTTATTCAAAAATAAATGGATGTTTGAAAAGTGATGCTGATGTATTTAATATCCTATTTACGTGAAGTGACTTTCTGGTTTAGGGGTATAAATATTATAAGTTTGAACAACATTGATGAAAATGTATAAAAAAATCAACAAATTTCAGATATATTGAAAATACAAAAATATCAATCTAAACTTACAACTAACATAAAGTACAGTGTGCAATAAGAAAAAAAAACAATCTCAGAATCACTGTGACAGGTTGAGACAGCATTTCAATTTTGTTGAGGTCTAGACTTTGACATTGCACCACATTGATTCTTTTCTTTTTGAGCGATTATGAATAGGTCTGTGGCTGTGCTTGTGGTCATTGTCCTGGTGCGTGACCCCGTTTCAGGTAAGCTTTCAATTTTGGAAAAAGGGAATTACATTGACTTTAAAATATTTGGGTATATAGAGTACAGAGGAATTCATGATCAACACAATGACTGCAAAGCGTCCATATCCTCTGGCTGCAAAACAAACCCAAATCGTCCCCCATCCACCCATCCAGAGGTGTTTGTGCTGATATGCTGTATTAGTTTTTCAACAAAAATGGTGCAGGGAATTACGGCCAAACATTTCCCCTTTGCTTTTGTCTGTTCAAAAGGCATTGTTACAGAAGTCTAGTTGTTTGTTAAGATGTACAGTAAACCTTAGCTGTGCTATTACGCTCTTTTTAGAAACAAAAGGTTTTCTCCTGGCAATCCTTCCAGACAAGCAATACTCGCTCAATTGTTTTCTAATTGTACTTTCATGAACGTGAACATTTAAAATTTTGAGTCCTTTAGAGTATGAGCTTTAGCTCTTGAGTTTTTTTTTTTTTTCAATTTCTATCACATTGCACAATGTGATATTGGTGTGAATTTACTGAGCCATCCATTTCTGGGAAGAACACCTTCTTTTAGCTCTTTTCTCGCTTTTGAATAATCTTTCTCATTCTAGAATGATGGAGTCCAAATATTTTGTAAATGGCCCTATAACTCTTCAAAGATTGAGCGTCTGCAACAATTCCTTTTCTAAGATCCTTGCCGATGTCTATCCTCCTTGCCACTGTGTCCAGACTAGCAAACTGACAAAATTTCTACTTGGTCACATTTGTTGGTGAATAATTAATCAAGGGCATTTGATTAGAAGCACCTGGCTGCTATTTTCTCTCTTAATTCATATAAAGGAAGGAAGTAAGGGTGTCCTTAATTTTTCACACAATGCTTCTGCATTTTGGCCTCGTTTTTGTAAACAAAATAATGACACGGCGTAAACTGTCATGTTGTGTTCAGCTGAGGTTGTATTTATCTAATGTATTATGCGGCACTGCAGTTGACAGTTATATATGCACATATACTGTACTTCTACTGACATTATAAGGCTATTTTCACACATTGCGTTTTTTCAGCGTTTTTTTTTTTGGCAGGCAAAATCGGCTCACTTGACAGTAAAGAAGCAACATCAAAAAAAGCAGATTTTGCTGAGTGTGTGCCACATTTTTGCGTTTTTTTTTATGTCAAAGTACATTTGTCTCTTGTGCATGAGGATAAAGTTTAGTGCATAAAAAATCTGATTCAACTTCATCAAGCTGAGACCTGTTGTTTTTTTGCAGTGTTTTTAGCACTACCCATTGCTTTTAATAGGTGAAAAAAACTGCAAAAATGCTAAGACTATGTGCACACGCTGCAGATTGGTCTGCGGATTTGCATCTGCGGAACCGCAGGTAAAACCGCATGTAAAATGACCTGCGGTTTTACCTGCGGAGTGGCCTGCAGTTTATCACCTCTACAATGGAGGAGATGGTAAACCGCAGCAGAATCCGCAGAAAATAAGTGACGTCATTTATTTCTGCGGATTCAAAACCGCAGCTTTTCCGCAGTTAAAAATCCGCAGCATGTGCACAGCGGATTGTAAGTCACATAGATTTACATGCTACTGTACACTGCAGAACTGCTGCAGATCCGCAGTGGCCAAAATCGCAGCGGATCCGCAGCAAAAACTGCAGTGTGTGCACATAGCCTAAAAGAAGTGACATGCTGCATTTTGCAAAAAAACAGCTTTTTGACCAAATAGTCTGTAAAGAAAATCCAAGTTTGGGTGCAAGAGATTTTGGAAATCTCATAGACTTTGCTGGTACTGTGAAACACAGCTGAAAATTTGCAAAAAACCTCTGCCAAAACGCAACGTGTGAACATAGCGTAATACTGACTTCACACCCAGCATTTCTTTGCTTTTTTTTGGTCGTTTTATTTTTTTTCAGACAAAGTCAGAAATGGAACCAGAAAGAAGTGTAAGTTCTTCATCTACATTTCCTACTTTTAATACACTTTTGCATCTAGGAAAGGTGCTTTGGGTTTAGAAAATGTAAAAATGTGCCACATTTATTGTTGTTGGTGAGCGCCATTTTTCTGTCCAGAAATATTTGGACAGTGACACAAGTTTTGGCATTTTAGCTGTTTTCCAAAACATATTCAAGACATAGTTATATAATCAATATGGGCTTAAAGTGCAGACTCTCAAATTTAATTTGAGGGTATTAACATCCTAATTGGAGTAAGGGCATAGGAATTACTGCTCTTTAAAATATATCTGCCTCTTTTTAAAGGGATCAAAAGTAATTGGACAATTATCTTAAAAGATCTTTAATGGGTTGCATGGGCTATTTCCTTATTAATCCATCATCAATTTAGCAAGTAAAAGGTCTAGAGATTATTCCAGTTGTGGCATTTGCATTTGGAAGCTGTTACTCTGAACCTTCAACATTCAGTCAAGGTGCTCTCAAGAGAAACAGACCATAATTAGGCAAAAAAAAAAGAGAAAGAAGAAATCCAGTTAGAGAGATAAAAGAAATGTTAGGAACAGACAAATCGACAGTTTGGTACATTCTGCAAAAAAAGAAGACAACAGCGGGGAATAATAGCAGAATCTTTTCCATGATGAAGTAAAACCACTTAGCAACATCCACCCAACTGAAGAACACTCTCCAGGTAGGTGTTTCAGTATCTAAATCTACCATAAAGAGAAGACTTTATGAGAGCAAATACAGAGGGTTCACAGCAAGGTGCAAACCATTACTCAGTCTTAAAAATAGAAAGGACAAATTATCCTTTGCCAAAAAAAATCTCAAGAAGCCAGCCCAGTTCTGGGAAAGCATTCTTTGTTCAGAAGAAACTAAGATCAACCTGTATAAAAATGATGGGAAAAAGAAAGTATGCAGCAAATGACTCAAAGCCCACCACATGGTGGAGGCAGGGTAATGGCATGGGAATGTATGGCTTCCAATGACACTGGATCACTTGTGTTTATTGATGACGTGACTAAAGACAGAAGAAATTGGATGAATTCTGAAGTGTACATGGAGATACTTTCTGCTCAGATTCAATAAAATGCAGCAAGATTGATAGATGGTGTGTCACAGTACAGACGGACAATGACCCAAAACATACTGCAAAAATAACCCAGAAGATTAAGGTAAAGGAGTGAAATATTCCTTAATAGCCGAGTTAATCACCAGATCTCAACTCGATTGAGCAGCATTTCACATGCTTAAAGGGAACCTGTGAAGTCCTCCATGCCCTCCAATCCAGCAGCATTGAGCTATGTGTGATTAAACTACCTCCCTAACCTGCCTTGCATAACATAATTCAGTTAAATGCTTTAAAAAAGCGTTTATAACCTCTGCTTTTCCTACGCTAATGAGGACTTAGTTGATGGGGTGTTAGTTTCCCCAGACTAGTCAACCCTCTTTCCAGGTTATCACGACCCAGTGACCATGATAACATAATTTGCACGAGCCAGCGACATCACCAGCTCATGCAAATCTGAACATGCGTGCCGCTAATTCCAGCAATGTCACTGCGTCTCTGAAGCCGGGTGTATGCTTCCCGACTTTAGAGATGCACACTGCGCATGTCCGGAAGTTCAGAAGATTACTGCGGCACCCAGAGTGGCGTGAAAACATGGAAAGAAAGCTGACTAGTCTCAGGCAACTAATACCCCATCAACTAGTCAAAGCCCTGATTAACAGGAAAAGTGAAGGTTATAAATGCTTTTTTAAAGCATTTATTTAACTGAATTAAGTTATACAGGGCTGGTTAGGGAGGAAGTTTAATCACACATAGCTCAATACTGCTGGATTGGAGGGCAGTGTCACGGGTTTACTGAGACAGAGAGGAGCCAGAAGACCACAGCGTCTGATTTCGCCTACTCCCGCACTGGTTAGAAGCACTTCACCTTCGTATTAAACGGTGTAAATTTATTTGGGCAGTGCAGACGTTAATCTGCTCAGCTGAGAACGCCTGGAGTGTTTAGGCCCTCAGCTGTGCAATGTTATCCTAACCACTCCTATCTCCTATATAATCTGGGTCCTTGCTAGCACTCATTGTTAGAGCAGGCTGATGGTGCATGGCTGGAGGTAGTTGCTGGTGGTTATTAGAGTAGGCGGTTGGTGGATTTATCTGTGACTGTTGCTAGATTTTGAGTGTGTGATAATTCCCTTTATTCTCCTACTTTGATTTAACCAGATCCTCTATTCCCTGGTGTATTCTTCTGTTACATGTGTGTATATTTGTATGTTTGGTATTTTTCGTTACCCTTGTTCGTATTACCTTGTTAGTCTGGTTAGTGTATTACGGTACACTACTACTCTCCTCTTCCCTGGGTGGGGGAAGGTTACATACTGAGGGCGGGTTCAGGAGCTAAGGCAGGGTTCGTGACCCCGGCATCTTCATTAGAAGTAATCCAGGGAACAGAGCGAGCTAGGGTGCCCCTAGCGCTAGGGACAGGGAAGGAGTCACTGGTGCCGGGACACCCGACAACAGGGTCGTGACAGCATAACCTGACAGGTTCCCTTTAAGACAAGTCAGAAAGACCCCAAAACAAGCAACAACTGAAGTCAGTCAGCCACAGTAAATGCCTGGCAAAGCATCACAAAGGAGGAAACGTTCATGACGTTTATGGCTTCTAGACTTCAGGCAGTCATTGCCTACAAAGGATTCTGTAGAAAGTATTAAAAATCTTTAAATTTTATTTATGGTAAAGTTAATTTGTACAATTAATTTTGAGCCCCTGAAATGAGGAGACTTTGTAGAAAAGTGATTGTAATTCATATATGTTTCACAGGATTTTTTTGTTCAACTCCTTGAATTAAACCAGAAATTCTACACCACAATTGCATTTCAGTTTGACTTTAAATCTAAAGTAGAGGTATGCAGAGCCCAATTCACAAAGATTCCTTCATGGAATATTTTTGGACCTAACTGTATACAGTTAGTACAGTTAGGTCCATATATATTTGGACAGAGACAACATTTTTCTAATTTTGGTTCTAGACATTACCACAATGAATTTTAAACAAAACAATTCAGATGCAGTTGAAGTTCAGACTTTCAGCTTTAATTTGAGGGTATCCACATTAAAATTGGATGAAGGGTTTAGGAGTTTCAGCTCCTTAACATGTGCCACCCTGTTTTTAAAGGGACCAAAAGTAATTGGACAGATTAAATAATTGTAAATAAAATGTTCATTTCTAGTACTTGGTTGAAAACCCTTTGTTGGCAATGACTGCCTGAAGTCTTGAACTCATGGACATCACCAGACGCTGTGTTTCCTCCTTTTTGATGCTCTGCCAGGCCTTCACCGCGGTGGTTTTCAGTTGCTGTTTGTTTGTGGGCCTTTCTGTCTGAAGTTTAGTCTTTAACGAGTGAAATGCATGCTCAATTGGGTTGAAATCAGGTGACTAACTTGGCCATTCAAGAATATTCCACTTCTTTGCTTTAATAAACTCCTGGGCTGCTTTGGCTTTATGTTTTGGGTCATTGTCCATCTGTAGTAGGAAACGACGACCAATCAGTTTGGCTGCATTTGACTGGATCTGAGCACACAGTATGGCTCTGAATACTTCAGAATTCATTCGGCTGCTTCTGTCCTGTGTCACATCATCAATAAACACTAGTGACCCAGTGCCACTGGCAGCCATGCATGCCCAAGTCATCACACTGCCTCCGCCGTGTTTTACAGATGATGTGGTATGCTTTGGATCATGAGCTGTACCACGCCTTCGCCATACTTTTCTCTTTCCATCATTCTGGTAGAGGTTGATCTTGGTTTCATCTGTCCAAAGAATGTTCTTCCAGAACTGTGCTGGCTTTTTTAGATTTTTTTTAGCAAAGTCCAGTCTAGCCTTTTGATTCTTGATGCCTATGAGTGGCTTGCACCGTACAGTGAACCCTCTGTATTTACTTTCATGCAGTCTTCTGTTTATGGTAGATTTGGATATTGATATGCCTACCTCCTGGAAAGTGTTGTTCACTTGGTTGGCTGTTGTGAAGGGGTTTCTCTTCACCATGGAGAATATTCTGCCATCATCCACCACTGTTGTCTTCCGTGGGCGCCCAGGTCTTTTTGCATTGATGAGTTCACCAGTGCTTTCTTTCTTTCTCAGGATGTACCAAACTGTAGATTTTGCCACTCCTAATGTTGTAGCAATTTCTCGGATGGGTTTTTCTGTTTTTGCAGCTTAAGGATGGCTTGTTTCACCTGCATGGAGAGCTCCTTTGACAGCATGTTTCCTTCACAGCAAAACCTTCCAAATGCAAGCACCACACCTCAAATCAACTCCAGGCCTTTTATCTGCTTAATTGAGAATGACATAATGAAGGGATTGCCTACACCTGTCCATGAAATAGCCTTGGAGTCAATTGTCCAATTACTTTTGGTCCCTTTAAAAACAGGGTGGCACATGTTAAGGAGCTGAAACTCCTAAACCCTTCATCCAATTTTAATGTGGATACCCTCAAATGAAAGCTGAAAGTCTGAACTTCAACTGCATCTGAATTGATTTGTTTAAAATTCATTGTGGTAATGTCTAGAACCAAAATTAGAAAAATGTCTCTGTCCAAATATATATGGACCTAACTGTATGTGGCACAAGCAGCCTTTGTCAATGAGGACAGTGTAACTGCTGTTTGAGCAAATCTTGATAAAAAAATGTGTAGTGTAAGTATGAACACAACTTGACTTGCTGTCTCCATACAAAGTGTCAGGTTCTGCTTTTTGATGTGAAATGTGATGTCCCTTTGTCCTGCTGAGCTGTATTGTGATTTACCGTATTACTGACTCGTCACGCTGTGGATATTCATATTTTATATGGTCACTAATGCACCTCACTAACTCTCATATAACAAGAACACTAAGCTCTAGATGCAAGCACTTTTTGAAGGAAGGAAGTCAATAACTTTCATTATATAATGATCCATTCATCAAAGAGGGACAAAGCGAAAACAAGAGGACAGTTCTGTATCCTGATTCTCACTAGAGTAAAAGCATTTTAGTATTTATAAAACCGTAGAAATATAATCAGCGGTGCATATCGATTACTTGTCTCCTTTTTTATTGTGCTGGACAGCTACCTGGATGATAGGGGCAACGCTATTCACCTTAGTTTTCATAGATCCACGGTATTTTACATAGCGCCACTTCCAACTCTACAAAGAAAGAAACTAAAGGCAGTATAATGGCGTCACACAGGAATAAAAGAATTCTTCTATGGGAATCTTTTCAATATAGAGTAACTGGGAAAAAAATGTATTTTCGTGTGTCTCCTGTGACATCTATTATGGACATGTAAAATAGTACAATATTAAAAAATAGCATATACAGCCATCTATAACAACCAGGTGACAGGCTTTAGTGCTGCAGTGTCTCTCCGGTGGTAATAGATGGTGTTTCAATTAATAAAACTAAATATTGTTATGATACTCCATCACTTTATGAGCAGTGGGGATTCAAGCTCTGGGAACCTTATTAATCCTGAGAATTAAGAAACGGGCACACTGGTTCAATTTCGGGTATGGGCACAATTCATCTGTAAGATGCCGGTGAAACTGGCAAATTTTCCAAGGTGAAAATTCTTTAAGTAAATGCCAACAGTCAATTTCTCTTTTTTTTTGCAGTTGTTTTTGGGCTTTAAAGTATATTTCAAGTATACAGAGTAACAGAACAGACCAACCACCCAAAGAATGAACATGTGATTTATTTTAACAAGATTTCTGAACCCTTAAGTGATTAAATGAAGTGACATAAAACAAAGTATGTAAAGAGCAATGCTGTTTTTACATTGCGCTGCATTATGTTCATTATTTACGCCACTTTTTCATGCAAATTCCACTTATTAACAGTACATCCACCCATACTAATCAGATTTAACATGAACAATCATTTGCGAAAAAGCACTCTCTACATTTGCAAGCTGTAAATATTAATAAATGACCACCATTTAATATGTTATATCATAGATCCGACTATTTATCTGCCCGTGGATAAGGACCTATACAAATCAGTCTGTAACTTAGTCCAGGCCTGCTTTAAAGCTAAAATCTCACAGCATGCAGATTCAGTATCTCAGTGCTTGTTGATTGTTTCCAATTACATTCATCTTAATTTTAATTAGGACATAATAAATAGACCTAATGAAGTTAGACCTGATGAAGCTGGCATGCTCACTTTAAAAATCCATTTCATAATGGCTGTACAATCCTGATATTAATATGTACATTTTATAAGTGCATCTAAAGAGTTATAGAGCCACTCCCTGCCACAGCCTGATAAGACAGCTGCAGCTTGTACTGACAGTGTGAGATCTCAGCAGCAGGAGGGACACTGAGCTGTCAATCAAACTAAGGTGAGTGTAGTTTAAATAAATGTCACCAGGTCAAGAAGGGTCAGTTTTTGTTCTTTTATTCCCACTGCTCCCCTGAGTATTTTATTTTTTTTAAAGCTGCCATACGGTTCCAAAGATATGGACCTTTTTGCTTAGTGCAAACTGTCATGGTCTTCACCAAGGGGGCGTGGCTCCATGATTCCCTGGGGGCGTGTCTTTCGGCTGCTCTGTAATATTACCCTGAGAGCACTGCACCCTTGGAAAAGACCATAGGAAATGGCTCAAAAAAAAAAGTGCCCATATCTCTACTGTAGAACAATAGGGCGAATTGAAAAAAAAAAAACAACAACTAGAATACTCAAGGAGGCAGTAGGAATAATATAAGAGCAAAAACTGGACACTTTATTCCGGTGACAGATCTTTAACCCTTCAAGAACTATTATACTGTCATTTTTAGGGGTTCTAAAAGTTAGTACACTTGTCTCATCAGGTCTAAGATATCTATGTACAGTTTGTAGTTGGAAATATAGTGACAAATACTGTGGGTCACTGAATATAATCTGTAAAACCATGTAGAAATGGAAACATAGTCTATAAAGGCCCTATGGCTTAATTTCTTCTAATATTACCCATATCCAGAAAATGTGGTGAAATGTCATCCCAGACCGAGCTCCTATCCACTGAAACAAATGTGCTGCAGGCAGCATTAAAATATTTGTAAAAATAACAGTAACACATGGGATACCGACATGGGAAGAAGCTTGCTTAATGACTAATTTCACTTAGTTTTGACTCATATTTAACCCTGCAAGTAATAATAATTATACATTCCAGTTCTTAGTGAATCTGTTCTTCCTGCATTCAATAAAATGAGATCCTACCTCTCACCTTTACCACCCAGTGTGAATCGACCCTAAATAACTGACCACAGTGAAGAAAAGACAGCTGCCGCTATACCAAATCCTTAAGGTAGAACACAGTCAGGCTATGTGCACACGGTGCGGATTCTGCTGCGGATCCGCAGTGTTTCTGCAGTTGCAGGTCCGCAGCAGATTTAGCTGCGTTGTACAGTACCATTGTTTTCAATGGTAAACTGGAAAACGCTGTGCACATGCTGCGGATTTTTCCGCGCGGTTTTGCTGCGGGTTACAATCCGCAGCATGTTAATTCTTTTTTGCAGAACCGCTGCGGTTTCACACCTCATCCATAATGAGGTGTGAAACCGCAGGGCATAACCGCAGATAAACCGCAGGACTTTAGTCCTGTGGATTTATCTGCGGATTTCACTACAAAATCCACAGAGCCAAAAAACTCTGTGTGCACATAGCCTCAGCCGCAGTAAAGTTTTACCTACCCAGTCCCTCCTGGCTTTAGGTTTCCCCAGCCAGCCCCGCGGTAGTCACAGTAGGGTTGCTTCTTAGGCTTACTTAGGATGGATAAATTTAGATGAAGTCACTAAAAATGTTCCCCAATTGACATCACAAATTCTAGTGACGTCATTAACTATAAATTCCTCTATACAAACCACGATTTACTTTTCCATTGGATAGCACCAACAGAGTCCAAGTGACTTATATCCCCCATCTGATGAAAAAATGGAAATATGACGATTGTCGTGGGACAATCATTGGAAGGAATTAGTGTCAATATCAAATCCTCCTTTACATGATGCTAACAGTGAATGTTAAAATCAAATTTAGGTGTACTATTCTTTGATGACTATTTGGTAATACATCTGAGGGTGCACTTCTCTTGTATGAGAAAAACAGTCTGAGTCACATCAGTGATTTTGATCAGAGTTTCATCAGTTTTGCTCTGATGAGAAAAAAAAATGTTTCTCCACTACTTTTATTTATCGGTCCGTGAAAAAACGGACAGCACTCGCATGGCATCCGAGTGTTGTCCAGTTTTGTTCACGCACCCATAGACTTTCATTTTGGAGGTTGATTGGACATCTAGATCAACATTGGACATGTCTCGGCACTGTCTCATGGACCACTTGGTCTGTAAAAAACAGGAGTCATATGACCAGCCCTATAGAATATCACAGGTATGAGTGCTATCCGTGAAAAACCCTTGTATGCAAAAAACTGACATGTGAGTGAGCACTTAAAGGGAATCTATTAGTAGTATTAACCCTCCTAAGCCATCTATATGGGCATGTAGGTCATAGGAAGCTGAATAAAATGATACCTTGATATCTGTGATTTGATATCTTATTCCAGAGAAATCCATGTTTTTCTTATAAATAAATGAGCTTTTAAGACCTCTGGGCCGGACACTGATCTGCATGAGAACCTGCCTTCTGAGATTATTTTAACCCCTTCACAACCTTTCACAAAAGTTTACGTCATGGTCGGTAAGGCCTCTTTCACATTTCCGTTTTTGACCATCAGTCAAAATCCGCCAGTTTTTTAAAAAAAACGGATCCGCCATTTTTTTTGGCGGATCCGTTTTTTTCCCCATTGAGTTGCATTACTGGCGGATGGCCATCCGTTGGATCCGTTTTTTTGCGGATCCACCACATTTTTTGCGTCCGCCAGCATGCCTGGACGGACCCTGCAACGTTTTTTTTGTTGTTGGATCCGCATTTTCCAGAGCGCATGCCCGGAGAAAGGAAGTCAGGGAGAAAATTAACCCTGAAATCCTTTCTGGCGGCCGAAATAAAATTCTCTCTCTCAGGCCGGGGTCACACTGGCGAGGAATACGGCCGAGTGAGAGGCGCTAAAAGCACGCATTAGACACGGACCAATGATTCTCTATGGGGTCCCTCGCACCAGCAGTATATTTCTCATCCGTATTCTAGGCTCTGTGCCACTCGCAGCATGCTGCGATTGTCAGCGTACTACGGCCGTAATACGCCAATGCAAGTCTATGGGTGCGCAAAAAATACGGATTACACATGGACCACACATGTGACTTGCGAGAAATACGCACCAGGTGTCTTTTAGCAAAGCCGGCAATTCAGTGCGCTATACAGTAAACTCACACTGACAGGTTTAATAAAGATAGAAAGAATAGATATATACACATATATAGATATATATATATGCATTCTATGTGTCTATATCTATTCTTTCATTTCTTTATTAAACCTGTCATAGGGCTCCATTATATGTCCATTTTGCAAGCCTGCGAGAAAATCCTCACCATACGGATGCCATACGGATTACATACGGATGCTTACATGCGCAAAATACGCGACCACACCTTGATTACGGATGACATACGGAGCACTGTTTAGGAGCCATTCATCCGTATTACGCATGTAAAATACTGACCGTATTTTACATTGGTTAGTGTGACCCCGGCCTTACTCTCTCTCTCGGCCAGCGGTTCCTTTAAAATTCCTCATTCTGCGGATCCGTCAAAAAACGGATCCTGTGCCATCCGTTCACATCAGTTAGGAACGGATCCGCTTTTCCGCATTTTTGGCAGATTTTAACTGACACAAAAAACTGAAGTGTGAAAGAGGCCTAAGGGGTTCACAATCTATGACTTAAACTTACATCATGGCAATAGCGCGGGCACAGGTGGTGTGTCTGCAGGATCACTGCCGGGAACTCAACGTAAGTTATAGCCAAGATCCCGCTGTCACAGCCAGGAGTGGTGCCCACACAGCCTGGGCTGTTTAACTCCCTAAATGCAGCAATCAATATCGATTGTAAATTTTAATAGGTTAGGAGAGAGAGAGCAACCCCTCCCTTCCAATCAGTGCCCCTGCGATGTCATTTCGAGGGTCCAATGGTCATCATGTCAACCCAGGGTCGTCATGACCTCTGAGCCTGCCAGCTGCGGCAAGCCTGTTAGACCATCCTGAGAGCATGGTCTAAGAGACTTCTTTCAGTACAGCACTGACAGGTATAAAGCATTACCAGCAATCAGAGTAATAAAAGTTAAAGCCCCTTAGAGAGACTAAGTAAAAAAGAGTAAATTTAATAAAATATATATTTAAAAAAATTACAAAATAAAAGAAAAAAACAATATACTAATAAATACGTATATTTATGTAATAACTAAAATAAACAAAAATGTATACATATTTGGTATTGCGGTATTGCCCCATCCATAACAACCCATAGTTTTTCTTGTGTAAAAGTGGCAAAACATTAAAAAAAATTATATAAGTGTGTTATCACTGTAATTGCACTGACCCGAAGAATAAATCTGTCTTATCACTTTTACCACATAGAGAATGGCATAAAAAACAACAGCAAAACAATTTGTGAATTGCTGGGTTTTGTTCATTATGGCTCCCAAAAAATCTGAATAAAAAGGGATCAAAAAATTGTGCCCGAATATGATACAAATAAAAACGTCCTCTCGTCCCAAAAAAAAACAAGCCCTCCCATGAAAATTATAGGTGTCAGAATATGGCGATGCAAAAACTTTATTTTGCAAAAAAGTCTTTTAGTGTGTGATAGCGGCCAAATGTAAAGAAACGGTGTAAATCAGGTATGGCTGTAATCGCACCGACCTGAAGAATAAAGTCATCTAATCAATTATACAGCACGAGGAACGGCATAAAAAACAATTCTTCATCTGCTGTTGATTTGATCATTCTGCTTCTCAAAGATCATAAAGAAAAAAATCAAAATTCAAAGAGATTTGAATAAGAGGTAGGTGAACATGCAAATCCCATTAAAAAATACAATTTAATTCAATATTTTGTTAAAAAACACCTTCCCAGTGCAAAAAAGACCTGACAAATGCCAAAAATGGAAAAAAGACCTTGTCTAAAGTGCTGCACAGCCCTATATTAGGCCTCGCTGATACCTTCCTAGCCGTGGAGGTTGGCACCCTAAACAGTACGATATTGGCGCCCCCACTCAACGAGGACTGTCCCTCACTTCCCTAAGAGTCCCTGATATCACAGGAAGGAAAACAATATATCAAATAGTGCAGAGATGAAGACAACAAAATGCCCTAGAGCTAATGCAGACAAAAATATAATAGTAAAAATTCCATATCATGATACTAAATGACATAAATACCCTAACATGGCAAGATACATTGTTCTTCCCACTAAAGGGGATACAGGCAATAGATTACAAAGATTGGTCACTTCTCATGTCTATAAAGACCCCTCATAATAAAGGTGCATATATCAATGTGACACAAAAAATCTTCACATGGTAAGGTACATAATAACCTCCACTCAGTGAGATATAAATAATCAGATACACTACTATTGTTTTCCTTCCTGTGATATCAGGGACTGTTAGGGAAGTGAGGGACAGTCCTCGAGTGGGGGTGCCAATATTGTACTGTTTAGGGTGCCAACCTCCATGGCTAGGAAGGTATCAGCGAGGCCTAATATAGGGCTGTGCAGCACTTTAGACAACGTCTTTTTTCCATTTTTGGCATTTGCCAGGTCTTTTTTGCACTGGGAAGGTGTTTTTTTAACAAAATATTGAATTAAATTGTATTTTTTAATGGGATTTGCATGTTCACCTGCCTCTCAAAGATCGCAGTAAGGTTCGGCCCACATTTATCCTGTGCTCTACGCTGAGCGCTTACTCCGGGGATTCCATGTAAATCTATGAAACGTGATTACCAATAACACCCGGTGGAAGATTCTCTAGAATGAGACAAATGGAAACACTGTGGACGCTGTCTGGTGTAGAATCCGGCGGTGTCCATTTTTTTAGATACACCCAAAAGAGCAGTCGACCACAATTTTGTGTACATCTGAAAAGAAGGCCCTGCTGAACAGAGACCAGACGGAGTACAGAGTAACTGCTTAACAGAGACCAGACGGAGTACAAAGTAACTATGCTGCCTCATTATAGTGATTGGATCCATTGGGGGTTTCATCTCAATCACATCATGAGGAGATTTACATGGAAACCTCGATGCTCAACATAGAGCATTTCCAATAAAAGCTTCAACTCAATCCACAAAAAAAAACAAGTCCCCTCTCAGGTCCGTCATCTGTCAGTGGCAATATATGGGGCATCCACATTACTGGTATCACAAAAGCTCTGGAAAAGCAAAATGGCTCCTCAATCCACAAAAGAAATCCAGCGAATTCTGCGCTCCCAAATCCTAATGCTTCCCTCCCTTCTGAGCCTGATAGTGTGCCTAAACCGCAGTTATCATCCAAATGTTTGGAATTTTTGTAGCGATAGGAGGCTGTTTAATTTATGGAGTTCAAGTCTCCGGAAACACGAGCTTGGTATAATGTATGGGCACTACAATGAATGGGCACTATACCCTTGGAGGCAAAATTGTCACTACACCTGTAGATAAATTCCCAGAGGGCTGTAATTTCCAAAATGTGGTCACTTAAGGGTGGGATTCTGCTATTCTGGCACTTAGGAACTGTGTATATGGAGCCCACAAATTATTCTATGAAAATTTGTTCGCCAAGGGTCAAATAGTGCTCGAACCCTCCCGAGTCCCACCATGTGGCTAAGCAGTACTGTACAGCCACATGTGGGGTATTGCAACGTTCCGAAGCAATTGTGTGACAAACTTTGGTGCCATTTTTCCCCATGTGAAAATGTAAAATCTGGGGCTAAAACAAAAATGTTGTGGTAAAATTGTAATTATTTTTCTTCATCGCCTAATGGTATAAAATTCTGTGACATACCCATGGTGTCAATATGATCGATGAACCCTTAGATGAATTCATTAAGAGGTATAATTTGTAAAATGGGGTCACTTATGGGAGGGTTCTGCTGTTCTGGCACCTCAGAGGCCCTGCCAATGTGACATGGCACCATAAACCATAACACCAAAATCTGCACTACAAATGTCAAGGTGTGACGGCGGGAAAGAAAATGTGCTCCTATACTGACCCTCAGGCTAAGGGGTCCCTTACTATCCCTGTCCCCAGGATTACCTCTGAAGGTGGAGATACCTGGGCCTCGTACATTAGTATGCTCCTAAGCGGCATTAGTCAGTAAAGTGTATGGGGAAAATACAGGCAAGGCAAACCAGAAACACATTCACTCTGCACGCTCTCAGGGAAAAACAAACGAGTTAAAGTGTACAGCCCATGAGGCTACAAAACGACAAAGATACGAAGGGAAAAAGTAAAGGGTTAAGCAAACACTGCTCCCAACAAATTTGTACACTTGTAACCCAGATGTGTCTACCTCTCCAGACCAGTACAGAGAGCTATGGCTGGCATTACCTGTATAACAGAGACAGCTTAACTAGAGAAAGAGCAGACATGACTGGTTCACCCGCAGCATGTGACCAAATACAATCAACCACTTCAGCCCAGCAAAGACTAACTATTGCTAATCTGCCAATGAACTGCAGCTCTAAGAGTCGATGCCCGAGTCACCCTGTGCTGATCATAGCTATCCATGGAGTCACAAGGAGGAGTGTATGAATCTGTGGGTTCCACACACCCTGACGCAGCTATGACAGTTGGTAATGCTTGAAAAAACTTCCTTGTGAATTCCTTCCTTTTCTGAGTTTTCCTATGTGCCTCAAAAGTAGCTTTCGACCACATATGGAGTATTGGGGTGCTTAACAGGAGTTTCTTAACAAATTTTGGGATCCATTTTTCCTGCTGGCCTTGTGAAAGTAAAAATTTGAGTCTAACGCAACATTTTTGTGGGAAAAATGTGATTCTTTATTTTCACGGCTCTACGTTATAAAATTCTGTGAAGCGTCTGCAGGTTCAAGGTGCTCACCACACAGCTAGATACATTTCTTGAGGGGTCTAGTTTCCAAAATGGAGTCACTCGTTGTGGGTTTCCACTGTTTAGACACATCAGGGGCTCTGCAAACATAACACGGCATCTACTATCCATTCCAGATAATTTTGCGCTCCAAAAGTTAATTGGCCCACCTTCCCTTCCGAGTTCTACCATTTGCCCTAACAGTAGTTTTCCACCACATATGGGGTATTGGCATACTTAGGAGCAATTGCTCAACTTGTAAGGTCCATTTACTCCTGTTACCCTTGTGCAAATGCAAAATTTTTGTGAGAAAAAGTACAATTTTCATTTTTTTCCTTCCAAATTGCTTTAATTCCTGTGAAGTACTTGAAAGGTTAATAAACGTATTGCATGTGGTTTCGAGCACTAAATATCTGGTTTAAAAGCATAAATATTCAAAAATATTTGAAAATTGTGAGAATTTTTAACATTTTCGCCAAAATTTTGATTATTTTTTTTTTAAACAAATAAACACTGTCTTAGAATTACTGGGTTACGTCGAAGTGTTTCAGAGTTATTACCACATAGAGTCAGAATTGTAAAATTTGGCCTTGTCATGAAGGTAAAAACAGGCTTCGGGCATAAAGTGGTCAAATATAAGGGGGCGTTAACAGTGTTATGTGCAATGGATGCTCTCTCCTCTCTAAGTCATGTGACAAGGCTCGTTAGAGAGTCGATATTTACTTGCAGGATTGCTATTTCCTATAGGTGTCACTAGAGTTCTAGCCTTCTTCCAATTTGCATATTTCCCAGAGGAGCACTGTGACATAAAAGTCTCCTCATCATGACATGTCAGGCTTGACATGTCACTCTCCTCAATGAGAAACGTTACCCCTTGGATTCCGGTCAGACGCCTCTCACCCAGCCAAATCAGATCTCACACTTTGCACTGACGAGTGGCAGTACCCCCAAACACAGTGTCTGCAAACTGAGATTTTGGTTTTGGCTTTTATCAAAAGTCATGTGACAATTCTGGTTAGAGTCAATATTTACTTCTACGATTTCTACTACCTATCAGTGGCACTAGAGTTCTAGTTTTCTTCCTCTCTGAAGAGACAATTTGATTAAAACTGAAACACGTACAGGTTCCTCTCAGCTTCAGCTTCCATCTCATAGGCCAACAGTGTTGCAATATTGTTACAATACAGCAGAGCTGTGAAAGCTGCAGCAGCTAACTTGTTTTGAAGAAGACAAAGTTTTGTTCTACAGTTTTGTGTTAGTTACACGACTCAGTAGGCAGATATTTTTGTAGATCACTGTCCAGGCCATAGCCTTCAATAGCTCATATACATAAAAATGTTGATTTCTGACATAATTTTATTCAGCTCCTATGATCTGCATGCCATATAGATGGCTTAGGAGGGTTGATCCTATTGACAGGTTCCCTTTAATAAGAGCTGAAGCTCTATTTTTAAGATTCAAAACTTGGAAATTCCATGTCTAGAACTATAAAGTTCAGGCTGTGAGGCTTAAACATTTATACCAAGCTTAAGTGGGCTAGATACATAGGTGATATCTTGAGGATCAGGGAGGCCAGGTCTTAAGCCCCCGTCTCACATACCGAGATCGCTAGCGAGATTTTGTGACGCAACACCGATCTCGCCTGCGATCTTGCTACGTGTGACAGCGGCGATCGGGCCACTGCTGCGATGTCGCTGATTGTGCTCGAATGTCCTGGGCTATTTTTTGATCTCTGGTGTCGCGCTGGACAGCATGCATCGCTGTGTTTGACAGGGACAATGACAAATGACCTCAATACTACAGGTCTGAGAGACAGGGTCCCAACGACCGTCGTATAGTTCCGTATCGTTGCTGCGTCGCTGTTTGATATCTCACCAACGAACTCGTAGCGACGCACCAGCGATCCCTACCAGGTCGCATCGTTGTCGGGATTGCTGGTGCGTCGCCAAGTATGACGGTACCGTTACAGCTGGGATCCACACACAACCAGGGAACTGGGCTCTAAAATGCCTCATGAGGATCAAACAGTGGCCGTGCATGTTGAAGCTTCACTCCATTCATTGTCTATGGGAC
Source organism: Dendrobates tinctorius (assembly GCF_039654945.1). Lineage (NCBI taxonomy): Eukaryota > Metazoa > Chordata > Amphibia > Anura > Dendrobatidae > Dendrobates > Dendrobates tinctorius. The sequence goes on from NW_027361698.1 coordinate 19,601,067, forward strand.
TGCTGGAGATAGCGAAGAATAGCTATGTGAAATAATGCTTGTGAAAGAGTTAAGTCTGATAAATATGTACAATGGAGGTCAGAGCTGCCATAATAGAACCTGTATACTGTATATTGTTTCATCAAATACAGGAAGCACAAAGCTTTTGGATTACGGTATATAGGAACACGTAAATGATTCTCAATAGCAGATTTTCTTTTTGTTTTACTGGAGTATTCATTTAATGTTTCTAATAATATGTTAATACCATTTCTATCTTTTCTGTGTCAATGGGAGGATCTTAATATCATTTTTCATATTTTTGCAATGCATTTGGCCTTTGAAAAATAAAAAAAAGATCTTTAGCATCCTTTCTCATATAAAACATCAGCATCCATTGCAAAATCACAGTAATAGGAATCAGCAGGATAAAACACTAGGGGGAGGAGAACAAAACAAAATGAGATGCAAGGGCTGGAGGCAGCAAATACTACATGGCTGTACACATGGTTGCTGAGACTTACAGAGGGGGCTGACAACACAGATTCACATCAAATTCTGCAGGATGATATCATAGCGGTGCTTGGATTCACTGATTCCATTCTAGCCTTCTTCTGATGGAGTCTGCAACCTGTCCAGATTTTGTATCATATAAAACATTATTTAAAAAGGTTTTCCTATTATATACTGTATGCGCTGAGATATGTCATAGCTTTGTGATCTGTGAGGATCCAGTCACTGATTCTGGTAATGAGGGGGATGCCGTTCTGGATAAGTGTGGAGTCCCTACATAACATTTCTCTGTACAGCAGTGCTCCCAACCAACTAGCTGTGCACCGTCCGACCACACGCTGGAATGATGCGGTGCTCCCAACCAACCAGCTGTGCACCGTCCGACCACACGGAATGATGCGGTGCTCCCAACCAACCAACTGTGCACCGTCCGACCACACGGAATCATGCGGTGCTCCCAACCAACCAACTTTGCACTGTCCGACCACATGGAATGATGCGGTGCTCCCAACCAACTAGCTGTGCACCGTCCGACCACACGCTGGAATGATGCGGTGCTCCCAACCAACCAGCTGTGCACCATCCGACCACACGCTGGAATGATGCGGTGCTCCCAACCAACCAGCTGTGCACCGTTCGACCACACGGAATGATGCGGTGCTCCCAACTAACCAGCTGTGCACCGTCCAACCACACGCTGGAATGATATTGTGCTCCCAACCAACTAGCTGTGGACCGTCTGACCACACGCTGGAATGATATTGTGCTCCTAACCAACCAGCTGTGCACCATCCGCCCACACGCTGGAATGATGCGGTGCTCCCAACCAACCAGCTGTGCACCGTCCGACCACACGGAATGATGCGGTGCTCCCAACCAACCAGCTGTGCACCGTCCAACCACACGCTGGAATGATATTGTGCTCCCAACCAACTAGCTGTGGACCGTCTGACCACACGCTGGCATGATATTGTGCTCCTAACCAACCAGCTGTGCAAAGTCCGACCACACGCTGGAATGATGCGGTGCTGCCAATCAACCAGCAGTGCACCGTACGACCACACGGAATGATGCGGTGCTCCCAACCAACCAGCTGTGCACCGTCCGACCACACGCTGGAATGATGCGGTGCTCCCAACCAACCAGCTGTGCACCGTCCGACCACACGGAATGATGCGGTGCTCCCAACCAACCAACTGTGCACCGTCCGACCACACGGAATCATGCGGTGCTCCCAACCAACCAGCTGTGCACCATCCGACCACACGCTGGAATGATGCGGTGCTCCCAACCAACCATCTGTGCACCGTCCGACCACACGGAATGATGCGGTGCTCCCAACCAACCAACTGTGCACCGTCCGACCACACGGAATCATGCGGTGCTCCCAACCAACCAGCTGTGCACCATCCGACCACACGCTGGAATGATGCGGTGCTCCCAACCAACCATCTGTGCACCGTTCGACCACACGGAATGATGCGGTGCTCCCAACTAACCAGCTGTGCACCGTCCAACCACACGCTGGAATGATATTGTACTCCCAACCAACTAGCTGTGGACCGTCCGACCACACGTTGGAATGATGCGTTGCTGCACAGATGGGTGCGTTAGTGTAGGGAAAAAACACATGTTCTACACTACTGCTACAATCCCTTCATTCTCAGGATCGGTGGAAGTAGCCGAGATCAAACCCCTGATTATCATATACAAGTGCTTCTCACAAAATTAGAATATCATCAAAAAGTTTAAATATTTCAGTTCTTCAATACAAAAAGTGAAACTCATATACAGTATTATATAGAGTCATTATAAATCGAGTCATCTATTTCAGGCCCCTTTACAATGTCCTTGATCTAACTCAGAAACCCCTGACCTCTGGTGGGTGTGGAGCAGTGAAGAGGAGCAAATGGCAGTATAACCGTATTAATAGGTCAGATTCTCAAATGTGGTGACAGATTCCCTTTAAGCCTGTAGTCTACAGAACTGGGGTTAACACTCATGTCCTGTATCGTGGATTAGGTGGGCATATGATATTTCTTATTTTGTTCAAAACTTATAGTGTAACTGTGGAGGCATCACAGAGTATGGGGGTCCCTCATACATTGTAGGGACTACTGTGGGTACACCCTTTGACATTGTGGCAGCAATCATACAGTATGGCAGCTAATGATAGGACCATTATACAGAGTATGAGCAAATATGGGGGCCATTCTACAGCGTTGGAGCTACAATGGGGCCATGATACAGAGTGAGAGCAAATGTGGTACCATTATACAGAGTGGGAGCTCATGTGGGGCCATTATACAGAGTGGGAGCTAATGTGAGGCCATTATACAGAGTGGGAGCTAATGTGGGGCCATTATACAGCATGGGAGCTAATGTGTGGCCATGATACAGAGTGAGAGCTAATGTGGGGCCATTATACAGTGTGGGAGCTAATGTGAGGCCATTATACAGAGTGGGAGCTAATGTGGGGCCATTATGCAGCATGGGAGCTAATGTATGGCTATTATACAGAAGGGGAGCTTACATGAGGCCATTATACAGAGTGGAAGATAATGTAGGGCCATTAAACAGACAGGAAGCTAATGGGAGCCATTATACAGAGTGGGAGCTAATGTGGGGCCATTATACAGAGTGGGAGGTAATGTGGGGCCATTATACAGAGTGGGAGGTAATGTAGGGCCATTAAACAGACTGGAAGCTAATGGGGGCTATTATACAGAGTGGGAGCTAATGTGGGGCCATTATACAGAAGGGGAGCTTACATGAGGCCATTATACAGAGTGGGAGCTAATGTGCACCTGTTATGCAGAGTGGGAGCTAATGTGGTACCATTATACAGAGGGGGAGCTTATTTGATGCTGTTATACAGAGTGAGAGCTAATGTGGGGCCATTATACAGCGTGGGAGCTAATGTGCGACCATTATACTACGTGGGAGTTAATGTGAGGCCATTATACAGAGTGGGAGCTAATGTGAGGACATTATACTGAAGGGGAGCTTATATGAGGCCATTATACAGAGTGGGAGCTAGTGTGCACCTGTTATACAGAGTGGGAGCTAATGTGGTACCAGAGGGGGAGCTTATATGAGGCTATTATACAGAGTGAGAGCTAATGTGCACCTGTTATACAGAGTGGGAGCTAATGTGGTACCATTATACAGAGGGGGAGCTTATATGAGGCTATTATACAGAGTGGGAGCTAATGTGCACCTGTTATACAGAGTGGGAGCTAATGTGGTACCATTATACAGAGGGGGAGCTTATATGAGGCTAATATACAGAGTGGGAGCTAATGTGCACCTGTTATACAGAGTGGGAGCTAATGTGGTACCATTTTACAGAGGGGGAGCTTATATGAGGCTATTATACAGAGTGAGAGCTAATGTGGGGCCATTATACAGCGTGGGAGTTAATGTGAGGCCATTATACAGAGTGGGAGCTAATGTGAGGACATTATACAGCGTGGAAGCTAATGTGCTGCCATTTTATAGCGTAGGAGCTAATGAGGGGCCATTATACAGTGTGGGAGATAATGTGGGGCCATTATACAGTGTGGGAGATAATGTTGGGACATTATACCACATTGGGAGCTAATAAGGTAAGGGGCAGAGCGGTGGGTATTATTATGTGTGGCAGTAAAAGGAGCACCTTTATTGTGCTAAACAGCAGGTGCAGTAATAGGGACACATACTGTATGGTGGCACGGCCTCAGCATTGAGATGACAGCAGGATGACGAGTTCATTGCAAGTTGGAAATAGATGGGGACGGTGCGGAAGATGGGAGAAGTCAAATGTGTCTTTGTTGTAATCTCTGTAGACGAGTTCTCGCTGGAGAAGTTGTCATGCTCGTTTGGGCTATATGGAAAATATGAGAAAAGTGAAAAAGGTGAACGACTCCATCAGAAAGAACATCAGCTGTAAGTCACTATCTATAACTGGACTGTAATCTCTTATATGCTCTACCACTATATTGTCACCATATGACAGTAATATCAGTGTTATTCTTTGCATAGTGAGGAATTTTCAGTAGCTGCATTATCATCTGCTGAGATTCCCCTCTACCCACAGTTAGAGTGCACCACCATATTTTAAATCAAGCTTTCCTGATTAGGGGCCCACTCAGATTATTCACCCCTCCACACACACACACTCTCCTGAGCCGAACCCCTATCTACGTTCCCAGTGAGGCAGACAGCATGCAGCTTCATACCCCTCCTTCCTGACCCTAGATTTTACTATAGAAAACTGGATAGGTGTTTCTTGAAACTGAGGGAGTTTCTAGGCTGTGTACCCACGTTGCGGATTGTATGCGTTTTTGCCACGTTTTTTGCTGCGAAAACGCATACAGAACGCCCCCATGCATTCCTATGGCATTCCGCACATCCTGTGCTAATGCTGCTTTTTTTTCCGTGGCGGAATCGCATAGTGGAAAATAAAGCAGCAGGCTCATTATTTTTGCAGAATCGCAGCGATTCCGCAAAGAATCGCCGCAATTCCACACACATAGTAATGCATGAGATCCACTTACTTTCCGCATGTGGCTATGCCCACTGTGCGCAAAGTGAGCGGATCATGTGCGGATGGTACCCACAGTCTAGAGGAGAGAAAACTGTCCTCCAGGCCCTGGGTTATTCCTGTAAAAAAAAAGAATAAAAAAATCGGGTTATACTCACCTTCCAGCATCACGAGCAGCCTTACCGATGCTTCCGCCAACTCCCGTTCCCAGTAATGCCTTGCGGCAAGGACCTGTGATGACGTAGCGGTCTCACGAGACCCCTACAGTATCGCAAGGCCGTTACGTCATCAAAGGTCATTGTCGCAAGGCATAGCTAAGAACGGTAGCATCGCTGAGGCCAGGGGACGCTGCGCGAGACGCCAATTTTTTATTTTTTTTATTATTTTTTAACATTCTATCTTTTACTATTGATGCTGCAGAGGCAGCCTCAATAGTAAAAAGTTGGTCACACTAGTCAAGCACTATGTTTGACGAGTGTGACCAACCTGTCAATCTCATTCCAAGCGATGCTTCAAATCGCTTGGAATGCGCTTGAAATCGCATGAAAAATGCTTGTTTTCCACGGGAAAGACGCATGCGAATTCCATGCGTTTTTCCCACGGCGGAAGTTGCGGAAATGCTGCTGAAATTTCTGCAGCATCTCTGCAACGTGGGTACATAGCCTTAAGGTGGGGCAGACACTGATGGCAATCATGAAGGTGTTGATGCTTCACCAATGTCTGTTCCAGTACTCCAAAGGAAAATGTGTCACAATACTACATATAATGGATAGGGCGGATTCTGCTTTTAGCAAATAGAAGTTGCTTTTTGTGTAAAGAAAAGTTGGAAGTATTTTCTCATGGTTTAAGGTGTCTGCTTGCTGTCATTAAGTAGTAATCTCCACAGACTACTTTCAGTGAGTGATCTTGGACATTTGATGGACACACAGTGCTGCTCATTACAAGACTCAGCTCTGATAACTGTACTGTAAGTGTACCGTACCCTGCATCTGTGTGTCCACCACATCACATGACCAGGACAGATTTATATCCACCGGAAGGGCCCTGCTGACACCATAAATACCTCTTCAAAGTAAAAAGAAACCACTGGAGCCATAGGCGGAGGAGGACATGACTTGGGGATGGGTGGACCTTTACTCCTGCAGCTTTTTTGGTATAGTGGTGTAGATTTTTAAGCACGAGGGATGTTGCTTTCAGAGTAAGAAGCCCAGTATGTCTGTGCCTGGGGGTTACTGTGAGGAGGGTGGGCTTATATAGAGCAGGAAATCTGTGTCTCTCCCTCTTTCTTGCACAGGATGAACAGGAGGAAGCATGGCTGCAGTTTCAGGGAGTATAATACTGGGGTTATCACCTCACATTACAGATGATAGGAGCACATTCACCTCAGACATCATGTACCAGTGTAGTATCAGCTCCTACATTATGTATGGGACCAATATTACCTCAGCAATTCATGCAGCTGCCATGTCCCTCATGTGCATGCTACATTTTCCTCACAGACTGTGAGACAACTTCTGTGTGACCTCCCTGCAGACATGTTTGATATACTACTCTGCATTCACCTCAGACATCATGTACTAGTGCAGTATCAGCTCCTACATCATATCTGGGATTAATATTACCTCAGCAATTCATGCAGCTGCCATGTCCCTCATGTGCATGCTACATTTTCCTCACAGACTGTGAGCTTCCGTGTGACCTCCCTGCAGACATGTTTCATATACTACTCTGCATTCACCTCAGACATTGTGTAGTGTGTACTAGGGTAGTATCAGCTCCTACATCATATCTGGGATCAAGATTACCTCAGAAATTCATGTAGCTGCCATGTTCCCTCACTTATTGCAGAGGCAGCTTTTGTGTGTCCTCCCTGCAGACATTTCTGATATACCACATTACTGCTGTATTATACAGAGTCTTCATGAGTTCTGGGTTTATGTATGATAGGACAGGGCAGGGACACAGACAGTGTCTGCCATTACTATGGTGGAGCTGGGCAGTCACATGTATTAGAGACACCGGTGAGAGGGGCAGTCGGGGGATGGTATATGTATGATGATGAGAGGCTGCACTTCATGTCAGTGCACTGTATACTGACCCTGCTGTGTGCGGATTATACCCCTTCCCAGTTATGGCGTCTGATGATCTGTATGTGACTTCATCTCTGTTACATACTGTGAGGCTGGGTGTACAGATCCAGTGTAACCAGGTTACTCACTATATGAGGTATATGTGTAAATGCTCTATTCCTGTGCTGTATACTTAACCTGTACCACAGGCCTGTATACATGCTATCACTCCTCCCTCTGCTATATACGGATCATGCTGGGTATAGACATCCTGTGTCTCCAGGTTATTTTCTTGGCTGTACATATAACCTGGACAAGACTTCCAGCTTAGTGCTTGATTTCTGTAGCTATTGCTGCCTTTAGTCCTCTTATGTTACATGCTGTCCTGCCGGATATATCCATCCTGTTTATATTGTCCCCCTCGTATGTTGCATGATCAGAGTATACCCACCAAGAGCTTATTTTATATTACCTAAGATGGTGGATAGCACATGCCTGAATGGTTTATGTTTTATCATGTGTAAAATAAATAATCGGGGAGTAACTCTGCACATTTGAGTGGGCAGTAATAACTCAGCACATGGCGGGCAGTGAGTGGGTACTAATAACTCAGCACATGGCGCGCAGTGAGTGGGCACTAATAACTCAGCACATGGCGGGCAGTGAGTGGGCACTCCTAGTGTGAGGCTGCACATTGCTCTGGAAAACACATCATGGGCCCAGTTTTCAGCCCTTGCTCTCGTCTATTGTAACTGTATGTAGTAGAGTGACTGACTGGGATACAGAACTTGCAGTTTTCTGCTCACACACCTATGGCTGCAGGCAGCTTATATTAGACCTACATATTTCTTACCATTTATGTGCAGCTGGTGATTAGAGTCTGTAACTGCTGTAGAGGAGCAGGCGGCTTCTCATTTATTGTTACAGCATATAACACAGCATTGCCCATCTCTGTCTATTCCTGGACCTTACGATGGGATATTTTCCATTATTAACCTGTTGTATACCTTGGTTGTAAACCTGCATGATTTTCACTCTCACTTATCCCACATTTTGTGCGGTTGGAGGGGGTCCTTGAAGTTGGTTAAATATGGTCTGGGGGATCCATTGGGATATGGTTTCCTCCTTTTGGAATTCAATATGGTTCTGATCTGGTGAAAGGTGGAGGGGAGTTTCGGCAAGGGTTTGTCGGATCCCCAGGAAATTCAAGTGAACATTGGAACCCTTGTGGTTATGGTGCTCCCCAGCTGGTGGGGTAACGGCTGGGAGTAACTGTTGGTACATTTTTATGTTCACTTTATGTTTGGTAATCACCAGATTTTTGGGAGCTTCAAGGACTCCTACCAGCGTGTTAATATTATTTATGCTTTGATGTTTTATGGTATGTTTGTTTTAATAAAGGTGTGAATAATAATTATATTAAAAAAAAAAAAAGGATCGGTGTATACCCACCAAGTGCTTATTTTATATTACTTAAGATGGCAGATAGCGCAGGCCTGAGTGGATTACCTGGAGCCTGGTGGTTGGGGGGGTCCTTGAAGTTGGTTAGAAATTGGTCTGGGGGATCCATTGGGATATGGATTCCTCTTTTTGGAAGTTAATATGGTTCTGGACCTGGTGAAAGGTGGAGGGGAGTTTCGGCAAGGGTTTGTCGGATCCCCAGGAAATTCAAGTGAACATTGGAACTCTTGTGGTTATGGTGCTCCCGAGCCAGTGGGGTAACGGCTGGGAGTAATTGTTGGTACATTTTATGTTTGGTAATCACCAGATTTGGGAGCTTCAAGGACACCCCCAGCGTGTTAACGTTATTTATGCTTTGATGTTTATTTTATGTTTATTTTAATAAGGACATGAGTTTAAAATTAAAAAAAAAAACAAAACAAACAAACAGTTATTTGTTTTCCTTTTAGTGGGTCCTTGGAAGTTATTTATAAATTTGTCAGTAGGGGTAACCATATTAAGTATGGACCTTTGGGGTGGGGTTCTTGGAGTTGACGTTGAATCAGCGAAAAGGAATTGGTAGTTAAAATTCTGGATCTGGCTTTTGGTTACGGCTCTGGACGGGTAACACTGGACGGGGTGTTACCCAGGAGCCTTTGGTGGTTGGACTTCCCGGAACGGGATGTTTGGTGCCCTCGAGCTGGTGGTTTACGGCTGAGGGTAACGTGGATTTTTAAGTTCTTGTGTTTTTGCCAAATATTTAGCCAGAATTTTTGGGGCTCCAAGAACCCTTCCCTCATGTCGTATAAGATTGTGTATTTAATACTTATTGTAAATGTTTATGTTATTTGTTAATAAACTGGCCGCTGACCCCCCCCGGGTTTGGAAGGGTAACCATTTCAGGTATGGCACCCTGTTTTTGAGGGGTAATCATCTCAGGTATGGTGTGGAGGGGGTAACCATCTCGTGTATGGCCCCCTGGTGTGGAGGGGGTAACCATCTCGGGTATGGCCCCCTGGTTTCAAGAAGCATTTATATTTTATAGGACCCTGTTAGGGTAAAGTCCCTGGGGTCATGGCAATCATATTTTGCATGCCTACAGAAGAAATTGCCTCCTCTGAGCCAGGAACAGCGGCTGGAGGGGAGAAGAGAACAAGGTTGTCGTCTGGACAATGCAGTTATCTAGTGCATGAAACTGAAGAGCAATGTACCTAATCTATGTGCCCTTGAGCCAGTGGGAGCGGCTAAGGGTAAAGTAATCAAGTGCATTAACACGAAGGGCAATATGCCTATTCCCAATGCCTTTGACCCAGTTGGAGAGGTCAACAGTAAATGTTATCAAGCGCATGAAAAACAACAATGGCGTGGCAGGGTTATTAATAATGCCTTTGTAGACTTTTTCTGCTTTAGGTTTATTTAAATTACTACTTCCAGATATTCTGAACGTTATTTTATGGTCCGTTATAATGTTGTTATATTGTGTATAGTTTTTAATTACTCCCTATTTATAATATCTTTCTATTGATGTGTTCATCACTTTTCGGGTAGTGATAGTAAGTGGGTTTAAGAAATTTTACTGCGCAGCTACTGTAAATAATGGTGGTTTCTAGAACTAAAATCTGTGATTTGGTGAATTATTAGAGCTGGCTACAATACGTGCGGTATAATAGTTTTTTGAGGCATGACAGATGTCATTATACAGGTATTCAGATTGTGGCTACGACCTTAATTATGGTTTACTTTCCACATTCCCCATTATGGGATCCTCATTGCAGGATGTTTAGCAACTGCTATTTTGCTGTAGTTACCGTATTATCGATCATAACTTGGTAGCATGGCACTGATAAAATTAATCTGTCGGAGCTCTGGAATTTTAAGTTTATTACTTGTGTGCACAGACTTTCCATAGCATGTAGAAATGGTTGATGGGGGTCGAGTCCATTTAAGGTGTCAAATGGCCTCTATGGTGGCGGTTTAGGAGTCAGGTGGAAGTTGCAGGCAAGTTAAGGTGGACTCATTTTAACTAATAGAGGATGTAAAACCTCATGGTGGTGAACAGGCTCGGCTTTGGTGGCCAGCCTCAAGGACGTTGTAATGGTAACGTCAATCAGGGGAGGGCACAGTGGTTAAGCACAGGAGTGAGGATAATAGGGTCATTGGTGCCCTGAAAGTTTACTGGCTCTGCTTGAATGGCAAGCAAGTGCGTGCCGCCCCCCTTTATGGCTGTCTGGCCTGGTTCTGTATGTCAGACAGCTGGGGATATCACAGTACTTGTGAATCCCAATGTACTAGCACTTCACCTGACTCCTACTGTGATTGTTTTTAATCCTGTGATTTAAATAAAGCTGTGGCCATTTTGACAACCAAAATAATGTGTTGTGTATTTATTCTAGTGCCTAGGTTTACTGTAGTTATGGTGGTTTTAAGATGGAGTGGGGGTCCGTCCCATATCCATAAGTCAAGAAACCACTGGAGCCATAGGCGGAGGAGGACATGACTTGGGGATGGGTGGACCTTTACTCCTGCAGCTTTTTTGGTGTAGTGGTGTAGATTTTTAAGCATGAGGGATGTTGCTTTCAGAGTAAGAAGCCCAGTATGTCTGTGCCTGGGGGTTACTGTGAGGAGGGTGGGGCTTATATAGAGCAGGAAATCTGTGTCTCTCTCTCTCTTTCATGCACAGGATGAACAGGAGGAAGCATTACCCGCCCTGTTTATAATCATTGTCCTAAAACGTTTTAATTATTGCTTGTATGATGAATGCTTTATTGTATTTTTGAACTTACCATTGTATATTTTGTTCCAGGTTCAATTTTATCATGGCTATAAAGAGTTAACAGCATTAACCTTCTAAGCCCAAGGGGAGGGCAATCCTTCAGCCATGGTTCCCTAGAGGTTTCCTCCACAGGGGGTTTTTCCTCTCCTGAGTGCTGTAGGATGACTCTTTGTGAGTCGGAGGTTTGCCAAGTTAGTCCCCTTAATGCTTTTGCAGGGACTTCTAGTTTATAAGTTTACTAAAGTGATTTATAAAAAAAAAAAAAATGGTGTCAAATGTGAATTTATAACCCGTCACAGCTTTGCGGTTTAGGAGTCAGGTGGAAGTTGCAGGCAAGTTAAGGTGGACTCATTTAAACTAATAGAGGATGTAAAAAGTCATGGTGGTGAACAGGCTCGGCTTTGGTGGCCAGCCTCAAGGACGTTGTAATGGTAACGTCAATCAGGGGCGGGCACAGTGGTTAAGCACAGGAGTGAGGATAATAGGGTCATTGGTGCCCTGAAAGTTTACTGGCTCTGCTTGAATGGCAAGCCAGTGCGTGCCGCCCCCCTTTATGGCTGTCTGGCCTGGTTCTGTATGTCAGACAGCTGGGGATATCACAGTACTTGTGAATCCCAATGTACTAGCACTTCACCTGACTCCTACTGTGATTGTTTTTAATCCTGTGATTTAAATAAAGCTGTGGCCATTTTGACAACCAAAATAATGTGTTGTGTATTTATTCTAGTGCCTAGGTTTACTGTAGTTATGGTGGTTTTAAGATGGAGTGGGGGTCCGTCCCATATCCATAAGTCAAGAAACCACTGGAGCCATAGGCGGAGGAGGACATGACTTGGGGATGGGTGGACCTTTACTCCTGCAGCTTTTTTGGTGTAGTGGTGTAGATTTTTAAGCACGAGGGATGTTGCTTTCAGAGTAAGAAGCCCAGTATGTCTGTGCCTGGGGGTTACTGTGAGGAGGGTGGGGCTTATATAGAGCAGGAAATCTGTGTCTCTCTCTCTCTTTCATGCACAGGATGAACAGGAGGAAGCATTACCCGCCCTGTTTATAATCATTGTCCTAAAACGTTTTAATTATTGCTTGTATGATGAATGCTTTATTGTATTTTTGAACTTACCATTGTATATTTTATTCCAGGTTCAATTTTATCATGGCTATAAAGAGTTAACAGCATTAACCTTCTAAGCCCAAGGGGAGGGCAATCCTTCAGCCATGGTTCCCTAGAGGTTTCCTCCACAGGGGGTTTTTCCTCTCCTGAGTGCTGTAGGATGACTCTTTGTGAGTCGGAGGTTTGCCAAGTTAGTCCCCTTAATGCTTTTGCAGGGACTTCTAGTTTATAAGTTTACTAAAGTGATTTATAAAAAAAAAAAAAAAAATGGTGTCAAATGTGAATTTATAACCCGTCACAGCTTTGCGGTTTAGGAGTCAGGTGGAAGTTGCAGGCAAGTTAAGGTGGACTCATTTTAACTAATAGAGGATGTAAAACCTCATGGTGGTGAACAGGCTCGGCTTTGGTGGCCAGCCTCAAGGACGTTGTAATGGTAACGTCAATCAGGGGAGGGCACAGTGGTTAAGCACAGGAGTGAGGATAATAGGGTCATTGGTGCCCTGAAAGTTTACTTGCTCTGCTTGAATGGCAAGCCAGTGCGTGCCGCCCCCCTTTATGGCTGTCTGGCCTGGTTCTGTATGTCAGACAGCTGGGGATATCACAGTACTCGTGAATCCCAATGTACTAGCACTTCACCTGACTCCTACTGTGATTGTTTTTAATCCTGTGATTTAAATAAAGCTGTGGCCATTTTGACAACCAAAATAATGTGTTGTGTATTTATTCTAGTGCCTAGGTTTACTGTAATTATGGTGGTTTTAAGATGGAGTGGGGGTCCGTCCCATATCCATAAGTCATGAGGAACCTTTAGGGAGACAATAATATAATAATTGTTATCTATAATTCTGTATGTGCTTTGAAGGAATAATGGCTGACAGTGTACCATTTGACGAGCGCAAGATGGGATACCCCATATAGAGGGTTTCACACCATATTTATGTATGATCTGTGCTTGGATAGTTGATAAATATGATTGCTTTGTGCTTCACCACTGCATCTGTCAAGTAACTTCTCACCCGCACAATGTTTAGCATTTTCCATCAGTCCCACATACAGTGATTTTAATGGAGTACTTAGGGGAATTCTACTCTACAGATTGTGAGGGTCCCAGCAGGTGGTCTTTAGTAATCAACTATTTATCCTGTAAACAAGTGATAAATGTCTTTGGACAAAAAAACCCTTTTTAACACCATGCTCACACTCTGCAATTGCAAGGTGCAGCAAAAAATTGAATGAGATAGCATTATGGAAACATGGCCTAAATAGTAGTAACCATAATCGCTCCAAAAAGCGAAACTTTGATAAATTGAAACTCTTCACGCTGGCTGCTCACAGTAGTACAAGGCTAAGTTCACACGTAGCGGAATTCCCGCGGAAATTACCGCGAGAATTCCGGAATTCCATTCCGCTGGGAAAATCGCATTTTAAATTCCCGTGATTTTCCCGCAGAAAAACTAGCGATTTGCATGCGTAATTAACTTGCAGAATGCTAGCGTTTTCCAAGCGATCTGTAGCACCGCTTGGAGAACTGATTGACAGGTTGTTCACACTCGTCAAACATAGTGTTTGACTAGTGAGACCAACTTTTTACTATTGAGACTGCCTATGCAGCATCAGTAGTAAAAAGATCTAATGTTAAAAATAATTAAAAAAATAAAAAATCGGGTTATATTCACCTTCCGATGTCCCTCGCAGCGTCCCCAGGCCTCCGCGAAGCTAGGGCAGGTCCCGTTCGCAATGCATTACTGGGAATGGGAGCTGCCGCGTGTATCGCTGAGGCCTGGGGACGCTGCGCGGGACATCGGAAGGTGAATATAACCTGAATTTTTTATTTTAATTCTATTTTTTACATGGTTATGGTACCCAGAGCCCGGAGGACAGTCTCCTCTCCTCCGGACCGTGGGTACCATCCGCAAATGTTCAGCTTACTTTTTGCATGGTGGACACAGCCACATGCGGAAAGTAAGCAGAACAATGCATTCCTATGTGGGCGTAATTAATGAGCATGCTGCGGATTTTTCCGCGATGCGATTCCGCCGCGGTAAAATCCGCAGCATTACCACAGCATTTCGGAATGCCATAGGACTGCATGGGATGCTGTTATTTTGCGTTTTCACGGCAAAAATGCGTGGTAAAAACCGCAGCGAAAACGCTAAAAAAACCTGAACATGTGAACGCAGCCTTAGAAACATACGACCTGGCAGTGTGGTGTTGAAAAATAGTTCCTGGACCACTTGGGGAACATGGCCATACCAATGGTCCCACCATCAAATCAATGTAACACTAAGCTGGTAGTGTGCCTGAAATGAAGAGTAAGGAGACCAGCTACCATACATTATGCCATCATCCCGTGGAATAAAGAGTAGGGATCCAGGTACCGCACATTATGCCATCCACCCCCAGGAATAAAGAGTAGGGAGTCCAGCTAAAAATAGCATGTGGATAAAACATAACCTTTAATAAGAATTGTTAAAAAGGACTCACAACAAAAATAAATAGAAACTGAAGTGTCAAAAGGGGACCCTAAACCACATAAAGAGACAGTGTCACAAGTAACACAAAACATATAATATACCCAAGGTACTTAGACCTAGAGATAGGGTAAAGTAGCCTCTTAAAAAACACTGAATTGCTATGGTCAAACAAAGGATGCACTGTTATGCCCCTTTCTTAAACAATCTGTATCCATCCCACTGTGTTAGTATATGCAAATTGAATTGCTACCTTGAAATATCTATGGTGATTCTATACCACAAAGAAATACGGCCAGTATTAAGTGTCAGCTTCACTCAAAATCACTGACATTAAACTCAGATAAATTCTGACACTAATTAGCCGGCTTTATGTTAGGCCTGTTTCACACTTCCGTTTGTGACCATCAGTCAAGATCTGCCAATTTGGAAAAAAAACGGATCCGCCATTTTTCTTGGCGGATCCGTTTTTTTCCTCATAGACTTGCATTATCGGCGGATCTTGACGGATGGTCGTCCTTTTGATCCGTTTTTGTACGGATCCGCCAAGATTTTGGCGTCCGCTCAGCGGCCCGGACGGAACATGTAATGTTTTTTTCGTGTCCGGATCCGCTATTTGCCGATTTAACCCACGTTTCTCTCTGGCTGCTGGACAAAATTCTCTCTTTTCCTCTCTCTCTCCTTTTCCCCAGGCGCGGTTCCTTTAAAATTTTACCTTCGGCGGATCCGTACATCCGCCGATCCGCTGACCCCCGTTTCTGTCAGTCCGCCTGCGGATCCGTTTTCCGCTATTTTGGCGGATTTTAACTTACAGAAAAAACTGAAGTGTGAAACAGGCCTTAGTCTTAACAAGGATAGCAGAAAAACATAATAATACAAAGAGGCTCATAATAGTGCTGTACACAGCAATGCAAGAAGGCAACAAATTCTGTATATGCAATTCATCACTTATGAAATAAGCACAGATTAGGAATCAAGCTACCTCATCTACTGATGAGCATTCCCTGTGGAAAAAGTGATGTGGAAAAATGCTTATTTGGCTGCTATATGTATAAACCATTCACATGAGTGTTATGACATAGAACAATCTCACCCAGGTCAAGACGGGAACTCATGTGTACATATCATGGCAAAATTGCTCCGGGCCCGAGTGCCATAAAGTTGCCTTAGACAGCTGATGCGTCTCCCAACGCGTTTCGTCATTAAAGAGTCATCAGGGGAGTTCTTTTGCACCAAAAGAGGAGTCCAGCTACCGTACATTATGCCATCCCCCCCTGGAATAAAGAATAGGGAGTTAGGCTAACGTACATTATGCCATCCACCCCTGGAATAAAGAATAGGGAGTCTAGTTACCATACATTATGCCATCCTCCCCTGGAATAAAGAGTAGGGAGTCCAGGTACCGTACATTATGCCATCCTCCCCTGGAATAAAGAGTAGGGAGTCCATGTACCGTACATTATGCCATCCTCCCCTGGAATAAAGAGTAGGGAGTCCAGGTACCGTACATTATGCCATCCCCCCCTGGAATAAAGAGTAGGGAGTCCAGGTACCGTACATTATGCCATCCCCTCCTGGAATAAAGAGTACGGAGTCCAGCTACTGTACATTATGCCACCCCCCTGGAATAGGGAGTCAGGCTAACGTACATTATGCCATCCCCTCCTGGAATAAAGAATAGGGAGTCTAGTTACCATACATTATGACATCCTCCCCTGGAATAAAGTGTAGGGAGTCCAGGTACCATACATTATGCCATCCTCCCCTGGAATGAAGAGTAGGGACTCCAGGTACCGTACATTATGCCATCCCCTCCTGGAATAAAGAGTAGGGAGTCCAGGTATCGTACATTATGCCATCCCCTCCTGGAATAAAGAGTAGGGAGTCCAGGTACCGTACATTATGCCATCCTCCCCTGGAATAAAGAGTAGGGAGTCCAGGTACCGTACATTATGCCATCCTCCCCTGGAATAAAGAGTAGGGAGTCCAGGTACCGTACATTATGCCATCCTTCCCTGGAATAAAGAGTAGGGAGTCCAAGTACCGTACATTATGCCATCCTCCTCTGGAATAAAGAGTAGGGAGTCCAGGTACCGTTCATTATGCCATCCTCCCCTGGAATAAAGAGTAGGGAGTCCAGGTACCGTACATTATGCCATCCTCCCCTGGAATAAAGAGTAGGGAGTCCAGGTACCGTACATTATGCCATCCTCCCCTGGAATAAAGAGTAGGGAGTCCAGGTACCGTACATTATGCCATCCTTCCCTGGAATAAAGAGTAGGGAGTCCAGGTACCGTACATTATGCCATCCTCCTCTGGAATAAAGAGTAGGGAGTCCAGGTACCGTTCATTATGCCATCCTCCCCTGGAATAAAGAGTAGGGAGTCCAGGTACCGTACATTATGCCATCCTCCCCTGGAATAAAGAGTAGGGAGTCCAGGTACCGTACATTATGCCATCCTCCCCTGGAATAAAGAGTAGGGAGTCCAGGTACCGTACATTATGCCATCCTCCCCTGGAATGAAGAGTAGGGAGTCCAGGTACCGTACATTATGCCATCCCCTCCTGGAATAAAGAGTAGGGAGTCCAGGTACCGTACATTATGCCATCCCCTCCTGGAATAAAGAGTAGGGAGTCCAGGTACCGTACATTATGCCATCCTCCCCTGGAATAAAGAGTAGGGAGTCCAGGTACCGTACATTATGCCATCCTCCCCTGGAATAAAGAGTAGTGAGTCCAGGTACCGTACATTATGCCACCCCCCCCCTGTACATTTTGGACATCATTGGTGAGAAATTAAAAAAGGAGCTTGGTGAATGAGTGCCCAAATGCTGAACTTTCCTCAGACAGCCATTAATAACCTCTCTGATAACACAATAAGGTGTATAAGTGTATGTATTTCTATGTGTGGCACTCATACTTTACACTGAATAAACTGAAAATTGTATTTCCATTTTGTTATAATTTCCATATCATTAACATGTTTATCCATCCTGTGATTTTCATAACTCCATGACTTTTCCTGCTTTGTAGAGAAATTTTAATGTTGAGGATGTATATTTTACTTGAGTTAGAAACAATAAGCATTTTGGACTTGAAATAATTAGATTCACATGTAGCCGGCGCCAAGTCGTTTCATTCTGACATTTAACAAAAATGCCAGATGGAAACTGATGGAGGAAGTGCACATAGTAAAATGCTCCCAGCCAATATCTGGGGGGTATTTCGTATCACAGTACACCTACAAGGTGGCTCTCAGCCAATAGCTCGGAGGCATCTTGTATAAAATACTCCCTCCCCTTTAGGGAGTCACTGAAGCAACAATATTCATTAGTGTGTAGTTTCTCCTACTAGTGAGTTTTGAGGTCCCCTGGTCTTGGTGTGGCTAGTGTCCTGAATGCCTGATACATGAGCGGTCAGTGTCCTGAACCTGCTCCCTGGTCCATGTGCGGACAGTATCCTGAACCCGCTCCTCTGGTCTGTGTCTGGCCAGCGCCTGCACTTGCCCCCCTGGTCCATGTGAGGACAGAGCTTGAACCTGTGCAGCCAGCGCCTAAAACCTCATGTTCAGGTCCGTTTCTACCCAGCCTGCCAGAACCAGTATCCGAATCAGCCAAGTATAAACGTAGCCCGAATCCATGCCAGTAACCATTCTGTAGATGTGCCAGGACTTACCAGTCTGAAGGGAGCCCTAGCCCTAGTCAGTGTCAGTAAACCTGACCCCTGGGGTCAGGAGCTGCAGTACCGGGTTCTGCCTAAGAGTGGCATTTGGCGGCTACCTGCAGCCCAGCCTGTCTCCACCATCAGGAGCTCCAGTAAACACCAGGTAGCCACAGCTACGCCCCTTCCAAGGCCAGTTGGTCCACAAATTCACTTGCACCACCTTTGGGTGTAACAAAATGATATCAATCCTACCTGTATGGAACATCAGCTTTTGCACCTGATAGTTGCAGGCTCCTTTAGTGTGGCTTTATCACAGTGTTTCATGTAACAATGGGATTCGGTAATGGACTACGGCATTGGGGCAAATGGTAAGACAACCTGATAGCAACTGTTGTATTTTTGCATCCCTTTTATTGTCAATACTGATCCATTAAATTGCATCAAGCTGAACAAAAAAAATAGCTGGTGTAAGGCAAATATCCTCTTTAGAGAGGAAGAGAAGTAGAACTCTAGTGCCACATATTGGGGGGAGCAATCCTAAAAGTCAATATTGACTCTCAACCCCTTAAAGACAAAGGGTTTTTCCATTTTTGCGTTTCCATTTTTGCTCCCCTTCTCAGAGCCATAACTTTTTTTATTTTTCCGTCAGGCTGTGTGCCCACGTAAGCGTTTTTCTCGCGTTTTTACAGGCAAAAACGCTTAAAAATCGCTCAAAAGAAGCATCCCATTTATTTTAATGTAGTTTGCACTTTTTGTGCATATTGATGCGCTTTTTCTGCAAAAAAACCGCTTTGCGGTAAAAAACGTAGCATGTTCATTAATTGTGCGTAAATGTCCGCGTTTTTAGCTATTTTCTATGTGTCTGGGGACGCGCGGAAAAACGCATCAAAAAGGTGCAGAAAAAACGCGCGTTTTCAGGGAAGGAGTCCGGTTTTCATGCAGAAATTTTCTCCATTTTTCAGGATCTGGGTCTGGGTGAGGGCTCATTTTTTGTGCGCTGAGCTGACGTTTTTAAATATTTCTAAAAACTTGCTTTACTTTACTTGCGTCAATAGTTTCCATGGGAGACTAGAAGCTGCGATCATCTGATCACTGGTGTTACACATAGCAGCTTCAGCCCTACTATGTGTAACAAAAATGCTCACAGCAGTAAGACAATGACAACCACAGGAGACTCCTGCAGATCCCAGGTTGTCAACCAATCGGAGCTCCGGATTCATGTGACAGGGACGCCGATAGGAGCTAAGACGCACATCCAATTTGCACAAGTTAACAGCCGTGGCTGGATCGCGATTCCACCCGCGGTTGCTAGGGGCACATGACAGCTGTCATATCCTGGAAAAGAGGGGGAGACAATCTATGATGGATATATACGTCATAGGTTATTAAGGGGTTAAATGAGTCTTGCCACACTGACTTAAGATAAAATCTGATAAGAAGCAAACAACCGGAAATGTGTATGCAAATGGGGTGTCTGGTTTGTCCTTTTAGCCTAAGACTGGGTTCACATTGCGTTGAAGGGGTGCGCTTAACACATCCGTTACATAGCGGCATGAACACTATGTAACGGATGTGTTAACGCACCCATAGACTGCTATAGACGGGTGCATTGCTAACGCATGTCATAATCTACATGCGTTAGTGATGTGCCGTCATTCTGTGACGGACCCTCGGACAGCCACCGCAGCCTGCAATGACGTCCTAGGCTGTTCTGTGGCTGTGCGGACAGGACCTGTGATTAGGTCACAGAAGGGGAGGAGTCAGGGGTCACATGATCAGGGGCCTCCTGTCTGCAGGACTCTGCTGTGCTGGTTATCATGGTGCTGGATGAGGTAAAGTTTCTGTGGGGTCAGGAGGGGTTTACAGTGTGGATGTAGCAGAGATGTGTGTATGATGTGTAGAGAGCAGAGAAGTCTGTGTACAAGGTGTACGGAGCGGAGCCGTGTGTGTACGTGGTGTACGGAGCGGAGCCGTGTGTGTACGAGGTGTACGGAGTGGAGCCGGGTGTGTATGAGGTGTACGGAGAGGAGCCACGTGTGTAGTGTATGAGGTGTACGGAGCGGAGCCTTGTGTGTACGAGGTGTACAGAGCAGAGCTGTGTGTGTAGGAGGTATACGGAGCGGAGCCATGGGTGTACGAGGTGTACGGAGCGGAGCCGCGCATGTACGAGGTGTAAGGAGCCGTCTGTGTACGAGGTGTACGGAGCAGAGCCGTTTGTGTACGGAGCCGTGTGTATGAGGTGTACGGAGCGGAGCTGTGCCGCGCATGTACAAAGTGTACGGAGCAGAGCCGTGTGTGTACGAGGTGTCCATAGCGGAGCAGTGTGTGTACGAGGTGTACGGAGCGGAGCGTGTACGAGGTGTACGGAGCCGTGTGTGTACGAGGTGTACGGAGCGGAGCCGTGTGTGTACCAAGTGTATGGAGCCACGTGTGTACGAGGTATGCGGAGCAGAGCCGTGTGTGTACGAGGTGTACGGAGCCACGTGTGTACAAGGTGTACAGAGCAGAACCGTGTGTGTACGAAGTGTGCGGAGCAGTGTGTGTATGAGGTGTACGGAGCGGAGCCAAGTGTGTACGAGGTGTATGGAGCAGAGCCGTGTGTGTATGAGGTGTACGGAGCTGTGTGTGTACGAGGTGTACGGAGAGGAGCCGCGTGTGTTTGGGGTATGCAAAGCGGAGCCGTGTGTGTATGGGATGTGTAGGGCGGAGCCATGTGTGTATGGGATGTACGTAGTGGAGCCAAGTGTGGAGCACTTTAAGGCTGTGTGCACACGCTGCAGATTAGGGGCGGATTCATCCGCGCGGATTTTGTAAAATCCGCAGGTGAAACCGCAGGTCAAAATACCTGCGGTTTTAAGTGCGGATTGCTCTGCGGTTTTGCCCTGCGGTTTTTCATCTCAATGGAGATGGCAAACCGCAGCAGAATCCGCAGAAAGAATTGACATGTCAATTCTTTCTGCGGATTGAAAACCGCAGATAATCCGCGCGGAAAATTCCGCACCGGCTGTACTGCAGTTTTTGATTCCCATAGGGAATCATGGTACTGTACACCGCAGCAAAAACTGCTGCGGGTCCGCAGCAAAATCCGCAGCGTGTGCACACAGCCTTAAACTCGCACATTACGTTCCACTGGAAGTGATGTGCTGGAAGCTGACCGGAAATGAGGCAATTTCATGAGGAGATTGTGACGGAACCATGGAGGCACTTCAGGGAATGCTTCAGATCCTTCACCATGTCCTCCTCCAACAGCGCGGACAGCGGGATCGCCTTGAAATCGGGGATGCCAGCCATGTGAGCGGATCATGATATGTCCTGCATCGGGAGGCTCAGGTGGGCATTACAATGGGAGCCGGGCTGCTATAGTATCTTGATAGAATCTTTATTTCCTTCTTTCTCTCTCTGTTTCTTTCTCTGTTCTTTCCTTCTCTTTCTTTCTCTGTTCTTTCTCTCTCTGTTCTTTCTTTCCCTCTCTTTTTCTCTCTCTCTGTTCTTTCTTTTTCTCTCTAATCTTTCTTTTTTCTTTCTCTCTCTCTGTTCTTTCTTTCCCCTCTCTTTCGTTCTCTGTTCTTTTTCTTTCTTTACTTCTTTCTTTCTTACTCTGTTCTTTCTTTCTTTCTTTCTCTATTGCTCTGTTCTTTCTTTCTCTCTGTTCTTTCTTTCTCTCTCTGTTCTTACTTCCCCTCTTTCTTCCTCTCTATCGCTCTGTTCTTTCTTTCCCCTTTTTTCTTTCTCTCTGTTCTTTCCTTTTTTTCTTTCTTTCCCCTCTTTCTGTTCTTTATTTCCTCTCTTTTGCTCTCCCTCTGTTCCTTTTTTCTGTCCACGCTTTCATTCTCTCTCTGTTCGTTGTTTCTATCTGTTCTCTCTCTGTTCTTTCTTCCCTTCTTTTTTCTCTCTTTTTCTTTCCCCTCTTTCTCTCTCTGTTCTATCTTTCCCCTCTTTCTTTCTGTTGTTCTTTCTTTCCCTCTTTCTCTCTCTGTTTTTTTTTCTCTCTAATCTTTCTTTTTTTTCATTCTCTCTGTTTTTCTTTCCCCTCTTTCTATTTCTCTCTGTTCTCTTTCTTTACTTCTTTCTTTCTTACTCTCTCTGTTCTTTTTCTTTCTCTCTATCGCTCTGTTCTTTCTCTGTTCTTTCTTTATCGCTCTGTTCTTTCTCTGTTCTTTCTTTCTCTCTCTGTTCTTTCTTTCCCCTCTTTCTTCCTCTCTATCGCTGTTTTCTTTCTCTGTTCTTTCTTTCCTTTTTTCTCTTTCGTTCTCTCACTCTCGCTCTATTCTCTTTCCCCTTTCTCTCTCTGTTCTTTCTTTCCCCTCTTTCTTTTGCTCTCCCTCTGTTCTTTTTTCTGTCCCCTCTTTCATTCTCTCTCTGTTCTTTTTTTCCTCTTTCTTTCTATCTGTTCTCTCTCTGTTCTTTCTTTCCCCTCTTTCTTTCCCCTCTTTCTTTCCCCTCTTTCTTTCTCTGTTCTTCCCTCTTCCTGTTCTCTCTCTCTAATCTTTCTTTTTTTCATTCTCTCTGTTTTCTTTCTCTGTTTTTTCTTTCCCCTTTCTATTTCTTTCCCCTCTTTCTATTTCTCTCTGTTCTCTTTCTTTACTTCTTTCTTTCTCTCCTTCTTTCTTTCCCCTCTTTCTTTCTCTCTTTATTCTTTCTTTCCCCTCTTTCTTTCGCTCTGCATTATGCATTATATTGTATGGAGGACCATGGGGAGTGAATTATATTTTATGGACCATGGGGAGTGCTTTATACTGTATGCAGGACCATAGAGAGTGAATTATATTGTATGGAGGACCATGGGCAATGCATTATATTGTATGGAGGACCATGGGAAATGCATTATATTGTATGGAGGACCTTGAGGAGTGCATTATATTGTATGCATTATATTTTATGGAGGACCATGAGGAGTGCATTATTTTGTATGGAGGACCATGGGAGGCTATGTGGGGTCATTATACTGTATGCAAACACTTATACAGTAAGGTGTTTGTGTGGGGTCACATCATAATGTGTGGAGGGCTGTGTGGGGACCATTATTCTGTATGCAAACATTATACAGTATGAAGGTTTGTGTGGGATGCTGTGTGAGGGCCATTAGATTGTTTGGATGGCTAGTGGGGGCCATTATATAGTGTGGTGAGGTGTGGGGGCTATTTCACTGTATGTAGGCCCTGTCATGATCACGTGTGTCTTGACGCAGCGAGTACCGCAAGGCGAACCCATATGACACACGTGACCCTGGATACACCGCCTCCAGTGGGGCGAATTTAAATAATAAGACGTGCAGCTGGATAAACCGCCTCCAACTGGCGAATTTAGATATTACACGTATATATGTCTGGAAACCCCGCCTCCAGTAAGGCGAATTTAAACAATAAGGGAAACCTGGGTAACAGTAACAATGGTGGGCCCTGCGATAGAGAATAGGGACGTGGAGACCTCCTGTACTCCTCTGAGCCAGTGTCCCTGCACACCTAACGTTCCCTATGCAGGTTTTGCTCCGGGCGACGCACAGGAACCTTAAAACCCTGACTCGCCCTGCACCTAAACCCTCATTAGGGAATTGGTCGGTGCGGAAACTAATCCCACCACTGCACTAAACACACATGAGGAAAAATGACAATACAGTGGAAACACCACTTAGCTTTGCTCTGTTGCGTACGCTTCTAGCAACAGAGCCCACCACCTGCGTGCATCTTCTCCACCCCGATCCATCACCATAACCGGATCCATCACCATAGTGCAGCCTTGGAGCAGAGTCCACCACCAGTTGTAGCTGCCCAGTAAACAGAGTCCCAAAGATGAATCCAGCTTCTGCCAACAAGTCCAGCATGCTTGAGTCCAGTTTTCAGCAACCAAGTCCAGCATGCTGAGTGCAACTATCACCATAGTTGTCACTCCACCAAGCCATGCAAGCACTTCCAGCCGACACCATAAACTGCGACTCCACCACGCTATGCCAGCCCTTCTTCCAGACACCATTGTTGAACTCCACCAATCCATGCCAGCACTCCTTGCAGACTCCATAGCTGATTCAACCCCTCTGGCTGGGCTGCCCAGGACTCTTGTTCTGCTCCTTCATCACCCAGGCTTGCTTCCCAAATGACGAACTCACAATATCACCAACAGTGTTCCAATACACCTGACACTCATTTATAGAGCCTCACACCTGATTTGTAATTACTTGCCCTTAACCAAAGAAACTAAAGTGCACTACCGCTCACCACCACCGGGGCAACTTAGAACAAACTACACCACGTGTAATAATTCTAACGGCCACTGGGGGGCAATCACACCACTTTGGCACTCAGCCAATGGAAAAAAGTTCACTTGTGTATTTAAACTGTCAGATCCAGCTTGGATCATGACAGGCCCATTATACTTCATGGAGGGCTGTGTGGGGGTCACAGTTGGGGGATCATACTGTGCTCGAGTCAACATACTTTGCCTTGGGAGCTGAGGTGGGATACAGTGCATGTGGAGGCTAATGTTGAGGAATTCACCATAGGAGTATCATACTGTGTTTTGGGATCACTTTTGTTGACATCATAGTTTATGGGGGCAATGAAAGAGGAATATGGGACTTCAACAGGAGGAAAATTACTATGTAGAGACAGGAAAGTTGTAAGATATGCTCTTCTGTGACCCCAACAATTTTTTTTTGGGGGGGAGCAATTAAGAGTTTCTGATATGGGGCCCCATGCTTTCTATGTACGCCCTGTTAGGCGCCGAGGTTCTCCCACTGCACAGGGGGAATCTCAAGCCATGTCCTCTTCGGTCTCCCATTCCTCTACGGCCGCAGAGGTTCCTGCTCAGCAGAGACATCGGTCCCAGCGTCTTGCCCAGGATAATGTTAGGCGTCTGGTTGCTATTCTAGGCTCGACTATTGTACCATGCATGAGTCAGCGGCGAGCACACGCTCCTGGGACTAAGTCCTGAGCATGCCTGTGGGACGACCTCTCATTGGAGGTCACATGCTCAGATCCTATTGCAGTTCGGATTGGGCCATCTGGAAGGTCCTGTAAGGCTGCGTCTATAAAAGGATCGCTAATATAGACAAAGATTAGACCATGTGGAGTGAGTGTTGTATGCATGTATGAATGTCTCTGGTGAATGACTCATTATGAAACCCCTACCCTTGGTACGCATGTAGGGTTGGTGGACGCAGGGGGCAGGAGGCAGACGGGAGGCAATTAGGTGATGCTGAGGTGATATTGATGCTGATAGGCGGGGAAGGTGTGCTGATCCCACAGAACTGGGGGGTGACCCACTCCTTAGCGCAAACAGACTAGAGACTGAGACAGAAAAAGTGCATTCAACAGGTCGGTGTTTATTCACCTTCAATGACTTCCAGGACTTTGTTATAGGATTTTCACATTTCCTTAATACACAGACCCGGGGTACTTTCTTTTCCTATTTCCACCGTCGTGGTGTCCTCTGTGGTTCTCCTCACTGTGGCTGCCCTAGGCACTTCCACCACAGCGCTTCCCCGTTCAGAGTACACCGGTGTACGTAACCCTCAGGCCGTCTCTCAGTCTGTCGCTACTGTGTTCTGGGCCACCCCCCGTGACCGTCTCTACTGTCTGGTGCTTTCTGAGGGCTCTCCACTGCGCAGCAGACCCTCCTTTCTAGTGAGCTCCCCTGGCTGACTGAAGCTTTTAGAAGCTTACCTCAGTCTTTATACTCACAGCCTAAGTAGCCCCGCCCACTGTCACCTGACAGTCACCTCTGACCAATGAGACTGACCTCGACCTCTGGCAGTTACATAACATCTCTCATGGCAGTCATTTAACTACCTTTTACAAGCTCCCCACTTCCCTCTAATGGTCACTTTCAATATGGCACCCTCTTTCTTGATCTGAGTGCCTCTGTTAGGTCAACCTCCCCACACGCATGTGTTGTGTAGCCTAGCCTGCTAGCACCCAGGCTGAGGTCCAGGTAGAGGCAAAGTCAGAGACTGGCATCAGCATCCACCGGTGGCTTTGTCTGTACGCCACGGTGCACATAGTCTGCACTCCTCCGTGGTCAGCATTCATTAGAGGCGTCCGCAGGTGCGACGCCGCACGCTCAGTAGGTCTAGAGGGACAGACCTCGTGTCTTTGGGGCTGAGTTCTGTGGTGACCATATACTGAGCGCGCTCTTGCCGAGTGCTGTGTGTTTTAACAGGCTCCGGCATTTATGTTCCGCGGTACTGCGGCTCTGTGAGGTAAGAGAGCCGCTCCTGTTCACACCGGGTGACGTTAACCCGCATGGGACCTTTTGTATACCGCTATACAGTATACATCCGCCATTACTAAGCAGCAGTTTACCACCTCTGCACAGTGGACCCCGGGCTGCGAATGCACCTTACTATTATTTTATTATTTGGTGCGTTCCACAAGCCCTAACACGCCCCTGCCTCTGTTCATATGAACTTTGCCATATGAACTGGCCTGAGCACATTTTTGCCAAGAACTGATGCATGCCAAATTCTAATTGTGTGTAGCATATTCACTGTCAGGATTCGGCACTGCTGGCAGCGTCCAGCGATCAATAAGTGATGACTCATAATGACGGCCATGTGCCAAGATAACTTCTCTTTCAGATTATCTCTGAACATTGAGAGAATCAGGAAGAGCATCTAGTCAGCACATGCCATACTTCTTTCCACTCAATTTTTGAAAAGGCTCACCAATACCTTGGCCATTTTTTGTCACAATTTCATAAAATTTTTTGCTAAAGCACTGTATGACAGTTTGAGTGAACCGAGCTACAGAACTGGTCCTACTACAGCTTCTGCTTATAGTTGTTGACAGAAAAGAAAAACGTAATTATGTATTGGCAACTTTATACTTAATCCAAAACAAATCATGTTTTAGAGTATAAAGAAGTGCTGTCACAGACCTGTTTTAGTTGCCATGTGCTGTTGTCTCTTCCATGGGACTTCACATGTGTTAATGATTCAAACCAAACTCACTGGATGACAGCAGTTGTATGAACTATGAAGCGGGAAGTGATCGCAAAAGAAAATGACACTTTGTTTAACTCAGGTTTATGTGTTAAGTGTACTGTATTTGTTTTTTGTTTTTTTATTTTGGAAATGTTTCGTTTATTTCCATGCAACAATCTGTATTAAAAATTTAAAAAAAAACTAATTTTGAAATTTTCTCACTGGCTACTGTTTTTTTTATAGACTAACTTCCTGCTGTTTCAGGATACAACATTATACATTAGTCACAATGAACAAACTCCAACCCTTTCTTTTGTAGCAAAGCATCTAATGAGCGTGTACAAAAGTCAGTGTGAATGAAAGAGGAGCAGTGTCAGCTGTGACATCAGCGATTGGTGGATCCTGTGTTATCTGCTGTGCAGAGAGATGTTACCTGTCTGCGTAATGCTTACTCTGCTGATAAGGAGCCTGCTGAAAACTCTTCAAGATAGCACAGGAAATCTAAAATATATATTTTTTTCTATTAAAGATTGTGATATGAAAATAGGTAATTTTTCTAATGATAACTTCTGTTTAACTCCTTATATTTGAACAGGCTATTACAACAGATTATTACTTATTTTTTTAAGTGGATAGGTGATAACTTTTTTTTGCTGCAACATCCCTTTAAGTAAAAAAACGGATCTAATAAGAATGTATAGAGAAAATACTGCACATAAGGAGAACACTTCATGTACCTGTAATGCATGACAATCGGTGCGAAAAAAGTAGGTTGCAATTTAGAGTAGACAGCTGTTAATAAAGTCTTAAACCCCAGCAGCAGAATGCCCTCACGTCACAGCGCACAATGTAATGCTTATATTAATTTGGTTGTACAGATAACACATAAGTAACAACATCTCTTTTTTTTAAATACATGTTTAAGCTGAAATGCACTTTCCTTTATCTTCTAGTTTAGTTTTTCCTTAGTTAGTATAGTTGTTTCTTGGCATGTTTTTTCTTTTACTATTTTACGTTTCCCTAGTGTAGTACAGTCATTCCACTTTACATTGTGCTACGCAGAGCGTCAATAACTTCACTCATCTCACAGATACACCATCTTGTACTTATGTCATGAAGCTTCACAGACATAAATGTTCTCATTTACGTTTTGTAAATGTTTTTTGCTACCTCATTTGTATAGCCTTTCCTCTGTTCCCTAACCTGACATAATTAAACAACCAAGCCCTTTATAAAATATGCAGCTAAAAATTTTAGGATAAAAATAATGGTATATTTTTTCATAGAATGTGAGAGTTGGAAGGGATCTCCAGAGTCATCGTGTCCAATCCCCTTCTCAATGCAGCGCATGTATAATGATTCAAATAAGATTCCCCGTGTTTCGCTGGGGAAGGTGGATTTGGACTGTGTTAGCATATTTGTGTCCTCTATATGTAAAAATCTCATCTAAGTTTCATTACAAAATGATATTTAAGGCTGACAATGTTAGTAAACAGTAGTTTATTTTTTAATGCATACCTGGATTTCATAATTTCTCAGTATTTGATAATAGTTAACAGTTTAACGGATATTTAACATTTAAAACCTTGTACTCTAAATGAATAACCTAATATTCTGTCCTCATTTATGATATCCTTTCCTCTGGCCCCCGGGCAGATTCCCAGGGAATGCAGTGATCAGGCTGGTGGCTTTATTTTTCCCAACCACCAGCACTCTAATTCCTTCTTACACTGTGAGCATGAGCATGCAGCATTCAGATCTGAATACTAGACAGTGACAGTGTCAGATAGTTCTTTGTAGGTGGAGTTAGCATGCTCTGTGCTTCTATCCTTCTGCTGAACACAGTAGTCAGTGTTTCCTATGTGATGTATATGCACCAGCCCCAGTGTTTATTATGTGATGGATATGCTCCAGCCTGTGCCTTGAATATGATATATGTGCACCAGCCCCAGTGTTTCCTATGTTATGTATATACACCAGCCCGTGTCTCCTATGTGATGTATATGCACCAGCACGAGTGTCTTCTATGTGATGTATATGCACCAGCCCTAGTGTCTCCTACAAGGCCGCCATCAGCCAGTGAAATACTACAAAGTGGGCCGCCGGCCCTTTACAATGCCTTACTAGAGGCCCTGTGTGTGCACGCTGTGTCGCTTGCACGACAAGGACCGCGGCTGCATTTGTCAGTACGTCTGTTTTACCACTTCAAAGTAACAGGGCGGGTACGCCCTTACTTACGTAACGCTCACTAATATACTAATTAGGCACATTGAATACAGTTTTATGGTAAAACAATAATGTAACAATTTATTAAGATTACATCAGGATAATGATAAATTATGGAATGGCAAATATAATATTACCCTGTTTTGTGTTAATTAATTTCATGTGAATCATACAATTAATATGAATTATAGTACACAGAGAAATAAGCATCAATACTATACAATACCAAGTATTGTAACATCACTTCGCCACTGGAGGGACCACAGTGTCAGCGAGAAGGAAATACTCTGGTCTTATCACAGAAACCGTGCATCCACGATACCTTCTGGAAATGTCCCTACCTCACTGACACAGGGTCCACCTTTTTATACACAACTCCCACATCCTCCCCTATTACATCTGCTGAATCATCAGTATCAACTCCCACATCCTCCCCTAATACATCTGCTGAATCATCTATTGCACAGTTGTTTGTTGTCTTGATAACAGCACAAGACTTCAAGGTCTGTTTGTTATAGACTACTACAATCTTAAAGTTTGTTTGCACAAACCCAAGATTTATTTGCCACTGGTATGTCTCTTAACAATAGCACAATGCTTGAAGGTTGTCTGCTACTGATTACAACCCAAGATCTGTTTGCCATTGGCATGTCCTCTAACAATCAAGGTTGTCTTGTCACTGTTCAAAGTTCAACATATGTTGCTTGTTACAAAGTTAACTCTTCATGATCATAGCATAACGCTCTAAGATGGTAGCTATATGGGCAGCATGACTTCCATAATCACCTGTTCTGAAAACTGGATACCTATCGTAACCCAGGCACACACTCATACTTGTTTCATTTGTATCACAATCAGTTCTCGATTATTGATGTCATGCATGACCATTGCTACATGAGACCATCCAAACCTTTTTTGTCTCTCTTTTCTTCGAGCATTATACTATTATTGAACACAAGACTTCCTTGTTCAAGCAACATAAATATTCATTAAAGATATTACACCATAGTATATTGCAATATATAGTGTTTGGATTCAAACAACCATATTTCATATTTGCAATACTTTCCACCCTTGGTCTAGTGACCACACTATATCAAAGCATATAAACAATATATTACAATATGTAGGCTATAAGATATCCATATTTTTATTAGCACCACAATACGTCCTCGCTGCTGCGGCCTCTGTCAGTGTGTGCAAGCATGAGAGTGCGCGCACACAGGGCTCTTCTGTCTCACGCTTGCCAGTACCAGCGTCAGAACATCTGTTTATTTTTTCTGCGCTACTTACCACCAGTCCCAGCCAGAGATCCTCTCCTCTGCATGGCCGATGATGGACCCATATCATCTCTTCATCCTCCACCCATCTCATGGACCTGGGTGAGTTCCAATATGGAAACTTTGTTTTATGTACAGCACTTGCAGTACAACTTGAATATTGTATATAAACTGCTGCATATAGTGCAATATAAAAGTGATACTGCAACTCTTCTGTATATACAAATTATAGGTGATACTGTGACTCTGGTGTACATACATATTATATAGGTGATACTGTAACTGGTGTGTATAGTCACAGTATCACCTACTGTATGTAATATATACAGCAGTTTCACATATATATTGCATTTATAGCAGTCACAGTATCCCCTGTTATGATTGGGTCACCGAGGAGGGAAACAAGACCAAGCTAAGCCACAGAAAACCAGAGGTTGGTAACTAAGTGGATTGTAGACCCCTGATCCTATCCACACAACTAGCAGTAGCTGGGGAGCGTACCTACGATGATTCTAGACGCCTCGACACAGCCAGAGAACTAAATAAGCCTAAAGCAAGAAAAGGGGAAATCTAAACTGCCCCAGAGCAGACCCCAAAGGAATAGATAGCCCCTAAACATAAATTGTCGGTGAGACAAGATGAAAACACAAACACAGGTAGGAAAATAGGCTGAGCAAATGATGGGGCCCACACTAACTGGAAAGGACAGGAAAGGAAAGACACTGTCTGCAATCACGCAAAAAAACCCTGCAAAAATGTCCAACACTTCTGATAGCAAAAAACTCTGAAGTTACTAGACTTCTCCCACTATATCAGCACTCTGGCATATTCTGAAAGCAGAGCAAAAAGAGGCCAATCTAATAAGGGACAAAAAACAAACTGGCACAAACAGTAACATAAGGATGGAAATTCAGCACAGCCCCAGCCGGGGCTGGCTGATCACACAAAACTGAATAGACAAAACCAAATCAAATGTGAACAATAGCAAAGAACACTTAGCTTGAGCATGCAGGGACTGAACTGAAAACTAAGACCTCAGGAGGCAGGAAAAATCACCAGCAAGGATAGAGGGAGTCGGCTGTCTTAAATCCAGTCAGAGACTCCAGATGTCCAATCGTCATCCTCATTATCAGGTGGCAGGCCTCTGTCAATTAGATCAGCTCCATTACCTCCTGTAACCAGGAACTCGTGACTCCTCTGTCAATACAACCAGCTCCACTACCTTCACTAGCAACCAGAGGTAGGCCAGAAAGTGAATTCACAACAGTACCCCCCCTTGAGGAGGGGTCACCGAACCCTCATCCACGCCACCAGGCCGATCAGGATGGGCCCGGTCAAAAGCACAAACCAATCTATCGGCATGAATGTCAGAAGCAGAGATCTAAGAATTATCCTCCTGGCCATAACCCTTCCATTTGACCAAGTACTGGAGTCTCCATCTAGCCAAACGAGAATCCAATATTTTCTCTACCTCATATTCCACATTGCCTTTAACCAATACAGGGTCAGGAGGTGCTGCCATAGGAACTACTGGCTCAACAAACCTCTTCAACAGAGATTTATGAAACACGTTATGGATCTAAAACGTAACTAAGAGCCAATCGAAAAGAAACAGGATTAAGAATCTCCAAAATCTTATAAGGTCCAATAAATTTTGGCTTGAACTTTGGAGATGCAACCTTCATAGAAATATTCTTTGATGACAACCAAACCATATCACCCACTTTAAACCGGGGACCAATGGTCCTATGCCGGTTGGAAAACCGCTGGGCTTTTTCCTGAGAGAGGGACAACTTATCCACCACTTGGTCCCAAATCTGCTGCATTCTCTCTACCACAGTGTCCACACTTGGGCAGGTCGAAGATTCCACTTGCCCTGAAGAAAATCAAGGATGAAAACTAAAGTTACAGAAAAAGGACGACATCAAAGTGGCAGAACTAGCTCTATTGTTTAGCGCGAATTCGGCCTAGGGCAAAAATGAGACCCAGTCATCCTGATCAGCAGATATAAAACATCTCAAATAGGACTCCAAAGTCTGGTTTGTTCTCTCAGTCTGCCCATTGGTCTGAGGATGAAACGCAGAGGAGAAAGATAATTGAATTCCCAGATTGGAACAAAAAGTTTTCCAAAATCTGGAAACAAACTGGATTCCTCTGTCCGACACAATGTTCTCAGGAATCCTATGCAACCGAACCACCTGTTGTAAAAACAAGGGTACCAACTCTGAAGAAGATGGCAACTTTGGGAGTGGTACAAGATGGACCATCTTAGAAAATCTATCACAAATCACTCAGATAACAGTCATTCTCTGAGAGACAGGAAGATCAGAAATAAAATCCATTGAGATATGGGTCCATGGCCTCTTGGGCACCAGCAGGGGCATCAACAACCCACTAGAACGAGAACAGGGTTTAGGCCGAGAACAAGTCCCACAGGACTGCACAAAATTCCTGACATCGCGAAATAAGGCAGGCCACCAAAAAGACCGACTCACCAAATCTCTGGTACCAAAAATACCTGGATAACCAGCCAACGCGGAGCAATGAATTTCAGACATCACTCTCTTCCTCCACTGGTCAGGAACATACAATTTTCCCATAGGACAATGCTCAGCTTTGTCCTCCTGAAATTCCTCCAGGGCACGTCTCAAATCGGGCGAGATGGCAGAAAGAACTACCCCCTCACCTAGGATGGCAGTAGGCTCGGTCACAACAAGAGAATCCACAAAGAAACTCCTAGAAAGGGCGTCCGCCTTAACATTCTTAGTGCCCAGAAGAAAAGAGACCACAAAATTAAAACGCGTGAAAAACAAGGCCCACCTAGCCTGTCTAGGATTCAAGCATTTGGCTGATTCAAGATAAATCAAATTCTTGTGGTCGGTGAGGACCACAACTTGATGTCTAGCTCCCTCCAACCAATGTCTCCACTCTTCAAATGCCCATTTCATGGCCAACAATTCCTGATTCCCCACGTCATAGTTACGTTCAGATGGGAAGAATTTTCGAGAAAAGAAGGCACAGGGATTCATTTTAGTAGTCACAGGATCTTTTTGGGACAAAACAGCTCCTTCACCAATCTCAGAAGCATCTACCTCCACCTGAAATGGAAGTGAGACATTAGGTTGCCATAGAACCGGAGCAGAAGTGAATCTCCGCTTAAGCTCCTGAATTGCCGAGACAGCCTCTAGAGACCAATTCAGCACATCAGCGACCTTCTTGGTCAGATCAGTCAGTGGTTTGACAATACCAGAAAAATTACCTATAAATTTACGATAGAAATTAGCAAAACCCAAAAACTTCTGGAGAGCCTTCAAAGAAGTGGGCTGAACCCAATCATAAATGGCCTGTACCTTGGCCGGGTCCATTTCAATATCCGACGGAGACAAAATAAATCCCAAAAATGAAATCCTCTGTACACCAAAGAGGCATTTCGATCCCTTAACATACAGGGAATTTTCCCTCAAAATCCGTAACACAGTCCGGACATGTTCCACATGAGAATCCCAATCACTGGAAAAGATCAAAATATCATCCAGATAGATGATCAAAAACTTATCCACAAAGTCCCAGAAAATATCATTCATAAAGGATTGGAAGACAGAAGGGGCATTAGTGAGCCCAAAAGGCATCACCAGGTACTCAAAATGTCCCTCCTACTCCATTCCAAACGCCGTCTTCCTTCATCCCCATGCTTGATGCGAATAAGATTATACTCCCCCCTGAGGTCAAGCTTGGTAAACCAGCAGGCACTTTTAACTCTGGAAAATACATCAGAAATCAGGGGCCAACGGGTACTGATATTTAACCATGATTTTGTTAAGGGAACGATAGTCAATACAAGACCTTAATGAACCATTTTTCGTGGTCACAAAAAAAAAACAGCACCTAAGGGTGAAGAAGGATGGTCTAATATGACCCTTCTCCAACGACTCCTTGATATAAGATCGGATAGCATCATGTTCGGGTACCGATAAGTTGAAAAGCTGACCCTTGGGAAATTTACACCCGGGCAACAACTCAATTGCACAGTCATAACTCCTATGAGGAGGCAAAGACGCAGACTTACTCTCACTAAATACATCAGAAAAATCAGCCAAATAATCAGGAATATCATGAGACTGGGGAGAGGTGGAGAAAACAGGAGCATCACTAAGAACACACTGACAACCCCAACTCACCACAGACACAGATTTCCAATCCAAAACAGGATTATGAGTTTGCAACCAGGGAAAACCCAGAACAATAGTATCATGCAAATTGTGCAGCACCAAAAATTTACAATTTTCTTGGTGGTCCGGGGCGACCCGCATTATCACCTGGGTCCAAAACTGGGGTTTATTCTCCGCCAAAGGAGTAGCATCAATACCCCTCAAAGGAATAGGCGTCCGCAGGGGTATCATGGGAAAACCACAACGTTTAGCAAAGTCCAGATTCAAAGCTGCTCCTGAATCCACAAAAGCCTTGGCGGAAAATGTGGATAAGGAGCAGATCAGAGTAATTGCCAAAAGGAACTTAGGTTGTACACTGCCCACAGCAAATGTGTGTGCAAAACGTTTCTCTCGTTTAGGGAAGACAGAAATAGTATGAGAGGCATCTCCACAGAAAAAACACAGCTTGTTACGCCTTCTAAACTCCTGACGTTGCGCCCTAGACAAAACCCTATCACATTGCATGGGTTCAGACGTTTGTTCAAAAGGTGGCAACGCCTCTCATGTAGTTTTACGTTCACGTAAACGCCGATCAACTTGAATGGCTAATGACATAGAATCATCAAGACCAGAGGGAACAGGAAATCCCACCACAACATCTTTTACGGTCTCTGATAAACCCTTCCGAAAGAGAGCTGCTAAGGCACCGTCATTCCATGTAGTAAAAACCGCCCATGTTTTCCTCTTCTGGTTTTGAAGCATTAAAATCCAGGCTGAGGATGTTACTTATAGCCATTAGTTACTGTAAAAACCAGAACATAATAATGAGACAGTAACACAGGAAAAAGGAGAATTTGCTGAGGAATCTGAAGGCGCCGGCTGCAAGCCCTGAGACTAGAGCTTGTGGTCATATATAATAACACTTCACATATCCAGTTCACAGGCTTTGACATACAGTTTTAGCTGCTTCCTTTGAAAGTAAATGAGCATATTGTACAGTAAAACTACCTATCAGTAAAACTGCTAATGCATAAGCAGAACATCACCTCTCTTCCCAGACATGGCTATACCTGCTAAACATACAGATCTAATTGAGTATATTGGTTTTGGTTTTACAGTAAATGTGCAGTAATGGGGAAAACATTGAATTATATTGTAGGTCTTTAAGTCTCTTCTAACAAAACTGAATGTGTTTTTAATGGAACCTGAAGAATATCCATTTATGCCAGAGCAATCACATTCTACTAATATGAGGGTATGTTCACAACGCATCTTTTGTCAGCATTTTTAGAGCAAGAGACACTGGAAAAAGCCGTTCAGAAAAATGCTCAAAAGAATGGCCCTATAATGCAAAAGCGTCTTGCTGCTCATATTTTCCAGATTTTGAGCACCTCTTAAAAGTTTCAGTCTCTCAAAGATGACAAAAGTTTAAATAAAGTGACATCTCAATTGTTCTTGTGTTTTCTGCTAAGAAGATGCTCAATATATTACCATACAGTCAATGGAAAAGCTAGAGAGTCAGCCTAGAGATGCACATGCATTTTTTTTGCCTGTTTTATAAGCATATCCTTGTCAAAAATGTTAGCATTATCTCTATTGCCTAATTGGATTTTAAATTTCTTTTAAAAATGTAAAAAAAAACTCCCAAAAAATGTTGGCAGAAAAAAAACACTGAAAAAATACTTAGGAAACTAGTATAAAAACACTAAAACAAAGACACTTCAGATTTACAAAACTCCTGAGAAAAGGAGAGAAGAAGAGTTTTCTGCTTCTAAATGGACCAAAGGAAAAAAAACCACTGTGAACATACAATAATAAGCTAAAAAAGGCATGTGGATTGAGTGTTTAGAAGAAGCTGTAAACATTTGAAGTTCATATGCACAGGTATAATCTGGAACGCCGCATACAGGCAGGTCCCCGGCAGCTTCTCCCCACCCGCTGACACTGACTGACAATCCTCTGCCTATATGAGCATATATGGGCAGAGGCTGATACATGCTACCCAAACTGTGGGCAGCATGTATCAGCTGACATGGTCTCTTTAATCTCTTAACGACCGGAGGTATTTTCGTTTTTACGTTTGGGGCTGGGTGAGGGCTTATTTTTTGTGCACCCAGCTGACATTTTTATTGATAACATTTTGGTGTAGATACGATGTTTTGATCCCCCGTTATTGCATTTTATTGCAATTTAGCAGCAACTAAAAAAACGTAATTCTGGGATTTTGAATAATTTTCTCATTTCGTCCCTTTACCGCTCGGGTAAAAAATTTTTTATAGTGACAGATCGGGAGATTCTGAAAGTGGCGATACCAAATATGTGCATGATTGATTTTTTTTATTTTGAATGGGGTGAAAGGGGGGTGATTTGAACTTTTATATTTTTTTATTTTTTAATATTTTTAAACTTTTTTTTACTTTTTGCATGCTTCAATAGTCTCCATTGGAGACTAGAAGCTGCAGTTGTCTGATCAGCTCTGCTACATACAGGCAATGATCAGATTGCCTGAATGTAGCAGAATTGCTCACTTGCTATGAGCACCTGCCACCGGGCGGTGTTAACAGCAATCTGGCTATGACAACCATAGTGGTCTCTTGGAGACCTCAGGTTGCCATCCCAACCCATCGGTGACCCACAATCACGTGAGAGGGTCACCAATGGGCAGGATTTCCGGCGCGCTTACCGGAAGCGTGAGTTAAATGCCGTTGTCAGAGATTAAAAGGTTAAAAGCCCTGGGTGGATCGCGATTCCACCTGCGGCTGTTAGAGGCCCATGTCAGCTGTTCAAAACAGCTGACATGTGCCGGGAAAGATGTGGGTTCAGTGCCGGAGCCCACATCAAAGGGAGGGATTCCAACGTGGGCTTACTGTTACGCACAACATTGGAAAGGGGTTAATAGAGTAATAAGTAAGCTGCAGCGAATATCCCACAACAATATACACTGCGTGCAGAATTATTAGGCAAATGAGTATTTTGATCACATCATCCTTTTTATACATGTTGTCCTACTCCAAGCTGTATAGGCTTAAAAGCCAACTGCCAATTATGTAAATCAGGTGATTTGCATCTCTTTAATGAGGAGGGGTGTGGTCTAATGACATCAACACCCTATATAAGGTGTGCTTAATTAGGCAACTTCCTTTCCTTTGGCAAAATGGGTCAGAAGAGAGATTTGATGGACTCTGAAAAGTCAAAAATTGTGAGATGTCTTGCAGAGGGATGCAGCAGTCTTGAAATTGCCAAACTTTTGAAGCATGATCACCGAACAATCAAGCATTTCATGGCAAATATCCAACAGGGTCGCAAGAAGCGTGTTGATAAAAAAAGGCGCAAAATAACTACCCATGAATTGAGGAAAATCAAGTGTGAAGCTACCAAGATGCCATTTGCCACCAGTTTTGCCATATTTCAGAGCTGCAACCTTACTGGAGTATCAAAAAGCACAAGGTGTGCCATACTCAGGGACATGGCCAAGGTAAGGAAGGCTGGAAAACGACCATCTTTGAGCAAGAAACATAAGATAAAACGTCAAGACTAGTCCAAGAAATAGCTTAAGACTGATTTTTCTAAGGTTTTATGGACTGATGAAATGAGAGTGACTCTTGATGGGCCAGATGGATGGGCCCGAGGCTGGATCAGTAAAGGGCAGAGAGCTCCACTCCGACTCAGACGCCAGCAAGGTGGAGTTGGGGTACTGGGGTACTGGTATGGGCTGGTATCATCAAAGATGAACTTGTGAGACCTTTTCAGGTTGAGGATGGAGTGACGTTCAACTCCCAGACCTACTGCCAGTTTCTGGAAGACACCTTCTTCAAACAGTGGTACAGGAAGAAGTCTGTATCCTTCAAGAAAAACAAGATTTTCATGCAGAACAGTGCTCCATCACATGCATGCAAATACTCCACAGCGTGGCTGGCCAGTAAAGGTCTAAAAGAAGAAAAAATAATGACATGGCACCCTTGTTCACCTGATCTGAACCCCATAGAGAACCTGTGGTCCCTCCTAAAATGTGAGATCTACAGGGAGGGAAAACAGTACACCTCTCGGAACAGTGTCATGGAGGCTGTGGTGGCTGCTGCACGCAATGTTGATCGTAAACAGATCAAGCAACTGACAGAATCTATGGATGGAAGGCTTTTGAGTGTCATCGTAAAGAAATGTGGCTATATTGGTCACTGATTTTTTTTGGGGGGGGTTTGAATGTCAGAAATGTTTATTTCTACATTTTGTGTTGTTATATTGGTTTACCTGGTGAAAATAAACAAGTGAGATGGGTATATATTTGTTTTTTATTAAGTTGCCTAATAAATCTGCACAGTAATAGTTACCTGCACAAACAGATATCCTCCTAAGATAGCTAAATCTAAAAAAAGCCCACTCCAACTTCCAAAAATATTAAAGGGGTTGTCCGGGCTTTTCACATAATCTCAGTGCATATCTGGGCTGCAGAATGCTGACAATAAGTAATATATCTTCTGTGGCCAGTTTGCAGCGTTTGCTAGATCTCATCTCTTGCTTGTAAGAAAAACGTCCGGGGGGGTGTTCTGGTATTGAAATGAGAACTGGTCGTTTCCTCCTCACTAGTTTCACTTTCCATAGATCACTGTTCAGCGTGTGTTTGGGGGAGGAGCAGCTGGGTGGTTCTGCTCTCTGCACTGAGGCTGCTAGAGGGGGAGGATTTGTTACCGTGTGAGGAGGGATAGGCTTGTTCATGTGGTCGGGGAGGGCCTGTTGCTATGGAGGGTGGGGTTGTTGCTATAGAGGCCATGTTTTTAGTAGAGTAGGAGGAAACGACCAATTCTCATTTCAATGCCAGAACACACCCCCCCTGGACGTTTTTCTTACAAGCAAGAGATTATATCTTGGAAACCGTGCAGACTGGCCACAGAAGGTAAATTACTTATTGTCAGCATTCTGCAGCCCAGATATGCACTGAGATTATGTGAAAAGCCCGGATAAACCCTTTAAGCTTTGATATTTATGAGTCTTTTGGGTTGATTGAGGACATATTTGTTGTTCACTAATAAGAATCCTGTCAAATACAACTTGCCTAATAATTCTGCACACAGTGTATACCGTAAACATTTATTATTCCCAAAAAGCTATTTCTAATAATACTAAACATGTCAAAAGGAAGCTGCAAAAAGGTGATTGGTGAACAGTGCAAACAAAAAGAAATTATTTCATCAATTCCCTCCAATAGTAAATATTAAAGGGGTTGTCCAATCATGTGATATTGATGACTTATCCTTAAGTTACCAATTTCACATAAGTGGGTGGCGCACTGTACAGCTCCATTTAATGTTTAGTAGTCACTGCCAAGTATAGCACATCAGATCCTATTCAAGAGAGCAACAGCTGATCGGTAGGGGTGCTGGGTGTCGGACCCTTGTCTGATATTGACGACCTATCTACATTCTGAATATTATATACATTTAAGCAGAAACTGAGACTTAGGTATACAGTCATTATATACATTTTTTGATATATTCTACATTACTCTTTTTATAGCTTTCCATGCCGCTATACATTTAGTTATTGGTTCATCACAATACATATTTGGATACTTGGATATAGCCATAGTTATGCCAGTTTTGGAACCCTGCCTAGAACATAGCTGATGACATGGTGGGGCAGATTTTTTAAAAGTTTTTATTTTTGAAATAGCGTAAACTTAGACTAGACAGCCCAAAATTTATCAGGCAAAATTTATAACAGCGTCTTTAAACTATCTTATATACAGGTGCTTCTCACAAAATTAGAATATCATCAAAAAGTTAAT
Organism: Dendrobates tinctorius; assembly: GCF_039654945.1. Taxonomy (NCBI): domain Eukaryota; kingdom Metazoa; phylum Chordata; class Amphibia; order Anura; family Dendrobatidae; genus Dendrobates; species Dendrobates tinctorius. Next base: position 19,641,961 of record NW_027361698.1, read on the forward strand.
TTATTTCAGTTCTTCAATACAAAAAGTGAAACTCATTATATAAAGTCATTACAAACAGAGTGATCTATGTTTATTTCTGTTAATGTTGATGACTATGGCTTACAGCCAATGAAAACCCAAAAGTCATTATCTCAATAAATTAGAATACTTTATAACATCAGCTTGAAAATTATTTTAAAATCACAAAAATGTTGTCCTACTGAAATGTATGCATCAATTACTGCATCAATGCGGCATGGCATGGAGGCCATCATCCTGTGACACTGCTTAGGTGTTATGAAGCCAAGGTTGCTTTGATAGCAGCCTTCAGCTCGTCTGCATTGTTAGGTCTGGTGTCTCTCATCTTTCTCTTGACAATACCCCATAGATTCTCTATGGGGTTAAGGTCAAGCGCAGTGATACTGTTGTTTTTACCCAGGTATTAGTACTTTCGGCAGTGTGGACAGGTGCCAAGTCCTGCTGGAGAATGAAATTTCCATCTCCAAAAAGCTTGTCGGCATAGGGAAGCATGAAGTGCTTGAAAATTTCCTGGTAGACGGCTGTGCTGACTTTGGACTTGATAAAACATATTGGACATACACCAGCAGATGACATGACATGGCTACCGAAACCATCACTGATTGTGGAGACTTCACACCAGACCTCAAGAAGCTTGGATTGTGTGCCTCCCCACTCTTGATTTCCAAATGAAATGCAAAATTAACTTTCATCTGAAAACAACACCTTGGACTACTGAGCAACAGTCCAGTTCTTTTTCTCCTTGGCCCAGGTAAGACGCTTCTGGCGTTGTCTATTGGTCATGAGTTTCTTGACACAAGGAATGCAACACTTGGAGCCCATGTCCTGGATACGTCTGTGTGTGGTGGCTCTTGAAATAATGACTCCAGCAGCAGTCTACTCCTTGTGAATATCTTCTAAATTTTTGAATGGCCTTTTAAGGCTGTAGTTATCCCGGTTGCTTGTGCACCTTTTTCCTTCCACTCAGCTTTCCATTAATATGCTTGGATAAAGCACTCTGTGAACAGCCAGCTTCTTTAGCAATAACCTTTTGTGGCTTACCCTCCTTGTGGAGTGTGTCAATGACTGCCTTCTGGACATCTTTCAGGTCAACAGTCTTCCCTTTCATTGTGGAGCCTACTGAAACAAACTGAGGGATCTTTTTAAACACTTAGGAAGCCTTTGAAGGTGTATTTTGTTAACTATTCTAATTTACTGAGATAATTACTTTTGGGTTTTCATTGGCTGTAAGCCATAATTATCAACATTAACAGAAATAAACCCTTGAAATAGATCACTCTGTTTATAATGACTCTATATAATATATGAGATTCACTTTTTGTGTTGAAGAACTGAAATAAATTAACTTTTTGATGATATTCTAATTATGTGAGAAGCACCTGTACGTTTATAAATTTTGCTGCAATTTGTGGGACACAGTATTATATGTTAATCCACAAACTTTTTACAAAAATACACATCATCCTTTTTCATGAGGCCAGACCCCTTTTTTTTTTTACACGCCTCTAAAAGTGTCTAAAACACATATCGTAAGTGTGAGTGCACACAGTGCGGATTCACCTGCGGATTTTTCCACGTGGATTTGAAGGTAAAACCGCAGGTAAAGTGACCTGCAGTTTTCCTGCGGATTTGCCAGTGGTTTTCCCCTCCGATTTGACACCTGGACAATGGAACAGGTGTCAAACCGCTGCGGAATCCGCAGAAAGAATCGACATGCTGCGGATTTAAAACCGAGGAAAAATCCGCAGCATGTGCACTGCGGTTTTGAAATCCCAGTGGCTGACATGGTACTGTACATTGCTTGCGGATCCGCAGGGTCAAATCCGCTGAGGATCCGCAGCAGTTTCGCAGCGTGTGCACATACCCTAATAAGCATGAAGATAATTTTTTGTGAAATTCAGCTTCACATATACCAGTGATATGTATACATCAATCTTCACATACAGTGATATGTTTACATACATCTTCACATATACTAGTGATATGTACGGGGGCGATCCAAAAGTAATGATAATCAATAATAAACACAATGAAGAAGTTGTGTTGGCAGATTGAAGAGTGACTATCAGACATGTAGCTGAGGTCACAGGGATCTCATATGGCAGTATTCAAAGAATCCTTGCAAAAGAATTGCATATGAGAAAGGTCTCCGCGCATTGGGTGCCAAAAATGTTAACCGACGAGCAAAAGAAGAAACGGGTTGACGTTTCAATAGCAAATCTCGAAAAGTTCCAAGCAGACAAGGAGAATTTTTTGTCACGTTTTTTGACCATGGATAAGACCTGGATCCACCACTTTGATCCCGAAACTAAACAACAATCGATGACATGGAAACGAGCCGACGAACCGACGCCGAAGAAATTCAAAGTGTCAAGCTCAGCAGGGAAGGTTATGGCGTCCGTTTTTTGGGACGCTAAAGGAATTATTATGGTGTACTATTTGGAGAAGGGAGCCACTAATACGGACTCCTACTACGCAGAACAAATAAGAAGATTGCGGGAGCTATCAAGGAGAAAAGGCGCGGCAAACTGCGGGCTGGAGTGCTGTTTCACCAAGATAACGCACCGGCTCACAAAGCTGCAGTTGCCATGGCTACCATTCAAGAAGCGGGCTTTGAACTGGTGGAACACCCCCCCCATTCGCCAGATCTAGCCCCCAGTGACTTCTTTCTCTTTCCTCGGCTCAAGGAACACCTCCGGGGCAAGAAATTTGATGACAATAGCAACGTGATAACCGCTGTTGGGGAGTTTTTTGAGGGTCAAGATCAAGAATTTTTTTGAAGGGAATTCTAAGTTTAGAAAAGAGATGGACTAAATGTATAGACTTGTTAGGAGACTATGTAGAAAAATAATTTTTTTTTTTGACTATATTCATTGTGTTTATTATTGATTATCATTACTTTTGGATCGCCCCTCGTACATATCGCTAGTATATGTGAAGATGTATGTAAACATATCACTGTATGTGAAGATTGATGTATACATATCACTGGTATATGTGAAGCTGTAGTTTTATGTTCGTATATTGCGTAGAAGTGTGGAGACTGAGACCAGCACAAGTACCTATATCATACTTGTCAACAATCCTGTAATATGCAGGAGTTACTGGAAGAAAGCGAGACCTCCCAGACTTCCGGAAGAGTTGCTAATCTTTCTGGTGCCACAGAAACCTCTTGGAAGGCAGCGCTCAGTAAAAGTTTCCTTTGTGATGTTATTAGATTTCTGCATCGCCAGATTACCCAGTATTGTAGTGCAACAGGAATAGTTTTCAGCAAGTATGTCCCATTTTATTTCATACTTATCACATGTGCTGCATGTTAACCTGCTTTAATCTGTGAAGAAAACTGTGCATCACTGGCGGTGTTCTAGCTCCTTAGTGACCGGGCCAATTTTTACAATTCTGACCACTGTCACTTTGAGGTTGTAACGTTGGAACAACAAAAAGCAAGGAGGGTTCAGCGAGGAAACTGATATATAATTTAAAACATAGCTTTTATTTTAGTCATATAAAAGTGTTCCATACAGGACTGGCTGGCAATATAGTAGTGCAAAGAAAGAGGTCTGGGACCACAAAATAGTTAATAAATACCATTTCCCACATGTCAACTTTACATCAGCACAATTTTGGAAACATCATTTTTTTTTGTTAGGAAGTTATAAGGGTTAAAAGTTGACCAGCGCTTTCTCATTTTTCCAGCACAATTTACAAAACCATTTTTTTCAGGGACACCATTCTAAAAATTGCACCCCTCAAGGTGCTCAAAACCACATTCAAGAAGTTTATTAACCCTTCAAGTGCTTCACGAGAACTAAAGCAATATGCAAGGAAAAAATTAACACTTAACTTTTTTCACAAAAAATTTATTTTAGTCCCAAACTTTTTTTTTTCCCAAGGGAAACCACACCCCTCATGGACTTTATCCAGAGGTATAGTGAGCATTTTGAACTAAGGTACGTCACAGAATTTGATAATATTAGGTCATCATACTGAATATGTCATCATTAGTGTTGAGCGCAAGTGCTCACTACTCCAGTTTGCAACAGGGTGCTTGGCTAGGCACCGAATATCGCAGATGCTTGAGTGACATGTTCGAGTCCCTGCCTCACATGTTTCACGGCTGTTAGACACACAAAAAAACATGCAGGGTTCATGATACTCTGTGCATATCTGAGCACCCGATGCAAACTCGAGTAGCGAGCATTTGTGCTGAACACTAGTTGTCTTATCGTCATCACTTTTTTTACTTTTGAAAAACCCCCAACTCCAACACACCCCTAATGCCAACACACCCCTAAGGCTATGCGTACACGCTGCAGTTTTTGCTGCGGTTCTGCTGCGGTTTTGGCCGCAGCAGAACTACAGCAGTTCTGCAGAAAGTGTACAGTAACATGTTATCCTATGGGATTAACATTCTGCTGTGCACATGCTGCGGATTTTTAACTGCGGAAAAGCTGCGGTTTTGAATCCGCAGAAACAATTGACATGTCAATTGTTTCTGCGGATTCTGCTGCGGTTTGCCACCTATTCCATTGTCCAGGTGGCAAACTGCAGGGCAAAACCACAGGCCAAACCGCAGGTAAAACCGCAGGTATTTTACCTGCGGTTCCACAGATAAAAATCCGCAGACCAATCCGCAGTGTGTGCACATAGCCTTACTCAAACCCTAAACCCCAACCCTAACACAATCCCAACACAACCCTAACCCCAACACAACCCTAGCACTAAACACAACCCCAATCCTAACCCTACAAGAAGATAATACACAGCCATGATATATTATATATAGCATATAGCAGAGGGTTGATCATAAAACAGTAGTTCAGCTTTAAATCTATGTCCATATGTATGGCCACATTCAAGCTTCAATTGGTTATTACTAAGGTTATAGGGGACTCTGTGTAGATCAACCAAACAATAAACATCAGTGTCCATATCAGAACTGTCACTATTGGCCATGTTCACACCTGATTTCTGTTGTTCTATCTATGGGTCCACTGAGGTTTTAATTACTTTCCAACAGCAAGAATGACACATGTAGTACTGTTCTTACCATCATAACAACAGAAATGATGGATGGAATATTTAAGGATTCAGGGGCATAACGAGAATGTTCGTGGGTGAGGGGTTCGCTGATGCCAGTGCAAACTTGAACTGGACCCTGGTCCATGATCTGTAATACTTGCTGCCGGCCTATGAGAAGCCAGCAGCTGACATCAGCGTGCACGTCACTTGCACGTTAAAGTCTGCTACCGGCTTCAGAAAAGGACGCCGTGTGGCAGGAAGGTGAGTAATTTTTTTAATGTTTTGAAAAACAGCGTCAGAATGGGGGACATATACCAGGTGTTAGGGCTGGCGGAACACACCAAATTATAAAGTAGTACTAGGTGCGTTCGCAGCCCGGGGTCCACCGTGCAGAGGTGGTACACTGCTGCTAGACAATGGCGGAAGAATAGAGCGGCGTGTAAACAGTCACACGTGGGTTACGTCACCTAGTGTGAGCAGGAGCGGACTCTGTTAATTCACAGAGCCGCAGAACCACTGAACGTGGATGCCGGAGCCTGTTTAGTTAACAGAGCCCGGCCAAAGAGCACACAGCAAACGGCCACAGAACTCTACCCCAAGGACACAGGGTTAGAGTCCCTCTAGGCACACTGAGTGCGCGGCGTCGCTACCACGAACGCCGCTATAGACGCTGGCTATGGAGAGTGGAGCACTTGCACTGAGGCGTGCCGAGTCACTGATGAATAGTAAAGCCTGACTCAAACTCTGGCATACCTACGCCTAAGCCTGGGCACTAGCAGGCTAGCCTGCACAACACATGCGTACCAAGGGTAGGGGTTTCATAATGAGTCAGTCACCAGAGACATTCATACGTGCATACATCACTCACTCCATATAGTCTGAAAATACAGTCTATCCTAGCGCATGGCCGAGCGGCCATGCAAACCTTTTATAGCCGCGAGTGTCCGGGACCTTCCTGGCTTCTCGGATAGGCCAATCCGAACAGGAGCAGGACCTGAGCACGTGACCTTCAATCTCCAATGGGAGATCACTCCACAGGCATGCTCAGTGGCCCGACATGGGGACTTAGTCCCTGGAGAATCTTGCTGCTGTGCTATGCCATAGCTGTGCTAGAGGTGGCAGCAGCCAGCAAACCCACGGAGCTGGTCTGGGCAGGGCGCCAGGACTGACAAGTTTGCTGAGCAACCTCCTCTGCAGCCGGAGAGGAATGGGAGACCGCTGGAAGCAAGGCTCGGGATTCCCGCTGTGCAGCGACAGGAACCCAACGCCTAACACCAGGATGTGGCCCAGGAGAAGAGATGTATATACCAGGATGGGGGATATATATATATATATCAGGTGTCACACAGTGGCAAGGACCTGTGGGCACCTACCCGATCCTTCAAACTAGGGGCACCCTAGGCTATCCCTATCCCCTGTATGGTGGAGATGCTGGGGCCTCATAACTTGCTATATGCTTATCTTACCCTTATCTGTTCCCTCCTCCACCCAAGGAGGTGTGAGGCCAAAGTGTATAGGCTACCACTTACCAGACAAACAGGGATAAAAGAAAACTACAATCATACAAATACACTCACAAAACAACAGAGTGGGAAACGGGAGTAAGAGGAAGGAAGAAACCAAATGGGAGAGGATAAGGATAAACATGCAAACCAACTCAACGCAGGAATCTCCTGAAAAACTCTGCAATCGCCTACTACAAACACTGAACTCTCTTCTTCAACTCCAAACCAAGTAGGGCTAACTATCACTGGCACGGTCAGCAGCACAGAGGAGGGTTCGTATTCCTGCTGGGAGTAACAAACTCAGAACAGCTGATACAACCCAAGACAGAACTCCAGAAGTCGGACTAAGCAGTTTAACCCTTGCAGCACCAGAGCAACGAAAGCCAGAACAGCTAATAGGACGGTGAAGCAGTTCTAACTACTGCAGGTGTATGTTTCACAAGATGCTGAGATCGTCTAACCCCACTCTGTCGTGGTATCCCCCATAACACCAGGATAGGCAACAAATATACACCATACTCCAGGATGGAGGTTATATATACCAGAATGGGGCTGGGATGAGGGACCTATATATACCAGAATGGGGGACATATATACTACGCCATATATACTAGGTAGGAGCCATGGATTGGGGACATTACTAAATAAGGGGGAAGGGGAGTCAACTTTCAGGATTTAGAATGCTACAAAAGCCCATACATCTGACCGACAAGCGGGTGGGTGGGCAGTCCGAATTTTGCACCGGGGCACTTCGGACTATAGTTGCACCACTGGAAGGATCCCGTTACAACAATTGTACCAATTCGGTGACTTGAATGGTTCGTCATCGAGTATTTTTCTGATAACTAGTAGCACCGAGTATCGCAGATGCTCGAGTGACATGTTAGAGTCCCCGCAGCTGCATGTTTTGCAGCTGTTAGCTTACAGACACGGGCAATCTCCAAATGTTTTGTGGTTGTTTAACAATCGCAAAACATGAGGGCGCGGGGACTTGAACATGTCACTCGAGCACCCGTGATACTCGGTGCACTCTCTAGGCAAACTCGAGTAATGAGTACCTGCGCTCAACACTACTGATAATGTGACATTCTAGTCAACTGACCAAATCAGCTAATTACAGACCTCAGCAGTCCTGTGACAAGAATAACAGTGATGCTTTGCTACCAGTGGCACTGCACATCACAGGAGAGGTCTAGGGGTGCCAGCAGATGGGTATGTCCATGTGCCCATGTTGCATTTATAATTAGGCCAGAAAAGCCCTTCAATAATTGCACAATTTGAAAAGTACATGAAATGTGCTCTTATATACCTCAACTGGAAGTTCTTTAAAACAGCTCATGGTGGTACTTTCTGCTTGGGTTGCTTGAAGAAATAACCTTGTGGAAATTCCTGCATACTTATTTCTTTAGAAAACAGAACTACAAAAAAGTAAATGCTGTTTTGGTGAATGGATGATCAATAGAGTGAGGCGCATTTCCTTGCCCCCAATAAACCTAGTACAAAGCCCAGCCAGGCATCCAGCAGATATACTTTTAAACTTGACAAAAGGAAAGACAGGCAGATATATGAATGGAGTCTCTTTACTTCAGCCACACAGAACTTCATGCTCTCTACAATAGTTACTTGTTTTGCTCCTACAGAGGAATAACGCTGTTGAGCCAGCACATCACACCAGATCTTAACTGTCCCGAGTCAGCTATCAGAAACCTTTACTTAAAGGGGTTGTCTGCTTAGAACAACTTATTACTTATCCACAGGATAGATGATAACTTATTGATCTGTGTGGGTCCAATCGCAGGGACCCCCGCACCAATCGGCAGAACAGGGAACTTTTATCCCCGTTTGAATAGAGTAGTAGTGCACGTGCTCGACTCCTGCTCCATTCATTCCCTATGGAGCAGCGGAGCAATGCAATCAGTTTTTCCGATAAGCCCCACACGGAATGAATGGTCCGTTATCTGACTTGGTACACCATTTTGTAGAAGGGATAAAAATTCTTAGCTGGGAATTAAAATTTTCCCCATCTGCCGATTGGTGCCGGTCCCAGTTGTCAAACTCTCACCGATCAGCAAGTTATCACCTATCCTGTGAATAGGAGATAAATTGGTTTAAGTGGACAACCTCTGGTGTTGTCTCGCTTGCAATCTTCAGGGGAGCGACACTACTCTGCCTCCAAGCTTCCTGATTGCGGATGGTATGAATGAGCCTCCAGCCAGAACCGTGAGTTACTTGGTGCTGGCCAGTTTCCTAGGCAAAGAGCACATGAGAATGTGTCATCTGTATTTTATCTGGTTTATATGTATTTAAATTAGGTGCTAATGAAAATCAACAGGTCTGTTCATATCGAGGTTTTTTCAAGTCCATTTTTCAAAAAAGCAGCATGTGCTATTTTGACGCATTTTTCTGATGGCATACATCCATCAAAGTCTACAGGGATATATCTCCCTTGGATATTGAATAATTTGTGATTTTGGGAAAATCCCTTTAAAAGGGATCTTCACTACTGGACCACCCTAGCGTAATAAATTCAAGATCCTAATTGAAAGAAAAACTGTGTAAACTCATCTATGGTAGCAGCAACATGCCAAAGATGTTGGCATCACTGTTGCAAACGAGTGATATGACTTGTTTGGCTGCAGCCAATCTGCGGTCTCTCGTCAGCTGGAGCATTTACTATTGTCCACCCTGGCAGAATATTAATGAGCTGCAGCTAACGAGCGTCTGGTCTTTGGCTGCAGCCTGCGCTTGTCACAAGTCATGTCACCAGGAACCGCATCAGAAGGTGAGTATCGATTGTTTTTATTTTAATTAGGATCCGGAATTGATTTGGTTGTGGTTGTCTGGTAGTGGACATCCAGGAACTGTATGACGGACTTTAAAAAAGAAAAGAAAAAAAAAAGCATGCTCAAGGGGGATGACAGGAACAAAATAAGAGCTACTTTTGAAATGGTCACAAGTCCTCTTTAATTCTATGCAGGAGATTTGGCGTTCTTTATCGGAAGAACAAAGCTTTAACCATTATAAGGGTACAACAAAGTATTTTATTACAAAAAGGACACCTTACAATATAACATCTATTCACATGTAGATGAAGAATACACGATTATGTAAAGTTATACATATGGTAGAGGACAATCGTTTACGTCTTTTTCTTCTTCTTCTTTTACTCAGTCACAGTTGTAGACATCATGGAGGGCGCTGCGCACCAGTATATTTGTATTCCGCACACAGCGGTGCCTACTTGTCAGACACTGCCTTCTCTCCTCGCACGGCCGTATGTGCATGTGACTCTACAGCCGTCTATCTTGGCACTCGTACTGGCGGAATTGTTACAACCTGTACTTTACATTGCGAAATCCATGTATCAGCACAATATAATCACAAGTGTGATTTGCATTTTACTTTCTTTCCCTCGCTTATAAAAGCATATATGTAGACACCAGACATAATACAAAGAATAGTGTGCACATCTAAAAATACCAAAAAAAGAATGATTTTATTAAGTATGAGAAATGTCACAGTAAAGACGATTAAAGACAGCAGTCCTACCAGTCACATCACAATATAATGGACCGGAACGACGTCATGAAAATCACAAAAGGGATAGCTCACAATAAGAGCATATAACAACGACTTATATACTGAGCCAATAGACTTGAAACCAAGACACAAAAACATGACCAGTGGATGTGATGTCAAGCCCATAAAAGAGAAGATGTAAGTTACCAGAAAGAACAATAACAATGTGGTTTCCAAGTCAGGAAAAAAGGAGTAAGCAAACACAAAAGTAGAAAGGTCTTGATACGTCAGTATGACGCCATGAAGCGGGTCTACGTGCCCAATAACTGCCTTGCCATTCATTTAAAGGGGGTTGTCTAGTGAAAAGAAGTTATCACCTATCCAATGGATGATCGGCAGCACAACACACGTATATCCCCATTAGAATAGAGCAGCAGGTCACAAGCCCAACCACTGCCCTATTCATTTCCTATGGGGACTGCCGGAAAAGCCAAGCATGGCAATCAGTAGTTCCATAGAGAATTAATGGCGCAGTGGTTGAGCATGCGCACTGCAGCTCTGTTCTAACTGGAATAAAAGTGCCCCTTTCTGCTAATCGGTTGTCACCAGCAGACAACCCCTTTAACCTTTTTGGGCATTATGCACCTTTGCAGCCTGGTATTTTGCCCATCAGCTTATCTTACTGATAAAGATTGCCATCCTAGTACACGGCCTGGCAGCTGCTGTGGCAGACACCTCACCCACCTGCTGTTGGCCAACAGTGATTGGCTAAATAGGTGTGGGGTGTAATTTTATTTTTTCGTCTTATTCCGATGTTCACAAAAACATGGTCTGCTTAGTTTTTGTGATTGTCTGAAAAAGGCAAACACTGCTGGGATGGAGGCCACAGAGGATGGAGTGAGCCTACAGCTGCCCCAGAATAGTGAATGGCTCTGTTCAGACTCCAGTCAACATCCAGTTTTTCAAGGATCCTGATGGATACCCCCTTGCGGTGCTCCGTGGAGAGCACTGTATGTCTGTGAATCTAGCTAAAGCGTGGTGCTTGCAAATAATACACAATATGCACTTTAGGTTAGGGCTACACAGAGACATTGTCACATTGCACCAAAATCACATTGCCGCATTGTCGCCACTTGGCTAGGCTGTCGCAATGTAGCCCTAGGCTTATAGACATTCTGTCACCTGATTTTTGCTATGTAATCCGAGAGCAGCACGGTATATAAACAGAAATTCCAGTGATGTGTTACTTAATGAGCTGCTGTTTGTAGTTTTGATAAAATCCAGTGGTTTATCAGCAGGAGATTATCACTAGAGGACCAGTAAACCTGCTGCCATGTAGTCCTCTATATTCGTGAGCTCTGTATAACCCTGCCCCCACCACTTATTGGCTTTTTTTCTGCCTATGCACAGTGTACACAGAAAGCTGACAATCACTGGTGTGAACGGAGTTATACAGGGCTCAGCATTCAGAGAACTGATATATCTGAAGACGATATAACTGAGATTTTATTGAAACTACAGCAAGACTTTCAGTATAGGTATGTTCAGCGCTTAAATAGAATGTCCACTAAAAAGATCATGAGTTGTGTTTAACGGCTTAAACACTCCGCAAATTAAGGAAAGAACAGCAGGCTCTATAAGTGTAAAAAAAAAAAATCACAATCACCCTACCGATCCACCAATGCTCCTCTTCTAATGCTCCGTCTCTGTGCTCCATGCTCTTCTGGTAAAGATGACCATGCGACCACTGCAGACAATCATCGTCTGCAGCAATGACCAATGTGTCACCACTGTGCGCAATGATTGGCTCCAGTGGTCTCATACCTATATGACTGTAGCAGGTATCACTACATCCTGTTTAGGCTATAGGGACACGTGGCAGCTGCAGACAATCACCAGTTGTAGAAGTGACGACACTAGGCCAATGCTGGTCCTAGACAGCAGAAAGCGTTGAAACTGGTTGGGAACAGTTAAAGAAGGAGAGCTGGTGGATTGGTAAGCTATGATTTTTTTCCTAGAGTCTTCAGCATTTTTTTAAAACATGTCATGGAATGGAAAATACCCTTTAAAAAACATGCCTTGATTCCTAGATATCAGCGCCAGTCCTGGGCGTTGGCACCTCACTTCTGATTGTGCTGGCCTATCTGAGGACAACATAAAGTACTGACAGATAGTCTCACAGTATCACTTACTGGGTTACTTTCTGGTTTTCATGAAGTTTTAGCCACAGATACGCTGGAGTACTCGTCAGTAGTGATGAGCGAGTATACTCGTTGCTCGGGTGTCCTCCGAGTATTTTGGCGTGCTCAGAGATTTAGTTTTCGTCGCCTTATCTGCATGATTTGTGACTGCTAGACAGCTTGAATACATGTGAGGAATGCCTGTTTGTTAAGGAATTCCCACATATATTCAGCCTGTCTACAAATCGCAAATCATGCAGATAAGGGGAGGAAAACTAAATCTCCGAGCACGCCCAAATACTCGGAGGACAGCCGAGCATGCTCGGGAAAACCCGAGCAACGAGTATACTCGCTCATCACTACTTGCCAGCAGGGTTGTGGAGTCAAAGTCACGGAGTCAGAGGCAGTGTCCATTTTGTGGTGGAGTCGGAGTTGGCATAAAATGGAAAGACTCTGACTCCTAAAATATATAATTGGGTACAGTATTACAATGCAGGAGTTTTCATAATAATTGGGGAAAGTTATGAAATGTCCTATAAATGTTTGTTCTGTTCCTGATCTAAGAATCTTGGCTTTTAGTTGAGATGAATCTGTGCTGCACTTTATGTACATGCTCAGTAGTGACCAGTGCTGTGGGGTCATAGTGGGGATGAATCTGTGCTGCACTTTATGTACATGCTCAGTAGTGACCAGTGCTGTGGAGATGAATCTGTGCTGCACTTTATGTACATGCTTAGTAGTGACCAGTGCTGTGGAGATGAATCTGTGCTGCACTTTATGTACATGCTCAGTAGTGACCAGTGCTGTGGGGTCATAGTGGGGATGAATCTGTGCTGCACTTTATGTACATGTTCAGTAGTGATCAGTGCTGTGGAGTCGTAGTGAAGAAGACTCTGTGCTGCACTTGATGTACATGCTCAGTAGTGAGGCAGTGCTGTGGGGTCGTAGTGGAGATGAATCTGTGCTGCACTTTATGTACATGCTCAGTAGTGAGGCAGTGCTGTGGGGTCATAGTGAAGATGACTGTGCTGCACTTTATGTACATGCTCAGTAGTGAGGCTGTGCTGTGGAGTCGTAGTGAAGATGACTCTGTGCTGCACTTTATCTACATGCTCAGTAGTGACCAGTGCTGTGGAGTCGTAGTGGAGATGAATCTGTGCTGCACTTTATGTACATGCTCAGTAGTGAGGCTGTGCTGTGGAGTCGTAGTGAAGATGACTCTGTGCTGCACTTTATGTACATGCTCAGTAGTGACCAGTGCTGTGGGGTCATAGTGAAGATGAATCTGTGCTGCACTTTATGTACATGCTCAGTAGTGACCAGTGCTGTGGAGTCGTAGTGAAGATGAATCTGTGCTGCACTTTATGTACATGCTCAGTAGTGAGGCTGTGCTGTGGAGTCGTAGTGAAGATGACTCTGTGCTGCACTTTATGTACATGCTCAGTAGTGAGGCCGTGCTGTGGAGTCGTAGTGGAGATGAATCTGTGCTGCACTTTATGTATATGCTCAGTAGTGAGGCAGTGCTGTGGAGTCATAGTGGAGATGAATCTGTGCTGCACTTTATGTACATGCTCAGTAGTGAGGAAGTGCTGTGGAATCATAGTGGAGATGAATATGTGCTGCACTTTATGTACATGCTCAGTAGTGAGGCTGTGAGGTGGAGTCGTAGTGAAGATGACTCTGTGCTGCACTTTATGTACATGCTCAGTAGTGACCAGTGCTGTGGAGTCGTAGTGGAGATGAATCTGTGCTGCACTTTATGTACATGCTCAGTAGTGAGGCAGTGCTGTGGAGTCGTAGTGAAGATGACTCTGTGCTACACTTTATGTACATGCTCAGTAGTGAGGCAGTGCTGTGGAGTCGTAGTGGAGATGAATCTGTGCTGCACTTTATGCACATGCTCAGTAGTGAGGCAGTGCTGTGGAGTCGTAGTGAAGATGACTCTGTGCTGCACTTTATGTACATGCTCAGTAGTGACCAGTGCTGTGGAGTCGTAGTGAAGATGACTCTGTGCTGCACTTTTTGTACTTACTCAGTAGTGAGGCCGTGCTGTGGAGTCGTAGTGGAGATGAATCTGTGCTGCACTTTATGTACATGCTCAGTAGTGAGGCCGTGCTGTGGAGTCGCAGTGGAGATGAATCTGTGCTACACTTTATGTACATGCTCAGTAGTGACCAGTGCTGTGGAGTCGTAGTGAAGATGACTCTGTGCTGCACTTGATGTACATGCTCAGTAGTGAGGCCGTGCTGTGGAGTCGTAGTGGAGATGAATCTGTGCTGCACTTTATGTACATGCTCAGTAGTGAGGCCGTGCTGTGGGGGCGTAGTGGAGATGAATCTGTGCTGCACTTTATGTACATGCTCAGTAGTGAGGCTGTGCTGTGGAGTCGTAGTAGAGATGAATCTGTGCTGCACTTTATGCACATGCTCAGTAGTGAGGCTGTGCTGTGGAGTCGTAGTAGAGATGAATCTGTGCTGCACTTTATGCACATACTCAGTAGTGAGGCTGTGCTGTGAAGTCGTAGCGGAGATGAATCTGTGCTGCACTTTATGTTCATGCTCAGTAGTGAGGCTGTGCTGTGGGGTTGTAGTGGAGATGAATCTGTGCTGCACTTTATGTACATGCTCAGTAGTGAGGCAGTGCTGTGGAGTCGTAGTGGAGATGAATCTGTGCTGCACTTTATGTACATGCTCAGTAGTGAGGCAATGCTGTGGAGTCGTAATGGAGATGAATCTGTGCTGCACTTTATGTACATGCTCAGTAGTGAGGCAGTGCTGTGGAGTCGTAATGGAGATGAATCTGTGCTGCACTTTATGTACATGCTCAGTAGTGAGGAAGTGCTGTGGAGTCGTAGCGGAGATTAATCTGTGCTGCACTTTATGTACATGCTCAGTAGTGAGGCAGTGCTGTGGAGTCGTAATGGAGATGAATCTGTGCTGCACTTTATGTACATGCTCAGTAGTGAGGCAGTGATGTGGAGTCGTAGTGGAGATGAATCTGTGCTGCACTTTATGTACATGCTCAGTAGTGACCAGTGCTGTGGAGTCGTAGTGAAGATGACTCTGTGCTGCACTTGATGTACATGCTCAGTAGTGAGGCCGTGCTGTGGAGTCGTAGTGGAGATGAATCTGTGCTGCACTTTATGTACATGCTCAGTAGTGAGGCCGTGCTGTGGGGGCGTAGTGGAGATGAATCTGTGCTGCACTTTATGTACATGCTCAGTAGTGAGGCTGTGCTGTGGAGTCGTAGTAGAGATGAATCTGTGCTGCACTTTATGCACATGCTCAGTAGTGAGGCTGTGCTGTGGAGTCGTAGTAGAGATGAATCTGTGCTGCACTTTATGCACATACTCAGTAGTGAGGCTGTGCTGTGAAGTCGTAGCGGAGATGAATCTGTGCTGCACTTTATGTTCATGCTCAGTAGTGAGGCTGTGCTGTGGGGTTGTAGTGGAGATGAATCTGTGCTGCACTTTATGTACATGCTCAGTAGTGAGGCAGTGCTGTGGAGTCGTAGTGGAGATGAATCTGTGCTGCACTTTATGTACATGCTCAGTAGTGAGGCAATGCTGTGGAGTCGTAATGGAGATGAATCTGTGCTGCACTTTATGTACATGCTCAGTAGTGAGGCAGTGCTGTGGAGTCGTAATGGAGATGAATCTGTGCTGCACTTTATGTACATGCTCAGTAGTGAGGAAGTGCTGTGGAGTCGTAGCGGAGATTAATCTGTGCTGCACTTTATGTACATGCTCAGTAGTGAGGCAGTGCTGTGGAGTCGTAATGGAGATGAATCTGTGCTGCACTTTATGTACATGCTCAGTAGTGAGGCAGTGATGTGGAGTCGTAGTGGAGATGAATCTGTGCTGCACTTTATGTACATGCTCAGTAGTGAGGCCGTGATGTGGGGGCGTAGTGGAGATGAATCTGTGCTGCACTTTATGTACATGCTCAGTAGTGAGGCTGTGCTGTGGAGTCGTAGTAGAGATGAATCTGTGCTGCACTTTATGCACATGCTCAGTAGTGAGGCTGTGCTGTGGAGTCGTAGTAGAGATGAATCTGTGCTGCACTTTATGCACATACTCAGTAGTGAGGCTGTGCTGTGGAGTCGTAGCGGAGATGAATCTGTGCTGCACTTTATGTACATGCTCAGTAGTGACAAGTGCTGTGGAGTCGTAGTGAAGATGACTCTGTGCTGCACTTTATGTACATGCTCAGTAGTGAGGCCGTGCTGTGGAGTCGTAGTGGAGATGAATCTGTGCTGCACTTTATGTACATGCTCAGTAGTGAGGAAGTGCTGTGGAGTCGTAGCGGAGATGAATCTGTGCTGCACTTTATGTACATGCTCAGTAGTGAGGCAGTGCTGTGGAGTCGTAATGGAGATGAATCTGTGCTGCACTTTATGTACATGCTCAGTAGTGAGGCAGTGCTGTGGAGTCGTAGTGGAGATGAATCTGTGCTGCACTTGATGTACATGCTCAGTAGTGAGGCTGTGCTGTGGAGTCGTAGTGGAGATGAATCTGTGCTGCACTTTATGTACATGCTCAGTAGTGAGGCCGTGCTGTGGGGGTGTAGTGGAGATGAATCTGTGCTGCACTTTATGTACATGCTCAGTAGTGAGGCTGTGCTGTGGAGTCGTAGTAGAGATGAATCTGTGCTGCACTTTATGCACATGCTCAGTAGTGAGGCTGTGCTGTGGAGTCGTAGTAGAGATGAATCTGTGCTGCACTTTATGCACATACTCAGTAGTGAGGCTGTGCTGTGGAGTCGTAGCGGAGATGAATCTGTGCTGCGCTTTATGTACATGCTCAGTAGTGAGGCTGTGCTGTGGGGTCGTAGTGGAGATGAATCTGCTGCACTTTATGTACATGCTCAGTAGTGAGGAAGTGCTGTGGAGTCGTAGCGGAGATGAATCTGTGCTGCACTTTATGTACATGCTCAGTAGTGAGGCTGTGCTGTGGGGTCGTAGTGGAGATGAATCTGTGCTGCACTTTATGTACATGCTCAGTAGTGAGGCAGTGCTGTGGGGTCATAGTGTAGATGAATCTGTGCTGCACTTTATGCACATGCTCAGCAGTGAGGCCGTGCTGTGGAGTCGTAGTGGAGATGAATCTGTGCTGCACTTTATGTACATGCTCAGTAGTGACCAGTGCTGTGGAGTCGTAGTGGAGATGAATCTGTGCTGCACTTTATGTACATGCTCAGTAGTGAGGCTGTGCTGTGGGGTCATAGTGAAGATGAATCTGTGCTGCACTTTATGTACATGCTCAGTAGTGACCAGTGCTGTGGAGTCGTAGTGAAGATGAATCTGTGCTGCACTTTATGTACATGCTCAGTAGTGAGGCTGTGCTGTGGAGTCGTAGTGAAGATGACTCTGTGCTACACTTTATGTACATGCTCAGTAGTGAGGCCGTGCTGTGGAGTCGTAGTGGAGATGAATCTGTGCTGCACTTTATGTATATGCTCAGTAGTGAGGCAGTGCTGTGGAGTCGTAGTGGAGATGAATCTGTGCTGCACTTTATGTACATGCTCAGTAGTGAGGAAGTGGTGTGGAATCATAGTGGAGATGAAAATGTGCTGCACTTTATGTACATGCTCAGTAGTGAGGCTGTGCTGTGGAGTCGTAGTGAAAATGACTCTGTGCTGCACTTTATGTACATGCTCAGTAGTGACCAGTGCTGTGGAGTCATAGTGGAGATGAATCTGTGCTGCACTTTTTGTACATGCTCAGTAGTGAGGCAGTGCTGTGGGGTCATAGTGAAGATGACTTTGTGCTGCACTTTATGTACATGCTCAGTAGTGAGGCTGTGCTGTGGAGTCGTAGTGAAGATGACTCTGTGCTGCACTTTATGTACATGCTCAGTAGTGACCAGTGCTGTGGAGTCGTAGTGGAGATGAATCTGTGCTGCACTTTATGTACATGCTCAGTAGTGAGGCCGTGCTGTGGGGTCGTAGTGGAGATGAATCTGTGCTGCACTTTATGTACATGCTCAGTAGTGAGGCAGTGCAGTGGAGTCGTAGTGGAGATGAATCTGTGCTGCACTTTATGTACATGCTCAGTAGTGACCAGTGCTGTGGAGTCGTAGTGAAGATGACTCTGTGCTGCACTTTATGTACATGCTCAGTAGTGAGGCCGTGCTGTGGAGTCGTAGTGGAGATGAATCTGTGCTGCACTTTATATACATGCTAAGTAGTGAGGCCGTGCTGTGGAGTCGTAGTGGAGATGGATCTGTGCTGCACTTTATGTACATGCTCAGTAGTGAGGCAGTGCTGTGGGGTCATAGTGAAGATGACTCTGTGCTGCACTTTATGTACATGCTCAGTAGTGAGGCCGTGCTGTGGAGTCATAGTGAAGATGACTCTGTGCTGCACTTTATGTACATGCTCAGTAGTGAGGCTGTGCTGTGGAGTCGTAGTGAAGATGACTCTGTGCTGCACTTTATGTACATACTCAGTAGTGAGGCTGTGCTGTGGAGTCGTAGTGGAGATGAATCTGTGCTGCACTTTATGTACATGCTCAGTAGTGAGGAAGTGCTGTGGAGTCGTAGCGGAGATGAATCTGTGCTGCACTTTTTGTACATGCTCAGTAGTGAGGAAGTGCTGTGGAGTCGTAGCGGAGATTAATCTGTGCTGCACTTTATGTACATGCTCAGTAGTGAGGCAGTCCTGTGGAGTCGTAATGGAGATGAATCTGTGCTGCACTTTATGTACATGCTCAGTAGTGAGGCAGTGCTGTGGAGTCGTAGTGGAGATGAATCTGTGCTGCGCTTTATGTACATGCTCAGTAGTGACCAGTGCTGTGGAGTCGTAGTGAAGATGACTCTGTGCTGCACTTGATGTACATGCTCAGTAGTGAGGCCGTGCTGTGGAGTCGTAGTGGAGATGAATCTGTGCTGCACTTTATGTACATGCTCAGTAGTGAGGCCGTGCTGTGGGGGTGTAGTGGAGATGAATCTGTGCTGCACTTTATGTACATGCTAAGTAGTGAGGCTGTGCTGTGGAGTCGTAGTAGAGATGAATCTGTGCTGCACTTTATGCACATGCTCAGTAGTGAGGCTGTGCTGTGGAGTCGTAGTAGAGATGAATCTGTGCTGCACTTTATGCACATACTCAGTAGTGAGGCTGTGCTGTGGAGTCGTAGCGGAGATGAATCTGTGCTGCAATTTATGTACATGCTCAGTAGTGAGGCTGTGCTGTGGGGTCGTAGTGGAGATGAATCTGTGCTGCACTTTATGTACATGCTCAGTAGTGAGGAAGTGCTGTGGGGTCATAGTGTTGATGAATCTGTGCTGCACTTTATGCACATGCTCAGCAGTGAGGCAGTGCTGTGGCGTCGTAATGGAGATGAATCTGTACTGCACTTTATGTACATGCTCAGTAGTGAGGAAGTGCTGTGGAGTCGTAGCGGAGATGAATCTGTGCTGCACTTTATGTACATGCTCAGTAGTGAGGCTGTGCTGTGGAGTTGTAGTGGGGATCAATCTGTGCTGCACTTTATGTACATGCTCAGTAGTGAGGCAGTGCTGTGGGGTCGTAGTGGAGATGAATCTGTGCTGCACTTTATGTACATGCTCAGTAGTGAGGCAGTGCTGTGGGGTCATAGTGAAGATGACTGTGCTGCACTTTATGTACATGCTCAGTAGTGAGGCTGTGCTGTGGAGTCGTAGTGAAGATGACTCTGTGCTGCACTTTATGTACATGCTCAGTAGTGACCAGTGCTGTGGAGTCATAGTGGAGATGAATCTCTGCTGCACTTTATGTACATGCTCAGTAGTGAGGCTGTGCTGTGGGGTCATAGTGAAGATGAATCTGTGCTGCACTTTATGTACATGCTCAGTAGTGACCAGTGCTGTGGAGTCGTAGTGAAGATGAATCTGTGCTGCACTTTATGTACATGCTCAGTAGTGAGGCTGTGCTGTGGAGTCGTAGTGAAGATGACTCTGTGCTGCACTTTATGTACATGCTCAGTAGTGAGGCCGTGCTGTGGAGTCGTAGTGGAGATGAATCTGTGCTGCACTTTATGTATATGCTCAGTAGTGAGGCAGTGCTGTGGAGTCGTAGTGGAGATGAATCTGTGCTGCACTTTATGTACATGCTCAGTAGTGAGGAAGTGCTGTGGAATCATAGTGGAGATGAATATGTGCTGCACTTTATGTACATGCTCAGTAGTGAGGCTGTGCTGTGGAGTCGTAGTGAAAATGACTCTGTGCTGCACTTTATGTACATGCTCAGTAGTGACCAGTGCTGTGGAGTCATAGTGGAGATGAATCTGTGCTGCACTTTTTGCACATGCTCAGTAGTGAGGCAGTGCTGTGGGGTCATAGTGAAGATGACTTTGTGCTGTACTTTATGTACATGCTCAGTAGTGAGGCTGTGCTGTGGAGTCGTAGTGAAGATGACTCTGTGCTGCACTTTATGTACATGCTCAGTAGTGACCAGTGCTGTGGAGTCGTAGTGGAGATGAATCTGTGCTGCACTTTATGTACATGCTCAGTAGTGAGGCAGTGCTGTGGAGTCGTAGTGAAGATGAATCTGTGCTGCACTTTATGTACATGCTCAGTAGTGAGGCCGTGCTGTGGGGTCGTAGTGGAGATGAATCTGTGCTGCACTTTATGTACATGCTCAGTAGTGAGGCAGTGCTGTGGAGTCGTAGTGAAGATGACTCTGTGCTGCACTTTATGTACATGCTCAGTAGTGACCAGTGCTGTGGAGTCGTAGTGGAGATGAATCTGTACTGCACTTTATGTACATGCTCAGTAGTGAGGCAGTGCTGTGGGGTCATAGTGAAGATGACTGTGCTGCACTTTATGTACATGCTCAGTAGTGAGGCAGTGCTGTGGAGTCGTAGTGGAGATGAATCTGTGCTGCACTTTATGTACATGCTCAGTAGTGAGGCCGTGCTGTGGAGTCGCAGTGGAGATGAATCTGTGCTGCACTTTATGTACATGCTCAGTAGTGACCAGTGCTGTGGGGTCATAGTGGAGATGAATCTGTGCTGCACTTTATATACATGCTAAGTAGTGAGGCCGTGCTGTGGAGTCGTAGTGGAGATGGATCTGTGCTGCACTTTATGTACATGCTCAGTAGTGAGGCAGTGCTGTGGGGTCATAGTGAAGATGACTCTGTGCTGCACTTTATGTACATGCTCAGTAGTGAGGCTGTGCTGTGGAGTCGTAGTGAAGATGACTCTGTGCTGCACTTTATGTACATGCTCAGTAGTGAGGCCGTGCTGTGGAGTCATAGTGGAGATGAATCTGTGCTGCACTTTATGTACATGCTCAGTAGTGAGGCAGTGCTGTGGAGTCGTAGTAGAGATGAATCTGTGCTGCACTTTATGTACATGCTCAGTAGTGACCAGTGCTGTGGAGTCGTAGTGAAGATGACTCTGTGCTGCACTTGATGTACATGCTCAGTAGTGAGGCCGTGCTGTGGAGTCGTAGTGGAGATGAATCTGTGCTGCACTTTATGTACATGCTCAGTAGTGAGGCCGTGCTGTGGGGGCGTAGTGGAGATGAATCTGTGCTGCACTTTATGTACATGCTCAGTAGTGAGGCTGTGCTGTGGAGTCGTAGTAGAGATGAGTCTGTGCTGCACTTTATGCACATGCTCAGTAGTGAGGCTGTGCTGTGGAGTCGTAGTAGAGATGAATCTGTGCTGCACTTTATGCACATACTCAGTAGTGAGGCTGTGCTGTGGAGTCGTAGCGGAGATGAATCTGTGCTGCACGTTATGTACATGCTCAGTAGTGAGGCTGTGCTGTGGGGTTGTAGTGGAGATGAATCTGTGCTGCACTTTATGTACATGCTCAGTAGTGAGGCAGTGCTGTGGAGTCGTAGTGGAGATGAATCTGTGCTGCACTTTATGTACATGCTCAGTAGTGAGGCTGTGCTGTGGAGTCGTAATGGAGATGAATCTGTGCTGCACTTTTTGTACATGCTCAGTAGTGAGGAAGTTCTGTGGAGTCATAGTGGAGATGAATCTGTGCTGCACTTTATGTACATGCTCAGTAGTGAGGAAGTGCTGTGGAGTCGTAGCGGAGATGAATCTGTGCTGCACTTTATGTACATGCTCAGTAGTGAGGCCGTGTTGTGGGGGCGTAGTGGAGATGAATCTGTGCTGCACTTTATGTACATGCTCAGTAGTGAGGCTGTGCTGTGGAGTCGTAGTAGAGATGAATCTGTGCTGCACTTTATGCACATGCTCAGTAGTGAGGCTGTGCTGTGGAGTCGTAGTAGAGATGAATCTGTGCTGCACTTTATGCACATACTCAGTAGTGAGGCTGTGCTGTGGAGTCGTAGCGGAGATGAATCTGTGCTGCACTTTATGTACATGCTCAGTAGTGAGGAAGTGCTGTGGGGTCATAGTGTTGATGAATCTGTGCTGCACTTTATGCACATGCTCAGCAGTGAGGCAGTGCTGTGGCGTCGTAATGGAGATGAATCTGTACTGCACTTTATGTACATGCTCAGTAGTGAGGAAGTGCTGTGGAGTCGTAGCGGAGATGAATCTGTGCTGCACTTTATGTACATTCTCAGTAGTGAGGCTGTGCTGTGGAGTTGTAGTGGGGATCAATCTGTGCTGCACTTTATGTACATGCTCAGTAGTGAGGCAGTGCTGTGGGGTCGTAGTGGAGATGAATCTGTGCTGCACTTTATGTACATGCTCAGTAGTGAGGCAGTGCTGTGGGGTCATAGTGAAGATGACTGTGCTGCACTTTATGTACATGCTCAGTAGTGAGGCTGTGCTGTGGAGTCGTAGTGAAGATGACTCTGTGCTGCACTTTATGTACATGCTCAGTAGTGACCAGTGCTGTGGAGTCATAGTGGAGATGAATCTCTGCTGCACTTTATGTACATGCTCAGTAGTGAGGCTGTGCTGTGGAGTCCTAGTGAAGATGAATCTGTGCTGCACTTTATGTACATGCTCAGTAGTGACCAGTGCTGTGGAGTCGTAGTGAAGATGAATCTGTGCTGCACTTTATGTACATGCTCAGTAGTGAGGCTGTGCTGTGGAGTCGTAGTGAAGATGACTCTGTGCTGCACTTTATGTACATGCTCAGTAGTGAGGCCGTGCTGTGGAGTCGTAGTGGAGATGAATCTGTGCTGCACTTTATGTATATGCTCAGTAGTGAGGCAGTGCTGTGGAGTCGTAGTGGAGATGAATCTGTGCTGCACTTTATGTACATGCTCAGTAGTGAGGAAGTGCTGTGGAATCATAGTGGAGATGAATATGTGCTGCACTTTATGTACATGCTCAGTAGTGAGGCTGTGCTGTGGAGTCGTAGTGAAAATGACTCTGTGCTGCACTTTATGTACCTGCTCAGTAGTGACCAGTGCTGTGGAGTCATAGTGGAGATGAATCTGTGCTGCACTTTTTGCACATGCTCAGTAGTGAGGCAGTGCTGTGGGGTCATAGTGAAGATGACTTTGTGCTGCACTTTATGTACATGCTCAGTAGTGAGGCTGTGCTGTGGAGTCGTAGTGAAGATGACTCTGTGCTGCACTTTATGTACATGCTCAGTAGTGACCAGTGCTGTGGAGTCGTAGTGGAGATGAATCTGTGCTGCACTTTATGTACATGCTCAGTAGTGAGGCCGTGCTGTGGGGTCGTAGTGGAGATGAATCTGTGCTGCACTTTATGTACATGCTCAGTAGTGAGGCAGTGCTGTGGAGTCGTAGTGAAGATGACTCTGTACTGCACTTTATGTACATGCTCAGTAGTGACCAGTGCTGTGGAGTCGTAGTGGAGATGAATCTGTGCTGCACTTTATGTACATGCTCAGTAGTGAGGCAGTGCTGTGGGGTCATAGTGAAGATGACTGTGCTGCACTTTATGTACATGCTCAGTAGTGAGGCAGTGCTGTGGAGTCGTAGTGGAGATGAATCTGTGCTGCACTTTATGTACATGCTCAGTAGTGAGGCAGTGCTGTGGAGTCGTAGTGGAGATGAATCTGTGCTGCACTTTATGTACATGCTCAGTAGTGACCAGTGCTGTGGAGTCGTAGTGAAGATGACTCTGTGCTGCACTTTATGTACATGCTCAGTAGTGAGGCCGTGCTGTGGAGTCGTAGTGGAGATGAATCTGTGCTGCACTTTATGTACATGCTCAGTAGTGAGGCCGTGCTGTGGAGTCGCAGTGGAGATGAATCTGTGCTGCACTTTATGTACATGCTCAGTAGTGACCAGTGCTGTGGGGTCATAGTGGAGATGAATCTGTGCTGCACTTTATATACATGCTAAGTAGTGAGGCCGTGCTGTGGAGTCGTAGTGGAGATGGATCTGTGCTGCACTTTATGTACATGCTCAGTAGTGAGGCAGTGCTGTGGGGTCATAGTGAAGATGACTCTGTGCTGCACTTTATGTACATGCTCAGTAGTGAGGCTGTGCTGTGGAGTCGTAGTGAAGATGAATCTGTGCTGCACTTTATGTACATGCTCAGTAGTGAGGCCGTGCTGTGGAGTCATAGTGGAGATGAATCTGTGCTGCACTTTATGTACATGCTCAGTAGTGAGGCAGTGCTGTGGAGTCGTAGTAGAGATGAATCTGTGCTGCACTTTATGTACATGCTCAGTAGTGACCAGTGCTGTGGAGTCGTAGTGAAGATGACTCTGTGCTGCACTTGATGTACATGCTCAGTAGTGAGGCCGTGCTGTGGAGTCGTAGTGGAGATGAATCTGTGCTGCACTTTATGTACATGCTCAGTAGTGAGGCCGTGCTGTGGGGGCGCAGTGGAGATGAATCTGTGCTGCACTTTATGTACATGCTCAGTAGTGAGGCTGTGCTGTGGAGTCGTAGTAGAGATGAGTCTGTGCTGCACTTTATGCACATGCTCAGTAGTGAGGCTGTGCTGTGGAGTCGTAGTAGAGATGAATCTGTGCTGCACTTTATGCACATACTCAGTAGTGAGGCTGTGCTGTGGAGTCGTAGCGGAGATGAATCTGTGCTGCACGTTATGTACATGCTCAGTAGTGAGGCTGTGCTGTGGGGTTGTAGTGGAGATGAATCTGTGCTGCACTTTATGTACATGCTCAGTAGTGAGGCAGTGCTGTGGAGTCGTAGTGGAGATGAATCTGTGCTGCACTTTATTACATGCTCAGTAGTGAGGCTGTGCTGTGGAGTCGTAATGGAGATGAATCTGTGCTGCACTTTTTGTACATGCTCAGTAGTGAGGAAGTTCTGTGGAGTCATAGTGGAGATGAATCTGTGCTGCACTTTATGTACATGCTCAGTAGTGAGGAAGTGCTGTGGAGTCGTAGCGGAGATGAATCTGTGCTGCACTTTATGTACATGCTCAGTAGTGAGGCCGTGCTGTGGGGGCGTAGTGGAGATGAATCTGTGCTGCACTTTATGTACATGCTCAGTAGTGAGGCTGCGCTGTGGAGTCGTAGTAGAGATGAATCTGTGCTGCACTTTATGCACATGCTCAGTAGTGAGGCTGTGCTGTGGAGTCGTAGTAGAGATGAATCTGTGCTGCACTTTATGCACATACTCAGTAGTGAGGCTGTGCTGTGGAGTCGTAGCGGAGATGAATCTGTGCTGCACTTTATGTACATGCTCAGTAGTGAGGAAGTGCTGTGGAGTCGTAGCGGAGATTAATCTGCGCTGCACTTTATGTACATGCTCAGTAGTGAGGCAGTGCTGTGGAGTCGTAATGGAGATGAATCTGTGCTGCACTTTATGTACATGCTCAGTAGTGAGGCAGTGCTGTGGAGTCGTAGTGGAGATGAATCTGTGCTGCACTTTATGTACATGCTCAGTAGTGAGGCCGTGCTGTGGGGTCGTAGTGGAGATGAATCTGTGCTGCACTTTATGTACATGCTCAGTAGTGAGGCAGTGCTGTGGAGTCGTAGTGAAGATGACTCTGTGCTGCACTTTATGTACATGCTCAGTAGTGACCAGTGCTGTGGAGTCGTAGTGGAGATGAATCTGTGCTGCACTTTATGTACATGCTCAGTAGTGACCAGTGCTGTGGAGTCGTAGTGAAGATGACCCTGTGCTGCACTTTATGTACATGCTCAGTAGTGAGGCCGTGCTGTGGAGTCGTAGTGGAGATGAATCTGTGCTGCACTTTATGTACATGCTCAGTAGTGAGGCCGTGCTGTGGAGTCGCAGTGGAGATGAATCTGTGCTGCACTTTATGTACATGCTCAGTAGTGACCAGTGCTGTGGGGTCATAGTGGAGATGAATCTGTGCTGCACTTTATATACATGCTAAGTAGTGAGGCCGTGCTGTGGAGTCGTAGTGGAGATGGATCTGTGCTGCACTTTATGTACATGCTCAGTAGTGAGGCAGTGCTGTGGGGTCATAGTGAAGATGACTCTGTGCTGCACTTTATGTACATGCTCAGTAGTGAGGCTGTGCTGTGGAGTCGTAGTGAAGATGACTCTGTGCTGCACTTTATGTACATGCTCAGTAGTGAGGCCGTGCTGTGGAGTCATAGTGGAGATGAATCTGTGCTGCACTTTATGTACATGCTCAGTAGTGAGGCAGTGCTGTGGAGTCGTAGTAGAGATGAATCTTTGCTGCACTTTATGTACATGCTCAGTAGTGACCAGTGCTGTGGAGTCGTAGTGAAGATGACTCTGTGCTGCACTTGATGTACATGCTCAGTAGTGAGGCCGTGCTGTGGAGTCGTAGTGGAGATGAATCTGTGCTGCACTTTATGTACATGCTCAGTAGTGAGGCCGTGCTGTGGGGGCATAGTGGAGATGAATCTGTGCTGCACTTTATGTACATGCTCAGTAGTGAGGCTGTGCTGTGGAGTCGTAGTAGAGATGAGTCTGTGCTGCACTTTATGCACATGCTCAGTAGTGAGGCTGTGCTGTGGAGTCGTAGTAGAGATGAATCTGTGCTGCACTTTATACACATACTCAGTAGTGAGGCTGTGCTGTGGAGTCGTAGCGGAGATGAATCTGTGCTGCACTTTATGTACATGCTCAGTAGTGAGGCTGTGCTGTGGGGTTGTAGTGGAGATGAATCTGTGCTGCACTTTATGTACATGCTCAGTAGTGAGGCAGTGCTGTGGAGTCGTAGTGGAGATGAATCTGTGCTGCACTTTATGTACATGCTCAGTAGTGAGGCTGTGCTGTGGAGTCGTAATGGAGATGAATCTGTGCTGCACTTTTTGTACATGCTCAGTAGTGAGGAAGTGCTGTGGAGTCATAGTGGAGATGAATCTGTGCTGCACTTTATGTACATGCTCAGTAGTGAGGAAGTGCTGTGGAGTCGTAGCGGAGATGAATCTGTGCTGCACTTTATGTACATGCTCAGTAGTGAGGCCGTGCTGTGGGGGCGTAGTGGAGATGAATCTGTGCTGCACTTTATGTACATGCTCAGTAGTGAGGCTGTGCTGTGGAGTCGTAGTAGAGATGAATTTGTGCTGCACTTTATGCACATGCTCAGTAGTGAGGCTGTGCTGTGGAGTCGTAGTAGAGATGAATCTGTGCTGCACTTTATGCACATACTCAGTAGTGAGGCTGTGCTGTGGGGTTGTAGTGGAGATGAATCTGTGCTGCACTTTATGTACATGCTCAGTAGTGAGGCAGTGCTGTGGAGTCGTAGTGGAGATGAATCTGTGCTGCACTTTATGTACATGCTCAGTAGTGAGGCTGTGCTGTGGAGTCGTAATGGAGATGAATCTGTGCTGCACTTTTTGTACATACTCAGTAGTGAGGAAGTGCTGTGGAGTCATAGTGGAGATGAATCTGTGCTGCACTTTATGTACATGCTCAGTAGTGAGGAAGTGCTGTGGAGTCGTAGCGGAGATTAATCTTTGCTGCACTTTATGTACATGCTCAGTAGTGAGGCAGTGCTGTGGAGTCGTAATGGAGATGAATCTGTGCTGCACTTTATGTACATGCTCAGTAGTGAGGCAGTGCTGTGGAGTCGTAGTGGAGATGAATCTGTGCTGCACTTTATGTACATGCTCAGTAGTGACCAGTGCTGTGGAATCGTAGTGAAGATGACTCTGTGCTGCACTTTATGTACAAGCTCAGTAGTGAGGCCATGCTGTGGGGGCGTAGTGGAGATGAATCTGTGCTGCACTTTATGTACATGCTCAGTAGTGAGGCCATGCTGTGGAATCGTAGTGGAGATGAATCTGTGCTGCACTTTATGTACATGCTCAGTAGTGAGGCTGTGCTGTGGAGTCGTAGTAGAGATGAATCTGTGCTGCACTTTATGCACATGCTCAGTAGTGAGGCTGTGCTGTGGAGTCGTAGTAGAGATGAATCTGTGCTGCACTTTATGCACATACTCAGTAGTGAGGCTGTGCTGTGGAGTCGTAGCGGAGATGAATCTGTGCTGCACTTTATGTACATGCTCAGTAGTGAGGCTGTGCTGTGGGGTCGTAGTGGAGATGAATCTGTGCTGCACTTTATGTACATGCTCAGTAGTGAGGAAGTGCTGTGGAGTCGTAGCGGAGATGAATCTGTGCTGCACTTTTTGTACATGCTCAGTAGTGAGGAAGTGCTGTGGAGTCATAGTGGAGATGAATCTGTGCTGCACTTTATGTACATGCTCAGTAGTGAGGAAGTGCTGTGGAGTCGTAGCGGAGATTAATCTGTGCTGCACTTTATGTACATGCTCAGTAGTGAGGCAGTGCTGTGGAGTCGTAATGGAGATGAATCTGTGCTGCACTTGATGTACATGCTCAGTAGTGAGGCCGTGCTGTGGAGTCGTAGTGGAGATGAATCTGTGCTGCACTTTATGTACATGCTCAGTAGTGAGGCCGTGTTGTGGGGGCGTAGTGGAGATGAATCTGTGCTGCACTTTATGTACATGCTCAGTAGTGAGGCTGTGCTGTGGAGTCGTAGTAGATATGAATCTGTGCTGCACTTTATGCACATGCTCAATAGTGAGGCTGTGCTGTGGAGTCGTAGTAGAGATGAATCTGTGCTGCACTTTATGCACATACTCAGTAGTGAGGCTGTGCTGTGGAGTCGTAGCGGAGATGAATCTGTGCTGCACTTTATGTACATGCTCAGTAGTGAGGCTGTGCTGTGGGGTCGTAGTGGAGATGAATCTGTGCTGCACTTTATGTACATGCTCAGTAGTGAGGAAGTGCTGTGGGGTCATAGTGTAGATGAATCTGTGCTGCACTTTATGCACATGCTCAGTAGTGAGGCAGTGCTGTGGCGTCGTAATGGAGATGAATCTGTACTGCACTTTATGTACATGCTCAGTAGTGAGGAAGTGCTGTGGAGTCGTAGCGGAGATGAATCTGTGCTGCACTTTATGTACATGCTCAGTAGTGAGGCAGTGCTGTGGAGTCGTAGTGGAGATGAATCTGTGCTGCACTTTATGTACATGCTCAGTAGTGACCAGTGCTGTGGAGTCGTAGTGGAGATGAATCTATGCTGCACTTTATGTACATGCTCAGTAGTGAGGCCGTGCTGTGGAGTGGTAGTGGAGATGAATCTGTGCTGCACTTTATGTATATGCTCAGTAGTGAGGCAGTGCTGTGGAGTCGTAGTGGAGATGTATCTGTGCTGCACTTTATGTACATGCTCAGTAGTGAGGCCGTGCTGTGGAGTTGTAGTGGAGATGAATCTGTGCTGCACTTTATGTACATGCTCAGTAGTGAGGCCGTGCTGTGGAGTGGTAGTGGAGATGAATCTGTACTGCACTTTATGTACATGCTCAGTAGTGAGGAAGTGCTGTGGAGTCGTAGTGGAGATGAATCTGTGCTGCACTTTATGTACATGCTCAGTAGTGAGGCAGTGCTGTGGAGTCGTAGTGGAGATGAATCTGTGCTGCACTTTATGTACATGCTCAGTAGTGGGGCAGTGCTGTGGAGTAAAAGTCGGGAGTCTGGGAAATTGAGTCAGAGTTGGATTTGGTGGTTTGGCTTACCGACTCCACAGCCCTGCTCCCAGAGTTTAGATTGTGAGTCCCAATGGGGTGGGTGACAAAAAAGTCTGTAAAGAGCTGTGAAATAAATGGAGCTATACAAGTAACTAGAATAAATATTTTCATGAGTGACCGGCTCCCCTGCCTACCCACAGCTGACTGACAGATTCCCCTTATGCAAAGTATAGAGAGAATGCTGTCTACCAGTTATTGGAGGGTCACTGCCGCCCCGTGCTGCACCTAATAACGTGTGATACATGATAATACATGCTTTTGTTACCAGGACGTAATGTATTAATACAGATTATCAGCAAATTTGTGTTGTTTGCTTGTGTTTCCAGAACATGATTATGATTATTTGTATATTCAGTCTGTTAGGCCGGGGTCACACTGGCGAGGAATACGGGAGAGTGAGAGGCGCAAAAAGCACGCATTAGACACGGACCAATGATTCTCTTTGGGGTCACTCGCACCAGCCGTATATTTCTCCTCAGTATCCTACGCTCCGTGCCACTCGCAGCATGCTGCGATTGTCAGCGTACTACGGCCGTAGTACGCCAATGCAAGTCTATGGGTGCGCAAAAAATACGGATTACACACGGAGCACACATGTGACTTGCGAGAAATACGCACCAGGTGTCTTTTAGCAAAGCCGGCAATTCAGTGCGCGATACAGTAAACTCACACTGACAATTTTAATAAAGAAATGAAAGAATAGATATAGACACATAGAATACATATATATATATATATATATAAATAAATATATATATATATATATATGTATTCTATGTGTCTATATCTATTCTTTCATTTCTTTATTAAAACTGTCATAGGGCTCCATTATATGTCCATTTTGCAAGCCTGCGAGAAAATCTCACCATACGGATGCCATACGGATTACATACGGATGCTGACATGCGCAAAATACGTGACCACACCTTGATTACGGATGAAATACGGAGCACTGTTTAGGGGTCTGTCATCCGTATTACGCATGTAAAATACTGACTGTATTTTGCGCAGGTTAGTGTGACTCCAGCTTTATGGCTAAACTAGATAATAGTATCTCACTGTACCATCACTATGTTGTCTTAGGACATCATAATATATGGGGATGACATCACAATTCTATGATGGGATACAGTACAGCTTCCACTAAGGCGTTTCAAGAGTGACAAACCAGTCCACAAACTACAGGTAAGCCCAGAAGAATACAGAACGAGGATCGCGGCTGAATAATGTCAGACCACAGCTTGAGCTGCTCTGTCATGGCTGGTGACATCACCTGCAGCTTTTCGGAATGGCTGTGTTGTGAAAGCCAAGCCTAAACGTCAGCATTTTACAGTAAATTTGCCAGTCGTCGGGTAGCTGTGCCCCCAGTAAAGTATGCATCGATAAGTGCCAGAACGTCCAGACCACTCTCATCATAATCTGTACTGCATATTAGTAGGGCGATGGGTGTGGTATATTGATTTACAGACATTATTTCCTTCAGGACACTGCAGTGCTTGCTTTCCAATATATATATGTATGTATATATATATATACACATACACACAATGTTATACATCTAGAATTTTAAATTGTGCATATATATATATACACACACATACAACTATATCTTGTATACAGGTATACATATGTATACATTGTCAGACTTGGTGCCAAGGGCCCACCGTTAACATTGACTTTGGGGGCCCACTTTTCACCTGCATGTAAATATTACACTTTCCTCGTTCACTTAGGCTGTGTGCACACGCTGCGGATTCTGCTGCAGTTCCGCAGCGGATTTGGCCGCGGCGGATGCGCATCAGTTTTTGCTGCGGTGTACAGTACCATAATATCCTATGGATATTAAAAACCGCAGTGCAGACGGTGCAGATTTTTCCGTGCGGTTTTCCTGTGGTTTCTAAACCGTAGAAAGAATTGACATGTTAATTCTTTCTGCGGATTCCGCTGCGGTTTGCCATCTCCTCCATTTTGGAGATGAAAAACCGCAGGTAAAACCGCAGGCCCTTTGACCTGCGGATTTACCTGCGGAATTTACAAAATCCGTGCGGCCAAATCCGCACCCCAATCCGCAGCGTGTGCACATACCCTTATGTACCTATGCTTCTATATAAACTAGGTAGTTTGGTTAATGAATGATGATATGCTATTTTTTTGTACAGAGTATATTTAGTGAATTATGCCGAGTACTGCCCATACAGTGGGGGCCCATCGGTGGATTCCCCGGTTCTCCTATGGGCCAGTCCGAGCCTGTATGTATATGATGGAAGTTCTACAATCACCCAGCGTGCCAATGTGGGCATCTCAGTGAATGCTACAGCGCCAGGTGGCAATAATCTCATATACCTATTACCTGTTGAGTGGCCATTATGATATATACTGTATTTTGGACATTTGTGGCACACATGGTACATTATAAAATGGCATAGGTATCCATGTAAATATTGCCACCGAATCACAGCAATTATTATGCATTTCTACTATTAGCGCCACAATTGGGTTCTCTGAAAGGCGTGGCACAGCGACATATTTATCATAAGCCAACATTGTAGGTGGCACATACGTGTGCGGTGCTGGCGCATGTGACATCCCAGGGAGATCAGGTAAAAAACATTACCAGCCAGCCATGGCAAGCTCCTGCCTGCACCATACATACATGTGACTGGCCATTGTGGGGATGCAGGGAGTGTCCGGGGGAAGAAAAGTCAGTGCCCTGGTCTAGGAGGGGACCAGTGAGGGGGGCTGGCTCCCATACAGGTGCCACAGGGCACAGCACATATACAGGGTACAGTCACCCACCTGGCGGATCCTGGGTGGCATGGGGGGAGACACACCACCCCCTGGTGTAGAGGCGGGAGAGGCCATGTCCCTGCAGCCTCCCTCCTTCTCCAGCTGTCCCTTCTGTGGCACGCTCCTGACTGACAATCCCGTCAGACAGCTTCCTCCTAGGCATGCAGTGTGGGTAGGAGCCGGGCAGCAATGACCTTCCTGTCTTCGTCCAGTAGTGATCTGCAGAGCAGCGCCTGGCAGTCTGCAGTGTATGGGGGGAGAGCGCTGCTGCTGGGATGATCATTACAGCAGGAGAACTGACAGGAGCTGGAGGCTGGGCTGCTGCTGATGAGCTCACCCACAGCCCTGGAGTCTGGCATGGATGCCAACCTGCAGATATCTGTGTGGAGACCTGCTACACCACCATGAGGGAGCAGTCAGGGTTCTCTGCAGAGGATTCCTGCTTTCCCTCCCAGTAGATGGAGCTGCAGCCTCACTCCAACTGACTATAATTTATATAAGTAGGAGCTGGGAAC
The DNA here is from genome assembly GCF_039654945.1 of Dendrobates tinctorius. Taxonomy (NCBI): domain Eukaryota; kingdom Metazoa; phylum Chordata; class Amphibia; order Anura; family Dendrobatidae; genus Dendrobates; species Dendrobates tinctorius. Next base: position 19,675,365 of record NW_027361698.1, read on the forward strand.
CCCACCAGTCCCCTGAATCCATGGGGCTGGGGCATCAGTAATGACAGGAGCCTGAGGTGTGCCAAATCCCCTTGTGTCCTGGATTAGGCCAGGTAATCCGGAACTAGCAGCGCTTGGACGCAGCACATATTCACGCTTCCAAAGCACTGCCGTCAGAGGCGTAGCTAGGGTTTTGGTTCAGGGGGGCGAAACTTCTGAGTGGGCCCCTAACCAGAGAACCTCAACAGATGATAATCTATATCTAAAAAGACCAACATTGATATTACCGCCATGTGGTCAGTGGTAGATCTCAGTCCTACAGAACATATAAGAGATTACAGCAGAGTTACAGATAATGACTTACCGCTGACGTTCTTTCTGATGGAATCGTTCACTTTTCACGTCTTTTCCATCTGGCCCAGACCGACATGACAACTTCTTCCAGACAGGACTCGGCTGCAGAGAATACAACAACAACACATTTCACTTCTCACATTTTCAGCACTGTCACCAATTGGACCATTCTCATCCTGCACAAACTGCTCATCCTGCTGATACCCCAATACTGAGCCACTGCTGCCATATCTGTCCTTATTACTGCACCTGATACCCCAATACTGAGCCGCTGCTGCCATATCTGTCCTTATTACTGCACCTGATACCCCAATACTGAGCCGCTGCTGCCATATCTGTCCTTATTACTGCACCTGATACCCCAATACTGAGCCGCTGCTGCCATATCTGTCCTTATTACTGCACCTGATACCCCAATACTGAGCCGCTGCTGCCATATCTGTCCTTATTACTGCACCTGATACCCCAATACTGAGCCGCTGCTGCCATATCTGTCCTTATTACTGCACCTGATACCCCAATACTGAGCCGCTGCTGCCATATCTGTCCTTATTACTGCACCTGATACCCCAATACTGAGCCGCTGCTGCCGTATGTGTCCCTATTACTGCACCTGATACCCCAATACTGAACCGCTGCTGCCGTATGTGTCCCTATTACTGCACCTGATACCCCAATACTGAACCGCTGCTGCCATATCTGTCCTTATTACTGCACCTGATACCCCAATACTGAGCCGCTGCTGCCATATCTGTCCTTATTACTGCACCTGATACCCCAATACTGAGCCGCTGCTGCCATATCTGTCCTTATTACTGCACCTGATACCCCAATACTGAACCGCTGCTGCCGTATGTGTCCCTATTACTGCACCTGATACCCCAATACTGAACCGCTGCTGCCATATCTGTCCTTATTACTGCACCTGATACCCCAATACTGAGCCACTGCTGCCATATCTGTCCTTATTACTGCACCTGATACCCCAATACTGAGCCGCTGCTGCCATATCTGTCCTTATTACTGCACCTGATACCCCAATACTGAGCCACTGCTGCCATATCTGTCCTTATTACTGCACCTGATACCCCAATACTGAGCTGCTGCTGCCATATCTGTCCTTATTACTGCACCTGATACCCCAATACTGAGCCGCTGCTGCCATACCTGTCCTTATTACTTCACCTGATACCCCAATACTGAACCGCTGCTGCCATATCTGTCCTTATTACTGCACCTGATACCCCAATACTGAGCCGCTGCTGCCATATCTGTCCTTATTACTGCACCTGATACCCCAATACTGAACCGCTGCTGCCGTATGTGTCCCTATTACTGCACCTGATACCCCAATACTGAACCACTGCTGCCATATCTGTCCTTATTACTGCACCTGATACCCCAATACTGAGCCACTGCTGCCATATCTGTCCTTATTACTGCACCTGATACCCCAATACTGAGCCGCTGCTGCCATATCTGTCCTTATTACTGCACCTGATACCCCAATACTGAGCCGCTGCTGCCATACCTGTCCTTATTACTGCACCTGATACCCCAATACTGAACCGCTGCTGCCATATCTGTCCTTATTACTGCACCTGATACCCCAATACTGAGCCGCTGCTGCCATATCTGTCCTTATTACTGCACCTGATACCCCAATACTGAGCCGCTGCTGCCATACCTGTCCTTATTACTGCACCTGATACCCCAATACTGAACCGCTGCTGCCATATCTGTCCTTATTACTGCACCTGATACCCCAATACTGAGCCACTGCTGCCATATCTGTCCTTATTACTGCACCTGATACCCCAATACTGAGCCGCTGCTGCCGTATGTGTCCCTATTACTGCACCTGATACCCCAATACTGAGCCGCTGCTGCCGTATGTGTCCCTATTACTGCACCTGATACCCCAATACTGAGCCACTGCTGCCATATCTGTCCTTATTACTGCACCTGATACCCCAATACTGAGCCACTGCTGCCGTATGTGTCCCTATTACTGCACCTGATACCCCAATACTGAGCCGCTGCTGCCGTATGTGTACCTATAACTGCACCTGATACCCCAATACTGAGCCACTGCTGCCATATCTGTCCTTATTACTGCACCTGATACCCCAATACTGAGCCACTGCTGCCGTATGTGTCCCTATTACTGCACCTGATACCCCAATACTGAACCGCTGCTGCCATATCTGTCCTTATTACTTCACCTGATACCCCAATACTGAGCCGCTGCTGCCATACCTGTCCTTATTACTGCACCTGATACCCCAATACTGAACCGCTGCTGCCATATCTGTCCTTATTACTGCACCTGACACCCCAATACTGAGCCGCTGCTGCCATATCTGTCCTTATTACTGCACCTGGTACCCCAATACTGAGCCGCTGCTGCCGTATGTGTCCCTATTACTGCACCTAATACCCCAATACTGAGCCGCTGCTGCCGTATGTGTCCCTATTACTGCACCTGATACCCCAATACTGAGCCACTGCTGCCATATCTGTCCTTATTACTGCACCTGATACCCCAATACTGAGCCGCTGCTGCCGTATGTGTCCCTATTACTGCACCTGATACCCCAATACTGAGCCACTGCTGCCATATCTGTCCTTATTACTGCACCTGATACCCCAATACTGAGCCACTGCTGCCATATCTGTCCTTATTACTGCACCTGATACCCCAATACTGAGCCGCTGCTGCCATATCTGTCCTTATTACTGCACCTGATACCCCAATACTGAGCCGCTGCTGCCATATCTGTCCTTATTACTGCACCTGATACCCCAATACTGAGCCGCTGCTGCCATATCTGTCCTTATTACTGCACCTGATACCCCAATACTGAGCCGCTGCTGCCATATCTGTCCTTATTACTGCACCTGATACCCCAATACTGAGCCGCTGCTGCCATATCTGTCCTTATTACTGCACCTGATACCCCAATACTGAGCCACTGCTGCCGTATGTGTCCCTATTACTGCACCTGATACCCCAATACTGAGCCACTGCTGCCATATCTGTCCTTATTACTGCACCTGATAGCCCAATACTGAGCCGCTGCTGCCGTATGTGTCCCTATTACTGCACCTAATACCCCAATACTGAGCCGCTGCTGCCGTATGTGTCCCTATTACTGCACCTGATACCCCAATACTGAGCCACTGCTGCCATATCTGTCCTTATTACTGCACCTGATACCCCAATACTGAGCCGCTGCTGCCGTATGTGTCCCTATTACTGCACCTGATACCCCAACACTGAGCCACTGCTGCCATATCTGTCCTTATTACTTCACCTGATACCCCAATACTGAGCCACTGCTGCCATATCTGTCCTTATTACTGCACCTGATACCCCAATACTGAGCCGCTGCTGCCGTATGTGTCCCTATTACTGCACCTGATACCCCAATACTGAGCCGCTGCTGCCGTATGTGTACCTATAACTGCACCTGATACCCCAATACTGAGCCACTGCTGCCATATCTGTCCTTATTACTGCACCTGATACCCCAATACTGAGCCGCTGCTGCCATATCTGTCCTTATTACTGCACCTGATACCCCAATACTGAGCCGCTGCTGCCGTATGTGTCCCTATTACTGCACCTGATACCCCAATACTGAGCCGCTGCTGCCGTATGTGTCCCTATTACTGCACCTGATACCCCAATACTGAGCCACTGCTGCCATATCTGTCCTTATTACTTCACCTGATACCCCAATACTGAGCCACTGCTGCCATATCTGTCCTTATTACTGCACCTGATACCCCAATACTGAGCCGCTGCTGCCGTATGTGTCCCTATTACTGCACCTGATACCCCAATACTGAGCCACTGCTGCCGTATGTGTCCCTATTACTGCACCTGATACCCCAATACTGAGCCACTGCTGCCATATCTGTCCTTATTACTGCACCTGATAGCCCAATACTGAGCCGCTGCTGCCGTATGTGTCCCTATTACTGCACCTGATACCCCAATACTGAGCCGCTGCTGCCGTATGTGTCCCTATTACTGCACCTGATACCCCAGTACTGAGCCACTGCTGCCATATCTGTCCTTATTACTGCATCTGATACCCCAATACTGAGCCGCTGCTGTGGTATGTGTCCCTATTACTGCACCTGATACCCCAATACTGAGCCGCTGCTGCCGTATGTGTACCTATTACTGCACCTGATACCCCAATACTGAGCCACTGCTGCCATATCTGTCCTTATTACTGCACCTGATACCCCAATACTGAGCCGCTGCTGCCATATATGTCCCTATTACTGCACCTGATACCCCAATACTGAGCCGCTGCTGCCATATGTGTCCCTATTACTGCACCTGATACCCCAATACTGAGCCACTGCTGCCATATCTGTCCTTATTACTGCACCTGATACCCCAATACTGAGCCGCTGCTGCCGTATGTGTCCCTATTACTGCACCTGATACCCCAATACTGAGCCGCTGCTGCCGTATGTGTCCCTATTACTGCACCTGATACCCCAATACTGAGCCGCTGCTGCCATATCTGTCCTTATTACTGCACCTGATACCCCAATACTGAGCCACTGCTGCCGTATGTGTCCCTATTACTGCACCTGATACCCCAATACTGAGCCGCTGCTGCCGTATGTGTACCTATAACTGCACCTGATACCCCAATACTGAGCCACTGCTGCCATATCTGTCCTTATTACTGCACCTGATACCCCAATACTGAGCCGCTGCTGCCGTATGTGTCCCTATTACTGCACCTGATACCCCAATACTGAACCGCTGCTGCCATATCTGTCCTTATTACTTCACCTGATACCCCAATACTGAGCCGCTGCTGCCATACCTGTCCTTATTACTGCACCTGATACCCCAATACTGAACCGCTGCTGCCATATCTGTCCTTATTACTGCACCTGACACCCCAATACTGAGCCGCTGCTGCCATATCTGTCCTTATTACTGCACCTGGTACCCCAATACTGAGCCGCTGCTGCCGTATGTGTCCCTATTACTGCACCTAATACCCCAATACTGAGCCGCTGCTGCCGTATGTGTCCCTATTACTGCACCTGATACCCCAATACTGAGCCACTGCTGCCATATCTGTCCTTATTACTGCACCTGATACCCCAATACTGAGCCGCTGCTGCCGTATGTGTCCCTATTACTGCACCTGATACCCCAATACTGAGCCACTGCTGCCATATCTGTCCTTATTACTTCACCTGATACCCCAATACTGAGCCACTGCTGCCATATCTGTCCTTATTACTGCACCTGATACCCCAATACTGAGCCGCTGCTGCCGTATGTGTCCCTATTACTGCACCTGATACCCCAATACTGAGCCGCTGCTGCCGTATGTGTACCTATAACTGCACCTGATACCCCAATACTGAGCCACTGCTGCCATATCTGTCCTTATTACTGCACCTGATACCCCAATACTGAGCCACTGCTGCCATATCTGTCCTTATTACTGCACCTGATACCCCAATACTGAGCCGCTGCTGCCGTATGTGTCCCTATTACTGCACCTGATACCCCAATACTGAGCCGCTGCTGCCGTATGTGTCCCTATTACTGCACCTGATACCCCAATACTGAGCCACTGCTGCCATATCTGTCCTTATTACTTCACCTGATACCCCAATACTGAGCCACTGCTGCCATATCTGTCCTTATTACTGCACCTGATACCCCAATACTGAGCCGCTGCTGCCGTATGTGTCCCTATTACTGCACCTGATACCCCAATACTGAGCCACTGCTGCCGTATGTGTCCCTATTACTGCACCTGATACCCCAATACTGAGCCACTGCTGCCATATCTGTCCTTATTACTGCACCTGATAGCCCAATACTGAGCCGCTGCTGCCGTATGTGTCCCTATTACTGCACCTAATACCCCAATACTGAGCCGCTGCTGCCGTATGTGTCCCTATTACTGCACCTGATACCCCAATACTGAGCCACTGCTGCCATATCTGTCCTTATTACTGCACCTGATACCCCAATACTGAGCCGCTGCTGCCGTATGTGTCCCTATTACTGCACCTGATACCCCAACACTGAGCCACTGCTGCCATATCTGTCCTTATTACTTCACCTGATACCCCAATACTGAGCCACTGCTGCCATATCTGTCCTTATTACTGCACCTGATACCCCAATACTGAGCCGCTGCTGCCGTATGTGTCCCTATTACTGCACCTGATACCCCAATACTGAGCCGCTGCTGCCGTATGTGTACCTATAACTGCACCTGATACCCCAATACTGAGCCACTGCTGCCATATCTGTCCTTATTACTGCACCTGATACCCCAATACTGAGCCGCTGCTGCCATATCTGTCCTTATTACTGCACCTGATACCCCAATACTGAGCCGCTGCTGCCGTATGTGTCCCTATTACTGCACCTGATACCCCAATACTGAGCCGCTGCTGCCGTATGTGTCCCTATTACTGCACCTGATACCCCAATACTGAGCCACTGCTGCCATATCTGTCCTTATTACTTCACCTGATACCCCAATACTGAGCCACTGCTGCCATATCTGTCCTTATTACTGCACCTGATACCCCAATACTGAGCCGCTGCTGCCGTATGTGTCCCTATTACTGCACCTGATACCCCAATACTGAGCCACTGCTGCCGTATGTGTCCCTATTACTGCACCTGATACCCCAATACTGAGCCACTGCTGCCATATCTGTCCTTATTACTGCACCTGATAGCCCAATACTGAGCCGCTGCTGCCGTATGTGTCCCTATTACTGCACCTGATACCCCAATACTGAGCCGCTGCTGCCGTATGTGTCCCTATTACTGCACCTGATACCCCAGTACTGAGCCACTGCTGCCATATCTGTCCTTATTACTGCATCTGATACCCCAATACTGAGCCGCTGCTGTGGTATGTGTCCCTATTACTGCACCTGATACCCCAATACTGAGCCGCTGCTGCCGTATGTGTACCTATTACTGCACCTGATACCCCAATACTGAGCCACTGCTGCCATATCTGTCCTTATTACTGCACCTGATACCCCAATACTGAGCCGCTGCTGCCGTATATGTCCCTATTACTGCACCTGATACCCCAATACTGAGCCGCTGCTGCCATATGTGTCCCTATTACTGCACCTGATACCCCAATACTGAGCCACTGCTGCCATATCTGTCCTTATTACTGCACCTGATACCCCAATACTGAGCCGCTGCTGCCGTATGTGTCCCTATTACTGCACCTGATACCCCAATACTGAGCCGCTGCTGCCGTATGTGTCCCTATTACTGCACCTGATACCCCAATACTGAGCCACTGCTGCCATATCTGTCCTTATTACTGCACCTGATACCCCAATACTGAGCCGCTGCTGTGGTATGTGTCCCTATTACTGCACCTGATACCCCAATACTGATCCGCTACCGCCGTATGTGTCCATATTACTGCACCTGATACCCCAATACTGAGCCGCTACCACCATATGTGTCCATATTACTGCACCTGATACCCCAATACTGAGCCGCTGCTGCCGTATGTGTCCCTATTACTGCACCTGGTACCCCAATACTGAGCCTACTACCGCCGTATGTGTCCATATTACTGCACCTGATACCCCAATACTGAGCCGCTGCTGCCATATGTGTCCCTATTACTGCACCTGATACTCAATACTGTGCCGCTGCTGCTGTATGTGTCCCTATTACTGCACCTGATAGCCCAATACTGAGCCGCTACCGCCGTATGTGTCCATATTACTGCACCTGATACCCCAATACTGAGCCGCTGCTGCCGTATGTGTCCCTATTACTGCACCTGATACCCCAATACTGAGCCACTGCTGCCATATCTGTCCTTATTACTGCACCTGATACCCCAATACTGAGCCGCTGCTGTGGTATGTGTCCCTATTACTGCACCTGATACCCCAATACTGATCCGCTACCGCCGTATGTGTCCATATTACTGCACCTGATACCCCAATACTGAGCCGCTACCACCATATGTGTCCATATTACTGCACCTGATACCCCAATACTGAGCCGCTGCTGCCGTATGTGTCCCTATTACTGCACCTGATACCCTAATACTGAGCCGCTACTGCCGTATGTGTCCATATTACTGCACCTGATACCCCAATGCTAAGCCGCTGCTGCCGTATGTGTCCCTATTACTGCACCTGATACCCCAATACTGAGCTGCTGCCGTATGTGACCCTATTACTGCACCTGATGCCCCAATACGGAGCCACTGCTTCCGTATGTGTCCCTATTACTACACCTGATACCCCAATACTGAGCTGCTGCCGTATGTGACCCTATTACTGCACCTGATGCCCCAATACGGAGCTACTGCTGCTGTATGTGTCCCTATTACTGCACCTGATACCCCAATATTGAGCCGCTACCACCGTATGTGTCCCTATTACTGCACCTGATACCCCAATACTGAGCCGTTGCTGCCGTATGTGCCCCTATTACTGCACCTGCTGTGTGGTTCTGTGTGACCTCTACATTTTAAAGCAACCCTCTACAATATAGTGATGCTGGGTGCAAGTGCCCTAGAAAACAGTGCCCACATTTTGTCCCCTAGAATGTAATAGTGCCCTGTGTGCCCCTTTGACAGTCACAGTAACCCAAGTTCCCCTATAATAAGTGCTCACTTTACATTTAGTAATGTCCCAAGTCTCCCCCGTGTACAGCTCCTCTATACACAGTATGATGCTCTCTTACACAGTATAATGCCCCCACACTGTATGATGGCCCCGTCACTATAATCACTGTATGATGGCCCCCTAGATAGCATCCATATAGCACAGTGGTCCCCAACCTATCTGACCTTGAGAGCCACATTCACCTTAGACAGAGGGTCGCGAGCCACATTCAGCTCCCACCCCCTTCAAAGTAGTGTCACTCAATACCCCCATTACAGGTATAATGATAACCAATGCTTTTCCACATAAATCATTCCAAAGCATCACACTGAGATACAGGGGTTCCCACAATACCCCCATTCAGTATTCTCCCAACACACTGTCACATCCAGCTTTGAGCATCTCCTCTAACATGTAGTACCATCCTCCAGCGTACCATACCTAAAACATCTCTAAACCTCTAAGACCCAGATCTGCTCTTCTGTGCAGGGCTACTCACGTAAATCACTATTTTGTGATGTACTCTTCATACCTCTTTGCTAGACCTGGAGCTAATGCACCATGCTGGCAGACAGTCGCAAGCCACAATTCATGGGACCACGAGTAACATGTGGCTCCCGAGCTACAAGTTGGGGACCCCTGATATAGTATAATACACCAGATAGTCCTCAATATAGTATAATGCACCCCCATAGGCAGAGTCTATAGTATGATGCACCCCCATAGGCAGCCTCTATATTATAATGCACCCCCATAGGCAGCCTCTATATTATAATGCATCCCTATAGGCAGCCTCAGTATTATAATGCACTCCCCATAGGCAGCCTCTGTATTATAATGCATCCCTATAGGCAGCCTCTTTATTATAATGCACTCCCCATAGGCAGCCTCTATATTATAATGCATCCCTATAGGCAGCCTCTATATTATCATGCACTCCCCATAGGCAGCCTCTGTATTATAATGCATCCCTATAGGCAGCCTCTTTATTATAATGCACTCCCCATAGGCAGCCTCTATATTATAATGCATCCCTATAGGCAGCCTCTATATTATCATGCACTCCCCATAGGCAGCCTCTGTATTATAATGCATCCCCATAGGCAGCCTCTGTATTATAATGCACTCCCCATAGGCAGCTTCTGTATTATAATGCATCCCTATAGGCAGCCTCTGTATTATAATGCACCCCATAGGCAGCCTCTATATTATAATGCATCCCTATAGGCAGTCTCTGTATGATAATGCACTCCCCATAGGCAGCCTCTGTATTATAATGCACCCCCATAGGCAGCCTCTGTATTATAATGCACTCCCCATAGGCAGCCTCTTTATTATAATGCACCCCCATAGTCAGCCTCTGTAGCCCCATAGGCAGTCTCTGTACCCCCATAGACAGCCTCCGTATTATAATGTACCCTCATAGGCAGCCTCTGTACCCCCATATTCAGCCTCTGTATTATAATTTACCCCCATAGGCAGCCTCTGTACCCCCATAGGCAGCCTCTGTATTATAATGTACCCCCATAGTCAGCCTCTGTACCCCCATAGACAGCCTCTGTATTATAATGTACCCACATAGGCAGCCTCTGTAACCCCATAGGCAGCCTCTGTACCCCCATATGCAGCCTCTGTACCCCTATAGGCAGCCTCTGTACCCCTATAGGCAGCCTCTGTAAGCCCATAGACAGCCTCTGTAACCCCATAGGCAGCCTCTGTAACTCCATAGACAGCCTCTGTACCCCTATAGGCAGCCTCTGTAACTCCATAGACAGCCTCTGTACCCCTATAGGCAGCCTCTGTAACTCCATAGACAGCCTCTGTACCCCTATAGGCAGCCTCTGTAACCGAACAAATAGAAGAAAAAAAATGGGCTAAAAAAGCCCTAGCCAGCTCACCAACCACAGCCACAGCACGGAACCTTGTCTGGACCCAGCGATAGTTGATAGTAGACAAAAACACGAGGGGTGTTCCAGCTGATAAAATTTCTTGCTTTATTGAAAAAATTAAAATAGTACAGCGGCTTACTCCTCAAGAGTAGATGGATGTGCTATGAGGCACTGAAACACCAGCTGGAACGGCCCTCATTGTTTTGTCTAGCCTCTGTAACCCCATAGTTAGCCTCTGTACCCCTATAGGCAGCCTCTGTACCCCTATGGCAGCCTCTGTATCCCTATAGGCAGCCTCTGTAACCCCATAGGCAGCCTCTGTACCCCTATGGCAGCCTCTGTACCCCTATAGGCAGCCTCTGTACCCCCATAGGCAGCCTCTGTAGCCCTATGGTAGCCTCTGTACCCCCATAGGCAGCCTCTGTAACCCCATAGACAGCCTCTGTAGCCCTATGGCAGCCTCTGTACCCCCATAGGCAGCCTCTGTACCCCCATAGGCAGCCTCTGTAACCCCATAGGCAGCCTCTGTAACCCCATAGGCAGCCTCTGTAGCCCTATGGCAGCCTCTGTACCCCTATAGGCAGCCTCTGTACCCCCATAGGCAGCCTCTGTAGCCCTATGGTAGCCTCTGTACCCCTATAGGCAGCCTCTGTACCCCTATGGCAGCCTCTGTATCCCTATAGGCAGCCTCTGTAACCCCATAGGCAGCCTCTGTACCCCTATGGCAGCCTCTGTACCCCTATAGGCAGCCTCTGTACCCCCATAGGCAGCCTCTGTAGCCCTATGGTAGCCTCTGTACCCCCATAGGCAGCCTCTGTAACCCCATAGACAGCCTCTGTAGCCCTATGGCAGCCTCTGTACCCCCATAGGCAGCCTCTGTAACCCCATAGGCAGCCTCTGTAGCCCTATGGCAGCCTCTGTACCCCTATAGGCAGCCTCTGTACCCCCATAGGCAGCCTCTGTAGCCCTATGGTAGCCTCTGTACCCCTATAGGCAGCCTCTGTAACCCCATAGGCAGCCTCTGTAGCCCTATGGCAGCCTCTGTACCCCTATAGGCAGCCTCTGTAACCCCATAGGCAGCCTCTGAACCCTTATGGCAGCCTCTGTAACCCTATAGGCAGCCTCTGTAACCCCATAGGCAGCCTCTGTAACCCCATAGGCAGCCTCTGTACCCCTATGGCAGCCTCTGTACCCCTATAGGCAGCCTCTGTAACCCCATAGGCAGCCTCTGTACCCCTATGGCAGCCTCTGTACCCCTATGGCAGCCTCTGTACCCCTATAGGCAGCCTCTGTACCCCCATAGGCAGCCTCTGTAGCCCTATGGTAGCCTCTGTACCCCCATAGGCAGCCTCTGTAACCCCATAGGCAGCCTCTGAACCCTTATGGCAGCCTCTGTACCCCTATAGGCAGCCTCTGTAACCCCATAGGCAGCCTCTGTAACCCCATAGGCAGCCTCTGTAACCCCATAGGCAGCCTCTGTACCCCTATGGCAGCCTCTGTACCCCTATAGGCAGCCTCTGTAACCCCATAGGCATCCTCTGTACCCCTATGGCAGCCTCTGTACCCCTATGGCAGCCTCTGTACCCCTATAGGCAGCCTCTGTACCCCTATAGGCAGCCTCTGTACCCCCATAGGCAGCCTCTGTACCCCCATAGGCAGCCTCTGTAACCCCATAGGCAGCCTCTGTAACCCCATAGGCAGCCTCTGTACCCCTATAGGCAGCCTCTGTACCCCTATGGCTGCCTCTGTACCCCTATAGACAGCCTCTGTACCCCTATGGCAGCCTCTGTACCCCTATGGCAGCCTCTGTACCCCCATAGACAGTCTCTGTATCCCCATAGACAGCCTCTGTAACCCCATAGGCAGCCTCTGTACCCCATAGGCAGCCTCTGTAACCCCATAGGCAGCCTCTGTAACCCCATAGGCTGCCACTGTACCCCTATAGGCAGCCTCTGTACCCCTATAGGCAGCCTCTGTACCCCTATGGCAGCCTCTGTACCCTCATAGACAGCCTCTGTACCCCCATAGACAGCCTCTGTAACCCCATAGGCAGCCTCTGCACCCCTATAGGCAGCCTCTGTATTATAATGCACCTCGTTACAAAAATAAATAAATCTAATACTCACCTCTCTTCCTCCCGGCTCCTGCACTGCTCCCTGCTCTCGCTCATCTCCTGGCAGCGGGCGCCGGGCAGTGACGTCATCACGCCCGCTGTCAGGGAGAGGGGGATGATGGGAGAAGGAGCGCTCGCTCCCTCTCTCAGCACTGCGGTCAGCTGTATGGGCTAGATGCCGATACAGCTGACCCTGCAATGACGGGCGGGGGGCCCACTGCTGGCACAGGGCCCCCCACCGCCTGCTCAGGGGCCCATAGCGGCAGAGCCGGGAGATCGATTCTCCCTGCTCTGCCGCAGAATGTAATTGTATCGGCGCGCTGCGCACGCCGATACAGTTACAGTAGTGTAGCTCGGGGTGGGCCCCCTCAGACCGCGGGGCCTGGGGCGACCGCCCCCTCTGCCCCTCCCCGGTAGCTATGCTACTGACTGCTGTTTATTGAACACTGGGGAATCCGCATGTGTTCACTGAACCGTGCGGATTTACCGCATCCAATACATTGTATGGGTGAAATTTCTCCGCAAAAGAAATTGACATGCTGCAGTCTGGAAAGACATGCCGCATGGCCGTCTTTGCTGGTGATCCGCGGATATCTGTGCATGCATAGTGGACATGGGATTTCTTGAAATCCCATCCACTATGCTGTAACATCTGGACGCTGAGCGTCAAACCCACAGCAATTCTGGATCGTGGGCATATACCCTAAGACTTTAGGTATTGTCAGGGGTGGGCTGGGCCGGTTGGCAGAGAGGCGATTGCCCTCCGGTCCAATCCCCCAGCCGCTGTACAGGGCCCGCTGCACAACAAATTGTGCGCGGCCATGCCCGCCATACTGTGACGCGGCCGGAAGCAGATACAGTCGCCCGTATCACAGTCCTATCACGCCGGGAGCTGTGCACGGCCGTCTCCATGTTCTCTCCTCTGTACTTCCGGGTCATGTACTGGACGCTGGAAGCAGAGAGGCGCTGCTGGGGAGCGACTGTGAGGTAAGTATTAAATACTTTTTTTTTCTTTATAAAATGAATTCAATAAGTGAGGGTAAATGCAAGTGATGAAGTGGGGGGTGTAAGGGGGACTGCATATGATGGAGTTTGGGGGATAAAGAAGACTGCACATAGAATCATAGAATCGTAGAGTTGGAAGGGACCTCCTGGGCCATCAGGTCCAACCCCCTGCTCAAAGCAGGATTCGCTAAATCATCCCAGACAGATGTCTGTCCAGCCTCTGTTTGAAGACTTCCATTGAAGGAGAACTCACCACTTCTCTTGGCAGCCTGTTCCACTCATTGATCACTCTGTCAAAAAGTTTTTTCTAATATCTAATCTGTGTCTCCTCCCATTCAGTTCCATGCCATTGCTTCTAGTCTTTCCTTGTGCAAATGAGAATAAAGATGATCCTTCTACAATGTGACAGCCCTTGAGATATTTGTAGACAGCTATTAAGTCTCCTCTCAGTCTTCTCTTTTGCAAGCTAAACATTCCCAGATCCTGCAAACTTTACTCATAAGACAGGGTTTGCAGACCGGTCACCATTCTGGTCACTCTTTTCTGAACTTGCTCGTTTGTTGATGACTTTTTTAATATGCGGCACCCAAAACTGGACACAATATACCAGATGAGGTCTGACCAAAGAGGAGTAGAGGGCAATAATGACTTCACATGACCTAGACTGTATGCTTCTGTTAATACATCCTAGAATTGCATTTGCCTTTTTTGCTGCTGCATCACATGATGGAGTGGGGGGATAAGTGAGGCTGCACATGATGGAGGGGGGGAGTGGGGATGCACATGATGGAGTCGTGGGGGGAGTGGGGCTGTATATGATGGAGTGGGGCTGCACATGATTAAATGGGGGGGCTGCACATGATGGAGTGGGGCTGCACATGATGAAGTGGGGGGAGTGGGACTGCACATGATTGAATGGGGCTGCACATAATGGGGGACGGCCAGAGGGACAGCAGGTATCGGGGAGGGTGAGGGGGTGATCGGAAGGCTGGGGGGAGCGGAGGGAAGGGGGAGGGGAGCTGATGATGACTGCAGCTGTCGATCGCTGTCGTCAGTCGGTGGCGGCAGCCGATCGGCGCTGACAGTCGGTGGGGGGGCTGATCAGTGTCTCCAGCCATGTCCGATGCCACTGCAGCATCGGCCATGGTTGGATTGTAATATTTCATCAAATTTCATTGATGAAATATTACTATCGCTCTGATTGGCTGTTTCACTTTCAACAGCCAATCAGAGCGATCATAGCCACGTGGGGGCTAAGCCACCCCCCCGTGGTGAAGCACAAAGAGTCCTGTGTGTGCGGGTCAGGTGACCTTTCATTGACCCCAGTCACCCGACCCGCAGGAGGGTGATTTATAGCATGACGCATGCGGGGGCATCATGGGTCGTTTGGGCATGACTTTCATGATGCCTACGTAGGCGTCATGGGTCGGGAAGGGGTTAAAGGGAATCTGTCACCCATTATTTGTGATATGATGTAAAGATATTCAATTTAGTGTCACATAAGAATTATAGCAGTACTTTAGATACTCCCTGACTCCCTACCTTTGATGCATAAATACCGTTTTTAGCTCTCCTGCGGTGTATGTAAATCTCTGCGGTCCGGTTGGAACGGTAGGGCTAAAGGTACATGCACACGCTGCGGAATCTGATGCAGATTCATCCGTGCGGATTTTGCAAAATCCGCAGATCTGCAGGTCAAAAGACCTTCGGTTTAACTGCAGATTGGCCTGCGGTTTATCATCTCCACAATGGAGGAGATGGCAAATTGCTGCGGAATCCGCAGAAAGAATTGACATGCAATTCTTTCTGCGGATTTGAAACCGCAGCACAATTCGTGCGAAAAATTCCACACCGTCTGCACAGCGGTTATTTATTCCCAAAGGGAATAATGGTACTGTACAGGGCCAAATCCGCTGCGGATCCGGAGCAGAATCCGCAGCGTGTTAACACACCCTTATTCTCCTTCTCTCCCCCTCTCCTCGGCTTGCTGTACGTATTGTGATCTGTGAATATCACAGATCCCGTAGAGTTGCCGAGCGTGCACATTGAAATTTCCTCCCGCGCATGCGCAGTATGCTTTGCCCAGCTGTGGGCAAATCATAAATCATTATTGTGTATGCGCCGTCATACGCTGTTACTCTCTATGGCCTGGAAGTATCGCAAATGCTGTTTGTTGATGTGATGACAGTGCTGATTGTTGCATTTCTGCGTGTATTTGTCATACATTTATGGTAGGTGACTATTGTCCTGATGAGAGGGACATATAATTTAAGCTAGGTCACTATGCTCCATGTACTTGGCTGACATGTTGAAAAGCATTTTACATAGACACATGCTAAGGTTTATTTGATAAAACCATTTAAGTTGCATAATGCATAAGTAAACAGTGACTAGCAATATTAGTCTCTACCAATAAGCACAGCTAACCCTGTCAGTAATCATGATTTTGGATGTTGATTTATCTGATGTACTGCTTTCTTGATAAGATACCAAGTGATACTAAATTGTGTCCCTGAATTTAGTGTTAGGCCTTATTGATTGACTTGATAGTCACATTGATAAATGGACAAAAGTTGATATGCAGGTCCATGTGAGTGGTTTAAGGCCATAATAGGTTACTGCGCAATAGTGGGTTTTCTCTGTGGGCAATTTTGTGTGTTTCTGTTTTTCTGCACGTGCACTTTTATTGAGTTTATTAAACATATGAGAATAAAGGTTACATTTTATTATCATCCCCAAAATCTATTCCAATGCGCTATACCTAATCTAGACTTTATTGGATTACCATCTGCTATACTGATTATATTGCTTAAAGGGGGTTTTACACTAAGCGATATCGCTAGCAATATCGCTAAAACGTCACTGGTTTTGTGACGTTATAGCGATATTGCTAGTGATATCGCTATGTGTGATACTTACCAGCGACCGGCTCCCCCGCTGCTCATCGCTGATCGCGCGAGAATGTCCGGCTCCATTTCTCGTCGTCTGCTTCCTGCTGAGACTTCCTGCTGTGACGTCCAGCGACGCGTGGAGGCGGGCCGGAGGACGCAGGATCGCTGTGTGTGAATGGTAAGTATCGTGCGCTGCGTCGCTGCTGCATCGCTGTGAGATCTTTCTGTATGAAAGCTCACTAGCGATCATTTAGCGATGCACCAGCGATCCTGACCGGGTCGGATCGCTGGTTGGATCGCTGGTGCATCGCTAAATGTAAAAGGGCCTTAAGTGACACTAAATTGAGTGATATCTTTATATCATATCACAAAAAATGGGTGACAGATTCCCTTTAACTCATCACACGCTACATATCCTGGGGGCTCTGGATGTTGAGACCTACAGCAACATTAAGAATAAATGATTCCTT
This sequence comes from Dendrobates tinctorius, assembly GCF_039654945.1. Lineage (NCBI taxonomy): Eukaryota > Metazoa > Chordata > Amphibia > Anura > Dendrobatidae > Dendrobates > Dendrobates tinctorius. The sequence continues at coordinate 19,692,745 of NW_027361698.1, forward strand.
TGTTCTCATCATAACGTAAGTAATAGTTGGTCAATTGAATGAATCGGTGTTCAGAAAACTGGCAACCAGTCTCAGTGCAATGAAATCTTGGACAGCAAACACGCATTTTGAACAATGGTTTGCTCTCAACTGTTTAAGAGACTTTTCGCATACCGTTTTCTTCACTCCGTTGGTCAGTGCTGTGCAAAAGGTATAAAATCAGCTGGTCCTCACTCTCCAGAGCCTGCTCCGGTTTCTGAAAATTGGCCGGTGTGGTGTTATCAGCGTTACAGCCAATCAGCCGCTCTGCTGATATAGACAGCACAAGCTGCTGAGCTCAGTGATAGGCTGCAGTGTGAATGTGCCCTGGTCATGTGACGTTACCTCTAGAATGTAAAGTGCTGCGGAATATATTGGCGCTAGAGAAATAAAGTTATTATTATTATTATTATTATTATTATTATTAATAATTGTTTGCCTATGTTTTGATACTTAGGCTATGGTCACCCATTGCATTCTTGCATTACTTTTTTGCTGCTTTTTTTCTGTAGAAAAGAAGCAGTTTTACAGTAGCACCAATGGCTATGATATTTCAGAAATCGCATGCGCTCAGCTTTTTTTCCTGACTGAACATGAGAACTGCATTGGTTTTGAAAATCTGCAGCATGTCAATTCTTTCGGTGTTTTTGTAACATTTATTTCAACCTTTTAGAAACAATGAGAAAATGCAAAAATGCTGCAAAAAATGCAACATAACATTTGTGCTGCGTTTTTGGTGAAAAAAAACCTTTAATAACATATACTGTAGACAAATCACATCTGCCTAAAAAACACAGCAAAAATGCAGTAAAAACATGGCTAGTTGCTGCGTTTTATAAACAATGTTTTTAAAGCCAAGAGTAAAGGCTTTGGCCACGGAAAAAAACTCTGCAAAATCGCCATGTGTGAACATAGCCTTATACTGATACTTTTATATAGGCATGTAAGTGATAGCATTTGTAAACAGTTAAATGCTTCTCTGCGGCCGACAGATAATTTTCTACAACACTGCAATTACATCATGTCGTTATTGCCAGGTTCTATGCTGGCATTACTCTTCTGTTAAGGTTCTGTCTGTGATGTCATAGTGTGGATGGTTCTACTTCTGTCATCAGTGTAGACATTGAGCGGAATCTTTGCATCATAATTAGATGTAGAACGGAACTACATGTGATGTAAGTCCGTGACTGTGCAGTGTCTTTGAAGTCATAAGCAGTATAAACACCAGCTTCTTCCTAATACTGTTATTAGGAACAAAGCTAGAGCCTGTCTTCATGAGAAGGTGCTATAAAGTGACTAACCACAAGAACACAAAGAAGTAAAATGGACAACTCTTTTAACACTCGTACCAAGAAGCTTGGAACTTGGCAAGAGAGGGGCAAGATGGCAGGCAGGGGCCTGAGATCTTGGGCCGATACTACGATAGTCATGCCCAGGAGTCCATCGCTTTCTGAAATAAAGTCATCAATTCAAGTATTGCAGCAAAAGATACAGCTGATAGAATATGACCGCATGGCATACCAGGAGAGAACAAGTCACACCATCAAGGAAAATGAGGAGACCTTAAGGCTGCTTCATGAAGAGATTAAGAAATTGAACCAGGAATTAGTTCAGGAGAAGCAGATACAATCAGACAGAGAGGCTAAGGCTAAAAAGGACGTCCTTAAGTTACATGAGAACAAGCTCCATGACACCGTCAAGCACCTAAATGCCCTGCATCACCAGGCACAAGTCCGCAGGAAATGCTTAGAGGAGATGGAGCTAATGCTCAAGCAGAATGCTGGTGTTAAGCAGAAGAATAGAAACATCCAAGAAGAACAGATCCAGCACTTCCTAGAGAATAAGCTGGAAGAGGCAAAAATGAAATTACAGGATGTGAAACACATTCGCAGCGTATACAGGAAAATCACTACCCTTTTGCAGGATGAAATGCCAACATTCCAACCCCAGATTGAGCAACTAAAGACTGTAATTTTACTGTTTAAAAAGGAGTTAAAAGATCTCAAATTAATGCTTCATAATGTGGCAATATCACGTGATCATGCATGGGCAGAATATCAGCACCTGAGGAAGGAATATCATAGCAAATGCATCCACAAAGAACAGATCCTGCGCAATTTGAACCACCAGGCCAATGAGAGGCGTCAGATTAAGAAGACCAAGACCAAATCTGGGGAAATAATTGTTGAAGACCAAGCTCCTACTGACTATGAGGTCTCTCTTGTAGAAGGAATAGAAAAAAGAGTCCGTACATATAAAGAAGCCACAGAAAAGATCAAGGAGGCTACTGGTGCAGTTAATGAATGTGAAGTGCTGCAGCGCTTCCTTAATCAAGAGGAGAAGCTGAAATATCTGGAGAAGGAGAAGTTAAAGGCTGAAACAACTCTGGTAAGTTTTGAGAAAGTTTCCTATTATTTTGGTTTTCTTCTTTAACCATGGCTCCTTCAGGACCATAATAATTTTTGGTTTGTTTTTTTATCAGTTCAATCCAAGAATGATAACCTTATTCTTTTTCTTCACCGTTTAACTACATAAGGGCTTGTTTTTTGAGGGCCGAGTTATACATTGTAGTGGCACTATTTGGAGTTATATATGTATAATTTAATCAATAACTTGCACTGTGGGCGATAATTTACATACTTACATTGTAGATCCATGACGTTCAACTTTTCTCAACCAATTATAGATTTTCCTCTTCACTGTTAGTTTATTTATTAGAAAAATATCCAGACATTTCTTAAATGCTGACAGAGTGTCCATCATTACTGCCTCTTGTGATCGGGCATTCCACAGTCTGACTACTGTTACGGTAAAGACCCCTTTCCTGTTTAGCTGCTGGAATCGTCTTTATTTCACACATACAGTGGGGCAAAAAAGTATTTAGTCAGTCAGCAATAGTGCAAGTTCCACCACTTAAAAAGATGAGAGGCGTCTGTAATTTACATCATAGGTAGACCTCAACTATGGGAGACAAACTGAGAAAAAAAAATCCAGAAAATCACATTGTCTGTTTTTTTTCCATTTTATTTGCATATTATGGTGGAAAATAAGTATTTGGTCAGAAACAAAATTTCATCTCAATACTTTGTGATATATCCTTTGTTGGCAATGACAGAGGTCAAACGTTTTCTGTAAGTCTTCACAAGGTTGCCACACACTGTTGTTGTTATGTTGGCCCATTCCTCCATGCAGATCTCCTCTAGAGCAGTGATGTTTTTGGCTTTTCGCTTGGCAACACGGACTTTCAACTCCCTCCAAAGGTTTTCTATAGGGTTGAGATCTGGAGACTGGCTAGGCCACTCCATGACCTTGAAATGCTTCTTACGAAGCCACTCCTTCGTTGCCCTGGCGGTGTGCTTTGGATCATTGTCATGTTGAAAGACCCAGCCACGTTTCATCTTCAATGCCCTTGCTGATGGAAGGAGGTTTGCACTCAAAATCTCACGATACATGGCCCCATTCATTCTTTCATGTACCCGGATCAGTTGTCCTGGCCCCTTTGCAGAGAAACAGCCCCAAAGCATGATGTTTCCACCACCATGCTTTACAGTAGGTATGGTGTTTGATGGATGCAACTCAGTATTCTTTTTTCTCCAAACACGACAAGTTGTGTTTCTACCAAACAGTTCCAGTTTGGTTTCATCAGACCATAGGACATTCTCCCAAAACTCCTCTGGATCATCCAAATGCTCTCTAGCAAACTTCAGACAGGCCCGGACATGTACAGGCTTAAGCAGTGGGACACGTCTGGCACTGCAGGATCTGAGTCCATGGTGGCGTAGTGTGTTACTTATGGTAGGCCTTGATACATTGGTCCCAGCTCTCTGCAGTTCATTCACTAGGTCCCCCCGCGTGGTTCTGGGATTTTTGCTCACCATTCTTGTGATCATTCTGACCCCACGGGGTGGGATTTTGCGTGGAGCACCAGATCGAGGGAGATTATCAGTGGTCTTGTATGTCCTCCATTTTCTAATTATTGCTCCCACAGTTGATTTCTTCACTCCAAGCTGGTTGGCTATTGCAGATTCAGTCTTCCCAGCCTGGTGCAGGGCTACAATTTTGTTTCTGGTGTCCTTTGACAGCTCTTTGGTCTTCACCATAGTGGAGTTTGGAGTCAGACTGTTTGAGGGTGTGCACAGGTGTCTTTTTATACTGATAACAAGTTTAAACAGGTGCCATTACTACAGGTAATGAGTGGAGGAAAGAGGAGACTCTTAAAGAAGAAGTTACAGGTCTGTGAGAGCCAGAAATCTTGATTGCTTGTTTCTGACCAAATACTTATTTTCCACCATAATATGCAAATAAAATGAAAAAAAAAACAGACAATGTGATTTTCTGGATTTCTTTTTCTCAGTTTGTCTCCCATAGTTGAGGTCTACCTATGATGTAAATTACAGACGCCTCTCATCTTTTTAAGTGGTGGAACTTGCACTATTGCTGACTGACTAAATACTTTTTTGCCCCACTGTAATTCATGTTTCTTGGCCCTTTGTGAGGTCCTTAGAAGGAATAAATCATGTGCCAGTCCGTTGTATTGACGACACACGTATCTGTACATGGAAATGGGAATCTATTCTTTTTAGCATCCAAAACTTGATCTGATATTCAAGGTGTGGCTTTACAAGGGTTGTTATAAAAGGGGAATATTACACTGAGATTACTGGTTTTATCTCCCTTTTCACAAACCCTAAAAAATGTTGTTTTGCAGCTTGATATTGATTATTGCTGCTTAGCTTTCTTATACCAGAGTAAACACTGTGAGCTGTGAGGATCTGCCATTGTCGGGAATGGAGGTCTAGTACGCAATATGCAGACTCCCAGGAAGAAGTGTGGCCTTGCCCAATATTAAGCGATTCTGCACCCACTAGATGGCTGCACCCAGCAGCCAGCCGCGAACATTAGACTCACAATTTTGGAATTTTTATATGTTTACGTGGTTTGCCAATCAGGTTAATTTCATATTCTTTTATGGACTTTGGCAATACCACATATGCTAATGTGTTGGAGGTGGTTTTTATGTTGTAATTTTGTTTTAATGCCTTTAGGGTACTTGAACCTGCAGTTAGTTGTCTAATTGCATATACTATATACAGAAATTCCCAACAATTCTGTTGGTAAAAATATCAGTTACCTATGAACACCAGCCACAGGCACGTTTTCAAAAAAGCTCTGTGATGGCAAGAAATGGGGTCTTCAGCACACTCTGGCTGCCATATTAATCCATCTGTGCCCTGAAATCATATTACAGGGGACATAGAACAAATCACCCCTGTTCTAATGTAACAAGCGACAGTATACCCCGAGTCCAGACTATACCTGGGGTTAAAGCGGCTTAGGTGTATACTGGGTATTTTATGGCCTAGGCCAATTTATATTCCAAGGTATAAATTGACCTAGGCCATGTCACACCCCCTCACGACAGATTATACGCCCCTTAACATCAGCTTAGGTAAAAGCCCTTATCTTATCGGACAACAGTATAATCTCAGATGTAATAACTGTTGTCACATTGTATTGTAAGATCAATCTTCATCATGAGATTAACAACACACATACTTTCCCACTATATGTAAGTCAGTATTAAGTTATTAAAAATGGCATCTAAAATCTATCTAATTTACAAGGGCTCATAAAATAAAGGGGTATATTGTAGCCTCGAGGGGGTATAGTTTGGCCTAGGACAGTTAATCCCCTGGGGTGTACTCTGACCTTGGACAAACTATACTCGGGTTTAATCTGGCCAGAGGTTAATTTGGCCTGTTATAGCAATACGCCATTAATACCACTGTCAGAAATTGACAGAGGCATTTAACAAACGTAGGCAGAACTCTGCTATGCTTATGACTGTTAGAGGAAGATCCTGGCTATATGTCACCCAGTGACCGCTTATGTAATTACAAAGAGAGCATAAGATCTCCTTGCAGATGTTGTCATTGGTGGGATTTGAACCCAGGTCCCCAGCACTGCAAGGATAGAGTGCTACCCACTGAGCCAGCAATCTGCTTAATACAAAACATAATCCATATGTTTATATTTTATGTTACATAGATATATTACATTCAAATTTTATTTCCATGACAGAGTGACGTGAAAAACACAAAAGAAAAAACAGTTAATCTCCTCAAGGAAATAAAGTTCTCAAAACAAGAGAAGCTGCAAGCTGAGCTATCTGACAATCAAAAGATCTTAGAAGATCTCCAAGAAAGACTGCAACTGGAATCAAAAAATCTAAGCGATTATAAGAAGAAGTTAGAGAAAACTCACGAAGTCCTAGCTAAAGCAACATCTGAAGTAAAGCGCTTAGAAATAAAACTGCAGCACAATAAAATATCCTGGGCCAAATTTCCACTAAAGGATCTTTCTCTAAATACCCCTGTCCTGGATCTCCTAGCCGTCATTGGCCAGAAAATGCAGAACCTACAGAAGCAGTTAGAAGGAGAAGATGCTGCAGAAATCTTCAGGGAGATGGAGGAAGAAGAGGAATTTGTAGATACCATCGAGCGCAATCTCCCAGCAAGCAACTTGCGTATTTCGTTGCTGTCACCAACTAAACTGGATGAGTCCGATGATGAAGCTGGAGGAGAAGATCGCTTTCTGATAACAAGAGAAACGATAAAGAAGATTTCAGAGCAAAGCACCATATCCAAAAGAAAGGCCAATATCTGGTGCGAGAAATGGGGGCTAAGCGGTGTTACATACGCCTGAGCTACTTTTGGATTCTTTAATTGTCCCATATTAAAATTACATCTAGAATCCTCCTTTAGTACTCCACATTATCTCCAAAAGAACATCAGGAAACATTTAGCTCTGATGACAACTGATACTCATAAGAAAACATTGTAATCGCTACTTTCAGAGTAGTTTGATTAATAAAAAATACTTGTTAAAACCATCATACATTTTCTCTGTGCAGGTTTCACTCTTGGTTTTACCTACAAATACTAATGCAAAATATTGCTGTGTGAAAGTGGTCTCAAAGCTACACCAAATCATAAAAACGGAATTCAGCAAGCTGTAAAGGGAGCGCTTTCCTCCCATTTCAACAATGTGTATTAGCATGACATGGCTACTCAAACCAGTAGTTTGGGCAAAGGGGCACCGGTTTATACTACATCAACATTGATTGAGTTAAATAGCTATACTATGCTGTGCTTTGATGACCTGAAATAGGTAATTGGTGAATCTCCAAGTCAAGGATTACACCTAGAATACGTCAGTTATCTGCATGATTGTCTCTTTTTATTTGCTTTATGATAAAGTCCATAACACTATTGACCTGCAGATACAGGATTCTTCTGCAGGTTAATGGCATTCTGAAGGTGTTCACTTGAACTATTAGTACACAGCCGCCACTCTCGTTGTTAACCAGTGTTCCACAACTCCGGTCCTGAAGAGCCACCAGCGGGTCATGTTTTCAGGATTTCCTTAGTATTGCCAGGTGATGATTTCATTCTGGACGGGCAAGAACTCCATCACCTGGGCAATCTTAAGGAAATCCTGAAAACATGACCCATTGGTGGCTCCTGAGGAACGGAGTTGGGGAACACTGCTGTTAACAGTGATAATTGCTTTGGGAATGCCAGCATAACTGAAAGTCTGCGGCTCCCAGGAGAAATACAGTTTTCTCCCTGGTGCCGCACGTTCAGTGCAATGGTCAGCCATCTCTATAGTGCTATTAATCTGCTGATTTATAGTATATCTGCAGGTTTAACCCCTTTCTGACATATGACGTACTATCTTGTCCATGTGCTCTGGGCCTTAATTCCCAAAGATGGGATAGGACGTCATAGCGATCAGCGGCGCCCCCTCGGGGGAGCGCCGCTGATCGCGGCCGGGTGTCAGTTGATGTGTTATCAGACCAAACAGGTTCTCTTTAAGTGTGCATGAAAGTAAATTCATATGTGCTATTTACAGAGTTTTTTGCTGTAACCCAGAACTTCACTCTTGGCAGTAAAAATGCTGTGTATAAAATGCAGCCAAAACTTGCCGCCTTTTTTGCTGTGTTTTTCTGGTGGGTTACATGTGTGATTTGTCTACAGTGCTTGTAAATACAGATAGTTTTCTTCACAAAAAAACACTGCAAAAACTCACCCAAAAAATGGTTTATGCTGCCTATTTTGCTGCATTTTTGCATGTTCTGATTGTTTCCTATGGGTGAAAAAACACGGCAAAATTATGAACAAATTAACATGCTGCAGATTTTTAAAAGACACTAGAATGTTAAGGCTGAAGCGTATAAAAAAATCAGTCCGATGTTGATCCAGAAAGGTAGGAGGAGTGTCATGCAAGTACAATGTGATTTTTCTCACCTAGCATCTGTATGACATCCTAATGACATGCGTGTGCAATCTGTATTCAATTCGTTTCTAACATCATCTTTTACATAATGTAAATCTCTATGTAATTTAAAGCTAGTTTCAAACTAATAAATCAATCTTAGATACAGATGTAGATATGATAGATATGATAGATGTATGAATATATATATATATAATCTGCAAGGAGTTAGTATTTTCTCCCCGTGTTTGCGTGAGTTTCCTCCGGGGTCTCCTGTTTCCTCCCACATTCCATTTTCCAAATAACTTTATTAAATTTTTAGAATAACAGTAATATTTTTACATTGACGTTTAAATGTAGTTGTTACAATGAAACAGAGGGAAGGGAAGGATAAGGGGTTCGGAATAGGTTTTAAGTTGCTTTATTAAGACATACAAAGGGTAATACAAGAGGAAGGGAAGGAGGGGAAATATTAACTAAACTAACAGTGTCATGTCTCTTCGATATATTGGGGATTGAATAACCCCATAAGGAAAAGACAAGACGAAAACTAACAGTATTATTTCTCTGTAATATTTTTAGGAGTAAAACCCCTATGGTATAAAGACAAGCATACATATTTTAGTACAACCTGCAAAAAAAGAGTATAAGTATAAAATCCTCAAAGTAAATATATGTAAACTTGTCGCGGTTGGTCCGAGTATCTAACCCAAAGACCAAAATGGAGGAAAGTTCAGCTTCTTTCTCAAATTATATTAGTGGAGCACGTAACCACAAACAAAGTCACTGCTAAATATAATCCAAAGATAAGGAATAATAAACTCTGACAGTTCACGATAGTAAAGATCCGAGGGAGTCCAAAATTCACGTATGGTGAAGACGGAGGTCTTGTGCCGATGGATGAAGAGTATTAGGAGGAGAGAGATTAGTGATCAGTCCGGCATTTTTAAGAAAGTCCATACCCTCCTCCGGAGAACATATGGGAATTATCTTGGAGGCAAAGTTGACAAGTAGTGTAGACGTTTGGGACCAATTATAATTAATGCCAGCACGTCGAAGCCCAATTGCTGTCTGGAAAAATGATCTACGTTTATGTATGGTATTCCTAGATAAGTCTTTGAAGAAAATTAAATTTTTATAAGGTGACGAGAGGAAATTTGTATCCTTAGACATACCAAGGAGGGTATTTCTCACCCAATTAGGGTAAAACGAGACAATGACATCACTGGTTAAGTCAGACGGCAAGGAAGAAGGTCTTCGAATTCTGAATATTTTCTCAATGAGATTTTCTCCTTTAGTTTCCGGAATTAGATAGCACATCATTGAGGAGACGTACTCTCTGAGTCGGGATGGATGGATTGCCTCAGGAATGTCTCTGATTTTCACATTATTCTTTCTCTTTAAATCTTCATAATTGGACAAACAGCTTTTGAAAGAGGCAATATCTTTCTGGATGTTTCTCAGAGAGTCCGAGAGCTCATGAAGGTCTGAAACTTCTTTAGAAGACGAGAATTCAAATTTTTTAAACATAGATTTTGCATTTTGAAGAGAGATATCTGGTATGGTATTAGGTTTTACTACACTATCCTTGACTATTATTGACAATATGTGTTTCACAAGTTGCTTAATCAAGTTTCCCAAAGCTTTGACTTTATCTGTTCCCGAGCCACCCCTACTGCTGACTCCCAAGTCATTCAACGATGCCAAGAAAGCTTTACATAGCTTAACCAGGAAATCATCAGTAGGGCAACCCTCAGAAACTAAGACATTGTCAAGCGATAATGAGATAATAAATGTCTCCTCAGTAGCAACATAAGTTTTCTTTTGAATCATAGTAGGCTTATCGTCATGAGATATCTGTTTGACTTTGAGATCCTCATAGCTGGCAGAACTCTCCGAAAGAAAAGAGCATATCGAAGAGGCCTCATCCGTATCACTTCTGTCAGTCAAGTCAATCAAGTCACTTTCTGAATTTATAGCAGAGATCACCCCTCAGAAGACTTCTCTGAATATACATTTTCTGCCTCCTCCTCGCCGTCAGACGAAATGTATGATTCATTATGATTTAAGCCTGACTGGTCCTTAATATGAAGCTCCTTGATAGTATATGTATAAGAAGGGTCTTGAATACCAGAATTATTAAGTCGACATCTATTTTTCCAAGTATAGCAGAAAAACAATCAATAGATTTCTTACAAGTGTCTTCAATAAGCTTATAACAACTTTCACCCAAAGATTGTTTAGAGGACGCATCTGAAGACTCCTTTTCTGAGAAAACATAAACTGAATCCCCCCGCCCCATATTCAATGAGATTTTAGATCCATTCTTTTGTAGTTCCTTTTTAATATCAGATTCTACTAATAATTTGCCCCTTTCATTATTTTGACGTTTCGTATAAATATTTAGCTCAGAAGAGGATAGGGCCCCCCCCCCCGCAAATTAGTGGTGATTTTATACTTCTCTCCCCATTGAATAGCTGGTTAGACATATTTGCTGTTGATATTCCCTCCATAAAACGAGTATCAATGAGGACCCCCTTCCCACAACCGGTCAGAATCTTAGGCTTTATTACCTCCTTGATATTAAGAAAAGCCCCCATAGTATCCTGCTCCGGGGAGGGTTCTCTCCACATCACCGTTCCCACCGCCAACAACCTTGCCTTGCTTATGCCCACAGCACCCGGTATAAACTCTGCTGCATCGTGCCGCAGAGCACTGCTGATATACCTGATGGAGGGTGGGATAATGGTGCATGTGGTGTAGATAGCGTCGGACCATCGGTAGGCTTGTGTAGCGACGAAGCAGGAAACTCAGCTCTGCTGTTCCCCTTCAGCCGCACAGCCGCGGCTCTCCCTGTGATCTCCCGACTTCTCTTCTGACTTTCCTCATCTGAAGCCAGGACCGCGCTCAGCTCCAGGGACCCCACCGCCGATGCCCGACTTACTGATTGGACTCCTGGTGAATCTATGTGCTGGCTGCAGGAAGACAATCCGGCCGGTTCAGAAAGCAGCGACGCAGGAGCTCTGTCCATGTTGTTTCTCTGCAGCCGCGCGACCGCGGCTCTCACCGCAGTCTCCCTGCTTTCATCTACTGAAGCAGGGGCCGCACTAGGCGTAGAGGAGCTCACAGCCGATGCTCTTCCTGTTGATTGGACTCCATGAAGGCTCCTTTTCTTCCTCCCTCCCTGTGGATCAATTGCTTGTAGCGGCGGCTTGTTCTGTTTACCTCCAGCAGGAGGAAGGTCTAGGCCGGAGATCCTCCCAGAGCTTCTTAGAGCTGCCACATGTTCTTTCTCCAACGGAGCTGCTTGTTTCTTCCTTAATCTTCGTCCAGGCATGTTCACCTTGGCTCGTAGCTCAAATACTCCACAATTTAGTACTCTTCTATAAGCTTAAGTTAGGGAAGAGCTGGAGCTCCCGAGAAGCACGACCCCTCAACTCCCCTGCAAGCCCCCTCCCCCATTCCAAAGACATACTGATAGGGAATTTAGATTGTGAGCCCCATCGACCGTGCCAAAAATGTCTGTAACGCGCTGTGGAATTAATGGCGCTATATAAATGAGTGGAATAAATAAATAAATATATCTATATAGTGGGTATGGAAAGTATTCAGACCCCTTTAAATTTTTCACTCTATTTCATTGTAGCCATTTGGTAAATTCAAAAAAGTTAATTTTTGTTCTTATTAATGTGTACACTCTGCACCCCATCTTGACTGAAAAAAAACAGAAATGTAGAAATATTTGCAAATTTATTAAAAAAGAAAAACTGAAATTTCACATGGTCATAAGTATTCAGACCCTTTGCTCAGAATTGAGTAGAAGCACACTTTTAGGGTCATTGTCTTGTTGGAAGGTGAACCTTCGGCTAAGTCTGAGGTCCAGAGTACCCTGGAAGAGGTTTTCATCCAGAATATCTCTGTACTGCATTCATATTTCCTTCAATTGCAACCAGTCGTCCTGTCCCGGCAGCTGAAAAACACCCCAAAGCATGATGCTGCCACCACCATGTTTCACTGCTGGGATTATATTGGGCAGGTGAAGAGCAGTGCTTGGTTTTCTCCAGACATACTGCTTAGAATTGTCAACAAAAAGGCTTATCTTCATCTCATCACACCAGAGAATCTTATTTCTCATAGACTGGGAGTCCTTCATGTGTTTTTTAGCTAACTCTATGCGAGCTTTCATATGTCTGGCACTGAGGAGACACCCTGCCATAAAGGCCGGACTGGTGGAGGGCAGCAGTGATAATTGACTTTGAGGAACTTTCGCCCATCGCCCAACTGCATCTGTGTAGCTCAGCCACAGAGATCTTGGGGTTCTTCTTTACCTCTCTCACCAAGGCTCTTCTCCCACGGATTGCTCAGTTTGGCTGGACAGCCAGGCCTAGGAAGACTTCTGGTGGTCCCAATCTTCTTCCATTTAAGGATTATGGAGGCCGCCGTGCTCTTAGGTACCTTGAGTACTGCAGAGGTTATTTTGTAACATTGGCCAGATATGTGCCTTGCCACAGTTCTGTCTCTGATCTCCTTGGCAGTTCCTTTGACCTCATGGGTCTCATTTGGTCTGACATGCACTGTGAGCTGTGAGGTCTTACATAGACAGGTGTGTACCTTTACAAATCAAGTCCTATCAGTTTAATTAAACACAGCTGTCTGAGCAAAGGGTCTGACTCTGAATACTTATGATTATGTGATTTTTCAGTTTTTCTTTTTTAATAAATTTCTAAAAATTTCTAAATTTATGTTTTTTCAGTCAAGATGGGGTGCAGAATGCACTTTAATGAGAAAAAAATGACCTTTTTTGAATTTACAAAATGGCGGCAATGAAACAAATAGTGAAAAATGTAAAGGGGTTTGAATACTTTCCGTACCCACTGTACAGTGGTGGCCAAAAGTATTGGCACCCCTGCAATTCTGTCAGATAATACTCATTTTCTTCCTGAAAATGATTGCAATCACAAATTCTTTGGTATTACATCTTCATTTAATTTGTCTTCAATGAAAAAATAAAAAAAGAATTGTCTTAAAAACAAATCTAATATATAAAGCTCAAAGTGTGTATGTATGTATGTGTGTATGTCCGGGATAAGCATCCACACCGTCGCAGCTACAGCCACAAAATTTGGCACAGTCGCACGTCTGGACCCCGGTTAGTTATAACAAATTATAATTATCCTCCATCCCATAGACCCATGCACATATACCCATCATACATATCCGCCATCCCATAGACCCGTGCCCATATACCCATCATACATATCCTCCATCCCATAGTCCAGTCCCATATACCCATCACACATCCTCCATCCCATAGTCCCATGCCCAAATACATATCCGCCATCCCATAGTCCCGTGCCCATATACCCATCACACATCCTCCATCCCATAGTCCCGTGCCCATATACATATCCTCCATCCCATAGTCCCATGCCCATATACCCATCATGCATAGCAGTCAATATCACACATGACATGAGGGTTATCGTGATTCATGTGAGCTCGGACACCCACAACTACCCCTGGACGAACACCACCCACCACTTCTTTAAAAAAAAAAAGAAAAGGAAACACAATCCCCATTAAATACACCAGTCAAGTAATGGATTTAATGGCCACAGCAGCCTTTTATTAACAAGAATTACAAACATTTATTTAACATTTCCAAGCCAAACAAATTTCCCATAGGAGGTGGTCCTCGAATCCCCAAAGTCTTAAAGCCACCAGTTCCCATAAAGTTCCAGCTTGGCCCCAGGTTGAGTCTTACCCCCAGCCGTTCAACACCAGCTCGGTGGCATACCGTAGTCAACCCTGCCAAACCGAACCCATGACGGGTTCCCTGTTTATCCATCCAATCCACGGGATTAATTCACCCCGTCCACATAAATTCCCCCACAGGGAGTCCAGGACCTGTTAAGATCCCCCCCACCAATTCACCATTCCACCGATCCACCGACTTCGAGGACCTCCCCCCACGCCACCAACATAAATGTTCTGACCCCTTAAACATTTATGTCCCCCCACACTTTTAAACCGATTTCAATACCCTCCTGAATGTTAAGGCACCACAAATCAGTCCCCACCGCATTCAGATGCACCCCATCTGATCTCCAAAAACCACCTTCACCCGATTCCAGAGCTGAATGGCGAACCACCACGGCCCCATTCCTCGCCATGAAACGAGATATGGCCTTATTCACCTTTATCCTTGCTCTGTTTACCCCTTCCACTGACTGAGCTCCCCTCCAAACTTTACGAAACACAACGTCAGACCAAATAACCACCACCTCCGGAAATTCAGCCCACAGCCTTAACATGTCAAATTTTATATCCTTAATCAACTCCCTACATGGCCTCGAACCCAGGTCATTACCACCCAAATGAATGACAACAACATTAGGAGCACGGTCCAGACCGGCAAAACGATGAAATTCCGGAAGAAACTGCCTCCACACCATCCCCCTCTTTCCGATCCAATGCAGAACCACTGTCTCACGAGGGAAGCCTAATTGACGCCCATCCGGCCGAACCGCTGCTCGAATAGCCACCCAGAACACATACGAATGGCTCATTATCCAAGCGAGAGGCTGACCAAGCCCTGCAATAAAGCAGAAAAAACACCAACAAATTTAAACCCAATCTAACAAGATGACGACAGCCCACATTAAACCAAATTCGGGCGAACATAAGACCGAAATCTAGCCGATTCCCACCGTCCGATCCTTTTAACCACTTCGTCACCGAGGCCCAGTCTAGCTGCCTCCGTGGCTGCCACGATTAGAAAAGAATGACCACTATAATCCATTGCCGATAAACCTTCCAACTCCAAACAGCGACGAAATATTGCCACGAACTGAAACCAAGGCAACAACGAACCATCGGCATGTACCAACAGCGGATCCTGCGGGATTCCTCCCCTACCCATAGGACACAAAGGTGAACCAGGGACTGCGAACAAAACCACCTTGCATCCCCTCCCTGTAACGTCTGTTTTTGAAGAACGTAAAAATACCACCACTATATCCTCAAACACATCCACTTCTTCCCTCAGCACTCCCCCCTTTTTGTACCTAGACAGACTTACCAGTTCTCCCAGGCGAAAGACCCCGAAAAAAGCTAGAGCAAAAGCCGCCTTAAATAATTCCACTTCCCAACTCGAATAACACACTTGTGTCAAATGTTGACCAATACTCAGCAGAATCTTGTACGAAACTGGTCTCCTACTGTCTGCCGATCTCCAACCCTTCCTCCAACCCCTTAACACCTGAAGCACCAAAAAAGATTTAGTCAAATCCTTTAGGCCCTTTGACTTAAAAACAAAAGCTAGGCCCGCCACGAACTTATTTACCATAGACACCGACCAACCCAACTCCCAACAATGACCCAATAACAAAACTATTTTACTCTCGTCATCCATAAAATCCCCTAATGATGAACCCCAACTGTCCCACATGCTCCATGCCTTTTCGTATTGATTCCATGACCTGTCTGACAATGAACTGGAAAGCAAATCCCTCACTGCCCGCAAGGAAGATTCCATAAGTCCATTGGGCATTCCCGGCTCACCGGTTCCTTGTGTAGAGCCAGCTCCCGAAATCGATCCCACTGTGAAAGAGAAAGAGCATCAATGATAGGATTACGCGGACTTGCCTTGACCTCGGATACGATCCATAGATTAAACGATAAACCCACAAAAGCCAAATGCTGCAACACTTTTACCACTGCTGGGGTATCAGCAGATAAAGCATTTCTCGCCGCCGCCACTCCCGATTGCTCGCATGAGAAACGAATCTTCGAATTTTTAACTTCCTCTCCCCACAAAGCCAAAGCCGCTACAATTGGGAATAGGTGCACCAAATCTGGTTCGCCAGTAAACCAAGTTCAATCCACGCATTCGGCCAACTCGCCACCATCTATTTTCTGCGAAAGTACAAACTAAAACCTTGCCTCAAATCGCTGTCAATGAGAAAACCGAGCACTTCAGCATCTGTCACCGGTTGAATCCAAATAGATCTGCCATTGTACTCCTCGAGAAAATGAGACCATACTTTCAAATCATTTTTCAATTCTCTTTCGAGTCTGACAAAATGGACTCGAGTGGAATATTTGCAAATTTATTAAAAAAGAAAATATAGTCCAGTCCCATATACCCATCACACATCCTCCATCGGCATTATTCTACATGCAAAATTCAGCTTGCCCAGCAACGATTGTAAATTTCGTAGCATAATTTTTTGAGAACCTTGGGCCCTCGAGACATCCTCCCGCAATGCAATCAATTTATCAGAGGGCAATCTGCATTCCATAGCCATGGTATCGATTTCAATGCCCAGGAAACTCAACACTGACAATGGCCCAACGGTTTTCTCAGCCGCCAACAGAACCCCAAACCTTTTAGACACACTTTCCATAGTATGCAACAACAGTGAACAATCTGACGCGTTAGCAGGGCCAACAAACAAAAAGTCGTCAAGATAATGAATGCAAGAGTTCAAGCCTGAGACGTCTTTAACAACCCATTCCTAAAACGTACTGAAAGTTTCAAAGTATGCACACGAAAGCAAACAACCCATTGGAAGACAACGGTCCACGAAAAAGCCGCCATCCCAGAAACAACCTATTAGGTGCAAACTATCACGATGAACAGGCAACAAACGAAACGCGGCCTCGATGTCCGTCTTTGCCAATAACGCTCCGTTGCCACACAACCGAACCCAATCCATGGCCGCATCAAAGGACGTGTACAGTACCGAGCACAACTGTGGATCAATCTCGTCATTAACCGATGACCCTTTAGGAAAAGATAAGTGATGAATAAGCCTGAACTTGTTGGGCTCTTTTTTAGGGACCACACCAAGTGGTGAAACCCTCAAATTATTAAGCGGTACTTCAGCAAACAGGCCCGCCATCCTGCCCAAACTAACTTCTTTTCCTAAATTATCAGACACCACCTCCGGATATTGTAAAGCCGACTTCAAATTTTTTGTACTCAAACGAATTTCTTGGTCAACAAAAGGGATCTTAAAACCATCCCTAAAACCTTCATACAACAAGCAGCAGCATCCGAGTACCTACTTAGGAAACCTGCCATCGCGTCCAGCCGCACTGGTGTCTCCCCTCTTTTCAACATTGTCACCGCCCTTTGCTCTGGTATTCCTAAAACATTTAACTGCGCCTTGAGAGCCCCCACAGGCTGCACATTCATGCTTAAACTTGCATTTACTCCCGAATTTACATGTCGCTTCGTTAAATGCAAAGCACAGCCTTTTCTGCATAGCAACCGAGTGTCCTGACTGCCCGAAGCCCCCGGTGCCCCCCTGAAAGGGCTGACTACCCGACCCCAGCCTAGACCGAACCAATACCTTCATCCAAAGAGCGATGTCCTTATGATCCCACCGTATATTGGGACGAACTGCTTGCCGTTGACGAAATTGCTCGTCATGACGCAGCCAGCCCTGACCCTCATAAACTCGATACGCCTCCCCTATCGCGTCCGTATAACAAAATAGGTCTGCACAATTCTCCGGGGTCTTTTCCCCAATAATGCTGGCTAAAATAGAAAATGCTTGCAACCAATTGGGGAAGGTCCTGGGTATTAAGCGATACCTCCTCCTTTCTTCCTCATCTTTTTTAAAATCATCTTTCCTCTGCCTGTCCAAATTGAAACGTTCCAGTGGTAATAATGAAAATATCTCAACATACTCCCCTTTCCATATTTTTTCCCTCATCCCCTGCTTCAAGTGAGCCCCCAATGGACCCTCAAAGCATACATACACCTCCCCTTTTGCAGCGTCATCCAAGCGCACCTCTGACTCCTTATCTTTTTCGCTGACAGTCTCCGCCACCACCGATGGCTCCTCAGTCCGAAGACTACTCCCTGCCGCTTCACTGCCATCACATGAAGCCGCATGAGTTCCCGCACGCGCATCCCCTAAACTACCTGACTCAACTGACATATCCGTATGACCCACCGGTGTATTGGGACCCCCTACCGACACTGCCGAAGGTGAGTTAGCTGTATACCGCCCCCCTGACCCCCACATCAAGGACAATTCCCTCAAGCCATGCAAAACTAAACCAGCTACCCCAGCACCACCCCCACAATAGCCCTCTTGCCCTCTAGATTCAGGGGAAGCTAAATAGGAATTAAAAGGATAAAGATTAGCACTCTCACCTAGCTGCCTGGGTGCTGTGAGCCCAGCAGCCGAAGGTCCTGAATCCAGGGATGAAGGGCCTTGTGCAGGTCCGCTCCTGAGCTGATCCAGAGATGATCCTGCAGCTCCTGAGACTCCCCGACCCAGCAGCAGCCGGCCATCCCCCATAGCCGCATCCACTACCGAGCCAGGGACCCCCGAAGCCGCTGATGAAGGTGTAGGTGGCTGTAGCAGGCCAGCATCCGGCTGTCCATATCGGTAAATGCCTGTGCTCTCTGCTGACAGACTGGAATGAGCGCAGACTGAGGCAGCTGCCGGCTGCCCGCCTCCTCCTGACTGTATCCCGGGCTCCCCAGCCCCCAAACCGCCACCGAGCTGACTCCCAAACTCCTGCACCGCTGGGGGCAGAGCGTCGCTGCCTGAGCCAGCCACAGACTGTGACTGGCCGCCGCTCTCCATGCGCTGAGGGACCACCCGTTGAGGCCCCCGCTGTCTCACCTCCCTGCCTCTTCCACGCCGAGCAGGCTCCGCTCACACACAGGAGTCCGCCGCTCCAGCTCCAGAGAACCCCCGGCGTCTTGCAGATGCTGTGAGGGAGGCTGACTCCTGCCCCCGCTGTAGGCCCCGCCGACCAGAAGGATTCCTCCCGGCATTCTGAGGTGGAACCGCAGGCCTGCGTCCAGCGCTCGTTACCGGAGGGTCCCTGGAGGGGCTCCTAACACTCTCAGGAACCAGGGAAGCTCCGGTCACCGACCCTTACAGCAGGCTGTCCACCGAAGCCTGCAGCCAGCCTGTCCCATGGGAGCCCGCCACCTCACGCAGCCGTTGCAGCAACGACTCCACATCCATAATGTCAGGTACCACAAATAGCTTCTTCCTCTCAGCCGGGGTACCTAAAATGGTTCCCAATCTAAAATGGCCGGATCCTATATACTGGTCCTCCACCCCCCTTCCATAAGTCCACTCCCTTTTCCAATTTAACCCCTCCTCATTCCTTCAACCAGGCTAAAACAAAAAACTCCCAACTCCACAAACCCGCCTCCTAAGTAGATTAACCCTTTTGCTAGCTCAGGTCCTGTACGCTTCCTTATTCCCACTATACCCTGTCATGTCAGCCTCCCAGTGAGGCTAAGGGCCCCGTACGGCTTCTCTGGATAGGATTAGATACACAGCTCAGCAGTCAGTATCACACAGGATAGGATTAGATACACGGCTCTGCAGACAGTATCACACAGGATAGGATTAGATACACGGCTCAGCAGTCAGTATCACACAGGATAGGATTAGATACACGGCTCAGCAGTCAGTATCACACAGGAGAGGATTAGACACATGGCTCAGCAGGCAGTATCACACAGGATAGGATTAGATACACGGCTCAGAAGTCAGTATCAGACAGGGTAGTAATAGATACACGGCTCAGCAGACAGTATCACACAGAATAGGATTAGATACATGGCTCAGCAGTCAGTATCACACAGGATAGGATTAGATGCACGGTTTTTATGTGCAGAACCTTTTGGTGGGGCAGTCCAAGAAAGGCAAGCAGAAGAATTCCACATTTGAATGGACTGAAGAGTTGGAGAGGTCTTTCACCAGATTGAAGATGGCTCTCGCAGGTGACGAAGTTCTGGCCTACCCAGATTATGACAAACCCTTTGCGCTGTACACGGATGCCAGCAACATGGGATTAGGAGCAGTACTGTCGCAGGTACAGAATGGAAAAGAGAGAGTGATCTCCTACGCCAGCAGGAAGCTGCGTCCCACTGAGAGGAAACCTGATAATTACAGTTCTTTTAAGCTGGAGTTCCTTGCCATAGTCTGGGCTGTCACCGAAAGGTTCAAGCATTACCTAGCTTCGGCCAAATTTACAATCTTCATGGACAACAACCCGTTGACCAACTTGGACACTGCCAAGCTAGGAGCACTGGAGCAGCGATGGATGGCTCGGTTATCCAATTATGAGTTTACCATCAAGTACCGGGCAGGGCACAAGAATGCCAATGCTGATGCGCTATCCAGGATGCCTAATCTGCCAGATGCAGGAGAAGACCCTGAGGCTCTGGAAGAGGAAGAATTGCCTCCCTTCCACCGGCCACTGGCGGCCCAACGTGCTCAAGGAGTGAGAAACAGGCGGCCTGGCTTGAAGGAAGTCACTCTGAATCCGTTGCCCCATCATGATTGGGCAGAAGCGCAAGATAATGACCCTGCAGTCCGCCTGGTGAAAGAGCTGCTGACACAAGGTGACTCACGCCCAGAGTTGAATGCTCCTGAAGAAATTCATCAGTTGTGGAAGGAAAGAGGTCGGCTGTTCATTTATGAAGGGAAGCTGTGTGGGAGGAGTATCAATGCCCGCACATATGAGCTGGTCTGGCAGGTGGTGGTCCCAAAGAGAGATGCATCAATGGTCCTAGGAGCATGCCACAATGGAGCTGGACATTTTGGTTGGAAGAAGTTGGAAACATTGCTCCGAGAGAGCTTCTACTGGACTGGCATGCGGAAGGCCATTGAGAGGTGGTGCTGGGAGTGTGGACAGTGTAACCTGCGCAGAAAGGATCGAGACAGCCAGAGAGCTCCCTTACAGCCAATCATCACCAAACAGCCCCTGGAGTTGGTAGCCCTGGACCATGTGAAGCTGGTTCCAAGCCGGTCAGGCTACCTCTATGCCCTCACCATTGTGGACCACTATTCAAGATTCCTGTTGGTTGTGCCCGTCAAAGATCTAACAGCCAGGACTGCGGCCAGAGCCTTCCAACAGCACTTCTGTAGGCCACATGGGTATCCTGAAAGAGTACTCACAGATCAAGGTCCAGCTTTCAAGGCAGAAGTGTTCCATGAGTTCTGCAACTTGTATGGTTGTAAGAAGATCCGGACAACACCTTATCACCCACAGACCAACGACATGTGCGAGAAGATGAACCAGGTAGTGATTGATTTACTCAAGACATTGCCCTTGGAGGAGAGAAATCTGTGGCCAGAAAAGTTACCCGATCTGTTAGATCTCTACAGCCATATCCCAGTGAACTCTACCAACTGAACTCCAGCGTACCTGATGAGAGCAAGGCCTGGTAAGCTGCCTATTGACTTGGACACGGGAGTCCTGATGCCTGAAGTAACGTCACCAGATGCTGACTGGGACAAGGAGAGGCAGCAGCAGTACAGAAGGGTACAGGAGTGTGAGGAGAAGAGTCTGGCTCAGGCAAGGCAGAAGCAGGAGAGACTTTATAACTAAAATGCACCTGCTGTTCCGTTTTCGCCGGGAGAACAAGTTCTCAAGAGAAAAAGAAGACTGCATAAGCTGGATGATCAATGGGAAGAGGAGCCCTATACAATTCTGCCCTCGAACTTTGATAATGCCAAAGTATGCCTTGTTAGCAAAGATGGAGGAGAGACCTCAGCAGCGGTATCCAGGGATCACTTGAAGTTATGCCCTGACCAGTTGAAAGAAAAAGAGGGAGGATCGGATAACATCCCACCTACAGAGGAAGAAAAGACAGTCAGTACCGTGCTGGGAGAGTTCCCTGCGAATTGGACTAGAGTTAATGATGCAATCGTGGTGCCGGTGTTGTTATTTCCCCAAGTAAAAGCACAGGAGAATAGGGCTCAAGAAGACCTTGAAGATCGAGAAAATCAGGCAGCAGAGGCTACACCAGCAGTGGAGCCAGAGAACCCTCGCCCTGCCAGTGGTGAACCTGTTATGCCCATGGTGAGTCCAAGAGTTACTAGACAATCTAGAATTCCTGTACCATGTGGAACACCCAGTAGTGTATCCAGTACATTACCCACTGCACCCGTCTTACGCAGATCTACCCGCACCACACAAGGCATACTACCAGTTAGATATCGTATATAAAGTAATGTAATTGTTGAAATTGTGTAAATATGTAACTGTTTTTCAAGTTTTGTACCTACAGGTGACCTGTAAGAGCTCTCTTTGGTTTGTTTTATGGACACTGAACCACAGGACTTGTGTGTGGTCAAAAACTTTTACCATTTGCCCAGGGATGGACCATGGACATTGATGCTGGACTTATCATCATAGGACCATTTTTGAGCTCTTGGTTTTTCTACATTTTTCTCTTTTTCAAATCTTGTACAATTATTGTTGTTTCAATGTTTATATGTTGTTTTTCATGTTTTTGTTCATCCCAGGAGTGCTGACTTTCACTAGGGGGGGATGTGGTGCCCCCAGGAGTATGGTCGCCACACTGGCTTTGCCTTCCTCCAGGGGAGGGTAATGCCAGGCTTGGAAGCAGTGATGGGTCTCTCCTGCAGTTAACCTAATGCATGCAACACAGTTCCACTCTGGGCCAGCAGGGGGAACTCTGAACCTGGATTCTGGAAAGGGGTGTCCTCTGAGGGCCAGGAGGAAAAAGTGTCAGATAGTCTGCGGAGGGTGAAGTGTGCAGACGGGAGGTGCGAAGCTGAGAGGTTGAGCTGCAGAAGGCGAGCTCCCTCAGCTTGAGAGCGCACAGAACTGGAGCCTGGTCTCCACGGTGGTACGGATACTGACGGTCCTACCACAGATACCAGAGGAGTAGGAGGCTGTAAATGCCCTGCTCCCAGCAAAGACTTGGGACACAACAGCAATTGAATAGAGAGCCAGGACTCAGGAGAGGAGTCCCCGAGAGAGGCTACA
Organism: Dendrobates tinctorius; assembly: GCF_039654945.1. Lineage (NCBI taxonomy): Eukaryota > Metazoa > Chordata > Amphibia > Anura > Dendrobatidae > Dendrobates > Dendrobates tinctorius. Next base: position 19,715,830 of record NW_027361698.1, read on the forward strand.
GCTGTCTGTCATACAAGTATAGTTCTAGGAACATCTGAAGAGAGGCATTTCAGAGTAACTAAGTACTGGAGTGCTTCACACTATAAAGCGCTAGGAAGGAGACTGCACAGCCCTTCTGCTGAGAGAGAATCCTGATCTGCTTCCAGGCTAACCTGCTCCAATACCATCTGTAATCAGGACTCTGAACTGCATATACTCAGTAAAGGTACAGAAACTACAACCGCTGTGTCTTGCCTGTTCCCTACGCTTTCGGCACAGCTACATCCCCATGCCAGCTACATCTACACTGCCCTGGGACTACAGCTCCACCTGTGGGGAGCTTTACCATCTAAGCTGCACATAACATCAGTCCCAGCGGACCTGTATGCAGCGTTGGCTTAACACCATATTTGCCAAACATCACGGGTGGCGTCACGAACTATCCTACCATTAACTACATCTTCCCATTGCTTGGGCGCCCAGGGCCACGGACCGGGTGACCGCTGCTGTGACACATCCCCCTGACACCGGCCCGGTACCGAGTACCCCACAGCCCTGGGAGGGCGACCCAAGTCTGTGAAAATGTAGCAAGAAATTCAGCCTACCAAATGGATCCTGGCCTCTTCCATGTTCTTACTGTTAAAGAGATATCAAAGCGGTGAAAAAAATGGCAAAATTCGCGTGTCGGGAATAAGCAAACCCTCTCCTCAGCAAGCCTGAAATGTCCTGGACAGGACCAATTGTAGATGTAGGCAACAGCCGTCCAGGGCTATGAACGGATTCAGCTTGGAAAGGAGTGGATCGGGGATCTTGTGTTGGTGTATGAGGCAGGGAGCAGTCCTGGCACGGTCTCAAAGCTCCTTCTGCATCTGCCATGACAGCACGAGCAGGGTTTTTAGGGGATGATGCTGAGTCAGAAAAAAACTTCTGTGTGGCCTGGGTGGAACCCATTGGAGCCTGAGAGCGTAGCCCAGATTTCCCGGCATTAGGACAATTAGGACCGCAAGTACACGCTGGTATAGTGCAGGAAAATGGCTGAGGCAGTAGAGCTCTCACAACGTACGTCTGAAAAGCGCCATAGCCAGGCCACGTCCAACATGTGTGCTTTTTTATGCATTTTTATTTGCATTTTTTCCCATTCGTTTTATTTAGTTGGCATGCTACAGATTTGAGTGCAACAATGCAACAAAGTACTTCTATGTCTTAAATCAACAAGAAAAAATAAGCAGCATATGTATAAGATTTCAGAAATTTAATTCACTATTCACTTTGCTGATACTCTAAATTGCTGTGTTTTGTACTCTAGAAAAACTTGCATCAAAAACGATGTTTCATCAATATAGCTACATATATAATCTTTCATTAGCTGGAATTTCTTCTAATCTTTGATAATGGGTATTAATGAGCAGAATATATTTGATGTGAAGCGTTTAACTAAGCTTTCTCACTTAAAGTGTTAACACTGACTTCCCTTCCAGCACAACTGAGACAAAATAATTAGTATGCGTGACTATGGCCAAACTGCTCAAACACTGATTTCATGAAAAGAAAGCTTGGTCAGAAAAATGTGGACACATTACACATGCTGGCTCCAGATAAAGACACAATGGCCAAAATCAAACCTTCAATTACATTTACCCATCTTATTTATACATGTCAGCTACTTAGCCTAACAGACTGTGAAAAAATCACTGCTAGGACAGGCACATACATCCAAGCATTTGTCTAACGAGGAAGATGGGTAAGTATTAATTAGTAATGCTGAATTAAACACATTGCCAGTTTAACCAAAAGATTCTAAAGTGGCACAAAGAAGTTTACTAACCGAATTAGTTCAGTGAGAAACACTTGCCTGTTACCATGTCTGCTTCACTGGGCTTGAAAAAAAGGATTGTTTAGGGGCATTAATCTGGGCACAAAGTAAAATTTTTTTCTATTTCAGAATAAAATTACCGTACTTTTTTATTTTATTTTTTCTGATGCTAACTTAGACCAGACACAGAATTTAAACAATAGCTCCTGCCTATGTTTTCTACCCCAGACATTTTTGTATAGCTAAAGGTATGTGTGTGATGTATTTTTCAAGCGGATGCCACAGGCCTGAAAAATCGCTAAACGTTAATAACTAATGAACAAATGCACTGAAATGTAAAAAAAGAACTTGTGCAAATGTTCTGTCTTTACCCTCTTTCAACCTTGCAAGCTGTGAAGCAACTAAAAGAAGTGACCTGACCATTTTGCATGTAGCTTCCAAAAGTGACAACTATCTTATATATAAAATAAAAAAAAGATGGTAGCAGCAGCAAACACGACATTGAAGACGCTTCAGAAAAACACTACTGGCATTTTCTGTTAAAAAGACTCTGTGTGCGCTTATCCTAATCATGTTTTAGTGTCTTTTGATTTGTAATTGGATTGCAGCATGTTCTTGTAGATTATAGAATATACATAATAATATAATGTCAATCTGCTGCCAATAAAGACAGCAATATAATGTTAGCTATTAGGCTGTGTTTACACTAGCACTTTGCCATTCTGTTCCTTTTATGCCCTGTGACAATGCAACATTTATTCTTAATTATGCCACACGTATTTTCCAGTAGGTCAAGCTACATAGGCTATTATTCATATGAGCCTGAATGTTGACTCTTGAATTGATGTTTGTTGCAGCTTATTGTTCTGGTATCCCTGGAGGACAGGGTTGCAGGGTCATTGAACAATTGATGTTTGTTAATATGTTGATTACCCATTCTATCAGTCAATGCAGCTTGACATGAACAATTACCTGGACCCATGGAGATGTTTGCAGAGGCCAGGTTGGGACAATGAGGTCACCTGGCCAAGTACCTCAATGGACTGTCAGTTTCCTAATCTTGCTGCTCCCCCCCTCTCTGTGGGTGCCCGCCCAAAGTGGACAGCCACTGGTTGGGGTAATTGGCCCTGAAAGTCCCAAAGTCGCAGCTCCTTTTAATTTGCACCATCTTGCTAGGACTTTTCTAGATGTTGTTAACTATTGTTGATACAATAAATTATTACTGTAGTGTGTTATCCTTAACTTGTGCTGTCTGGGTAGTATTCTACCTACGGGGAAGGAGTGCAGGCGTTCAGTGGGATGAGCCCTGGTCCATGCGGTTTTCTAAAGACAGCCAGACCAGTGGACGAGAGCGCCCACTGACCCTCGTGTCTCCACACGCCCCTTCACATGTTCGTGTTTTCGGTACGTGTGGAGTCATTTTACACATGTACTGGAGACACACACGCACACCCATTATAATCTATGAAGCTGTGCACATGTCTGTGTTTTCACATGGGCCCTGTGCCTGTGTGACCCACACGTAGACTTGTCCGTTTTTCTCCTGCAGCACATATGACAATATGTACCGCACACGTGCATACGGATGACATCAGTGTGATGTCCATGTGACATATACCCAGGGATGTGACAAAGTATTTTGATGCCCTAGGCAGATGAAGCCAGATGAAGCCAATGGTGCCCCCTCTCCAACCCAAAGCAAAGGAATGGGTCAGAGACTAAGGTAACAAAACCCCTATTGCATATGCCCCCTTGCCCTCCGATGGGTTAGGTAACAAGCTTTGATGACCACTTCCACTAGAATTGTAACCTTTTTCACAAAAATAAGTAATGAAAAAAGTAAAAAAAAAAAAAAACCTGGTGTACTTTAGGGTGTGACTAAATAAGGAGAGCAATTTCAAAGTTAGACACAGAATTAATCATTTTTTGCTGACCATTTACACAATACAGGGGAAAAATAGCGATACTTTTCCCTGACGTCCTATTTTTTAAATGTATAACCCAAGGAAAGTTATGGAACTAATAAAGCGCAACTATAATTGTGGCCGTTTGGTTTCGCTTAAGGTGTCCAGCATTTGGCAAATACCCTAATGGAAAATAAACATCCAGTAATGTGTGCCAACCGGTAATCCGGGCACACATGCTGGATTAAAGGATTGTTTTATCTGCACATGGTGAGTACTACTTTTCTTTGTTCTCTACACGTTTTTTGCTTCTGTATCCCTCATGCACAAATACAGGTTGCACAAAACTGATGGTGGCTCTGGTCATGTATTCCAGATACATATTCATGTAGTGATTGTTGTTCAGGTGCTGTATTCATGTAATGATGATGATTCAGGTGATATATTCATCACCAGAACCATCAGCAGTAAATGAATATGAAGCCAAAATCATTATCAGTACATAATTAGAGCACCAGAGTCATCAATAGTACAGGAACATGGCACCAGAAACATCATCAGTAAATAAATGAATCACCATCAGTGCATGACTGTTACCAGAACCACCATAAATACATGGGTACGTCACCAGAATCACCATCAGTCCGTGAATATGTCGCCAGAACCACCATTAGTGCATGAGTACATCAACAGACTCACCATGAGTACTTGACTATGTCACCAGAACCTCCATCAATACATGAATGCTTCACCAGAACTATAATAAGTAAATTAATACATGACCAGAACCAAGAGTACTTAATTACAAGAACCAACCTTAATACAACAATCAATTGTAATATCAAGTCAGCCCCATAAACAATTGTATCGCATGAATCTACAAACCTACAACTCCCAGTATGTCCTTAACAATGGTAAGGAGATACTGGGAGTTGTTATTAACAGCCATCATCAGACTGTGGACCATACGAGAAGCACAGCACTGATGAGAATTAGTATCACAAATAAACATTTACATCTAGGTACCTTATAGGTTACATCTTCTCTGGAGTTGTCTCTTTCTTTTTATCTTGTCTAGATTCCATGATTACTTTTCACATCCTCAGCTGTTCTCTGCAGACCTCCCTCTTCTCCGGTCTTTCCAGCACATCTCCACACAGTGCCCTTAAAAATAACAGTGTCATTAAAATGCCCTGTACATATTATAACCTAAATAAGCCTCCTATGGTATATGACCTCCAAATTGTCTACCATTATCAGCTATAACCGCCACACCATCCGCCATTATGAACTACGACCTATACCATGGCTGCCCCTCTCTAATTTTCCCTTACACTATATCTCCACACTGCCCCCCACCATGCTAACCCCTCTCCATACTGTGCCTCTGTGGCGCCCCTGAGGCTTCAGTCGCCACAGAGGTACTGCACCTTCTCCTAAGGTGTAGTGTCCCACCATCCAGGTAAGGTGGGAACTCCTGACCACACTCCACACCTGCATTCCACACACAGGATAGTTCAGTGGGGCCACCTAACAGCTTCAGGCTGGGGGTTAGCAGAGCACCCCCTGTGGAACCCTGCTTCGTAACACGAGATGTGCTGGGAGGCGGGTGGAGTGAGATGATACAAAAGAGTGGGAAGAGTGAGAGTTAGTTGGTTAGTTAGAGAGGAGAGAGAAGAGTGAAGATGGGTGTCTGAAGGATGTGCTGCAGCAGGTCCCAGTGATCTGGGCTGCTGGCACGAGAAAGACAGAGAAAGAGACTGATAAGATTGATTACCTAACCTTCCATAAGAGAGATAGAACAGATCGGATCGAAGGAGAATAGAAGGACGGTGGGAAGCTGGTTGAAGAAAGATAGAGAACCCTTCCAGTCCAGAAAGCGCAAAGGACGGGGCCCGGTCCCCGAGGTTGATTGGATCTTTATGTCCGGCAACAGACACCGGAGGAGTAGTGAGCCACTAACGCCTTGCTCCCATCATAGACTTGGGACACAACAGCGACTGAATAGAGAGCCGGGACGCAGAGTGGAGTCCCCGAAGCAGGCTACAGCTGTCATACAAGTAAAGACTAGGAACACCTAGAGAGAGGCATTCCAGGGTAACTAAGTACTGGAGAGCTTCGCACCTAAAGGCGCATTGGAGGAGTCGTTCAGTAAGGTACATGTTGGCGGAGTGTGGAAGAGAGTATCCTATCCTGCCTGGAGGTTGGCTGGAGCCCTGACCTGGAGAACACAGTACGGAGGCAGGCAGTTGTGTGAACTGCAAACAGTGAGTAAAGCTTTGGAACCGCATGCTCTGGTGTCCTCCAGTTATTCCCGCACCACTACACCTGGGTACCAGCATCCATACCATTCTGCGCCTCTCCTCACCCATTGCACCTACACTGCCCTGGGACTACAGTTCTACCTGTGGGGAGCTAACCATCTCTGCTGCACCACACCATCAGTCCCAGCGGATCTGTATGCAGCTTTGGCTTACCATCTCCCTTGCCAAACACCACGGGTGGCGTCACAAACTATTCATATAAACTTTAACACCATTAACATTACCGCCATTGATATTGGGCGTCCAGGGCCACGGACCGGGTCATCGCTGCTGTGACACCTCCCCCTGACACCGGCCCGTTACCGAGTACCCCACAGCCCTGGGAGGGCGACCCAATTTTGGCGTCACGAACAGGATGACGAGACCCGATGCCATCGGGTTCTGTGTGCCTTGGATTTACAACTTTTGAAAATGTGCAAAAGACCAAATTTAATAGACTGTGACATGAATCTCAAAAATGGCCGCTGGCACGGAGAAGAAGGGCGTGAAGAGATGGGAGGTCCTAAGAAAAGACCGCGAAGAGTACTGGGCCTTCCCTGCCTGAATTACTATGTGACAGATGCATGGCCCACCCCCCGAGGGGTTCGTATACTGGCTTGGTATGGAGGCGCGGGAAGAAGACGCCGCCCCCAGTAGGAGGGGGAGAGGAAGCCAGTGGCGAGCAGAAGGGCGGAGCAAAAGAAGAATGCCAGAACGCCATTTTGGAGAGTGAGGGAAGGAGGCCTGCGGAGCGCGGGGAACCGGATCTCCCTGGCGCCATGGCTGACGGCTCCAACCCGAACTCCGGAATGAACCGCCAGCAACTGGAAGCCGAGATTGCTGAATTGACAGCCAGTCTGCAGCTGAGGAAGGAAGCCTTAGAGAGGCTGAGACGACAGCGTGCCCCGGGGCGGGGCCTACACCAGCGGTACCACCCTCTCCGTCGGTACCCGCCGCTACCGCATTGGACTGTCCCCGGGCAGCGCTGACCTACACATCTACTTTGACCGTGCGGTTGAGCACCACCGGCCCGGAGAGGTTACCGGAGGACCCGGGAGTGGAAGCAGAGCTCTCGCCTGGACCGGGCGCAGCTGCGCCGGTCCCCACAGAGACCCCTGCGGATCCAGAACCCGCAACTGCTCCTTCATCATCTGCACCGGAGCCGAGGCTGCACCGCCGGGAGACCTCAGGTATGTCCGGCGCCCCTTCACCCGAGAAGACCCGGGGTTGCCCCACCGTTGCAGCGGCCGGCCAGTTTGTACTAGACCTGGTCTGGGACCGGGAAGCCAGTCCCCGGGGGGAGACACCGGAACCCACAATAGTGGTGCCGCAGGCCCCCGTAGGCAAAAGCAGGTCCCGGGAGGAGGAAGAGCAGAATGAGGCCTGTCGCCGAGCCACCATTAAAAAGCTGGCAGCTGAGTACCGGGAGAGGGAGCAGAGGAGATTGGCTGTACTGGGCCCGGATCTGAAAAGAAAAGAGAGGACCCGTGCTGGGCATTACAGTTCCCAGGATGCCATAGGATGGGGGCAGGTCCTTAACGTCAATCAAGAACGTGGGTTCGGATTTATTGCAGACCCCAAGAGGATAAGTGACTTATTCTTTAATCGGAGGGACGTTGAACCCCACTTGCCCAAAAGACACCCTAAAAGAGACCTGCAGCCTGGGGAATATGTGACCTTTACCCGGCATGAGGGACTCAGGGGATGGTACGCCCTGAATGTACGCCGTATCCCTGCAGAGTTCATCGAGAGGTACCTGCCATCAAAACCCGTCAATGCTCCATCCAACGGGACCCCACAGACTGCTCAGGTACCTGTTTCCAAGAACCAGGCTGCTATTGCATCATCTCCAGTTCGGCAGCCCAAACCAAAGATCCCTGGCTTGACACAGTGGGAAGAGGAGTACCTGCGGATTGCCAACGACTACTTTGAATCTGGTAACAGTTCCATTTCAGCTACCAGAACCCCAGGAGGGGACCACAGTTAAAATAATTTACAAAATCTCGTTACCCAGGAGGGTTTTGTTTGCACCAGTTGTGCCTTAGTTTGCTATCATGTTTTTCCGGTAGCACTTTTGTTGCCTGCTTCTGATTGGCAGTGTTTTTCTACAAATGGAACTGTGGAGATCATGAACGCTGTGTGATCCAAAGCTTTTATTGTAAATAGTTTGCACCCCTTTGGGTGCTCTCTCTTGGTTTTACATATAAAGACTCTGTTTTTGAATGGACACTTTTCGAAGAATGATGTCTACCTCAAGGGACACTGCAAGAAATCCCGGCTGGGAGCAGTGTTCAGCACTTTGCAAGAATTTTGAATGTTTTATGATAACGTATTTGATAATGTTGTGTCTTATGACAAGTAAATGTCTTTTATAGCATGTTTGATACAGAGAATTTGAAAATTTTTGAGATAGAATGTGAGAATTGAATAAAGACTGAAGAAATGAAAGTGACAGGCCAAGCGTAGATGGTCAGTGTCTTGCGTCCAGTAGAGAGAGAAAAAGAAAAAGAGAATAATTGATAGAAAATGTAATAAAGAAAATGTGTTGAGTATAGCACTTTGAATTGAGAATTGCACTTAAGCAAATATTGATACTAAGATAGGAAGTTAGCCGGTTTGTAACATTTAAGAAATGTGCCTCCTACATTAGGAAGATTAGATAAGTATTGTTAAACAGCATTTAAAAATTTTTGTGTGTTCCTGTATTGTACTTTGTTGTCTTGCAGCCTGCGGACGTGCTGTGTTTAACGGGGGGGTATGTGGCGCCCCTGAGGCTTCAGTCGCCACAGAGGTACTGCACCTTCTCCTAAGGTGTAGTGCCCCACCATCCAGGTAAGGTGGGAACTCCTGACCACACTCCACACCTGCATTCCACACACAGGATAGTTCAGTGGGGCCACCTAACAGCTTCAGGCTGGGGGTTAGCAGAGCACCCTCGTGGAACCCTGCTTCGCAACACGAGATGTGCTGGGAGGCGGGTGGAGTGAGATGATACAAAAGAGTGGGAAGAGTGAGAGTTAGTTGGTTAGTTGGAGAGGAGAGAGAAGAGTGAAGATGGGTGTCTGAAGGATGTGCTGCAGCAGGTCCCAGTGATCTGGGCTGCTGGCACGAGAAAGACAGAGAAAGAGACTGATAAGATTGATTACCTAACCTTCCATAAGAGAGATAGAACAGATCGGAACGAAGGAGAATAGAAGGACGGTGGGAAGCTGGTTGAAGAAAGATAGAGAACCCTTCCAGTCCAAAAAGCGCAAAGGTCCGGGCCCGGTCCCCGAGATTGATTGGATCTTTATGTCCGGCAACAGACACCGGAGGAGTAGTGAGCCACTAACGCCTTGCTCCCATCATAGACTTGAGACACAACAGCGACTGAATAGAGAGCTGGGACGCAGAGTGGAGTCCCCGAAGCAGGCTACAGCTGTCTGTCATACAAGTAAAGACTAGGAACACCTAGAGAGAGGCATTCCAGGGTAACTAAGTACTGGAGTGCTTCGCACCTAAAGGCGCACTGGAGGAGTCGTTCAGTAAGGTACATGTTGGCGGAGTGAGGAAGGGAGAATCCTATCCTGCCTGGAGGCTGGCTGGAGCCCTGACCTGGAGAACACAGTACGGAGGCAGGCAGTTGTGTGAACTGCAAACAGTGAGTAAATGTCATGTCGGACGCTGTTCACACCACAGCGTCCGGCAGGCAGAGGTAGTTCCACCTCCAGCCACTATAGCCTCAGTGGCGCCGGCTTGATCTTCAGGCTCTCGGGGGTTAATCCTGCTGGAGACCAGGTTGGAAGGTTAGTCACGCCCACGGTCTTTAAATAGTCATACTGGCATATGGGCGTCGCCGATTATAGCTTGTGTTTCATACCAAGTGGTTCCGGTCTGGAGTGGAGGTGTTGCAGAGAGAGAGATTCGTATCTGGTGGCGTATGATCCGTCGTTATCCTTTCTCCTTCCCATATTTGTGTTTAGTTGTGCCCTGTTCACATTACTGTATATTCCTGTGTGTGTGCGGCGCAGTACAGTTTAAGTTCTCCCTGTCTGTCATTATTTGTGTGGGAGCTTTGGTGGTGTGTCTCCTCACTGGGTGGAGGGTGGAGGGTTAAGTGCAGGGCTGAGCAGGAGATAAGGAAAGGTCAGAGGCTCAGGCATTTGCACCTTCAGCAAAAACCCTGGGTTGAGGGTCAGACAGGGTTTTCCCTAGTTATAGGGACATCACAGGGGCCCGGGAATTACAGCCTTAGTTGAACTAAGCCCTCGTGACATTATAATCGACCACATTTTTTCAGGAGTCCATGGATCCATTAGATTCCATAACCCGCCAGTTGGCGGCGCTGTCCTTACAGGTCTCCGAGTTGAAAGGGGCAGTTCAGCAGCAGGGCCTGGTAGTAGCAAAGGTGCAAACGGCATCTGCAGGTATCGGTGCAGAGCCGAAGTTTCCGCTGCCAGAACGATTTTCAGGCGATCGCAGCAAATTTGTCGTATTTCGGGAGGCCTGCAAATTATACTTCCGCATGCGGCCAATATCCTCAGGTAATGAGGCCCAGCGAGTAGGGCTGGTGTTGTCATTACTGAGTGGTGATCCCCAAGCATGGGCATTTTCCTTACCAGCTGACTCTGCTACATTTCATTCGGTCGATGATGTTTTTTCTGCCCTCGGGCTCATTTACGATGACCCTGACCGACTGGCTCTAGCGGAATCTAAAATCCGCGCCCTCCGCCAGGGGGAGCGCTTGGCAGAAGACTATTGTTCGGAATTTCGCCGCTGGGCTGTAGACACACAGTGGAATGACCCAGCACTGCGGAGCCAGTTTATTCATGGGGTATCAGGGAGGGTGAAACAAGCCCTCCTGATGTATGAGACTCCGGCATCATTGGAGTCTGCCATGAGTTTGGTGATACGTATTGATCGCCGTTTTCGTCAGGGGGCACAGGAGACGCTACCTCTGGGGGAAAACAGAGGTGCAGGTGTGGTTGAAGTAGATGAGTCCCCTGAACCTATGCAGATTGCTGGCGTGGCACAGGTTCAGCCTCGCGCTCCGGGATTCCAGAAGCCCGGAGCATGTTTCTACTGTGGTAAAGGAGGTCATTATGTTAACGTTTGCCCGGTACTACCCAAGAGGGTCACACCGGCGGAAAACTGTTAAGCTCAGAGGGTATGGAGGAGACCCAACTGAGCGTATGCATATCCTCCATGATGGTATCTCAATGTATGCTCCCTGCCAAGGTTATTATCGCCGGCAGAGAGCTACCTATATCAGTGTTTGTGGATAGCGGTTCCGCCACCAATCTCATAGATGAGGAGTTTGCACACACCGCCGGGTTTAAGATTGAAAAACTTCCTCACCCCATACAGGTGGTGACCATTAATGCTGTTCCCCTCCCTCAAGGGGAGATTACTGAGTTTGTGGCAGAGGTGAAACTCCACATTGGGGTCCTACATTCTGAGTCGGTTACATGTAGGGTCCTCCGTAATCTCCCAGCTCAAATGGTCCTGGGTTTTCCATGGCTGTCCAGGCACAACCCGGTAATTGATTGGAAAACTCAGGACATAGTACAATGGAGTGGTTTCTGCCAAGACAATTGCTTGGCCACATGTGTGTCCGCCGTGACGCCCAGCCTGCCGGAGGCCTTGCAGGATTTCGCTGATGTTTTCTCTGAGAAGGGTTCCTCAGAACTGCCTCCACATAAAGCCTATGACTGTGCGATTAGGTTAAAACCCGGGGCCAAATTACCTAAGGCCAGGATGTTTAATATTTCTGGTCCTGAGAGACAAGCTCTGAAAGACTACATCGCGGAGAGTCTGAGCAAAGGTCACATCCGGCCTTCATCCTCGCCTGTAGCCGCGGGGTTTTTCTTCATTAAGAAGAAAGATGGGGGGTTACGCCCGTGTCTGGATTTCCGAGAGTTAAACCAGATTACTATCCGTGATCCCTACCCAATGCCGTTGATCCCGGATTTGTTCAACCAGGTAGCGGGGGCGAAATGGTTTTCCAAGCTGGACCTCAGGGGGGCGTATAACCTCATAAGGGTCCGTCAGGGGGATGAGTGGAAGACGGCGTTTAACACTCCTGAGGGTCATTTTGAGAGTCTGGTTATGCCGTTTGGGTTGACCACCGCGCCTGCCGTTTTCCAACATTTTATTAATGATGTATTTGCTCATGTCCTGGGGAGATTTGTGATTGTATACCTGGATGATATCCTCATTTATTCTAGCGATCGGGACACTCATTTGGAGCATGTTAGGCAGGTGTTACAGTTGCTCCGGGAGAACCAGCTCTATGCTAAGCTGGAAAAATGTTTATTTTTTGTCCAGGAGTTGCCCTTTTTGGGATATATTGTGTCCGCAGCCGGTTTTAAAATGGACACCGCTAAGGTGCAAGCGGTGCTGCAATGGGAGAGCCCGGAGAGTCTGAAAGCACTCCAGCGGTTCCTTGGGTTTGCGAATTATTATAGGAAATTTATAAAACACTTTTCGACTGTCGCCAAACCGCTCACGGACATGACAAAAAAGGGTGCCGATCTGGCGAACTGGCCTGAGGTGGCTATACGTGCATTTGAGCGTCTGAAGAATAGTTTTGCTTCAGCCCCCATTCTGGTGCAACCAGACGTGTCTAAACCTTTTGTGGTAGAGGTTGATGCGTCGGAGGTGGGAGTGGGGGCAGTACTGTCTCAAGGCTCGTCCTTGAGCGAGATGCATCCATGCGCCTACTTCTCCAAGAAGCTGTCGCCGGCCGAACGGAATTATGATATCGGCAACAGGGAGTTGTTGGCCATCAAACTGGCTTTTGAGGAATGGCGACACTTCTTGGAGGGGGCGGCTCACCAGGTCACAGTTATCACCGACCATAAGAATCTGCTCTACCTGGAGTCGGCCAAGCGTCTGTCTCCTAGGCAGGCTCGCTGGGCATTGTTTTTTACTCGTTTCAATTTTCTTGTGACGTACCGTCCCGGGGCTAAAAACACCAAAGCGGATGCTTTGTCTAGGTGTTTTCCGGAGGGAGAACCTCGGGAAGAGCCGGTACCCATCCTCCAGAAAGGGGTAGTGGTCTCGGCTCTCACGACTGAGGTAGAGGCGGAGATTGCCGAGGCCCAAGAGGAGGTACCACCAGGTCTTCCCGCCAACAAATCATTTGTACCCCTGCATCTTCGGCTTAAGGTGTTGAAGGAACACCACGATTCGGTACTGGCTGGTCACCCAGGGGTGAAGGGCACCTTAGAGCTGGTATCGCGTCGTTTCTGGTGGCCCAAAATCCGGCAGGACGTGGTCTCGTACGTGGCAGCTTGCATCACGTGCGCTAGGGCTAAGTCACCCCGAACCCGTCCTGCTGGCACGCTACAGCCTCTGGGGGTACCCAATAGGCCATGGACAGAAATCTCCATGGATTTTATCACTGACTTGCCAGCCTCGGCAGGGAACACGGTCATCCTGGTGGTGGTTGACCGTTTTTCAAAGATGGCGCATTTTGTGGCGTTGTCTTCTTTGCCCAATGCTAAGACGTTGGCTCAGGTATTTGTGAAGGAGGTGGTCAGACTCCACGGAGTACCGTCTGACATAGTATCTGATAGGGGTACGCAATTTGTGGCGAGGTTTTGGAAAGCTTTTTGCTCAAGGTTGGGGATCAAGTTGTCACATTCATCGGCGTTTCATCCACAGTCTAATGGACAAACTGAGCACATGAACCAAAATCTAGAACAGTATTTACGATGCTTTGTGTCCGAAAACCAGGAGGAGTGGTCTACTTTCCTTCCTCTGGCCGAATTCGCATTAAATAATCACCGCCAAGAGTCATCAGGAGAGTCTCCATTCTTTTGTGTGTACGGTCAACATCCTCAGTTTTGTACCTTACGTCAGGGTGACTCCGGGGGTGTCCCGGAGGAGGATCAGCTAGGAGCCCAATTGTCATCAGTCTGGAGGCAGGTGAAACAGCGTTTGTTGAGCATGAGTGCCAGGTACAAACGGGTGGCTGACAGTAGACGCGTGCCAGGTCCGGACCTGTGTGTGGGTGAATGGGTGTGGTTAGCTACGAAGAACATAAAACTCAAAATCCCATCTTTAAAACTGGGTCCAAGGTTTATTGGGCCTTTTAGGATTTCTGCCATCATTAACCCAGTGGCTTATCGGTTGGAACTTCCTGCGGTGTACAGAATACATAACGTTTTTCACAGGGCTTTATTGAAAAAGGTGGTAGGCTTGGTGGACACGACGCCGATGCCACCTCCAGTCATGGTGGATGGCGATTTAGAGTTCGAGGTCGCCAAGGTAGTGGACTCTCGAGTAGTACGCCGTACTCTTCAGTATTTGGTGCACTGGCGGGGGTATGGTCCGGAGGAGAGGTCTTGGGTTCCAGCCTCAGACATACATGCGGATCGGCTGGTCAGTTCTTTTCACCGTCGTCATCCGGACAAGCCGGGTCCTATGAGTCTTGAGGGCCCTGGGGTCCCTCGTAGAAGACGGGGTACTGTCATGTCGGACGCTGTTCACACCACAGCGTCCGGCAGGCAGAGGTAGTTCCACCTCCAGCCACTATAGCCTCAGTGGCGCCGGCTTGATCTTCAGGCTCTCGGGGGTTAATCCTGCTGGAGACCAGGTTGGAAGGTTAGTCACGCCCACGGTCTTTAAATAGTCATACTGGCATATGGGCGTCGCCGATTATAGCTTGTGTTTCATACCAAGTGGTTCCGGTCTGGAGTGGAGGTGTTGCAGAGAGAGAGATTCGTATCTGGTGGCGTATGATCCGTCGTTATCCTTTCTCCTTCCCATATTTGTGTTTAGTTGTGCCCTGTTCACATTACTGTATATTCCTGTGTGTGTGCGGCGCAGTACAGTTTAAGTTCTCCCTGTCTGTCATTATTTGTGTGGGAGCTTTGGTGGTGTGTCTCCTCACTGGGTGGAGGGTGGAGGGTTAAGTGCAGGGCTGAGCAGGAGATAAGGAAAGGTCGGAGGCTCAGGCATTTGCACCTTCAGCAAAAACCCTGGGTTGAGGGTCAGACAGGGTTTTCCCTAGTTATAGGGACATCACAGGGGCCCGGGAATTACAGCCTTAGTTGAACTAAGCCCTCGTGACAGTAAAGCTTTGGAACCGCATGCTCTGGTGTCCTCCAGTTATTCCCGCCCGCACCACTACACCAGGGTACCAGCATCCATACCATTCTGCACCTCTCCTCACCCATTGCAACTACACTGCCCTGGGACTACAGCTCCACCTGTGGGGAGCTATACCATCTCTGCTGCACCACACCATCAGTCCCAGCGGATCTGTATGCAGCGTTGGCTTACCATCTCCCTTGCCAAACACCACGGGTGGCGTCACAAACTATTCATATAAACTTTAACACCATTAACATCACCGCCATTGATATTGGGCGCCCAGGGCCACGGACCGGGTCATCGCTGCTGTGACACCTTCCCCTGACACCGGCCTGGTACCGAGTACCCCACAGCCCTGGGAGGGCGACCTATCTCCATTTCACGCTATTTCCTCTCTATATATATTCTGTGCCCCTTTTCATACTATGCCCTCATACTGCCCACCATGCTGCCCTCTTCAAACTGTATCCACTCCTCACACCGTCCCCTTACACAGTATGATGGTCACAACAGCCTATACATGATCGCAGTGTACCGGGGGATTAGAGAAGCATCGGCAAGGAGGGGGCTCCCTCCGTGCTTCCCTGAGACCACCGGAGCAGGGCGATGTGCTACGCTGTTCCAACAGTCTCCTTCCCTGCAGGCCCCCGGATCCAAGATGGCCGCAGGGGCCTTCGGGGGCCTGCAGGGAGGTGGCTTCCTCAGTGCCTGCAGAGAGGAGGCACGAGGAAGCCTGCAGCAGCACCTGTCAGATCGCTAATCTGACAGAGTGCTGTCCAAACTGTCAGATCAGCGATCTGACACATTACAGTGATGACACATTACAGTGATGTCCCCCCCAGGACAATAAAATAAAGTAAAAGTGTAAAAAAAAAAAAAAAAAAAAAAAAAAAAAAAGTGTAAGGCTATGTGCCCATATAGCGTTTTAAACCGGACACTCAAAACTGGACTCCTTCCCAGAAAACGCACGTTTTTTTACACGCGATTTTACCGCGATTATGTTCTCGTTTTTCGCGTGCGGAATTCAAGCACTTTCCAAGTGATTTGAAGCATCGCTTGGAAAGTGACTGACAAATTGGTCACACTTGTCAAACATAGTGTTTGACAAGTGTGACCAGCTTTTTGCTATTGAGGCTGCCTATGCGACATCAATAGAAAAAGATAGAATGTTAAAAATGATAAAAAAATAAAAAATCGGGGGATATTTACCTTCCGACGTCCCGCACAGCCTCAGCGACGCTCCCGTTCCCAGCGATACCTTGCGAGACCTGTGATGACATTGGTCTCGCGTTGCTATAGCGATCTCACGAGACCGCTAGAGTAACGCAAAACTACGTCATCACAGGTCCTTGCCGCAAGGCATTACTGAGAATGCTGAGGCCCAGGAAGGCTGCGCGTGACGCCGGAAGGTAAATATACCCCGATTTTTTATTTTTTATTCTTTTTTTTTACAGGGGTATGGTACCAAGGGCCTGGAGGACAGTCTCCTCTCCTCCACACCGTGGGTACCATCCGCACATGAGACACTTAACTTTGCGCATGCTGGGCATAGCCACATGCGGGAAGTAAGCGGTTCTCATGCATTCCTATGGGTGCGGAATCGCGGCAATTCTTTGCGATTCCGCAAAAAAGAATGAGCATGCTGCGTTTTTTTCCGCAATGCGATTCCGCCGCGGAAAAAAACTCAGCATTAGCACAGCATGTGCGGAATGCCATAGGAATGCATGGGGTGCGTTCTGTACGAGTTTTTTAAACGTTTTCGCAGCGTTTTCGCGCCGAAAATCGAGGCAAAAACGCTTAAAAATCGCATCGTGGGCACACAGCCTAAAAATAATTTATAAAAAATCCCTAAATAAAAAGTACCGCTGAAAACATCATCTTGTCCCGTAAAAAACGAGCCACCACACATTGTCATCAGCGAAAAAATAAAAAAGTTATAGCTCGCAGAATAAACCGATGCAAACATAATTATTTTTTATATAAAATTGTTTTCATTGCATAAAAGCACCAAAACATAAAAAGACATAAATGAGGTATCGCTGTAATCATGCTGACCCGAAGAATAAAACCGCTTTATCAATTTTACCAGATTCGGAACGGTGTAATCTCCCCCCCCCCAAAAAGAAATTAATGAAATGCTGGTTTTTGTTCATTCTGTCAAAAAATCAGAATAAAAAGCGATCAAAAAATGTCACGTGCCCTAAAATGGCACCATTAAAAATGTCAACTCGTCCCGCAAAAAATAAGACCTCACATGACTCTGTGGGTTAAAATATGTTAAAATTATAGCTCTCAAAATGTGGTGATGCAAAAACTATTTTTTACAATAAAAAGCGTCTTTTAGCGTATGACAGCTGCCAAACATAAAAACCCGCTGTAAATAGTAAATCAAACCCCCCTTTATCACCCCCTTAGTTAGGTAACAATAATAAAATTAAAAAAAAATGTATTTATTTCCATTTTCCCATTAGGGTTAGGGTTAGTGTTAGGGCTAGAGTTCGTGCTAGGGTTGGGGCTAAGGTTAGGGCTGAGATTAGGGTTAGGGGTGTCTTGGGGTTAGGGTTGGAATTAGAATTGAGAGATTTACACTGTTTAGATACATCAGGTGCTCTCTAAACGCAACATGGCATCAGATCTCAATTCCAGCCAATTCTGCGTTGAAAAAGTCAAACGGTGCTCCTTCTCTTACAACCTCTGCCATGCGCCCAAAGAGTGGTTTACCCTCACATATGGGGTATCGGCCTACTCAGGACAAATTGCACAACAACTTTTGGGGTCCAATTTCTCCTGGTACCCTTGGGAAAATAAAAAATTGGGGGCAAAAATATCATTTTTGTGGAAAAAAATATGATTTTTTATTTTTATGGCTCTACGTTATAAACTTCTGTGAAGCACTTGGGGGTTCGAAGTGCTCACCACACATCTAGATAAGTTCCTTGGGAAGTCTAGTTTCCAAAATGAGGTCACTTGTGGGGGGTTTCCACAGTTTAGGTACATCAGGGACTCTCCAAAGGCAACATGACACCCGCACACCATTCCATCAAAGTCTGCATTCCAAAACGTCACTACTTCCCTTCCGAGCCCCGACGTGTGCCCATACAGTAGTTCTCTGCGGCTCTCATGCCCAAGATTCCAAGCTCCGCAGTGTGAATAAATCAAAAGCGACTGCGGGGCGGGATCTCTGGCCGCACGTCCACGCAGGCGCGATAGGAAGGCCAGGATGTGATGTGACAGCACGGGCAGCACTAACTGCGCATGCCCAAGAAAATATAGCACAGCGCAGGCGCCAGGATTTCAAATGAACGCTGAGGAGGCGAAGCAAAGACTCAAGGAAGAAATGAGTGATGGATGTGAGGTGTATATGTCAGAGGGGGAAAGACCTGCCCCCTGGTCAAACTTCAGGTATTTGTGACCAATTTTAAAAACGATTATTTCTGCGGTGGAATGGACGCTAAATAAAAAAGCCACCTAAACAGAATGCAGCATTAGTGCTGTCCAAGGTGGCTCTTTTACGTAAAAACGCCTGGGGGGTGACAGGTTCCCTTTAGGCTCCCTTTAACAATGTATGCCAACACATTCCAGCCCGATATAGGCCACAAAGACCACACTTTTGGTCTTTGTTGGGTGAATGGTATTCCTGGTAAGGTTCTTCTTAGCTAGACCATTCCACTTGCCTTAATTGACTGACAGATAATCTATATAAATATTTACCTGCTGTAAATGTCTGTATCACTTTAAAAGACCTGCAAACTGCAGCAAAGGACTTTTTTAAAAACATTTCTTTTGATGGCCGTACATTCACAAGCAAATGCACTTCCTCATTGTCAGGATGTAATTAGATAGATCTCTTTAAAAGGCATTAAAACACGTTACAGAATGCAATTTGTATCTGAATCCACTTGTTCATTACAGAGCATAATGGTAAAACGTTCCTTGCTGTTGTTGGCGGAGGAGCGGATGTGATAAATAATGCACTCTGTTTATATTTTTGTATTGTACTGAGTGGTGACAGGGAGTAGATGTTCTCTGATAGCAGACGACCCTGGAATTAAAGTGTACCTGATACGTACGTGCAGGGGAAGCAGCCAACATGTTCTGACCCGGTATGTATTCTAGATATAGATTATACCTCCTTCAGAACAAATATCCTTGAACAACCTTTTACTTTCCTTTTAACCCCATAATTATTTTGAGTATAATTTTATAAGAAAAATACAACTATATACCTATAGCTTATGTTGATAAAATGATAATAAAAAAAAGCTAATTTGTATGTTTGAGTGTTCTCACTCTTAGGCCAGCGTCAAACTAAACTTTTGGAAAATTGGTCCGAGTCTCCCTGCCGAGAATCGTGTAAAGGGGTATATTATGTCCCTGCTTTCTTACTCATCCCAGTACCGTACATTCTGATTGACGCAATGTTTTATTGCTGATTTGTGCTATTATAAAATGATCCATGTTATAAAAATTTACTGTTGCTGCTATATGTGCATTCACTATTGTAAGTGTCTAGTAAATAGGGAAAGCGTAGTGCCCTGTTTGGCCACTAGATAGGGGGCATTCTAGTATACATAGTAGGATAGTATAGAGACAGGTACATAGGGTTAGGAACTAGTTAATCTAGGAGGGGTCAACTGCATCTAAGATAAGGAGGACCTCCTGATAGGAGTCAGATGGGCCATGGTGCCCAAACCGCCTGCAAGGCCTTAAGTCCCCAGAATTACTGCACGGGCTTTAGTGTCCAGAATTGTAGCAGTGACCATGCAACATTTAAGGGAGAAGCCCAGCCATCCATAGCTACAGGCCAGAACAATGAAGGATTACAGCAGGCCTGGAACAGAAGCTTAAGGCAAAAATAGTGGCACCATGGGAACCGAGGTGGCTCTATGATGTGGCAACTTATAGCATGGGTTAATGCCCTCAGAACTGGGGCAAAATGGCTGGGGTAACTTTCAAATGCAGTAAGTGTGGACCAGGAGAATGCTGTGTCACCACAGTAGACAGTACAGAAGGGCAGGTCACTCGCTATGTGGAAACTGACTTCGGGAACAGATGATCTTGCGTCTGGGGCGAAACAGGCAGAAGAGTGTCTAAACGTGGCAGAGTTGAACAAGGAGGACGCTGAGGAACTGTATGAGGTGGTCTGACCCGGGAGCGTGCTGTGTGACAGTGAGAGAAGTACAGGGAAAGAGGAAGAGATGTGTAATGTGGAACATGTGATTAATGCTGTGAAATTCTTGGATGTGCCTGGAAATGAATACAGTAAAGTTGTCCTTTTGAAAGTTGAAATAGACTGTGACTCAATTCATGCGAAAACGTTTGCAGACAGCCTTCAGTAGCACAGAAGGGATCTGGGTAATGCTGGACCTGAAGTCACAGGTATGCTGACTAATGGACATTGTTATCATGTGATGGGAGGCCAGGGCACAGATGCCCCGGTGTCTTCGGCCATGACTATGGCCCTGGCCCTCCCTCACAATTGCACGAGTGTTCTCTGTATGGTCATCCGTATGTAATGTGTTTGCAATGCAATGATGACATTTTCTCCCACCCATGTATCTGTATGGCATCCGTATGACATCCATATGACATGCGTATGGCTTTACATTTCTCACTGACTTTCCACATTAAATTAAATGGCTCAATGGCTTAAAATGAATAAAAACTTAATCAAGGTGCCTATATATTGGCTCCCCAACAAGTTCCCTCCTCCAATCTTTCAAATAGAGGCCCTGCTGGTGTATTGGTTTCGATGGTTTGTGTCAAACATGTGTGACAGTCTAACCTTCTACAGAACTGAGCGGGTTCTTTTCCATTGGGTCTTGTCTCAACATTTTGGGGAACCTTACCCAGTGATTGTTGACCCGGGGAGGCGGAGACAAATGTGGGTACATCCACTTTTGAGGTGACAGGTGATTAAAGGACATTTCCACCGACTTTATGGTTCTCTATGCAACCATCCAGACAAGTTCTATTGGTACTGTCGATATTGGGGCCTATTTAAGAACTGGAGACTCCAAAGTCTCGAATTCTTCCATAATGGGTCGGCGGTTGCGAAGTAATGATTTGGACATCCCACATCCACATCTCCTACCGGGGTCAAGTTTGGAAGCGGTTCCTTATGTCATGGTTGCTGACGAGGCATTTCAAATTCAACCGCAATGTCATGAGGCCATATCCACAGAGAGCCCTGGACCACCCGTACCGAATATTTAATTATCGGCTATCCAGCGCACGATGATTGGTAGGGTGTGCCTTTAGAATCCTCTGTGCAAAATGGCGATCCTGATGTCAGCCATACAACTAAGTGAAGCAAATGTAAATGGTATAATTAAAGCCTGTGTCATCCTTCACAACTTCACGAGGATCCATGACTGTCCATCAAATGATGCTGATGATGGAGTCTATGGAAATAATGGCATGGCTACAACACGTGTTCGTTCATAATCCACATCATCAGCCCTCTGGCCCTAAAGTGCGGGACATGTTTAGTGTTTACCAATTATTTAATTATTTTGTTTCATCAGAAGGATATCCTCCATGACAAGACAATTATTTTAATTAAACATCTGTTAGTGAATGAACTGTCTGTTGTTATTTTTTTACAATAAAAAAATGGAAAATCATACACATCAACTATATATTGTTAAAAACATAAAGCACACATTGAAATAACAGTTTTATTTAGTTCCAGTGGTTTTGGCACAAAAAAAACATATTCAAAACATATGGCAACTTAGGATACTATTCCAGGGCAACATGAAACTTGAAAACAACAACTTTAGCCATTAAGAGACACTTTTTTATAAAATCTGGTATGAAGGTGGAGGTGATGGCAGGAGGCCAGCATGAGTAGTTTGTGTATTTTGAGGTCCTACCTGATTGGGCCCCTGAGAGGTGGATGAGGCTGGATTCCGGACCAAGGTAGGGACCTGTTGTGGTACATGGTACTGGCCAATTGGGTAATGATATTCATACTCATGTGGATTTGTGTTTGCCATTTGTGTAAACCCCCCAGAATGGCCAAGTCGAACATACCCATGTTGTGACCACTCTCCTTCTGTGGGTATGTTCAAGTGGCCATATTGGGCAGGTGCAGCTGGATTTGAGAAGTGCGCATGTTGTTGGCGGTGTTGGTATGGGGTTTGATGTGGCTGAGGTGATCCGTGTTGGAGGTGGTTCTGGGAGTGCTATTGTCTGCTCATCCTGGCTTCCAGGCATGTGTAGGTGGTTGTCGGTGGACATCTGCAATCTTTCAAGGAAGTTGAAAAACAGACTTGGATTGTTAGATTCGGTGCATGAATCTACCACAATTTGTAGGGCACCTCTGGCATGCAGACTCACCTCACTGGGAATTGTGCGCATATACCATGCAAGACTCCAACCATATGCCTCCTCACCATCATCATTAACCCCTTAGCGACAGAGCCAGTTTGCAGCTTAATGACCAGGCCAATTTTTACAATTCTGACCACTGTCCCTTTATGAGGTTATAACTCTGGAACGCATTAATGAATCCTGCTGATTCTGAGACTGTTTTTTCGTGACATATTGTACTTCATGTTAGTGGTAAAATTTCTTCGATAAGTCTTGTGTTTATTTATGAAAAAAACAGAAATATGGCAAAAAATTTTAAAATTTTGCAATTTTAAAACTTTAAATTTTTATGCCCTTAAATCAGAGAGATGTGTCACATAAATTTCTTAATAAATAACATTTCCCACATGTCTACTTTACATCAGCACAATTTTGGATGCAAAATTTTTTTTTGTTAGGAAGTTATAAGGGTTAAAAGTTGACCAGCGATTTCTCATTTTTACAACAAAATTTACAAAGCCATTTTTTTTAGGGACCACATCATATTTAAAGTCATTTTGAGGGGTGTACATGACAGAAAATACCCAAAAGTGGCACCATTCTAAAAACTAGACCCCTCAAGGTGCTCAAAACCACATTCAAGAAGTTTATTAACCCTTTAAGTGCTTCACAGGAACGAAAGCAATGTGGATGGAAAAAATTAACATTTAACTTTTTTTTGGAAAAAAATTACTTCAGAACCAATTTTTTTTATTTTCACAAGTGTTAAAAGAGAAAATCAACCACAAAATTTGTTGTACAATTTCTCCTGAATACGCTGATACCCCATATGTGGGGGTAAACCCCTTTTTCAGCACACGGCAGAGCTCGCAAGGGATGGAGCATCGTTTGACTTTTTCAACGCAGAATTGGCTGGAATTAAGATCGGATGCCATGTTGCGTTCGGAGAGCCCTTAATGTGCCTAAACAGTGGAAAACTCCAACAAGTGACCCCATTTTGGAAACTAGACCCATTAAGGAACTTATCTAGATGTGTGGTGAGCACTTTCAACCTTCAAGTGCTTCACAGAAGTTTATAACGTAGAGCCGTGAAAATAAGAAATCCATTTTTTTTTCCAGAAAAATGATCTTTTCACCCCAAAATTTTTATTTTTACAAGGGTAACAGGAGAAATCATACCCCCACAGTTATTATGCAATTTGTCCTGAGTACGCTGATACCCCATATGTGGGGAGGAACCACTGTTTGGGTGCATGGGAGAGCTTGGAAGGGAAGGAGTGCCATTTTGGAATGCAGACTTTGATGGAATGGTCTGCGGGCATCATGTTGCGTTTGCAGAGCCCCTGATGGGCCTAAACAGTGGAAACCCCCAACAAGTGACTCCATTTTGGAAACTAGACCCATGAAGGAACTTATCTAGATGTGTGGTGAGCACTTTGAACCTTAAAGTGCTTCACAGAAGTTTATAACGTAGAGCCGTGAAAATAAGAAATCCATTTTTTTTTCCACAAAAATGATCTTTTCACCCCCAAATTTTTATTTTTACAAGGGTATCAGGAGAAATCATACCCCCACAGTTATTATGCGATTTGTCCTGAGTACGCTGATACCCCATATGTGGGGAGGAACCACTGTTTGGGCGCATGGGAGAGCTCGGAAGGGAAGGAGTGCCATTTTGGAATGCAGACTTTGATGGAATGGTCTGCGGGCATCATGTTGCGTTTGCAGAGCCCCTGATGGGCCTAAACAGTGGAAACTCCCAACAAGTGACTCCATTTTGGAAACTAGACCCATGAAGGAACTTATCTAGATGTGTGGTGAGCACTTTGAACCTTCAAGTGCTTCACAGAAGTTTATAACGTAGAGCCGTGAAAATAAGAAATCCATTTTTTTTTCCACAAAAATGATCTTTTCACCCCCAAATTTTTATTTTTACAAGGGTATCAGGAGAAATCATACCCCCACAGTTATTATGCGATTTGTCCTGAGTACGCTGATACCCCATATGTGGGGAGGAACCACTGTTTGGGCGCATGGGAGAGCTCGGAAGGGAAGGAGTGCCATTTTGGAATGCAGACTTTGATGGAATGGTCTGCGGGCATCATGTTGCGTTTGCAGAGCCCCTGATGGGCCTAAACAGTGGAAACTCCCAACAAGTGACTCCATTTTGGAAACTAGACCCATGAAGGAACTTATCTAGATGTGTGGTGAGCACTTTGAACCTTCAAGTGCTTCACAGAAGTTTATAAACGCAGAGCCGTGAAAATAAGAAATCCATTTTTTTTCCACAAAAATGATCTTTTCGCGCCCAAATTTTTATTTTTACAAGGGTAACAGGAGAAATCATACCCCCACAGTTATTATGCAATTTGTCCTGAGTACACTGATACCCCATATGTGGGGGGGAACCACTGTTTGGGCGCATGGGAGAGCTCGGAAGGGAAGGAGTGTCATTTTGGAATGCAGACTTTGATGGAATGGTCTGCGGGCATCATGTTGCGTTTGCAGAGCCCCTGATGGGCCTAAACAGTGGAAACCCCCCACAAGTGACCCCATTTTGGAAATTAGACCCCCTAAGGAACTTATCTAGATGTGTGGTGAGCACTTTGAACCCCCAAGCGCGTCACAGAAGTTTATAAACGCAGAGCCGTGAAAATAAAAAGTCTTTTTTATTTCCACAAAAGTGTTTTTTTAGACCCCAATCTTTAGACCCCCAAAGTTGGTAAATAGTGGAAACCCCTCAATTCTTGCTCCAACCCTAACCCCAACACACCCCTAACCCTAATCCCAACCCTAATCCCTAATCCTAACCCTAATCCTAGTTCGCCCTAACCCTAGCCCAACCCTAGCCCAACCCTAACCCTTAACCCTAGCCCAACCCTAACCCTTAACCCAAGCCCAACCCTAACCCTTAACCCAAGCCCAACCCTAACCCTAGCCCAACCCTAACCCTTAACCCTAGCCCAACCCTAACCCTAGCCTAGCCCTAACCCTAGCCTAACCCTAGCCTAACCCTAACCCTAGCCTAACCCTAACCCTAGCCTAACCCTCACCCTAGCCTAACCCTAACCCTAGCCTAACCCTAGCCTAACCCTAACCCTAGCCTAACCCTAACCCTAGCCTAACCCTAGCCTAACCCTAACCCTAGCCTAACCCTAACCCTAGCCTAACCCTAACCCTAGCCTAACCCTAACCCTAGCCTAACCCTAACCCTAGCCTAACCCTAGCCTAACCCTAACCCTAGCCTAACCCTAACCCTAACCTTAGCCTAACCCTAACCCTAGCCTAACCCTAACCCTAGCCTAACCCTAACTCTAGCCTAACCCTAACCCTAACCCTACCCCTAGCCTAACCCTAACCCTAACCCTTATGGAAAA
This sequence comes from Dendrobates tinctorius, assembly GCF_039654945.1. Taxonomy (NCBI): domain Eukaryota; kingdom Metazoa; phylum Chordata; class Amphibia; order Anura; family Dendrobatidae; genus Dendrobates; species Dendrobates tinctorius. The sequence continues at coordinate 19,741,604 of NW_027361698.1, forward strand.
CTGAAAAAAAAAATATTTTTTTTATTTCATTATGTGTGCCAGAATAAGGGGGTGATAAAAGGGGGGGTTATGTACTATTTTATTATTTTGATCACTATGATCGTTTATCATAGTGATCAAAATAATGAATGGAATCTGCCAGCCGGAGCCAGCAGATTCCCGGCGGGCGCACTGCGCATGCGCCCGCCATTTTCAAGATGGGCGCGGGACCACCGGGAGGGGACGGAGGACAAGGGAGAGGTACCGGGAGGGGACCGGGGGGATCGGGGACCCTATTTCTCTATCCTCTGATGTGCGATCACATCAGAGGAAAGAGAAATTAAATGTAAAATCGCGGCTTTTTTTTTTTTTTTGCGGTCGCCATTATAGGGTTAATAACGGCGATCGCAAAAGCGGGGGTCGGTAAAAACCGACCAATTCATGCTCTCTGGGGTCTCGGCTGCCAGGCAGCCGAGACCCTGGAGAAAATCCGACACTGGGGGGCGCTATTCACTTAAATCACAGCGCCGTGAATTAACCACTGTCTGCTTGGCGCCTGTTACTGGTGCTGGGAAGCACCCTCCTACGCCGGCTCTGACGTGGGATGGTCGCTGCCTGTGGTGAGGTATCCAGGGGTAGTGTAGGACTACTGCTACGTGGTGTAGAAGAAGGTCCAGCCACATCTTCAACTTCGCCAACAGGGTCCAAGTTGACATCAGAACCCAATGCTATTTCTCATTCAGTAATGTTTGATTCAGTTCTGTTATTTGTCAAAATTAAAAATACAAATTAATTGATGTACCTTAAGGCCAAGTATCAAATTTTCTGTGAAGCATGCACTTACGTAGATCCAGAATGGGAGCAAGGAAATTCAATCAGTCATAATATATATATATTTGCATTTTTTACTGGCTGCAGCACCACTCCTGGCCCGCTGCTGGCGCTCACGGCGGTACTGATCACGACAGCTGCGCCACCATCTTGTGACATCAGAGTCACAATAGTAACACAATAAACTCTTCGAAGTATGATCACCTTGTTTGCGTATTGAAAGATAGGTTACAATGTAAACTTGAATTCAACTTGCCAAGTTTAAAGGGAAAAACAGGCCGTATATTCCAAAGAACATCACGTAGCGTAATGTTATCTTATTTTGTTGAGCTTTTTTACTAAATTACTATTGTGAAATTTTCACTTTACTTACTAATTTCCTGCTGGACCTCACATGTACTTTCCTCATAATTGGGGAACATCTGGCAGCATATGCGTCTCCAAGCTGTATGCTTTCTATTTCGGTCCGTATAATGGGCGTCACATTGCTCTAATATTTCAAGCCTGTCCTGCATGAGAACAATCAGCATTTCCACATTAATATGTGTTCTGCCTTCTTCCACGTATGACGCTATGTGGATTCCAACATACGGCTTATCCTTTCATCCACTCCCAGAAACAAGACTGTATGGGTGCTTAAGTCTATATTTATTGGGATGATATATGGACAACAATGGGAGACGATAACAGATAGTATAGTAGAACACAGTAGTGGATGAGATCAGGGGTTGTTGTACAAAGTTGTAGATGATATCAGAGATTGTTGAACACAGTTATGGATGAATCCTGTTCATTTAGATACTGTTCATATGTTCAGGTTTTAAATACATTAGATGGGGACTGCTTCAATAAGGGTTACCTTGACGAGGTGGAGCAGTTTGGTATACATTTTTTTGCAAAAAAACGTATTGACTAAATACCCTCTATTTGTTGTCATCTTTTTATCAGCACTTGCTGACTACTGTCATATGTCATCCTGCAAGGTATTTCTGCACATTTGTCATTCTGTGCCTTCTGTTTGTGTTTCATGATTCAGTAGATTGTTGTACAAAATGTGGATGATTCAGGTAAAAACTATAAGAAACAGATAATGCAGCATGTCAGTACTGGTAGATAATATACAATATACAAATACTGGCAGGTAATCACAGTAATAAAAGGTACTATCACAACAGTAGCAAAGATACAGGATGCTGTTATATCGGTAGCATGCATTATAGAAGCTGAGCAATACAACATACACAGCAGTAAAAGAGAAATATATCTAAAACAACTAATGGCTGTCAGCTTTGCACTCACTGAACAGAGGATGCATAACTATCATGCAGTGTACTAGCATTACAGGAGCTGAACATGCATTGCAAACATCATGAGGCATGCATTATCGCCAGCTAACACAGATGCAAAGCATAGTTTAGACAAATGCATTGAACCTTACCGGAATCCACTTGTTATAGGCAGTGGTTTTGCATGGAGCTGAGCACATGTGGGCTACTCAGGAGTTTGGCAGGAATGGTTACATGCTGCAAAACCTGGGCAGGAAGAAGGAGCGATTCTGAACAGTTAACCATTTGGGGGAATAGAAGATTCCAAACACATGAATAAAAAAGAGAAAGGGCAACTATGACACCTAATGGCCATTGCTGGAACAGCACTTAAAATATCTTGCTGCACAGATTGGACAGAACAATATGTCTGGCCATGGTGTTGGTATCCGTGGAGGAGTGTTCCTGGGTTTTTTATAGGTTGCCAGAAAAATTTGCATGCTAAGCTTCCTGTTCTTGGTTGATGCAATTTCCTGTCAGCTGGAAAATGTGTGCATATTTGTCGCAAGCTACACGGATGGTCTGTGTGGCGTATGAGTTTTTCTCACACCCATAGGCTTGCATTGGCGAGCCTCATCCAAGTCTCAGTGCCAATCTCAGCATGCTGCGATTTTACACGCCCGTCGAATACTCCTGAGAAAAAATATGGTGATGTGAGCGGCACTTATCCGTATTCTATGGTAGTGTGACGCCGGCCTTAAGCTTGTGCTTCAGAGCTGCTGTTCTAGTAAATTGACATAGGAAATTTTCATTATTTTCTGCCATTTTAGACTGTTACTTTTGGTCACTCGGTCATCAAACTTTATGTTCCTATACAAAGATATTTCCCTGCTTTACGCTCCCCTGCTATTTTTACAAGTCCTCTAATTTTGTGTCTGTCAAATCAATTACTACCACTGAGCACCAGTCTAAGGGCTCACTCACACAAGGATATAAATTGGACGAGTGCAATACGAGAAAACATAGCATTGCACTCTGACCAATGTTACTAAATGAGTCAGTGCACATCTGCAAGTTTTTCCTCAGCTCTAATTGGACTGACTAAAAAAATCACAGCATGCTGCTAGTGGATGTGAGAATTAGATCGCACTTGCCAATGCAAGTCAACAGACACAAGAAAAAAATCATGTACCATGTGTGTGCCGTTAGTTTTCTTTTGCACATATCTCAAAAGGAAACCCAACATTTCATCAGCCAAATACTGTAAATACACAGCCTGAATCATCAGATGCTATGGAGCATCTTATAGGGGCAGCATATAGGGGCATAATCTATGGAGCATCTTATAAGGGCAGAATATGGGGGAATAATCTATGGAGCATCTTATGGGGGCAGCATATGGGGCCTATTCTATGGAGCATCTTATGGGGCCTATTCTATGGAACACTTTATGGGGCAGAATATGGGGCATAATCTATGGAACATCTTATGGGGCCATAACCTTTATGGAGCATCATATGGGGCATATTATTCTACGGATCATCTTATGGGGCTATCATGAACTGTATGGAGCATTACGTGGGGGTCCTGATTCAATATGGATATTCAAAAACATTTAATCTACTGATGTCTCAATTAATTTTACTTTTATTGGTATCTATTTTTATTTTTTAAATTTACCAGTAGCTGCTGCATTTTCCACCCTAGGCTTATACTCGAGTCAATAAGTTTTCCCAGTTTTTTGTGGCAAAATTAGGGAGGTCGGCTTATACTTGGAACAGCTTATACTCGAGTATATACGGTACATTCAAAAAATGACATGGGGCCTACTTTTAATAACTACCTGAGGGAAAGCAGACAGCTACGGGCTTATATTATCAGGCTGGGAAGGGCTAGATAACCATGGACCTTCCCAGCCTCTTAACATCAGCTCACAGCTGTCTGCTTTGCTAGTTATAAAAAAATGGCGGGACCCAAAAATGAAAATGACATGGCGGTCCCCCCCATTTTTGATAACTAGTAAATGCTGGACAGTCCATGGTTATCTGGCTATTCCTAGCCTCAAAATAACAGCCCACAGCTGCCCCAAAATTGGCACATCCACTAAATGCGCCAATTCTGGAGCTTAGCCTCAGCTCTTCCCGATTGCCCTGGTGTGGTGGCAAACGGGGTAATGGTTTATGGCATTAATGTCAGCTTTGTAATGTTCGCTGGCGTGATGTGATGGAAGGTCCTAAAGCTACAATGAACTGTCTGAATGAGCAGCTGCTGCCGCGTGCCCTCGCAGGAGGAGGATGTCAGCAAAGACACAGGAAGAGCCACGGGGCTGCTGGAAGCAGGATCCATCATCGGAAGGTGAGTTAAGTGTTTGTTATTTTATCATGTGCTTGCCAGCAGGTGGGAATATAGGGACGGGGGGCCGTGTGCATGGCATCAGGGGGGAATATAGGGACAGGGAACCTGTGTGCATGTGTGCTGCCCCAAGGAGTATGGTCGCCACAGTGGCATTGCCTTCCTCCTAGGGAGGGTGATGTCATGCTTGGAAGCAATAAAGGATCTCTCTAGCAGTTAATCACAACACACAACACAGTTTCCATTCCAGGTAAGCAGAGGGAGCTCTGAACCAAAACTGGGGGAGGAGCTACTCTCTGGGGGCCAGGAGGGAAAAATTAGAGGAGTTCGTGTGAGGAGGGTAAGGTGTGTGGACGTGGAGGAGAAGAGCTGGGATATTGAGCAGAGAGTTCAGGCTCATTCCCAGCTATAGTGCATGATTTGGAGCCCGGTCTCCAAGGCTGTACAGACACTGACGGTCCTGCAACAGAAACCAGAGGAGTAGGAAGCTGTAAATGCTCTTTTCCCACATAAGACTTGGAGGCACAACAGCGACGTGTGAGCCAGAAGAGGAAGGCTACAGCTGTCTGCCATGCAAGGGAGTTCTAAAGACAATAAGCAAGTGGAACTTCAGTGTAATACAGTACTGCAAGTACCTAAAAATTAGCGCTAGGAAGGAGACTACACAACCCATCTGCATAAAGAGATTCCTAAGTCCCAGAGGATCTGTCTGCAGCGTCGGCTTAACATCTTCATTGCCGAACACCATAGGTGGCATCACGAATCATTCACTCATAAACTTTATTCCATCACTTAACCCCTTTTACATGGGCGCCCAGGGCCACGGAATGGGTCACCGCTGCTGTGACATTCCCCTTTGAGAGACCGGCCCGGTACCGAGTACCCAACAGCCCTGGGAGGGCGACCCATTTTGGCATCACAAACAGGATTAACGGAGCCCGGTGTCCCCGGGTCCTGTGTGCCAGAGACAGTATTGTGTGCCACAGACTGTCGGCGCCATCGCCGCCATTACCCCGCTGCTTGGCGCGTGCGGGAAACCAAAGGGGTGGGCCGTCGTGGGCGGAGCCAGCCGAAGAGCGCGAAAAAGTGAAGCGCTGCGCGGGAAGAGGCCAGCGCGCGAGAAGTGAGAGGCCGAGGCCTGCAGCCCTGGCGTCCCCCGATCGTCCAGCCGGTGGAGCGGTAACCGGTAAGCCAGCGCAACCCATCAAGAAGCAGCATCTTTCCCTCTCAGCCCTGTGAAGGCTGATGCACAGACTCTGGACAAAGACCTATCTGCAGAACTGCGTCTTCAGGTCCAGGAGTTGACCAAGAATATGGCTGCACTTGCCAATATTGTGCAGTCCATGCAGGAGTCATCAAAGGAGAAGATCCAGCTGGCCTCCAGTCCAGAGGATGTCCCATAGCTACGGAAGAAGAGGATCCCGCCACGCCGAAGGAGAGACAACGATCGCTATAACCTGTCGTCGCTGCTGCAACGCAGTCCACATCGCAAGATTCTGTTATTTAAACGAGCAACCCCTGGGGCAGAGGGCCAACCCCCAGGAGTAGGACCACAAGGCCCAAAGAATTGGGAGCCAAGTATGTTGGAGGGCGACCGATCCTCCCAGTGGTGATTGACGGCATCCCCATGAACGCTTTGCTGGACACTGGCTCTCAGGTGACAACTATGCCATATATCCTTTACAAGCGGTATTGGGCTGACTCGGAACTTACTCGTGGCCCAAGCGATGAACTGACAGTAGTTGCCAGAAATGGTCAGTCCTTGCCGCAAGTAGGATGTAAAGAGATTACTATTAAAGTGGGGAGAGTAGAGTTAAAATCTCAAGGTCTGATAGTTGTAGACATTGATCGACGAGAATGTAACCCAATTATGACCCTAGGTACTAATGTGATTGAAAATTGTCTTGCCGAGGTTATTGTTTTGTTGCATCAGGTAGCAGAGACAGCTGGTTCCAGTGTACGAGTCCTGCAGAAGGAGATCAAGGCCCTGATGCAAAGACAGCAGGTAGAACTGTCTGGCGGAGAAATTGGCAGCGTCAGAGTGAGTGATTCTTTCCCCATTGCAATACCCCCCAGATGTGAAATGTTGATTTGGTGTTGGGCAGCCATAGGCCTCAGAGGAAAAGATTACCAAGCATTGGTAGAGCCAGTGTACTCTGAAAGCTGGCTCACTGTCCTGACAGCCAGAGAGGTAGTTGATGTTCGCAAAGGGAGAGTACCTGTACGTCTCTTGAATTGTGGGGAAGAAGAGGCCATAATACCTCGGTATGCCACAGTTGCTAAGCTGCTTACTGTCAGCAACAACGCCATACAGGCAGCAGAGCCCTTGGTCTCATCCGACCAGGTGGAGGACAATGGCTCTGTAAAGCAGCTGGAGGAGTGGTGTCAGCAGCTGCATGTGGGAACTGACTCCACCCCTTCATACCAAAAGAGTGGGGTTTACCGAGTGACTCAGGAGTACGAGCGGGTATTCAGTAAACACCCCCTAGACTTTGGGAAGGCAAAAGGGGTTCAACACCATATCCCCACTGGAGGTCATCCCCCCATTAAAGAAAGGTACCGGCCTATACCCCCAACACAATACCAATGTGCCAAAAGTATGTTGCGGGAAATGAAGGAGGCTGGGGTGATCAGAGACAGTTGTAGCCCCTGGGCAGCTCCAATAGTCTTTGTGAAAAAGAAAGATGGTACCATGAGAATGTGTGTTGATAACCGAAAAATTAACATTACACATAAGGATACCTACTCATTACCCAGAATTGAGGAGTCATTAGACGCACTTAAAACTCCTAACTATTTTTCCACCTTAGATCTCACTAGTGGGTATTGGCAGGTTCCCGTGACAGAGGCAGACAAGGAGAAAACAGCGTTTACCACCCCATTAGGTCTCTACGAGTTCAACTACATGCCATTGGGGCCCTGCACCGCCCCAGGAACATTTCAACGGCTAATGGAGTGCTGTCTTGGACACAAGAACTTTGAGACAGTCCTGTTATACCTTGACGATGTCATTGTTTTCTCCAAGACTTATGAAGACCATCTGAAGCACCTGGCTGAGGTGTTTGAAGTCTTGTCCAACTTTGGCCTGAAAGTGAAGCCATCCAAATGCCACCCCCTGAAGCCCAAGGTACAGTACCTCGGTCATGTAGTGAGTGCAGAAGGTGTGGCACCGGATCCTGACAAAGTCTCTGTCATCCAGGACTGGCAGAAGCCCAGCAACCTCCATGAAGTACTTCAATTCCTCGGGTTGGTAGGCTACTACTGAAGGTTCATCAAAGACTTCACTGAGATAGCCATGCCTATGCAAAATCTTCTGGTGGGCCAGCCCAAGAAAGCCCGGAAGAAGAGTACTACATTTGAATGGAATGAGGAACTGGAGAGGTCCTTCACTCGACTGAAGGTGGCTCTCCCAGGAGATGAAGTTCTGGCCTACCCAGATTATGACCAACCATTTGTGTTGTATACTGATGCCAGCAACGTGGGACTGGGAGCAGTACTGTCACAGGTACAGAATGGCAAAGAAAGAGTGATCTCCTACGCCAGCAGGAAGCTTCGTCCCACTGAAAGGAACCCTGACAACTACAGTTCCTTCAAACTGGAGTTCCTCGCCATAGTCTGGGCTGTGACTGAACGATTCAAGCATTACCTAGCTTCCGCCAAGTTTACCATCTTCACGGACAATAACCCGTTGACTCACTTGGAAACTGCAAAACTAGGTGCACTGGAGCAGCGATGGATGGCCTGGCTGTCTAACTATGAATTCACCATCAAGTACCGAGCGGGGCACAAGAATGCCAATGCTGATACGCTGTCCAGAATGCCTAATCTGCTTAGATGCAGGAGAAGACCCTGAGGCACTCGAAGAAATAGAGTTACCTGCTTTCCACCGGCCAATTGCGGCCCAATGTGCCCAAGGAGTAAGAAACAGACGGTCTATCATGAAAGAGACCACCCTAAATCCATTGCCTCATCATGACTGGGCTGAAACGCAGGATAGCGATCCCGCAGTCCACCTGGTAAAGGAGCTACTGTCACAAGCTGACTCACGCCCGGATCCAGATGCTCCTGAAGAAACCCAGCAGTTGTGGAAGGAAAGAGGCCGGCTGTTCCTCTATAAGGGAAAGCTGTGTCAGAGGAGTATCAATGCCCGCACTCATGAGTTGGTCTGGCAAGTGGTAGTCCCAAAGAGGGAGACATCAATGGTCTTGGAAGCCTATCACAATGGAGCTGGACACTTTGGATGGAAGAAGTTGGAAGCCTTGCTCCGGGAGAGATTCTACTGGCCTGGTATGAGGAAGGCTATTGAAAATTGGTGCCGGGAGTGTGGACAATGCAATCTGCGCAGAAAGGACCGTAACAGCCAGCGAGCTCCTTTGCAGCCAATAATAACCAAACAGCCACTCGAGTTGGTAGCCTTGGACCATGTGAAGCTGGTCCCAAGACGTTCAGGCTACATTTATGCTCTTACCATTGTTGACCACTACTCGAGATTCCTGGAAGTCGTGCCTGTCAAGGATCAAACAGCCAGGACAGCAGCCAGAGCATTCCAACAGCACTTTTGTAGACCACACGGATATCCCGAGCGAGTGCTTACAGATCAAGGTCCAGCCTTTTACGGCAGAAGTGTTCCAGGAATTCTGTAACTTGTACGGTTGCAAGAAGATCAGGACAACACCGTACCATCCACAGACCAATGGCATGTGTGAAAAGATGAATCAGGTGGTAATCGACCTACTGAAGACCTTGCCTTTGGAAGAGAGGAATCTGTGGCCAGAGAAGTTGCCAGATCTGGTTGACCTCTACAATCACATACCTGTGAATTCCACCAACTGCACTCCAGCCTACCTAATGAGAGTGAGGCCTGGAAAGTTGCCTCTTGATTTGGATATGGGAGTCCTGACACCTGAAGTCAACAAATATATCGTGGCACTGCTGCATTGGTGCACAAAAGAAGGTTCCCACACCTATACTGACACCTATACTGACACCTGAAGTGACATCACCAGATGCTGACTGGGATACAGAGCGGCAGCAGCAATACCAAAGAGTACAAGAGTGTGTAGAAAAGAGTCTAGCTCAGGCGAGACAAAAACAGGAAAAGACCTACAATCAACATGCACCTGCAGTTCCCTTGTCACCATGAGAACAAGTCCTAAAGAGGAAAAGAAGGATGCATAAATTGGATAACCAATGGGAGGCTGATCCCTACACCGTCTTACCATCAAACGTCGACAACACCAAAGTGTGCCTTATCAGTAAGGATGGAGGAGAAACCTCATCAGCAGTATCGAGGGATCATCTGAAACTGTGCCCTGACCAGCTAAACGAAAGGATGGGAGAACAAAACAACCCTCAACCCACAGAAGAAGAAGAAAGGGTCAGCACTGTACTCAGAGAATTTCCTGCAAACTGGACAAGAATGGATCAAGCCATCGTAGTTCCTGTCCTAATCTTTCCCCAGCCTACTGCAACTGAAGTAGCAGAGACTCAAGACAACTCTGAAAATCAGGAAGTTCAGGCAGCGGATGCCACACCAGCAGTGAAGTCAGAGAATCTTCGCCCTGCCATTGGTGAATCTGTCATGCCCACAGTGAGTCTAAGAGTTTGCAGACGGCTACTACCCAGTTTACCCATACCAGTGCTACGTAGGTCTGTCCATAGTACCCAAGGTATTCCACCCCTAAGGTTCCGCATATAGATAAGTTTTGTAAACGTTAACCTGTAAATATGCAACGTTTCAAGTTTTGTGCCTACAGAGACTCTGTAAGACTTTTTGGATATTTTATTTTGTTTCGATGGAAAATTGGACCACAGGACTATGTGTGGTCAAAACTCTACTTGTAAATAGTTTACCAACTTGCTCAGGAGTTTTTTTGTTTTTGTATTTTTCACTTTTGGAAATCTTGTTATATTTATAATTGTTTATATGTTTTCATGTTTTTCTTCAGTCTGGGAGTACTGAATTGCACTAGGGGGGAATGTGGCGCCCCCAGGAGTATGGTCGCCACAGTGGCATTGCCTTCCTCCTAGGGAGGGTGATGTCATGCTTGGAAGCAATAAAGGATCTCTCTAGCAGTTAATCACAGCACACAATCCATTCCAGGTCAGCAGAGGGAGCTCTGAACCAAAACTGGGGGAGGAGCTACTCTCTGGGGGCCAGGAGGGAAAAATTAGAGGCGTTCGTGTGAGGAGGGCAACGTGTGTGGACGTAGAGGAGAAGAGCTGGGAGATTGAGCAGAGAGTTCAGGCTCATTCCCAGCTATAGCGCATGATCTGGAGCCCGGTTTCCAAGGCTGTACAGACACTGATGGTCCTGCAACAGAAACCGGAGGAGTAGGAAGCTGTAAATGCTCTATTCCCACATAAGACTCGGAGGCACAAAAGCGACGTGTGAGCCAGAAGAGGAAGGTTACAGCTGTTTGCCATACGAGGGAGTTCTAAAGAGAATAAACAAGTGGAACTTTAGTGTAATACAGTACTGTAAGTACCTAAAAATAAGCGCTAGGAAGGAGACTACACAACCCATCTGCATAGCGAGATTCCTAAGTTGCTTCCAGGCTAGCCAGCTCCTGTGCCATCTGTAATCTGAACCCTGGACTGCATTTGCCAAGCAAAGTAAAGGTAAAGAAACTGCACCCTGTTGTGTCCTTGCCTTCTTCTGCCAACACCCTCAGCACTGTTACATCTCTGTGCCTGACACTGCACCATCTACATCTCTCCCCTATCTCTTCATCTACACTGCCCTGGGACTACTGCCCTACCTGTGGAGGGCCACAACATCATTGCTGCACCACACCATCTGTCTGCAGCGTCGGCTTAACATTTTCATTGCCAAACACCACAGGTGGCGTCACGAATAATTCACTCATAAACTTTATTCCATCACTTAGCCCCTTTTACATGGGCGCCCAGGGCCATGGACCGGGTCACCGCTGCTGTGACATTATAAGACACACCTCCATTTAACATAAAAAAAAATTTCTCTTTTTCTTCACCAAATTTGGGGGTGCGTCTTATAATCAGGTGCGTCTTATAATCAGGTGCGTCTTATAAAGCGAAAAATATGGGGGTATCTTCGGCGCTCCCACGACCTTCACCGATTCTGTACTGCAACCTATGGAGCGTCGTTTTAATAATCAAGCTTCATTGGTCACTCCTGGTCATGTCTCATGCTCTACAGGACATCTATCTATCTAGCTAGATTTGATTTATCTATATCTATCTGTATCTCGAGCATTTTTTTTTGAGCATGCCGAAAATACTCGATTAGGACCTGTGCGTGCCAGGATATCACATTATCCGAGCACGCCCGTTCATCACTATTTAACGTATGTATAAAAGGCAAAATAATTTCCCATCTAGTTTTCACGCAGGCAACGGGATGGGAAAGAAAAAAATATTGACAAGGTATAAAATTTAAAAATAGTTTAGGTCTTATGGCCAAAAACAAGAACATGCACTTTACAAATACTTGGCAAAATTTCTAATTCCCCCTAAAGTGAAATGTTATTTGTAGCTCAGAATTCGACTGGGAAAATAACGACCATGACACCCTTTCTTTTCCCGAAAAAACACCCTAGGGGTATTTACATATGTTGCATTTTTGAGGCAAAAAACCCCCCACTGTGTTTTACAGTACCAACAAAGTGAAAGATTCCTGAATTCTCATGCACATGTTGCTTATTTTTTCCCTGCAGATTTGAAGTAGTGTCAATTCTTTTAGCTTTTTTCACCCATTCAAATGAAGGGGTGAAAAATGCATATTTTACGCAACAAAGAAGGAGAAGGCTCAACTGAGACATCACCTACTGTGAATGGTGGATTCTGTGCTATCTGCTGTGCATAGAGGTAGAAGGGTGTGTGCAAATATTTTTTTCTGGCGGATTCTACATGGAACCCACCTGAAAAAGCACTAAAAAAGTGTCAAAAAGAATGAACATATGAGTGGCAATATAAAAATGATTTGCTGTGCATATATTACATCTTTTTGAACCAAGCTTCAGGCAGTTTGCACTCGCTAATAACGTATACAATTAAAAAAATATATATATGTTGGAAAACTTGCCATGAATGATGTCAGTAAGGACCCCATGTGCACAAATCCTTAATGGTCATTATAATCCTGCCTTTGATTATAAGGAGCCTGCTGAAAATGTTTCTGAGAAGGAATGGATGTATGAGTCTTAAAAAAAAAACCTTTGAGGCCATTATGAGAATTGCAAGATTACTAATTTCTGATTCTGACGTTTCCCGAATGATAGTAACTTTAAGTCCAGATTGCATGTAATTTCCTGCAATTGGGCTTACAGTTATGTCTGATGGACAGTGTGGACCCTGCCACCTGCAGCCTTAGCTGGCTGTAATACCCAGCCAAACTCCTGTAGCATGTGCTGGTACCATAGCACTGATCTTAGAAATTTAACCCAACCACTCAGATGCTGTTAGTCATTTGTCAGTAGTGACAGCAGCATTTCAGTAGTCTGACAAAGGGAGATCGCTCTGTGTTATTAACCCCTTTACCCCCAAGGGTGGTTTGCACATTCATGACTGGGCCAATTTTTACAATTCTGACCACTGTCCCTGTATGAGGTACAGTAATAACTCTGGAACGCTTCCATGGATCCCGGTGATTCTGACATTGTTTTCTCGTGACATATTGGCCTTCATGTTAGTCGTAAAATTTAATTCATATAACGCGTTTGAAAAGAAAAACGGAAATTTGGCGAAAATTTCGCAATTTTATGCCCTTAAATCACAGAGATATGGCACACAACAAAACTTAATAAGTAACATTTCCCACATATTTACTTTACATCAGCACAATTTTGGAACCAACTTTTTTTTTTTCAGGAAGTTATAAGGGTTAAAAGTTGACCAGTGATTTCTCATTTTTAAACCATTTTCTTTTAGGGACCACATCACATTTGAAGTCACTTTGAGGGGTCTATATGATAGAAAATACCTAAAAGTGACACCATTCTAAAAACTGCACCCCTCAACGTGCTCAAAACCACATTCAAGAAGTTTATTAACCCTTCAGGTGCTTCACAGGAATTTTTTGAATGTTTAAAAAAAAAAAATGAACTTTTAATTAACTTTTTTCACAAAAAAATTACTTCACGTCCAATTCTTTTTATTTTACCAAGGGTAACAGGAGAAATTGGACTGCAAAAGTAATTGTGCAATTTGTCCTGAGTACGCCGATACCAGATATGTGGGGGGGGGGAACCACTGTTTCGGCGCACGGCAGAGGTCAGAAGGGAAGAAGCGCTGCTTGACTTTTTCAATGCAAAATTGGCTGGAATTCAGATCAGACGCCATGTCACATTTGGAGAGCTCCTGATGTGCCTAAACAGTGGAAACCCCCACAAGTGACCCCATTTTGGAAGCTAGACCCCCCCCAAGGAACTTATCTAGATATGTGGTGAGAACTTTGAACCCCCAGGGGCTTCACAGATGTTTATAACGTACAGCCGTAAAATTAAAAAATCATATTTTTTCTACAAAAATGATCTTTTCACCCCCAATTTTTATTTTCCCAAGGGAAACAGGACCCCAAAAGTTATTGTGCTATTTGTCCTGAGTACGCTGATACCCCATATGTGGGGGTAAACCACTGTTTGGGCGCATGGCAGAGCTCGGAAGGGAATGAGCGCCGTTTGACTTTTTCAACGCAGAATTGGCTTGACGCCATATCGCATTTGGAGAGCCTCTGATGTGGCCAAACAGTGAAAACACCCCCACAAATGAGACCATTTTGGAAACTAGACCCCCCAAGGAACATATCTAGATATGTGTTGAGAACTTTGAACCCCCAAGGGCTTCACAGAAGTTTATAACGTACAGCCATACAATTAAAAAATCATATTTTTTAGCAGGCGTTTGTATGACAGCATGAAGGGACTCTCATCCCCTTTTGCTCATAGACGGGTCTCTAAGGTGATGAGAGCGGATTTATTTATCTGGCTTCAATTTTTACGAGACTGTAAAGGGAAATGCTGTATAAAAGACCCATTCATTTTCTCACCGGATTTGGGCCTTATTTTGGATTTAGTTACAGACACAGGCTTCTGCCTCCGGTTCGGTCAGCTTTGGGTGGCGAAGTTATTTCTGGTTCGTACAGTCGGCAAAGGTGACAGAAGTTGCCTGGTTTTGAACAAGGTTTCTGCGATCTTAGTTGCCGTGACTCTTTGGGGTCTGAGTTTGTCTAATAAAATAATAACCTTGTTGTCGGACAGCCCAGGTCTTATGGATGCCATTAATATGCTGTCGTCAAAGTGTCGGGATATTTGAATTTTAATATTTGGCTGAAGGCATCTTGGGGAAGTGAGCTGACTGTTAAGGCAAACGACTTTCTTTCCTCAGAATTGGGCGGAGTCAGATTACGCCCCTCCGGGCACCGAACGAGAAGACGCTCCTTGCTCGGCACATCTGTGGCAAACCTATCCGAGGTAGCCTATGAGTACATTTGTCGGTCACTGGCTCCTGTAACATGGGCTGCATATTCAGCCGCATGGACGGAGTGGTTGCACTTTTGTGCCTTGAAAAGGGTTTCACCCCTGTCAGCTCAGGTTTCGATGACCCTTCGCTTTTTGGAAGGACTGGTGGCCAAGGGGTACAGCCATTCCAGCATTTACAAAGTGGCATCTGTAGTATTATTTTGTCTGAGGTTGCATGGTACTTCTATTTTGCTTTTGTTTCCAGTTAAACAATTCTTAAAGGGTTTGAAGACACAGACTTACTGTCTCGAACATGGGCGGTTTTAAATTCTCTTTGTTTTCATAAATTCAAAGGTATTCTGTTTAAATCTTGTTTCTTTTTGGAGGTTTTTGGAGCGTTCCGCATAGGGGAGTTGATTTGTTACAGCAGATATTGTCCCTCGGGGTTGACTGTCAAGGATGTTGCTATAATGGCAAACAAGGTGGTCATCAGGGTTCGCAGGTCCAAAACGGACCAGGTCGGGAAAGGTGTATCGGTACACCTCCTGTCTATACCAGGATCGGAACTCTGCCACCATGCTAATATAACCAATTCGTTATCGGTTCGCCCCAGGATTGACGGCCCATTGTTTATCCATGAGAACGGGTTTCCATTGACTCGGTTCCAGTTTAATTCGGTATTACGACTTTGCTTGGCTAAGCTGGGGTTGGAGAATTTTCAATTTTCCTCCCACTTGTTTTGCATTGGCGCAGCGACGGAGGTGGCTAGGATGGGTTTAGCAGAAACCAAGAATAAGAAGATTGAGAGATGGGCTTCTGGGAGGGTTAAATTGTACATTCGGCTTGATAGTATCATCTAACATTTGCTGTTTCATCTACAGGTAGAAAGTATGTCTAGATTGTGGGACATTCATTCATCCACTGGGCGCGGAAGAGGTCCCAAGGACGAAACTATACAGACAATCTTTGTTTCAATAGTGATGCAGTTTGTATTTGATGGTACAGGCGCAGAGACATGAAATGGGAAGCTCTCTGCGTTACATTGAATAGTTTGTCTCACCAGTTGCCCAAAACTGATTTGATTATTGTGCACTTAGCTGGTAATGATCTTGGAAGAATACGCACACTTGATTAGTTGTGGCAAGTGCGACACGATTTAAAAGTGGTACACTCTATGTTTCCTTTTCTAGAATCCATTCGCAAAAGATTCAATAAAGCATTAGAACATTTTATGCCGGTGGTAGGTGGGATTCCCATAGACACATTGACCCAGAAGGTTTTATACCAGGGCTCTATAGGAAAGACTGGGTCCACGTAGATGTTATTGGGTTGAATATTTTCAATATGAGTCTGCAAACCGCGATTGAGAAATCGCTGAGGGGTTTGGGGGTGGCCACTCCGTATCCGATGTGTCCGGGTGGGAAAAGATAGTCGTTTTAAAGTTGGCCCTTGAGTTAATTGGTCTTTTTAAAGTGGACTTTGAAAATCTTTTATGCTATTTATTAAATAATTTATTATATAAATTGGATTAATTATTTAAGTAACCCTATTAAAAGCCTCTCAGACATTTCATGTCAGCCTTGGTCTCACATATTCTTATCGCCTGTTTAGTAAGTAAGGGGATTGATAGGGCCTACGATCCCATGGAAAGCCCCAACATCAATTAGAGCAGGAGCTGCATGGGCTCGTGGCACTTAGGGTTGAATGTATGGTATGTAGGGATATTGTTAGGAATATGCTGTCTCTAACCATTTTGTTTTATTGTAGGTTGCCTTAAGTGTCTCATGAGGTATCCTCATGATTGATCTAGTGAAGGGTTAGTAGTCCCTGTTGTCATGTAACAGAAGCAGGTGATCTCCCTAATTGGCTGGCCTGGCTGTCTGTCAGCTGTCATTTGGATTGGTTGGAAAAAGTGTGGGAAGGTGCTCTATTTACACCCCCTCCCTCAGGAATTCTCCTCAATTCCTTCTGAAGAGACGAAGCAACTGTCACCCACCCACCTGGCCCCTTTGTTAGTCTTTATTACAGGAAGGAGCGTTGTTGAGAGGCTTTTCTTCAGGGGAAAGGTAGTCGTTTTAAAGTTGATCCTTGAGTTTATTGGTCTTTTTAAAGTGAACTTTGAAATTCTTTGATGTTATTTATTAAACTAGATGGTGGACCGATGCTATCGCATCGGGAAGGTGGTAATGTCACAATGGGGGCAGGCTTTGCAGCGTTGAGAATCTCCCCCCCCATGTGCTCACTCACCTATCCACTCTCTCTTTCCCCATGTGCTGACTTCTCCCGTCTGTGCTCTGTTCTTTGACCTGTCTACCCCATGTGATATCCCCCTTGTCTGCTGTCTCTCTCCTTCCTGTACTGTGTTCTCCCCTCATGTGCTCTTCAAGAGTCCTGTGCTGTGTTCTCCCCTCATGTGCTCTTCAAGAGTCTCATTTGCCCGTTGTTGTCTTCAACGTTGTGCCTTTGCTGCTTTCCTTTTATTGTCATTGGCTTACTTTTTAGGATGAGCCATGTTGGCGTTGATATTTGCTTTTTAAAGGGGTTTTCCCACAAACGAAAGTTCATTTTAAAAATTGTCTCTGTCTGACCGTGTACAGAACATACCACATCTCCTGAGCAAGGGAGGAAGCAAAAGACAATACTGACGTTACAGCAGCAGATCGCAGATGATACATTTTGTGAGGTAAAATATTGTTTAAAAACGGTCAGTGAAATATTTTACCTCACAAAATGAATCCTCTGTGATCCCCTGCTGTAATGTCAGTGTTTTCTTTTGCTTCCTCCCCTGCCCAGAAGATGTGGTATGCTCCGTACACGGTCAGACACAGACAGTTTTTTAAAATGAACTTTCGTTCGTGGGAAAACCCCTTTAATGTGACCGGCTTCCTCTGCCTGGAGACAAGTCATGCATCTGCCGCCGGGATCAGCCGAATGATTCAATGCGCCCGCACGGAATTCGCGCAGGCGCAGTAAATCAGACTGCCGCCATCTTTGTGCAGACAGATAGCAGGGGTCACATTAAAACTGCGCATGCACTCCTTCTGTCCAAAGATGGCGGCGGTCAGTGAATCATTTGGCTGATCCCGGCGGCGTGTTCGCGACGGTGTTCTGCTGGTGGTACCGCGGAAAAGGCTGCGTACGGCGTATACTGTGTGTGTGTAGTGCGTACGGCATATACAGAGTCTGTGTGTGTTTGTGGTGCGTACGGCGTACACAGTGTGTGTGTGTGTGTGTTTGTGTGTGTGGTGCATACGGCATATACAGTGTGAACTTCCACCACTTGGAATTCTGGGATCCGGACACATCTGGATGGAACAGGATGTGAAGACCTTATAAGGTAATTATATATTACAAAATTTATTATATAACTTGGATTACCGTATTTTTTGGATTGTAAGACGCACTTTTTTCCTCACAATTTTTTGGGGAAAATGGGGGTGCATCTTATAATGCGGATATACCTTACTCGTACCGCTGCTGCAGGCCACAGGCTGGGATGAGGGGGTGTACGGCGGTGCTGCGGGTGCCTGGCGGTGCTGCAGGTGTCTCGGGTGTTGCGGGGGCTCTGCCTATATTGATGAAAGGCCAGAGCCCCCCGCAGTTCCTTGGTTTCCTATGCAGTGGACTCCGGGAAAATGGCGCATGCACAGATGGAGATCTCAGTGCTGAGATCTCATCTCACGAGACCTTGGTGCTGAGATCTCCATCTGCGCAGGCACTGCCCCCGGCAGCCATTTTCCTGGAGTCCACCGCACAGGAAACCATGGAACTGCGGGGGCTCTGGCCTTTCACAAAATGTTGGCAGAGCCCCCCCAGCACCGGAGACACCCGCAGCACCGCTGGACACCCCTGCAGCGCTGGACACTACCGCAGCACCGGACACCCGCACATTGGAACACCCCCTCATCCCAGCCTGCGGCCTGCAGCATCACCCCTCTCCTGCCTCCTCCAGCAGCAACCCTGGGACTCTGCTTCATCGCAGCCACACCCCAGGTAAGCAATAAGACGCATGGATTATAAGAAGCACCACCATTTTATTAAAAAAAAAAATTTTCTCCTCAAAATTTGGGGTGTGTCTTATAATCCGGAGAGTCTTATAATGGTAATTATTTAAGTAACCGTATTAAAAGCCTCTTGGCCATTTCATGCCAGCCTTGTTCTTGCGTATTCTTATCGCCTGTTTAGTAAGTTAGGGGATTGCTAGGGCCTACGATCCCATGTAATTGAAACGGGCACTAAAATGCATAGCCATACTTTGTGCTAAACATACGACTATTATAAAGGCATTTTTTCCAGAGCCTACCCAAGAACGCATAGCAGTATGTGGTGCCATGAGTTTCTCACTTACTATATACAGTACGTACTAGGTATGAAGAAGCCAAATCTTCATTTAAACCCAAAAGCAGATGTTAGTGTCCAGTTTTGATGAACTGAAGTCATTTCAGAGAAACTATAGCAACAGCTTTTTCATGAGACAATTGTTTCATAGCCTAAGGCCTCCTTCACACGTCCATATAATACTGGTACCAGAAAAACTGGTATTGTGTCATTCGTGTTTTGGATCACTGAATCATCTGTGTACCTGAAAGGAAGAAGACCAGGCTGCAGGTGCCTGCATCATGCTGGGTCCGGAACTGCTGAGGCTGTGCCCCATGTTGCCTGGTGGAAAGAATAGGGGACAGGACAGGCCCCATGACCCAGGAAGAGGGGGTGTGGCTAAGCCAGGCAGTGAGGAGAAAGCGCACGAAGAAAGGGTCAGTGCCCTACTGGCAGTGAGAGCAGATGCAGGTGTGTGGTGCGCTCTGCAGCGAGTGAGGCAATGTGGAGCCGTGCTCCAGCAGAACTTCATCGGGCGTTCCGGTGAGACAGTGTGTGTGCAGAGGGCCTTGTGCCTGGCTGTGCAGAGTGTGGTGCTCGCGCTGAGGAGCGGGGCTGGGTGCAAGATCCTGAGGTGTGTTCCCTAAGACTGATAGACGCATGGAGCGCCCCCAGGGCCGTGGGGTTACTCGATACCGGGCCAGTGTCTTAAAGGGATGTGTCACGGCAGCAGTGACCCGGTCCGTGGCCCTGGGTGTCCATGTAAAATAAGAACTGATGAGGAATAAAAATCAGTGTGTAGGTAAGTTCGTCACGCCACCTGTGGTATCTGGTCAGAGGTGACCAGAGCTGCAGTGCAGATCCTCTGCTACTGATGGTGTGATGCAGCAGAGTTGGAATAGCTCTCCACAGGCAGAGCTTTTGTCCCAGGGCAGATGTATGTTGTAGAAGATAGTGGTGGTGTAGTATTTGGCAAGAGATATAGCAGTGCTGAATAGGTGTTGCAGAAAGAATTCAGAGGACACAGCTAAATGCAGTTCCAAAGCTTTACTCACAGTTCTTGTGTACATGGATGCCTGCTTGGTGCTGCATCCTCCAGGAGAGGGGTCCAGCAAACTTCCAGGCAGGTGGTGAACACCTTTCCAGAACTCCCTTCAGTGTGTTCCTTTCCTGGCCGTCACCCTGTGCTGATTTCATCCTTCCTGTCCAGCACAATCACAAACAGTGTCCCAAGCCAGCAGACTCGGATCTTGTCGGGAATAACCTCTAGGTCCCTGGATCCTATGTGTCTGCCTTTTCAGCGAATAATTGTGGATTTGGCTGCAGCACTTGCAATGCTCAGAGCCTCTGGTTTATCTAGCTGAGTCCGTCCACTACACTAGTTTTAGAGCCAGTCCCTATACTGCGACCGATCCCTCCACCCGACGTCAGCCGGCGTGGAACGAGCCCCATGGACAGTACGGTCACTGTAGGATCCCTTCCCTCTTCAGAGAGCTTCCTTCAGTCTCTCCCTCCAAGCAGCTCCTCCTGACAGGGAGCTGCTTCAGTACATGTCTGCTTAGTTTCACTTTCTCCTCACCTTCTCCTCTCATCCTACTAGCTCCATCCCCCACCCAACACCCTTTAACACTCAGACGGGGTCGAGATCATCCTCCGGAAAGGTCCATCCAGATGCCCTGCTGCTATAGGGTGTGTGTTGGGTGCAGGTGTTAGAGTACTGTCAGGTGCCTCCACCTTACCTGGGAAGTGAGATACCACACCTCTGGTTGAGGTGCAGTACCTCTCTGGCGACTGAACCCTCCGGCGGGCCACACGCGCAGCAGCACCCATGTTGGTCAGAGCACGCCAAGTGAGAGGGTTGGGAAAAGCTCCCGGCCGCAGAGCACAGATCTGGGACAGCTGTGTGAGAGACTAACTGTGTGAGAGATTTACTGGTATCGGTGGACACACAGAGCAGCGCAAACCGAGCAGAGCTGTGCAGAGCAGCCATTCAGGTGACTGCAGCTGCTCAGAGAGAGACATGGCCGCTCCGTGACTGAGTACAGCGCACGTGCCGCATAGAGAAAGCAGAGTACTGGACAGACATTTGTGGCCTACCTACCTACTAGTGCTGCGACCCTGTTTGCTTTGGCCGCACCAACTTATGGACTAGGGGCTCAGCAGAAGGTGTCGGAGACCGACTGCTGCCGCCAGAAGACGGAAAGCTGTTTGCAGAACCCCACTGAAACGGCACCGCGCCAGCTGTTGTTGGCGCCACTGCCTTAAAAGCTTCAGTTGTGGACTGGGAAGCCTCTGACACGATAAGTGATTTAAAGAACTGCCGTTATTTTGTTTATTGCTCATTAAAGGGAATCTGTCACCCCTTTTTTGAGATATCCTATAATGATGTCATTCAATTGTGTGTCACATAAGGATTCTCTTAGTACTTTTGCTTCCCCCTGACCCCGCACCTTTCATGCATAAATACCTTTTTTATATCGGTTCAGATGTATGTAAACTGCCATGGTCCGGTCCGCTGGGCGGGGCTTATTCAACTGCTCCCCCCTCCCTGTCTTGCTCTACACAAGAAGAAATGCGTAGAGCAAGACAGGGAGGGGGGAGCAGTTGAATAAGCCCCGCCCAGCGGACCGGACTGCGGCAGTTTACATACATCTGAACCGATATAAAAAAGGTATTTATGCATGAAAGGTGCGGGGTCAGGGGGAAGCAAAAGTACTAAGAGAATCCTTATGTGACACACAATTGAATGATATTATTATATGATATCTCAAAAAAGGGGTGACAGATTGCCTTTAAGTTTGCCTATTGCTTGCCATTGAACTGTTTAACCCTCATTTAACCATTTATCTCCCTGCAAGGAGTTAACCCCCTGTTAAATTAAAAATGATAAATTTGTTAACCCTTGCTCTGTCTTCTGTCTGTCACTGCATCCCGCACCTGCTTGCATAACCATCCAGGTTTTTCTGGTATGGCTTAAGAAAAATCAGTTTCACAGCTTCTCCCATACTCTGCAATGTTAAACACGTACAGCATACGGACGCCATCCGAGAGCTATACATAATTTACACGGAGCCATAGACTTGTATTGGCCCTTGTTCTCTGTCACTGTGTGGTTTACATGGGACACATGGTTCGGGCAAACACACAGACTTGTGTGTGCACTATAGATTATAATGGGTATGTGTGGTATTTGGAAAAGAAGAGGATGAAACATGTACCTGAATCACAGACATGTAAAAGAGGCCTAAAACCAATCTATTGCTTTGTAAGCGCATATAATAGGACTCAGAGTATTTAGATCTATGTCACCTTAGACTGTATGCTTCCCAATTTAATCAGAATACCAATAATGGGCTACAACGCTACGCTACTGCTTCATCTTGTGGTGAGCTGAAGAAATGCTGACAGGACTTGGATCACATAAATGGCACTGGTCATCTCTTTAAATGGCCCTATACAACTGCAAAAGAAATTTTAGGGTGATATGCACTCACTTGAAGTCCTCACAATACTGTGATCACAGAGTGATAAAACCTTTTTTCTCTGCACTATATGCATATTTAGGCCTCCTATGATAATTATACCTACCCATAATTTTTTTTTTTTTTAAACTCCATGACAGGAAATGAGATTACCCCTAGTCCTTATCCTAATAGTCCCTAGTCCTAATAGGAACAGAAAATAAACCCACATAGATTAAAATACCTTAGGCTATGTGCACACGGTGCGGATTCTGCTGCGGATCCGCAGCGTTTCAGGCTCTGCGGGTCCACAGCAGATTTAGGTGCGTTGTACAGTAAAATTGTTTTCAACGGTAAACTGAAAAAATGCTGTGTACATGCTGCGGATTTTTCCGCGGGTTCAAATCCGCAGCATGTCAATTCTTTGTGTGGAATCCGCAGCGGTTTCACACCTTCTCCATTGTAGAGGTGTGAAACCACAGGGATAAACCGCAGGCTAATCCGCAGGTAAACCACAGATCTTTTGACCTGAGATTTTACCTGCGGATTTTTCCAAATCCGCGTGGAAAAATCCGCATGACCTAAATCTGTGTGTGCACATAGCCTAACTCCTGTTTCCTTTCCAAGTGTTATTCTGAGTAAGGGCTTATTCAGACGTCAGTGATTTTTCTTATGCGCAAAAAATGCTACGTGTTTCATAAATATTTTTGATCAGACTTTCATCATAGTTTGGTCAGAGTGTTGGTAAAAACTATCACTTTCATCAGTTTTACTCATGACAAAAGTGATGGAGGTTTTTCCAATCAAATAGTGATAAACTCAGATGGCATCCAAAGGCAGTCCGATGTTTTTTTTACGGATCCATAGACATTCATTAGCTAGATTATGAGGATGTAAGCTCTCAAATGGACCAAGGAGAATCATTGGATGTCATTTATCTCGACTTCTCTAAAGCATTTGATACTGTCCCACATAAAAGATTGGTAAGCAAGATGAGAAAGCTTGGGCTAGGGTAAAATGTGTGTAGATGGGTAGGTAGCTGGCTTAGTGATAGAAAACAAAGAGTGGTTATTAATGGGGCATACTCAGATTGGGCCAGGGTTACTAGTGGGGTACCACAGGGTTCTGTATTGGGCCCCCTACTATTTAATATATTTATTAATGATGTAGTGGATGGCTTACACAGTAAAATATCAGTATTTGCAGATGATACAAAACTATGTAAGGTAGTTAACACAAAGGAGGACAGTTTGCAACTACAGACAGATTTGAGTAAATTGGAGAATTGGGCTGAAAAATGGCAAATGAGGTTTAACACAGATAAGTGTAAGGTTATGCACATGGGAAGGAGAAACAGATGCTACAATTACTTACTAAATGGGAAACTGCTGGGGAAATCAGACAAGGAAAAAGACTTAGGCATCTTAGTCAATAAGAAGCTAAATTGGAGTGTCCAGTGTCAGGCAGCTGCCACCAAAGCAAATAGGGTCATGGGATGCATTAGAAGAGGTCTGGGGACACGAGATGAAAACATAATTCTCCCTCTGTACAAATCACTCGTCAGACCACACTTGGAGAATTATATGCAATTTTGGACGACGGTGCTCAAGAAAGACATTACTGAACTTGAAAGGGTTCAAAGGCGGGCTACTAAAATGATAAATGGAGTTGGTTCACTACAATACCCAGAAAGGTTATCAAAATTCGGTTATTTACTCTAGAAAAGAGAAGACTTAGGGGAGACCTAATATATATGTACAAGTATATCAGAGGGCAATACAGAGATCTATCCAATGAACTGTTTGTACCAAGGACTGTGACAAGAACAAGGGGGCATTCTCTTCATTTGGAGGAAAGACAATTTCTGCATCGGCATAGAAGAGGGTTCTTCACGGTAAGAGCAGTGAGGCTCTGGAATTCTCTTCCTGAGGAAGTGGTGATGGCCAACTCACTGAATGAATTTAAGAAAGGAATGGATGCTTTTCTTGTGAGTAACAGTACAGAAGGTTACGAATAACAGAATATTATAGGTAGATGGTTGACCCAGCTTAGGGGAAGGAATTTTTTTCCCTATGGAGAAAATTGGCTTCTACTCTGTGGGTTTTTTGCCTTCCCCAGGATCAACAATGCAGAACAGCTGCACTAAAAATAGGCTGAACTAGATGGACATAAGGTCTTCCTTCAGCTTTCAAAACTATGTTACTATGTTAGATTGATCTGAGACTTGGATGACAAACCGACATGTCTCCGTATTTTTGCAGAGTGGTGCACACAAAATCACAAACGTGAACAGCTCCATTGACTATAATAGGTATGAGTTTTATCCGTGAAAGACATGTACAGTTGTGGCCAAAAGTATTGACACCCCTGAAATTCTGTCAGATACAGTCATATGTAAAAGTTTGGGCACCCCTATTAATGTTAACCTTTTTTCTTTATAACAATTTTGGTTTTTGCAACAGGTATTTCAGTTTCATATATCTAATAACTGATGGACTCAGTTATATTTCTGGATTCAAATGAGGTTTATTGTACTAACAGAAAATGTGCAATCTGCATTTAAACAAAATTTGACCGGTGCAAAAGTATGGGCACCCTTATCATTTTCTTGATTTGAACACTCCTAACTACTTTTTACTGACTTCCTGAAGCACTAAATTGGTTTTGTAACCTCATTGAGCTTTGAACTTCATAGCCAGGTGTATCAAATCATGAGAAAAGGTATTTAAAGTGGCCACTTGCAAGCAGTTCTCCTATTTGATTCTCCTATGAAGAGTGGCATCATGGGCTCCTCAAAACAACTCTCAAATGATCTGAAAACAAAGATTATTCAACATAGCTTTTCAGGGGAAGGATACAAAAAGTTGTCTCAGAGATTTAACCAGTCAGTTTCCACTGTGAGGAACATAGTAAGGAAATGGAAGAACACAGGTACAGTTCTTGTTAAGCCCAGAAGTGGCAGGCCAAGAAAAATATCAGAAAGGCAGAGAAGAAGAATGGTGAGAACAGTCAAGGACAATCCACAGACTACCTCCAAAGACCTGCAGCATCATCTTGCTGCAGATGGTGTCACTGTGCATCGGTCAACAATACAGCGCATGCATAACGCCTTTTTGTATGACCAAACAACTCAATCTTTGTTTCATCAGTCCACAGGACCTTCTTCCAAAATGTAACTGGCTTGTCCAAATGTGCTTTTGCATACCTCAGGCGACTGTTTGTGGCGTGCTTGCAGAAACGGCTTCTTTCGCATCACTCTCCCATACAGCGTCTCCTTGTGCAAAGTGCGCTGTATTGTTGACCGATGCACAGTGACACCATCTGCAGCAAGATGATGCTGCAGGTCTTTGGAGGTGGTCTGTGGATTGTCCTTAACTGTTCTCACCATTCTTCTTCTCTGCCTTTCTGATATTTTTCTTGGCCTGCCACTTCTGGGCTTAACAAGAACTGTACCTGTGTTCTTCCATTTCCTTACTATGTTCCTCACAGTGGAAACTGACAGGTTAAATCTCTGAGACAACTTTTTGTATCCTTCCCCTGAAAAGCTATGTTGAATAATCTTTGTTTTCAGATCATTTGAGAGTTGTTTTGAGGAGCCCATGATGCCACTCTTCATAGGAGAATCAAATAGGAGAACTGCTTGCAAGTGGCCACCTTAAATATCTTTTCTCATGATTTGATACACCTGGCTATGAAGTTCAAAGCTCAATGAGGTTACAAAACCAATTTAGTGCTTCAGGAAGTCAGTAAAAAGTAGTTAGGAGTGTTCAAATCAAGAAAATGATAAGGGTGCCCATACTTTTGCACCGGTCAAATTTTGTTTAAATGCAGATTGCACATTTTCTGTTAGTACAATAAACCTCATTTGAATCCAGAAATATAACTGAGTCCATCAGTTATTAGATATATGAAACTGAAATACCTGTTGCAAAAACCAAAATTGTTATAAAGAAAAAAGTCTTAGTTACTCACCGGTTAACGGTATTTTTCGGAGTCCATGACAGCACCACCTGAGAGAGGGGATCCGCCCTTTAGGAACAGGAAACCTACAGATACAAAAGGGTGGCACCTCTCCCACGCATCAGTTGGATTACAGA
The DNA here is from genome assembly GCF_039654945.1 of Dendrobates tinctorius. Taxonomy (NCBI): domain Eukaryota; kingdom Metazoa; phylum Chordata; class Amphibia; order Anura; family Dendrobatidae; genus Dendrobates; species Dendrobates tinctorius. The sequence continues at coordinate 19,768,345 of NW_027361698.1, forward strand.
GCACAAGAGGACTTCCAAGGTTAATGCATGATTTATGTACAGTATTCTTTACAATTATAACTTTTATCACCAGTGGGTATATACAAGAAAAAAGACGTGCACACCCCAATTAAACTATAAGGGAGGGAATATACGGGTGCTGTCATGGACTCCGAAAAATACCGTTAACCGGTGAGTAACTAAGACTTTATTCGGTCGTCCATGACAGCACCACCTGAGAGATTTACAGAGAGTAATATCAGTTTTAGGGAGGGACTACAGCCTGCAGCACCCTTATACCAAAAGAGAGGTCTGTGGAAGCACCTAGGTCTAGCCTATAATGACTATAAAAGGTGCTCGGAGAGGACCAAGTAGCAGCCTTACATATCTGGTCGATGGAGACTTCTGATCTTTCGGCCCAGGAGGTTGCCATTGCCCTGGTGGAATGCGCCCTCAGCTTTCCGGGTGGCGACCTGCCCATTGATGTGTATGCTATTGCAATCGCCTCTCTAATCCATCTGGCTAGTGTATTTTTTGATGCTCTACAACCTTTTCTGGGGCCTTGATGAGAGATAAATAGGGCATTATCTTTCTTCCAGGGATCAGTGACTGACAGATATTCTATGAGGCCTCTCCTGACATCCAGGGTGTGTAGTTTCCTTTCCTTCTCATTAGTTGGATTAGGGAGGAAGGATGGCAGAACTATCTCCTGCGTCCTATGGAAACTAGAAACTACCTTTGGCAAGTACGCTGGATCAGGTCTGAGTATTACCCTATCCTCTTTAAACTGTAAATAAGGAGGACACCTAGATAAGGCCTGAATATCGCTTATTCTGCGAGCTGATGTCAGAGCTACCAGGAAGGCTACCTTGAGGGACAGGATTTTTAGGGAAGCCGACGAGATAGGTTCGAATGGAGTCTCTGTCATAGCAGTGAGGACTAGGTTCAAGTCCCACGGCATAAACCTATCCTTCATTATTGGCCTGGATCTACCTGCTGCCTTAATGAATCTGCTTATCCAATAATTACCAGCAATGTTGCAGCTAAACAGAGCCCCCAAGGCTGACACTTGTACTTTAAGGGTACTGGTAGAGAGTCCCATGTCTAGACCTTTTTGTAGGAACTCTAATATCTGCATTATAGGTGCTGAATCCCCAGCGATTACTTCTGAGTTTTGAAGGAATTTTTTCCAAATCCTGACATAAATTTTTGTGGTAATGATTTTCCTACTTTTAAGAAGGGTGTTAATTAGGTCTGTGGAGAAACCCTTTTCTTCTAATAATGACCGTTCAAACTCCACGCCGTCAGATGAAGGCCAGCCACCTGAGGATGGAAGACTGGGCCCTGGGACAGGAGATCCGGGATGTCCGGCAGAACCCAAGGATCGGACACCGACATGGTCCTGAGGCATGAGAACCATGCTCTCCTGGGCCAAAACGGAGCGATAACTATCACCCTTGCTCTGTCTTTCCTGATTTTCCTCATCACTAGGGGTAGAAGAGATAGGGGAGGGAAGGCGTAGGCTAGTTTGAAGTCCCAGTTTATCAGGAAGGCATCTACCGCCAGAGGATTTTCTCTGGGATTCAGGGAGCAGAATTGTTCCAATTGAGTGTTGTCTCTGGTGGCGAATAGGTCTACCTCTGGATATCCCCACTTTTGAACAATCAGTTTGAATATGGAGGTGTTTAATGACCATTCCCCTTGCTTTAGCCGATTGCGGCTTAAAAAGTCTGCCGTGATGTTGTCTTTTCCTTTTATATGCAATGCTGTTAAAGATAGGAAGTATTGTTCTGCTAGATGGAACAACCGTTCTGCTACCAACATCAGGGGTCTGGAACGAGTCCCGCCTTGGTGATTGATGTATGCCACGGTGACCTGATTGTCGGAGAACACTCGTACATGATGGCCCTGTAGATACACAAGGAGCTTTTTAGCCGCCTGTTCTACTGCCGTTAATTCTTTTAGGTTAGATGACATTCCTAACTGATGATGTTGCCATCGGTCCTGGACCAAAATTTCACCCATATGAGCTCCCCAACCGTAAGGACTAGCATCCGTGGTGACTATGCGGGTTACGTTATACTCCCAGGGCACCCCTTTTAATAAGTTATCCTTGTGTAACCACCACTCTAGGGACTCCCTTGTGTTACGGGATAAGGTTAGCTGACCCTCCAAGTAACCTCCAAGGACTTTTTGATGTAATAAGACCTCGCTCTGTAGTTTCCTTGCATGAAACTGGGCCCACTGGACTGCCGGGATACAGGCCGAGAGAGAGCCTAGAAGGGACATGGCTTTTCTGAGGGACATGGTGGGGTTATTGGAGGCGTTCAGGATCTGATAATGGAGGCGAACGAGCTTGTCCGGAGGCAGACGGCATTCCTGTTTTTCAGAATCCAGGGTTAGGCCCAAAAATTGTTGGACTTTCATTGGCTGCAACCGGGACTTTTTGACGTTCAGCAACCATCCTAACCGTTCTAGGGCAGACATTGCCTTTTGTAGCTGTTGTAAACAATGGTTTGCCGTTTTACCTACAATGAGAAAATCGTCCAGGTAGGGGATCACCAGAATGTTTGATTCACGTAGATGGGCCATGACCTCCGCTATCACCTTAGTAAACACTCGGGGAGCGACTGCCACTCCAAAAGGGAGGGCCGCATATTGGAAATGTCGAATTGACCCATCCAAATGAACCGCCACTCTGAGGAACCGCTGATGGCCTGCATGGATGGGTATATGGTAGTATGCGTCTTTTAAATCTAACACCACCATGAAGCAATTTTTGAACAGCAATTTTATTGCAGATTTAATCGTTTCCATCTTAAAGGGACGTATGACCAAAAATTTGTTGAGGGCTTTAAGGTTAATTATTGTCCTAAAGGAGCTGTCCGGTTTGCGGACCAGGAACAGAGGGGAGTAGAATCCCTTCTCCCATTCTTCCACCGGAACCTCTATCAGGACTTTTTTAGCGCACAGGATATGAACCTCGGCTTCCAGGGCAGCTTGTTCTGCCGCAGATGACCTGAGAGGGGTGATTTTAAATTGATCAAGGGGAACCCTAGAAAACTCTAGTCGTAGTCCCACGGCTATTATCCCCAATATCCAGCTGCTATTGGAGATCAGAGACCAGGATGGGTAGAAGGCAGCTAGTCTCCCTCCTACCGGGGCAACTAGTCATTGGGGAGGCTTTTTCGTATCCCGAGCTGGACCTTCCTGGCGCCCTCCCCCAAACATGAATCCTGTACCTTTCCTTTTTTTATCATCCCATCTGCCCTGATCTCTGGACGGCCTTCTCCGGAAAACCCCTTTCCTGGCGAAGGGACGTCTGTACGAGGGGTTCGGGAGACTGGGAAATTTCTTTTTGTCATCTCCAGCTTTCTCCAACAATTCGTCCAAGACGGGACCGAATAGGTACTCCCCTTCGCAGGGAATGGAACAGAGACGGGACCGGGTTTGAATATCTCCTGGCCAGCATTTTAACCAGAGCGCTCTTCGCGCTGCATTAGACAGACCTGCGGCTTTTGCCGCCATTCTTGCAGAGTCTGCAGAAGCATCGGCTAAAAACGCTGCGGCATTCTGAATGATGGGTAAATTTTTCCGAATAGATGATCTTGATGCTCCATCTCTTAGTTCGGAATCTAGCTGATCTAGCCAGACCATCATGGATCTGGCTGTACAGGTGGCAGCTACCGCTGGTCTTAACGCGCCTGCTGACATCTCCCATGTCCCTTTAAGGAAAGAATCCGCTTTCTTATCTAACGGATCTTTCAGGGAGGCCATATCGTCAAATGGTATGGCGGATTTTTTAGATGCTTTGGCTACTGCAGCATCTAGTTTCGGGGCTTTATCCCATCTATTTACTACCGGGTCCTCGAAGGGGTATCTCCGCTTAAAGGCTGGTGGCATGGAGCCCCTTTTTTCCGGTCTCTTCCATTCTCTATCAATTAGGCTCTGAACCTTTTCGTTTAATGGAAAGGCTTTACGTTTTTTGGGGTCCAACCCCCCGAACATAATGTCCTGTGCTGAGAGTTCCTGTTTTTTGTCCGCTACCCCCATGGTGGACCGTATAGCTTTCACTAATTTGTCCATCTGGTCTAAGGGGAAGCAGAACCGGCTAGAGTCTTCATCCGAGGAAGACGACGAGGAGGCCGAGGAGTCCGAGGAATTGTCCCCCTTCCCAGGGGCGACTGAGGCCTCCGAGCCTGAACCACTAGCCTCTCTTCTCCTAGAAGGTTCTCTTTGAGGTAAAGCTTTCATTTCTGCCCTGATCATGTCTCTCAGGTTTGAAGTGAAGTCAGGTGTCTCTTCCGCTACCTGCATAAACGGGGGAGAGTATAAGGGCCTGACAATCTACCCCTGGACTCCCTGTCCTTAATAACTCCTACCGTCTGCCGTATGCATGGCTGGCATAATTTTTTAGGGTGGCCATCTGGAAGGGGGGAGCTACAGAGGGCACATTCCCTGTGTTTCTGTTTTCCCGTAACCTTCTTCCCCTGAAAAAAAGCATAAAGGAACACTGCATCAGGGTACATTCACGGAGATCTCTTACCCATGCAGATGAGGCAGGTACCGGATCACGGAGGGAGGCAGGGGGGTCCTTTCTGGAGGAACTTTCGCGGCTCTGGTCGCTGGTTCGTTTCTGTCTCTTCTGCTGGCCACTCGCCTGTTTCTGCGGGTGTTCCTGCGTCTCGTCCTGCTGGACTAAGGGGGCTTCCGACGTCTCCATTGCTGGGGCCTTCAGAAGCACCCCAGCGGCGTCCCCATCTGCCTTATATGGCCTCCTGTCCGGGTTAGCAGGCATACTGTCCTAGCACCACCCCCCGGCATTTGCGTTCCCTCCCCCATGCTCTGGCCCCCCTCGCCTTCGCCGGGTCGCCGCGCGACCCCCGGACCGGCATGCACCCGCGGCGCGCGCCGGAGGCCGCCGGCACCCGACTTCCGGTATCGGCGCCCCTTCCGCCGCGTCACTTCCGCCGCTCACAGAGCCCTGCGGGAGCGCGCGCGCGAAGGAGCCGCGCAGGCCCGCCCGGAGTGCCAGCACCCCCCGCGCCCGCCGCCATGATCCCGGCCAGGAGACAGCACTGACCCGGAGGACCGGGCCTGGGGAAGCGCACCGGGGCATACCTACCAGGTGCTGGCTCTGGAGACGGCATCCACCGGACCCTTGCTCCACCTGCTTCGTCCACTGCCGTGGTGACCTACCCGGCCCCACCGTGGCGCTTCCAGGGACCCCGCACTGACCGAGGTAGGAGACCCCCTCGCTACCTGGGTCGGTCAGCCGGCCTGGGTATTCCATGATGATTCTGACGGACGATCTGTAGAGAGTCCTGTCCTCTAGGAACAGGAAACCAACTGATGCGTGGGAGAGGTGCCACCCTTTTGTATCTGTAGGTTTCCTGTTCCTAAAGGGCGGATCCCCTCTCTCAGGTGGTGCTGTCATGGACGACCGAATAAAGGTTAACATTAATAGGGGTGCCCAAACTTTTACATATGACTGTAATACTCAGTTTCTTCCTGAAAATGATTGCAAACACAAATTCTTTGGTATTATTATCTTAATTTGTCTTAAAAGAAGAAACACAAAAGAGAATGAAGCAAAAAGCAAAACATTGATCATTTCACACAAAACTCCAAAAATGGGCCAGACAAAAGTATTGGCACCCTCAGCCTAATACTTGGTTGCACAACCTTTAGCCAAAATAACTGCGACCAACCGCTTCCGGTAACCATCAATGAGTTTCTTACAATGCTCTGATGGAATTTTAGACCATTCTTCTTTGGCAAACTGCTCCAGGTCCCTGATATTTGAAGGGTGCCTTCTCCAAACTGCCATTTTTAGATCTCTCCACAGGTGTTCTATGGGATTCAGGTCTGGACTCATTGCTGGCCACCTTAGAAGTCTCCAGTGCTTTCTCTCAAACCATTTTCTAGTGCTTTTTGAAGTGTGTTTTGGGTCATTGTCCTGCTGGAAGACCCATGACCTCTGAGGGAGACCCAGCTTTCTGACACTGGGCCCTACATTATGCTGCAAAATTTGTTGGTAGTCTTCAGGCTTCATAATGCACACAGTCAAGCAGTCCAGTGCCAGAGGCAGCAAAGCAACCCCAAAACATCAGGGAACCTCCGCCATGTTTGACTGTAGGGACCGTGTTCTTTTCTTTGAATGCCTCTTTTTTTCTCCTGTAAACTCTGTGTTGATGCCTTTGCCCCAAAAGCTCTACTTTTGTCTCATCTGACCAGAGAACATTCTTCCAAAACGTTTTAGGCTTTTTCAGGTAAGTTTTGGCAAACTTCAGCCTGGCTTTTTTATGTCTCGGGGTAAGAAGTGGGGTCTTCCTGGGTCTCCTACCATACAGTCGCTTTTCATTCAGATGCCGACGGATAGTACGGGTTGACACTGTTGTACCCTCGGACTGCAGGGCAGCTTGAACTTGTTTGGATGTTAGTCGAGGTTCTTTATCCAACATCCACACAATCTTGCGTTGAAATCTCTTGTCAATTTTTCTTTTCCGTCCACATCTAGGGAGGTTAGCCACAGTGCCATGGGCTTTAAACTTCTTGATGACACTGCGCACGGTAGACTGTTATGAATGAGTCACCGTAGGAGGCAAAAACAGAAATGCTAGCTAAGTCCAGAAAACCAGAGAAGTTGGCAGCTATCGGATTGCAGACCCCTGAACCTATCAACAACAACTAGCAGTAGCCGTGGGGGGTTCCTACGATGCCCTAGACCCCTCGGTCACAGCCGGAGAACTGCCTAGCCTAAAGACAGAAAGGGAAATCTAAACTGCCCCAGAGCAGATCCCAAAGCAATAGGCAGCCCCCAACATATAATGACGGTGAAGCAAGAAGAAAAAACACTAACACAGATAGAAAGATAGACTGAGCAAATGATGGGGCCCAAGCTAACTAGATAGGACAGGATAGGAAGGATGCTGTCTGCAATCCGCGAAAAACCCTATCAAAATAAGAGCCAACAGACTGACAGGGAAAAAGGCCCTGAAGACGCTAGACTTCAAAAAGACTATGTCAGTACTCAGGTATTTTCTGAAGACAGAGCAAACCGACAAAAAGGAATTCAGCTCACCCCAGCAGTGAATGGCACAATCCAGAAAAGCAAGGCAAACTAAAACCAAAATACAAATGCAAAAAGGCAAAGCAGAAAACTTAGCTTTTGAGGAGGAGGAATCAGACTGGTCTCCTAGAATTCCACAGAGAAATCACCAGCAAGGCAGAAGGGCGTCGGCTGCCTTATATCCAGTCAGAGATCCCCGTCGCCCAGTCATCCTCTCCCAGCTCAGGTGCTTGGTAATCAGCCTCACTACCTTCCTTCACCAGAAGAGGGAGTTCATCAGACCTCAATGGTGAAGGGGAAAATGAACTCATAACAGTAGACACAGGAACATTCAGGTCTTTGGAGATGGACTTGTAGCCTTGAGATTGCTCATGCCTCCTCACAATTTGGTTTCTCAAGTCCTCAGAAAGTTCTTTGGTCTTCTTTATTTTCTCCATGCTCAATGTGGCACACACAAGGACACAGGACAGAGGTTGAGTCAACTTTAATCCATGTCAACTGGCTGCAAGTGTGATTTAGTTATTGCCAACACCTGTTAGGTGCCACAGGTAAGTTACAGGTGCTGTTAATTACACAAATTAGATAAGCATCACATGATTTTTCGAACAGTGCCAATACTTTTGTCCACCCTCTTTTTTATGTTTGGTGTGGAATTATATCCAATTTGGCTTTAGGACAATTCTTTTTGTGTTTTTTCATTTAAGGCAAATTAAATTAAGATAATAATACCAAAGAATTTGTGTTTGCAATCATTTTCAGGAAGAAACTGAGTATTATCTGACAGAATTGCAGGGGTGTCAATACTTTTGGCCACAACTGTATAGAACTGCTAGGCAAAACACTGACATCTGAATGAGCCCTAATTCTGAGACACCACAGAATAATTCAACCAAAATATATTTTAGTAGTTAACATGCAGGCAAGAAAAAAAAGAAAAAAGGAAGGAATAATAATGGTGCTGTCACAGTGGACTCATGAAAACACAGGATTTTGGTTGCTTACTATAAAATCTGTTTCTCAGAGTCTTCATTGGGGACACAGAAACCGTGGGTGTGTGCTGCTGCCTCTAGGAGGTTGACACTATGCCATGAAATTTTTTTTTAACTCCGCCTCCGCAGTATAAACCCTTCCGACCGACTGTAGGACAATCAGTTAGTGAAAAAGCAGTAGGAGACATTGTCATGTAAGCCAATTATATAGTCATTGTAAGTAACAATCATGGGAAGGTGCTGTGTCCCCCAATGAAGACTCTGAGAAACAGATTTTACGGTAAGCAACCAAAATCCTGTTTTCTCTTTCATCTCATTGGGGGACACAGAAACTGTGGGACGCCCAAAAGCAGTCCCTGGGGAGGGAGAAGACAGAAACTTCCTTCAGGTTGGAGAACTCACCACTGCCGCCTGAAAAATTCTACTGCCTAGGCTGGCGTCCGCTGAAGCATAGGTATGGACCTTATGGAATCTTGAAAAGGTATGAACGGACGACCAGGTAGCTGCCTTCAACAATTGCATGGCTGATGCCCTATGGTGTACCGCCCAGGAGGCACCCACCGCCCTGGTTGAATGAACCTTGACCCTAGTGGGGACACCCTGTTCTTCACCCAGTAGGCTTCCAGAATTGACATTCTGATCCAGCGGGCGATTGTCGCCTTAGAGGCCAGCCGGACTCTTCTCACACCATTAGAAATGACAAAGAGAGAGTCTGTCTTCCTGAAAGGAGCAGTCCTAGCCAGGTAGACCCTTACCGCCCTGACCAGGTCCAGTTTATTGAAAGAACGCTCCAGAAGATGAGTTGAGGCGGAACAAAATGACTGAAGGATTATATTCACATTCAGGTGGAAGGCAGATACCGCCTTGGGAAGGAAGGAAGGGGGAGGCCGCAAAACAACCTTGTCTTGGTGCATAATCAAAAAATGGAGGGCGACAGGACAGGACCGCCAACTCTGCAACCCGCCTAATAGAGGTGATGGCTACAAGAAATGCCACCTTCCAGGACACAAAGGACATGGGAGCTTCCCGGAGGGGTTCAAAAGGGTGAATCTGTCAAAGCTTCCAAGACCACGTTAAGATCCCATGGAGCCACTGGGGATCTGTAAGGAGGAGCTGCATGTGCCACCCCTTGAAGAAAGGTTTTAACCTGCAGGCGAGAGGCCAAATTCCTTTGGAAAAGAATAGATAGAGCAGATACTTGGCCTTTCAAGGAACTTAGGGCAAGACTGGCCGCTAATCCTGCCTGGAGGAAGGCTAGGACAGATGGTAGGAAACAGGGTATAGGTGTGATGTGATTAGATTCACACGCCCCAAAAATAAGCCTTCTAAGCTCGATAATACACCCTGGAAGAAGATGGCTTCCTAGCCTGGATCATTGTATTAATGACTCAGTCTGAAAATCCCACTGCTCTCAGTATTGTGGTTTCAATGGCCAAGCCGTCATATTGAGCAACCGAGAATTCGGGTGGTAAAACGGCCCCTGAGCCAGGAGATCTGGTCTGTCAGGGAGTCCCCAGGGGGTGCTTGCGGGAAGATTAGTAATTTCTGTGAACCAGGCCCTCCTGGGCCAGTACGGGTCGATCAATATGACCGGTACCACTTCCACCTTGATCTTCTTTAGCAACCTCGGCAGGAGTGGTGGGGAGGGAACAGGTAAGGGAGTCTGAACAGTGTTCAGGGAATGACCAGCGTGTCAACCCCTATTGCCAGAGGTCACGGCACCTGGAGACAAACTGTTGGACCCTTCTGTTCTATCAAGATGCCTGAAGGTCCACATCCGGAGTCCCCCATAGCCGGCAGACTTGATGGAAACACGTCCTGATGTAAGGACTATTCTCCTGCTGTGAGCCCCTCCCGACTGAGTAAGTCGGCGGCCGTGTTGTATGTGCCGGGGATGTAAACCCCCTGGTGATTGATGTATGCCACGGTTGTGGCATTGTACGTCTGAATCCAGACTGGCTGATTCTTGAGGCATCCTTCCCAATGTAGGAGTGCTAGAAAGATGGCCCTCAGTTCTAGAATGTTGATCGACTGAGGATTCTTGCCTCAACCATCGCCCCTGGACCGTCAGGTGACGGAATACCACACCCCAGCCCAGGAGGCTGGCATCCGTAGATATCACCTGCCAGTGGAAAGGGGGAAAGGACCGTACCAGATGAACAAGGGTCAGCCACCACTTGAGGGACTGCCTGGCCTGACTGGAAGGGAGGAAGGGGCGATCCAGTGAGGAGATGGACCTGTTCCATTGAAGGAGGATGTCTCTCTGAAGTATCCTGGAACGGAACGGGGCAAAGGATATCGCCTCTGAGGCTGCCACCATCCTCCCCAAGACACTCATGGCAGCGCGAAAAGATAGGAGTCGGGATTCTAGCAGAGAGCAAATTTCCTGCCGGAGAGTAATCCACTTCCTTTCGGGAAGAAAGACCCTCGAGCGGCGGGTGTCGATTAGCATCCCTAAGAACTCTAGGCGTTATGTTGGCGTAAGGCGGGATTTTTCCTTGTTGATGAGCCAACCAAACCGGGACAGCGTGTTTAGAACCACAGATAGGTTTTCCAGAGCCTGATCGAAGGAGGGTGCTTTGACGAGAATATCGTCGAGATATGGGGCTAATACTATGCCTCTGACCATTAATATAGCTACCATAATCTTCGTAAAAATTCTGGTGGCTGTTGCCAGCCCAAATGGCAGGGCCACAAACTGGAAATGCTGCTGCTGGACAGCAAGGCACAAAAATCTTTGCTGTCCCTGAAAAAATGGGGACGTGCAGGTAGGCGTCCCGAATGTCTATGGAGCATAGGAATTCCTGATCCTCCATAGAGGCAAACACCGACCGGATCGACTCCATCCTGAAGAGGAGTAGACGGACCCATTTGTTTAACCTCTTGAGGTCTAGTATGGGACGAACCGAGCCCTCCTCTTTTTGGTATCACAAACAGGTTTGAATAAAAGCCTGTAAAACACTCCTGCTCGGGAATGGGGATGATTACTCCTGCGCTGAGGAGTCGATTGCCGCAAAAAAACTGAGGCCATGGCAGCATCTCTTGGTGGTTGGGATAGAAAAACCGGTCTCGTGGAAACGCGTTGAAGTCTATCTTGCATCCTGTGGATACCACCTCCCCTTCCCAGGTATCCTGTGCATACCACCTCTACTGAACTCCGCCAGACATCTCTGAAGAAGAGAAGGCGGCCTCCTAGTCTGGGAGAGGGACTGGGAAAGAAGCTGGAATCCCTGTAGCGTCCAGTGTCCTCCGGGTCAGGAGCTCAGCCAACTTACAGGCAAGATGAAGTACTCCTTTCCAACACTCCGCCAACATATGTGCCTTTTCTGAACGTCTCCTCTTATAGTGCCTTTGAATGAAGTACTCCTAGTACTGAGTTACACTGGAGTTCCTCCTGTCCGATGTTCCTATGAACTCTACTTGTACGGCAGACAGCTGTAGCCTGCTTCGGGGACTCATTGCTACTAAGTCCCGGCTCACTATTATGTTGCTGTTGTGCCCCCAAGTCTTGTGTGGGAATAAAGTGGTCACTACTTCTATTCCTCCGGTGTCTGCTGCAGGACCATTAGTATCCGTACCACCTCGGGGACCGGGCCCCCGCCTTGCGCTGTGAACTTGGGAAGCATTTTCTCTTCCAACCCTGTTCCTTAGTCCTCCTATTCTCCTTACGCTCCGTGCTAATCCTTCTTCCCAATGGAGAATCAAGCTTCCTTTCTCTGTCTCTTTCCTGTGCCAGCAGACCCAGATCACTGTGGCCTGCTGTAGCACTTCCTTCTTCCATCCCTCTCCCGGGGATCTTCTCTATCTCACTCTCTGTCCTTCTACATCTTCACTCAGTGACTGAATGAATGACTGACTCAACTCTTCCCGCTCTTTTATGTAAACTAAACTCCACCCACCTCCCAGCACGTTTCGTGTTCCAAGCAGTGAGCCACCAAGGGTGCTATGCTATACTCCAAGCAGGGAGCCGCCGAAGGTGCTTTGCTACACTACTTTGTGGTGTGGGGTGCAGGTGTTGGAGTGTGGTCAGGTGTCACCACCTTACCTGGATGGTGGGGTACCACACCTCAGGAGGAGGTGCAGTACCTCGGTGGCGACTGAACCCTCAGGAGCGTCACATTAACATCAGGTCATTACCAGAACAGGGGGCACGGGTAGGGTGGTAGACTGAGACGAGGGAGGAGATATAGGGTGGTGCTGAACCATGGAGCACTTTGTGGATGAGAGTGATTAAGTTTATATTGATTTCTGGAGTGGATGGGTAACCACTGCAATGACTGGCACAAGGTAGAGGCATCGGTGTAACGGTTGGTGAGGAATATGATCCTGGCTGCAGCATTCAAGACAAATTGGAGAGGGGAGAGTTTGGTAAGAGGGAGGCCGATTTGTAGAGCATTACAGTAGTCCAGACGAGAATGAATAAGGGCAACAGTAAGAGTTTTTGCAGAATCGAAAGTAAGAAAAGGTTGAATTCTACAAATGTTTTTGAGGTGCAGATAACATGAGAATACAGTGATCGGATGTGGGGGGGTGAATGGAAGCTCTGAATCTAGTTTAACCCCAAGACAGCCGGCATGTTGCTGGGGAGTAATGGTAGAACCACACACGGAAATGGCAACGGGCATAGGTAGGTTAGTAGAGGGAGGAAACACAATGAGTTCAGTTTTTGAAAGGTTCAGTTTCAGAGCGAGGACATGATGTTGGAGACAGCAGTAAGATAATCACTGGTGTTTTGTAATAATGCAAGCATGATGTCAGGAGAGGACTGAAACTCCAGCTCTTTCACAGTTTTTGGATTATTACAAAATTAAGGCAAAATAATATCTCAAGACATGAAAGTTCTATACAACTTTGGGTAGGAAAGATGTAATTAATTTCAAAGATAAGCTTTCAGGATAGGGGCACTAAATTTCTCCCACGCTTTGAGCTGATGTGATAGCCATGAAGAGGACTACTTTAATATTAGGAATCCAATAACAGCCAGGTCAATTAATTCAAAGGCATTTTTGGCAAAACCAAAAGAACCAGGTTCACATCTCATGGAGGAATAAGATTCCTAATTTTTGGCTTCACTCTATCCAGAGTTTCGCCTCCTGGCTTTTTCCTTGATTTTGGACCTCCCTGTTCTAGAAATTAGCACAATATAATTTTTATTGATACACAAATAAAAGTGTATATTAGTGCATTTGTGTATCAAAAAAAAAAATCTTTGGTGCATAATTTCTATAGCCTATTTTGGGTTCTAAATTATTATTATTGAGGTCTGGTGCCTATTACACACCTTCTTTCCGCTTTCTAACTTATTGCATTTCCGGAGTATGTACATAGCCTTTGTACATATTTTTTTATAGTGCTGGTTCATTATACTTTATATAATCATGAAAATTTTCATAACATATGATTATACAAAGCTTCAATTTCTGCATGTATAAAAACACTTTTTAAAAGTATAAAATTCCCTAACGGTACCTATTAAATCATTTATATTATGGGCAAAGAAGGTTTAAGTTACACACACCTTATGTGCTCAATTGTTATCATGGCTACCAATCATACGTGTACTAGTTACTCCTTCTACACCAAAAGCCATTAATGATAAAACATTTAATTATTAATTATTATTATTGTTATGAATATATCGAGCCAAACATGTATTGTCACATAGGCACACAAGATGTCCATTTCACGGACTTATGATATTAGTGATAATAATGTAATGGGATTTATAAAAGGATGCTAAAATTCCCTATTTCAATGTGTTTTCATGTAATTGAGAAATATATATATATCTATATATTGTAGCGGTGTAAATTTTCAGGTTATACAAATTTTTATGATTACGGAATATAAAGAGGAAGCAGGAGGTCCAATGTAATGCCCTAGAAAGGAGCTGAGGGGCTAAACACAAAGTTGGGCAGATGAACTGGAAACTATTTCTGTAATTTTAAAGGAATGTTTTTGTAAGTAAAATTAAAAGAGAAACTGTCACCAGGAAAGCACAGTCCAATCTGCAGGCACCACGTTATAGAGCGGGGGGAGCTGAGCAGATTGATACATAGTTTTGTGAGAAAAAAACCTGTGATCTATTCATTTACACCTTTGCTGTTTCTGGGGTTTTCGGACCGGTGGGCGGTCCTATCAGTGACTGACAGCTAACTCTGTATGCACTCTTATATAAAAAAAAGCTGTCAATCGCTCTTCGGACCACCTACTGGACCCAAAATCCCAGAAAGAGCAGAGGATTAAATCAAGAAAACACAGATTATACTTTAACTCAGTTTTGTGGAATAAGTTTTGTCCACACATCAATACTATAAGTATTTTCTGTTTTAAGACTGGGAAAGAAGAATGATGTAGTGATCCATGCACTGGCCTCAAGGATTTTAAAGAACTACTAGATTTGCTGGCACTCAGTTTTAAGTCTGAAATATCAATATTGTTCATGTTTCTAGACTGGAAAACCAGCTAAATTCTCACAGTGCACACTCCTATCGATAATTGTGACTGTTTTCTACCAGCTCTTAAAGTGAACCTGTCATCAAGATTGTGCTCAGTGAACCATATGTACACTGTCAGGTCAGCGCTGTTATACTGATTAAAATGATACCCTAGTTGATTAAATCCGTCTTGTGGTTGTTGTTTAATCTTTATTCTCAGTTTCAGGTAATGAGATTCTTGTGCTGCGGGGTGGCATTATGTGGTGCTCTGCTTACATATTTATATGTATGGGCTCCTGACTGGTCACTGATCCCTCACTGACTTGCCCCCTATTTTACATGTTGCATAGAATTATGGTTTGAAAAAATATATATAAAAATTCACATTTATCAGGCAGGAACCTGCGCTGTAGCACGATAAGGTGGATAATATCCGGTTTCATGTTATTTAGACATATAGTTTTATTGTAAAAAAAAAAACAAACCAAAAAATAAAATTTTGCTTAATCAAACTGGCGCAGGAGCCTGCGCAGTAGCATCTATTGCGTTAAGATAGATGCTGCTGCACATGCTGCACAGGCACTGCCATTTTGTAAGAAGAAACAAAATTAGGCTCCATCAAGAAGCATCTATCGGAAACGACACTACTGCGCAGTCTCGATAGAGACTAATTTTTTTTCCTCTACCCAAATAGCGCCAGCGCCTGAGCAGTAGCATCTACCATGTTCCGATATACGCTACTGTGCAGGTGCCACCATCTTGAGGGAGCCTAATTTAATTTTTTCTATCAAAATAGCGCTGATGCCATTTTGACTAAGTTTTTCTTTTATTTTTACAACAAAACTGTATGTCTAAATACCGTATATACTCGTGTATAAGTTGACCCTACTAAAAGCCGAGGCTCCTAATTTTGCTACGAAAAACTGGGAAGACGTATTGACTTGAGAATAAGCCGGGTATGCATTGTCCCCTCATCCCTATCCTGGTATGCATGGCTCCTCATTCCTGTCCTTGTATGCAAGTCCCCCCATGAGAAAAGCATTTAAAAAAAACAAAAAAACCCCTCCTACTTACATTCCCCTGTGCGCGCGCCCTGCAAGCATCTTGTTCCAGCTTCCAGTAGCTCCTGCTGCTAAGCGATCACATGTCCCCGCTCATTAAGGTAATGAATATTCACCTCTCTGCACTCAGCGGGGACACGTGATCGCTCGGTAGCAGGAGCTGCTGGAAGCAGCAACGAGATGCTGCGAGGGCGCGCAGGGGAGGTAAGTAGGAGGGTTTTGTTTGTTTTTTTTACAGCTGCTGGAAGCTGGCAGCTGCAGCTGTAACTGTGCATGCTATAAGAGAAATGAATATTCATTGCCAATGCAATGAATATTCATTTCTCTTTAGCAGCAGGCACAGTTACAGCCGCCGGTCCCTGCCTCCTGAGACCCGCTGCTCCCTCAACCGGCTTCTGGGACAATGACTTGTGTATAAGCCGAGGGGGGCGATTTCAACACAAAAAAATTGCAGATATGGGGATAATCTGACTGACCCTGACTTTGTATTATGGCTTACCTTACAGCCACCGTTCTGTATACTCAGAGGGGTGACTAAACCAGCAGCTGGCCCTGTGGCTGAAATAAAATGCTGCCAGGGAAAATAAAGTTAATTTTTTCCCCTCGGCATTCGGCTACGTGCAGACGCCGGGCAAGTTGGTAACTGATTTAACCCTTTATCTGCAGGTGTATATTGTTTTTTTCTTTTTTTTTAGTGACAAGTTTCTGGTTCCCTTTAAGTGTTTTCAGTAGAGGACTTTACTGTGAAAAGTGGTTGATTGAGTAGCAGAATTTGGGTTTTGTCTGTATTTACTACTTGTACCGATATTTTTAGGCAAAAAAGATTTATTCCAAATGTACTACACAAGAGTCTCTGTCAGATGGTCACCATATTAACCCCTTAACGACCGCCGATACGCCTTTTAACGGCGATAGTTAAGGGTAGTTAAACCACAGCTCCGTTAATTAACGGAAAAGTGTATAGCGCCCCCCAGAGTTCAATTTTCTCTGGGGTATCGGCTGCCGGGGGTAGCCGAGACCACAGAGAACATAATTCGGGTCAGTTTTTACTGACCCTGCTTTTGCGATTGCCGTTATCAACCGTATAATGGCGCTCTCCTGCATCCTCTGGTGAGCGCCGCCATCTTGGTCCGGGAAGAAAATGGTGGGCGCATGCGCAGTGCGCCCTCTGAATCTGCTGGCCCGCAGATTCCATTCATTCAATGTACATTTTGATCACTGTGATAAACCCTATCACAGTGGTCAAAATAAAAAAAATAATAAATAATCCACCCCTTTATCACACCCTTAGTTAGGGAAATATAATGAAATAAAGAAAATATATTTATTTTCATTTTCCCGTTAGGGTTGGAATTAGGGTTAGGATTAGGGGTGTGTTGGGGTTAGGGTTGGAGCTAGAATTGAGGGGTTTCCACTATTTAGGCACATCAGGGGGACTCCAAATGCGATATGGCGCCACCATTGATTCCAGACAATTTTGCGTTCAAAAAGTCTAATGGTGCTCCCTCCCTTTCGAGCCTCGACATGTGCACAAACAGTGGTTTATCCCAACATATGGGGTATCAGCGTACTCAGGACAAATTGCACAACAACTTTTGTGGTCCAATTTCTTCTGTTACCATTGTGAAAATAAAAAATAATGGGCTAAAAAATAATTTTTGAGGAAAAAAAATTATTTTTTATTTTCACGGCTCTGCATTATAAACTTCTGTGAAGTACTTGGGGGCTCAAAGTGCTCACCACACATCTAGATAAGGTCCATGGGGGGTCTTGTGGTCCAATTTCTCCTGTTACCCTTGTGAAAATAAAAAATAGTGGGCTAAAAAATAATTTTTGCGGAAAATGCTTAGCTACTTACCGGTAGCGGTGTTTTTCAGGAGCACACGACAGCAACACGAGAGAGGGGATCCGCCCTTCGGGGACAGGAAACCTACAGACACAAAAAGGGCGGCCCTCTCCCTCGCTTCAATTGGATTACAGAGCATGAGAGGACCTCCCTGGTTAGTAGCAATTTATATACATATACATCCAACTAAATACTCTTCACACCTGTGCCTAAGGTCTAACTCTCGAGAAAAGGTGCTGATCCATACGTGAGAAAGCGAAGAAAGGGAGGGAATGGAAAGGTGCTGTCGTGTGCTCCTGAAAAACACAGCTACCGGTAAGTAGCTAAGCATTTATTCAGTCGCCACGACAGCACCACGAGAGAATTACAGAGATGTAAAGAGCCTAGGGAGGGACAGCTGCCCCAAGCACCTTTCTCCCAAACATGAGATCGGAGGAGTCACCCAAATCCAACCTATAGTGTTTAAAGAACGTAGATGGAGAGGACCACGTAGCTGCCTTACAAATGTCCTTGATGGATACCTTCGAGCATTCTGCCCATGATGTCGCCACAGCTCGAATGGAGTGTGCTCTTACGCCTTCTGGAGCTTCTGCGCCACCTGCTGTATAAGTCAGAGAAATTGCCTCCCTAATCCACCTGACTAAAGTGTTTTTGGACACCCTAAGACCTTTCCTAACTCCCTGAAAGGAAACGAATAGGGATTTGTCCCTCTTCCAAGAGTCTGTGGCCCTAATATAAGTAAGGAGACATCTTCTTACGTCTAGTGAGTGAAGTTTTTCCTCTGACTGGTTAACAGGGTTCGGGCAGAAGGAGGGAAGGACTATCTCTTATAATCTCTGAAACTTTGAAGCAACCTTGGGCAGATACAAGGGGTCTGGTTTTAGTATGACTCTATCTTCCCTAAACTGCGAATACGGAGGAAGTCTAGAGAGAGCCTGCAGATCGCTAACCCTCCTGGCAGATGTCAGTGCGACCAGTAGGGCAGTTTTGAAGGATAGGATCCTAATAGGGGCAGAATCAATAGGCTCAAGTTCAGATCCTAGGGAACTAGTTTCTTTTTAATGATAGGCCTGGACCTAGCCACTGCTTTTATGAATCTGGATACCCAGTAGTTGCTCGCTAGGTTACAGTTGTATAATGCTCCTAGAGCTGAGACCTGGACTCTGAGTGTTTGTGGCTAGGCCCATCTTTAACCCCTTCTGCAGGAACTCCAAAACCTGGTTAATACAGATTTTCTGACCAACCTCCGCCCGCGAGGCTGACAAGAATTTTTTCCAAATTCTGACATAGATGTTTGTCGTGGAAAGTTTTCTGCTTTTCAGTAGAGTGTTGACTAACCCCCGGGAGAAGCCCTTCCCACTCAGTAGTGCCTCTTCAAATTCCACGCCGCTAGATGTAGATTGGAGACACGCGGATGGAATACTGGACCCTGGGAGAGGAGATCCGGGAGCTCCGGGAGAATCCATGGCTGGGTAACAGACATCTTCCTCAGCCAAGGAAACCACGGTCTTCTGGGCCAGAATTGAGCAATCAGGATTATGCGGGCCTTGTCTTCTCAAATCTTCCTCAGCACTATCGGTATTAGATTCAGTGGGGGGGGGGGGGGGGAGGCGTAAGCCAGGCCGAAGTTCCACGGGATCAGGAGAGCGTCCACCGCGTGCAGGTCTTCTATGGGGTCCAACGAACAAAACTGATGTAGCTGCTTGTTCTTTCTGTTGACGAACGGGTCTATTTCTGGGGACCCCCACATGCTCCTGATCTGTGTTCGAAGACGGCCCTGTTTAGTACCCACTCTCATTGTTTGAGCATGTTGCGGCTTAGGAAATCGGCTGTAATATTGTGTTTCCCTTTTATATGGAGAGCTGTAAGGGATAGAAGATGAACCTCGGCTATCTGAAAGATACGATTTGCCACCTCCATTAATGCCCTGGAGTGCGCTCCCGCCTTGATGGTTAACGTAGGCTACGGTTACCTGATTGTCTGAGAGAAGTCTGACGTGTCAGCCCTGTAGGGACATAAGGAAACCACTTAAGGCCCGCTCTACCGCTCGTAATTCCTTTATATTAGATGAGTAGTCTTGCTCCAGGGGTGACCATACCCCCTGGACCCACATCTCCCCCCCAACCCTTGGGGCTAGCATCTGTGGTTATGACTCAGGAGATATGATTTGCTCAGGGAACCTGTCCACGCAGGTTTGGTATGTGAGTCCACCACCGTAGAGAATCTACCGATTCGTGGAACAGCGTAAATTGTGTAAATTTTTTCTCTAGGTGACCTTCTAGCCGACAAGTGTTGTGTAACACATCCCACTGCAGGGACCTGGTATGGTATTGGGCCCAAAGAACCGCGGTATACATGAAGTGAGCCCAGTAGTGACATTGCCCCCCTTAGAGTGACCGAAGGGTTCTGTATTGCTCTGTATCGCTGAATACTGTCCACTTTTGTTTCTGGTAACCAACATTTCTGTAAGCTGGAATCTATTAGAAGACTGAGGAACTGCTGTGTTTCCAGGGGTTGCAACCGCGATTTTTTGAAATTAATAATCCATCCCAACTCTTGAAGGCTGGATACTAGCTTCCATAGTTGTGCGGTGCAATGTGACCGAGTGTCCCACAATTAGCAGGTCATCTAAATAAGGGATCACAAGAATATCCTGTTCATGTAAATGAGCCATAACTTCCGCCATTATTTTAGTGAAAACTCGTGGTGCAACAGCAACCCCGAATGGAAGTGCTCTGAATTGGAAGTGGCTTACTATTTCCCCCAACTCTTAGAAACCGCTGGTGATCTACGTGTATCGGGACGTGATAATAAGCGTCTTTAAGGTCTAAAACCACCATAAAACATCCGTTAAACAGCAGCTTTATGGCAGATTTAACTGACTCCATTTTGAAGGTGCCAATGAAAATAAATTTATCGAGGCCTTTAGGCTGTGTGCCCACGTTGCGCTTTTTTAAGCGTTTTTGCCGGATCAGACGCTTCAGAAACGCTTAAAATAAGCTTCCCATTCAATTTAATGCATTTTTGGCTTTTTGTGCCAATGCATGCGTTTTTTTCTGCTCAGAAAACGCTTAGCGGCTAAAAACACAGCATGCTCATTATTTTCCCGCATAGGTCCGCGTTTTTAGAGGTTTCCAAGCTTTCCAGAAACCGCGTGGAAAAAAACGTGCGTTTTTTGTGCAAAAATCACGCAAAAACGTGCGGAAATAAAACGTGCGGTTTCTGGGAAACAGTCCGGTTTTCTGAGCGTTTAAAAACGCTAACGTTGGCACATAGCCTTAAGGTTTATGATGGTATGGTAGGAGCCATCAGGCTTTTTGACCAAGAAGAGGGGGGAGTAAAATCCCTTACCTCTGTGTACCTCTGGAACTTTCACCAGGACTCCCTTCTGCTCAAGTTCCTGGACCTCAGACTCTAACGCCAGTTGTTCTGCAGAAGAACGAACGGGAGTCAAAATAAATCGGTTAATAGGCGTTTCCCGGAACTTAAATTTTAGCCCCATCTTAATGACGCTCCGAATCCAGTGGCTATTTGAAATATTTGTCCAGGCCGGATAGAAGTGTAAAAGCCTGCCTCCGAACTGGTCCGTCAGTCATTGCGGCTTTCTGCGGTCACGAGAAAACATATATCCTCTACCTTTCCTCCTGCTGGTGTCATCTCTCGATCTCTCTCTATTGGACCTTCTTCGGTCAAACCATCTCCTGTTATGGTCCCACCTGTAAAAAGGTCTTCCAAGGTAAGGGAACCGTTTTTTGCTGTCGCCCGCTTTCTCCAACAGCTCGTCTAGCACCGAGCCAAATAGGTGTCCACCTTCACACGGGATGTTGCACAGCTTTGACCTGGCCTGCATGTCCCCTGGCCAACACTTCAGCCATATGGCTCTGCGGGCGGCATTAGACAAGGCTGCTGATCTGGCAGCTAACCTTACAGAGTCTGCAGAAGCGCCTGAAAGAAACGCTGCTGCCCCCTGGATCATAGGGAGGGAGGATAGGATCTCTTCCCTAGGGACCTTGTCCCTGAGCTGCTCTTCTAGGCGATCTAGCCACACCATCAGAAACCGGGCTGTGCACATGGCTGCAATAGCTGGCCTAAGAGATCCCGCTGAAGTTTCCCAAGACCCCTTAAGGAACACATCAGCCCTTCTGTCTAGCGGATCTTTTAAACTACCTAAATCCTCCTATGGTAGAGAGGTTCTTTTACAGGCCTTGGCCACCACCGCATCAAGTTTTGGGGCTTTATCCCATGCGGCTGATGCTGTTTCCTCGAATAGGTACTTCCTTTTAAATGCTGGCGGTAAGGAACCCTTTCTTTCAGGTCTTTTCCACTCCAGCAAAATCAGGGAATTTATTTTATCTATAACTGGGAAGAATCTACGAAACTTCCTGTCCAGTCCTTTAAATATAAGATCCTGTATAGAACTCTCTGACTGGGGCTCCTCGATCCCCATAGTGGTGTTCACCGCTTTCACTAGCCGGTTTATCTGGTCTAGTGGAAAATATGGGCGATCTGCTCTTGCCTCTGAGGATGATGAAGGGGATGAATCTGATCTCAGTTCCCCAGAGTCGCTCCCTGAATCTGAAAACGGGAGCCCAGGTTCTGCCTCTCTAACCAGTCTTTCCTGCTATAGGGCTTTAACAGAACCCTGAACCTCCTGTCTAACCAACTCCCTCAGAGTGGTGGTCAGGTCTGGGGTCTCCTCCGCTATTAGGTTCTGGATGCAGGGTCTGCATCGTTTCTTCCCGTGGCCATCAGGGAGAGGAATGCCATATTCGGCACACTCCCTGTGTTTGGTCTTAGCCAAACTCTTTTGTCCCTGCTAAATTAGGAGAGAGGGAACATAAGAGGAGACAATACATCACCAAGTGAACCTTCACAAAGATCACTCACCCCCTGCCAGTAGTAAGTGGTACCGTAGTCTGCGGGGGGTCCTTCTTAGCCAATGATGTGTCTCTACGGCTTGAGGACCTGCCGGACTTAGCCTTCTCTTTTTGACTGGCTTTAGCTTCTGTAAGGTGGCTACTGCCACTAGACCACCCTTGGGAAGCTGAAGCACGGGGCTTTTCCTGTTGCGGGTGCTCTGGTGATGCTGCCACTTGTTCCGGTGAATTCATTATGCATACTGGCCTTGAAGCACCGGGACGCCCATGCAGCCCCCTTAAATAGCTACCCCCCCGGACGGTACCTGCCCCGGATGGGGCCAGCAGGCAAATCTGGGTGACCTGCCCGGTACTGTAAAGCGCATTGGGGACACCCCCCGGACCGCGCCCCCACCAAGGGATGATCGTCCTTGGGCATCCGGTACCCACTCGCACGCCGCCTACCCGGCCCAGCGCAGCGTCCCGGAAGAGGCCCATGCCGCTGGCCCCACCGCACATGACTGGCCGCGCCATCGGACTGCACCGCCGGCCGCGTCAAAAGGGACCGCCCCTTTCTGACGCGTCATAGCGGCCGCGCCCCGACGGCGGTGGGCACACGCCGAGACAGCACCGCCGGCCCCACCGCGCCAGATGGAGCACCAGCCCCGGACGCCGCCAGCAGGCTCCGGCCCGAAGGAGGGAGACCCCCCGTGCGTGTACTTACTGGTACACGTGACGATGAGCCCTCTAAAGTCAGCCCTCACCCTGGAGGGTGCTTTGCCCTGCTGCCGCCTCACCAACAGTTCCCCTGCCGTGAGCGCTTCCAGTATACCGGGCAAGCCGCGGCAGGGGCCGTCCCGCTGCCTGAAACGACCAGCCGGCCCTGGGAATCTTCTGATGAAGGTATGCCTGAAGATGTTCACCTGTCAGGGACAGGAAACCAAACTGAAGCGAGGGAGAGGGCCGCCCTTTTTGTGTCTGTAGGTTTCCTGTCCCCGAAGGGCGCATCCCCTCTCTTGTGGTGCTGTCGTGGCGACTGAATAAAAAACTGATTTTTTATTTTCACGGCTCTGCGTTATAAACTTCTGTGAAGCACTTGGGGGTTCAAAGTGCTCACCACACATCTAGATAAGTTCCTTAAGGGGTCTAGTTTCCAAAATGGTGTATCTTGTGTTTTTTTTTCACTGTTTAGGCACATCAGGGGCTCTTCAAACGCGACATGGCGTCCAATCTCAATTCCAGCCAATTCTGCATTGAAAAAGTCAAACAGTTCTCCTTCCCTTCTGACCTCTGCTGTGCGCGAAACAGTGGTTTACCCCACATATGAGGCATCAGTGTACTCAGGACAAATTGCACAACTTTGGGGTCTAATTTCTCCTGTTACCCTTGTAAAAATAAAAATTTGGGGGAGGAATTGCACAACAAATTTCGCTGTTCATTTTCTCTTAACACTTGTGAAAATAAAAAAAATTGGTTCTGGAAAAAAAAAAGTTAAATGTTAATTTTTTCCTTCCACATTGCTTCAGTTCCTTTGAAGCACGTAAAGGTTTAATAAACTGCTTGAATGTGGTTTTGAGCGCCGTGAGAGGTGCAGTTTTTAGAATGGTGTCACTTTTGGGTATTTTCTGTCATGTACAAGCCTCAAAATGACTTCAAATGTGATGGTCCCTAAAAAAAATGGTGTTGTAAAAATGAGAAATCGCTGGTCAACATTTAACCCTTATAACTTCCTAACAAAGAAAAAAATTTTGTTTCCAAAATTGTGCTGATGTAAAATAGACATGTGGGAAATGTTATTTATTAAGTATTTTTGTGACATCTCTCTGATTTAAGGGCATAAAAATTTAAAGTTTGAAAATTGCTAAATTTTCGCCATATTTCCATTTTTTTTTCATAAACACAAGTCATATAGAAGAAATTTTACCACTAACATAAGTAAAATATGTCACGACAAAATCTTAGAATCAACTGGATCCGTTAAAGCGTTCCAGAGTTATAACCTCATACAGTGACAGTGGTCAGAATTGTAAAAATTGGCCTGGTCATTAAGATGCAAAATGGCTCTGTCACTAAGGGGTTAAAAACATTACAAACCGGGATTAACAGCAAAGTTTGCCTTCTTGCCCAAAAAACAACCAATCACAGCTCAGCTTTCATTTTATTAGATGCTATGAAAAAATTAAAGCTGCACTGTTATTGGTTACTATGAGCGACAAGGCCACATTTACTCACACAGTTAATAAATTAAGTCTGTTTTGTTCTACATCTGTCAGCCATTAAGAGGCGCCTTATGTCAAATACATTGATTATTTGTCAACCATCAATATTCACTTCAGTTATTAAATATATTTTTATTATAAAAACAATGTTGAAATCATGTTAATTCAAAAAAACGTCAAATCATGGGTTTTATAACCCGAGATGTAAAGAGCTGTAGCAAACAATGCTTCATGAGAACGCGTTCATGTGCTACTAGAGCAAAAATCCAACATGGAATATCAAACTCTGAATGACAAGTGGAGACTAATTTACAAGTGTAGCAAAATGTACAAATTTCAAGGTTCTTCAAGGAATCGGATGTGCTTGCTCGCCTCCTGAGCCTTGATCAGCCTCACGTTTTCACCTTTGGCAACCAGCTGCAAAAAAAGAAACCCAGTTAGAATAGAATCCAATCCAAATGATCAGAATCCGTACACTACATTCAGAAGTCAGCTCCTGCTATCACAGCTGCTGTTAACCCCAGGGCTGTGGAGTCGGTAAGCTAAACCTCTGACTCCACCAAAATGAGCTCTGACTCAGGCTCCACAGCCCTGGTTAACCCGTGATGCTCAGCATTAAGGAGATCAAGCAATAAAAATACTCAAAAGTAGGAACCGGTTCATGAAACGGCTTCTTTTTATGATCCCTTTCTGTGTGCAAATAGGAAGGGGGTTACAAAGACAATGAACGGCCTAAAGCCATTTTACACGTTCCCTGACACTTCCGCGGGACTGACATGAAACAGCCATACCCGCATATAGCCTGTAGCCCCCTTCCTGCTTATGCACTGAAATGATAAGAAGCCATTTATGTCCTATGAGAGTCCCGACTTTGTTCCTATATACAAAAAGACAATTATTTGCATAATACAAGAACTAAGGGACCTTCCTGGACAAATGCACAATGATACTGGGAAAGTAAAGCATTAGACTGTGTACGGAAATAAAAACTAAAGGCAGCAGCTCTTTAGAGCAACCGTTCCCCAATGTGGCTGACAAAAGGAGAGCCTAAACGCCCCTTTACATTTAGTGATGCACCAGCGATCCTGACGATACGACCCGGTCAGGATCGCTGGTGCATCGCTAAATGATCGCTAGTGAGCTGCCAAACAGGCAGATCTCACAGCGATGTAGCGACGCAGCAGCGGTCGTTACTTACCTTTCAGAGGCGGCGATCCTGACGTCCTCCCGCCCACGTCCACGCGTCGCTCGTCGGTGCCAACAGGAAGTCCAGCAGGAAGCGCCCGACGAGAAACGGAGCTGCACGATCTCGCCTGATCAGCGACGGACAGCGGGGGAGCCGGTCGGAGGTAAGTATCACACATAGCGATATCGCTGCTGCGTCACAAAATCGGTGACGCTTTAGCGATATCGCTATGTGTAAAGGCCCCTTTAGTTAGGAATCGTTTCTATTTCATCCAACTAGTTTTGTCTAAAATCAATTACCTTTTTCATAGTCATTGCTGAAAGTGTTTGCAACCTTGAAATTGTTTCAGAAACTTAAGTTTTTCTCCCAGAAAAGTATTAGAATTACACATGTTTATTTCCTTTGCAGTTATTTATTCCAAAGGGTGTGGAACCAAATGTTAAATTTCGTGTGCCAACAATTTTGTCCTGTCCATTTTTGGTGTTTTGCGTGAAATTATGTCCAATTTTTGTGTTGTTCCAATGCACACTAAAGGAAATAAACATGTGTAAAACAAAACAATTGCAAATACTGTATTTTTCAAATTATAAGGTGCACTTTTCTTCCTTCAAACTTGGGAGGAAAACTAAGGTCTTACAATCCCTAGTGAGTTTACCGGGGAAGGGGGCTGCAGTGGAGCGGGGTCACAGGAGGGAAGGTCGTCACTTCAGGAGGCCAGTGGCAGGTGTGGAGCGATGTCGGCGGAGATCCCTTTCCTTTATAGTTTACTGTGTTGAGCTTAGGGAAAATGGCCGCTGGAAGACGAAATCTCGATCTATGGATACGCTGCCTCCGGTGGCCATTTTCCCGAAGCCCATGGCAGGGAAATCATCGGGAAAGGGGACTCCGCTCACCGCTGCCGACAACTTATGAGACCCCAGGGCCAGCAGCATCGCCTCACTCCTGCAGCCACTGGCCTTCTGAAGCAGCAACCTTGCTTCCTGTGACCCCGCTGCACCAACGCTGCCCCCCGATAAGCTACCGTTAAAACGGACTATAAGATGCAAAAACATTTTATTTAAAAATATTTTTTTTCTACTCCCCATCCCCTGAAAAAAAAAAAAAAAAAATTGGGGTGCGTCTTATGCTCCGATGCATCTCATAGTCCACAAAATATGGTACTTAATTTTCTAGAACAATTTCAAGGGTGCTAACACTTTCGGCCATGACTGTATAATCAATGCATATAAAAGCAGAAATAATGGATGCATAATACATGGATGCACAATTCACAAATTATCTAGAATGGAACTATAAAGAATTATACCTTTTTAGTGCCACGGATTTTTTCACGAGGTCTGTTTAATTTTGCCTGTCTGTCCACCAAGATCTTCTGCCAATATCTCTGCTCACTATCTCCTGCAAGAGAAAAAAGAAAAATCGTTAGAATTTACAAAGCTACAAATCAGCATGAGCATGGTTCATTTACCGTAATTAAAAAAAAAAAAAAAAAAGATTGTCTATAATATGAAAGTTGCTGTTTTTAGAGTCTCCATTGGCGTTTCCTGTATTTTTTTTTTCAAATAAAGTCCGTGGAGCCTCATTTAAGAGTCTCAATCAAGGGACTAGCCAGATCTTCCTCCAGGTGGCTCCTTTCGAAAACCACCATATTAAGTGGCCCTGTAAGTCAATATCCAGCTCTTAACAAGTTTACAGATATGACAAGGGAAATACCAAGGCCAGGTATCCATCCAAAGACAGCTGTTTCGGGGTGTTTAGAGATAATTTAAGTATGGTACGCTGGAGACAGAATGATACTACCTGTTGGATAAGGTGCCTGAAGCTCGATGTGACAGTGTGTTGAGAGTGGTGGATGGGAGAATACTAAATGGGAGTATTGTGAGGACCTCTAGATCTTGTTATACTGCTTCAGGGTAATTTCTGTGGAAAAGCTATGGTTATCATTATATCCATAATGGGAGCTCTGGTTTCCACTACTGTGAGGGGAAGGGAGCTAGATGTGGCTCGAGACACCCTCTCAGAGTGGAAAGAAGCTCGCGATGTTCTCACAGAGTGGAATGTGGCTCTCTAGGTCAGAAAGGTTGGGGACCACTGGTTTAGACGGTAGGATTATCATCTTGCTCTTAGGAACACTCATTCACGATAATCTTGCAGTGTAAATAAACTTTACGCTTTGTAGAAAAATTACAGAAAAACACAGACGCGTCCACAAGATATAATGGCATGTGTCTGCATATTTGCTTTATTTGTACTGTAACTAAATGGACAGTATATGCAACCTTCTACTATACAGATAATATGCATATTCCACATATCAATCACTATTAACAGATGAGAAATGAGTATCCCAACCCACGATGACTAGAATACGTCTTATATGTGTCTTTAAATTAGTCATTTAAATACGGGCATTTAGGAACTAATCTACCAAAGAGCTGCCACTATACAGAGTACCAAGCTGGTACCAGCCGATGGGTAGGGGTGCCGGTGTCAGACCCCACCGAGATGTTGTTGACAACACCTTTAACCCCTTAGTGACAGAGCCAATTTGGTACTTAATAACCAATCCAATTTTTACAATTCTGACCCCTGTCACTTTATGAGGTTATTGTTTTGGAACGCTTTAACGTATCCCACTGATTCGGAGAATGTTTTTCGTGACATATTGTACTTCATATTAGCGGTGAAATTTCTTCGATATGACTTGCGTTTATTTATGAAAAAAACATGGATTTTTGTGAGTACTCACCGTAAAATCCTTTTCTCCGAGACGCTCATTGGGGGACACAGGTACTGTGGGGTGTATGCTACCGCCATCTGGAGGCTGACACTAGGCAAACACCACAAGGTAAGCTCCTCCCCCGCCGTATACACCCTCGCCCTAACTGCGGGCGGAAACCAGTTTAGTGCAAAAGCAGTAGGAGAACAATAACAATCAGCCTTAATGCCGTAAACAATATGTCTGGCAAGGGACCACCCTGACATTCATGAAAAAATGCACATTAATTAAATAAACACGAGCCAACCGGATAACAGGGTGGGTGCTGTGTCCCCCAATGAGTGTCTCGGAGAAAAGGATTTTACGTTGAGTACTCACAAAAATCCATGTTTCTCCTTCGTCTCACTGGGGGACACAGGTACTGTGGGACGTCCTAAAGCAGTCCCTGGGTGGGAGATTGACTCACCGATCCAAGCTACATGCACCTCTTGTCTAAAGGTGCGACACCGCTGCTTGGAGAATCCTTCTACCCAGGCTCGCATCCGCCGAGGCCTGAGTATGGACATTGCAATGTTTAGTAAGCGTGTGCAGGCTGGACCAGGTTGCTGCTTTGCATACCCGCTCCGCTGAAGCCTGATGTCGAAGCGCCCAAGAGGCGCACACTGCCCGAGTAGAGTGCGCTTTGATCCCCGAAGGAATCGGCGCATCTCTGATACGATAAGCCGCCTGAATAGTTGAACGGACCCATCTGGCTATGGTCGATTTCGAGGCAGCAAGTTCCTTCTTTCGCCCTTCAGGGAGCACGAACAGCGTGTCCGTCTGACGAAAGGGTGCCGTCCGCGACACATACCTCCTGAGTGCTCTCACCAGGTCTAATGTGTGAAGAGCTTTTTCCACACGATGTACTGGCGCTGGACAAAACGAAGGCAAGACAATGTCCTCATTGATGTGGAATGAAGACACGACCTTCGGCAGAAAGGGGGGAGCAGGTCTAAGGACCACCTTATCCTTGAAGAAAACGAGAAAAGGTGCCCGGCAAGACAGAGCCGCCAGCTCCGAGACTCGTCTAATGGAAGTAATGGCTACCAAAAATACCACCTTCCAGGAGAGGTACGACAAAGAGATATCCTGAAGCGGCTCAAAAGGAGCTTCCTGCAGGACACTCAGGACCAGGTTAAGATCCCAGGCGTCCATTGGCGCACTATAGGGCGGTACCAAATGCGAGACTCACTGGATGAAAGTCTTCACCTGTATCCTGGTAGCAATCTTTTGCTGGAAAAGGACGGACAACGCCGATATCTGCCTCCTAAGGGAACTCGGGGCTAGTCCTGAGTCTAGGCCTGACTGGAGGAAGGCCAAGATGTTAGGAATAGAGAATGTCAGAGGAGAAAAACCGCGCTCTCGACACCAAGCGAAGAAAACCTTCCAGGTGTGATGGTAGATTCTCGCCGAGGTCGGCTTCCGGGCGCTAACCATTGTAGCGACCACCTCACGGTCAAACCCTGCCTGAGTTAGAATCCAAGATTCAACGGCCATGCCGTTAAACACAGGGCCCCTAAGTTTGGGTGGAAGATCGGCCCCTGGGACAGCATCTGGACGCTCTGGCAGTCGCCATGGAACGTCGGTGAGCAGCTGCACCAGATCTGCGTACCACGCCCAACGGGGCCAGTCTGGTGCCAGCAGAATCGCTGGAACCCCCTCTGTTTTGATCTTCCTGACAACTCTCGGAAGCAATGGCAGCGGCGGAATCAAGTATGGAAGGCGAAACTGGTTCCATGGTAGAACCAACGCATCTACCGCGAACGCTCGCGGATCTTGTGACCGAGCAACAAACACAGGTACCTTGGCGTTCATTCTGGATGCCATTAGATCCACATCCGGTGTTCTCCACCGTTGGCAAATTTGCTGGAAGACCTCGGTATGCAAGGCCCATTCCCCAGCCACGACCTCCTGACGGCTGAGAAAATCTGCCGTCCAATTTTCTACACCTGGGATGTGGACTGCCGATATTGCTGACTGATTCCTCTCGGCCCAGAACAACATGTTTTATCTCGCGCATGGCTGCCCTGCTGCGTGTGCCCCCTTGATGATTTACATAAGCCACCGCCGTGGCGTGGGCCATCCTGCTAGGAGGTGCTGAAAATGCCGGAGCGCCTGCCGGATCGCTCGTATTTCCAACAAGTTGATCGGGAGGCAAGCCTACTGTTGCGACCACTGGTCCTGAACCGTGTGGTGACAAAAAATTGCTCCCCAACCGAGGAGACTGGCGTAGGTTGTGATCACTAGCCAGTGCTCTGGGGGAAACGGTTTCCCCCGAAGAAGGGGGGATCTGGACGTCCACCACTCCAGCGATTGTCTGACCTGAGGGGATAGCCGGCACCGCCGATCGAGGGTGAACGGGTTCTTGTCCCAAGCTGACAAGAGGGTGTGCTGTAGTGGGAGAAGATGAAATTGGGCAAACGGAATTGCTTCTATTGCTGCCACCATCGTTCCTAGAATACTCATCCCAAAGCGAATGGTATGCGGGACTGGCTGCTGGAGCTTCTGGGCCCTTTGCCGGAGCGCTAGGGCTTTGTCTTGAGGGAGACTTACCAACCCTTGGGTGGTGTCGAAGATCATACCTAGAAAAACAATCCTCCGGGCTGGAACCAGAGATGATTTTTTTCCTGTTGACCAACCAACCTAAGCGGGAGAGAGTATCCAGCGTAATGCTGACATTCTCCTCGCATGCCCGAAATGAGGGACCCTTCACCAAGAGGTCATCTAAGTAAGGAAAGACAACTATACCCTGAGAGTGTAAGACGGCCATCACAACTGCCATTATCTTTGTGAACACTCTGGGGGCGGTGGCTATCCCGAAGGGCAAAGCTGCAAATTGGAAGTGTTGGCCATTGATGGCAAAACGAAGAAACCTTTGATGCAGAGGAAAAATGGGAACGTGCAGGTAGGCATCCTGGATGTCGACCGAGGCTAAGTACTCCCCTCGCTCCATGGCTGATATGACTGAACGGAGAGATTCCATCCTGAAATGTTTGATTTTGATGAACCTGTTCAGTCGCTTCAGGTCCAAAACCGGCCTGACTGTCCCGTCCTTTTTGGGGACCGCGAACAGATTGGAATAAAACCCCTGAGCTTTCTCGTGCTCTGGTACGGGAACAATGACTCCGTTGTATTGGAGTGCATCGACGGCCCCTTGCAGCGCCTTTGCCCGGGACCTTACCTTGGGAAGTCGGGAGAGAAAAAACCGTGTTGGGGGGTACCTGATGAATTCTATTTTGTACCCCGAAGACACCAGTTCCGTCACCCATGAGTCGTGTGCTACCTCGGCCCAAACATGACGAAAAAAGATCAGGCGGCCGCCCACCCTGCTGGTGTCGCCTCCCAGGGGCTCCGAGTCATTTGGCTGCGGGCCACTGGGCCCTGGCACCGCTCGACCTGGGCTGGCAAGCGCGCATCCTTCCCCCTGGATTGGGTCTATATGAAACCTGTCGCTCCCTATCCTGGTTGGAGCGAGCTGGACCGGCCAGGCTGGCTAATGCCATCCACCCGGTGTTGCGAAAGGCTCGAAAATGCGCCGGGGCCTGGCGAAAAGGCTGTTTAACCTTTTGCTGCGGAAGGGAGCTGCTTTTTCCTCCTGTAGCATCAGAGATGAGTTGATCCAACTTCTCCCCGAACAGGCGGCCTCCCTGATAGGGCAAGGAAGTCAAGGACTTCTTGGAGATTGAATCGGCTCGCCAGGTTCTTAACCAGAGGGCTCCCCTAATGGCTACCGCGTTAGCGGCTGCAAATGCTGCACAATTGGCTGCATCCAATGAAGCATTAATTAAGTAGTCTCCCGCCATGGCAATCTGACTTGCGACCTCAGACACCTCCGCAGGCAGGTCTCTATCCTGCAAAGCCTTACTCAAAGCCTCTGACCATGACATCATGGCTTTGGCTACCCACGTTGCCGCGAACGAGGGAGCGAGCGCTGAGCCTGATGCCTCAAAAACTGATCGCGCCAGGCTCTCTATGAGCCGATCAGTGGGGTCCTTAATGGACGAGCCACTAGGCACCGATAACAGAGACTTCGAGGCCAGGCGTGACACTGGGGGGTCCACTATAGGGGATTCCGTCCATTTCTTACAGAGTTCCGGGGCAAATGGATAGCTTGCCTCTATAGCCTTCTGGCCTGAGAAGCGCCTATCTGGGCGTTCTCTGTGCTGCTGCACTATGTCCTCAAATTCTGGGTGAGTGCCAAATACTCTATGCAGTTGCCTGGCCCGCTTAAAGGCTACCTTATGGCTCAAGGCCAAGGTAGCCCCATCCTCGATCCCCAGGGTCTGATTGACCGCTTCAATGAGACTGTCCACTGTCTCCCGACACCCCGGTGTATCTAGATCAAATGGCTCGTCTGAGTCATGATCTGAACTCTGTTCGCTCGCTGGTGAAGGGGAGCGTGATGCTGGACTCCTGGATGCCAAGGCACCGGATCGGTCAGGAGACCTCGTGTGGGTTCGTTTCCTTCGCACCTGTCTGGCATGGGAGCGGCCCCTGCAGGCCGGAGGTTCCTGTGAGGAGGAGGACCCTTTGGGGCATGAAGGGACTCGATCGCCTTTGTAAGCGAAGCCATAGACTGTGACAATGACCGAGCCCATTCGGGAGGATTCGGCTCTCTGGGCGCGTTCAGAGTCACAGGCCTCGCACAATTTGCCGCTCTGCGCTCGCGGAAACGTAGCCCTACAAGAAATGCATGCAGCATTTAGAAAGGTGTGTGTCTTCCCTTTCCCAGCCATATTGCTGCCAGGCGCTGAGATATATAAACAACTTTTTTTTTCCCTCTCTAAAGGAGAGGGAGGGCGGGGGGGAGAGGAGCCCCCTTGGTCTCTAGTGGGCCTCCACAGCAAAACTGCACTCGCCTGTTCTGCGTCCCCCGCACAGTTAAAGCGCACCGCAGCAAAAACGATCCTCCGTGGGGCAGTCCGACCACTTCTCTGGTCGCGGCCTACCCCGATCTGACGCCGGGGCCTAAATTTAATCCGGCGCCCGCCCAGCTCCACTGGGCGGGCCCCCGGAAGTAACGCCGCGCGGCCGGGGGAGGGAACTTCCGCCGTGGCATAGCCTGACCTAAACCGGGGCCTAAATTTAACACCGCCCACGGCGCCGCCGATAGCGACACCAGCGCTCTTTTCCTTTCTTTCTCCGGTCCCACTAGTTAAGGATGGGCAGGGAAAACCCCCACTGCCTGCTGCTGCCCAGGAGCCCCCGCATCTGTCGAGCTCCCTCAGCTAGCAGGTGCCGAGACCACCCCACGCCCAGTACCTTCATCCGAATAACTCCACAGGTAGGCAAACCAGGGAGACCGGGGGTGGTGGGGGGATTCAGGACGGTGCAGGCACCCAAACTCCGTCCAGCCAGGCCGAGGAGAGGGACCGTCCGCCGCCTTGCAGCACCTCCGTCTTGCGTTGGTGGAGCAGTGGGGGCAGCTCGGACCGTCTTGTGCCTCTGTATAGCCCATGGCTTCTGTACCTAGGGGTGGACAGGGCTAGGTTCAGCATAATGTCCCACGTCGCAAAGAGGATACGGGGAGGGACACTCTCACGTGCTCGCCCGTTGAAGGTATAGGGAAATCAGACCCTTTCAATAGGATCCGTTGCCCCTGTCTCATCTTCTTAGAAAAAATAAAAGAAAGTAAAAAACAAACTAAAATAAAAAATTCTGGGTAATTTCCCAGATTTGTCCCACGGTGCGGGAAAGGATACGTGGAGACGATACTCGACACGTTGTTGGTTAGGGGAAATCGCACCCTTTCAATAGGATCCGTTGCCCCTGTCTAATCTTCATGGAACAAAAAGTCTGGAGAAAAAAGACCAGACGTGTGCCTCCATAGACACTAAGCAAAAAAACTGGTTTACGCCCGCAGTTAGGGCGAGGGTGTATACGGCGGGGGAGGAGCTAACCTTGTGTTGTTTGCCTAGTGTCAGCCTCCAGATGGTGGTAGCATACACCCCACAGTACCTGTGTCCCCCAATGAGATGAAAGAGAAATGAAAATTTGTTAATAATTTTGAAAATTCTGCAGTTTTCAAACTTTTAAACAGGGCTGTGGAGTCGGAGTCGAAGTTAGTTTTGGTTGGAGTCGGAGTCGGTAGAAATGTACCGACTCCAGCTTTAAAAAAAAATGTATTCATATTTCATAATTGAACTTTCATATGAATTTTATAAATGTTACTCAAATATATATGTTCTATCAAACTATGAACAACAGTGATAAGCAGTTCTGCTGGAGATAGAGACATTTCTTACTTCTTGTGTGTCACTGTTCTCCACTGCCCTTATCTAATCTTATACTTGGTTAACCTCATGCTGCCCCAACCCCCCTACTTACAATGTATGAAACTGAAAGTGAAAATGTGTTGCAAATTCTTAGTAGTAAAGCTCCTCCTCTAGACTAGATCATACTAGGTGTGCGTCTTCCAAGCATCTCACAGCTGCCTGCTACTCAGAAGAGGAAGACTGTAAGAAGTATTATCCTTTCAACAAACTTTGCATCAGTTAACTGTGAGTACATGAGGAATAATAACAGTATTACTGACCACTATATCAGTTGTACGACCTGGCAATAATTTTGTACAATTGTTTTTAGGAAAAACAATTGTCATTTGGATTGTGAATGCAGAATTAAAAACCTGAGAATGTCAAAGAAGCATCACATTAAATCAGCTGTATTTGAACATTTCACCATCACTCAAGATAGAAAACATTATGTCTGTCAGTGTATGACAAATGATCCAGACGAAAACAAATGCTGTGAAGCCAAGATTAGTGCATATTCAGGCATTGATAAAAATGCTCCTACCAGAGCTTCTAATCTAAAGAGACATTTACAGTGCTTTCATCCAGAAGTACTGAAAGCAGTGGATGAGAAAGACTGCATCTAAACCAATGAACCAGTGCCCAGCTCTTCCAGCCAAACAAAGGAGCAGAGAACTTTGCAGCCATCAGTTGCAAGATATTTTGTCAGTGACAAAGTTACTGTGACAATGACAGTAGATACATTTAAAAAACAGATCATAGAGCTTGTTGGAAAGGATAGTGTGCCTATTATTTTCACAACCAGCTTTTATGTGTCTGAATGGGGAAATGGCCCACAAGCTTGGTGTTTCTCTGGAGAGAGAGAGAGTATTAGAAAATTAGTAATCGAAGAAGCTTTTAAACAAAAGGAAGAACTTAAAAACTCTCAAGGGACGCTTTCTGTTTCTTAAAATGGATGCCTGCACACGTCACAGAGTGAACTATTTTGCCATCAATGTCCGATTTGTTTGTGACAAAAATGAAATAGTTACCAAGACATTGGCAGTAAAAGACACCAAAGCTCATCACACCAGTGAGTTTCTCCAGGTCTTGGTGGAAAAGGTTCTGCAAGACTATGAACTTAAAAAAGAGCAAGTTCTTTCTGTCGTAACTGACAATGCTTCAAATACGATAAGTACTATTAAGCTAATGAATGAGAGTAATGATGGTGACCAGCAGCTAGAAGAACATTCTGGGTCCACAGACACAGAAATGTTTAAAATAGAGGAACACAGTATTGTAACTGAGGAGCAAACTGAAGTTGCTTCAGATGAACAGCAACATGATAGTTTAGATGATCTTGTTGAAACTGTGTCAATATGTTCTTTCATTCATCACATGCGCTGTGTTGTGCATACGCTACAGCTGGCTATAAGAGACAGTCTGCAAGAAGGACATGCTGCTGCACTGATTGGCAAGGTGAGAAAATTGGCTACTGTTGCCAGAACCCCTAAAGTTGACTCAATTTTGAAGAGACGTGCTGGAAAAGGGGCAATTATTGATCAAGCCACACGATGGGGCAGTACTTAATGATTCAGCGCTTGGTTGAACTGAAAACCTTTCTTGTAGACATGGCTAACCCTCAACTGATGCTAAATGAAAGTCAGTGGAATCAGGTGATTGAGCTGGATAATTGCTAGAGCACCCATTTACAGTGACTAAAAAATTACAAGCAGAGGACTTAACTCCAGGTATTTTCTTAAAGGAGTGGAAGAACCTGATGTTTCACCTGTCCCAAAGAGGAGGGTTAATTGCAAGTGGCATTGCTACATCAATGAAACGGAGAGAGGAGCTACTATTACAAAATAACATTCTTTTGGCAGCTGTTTATGTAGACCCAATGCATCGGATTCTTCTAGATGATCAACAGCTAAGTAAAGGAAAAGAAGCTCTGTTTGAAATAGCAGTAAGGATGAAAGGGTTGCAGAACAGTCAGGAGGAACAAGAAGAATTTGGTCGTCCTGCCACATCTTCACCCTCATCATCAACTGATGAAGAATTTAATTTCGAAAAATATTTGGATCACAAGGACCGTGCAAAGCGTTCCCGCATAGAAGAAGAGTCATCCCCATCAAGGAACACAGCCAGTACATTTCAGCAGAATTTTTCATGTGCACTAAAAGAAATTGAGAAATTTGACCGTTCATCAAAAATAACAGTGCAACAAGCGATTCCTCTGTATCCTGACATTGTCAGAGATGTTGCCCGAGTGGTTACTGCTTTGCCACCAACACAAGTTAGTGTAGAGAGGTTGTTCTCTGCTCTCAAAATAATTAGATCAGATTTGAGGGCATCCATGAAGGAGGATCTGA
Source organism: Dendrobates tinctorius (assembly GCF_039654945.1). Classification (NCBI taxonomy): domain Eukaryota; kingdom Metazoa; phylum Chordata; class Amphibia; order Anura; family Dendrobatidae; genus Dendrobates; species Dendrobates tinctorius. Next base: position 19,805,353 of record NW_027361698.1, read on the forward strand.
CAGAGGCAATACTTTTTCTGAGGACAAATTGATAGATTTCTTCTTATTAACTGCATAAAAGTGTTTATTGCATATTTACTTACAGTTTAGAAAAGTTTATAAAAGTTATTTGCTATATTCTAATTGTATTCTAATAAATGTAGTTTTTGCTCTAAGTGGTCTGATTACTTATATGATGGTGAGAAACTGAATAAGCACGATGTTTAATATTTTACAACAGTAAATTTGTTGTTATGAATTGGCCATTTATGAAGGAGTCGGAGTCGGAGCCGGAGTTGGAGTCGGAGCCTGATAAAATCCAGGAGTCGGAGTCGCAACTGTGGCTTACCGACTCCACAGCCCTGCTTTTAAAAATAACATTTCCCACATGTCTACTTTACATCAGCACAATTTTGGAAACAATTTTTTTTGTTAGGATGTTATAAGGGTTAAAAGTTGACCAGCTATTTCTCATTTTTCCAACAAAATTTACAAAACCATATTTTTAGAGACCGCCTCACATTTGAAGTGAGTTTGAGGAGTCAACATGACAGAAAAAACCCAAAAGTGACACCATTCTAACACCTGCACCCCTCAAGGTGTGCAAAACCACATTCAAGAAGTTTATTAACCCTTCAGGTGCTTCATGAGAACTAAAGCAACGTGGAAGGAAAAAGAATGAACATGTTTCTTTTTTCACAAAATTTTTTACTTTGGAACCAAACATTTTATTTTCACAAGGGTATCAGAGGAAAAGGGACCACAAAATTTGTTGTGCAATTTCTCATGAGTACGCAAATACCCTGTATGTGGGGGGGAAAGCCACTGTTAGGGTGCATGGCAGGGTCCAGAAGGGAGGGAGAATCAATTGACTTTTTGCACCCAAAATTGGCTGGAATCAATGGCGGACGCCATGTCGCGTTTGAAGACCCCCTGATGTACCTAAACAGTGGAACCCCCCCAATTCTAACTCCAACCCTAACAAAGCCCTAACCCCAAAACCCCTAGCCCCCAACATCACAACACTATCCCAACACAATCCTAACCAAAACACAATCCTAACCCAAACCTCAACTCTAACCCTAGCCCCAACCATAACCCTAACTCCAACTATAACCCTAACCTTAGCCATAAACCCAACTATAACCCCCAACCCTAACCCCAATCATAACCCTAACCCTAGCTACAAACCCAACTATAACCCCAACCCTAACCACCATAACCCTAACCCTAGCTATAACCCCAACTATAACCCCAACCCTAGCTCTAACCCCAACCTTAACCCTAATGGAAAAATGGAAATAAATACATTTTTTTATTTTTTTTTTAAGGGGGGGTTGATTTACTATTTTTTTATTTTGATCACTGTGATAGAGCCTATCACAGTGATCAAAATGAACCAAAAGGAAATATTTCCTATTGTTGCTGGGTGGCGGACGGCAGATCTTGGCGCATGCGCCCGCCATTTTTTTCCCGGAAGAAGATGCCGACGGCCGGGGGAAGTCACTGGGGGATGCAGGAGGCTAGATCACATCAGAGGAGAAAGAAATTAAATAGGAAAAATTACTTTTTTTTTTTTTTTTTTGCAGTCGCCATTATTCCGTGAACAACGGTGATCGCAACACTGGAGTCGGTAAAAACCAACCCGAATCATGTTCTCCAGGGTCAAAAAGTTTTGTGAGAAAAGATTCAGTACAAGGGCTCATCCAGATGACCGTAGTTTTGGTCCCAGTGCAATCCTTCAAAACACTTGATCGCACTCAGACCACTATTTTTCAATAAGGCAGTGCAAACGTTCGATTTTTTCCTCGGACCGAGTGGTCTGCAAAAAGGGAAAAAAAAAAACAAAAAAAAACCACGCAGCATACAAGTTTTGCCTCCGATAAACGGATCACACTCGGCCATTCATATCAATGGGTCAGTGGAAAACATTGGATTGCAGTCTGATATCCAAGGGTGGTCCAATTTTAATGGACAATCTGAATGGAGAAAATTTTTTTTTATGTTCCACCTCTGAGAAAATCAGATCACACTCAGAGTGTAATTAGCATAATTGTACAGATTTTCTCAGATGAGAGAAAAACAGTCTTATGACTCGAGCCCAGCTTGTTTTCTTCATTTAAAGCCCCGCTCTATCTAGGATTTTCTACCCAGTGGGACGGTCCTATCAGTGACTGACGGCTACCTCTATATACACACGTACAGAAATAAAGCTGTCAGTCACTGATAGGACCACCCACTGGGCACAAAATCCTAGAATGAGCAGGGCTTTAAATGATGAAAACAGGTTATACTGAATAAAAGTACATGGCCATCAGCTCAGCTGTCCCTGCTGTATAATATGATCCCTGCAGATAGTGCTGCATTTTCATTGTGACAGGTTCCCTTTAAAGTGAGCTTCCTCTTTGGTACTGCGCAGTAATATACTATGATATAACATAAGTAACCATCCATGTACTTACCAGACAGGATCCGCAATTTCCAGTTGTGCTTTCTCTGCAATTCAGGGCAGGAATTGAAGACTGCCTGGGCATCTTCGGGGGTTTTAAATCGAACATGGCACTCTGTGTCACCTTCCAGCATGTCTACATATGCCACTTCAGATACTCCAGACAAAGCATCCTAAAGAGGAAGATGCAACATGTCAGTTCATAGTCACAAAGGCCAACACCAAGCGAATACAGTCAGTGCTTGGGAAACTACCATTTTATCGACACTTTTTTCTTACATTGCGATTTCAGATTAGTTATGCATTCTTCTGACAGCGAGTGCAGGGGGCACACATTGCTGTAGAAATATGGAAGCATGTCAGTGTTCTCCCCCCTGTGCTCTCAGAACTGATCTCTGGGTGAGATTGTTTAGCGTCACAGACCTGTGTGAGCGTGGGAAGTCTGTCTGCAATCACGCTCCCACAGGTCTGTGAAGCCAAACGATCTCACCCAGCAGTCAGACCTAAGAGCACAGGGGGAGAACACTGACAGGCTTCTGTGCTTCTACAGCAATATGCTCTCTGTGCTCGCTGTCAGTCCTATGTGAGCTGAACGCAGGGAGCATAAAATCTGGCAGTGTATAGATTGACTAATAAAATACCCAGTGTTCAGAAAGGAAAATAGTTATTCTCACTCTAGGATGGATCTGCAAAGTCATCAGGGCCCATAATCTATCTAATGATGCCTACTGAATACATTGTTAGATGAGATGGCGACATATCATCAACAACAAGCATTGTTAGAAAAGTTAGGTAAAGTACCGTATATACTCGTGTATAAGCCGACGCCACCCCCCCGCCCCTAATTTTGCCATAAAAAACTTACTAACTCGTGTATAAGCCGAGGGTGGAATCCATAGACTATGCCCCCATATGCTGCTCCATAGAATATGCCCCATATGCTGCTCTATAGAATATGCCCCATATGCTGCTCCATAGTTTATGCCCCCATATGCTGCTCTATAGACTATGCCCCATATGCTGCTCCATAGACTATGCCCCATATGCTGCTCCATAGAATATGCCCCCATATGCTGCTCCATAGAATATGCCCCATATGCTGCTCTATAGAATATGCCCCATATGCTGCTCCATAGTTTATGCCCCCATATGCTGCTCTATAGACTATGCCCCATATGCTGCTCCATAGACTATGCCCCATATGCTGCTCCATAGAATATGCCCCCATATGCTGCTCCATAGAATATGCCCCATATGCTGCTCCATAGTTTATGCCCCCATATGCTGCTCTATAGAATATGCCCCCATATGCTGCTCCATAGTTTATGCCCCCATATGCTTCTCCGCTGTCTTCAGCGGTCACGTGGTACTGCTCATTACACTCATGAATATGCGCATATTCATGAGTGTAATGAGCGGTACCACGTGACCGCTGTAGACAGGAAGGGAGACAGTGGAGAAGTGAGGCTGCAGAGACCGCGGCAGCACAGGTAAGTATAATCTCTGACACCCCCGCTCCCCCTCCCCCATCGACCCCCCCAGGTATATGACCCGTGTATAAGCTGAGAGAAGGACTTTCAGCCCAAAAAAATGGGCTGAAAATCTCGGCTTATACACGAGTATATACGGTAATTACCTTAACATGTTGGCGATTTGGGAAAGGCTCCAAACTGGTGATCTTCAGAATAACTCCATTGACAAATTGGGGTCCAATTGTTTCATTTTTCACAACGTTCACTGCAAACACAACAAAAAACAAACAAACATGAAAATCAAGAATTGATATACCTCTAAATATCTACCTATTAATAAGTGGAGTCATAATTATGGGCAGAAAATACAGCAGACAATGACATGTGTGCGTATGTTCCATTTCCTCAATTGTCCGTTTTAGGGAATTTCAGAGATTATAGACAGGTGGTGGCACCATCCCATTTGGACTGTTATTTATTCGTGTTAGCTGGTACAAGCAGTATCTTCCTCCAGTGGACCAACATGTCCATTAATGACATGACAGCCAAGTGATATCAAAGGGAAATGCACAATGTTTATTTCAAACAGGACTTAAACGAAGAACCAAATCGCCTCATGAAGTGGATTGCAAAATATTTGATATGTGCTATGTGCAGACCATGAATTGGAGCAGCTTTGTTTCGTCAGACACAGCCCTTGCACAGCAGGGGCCCATTTAGAAGATCATCTCAGCACAGAAACATTTTATTTTAACACATCCAATTGTGGAAATTATTATTATTGGAAGATTGATTAAAATGAAAGTTGTTTGTGGGACAACCCCTTTAAATCCATTATGTTCCATATATACTCGTGTATAAGCCGAGATTTTCAGCCCATTTTTTGGGGCTGAAAGTCCCCCTCTCAGCTTATACACGAGTCATATACGGGGGTCGGTGGGGGAGTGGGGGGTTGTCAGAGACCATACTCCCCCCTCCTGGCACGGTCTCTGCAGCCCCCCTGCTTCCCCCATGATCTCAGTGTCCCAGCTGTTCCTGCATTCAGCGGTCACGTGGTACCGCTCATTAAACTCATGAATATGTGCATATTTAATGAGCGGCTGCGGTAACACGTGACCGCTGAATGCAGGAACAGCTTGGGACGCCGACATCATGCTGGAAGCAGGGGCTGAAGAGACCGGGCGCAAGGAGGGGGGTGGTGAGTATGACGGGGGAGCAGAGCAATACTTACTGCTCCCCGTTCCATCGCTGCCTCCGGGTCCTCTGGCTGTGACTTAGCGGAGGGTGCGGTGACGTAGTCAGTGCGCGTCCACTGCTAACGTCACTGCACAGGACCTGTGAAACAGCAATGGAATAGGAAATGGTAAATATTGCCAGTGCCGGGGGCCTGAGCCAGCGGCTACACCGGCACCTGGGCCCCAGCGACAGAGAGGTGAGTATGCCTTTTTTTTTTTTATGGCAGCAGCATATGGGGGGTATTTTATGTATGGAGCTTATGGGGGGGCTTATACATGAGTATATACGGTATCTACAGTTGGAATACGGATATAGATAAAAACAATGGTTATGGCCATTTCATGCCCTGCAGGGTTTGGTAGGTTCAGACAAAGCGCTGCAGGGCGTGAAGAAGCATTAGCCATTCTTTTATCTATATTCTTATTCTGGCTATGGATAAAGAATTTAAAGACACATGGCGAGTGTCTCCCTTCATCTTCCATGTGGACCTACTGTTGGGCCTTTAGGGCTGAGCACCAAAGTGGTCGATACATTATAAAAAAATCTAAGTTTGGCAGTCACAGGGTTTAAAGGCAAAGCCCTAAAATATTCAAATATCTATGGCCTATGTATCTGCAATGCCTTTTTTATCTTTTGGGTTGTGATTATTTTACAATTAAATTCACTTGGCTAATACAATTTAATTACAGCATGTGAAAATATAAAAAAAAAAAAACCCTTCAATTTAAAGCTTTTACCATCTTTCACGTTGGTGCTCTGTTTTGTTTGTTCAAATTCCATTTCTCCCATGGCATCATAGTTTCGCCCACTTATTGACTTTTTCAGGGAAGACATGCTGGCTCTCTGCAGTGTCAAATATTCGGTCTTGAGATCTAACCATTCTTGCCTGTTGTGAGAAAAATTAATAAATTGACTTTCTATGTAGAGCTTTGTTTCCTAAAGGCTCAGTAAAAAAGGTTAATAATTAGGATAATAGTACAACTAAGCTCAGCATTAACGAAACAGCACAAACATTACCTGAAAGATGTAATAGACAACCTTACATACAAACTACAAAAACGATAATTAGCAGAGAGGGACACGGATGCTAATGGGAGGCAATAGCGCTGCTTTAGGGTACCGTTACACATAGCGATGCACCAGCGATCCCGACAACGATATGGATCGCTGGTGCATCACTAAGTGGTCGCTAGTGAGCTGCCACACAGGCAGATCTCACCAGCGACATCGCAGGGTTGGGGATCGCTACTTACCTGTCAGACGCGGCGATCCTGACGTCCTCCTGTCCGCGTCCACACGTCGCTCGTCGTCACAGCAGGAAGCTGATGACGAGAAATGGTCCAGGACCTTCTCGCGCGACCAGTAAGGCCTCTTTCACACATCAGTTTTTTGCCTTCAGGCGCGATCCAGCTTTTTTTTGTAAAACCGGATCCGGCAAAATGCAATGCCGGATCCGGTTTTTCCCCATTGACTTGCATTAGCGCCGGATCGTGCCGGATGGCATTGCGTTTCATCCGTTTTTTGCCGGATCCGGCAACTTGTCTCATTCCGGCGTCTGGAAAAAACGGCTACTGTAACGTTTTTTTGTCTCCGGCGAAAAAGCCGGAAGCGCCGGATCCGGCGCTTCCAGCTTTTTGCTACAATCAAAGTCTATGGGCGCCGGAATGCGCCGGATCCAGAAAAAGACGGATCCAGCCACCGGATCCGGTTTTTTTAAGTCTGCGCATGCTCAGATCCAATTGGCCAGCCGCCAGGAAAAGAGACGGATCCAGCAAAAAACCGGATCCGTTTCTACAGTTCTCCAAAATTTATGCCGGATCCGTTTTTTCTAAAAAAAGCCGGATCCTGACTGACGGCAAAAAACTGATGTGTGAAAGTAGCCTAAGTGTCACATGTAGCGATATCGCTAGCAATATCGCTGCTACGTCACAAAATCGGTGACTTTACAGCGATATTGCTAGCAATATCGCAGTGTGTAACGGGGGCTTTAGGGTTGTCATAGACTAGTATGTCTACACCCAAGTTACTTGGGTAAGAGAATCTGTCACCAAGTTTTTGCTGATCCAACCGAGACAACATAATGTAGGGTTATCAGTTATAGAACAAATTGTATATAACATTTTTTGTCAAGCATTATTTCAAATAAGATCCTATAAAAAAATTGTTCATAGAAGACAATATAAAAATAGTATATAAATATATGTATTAGTGATTACATATACAAAAAATATTTTTTTATTATGTTAAAAATAGCTGAATAAATCGGAGCACGTAATATAAAATAGTAATATTACATCAAATCAATTAAATTTAAATATCCAAGTATATAGCCCAAAGAAATTTTAAATAGTTGATAGCATAGCAGTACAGTCATGGCCAAAAGTTTTGAGAATGACACAAATATTATATTTTCACATGATCTGCTGCCCTCTGGTTTTTATGTGTGTTTGTCAGATGTTTTTATCACATACAGAAATATAATTGCAATCATATTATGAGTAACAAAAGGTTATATTGACAGTTAGAATGAGTTAATGCAGCAAGTCAATATTTGCAGTGTTGACCCTTCTTCTTCAGGACCTCAGCAATTCTCCCTGGCATGCTCTCAATCAACTTCTGGATCAAATCCTGACTGATAGCAGTCCATTCTTGCAAAATCAATGCTTTTATTTTGTCTGAATTTGAAGGTTTTTGTTTGTCCACCCGTCTCTTGATGATTGACCACAAGTTCTAAATGGGATTGAGATCTGGGGAGTTTCCAGGCCATGGTCCCAAAATCTCTATGTTTTGTTCCCTGAGCCATTTAGTTATCACCTTTGCTTTATGGCAAGGTGCTCCATCATGTTGAAAATAGGTATTAGACCTACCGGTAATGATGTTTCCAGGAGTCCATCCTGACAGCACCATGGAGGACGTCCTCCTCCTCCTTACAGGGACAGGAAAGCACACGAGAGGTTAAAAGGCCATGTCCCACCCCCTTTCCCTCAGTGATTTGACAAGTACCACAAGGTGGATGATACTAGAAACGGTTTAATGAAACGATCATATTACAGCATATGACATGACATAATACATTGCAGTATAACACAACCGGGAGGGAACTACCCGTGCTGTCAGGATGGACTCCTGGAAACACCATTACCGGTAGGTCTAATACCTATTTTCCAGGACGTCCACCTGACAGCACCATGGAGAGTACCAAAGCACCTCCTCAGGGTGGGATTACTGCCTGGAGAACTTTTCTCCCAAATGCGGTTTGTTGGCCAGCTAACACATCTAGTTTGTAGTGTTTGCAGAATGTATTAAGACTAGCCCAGGTTGCCGCTCGACAGATTTGATCAACTGGCGCCCCCGCCCGCTCGGCCGATACCGCCCTCGTAGAGTGGGCATTTAAGGAATCTGGCGGGCTGGCGCCTTCAGCCTGGTAGGCATCCGAGATTACTGAGGTAATCCAACGCGCGATGGACGCCTTAGAGGCCTTCTTCCCCTTATTCCTACCTCCAAAGAGGACGAACAGGTTCGGGTCGACACGCCAACTATTGGTGGCCTCTAGGTATTCTATAACTGCGCGCCTCACGTTTAGCGAGTGGAGCCGCCACTCCTTCTCATTTCGGGGATTATCGCAGAAAGAGGGTAGCACTACCTCCTGGTTCAGATTTCTTGTAGAGGCTACCTTCGGGGTAAATGCCGGGTCTAACCTTAGGATTATACGGTCCTCTCTTATCTGGAGGTATGGATCCTTAGTGGATAGGGCCTGGATCTCCCCTATTCTTTTGGCCGTGGTAATGGCTACTTGAAAGGCCGTTTTACGAGTGAGAGCAGGGATGGCTATCTTCTTACTAAGGGCGAAAGTGTCCGAGCAGAGGAACCGAAGTACCAGGCCCAGGTCCCATGGCGGGGTGAGCTGCCTAATCGTGGGGCGCAGGCGCTGTGTGGCTTTTATAAACCTTATCACCCAGGGATGTGCAGCTAACTGGTAATCGAAGAAGGCGCTCAAGGCTGAAACCTGGACTTTTAGAGTGCTGGGCTTGAGGCCTTTATTAAAACCTGCCTGCAGGAACCCTAGTATGTTAGGGAGATCAGGGATGCCTGCCACGAGCTCGGACCTGCCACCCTCCAGACAGAATCTTTTCCATATCTTCCGATAAATTGCCGACGTCACCGGCTTTCTGCTGGCCTGTAGGGTGGATATGACCTGCTCCGACAATCCTTTTGCCTTCAGGATGTCCCTCTCAGGATCCAAGCCGATAGATGGAGTCTTGCTGGGTCTGGGTGGTGGATCGGGCCCTGGTGGATGATGTTCTCCCACAGGGGCAGTTCGACTGGATCTTCTACTGCCATGGCTCCTAGAAGGGGAAACCAGCTTCTCCTCGGCCAGTATGGCACTATCAATATCACTCTTGCGTGGTCCTCGCGTATCTTCCTGAGCACTGCCGGTATGAGGGCCAGTGGTGGGAACGCATAAGAGAGGGATTCTCCCCAAGTCTGACTCAGGGCGTCTACGCCTTCTGGAAGGTCCATCGGATTTAGGGAGTAGAATCTGGGAACCTTCGAGTTCTTCCGGCTTGCGAAGAGATCTATACTGGGGGTCCCCCAGCGCTGACAAAGCTGGTCGAAGATTTCTACGTTCAATTCCCACTCTGTCGGGTGGATCTGTTGTCTGCTCAGGTAGTCTGCCACTTTGTTTTGGGAACCCTCTAGATGTACCGCGGTCACGGAACGAACTGTTCGTTCTGCCCACGTGAATATCTTTTCCGCCAGTGCCTGTAGTGGTTGATGTCTGGTTCCTCCCTGGTGTTTCAGGAATGCCACTGTCGTTGTATTGTCGGATAATATGCAGACATGACGACTCTTTAGTACCGACCGGTTTCTCCGCAACGCTTCCCAGACCGCGAAGAGTTCCTTGAAATTGGAGGATCTGGCCTTGATGCTTGCTGGCCACTTCCCCTGGAAGATCTTCCCTTCTATGTGGGCTCCCCATCCCCACGCACTTGCGTCTGTGGTGACTACCATGTATGGAGAGGTTGTCCAATGCACGCCCACCTGAAGGTTCCTGGACTGTAACCACCAGCGAAGGGACTCCTTTACTCGTCCTGAGAGCCTTAGGGGTTTGTCTAGCGACGCCTGACTCCTGTCCCACCTCGCGAGAATTTCTCTTTGTAACAACCGCGAGTGGAATTGGGCCCATCGGACGCACTGGATGCAGGCCGTCATGAGGCCCAGGACCTCCATTGCTTCCCTTATGGAGCATTGACGCTTCAACAGGCCTCTGGTTCTGGCCTGAATGGACTTCTGCTTCTGCTCGGGTAGCCAGGATATTCTGTCGGCTGAGTCTAGGAGGACTCCCAGGAATACCTTTCTGGTGTCTGGTGTGAGGTCCGACTTCTCCCAGTTGATCACCCAGCCCAGGAACTCCATTACGGTAGTTGTTCGGATCCTGTCTCGGATGAGCGCCTCTTTGGATCTTGCCACCAGTAAGAAGTCGTCCAGGTACGGAACAATCACAATACCCTGATCTCTCAGGTAGGCCACCACCTCTACCACCAGTTTCGTAAAGATCCTGGGAGCTGAGGCCAACCCGAACGGAAGACCCTGGAACTGGAAATGGCAGGTCCGGGCTGGTGAGCTGATCGCGAACCTTAGTAGGCTTTGGGATGAGGGATGGATAGGAACCTGATAGTATGCCTTTTTTAGGTCTAGGGTGCACATAACTGCGTCCCTGTCTATTAGGGGAATTGCGGATCGGATTGATTCCATCCGGAACCTCTTGTATCTGACCCAAGTATTTAGTGGCTTCAGGTTTATGATGGTGCAGGCCTCGCCGGATTTCTTTGTGATTGCAAACAGGGAAGAGTAGTGACCTCTCCCTCTTTCTGACGGTGAAACTGGTATTATGACCCCTGAGTCTAACATGTCCTGAAGATCCGACCACATTGCGGAGTCCTCCCGGACGACGGTGGGGGCAATATATCTGTTGGGGGGAGGAGAATAGAGCTCTATCCTGGAGCCTTCCCTGATGGTTCTGAGGACCCACTGATTGTTGGTGACTCGTGACCAGTTTGCTGCAAAGTGGCGAAGTCTCCCCCCAATGCCTATGGCGTCATTGTCTCCTCGATCTAGATGTTGATGCAAATGGGGGACCTCTGTTCCTCCCACTTTGGCTGAAGGAGCCTTTGTAGGAGCTTCTATTAGACCTCGCTCGACCCCTAAACTCCGACTGTCCTCTGAAGAAGAAGCCTCTCCGAAAGGACTGGGGCCGCCTGGGTTTTCCTTCCGAGAATCCCTTATTCTTATCGGACACCAGCTCAAGGATATTATCAAGGGCTGGACCAAACACCCTCAGGCCCGAGAAAGGGATGGCACATAGCTTTGCTTTAGAAGGGTTATCCCCCGACCAGGATCTAAGCCAAACTGCTTTCCGGGCCGCATTAGAGAGGGAGCTGTTTCTGGCCGCAAACCTTACTGATTCCGCCGACGTATCCGACAGGAACGCCGTGGCTGATTTCAAGAGAGGAAGAGATGCTAGTATCTCTGACCTCGGGGTCTTGTTGGTTAGGTGTTCCTCCAACTGCCCCAACTACAGGAACATAGACCTGGCCACCGAGGTGGCTGCTATGTTGGCTCTAATCAGGGCCGCCGACGTCTCCCATGCTCTTTTTAACAAGACGTCCGCCTTTCTATCCATCGGGTCTCGAAGACCCGATGAGTCCTCGGATGGGATAGCCGTCTTCTTAGTAACCTTGGCGACTGGGACGTCAATTTTAGGGACTTCTTCCCACGCCCGAGTTTCCTCGGGATCGAAGGGCAGTCTATTTTTAAAGTCTCGGGAGAGTGTCAACCGACGCTCTGCTTCCTTCCACTCCTCCAGGATCAATGCTTTGATGTGTTCGCTTACAGGGAACACCACCTGTTTGCGGGACACCAGTCCTCCAAACATTAAGTCCTGTCTGGACTGTGGCTTAGGGACTTCTTCCATCTGCATGGTATTTCTGACCGTGTGTAAAAGCTCGTCCGTATCCTCCAGTCTGAATAGGTACTTCCTGCTCTGATCCTGTCTATCCCCCAGGATCTCGCCTTCTTCCTCCTGGTCTGAGTCCCGGAAATCGGATTCCTCGCTAGGGCTCGCTTCTGATACTGGGTCTGGTTCCCACCTTGGACGCTTGCGACTTGGCCCAGGGCTGGGGGACCGACGCCGGGCTGTAGAGGCCTGAATCTCTTCCCTTATCAGCGACCTCATTTCGGAAAGGAGAGATGGCTGTTCCTCGCCTATGACCCTGGAGGTACAGGGACCGCATAGGGTCTTGCTATAGGTGTCTGGCAGCTTTACTCTGCACACCGGACATCTGACCGATTTGGAGGTGGCAGGGGGACTCTGCCGGGGTTCCCTTTTCCTAATAACATAAGGGGCACCTATTCAGATCTGGGCTGTGGGGATGGGTGGGGAGGGTGGTCTGCGCTATGCGCACTTACCCCTCCACCAGCTGCAGCGTTGCCTTCCATCCTGCTCCTGGCGACCAATGTAGTCACACAGCCTAGAACGACCTGTGGCGACTCTGGAGAGCGCTGTGGTCCAGGAGCGCGCGCGCCCTGGATTTGAAACCGGCGTCTGACGTCACCGGATGTGACGCTGGTAAGCCGCGCCTCCACTTCCTGCCGGGCTTCTGCGCGTGACCGCGCTCGGTTCCCCGGTCTCGCCTGCAGGGAGCCGCCTCCCCGCCTGCTATGGCGTTCCGCTGGAGGCCTCCAGTGCTGACCAGCCGTCGGCGCCGTCCTGCGGGTACTCGGCCCGCCTGGCCTGGCAGCACCGATTGCGCCCACTTCTGTCGGTACCCGCTCGGCCAGCCGCCTGCGGGGAGCCGACCCGTCCTGGAGCCGAGAGCCCCCCACCGGGAGGAACGGCTCCCTCCAGGAGCGTCGTCCTGCTCCTGGCCTTTAGAGCCGAGGGACTCCCCACCGGGGAGTTTCGGCCCCGGGACCTCTTGACAGGGGAAGGATTGGACTGGCCGCACGATCCCCTGAGCCCCTCCGGTAAGCTCTCGCGTGTCCCTCCGTGCAGGGACAGGAAAAACACTGAGGGAAAGGGGGTGGGACATGGCCTTTTAACCTCTCGTGTGCTTTCCTGTCCGTGTAAGGAGGAGGAGGACGTCCTCCATGGTGCTGTCAGGTGGACGTCCTGGAAAAAGGCATTGTTGATCGCCAAACTGCTCTTGGACGGTTGGGAGAAGTTGCTCTTGGAGGACATTCTGGTACCATTCTTTATTCATGGCTGTGTTTTTAGGCAAGACTGAGAGAGAGCCCATTCCCTTGGCTGAGAAGCCACCCCACACATGAATGGTTTCAGGATGCTTGACAGTTGGCATGAGACAAGACTGGTGGTAGCGCTCACCTGATCTTCTCCGAATAAGCCGTTTTCCAGATGTCCCAAACAATCGAAAAGGGGATTCATCAGAGAAAATGACTTTACCCCAGTCCTCAGCAGTCCACTCCCTGTACCAGAATATCAGTCTGTCCATGATGTTTTTTCTGGAGAGAAGTGGCTTCTTTGCTGCCCTCCTTGAGACCAGGCCTTGCTCCAAGAGTCTCCGCCTCACAGTGCGTGCAGATGCACTCACACCTGCCTGCTGCCATTCCTGAGCAAGCTCTGCACTGCTGGTAGCCCGATCCCGCAGCTGAAACACTTTTAAGAGACGGTCCTGGCGCTTGCTGGTCTTTCTTGGGCGCCCTGGAGCCTTTTTGGCAACAAGGGAACCTCTCTCCTTGAAGTTCTTGATGATGCGATAGATTGTTGACTGAGGTGCAATCTTTCTAGCTGCGATACTCTTCCCTGTTAGGCCATTTTTGTGCAGTGCAATGATGACTGCACGTGTTTCTTTAGAGATAACCATGGTTAACAGAAGAGAAACAATGATGCCAAGCACCAGCCTCCTTTTAAAGTGTCCAGTGGTGTCATTCTTACTTAATCATGACAGATTGATCTCCAGCCCTGTCCTCATCAACACCCACACCTGTGTTAATGGAGCAATCACTGAAACGATGTTAGCTGGTCCTTTTAAGGCAGGGCTGCAATGATGTTGAAATGTGTTTTGGGGGATAAAGTTAATTTTCTAGGCAAATATTGACTTTGCAAGTAATTGCTGTTAAGCTGATCACTCTTTATAACATTCTGGAGTATATGCAAATTGCCATTAGAAAAAATGAAGCACTAGACTTTGTAAAAATTAATATTTGTGTCATTCTCAAAACTTTTGGCCATGACTGTACAATACAATAAAGAGCACAAAAATTAATAAAAAACTTCCCCCCCCCCCAATTTTTTTATATTTAATATGTGAAACCAGGATTTTACTGCATACTTAATAATGCATCAATATAAACTATAATAAAATTACAAAAATATCACCACAGTGCAAGATTAATTTCATAGAAACATGCTATAAAGTGTTGTAGTGCAATATAACAATCCACCCAAAAAAATATGTGCAGCTTGCTAAAATGGTGTAAGGGTGTAAAAAATAAGTAATATCTTGTAATAAAATTATAAACAGTGCAATCATATATGGAGCACTTAAAACATGGCTGTTGGAATTCACAACACTAATGAAAGTGCTACAGTGCAATGATCAGAACACAGGGAAGTATATAAAAAATGGAAAGTGCTGCAGTGGAAAGAAAGTGCTGGTGTGCAATATTCACAAGTACCGTAGTGCTAAATGCAAATAGGTATAAGGCTGCAAAAAAATAAATAATATAAGGGCATAATTTACCAGGATAAATAAGTGCTGCCGGGTCCCTACGCGCGTTTCGGCGCTTAGCCTTCTTCCGGGGGGGCTTTTTTATTATTTAATTTTTGTGCTATTTATGGTATTGTACTGCTATGCTATCAACTATTTAAAATTTCTTTGGGCTATATACTTTGATATTTAAATTTAATTGATTTGATGTAATATTACTATTTTTTATTACGTGCTCCGATTTATTAAGCTATTTTTAAAATGATAAAAAAATATTTTTTTTTGTATATGTAATCACTAATAAATATATTTATATACTATTTTTATATTGTCTTCAATGCACAATTTTTATAGGATCTTAACATAATGTAGGGGCAGAGATACCGCTTCCAGTGGTGTATCACTTCATCTACTGACTAATGCAGTTTTGATTAAAAAAACATTTAATCTAGCAGTGCTCTGAATGCTGAGCTCTGTATAACCCCGACCACAACTCTGATTAGAAGCTTTCTGTGAACACTGTGCATAGGCAGAAAGCTGCAGATTACAGGTGGGGGCATGACTGGAGTATCTGGCAGAAGGCCAAGTAATCCTCTAATGATAATCTCTTGCTGATAAAACTGTGATTTTATACAATCTACGCTATACTTTTTTACTATATTATTGGTTTAAGTCTAAGGGTACCGTTATACCTAGCGATGCACCAGAGATCCCGACCAGCGATATGACGCGGTCAGGATCGCTGGTGCATCGCTAGGTGGTCGCTAGTGAGCTGCCACACAGGCAGATCTCACCAGCGACATCGCTGGGGACGGGGATCGCTACTTACCTGTCAGACGCGGCGATCCTGCGTCCTCCCGCCCAGCTCCACGCGTCGCTCGTCGGCGCTACAGGAAGCGCCGCAGGAAGTGGCCGACGAGGAATGGTCCAGGAGCTTCTCGCGCGATCAGCAATAACCAGCGGGGGAGCCGGTCGGAGGTAAGTATCACATGTAGCGATATCGCTAGCAATATCGCTGCAACGTCACAAAATCGGTGACTTTACAGCGATATTGCTAGCGATATCGCAGTGTGTAACGGGGGCTTAAGCTCTGCGACTCCCTCCAATCCAAAGAATGAAATAGCTGAAGGAATGGTGTACCAATACTGTTTTCATCTACACATTAGTGCTCTCAACTTTCCTCTGTGCGGAGAAGTGAAGCACGACCGTAACATTTACAGGAACAGTGGGACTCCCAGAGCTTGGACCCATCATAAAGTGATCGCATATTCCAGCAAATAGACATCACTGCATAAAATAGAACTACTTCTCGAAGCCTAATGGTCTATCTTTTATGGTCTTATCGTATAAATAAACCAATATTTTGGAAAGCCTTTGGAGTAATTTTCCATTACTATCTGAAAGGCTACAATACAATAGAGCCACAAGGACAGAGATCTTCACTTTCCTCCCTTTTTATTGACACGGGACGTGTCTTGCATTTTTAGCCCGAGGTGAAGATCCCTGGCCTTGCATTCACCTAGAGTCATAGACCATCGTCCTAGAAGAGAAAAAGCTAGCTGGTACTTAAATTATATGAAGCGAGCATCCACCCTCTTTTGCTGCCTACATACCTCAACCTTAGTGAGCATACTATACAAGGCGCAGGCCTCCATGCTCGCTCTACAACATGGTTTATATTAGGATCAGTATGGCAGACAGGTCAAGTAACTAAAATCAAAGGGAATATGTCAATCAGCCTTCCAAATATATGGGCATATAGATCTTTGAAATGTAAATCTACTGACACCTTTAAATTTTTTTTCAATGAACGCATTTGCTTAATCATTCATATACAAATCATGTTTTAGATGCTCTAGGCGTCACATAGCACTTCCCGAACATCTGAATTCCAAGGTTGTTTCCCTACCTTGCAGAAGCCTCTTTAGCGTCATTGATATAGGTCACCGTCTGCCTTCCTTGAGACTAGTGCCGGACGTCACTCATGCAGTGAGCTATCAGTCAAGCTAAATGGGCTGGTGCTCGACAAGGGAACATCCCGGGAAACCAGTGGCTCCTTAAATGAAATTTGTCAGGCAATTCAGGCTGTTTACGGTGGTGTATTATATATGTCTATTGGTAATGCTATTAACATGTTTTATGACAGGTTTGCTAAAAGAATTGCATCCACTGGTGGATATATACGGATGACTTGTTTCGTTAAAGGGGGTTTAAATATGAGGGTTTTGCAGTACTGCATTAGCTTGACAAAGACCAGAGGTACACTAGGGGTTGAAATGTTGCTGCCGTTTCTGGACTTTTAAATGCCATCATATAACAAATTGATAAATACTGGATTGTTACGCCACCTTCTTTTTACTTCACTGTTTAATTGACAGGTTCCGTTGAAAAAAAAAAAAAGAAGTGCTGAATGGATAAATGAAACATGGATTTTTGTGATAACTCACCGTAAAATCCTTTTCTCCGAGACGCTCATTGGGGGACACAGGTACTGTGGGTGTATGCTACTGCCGCCTGGAGGCTGACACTAAGTGAAAAAAAGAGGTTAGTTCCTCCTCCGCCGTGTACACCCTCGCCCCGATTGCGGGCGGAAACCAGTTTCGTGCAAAAGCAGTAGGAGTTCAAATAAAAATCTAACAATATCAACCTTAATGCAGGTAACAACATGTCTAGAAAATAACCACCCTAATATCGTACAGAGAGCATATTAATTAAACAAACAGAAGCCAACTTGGCTAGCAAGGTGGGTGCTGTGTCCCCCAATGAGCATCTCGGAGAAAAGGATTTTACGGTGAGTTATCACAAAAATGCATGTTTCTCCTTCACCTCATTGGGGGACACAGGTACTATGGGACGTCTTAAAGCAGTCCCTGGATAGGAAGTTGACTCACCGATCCAAGCTACATGTACCTCCTGTCTAAGGGTGCGCCTCCGCCGCTTGGAGAATCCTTCTACCCAGGCTCGCATCCGCTGAAGCCTGAGTATGGATATTGTAATCTTTAGTAAAAGTGTGCAGGCTGGACCAGGTTACTGCCTTGCAAACCTGTTCCGTCGAAGCCTGGTGTCGAAGCGCCCAAGAGGCGCCCACTGCCCGAGTAGAGTGCTCTGATCCCTGCTGGAATCGGCGTGCCTCCGATGCGGCAGGATTCCTGAATAGCCAAATGAGTACATCTGGCAATGGTCAATTTTGAGGAGAGTCCCTTCCTGCGACCTTCATGGAGCACGAACAGCACGTCTGACTGACGAAAGAGTGCCGTCCGCGACACGTACCTCCTGAGTGCTCTCACCAGGTCTAACGTATGCAGGGCCTTTTCCACATGGTGTACCGGTGCTGGGCAAGACAATATCCTTATTAATGTGAAACGAGGAAACGACTTTTGGCAAAAAAAGGAGGAGCTGGTCTACGAACCACCTTGTCTTTGTGAAAGGTCAGAAACGGGGCTCGACAAGATAGAGCTGGCAGCTCAGAGACCCGCCTGATTGATGTTATAGCTACCAGGAACACCACCTTCCAGGAAAGGTGTGACAAAGAGACATCCTGCAGCGGCTCAAATGGAGCTTCCTGCAGAACACTGGTGCCTTATAGGGAGGTACCAAGTGGGAGACCTGAGTTTGGGTGGCAGATTGGCCCCTGAGAAAGTAGATCTGGGTGTTCTGGCAGTCGCCATGGCACGCTGACGAGCAGCTGCACTAGATCTGCGTACCACGCCCGACGAGGCCAGTCTGGGGCCAGCAGAATCACTGGCACCCCTTCTGCCTTGATCTTCTTGATGACCCTCGGAAGTAGTGGCAATAGGTATGGGAGGCGAAAATGATTCCATGGCAGAACCAGCGCATCCACGGCGATTGCCTGCGGGTCCTGGGACCGAGCGACAAATACGGACACCTTGGCGTTCGCCCTGGAAGCCATCAGATCCACATCCAGTGTTCCCCACCGTTGGCAAATCTGCTGAAAGACCTCTGGGTGTAGTGACCATTCCCCGGACGCAAGCCCCTGCCAGTTAAGGAAGTCTGCCGCCCAGTTGTCTACCCCCGGGATGTTGACCGACGATATCACCGTGCGGTTCTTCTCGGCCTAGCGAAGCACGTGCCCTACCTCGCGCATGGTTGCCCTGCTGCGGGTGCCCCCTTGGTGATTTATGTAAGCCACCGCCGTGGCGTTGTCCGACTGAATCCGGACGGGGCGGCCTGCTAGAAGGTGATGAAACCGTTGCAGAGTCAGCCGGATCGCCCGCCTCTCCAACAAGTTGATCGGGAGGTGTACCTCCTGCGGTGACCACCCTCCCTGGGTCGTGTGGTGGCAAAAAACCGCTCCCCAGCCGAGGAGGCTGGTGTCGCCAGCCACTGATCTGGGGGAGGGAACCAATTGTCCACCACTCTAGTGACTGTCTGACCTGAGCGGACAACCGGCACCGATTATCGAGCGTGAACGGGTTCTTGTCCCAGGATGACAAGAGGGCGTGCGGCAGGGGGCGCAGATGGAACTGGGCGAACGGGATCACTTCCATCGCCGCCACCATTTTTCCTAGAATCCTTATGCAGAAACGGATGGTGTGAGGGACTGGTTAGCGTAGTACCCGTACTCCCTGCCGGGCGGCTAGGGCCTTGTCTCGAGGGAGAATTACCAACCCTCGGCAAGTGTCGAAGATCATCCCTAAAAAGGAAATTCTCTGAGCTGGAACAAGGGATGACTTCTTTACATTGACCAACCACCCTAAGCGGGCAAGAGTATCTAGCGTGATGCTGACACTTTTCCTCACATGCCCGCCTTGAAGGGCCCTTGACCAAGAGGTTGTCTAAGTAGGGAAATATGACTATGCCCCGGGAGTGCAGGATGGCCATTGGGACAGCCATGACCTTTGTGAACACTCTGGGGGCTGTGGCTAGCCCGAAGGGCAGCGCTGCTAACTGAAAATGTAGACCGTTGATGGCGAAGGGTAGAAACCTTTGATGCGGAGGGAAAATGGGAATATGTAGATAGGCGTCCTGGATATCGAAAGAGGCCAAGTATTATCCTTGCCCCATTGCCGATATGACTGAACGGAGAGACTCCATCCAGAAAAGTCTGATTCTGATAAATTTGTTCAGGAGCTTTAGGTCCAAAACAGGCCAGACAGTCCCGTCCTTTTTGGGGACTGCAAACAGGTGGGAATAGAAGCCCTGAGTCTACTCATTTTCCGGTACTGGAATGATGACTCCGTTGTGGCCAAGCGAATCGATGGCTTCTAGTAGAGCCTTCGCCTGGGTATCCACTTTGAGAAGACGGGAAAGAAAAAAATCGTCTTGGGGGGGTACCTGACAGATTCTATCTTGTACCCTGTGGACACCAGCTCTCTCACCCATGTGTCGTGTGCGACATTGAGCCAAGCGTGGTGAAACCAGAGTAGGCGGCCGTCTACCTTGTTGGTGTCGCCTGGCAGATGCCCCGAGTCACTTGGCTGCAGATCTTTGGGACCTGGATCCTCTTGACCTGGACTGGTTAGACCGCATTCTACCCAATGAGTTGGCTCTATATAAGACCTGACGGTCCCTATGCTGGTTGGGGCGCCCGGATGCGGCGGAATTAATCGCTGTCGTCCACCCGGGGTTGTGAAATGGCCCGAAAGCGCGCCTGAAACTGGTGACGAAACGGCAGTTTGACCTTTTGTTGAGGAAGAAAACCGCTCTTGCTTCCTGTGGAGTCGGAGATGAGCTGATCTAACTTCTCTCCCAACAGGCGGCCACACTAGTATGGTAGCACTGTCAAGGACTTTTTTGAGGCTGAATCGACCTGCCATGTCCTTAACCATAGAGCTCTCCTAATGGAGATTGCATTTGCGTCCGCAAGTGCCACGCAGTTGGCCGCATCTAAAGATGCATTGATCAAGTAGTCCCCCGCCACGGCTATCTGATTTGCGATTTCTGATACTTCAGCTGGTAAGTCTATGTCTTGCAAGGCTCTATTCAATGATTCTGACCAAGAAATCATGGCCTTGGCTACCCACGTTGCTGCGAACGAGGGAGAGAGTGCTGATCCTGATGCCTCAAACACTGAGTGAGCCAAGTTCTCTATGAGACGATCAGTGGGCTCCTTAATAAAAGAACCACTAGGTACGGATAGTAGAGTTTTTGTAGCCAAACGCGACACAGGTGGATCCACCGTTGGGGATTCCGTCCACTTTTTACAGAGATCCGGGGCAAAAGGATACCTCGCCTCGAGTGCCTTCTGGCCCGAGAAACGCCTGTCCGGCCGTTCTCTGTGTCGTTGCGCTATATCCTCAAATTCAGGGTGAGTGCAAAATACTCTATAGGGACGCTTAAATGACACCTTTTGGCCCAAAGCCAGAATGGAATCATCCTCGATCCCCATAGTCTGGTTGACGGCTTCTATTAGACTGTCAACCGTTTCCTGACCACCTGGCGTATCTAGGTCAAGGGGTTCGTCCGAGTCGTAGCCCGAGCCTAACTCGCTATCGACTGCTGGTGACGGGGAGCGAGAAGCAGATTTCACGGATGCCGAGGCACCGGATGGACCGGGAGACGCCGCGTGGGTTCGTTTCTCCCGGGTCTGCCTGGAGTGAGAGCGGCCCCTGCAGGCCGGCGGCTCCTGTGAGGTAGAGAACCCCTCTAAGACAGGCGAGCCACTGTCACTGCCCCTATCTGGGGCCCGAAATGGAACCAATTGCTCTCGTAAGTGACGCCATAGATTGCGACAGTGATAACACCCATTTCGGGGGACTTGGTACCCTGGGCTCGGTCGCAGAGGAGGGCTCCTGGGCGCGTTCGGACTCGCAGGCTTCGCATACTCGTTTGGTCTGCGCCTGCGGAAAAGCGGACTCGACAGGAGATGCATGCGGCATATAAAAACGTATGCGTTTTCCTGACATGGTGTACCTGTCAGGCATCCGTGCTGAAAAAAAACGCCGGAGGAGGGCGCTCTTCGTTTCTCCTAGCGTGGCCTCTCCGTGGGGCTAGGACGCAGCACTTACCCCAGTCCTGTGTCCCCGCGTGCGAGGCGACACTTTATTCTGAGCGCCACAACTACGGGCAGGCCCCCGGAAGAAACAAGGGATCCTAGGGACAGTACTTCCGTGTGCGGCCTAGCTTCGGCCTGAAGCCGGGGTCTAAATTTATTCGGCGTCTGCCCAGGCCACGGGGGGCGGGGCCGCCGTGACGCGACGCCGGGAACTTACGGCCGCGGCCTAGCGACGGCTGAAGCCGCGGCCTCGATTTTTACCAACCGCCCGTCCAGGAGAAGTTAAGGGCTCCAGCCCTGCGCCGCTGCAGGAGCCCTCCACGGACATTCTCCTCCGTCCAGCTCAGGTAGAGGGGAGGGGGGGCCATATGAAAAAAAGGACGGTACAGGCACCCTAGCTCCATCTAACCCCTTGCAGGGGTGAGTAGAGAGACCGTCCACCGCCTTGCAGCGCCGCAGTCTAGCATTGGTGGAGCAGTGGGGGCCGTATGGACTACACTTGTGCCTCTGTGCAGCTTAGGGTTTCAATACCCTAGGGTGGACAGGGCTCACGGTGCGGGAGAGGATACGTGGAGGGACACTCGCACGTGCTCGCCCGTTGTAGGTTGGGGAGATCGGACCCTTTCATTAGGGTCTGTCGCCCCTATCTCATCTTCATGTAAAAAAGGAACGTCCGGAAAAAATCCCTGTTGCGGGAGAGGATACGTGGAGCGACACTCGCACGTGCTCGCCCGTTGTTGGTTTGGGGAGATCGGACCCTTTCAATAGGGTCTGTCTCCCCTGTTTTATCTTCATAGGGAAAAAAAAAAATCAGTCTGGAAACAGACAGACGTCTGCCTCCAGCAGACAGTAAGCAAAAAACTGGTTTCCGCTCGCAATCGGGACGAGGGTGTATACGGCGGAGGAGGAGCTAACCTCTTTTTTTCACTTAGTGTCAGCCTCCAGGCGGCAGTAGCATACACCCACAGAAAGCTCTGTGAGAATCATGTGGGAATAGTGGAAGAGGGCAGGTATATCTCGCCCAGATACCTTTCCTATGTGGCCTAGTCTGGTCAGTATCTCACCTGGTTTCTAATGAATAATGGGAGGGCGGATATAAAAGGACGCCAGGTGGTTGTGTGAGTGTCTCAGCCTGGGGACACAGAGAGTCTGTCTGTGTGAGAGACACACGTGAGTGAAAGCAGTGCCCACTGCAACTGTGGTTTGGCTGCACGGGAGAAGCCCGCCAGTTGGTAGTTAGGTTGTACTTTGTTTAGTTAGTGCCGGACAGGCGAGGATTTGTTTTATGTTTTTTTCTTTATGCATTGCTTTCACCTTTAATAAACCTGACCCAGTGTCAGTTATACCCGGACCCCGGCTGTGCGCCTGAGTTTCATGCTGAACGCACGTGACCTTTGACCCCAGCAAAGGCGATCCCGGAGTGTTTTATCACAGCTCTCTATGCAGAACATGAAGCACGTACTATTGTAAAGGTGTGTGATGTGCTTCTTATTTTGGCAGCCATGCTTTTCTTGATGCACGTTGTTGGGAATATGACCACTGTACATCACCGCCCTAAGCAGCTACCAACGCTAATGTGCACCTCTGCAGCAAGAAGAACTGCACCTTAGCAATTGCGACTGCTTATGACATTACCCTGCACAAGATAAAACAGTGAATGTCAAATTATCTAAACCATTGGAAAAACTGCAATTCATTTTGTGTCTCATGAATATTACATCAATATTCATATTGCTTTTCGTGTTTTTGCCTCCAAGAGACAGAACTTTTTTTGAACAGCCATATGAGGGTTTGTTTTGCTTAGCACAGGTTGTAGTTTTTAATAGTTCTATTTAATTTATCAGATAAAGCACTGTGGGTGGAATGGAAAAACTCTAAATTTCATTACTAAATTTCATTAATTTGTTACTCGAGTTTCATTCTTACAGTGTTCTCTGTCCGGTAAAAATTACAACTTTATTCTGACGGTGAATATGATTATGGAAATTCCAAAGCTATATATTTTTATGCTGTACTCAAAAAAAAAAAAAATTATGTTTAATGCAGTTTAAGCGTTATAAGACATTGGATCTCACATGAACCAAAGGAATAGATTCCTTCTACACCCTCAGGACAGACCAACATTTTTAGTCTACTGAGCAATCTACGTAAAGCTAGAATTCCAATTTTGGGCTTTGAAACGAGACATAAACATGATTTTTTTTGTTTCCTTGCTTACAGTCTCTTGTGTGTATGGTTCAATCCAAATGACCTCTGAAGTCCCCACTGAAGAGTTTCCACCGCTAAGTCTCATCTTGGCCACCCGGCCGCCCCTTCTCGCTTTAATAGTACATATAAAGTATTAAAAAAAACAAAACAAAAAACAAAAACATACTTTGATAAGACTCTTAAGGGGATGACTTCTTCTCCAACTCTATGTCTCTCCCTATGCTTCTTCTTTCTTTTTCTCTTCACCTTACAAGAAGTTTCCTTCTTGTCACTTATATCTTTTTCTTCTTCAGTCGAAATCTCTAGAAAACAAAATAATGAAATAGAAAGAATTAAGGAATGAAATCGATTAATTTTTCTAGTGAAAAAAAGTAACAGACGTAATCCAAAGTTTATTGCACTTTCTAGCACTACCCTACAGACAATCTTTAATTTCTTAGATAGTGTGCAAATGATCCCTAAGGCTGCATGCATCGATCAGTAATACTGGCGTTCTGGATGCTGCATTGTGCAGAACACACTCAGTGGATAGAATTAATAGAAGTCTCATGCCCCCTGTGCGGTGTGCGAGACCCAGTGACGATAATGAGCGTTTACGTCACTTCCTGGCGCCTGTGAATAGCAGGAACATTACTGCTATTCAGTGTCGCCTGAGCCAAATTCAGGGAAATGTGGACGACTGCGGAGCTTCGTAGGAACATTTTTACAAATATATTGGTGAACGAGGGACTGTCTCCTGTTTATTTCTGTCTTTTTAGGTTTTTCTGGTATCCTTTTCTGAACTACATCGGATTTTGTTGATTACTGCGGACCTCCATGGGATTTTTTAAAAAATTTTTTTCAATAAATTGTTGAATAGTGTGTGGGGTGTTTTATTCAAATAAAGTAGTTTTTTCTTTGTATTTTTATTTTTTTTATTACTGGGGTAGTAGTAATGGGGATGTCTGATAGACGGCTTTCCATCACCAATCCCAGGATTTGATGCCAGCTGTGATTTTTGACAAATCACAGCTGTCATGAATCCCAATTACCATTACCCCGATAGCCACTGCAACAGTGCAATCGGGAAGAGCTGGGTAAAGCGCCAGAATTGATGTATCTAATTGATGCTGCAATTCTGGTGCTGCTGCCGGCGTGTATTTTTAGGTTCGCAAGGGCTCAATAACCATGGACCTTCCCAGCCTGATAAAATAAGCCTGCAGCTGTCTGCTTTACCTTTGCTGTTATCAAAATTAGGAGGGACACACGTCATTTTTTTTATTTAATTTATTAGGTTAATACAATATACAGTAAACTATAAAAGCATGGCACTAAATATAGAGCTCATGGATATTATCTATACCATATCTAGCATCAAAAAACGCATGCGGCAAAACAAAAGTGAGTGTGATATGTGATTCATTCGGAAATTCAGCTGTGTAGAAAGTCTGAACAAACACTGTTTGTGGGAACGTAAAGCACATCATGTAATAATGTTTCAGCTGGCTTAAAAACCATTACACCTGACAAACAAGCGTTTTGCACGTTGGGCATTTTTCAAGTCTGTTTGTATCAAATGTCTGTTAGGCTGAATTGCAGTATAACTGTTCTGGTCACTCAGCCATTCTGGACACCATCTCAGAAAACCAAAGGAAACCTGTCACCGATGCTGTAGAATATGATTGCGCTGCATAAGTAAAATAATATCCTCTAACACATTCATAATGTCTGCATACCTCTACATTCTGTCAACTCTGATGAGGCCAATTTTGATTTTGATGGTGTATCTTCTTTATCGTGCAGTTTTCTGTACTTGGAAGAGTCATGCTCCTCTGAACTGCTGTGCTTCCTCTTGGCAGGTCTGCCTTCCTCTGACGGGTCCGAGCTCTCTGCTCGGTCTCGTTTTCTTGCCTCCTTCTTCGAGGCCTGTCTGGTAGAGTCTGATGTATCCGTTACTGAGCTTTCGGAAACACTGCGCTGCCTCTTAGATTTTGCTGCTTCTTTTGTTGACATTTCCATGATAATCTGGTCATTGATCTCATCCTCTGCCGTGTCATCACTTTCCTTCTTGCTTTTTGATTTTTTCTTCTTCTTCTTTTTCTTTTCCTCTAAAATGAACAGAACAAAAAATGTATTAAGGCCCCGTTACACATAACGATGTCCCAGCGATCCCACCAACGATTCGACATGGATGGGATCGCCGGGACATCGTTAGGCTGATCGCTGGTGAGCTGTTACATAGACAGTCCCTCCAGCGATCAGGACCAGCGAGCAAGCTGGTTTCTAATGTAAACATCGGGTATCCAGGAGCCGCGGCTCTTGGATACCCGCTTTACCTTGGAAACCGGCGTACACGCTGGTTTCCAAGGTAAACATCAGGTATCTAAGAGCCGCGCGGCTCCTGGATACCCGCTGTTTACCTCGGAAACCAGCGTGTATGCCGGTTTCCAAGGTAAACAGCGGGTATCCAAGAGCCGTGGCTCCTGGATACCCGTTGTTTACATTAGAAACCAGCGTCGCTGATCGTTTGTCTCTCGCTGCCACACGCAGCGAAGTGTGCTGGCCAGTGGGAGCCCAGCGATCAAAAAATGGCCCAGGCCGATCGAGCACGATCAGCGATACCCGACAGGGTGGCCGGTCGCTGTGTGTGATGGGGCCTTTAGGCTATTCTGCCATTGTGGCTTCAATACAAAATGTAAGGGGCTGATCCCAACAGCTCTTGCAGCACTGCGTTGACTGATCGGATCATCAGGTTTACTGTTTGTTGACATGACAAGAACAGAGCTGCAGGCATTGCTCTTGGTGACAGATCTGAAGTACGGTAATTGGTGAACACTTCTTCATTCTTTATGTGCCTGCATGATATAGCCACCTCACCAGAAATACGTGGCCAGCAATGACCAGACATTTATGGTGTATCCTGTAGATATGCCATAAATGTCTGAGATGTTAATACACATTTAAAGTGTTGACGGATAATCTAATTCATGAACCTTTTCTAGTCCAAGGGTCACAATCAGACTGACCCAAATCCAGGGGCTGGAATAAAACTAAAGCAGTTTTATGATCAAGGACAGTTATAAATTATTGCAATTAAAAGCCATAAATCTCTCAAATATATGCTATAGGACTCCCACCTATCACGAAAATAAGCAGTCACATTCTCTCCTGCTTGTATTCTAAAAAGTAAGAGACCCAGCTTGCTGTGCTCTCTACCATACAGTATGTGAGTTGCTAAAAAGTGTTTCACTCCTCCCATAAAACTACAGTGAAGACAAGCTCATTCATGTATCACAAACCTCTCCACGTCACCTACTTCTCTCTAGAGTGATACATAGCGGTCAGGAGACCTCCATTCTGCTAATATTTAGGGGATCCAGAGAGGGATGAATAGGCACCAACCAAAGAAGACCAGTTATTTTCTTGTTGGACTTGATGAGGCAATGTGGTGTAATCAGACATTCCTGCTTCATGAAGAGGTGCACACCTCTCCATAAATCAGGAGCATCTGATGAGCGTCTCCTTGAGCCACGTCGGAAAGCTTACTCCAGTTTCTGACTAGAGTAAGATTTCTGGAATAGATAACGTTACAGTTCGTCATGAATTAGACTAGCTGCAGTGTCACGCCCCTTCTGCCACATCTCTGCCCATTTTGAAAGAGTTGAGGGAAACAGGCGTGAAAATACCAAAAGTCACAACTTTTCTGGCGTTGACCTAAAATTTAGGGACTTTTTTAAGCAAATACGACAGAATTCTGGTGAAATTGCTTTGATGAAAGGGGCCATAGTAAACCATGGTACTTATCCATCCTTGCACTGCACAACACTACATCTCTTCTCTCATGGCAAAAACCAGCACAAAGACAAATATTTCCATGAATAGATGGTTGGGGGCTGCACAGAATAGCATCATGGGCCACAAACAGTGCCCCTTTAATCTAGACTAAGCAGCTTCATTTATGATCTTATCCATCCCTGCAATTCCTATAGTAACATGGAGTAAATCACACCTGCAAGTTTTTTTTTAGATTGACAGTTTTTCACCAAATTGTAAGTGCTCATCATTGGCCATTAAACCTTATGCGCATATCCAGCACTTACATTAAGACATACCTGATTCATGGGTCTCTTGTGCATTTAGCTCTGGAATAGGCTTGTTTTTTACCGTTTTTGGAAACATGCCTGCTTTTCTTGGGGCTTCCTCAGGAGGGTTGTTCAAAAGCTAAGTAAGGAAAAGAAAACTTCAAGAAAGACCTTCAACTGTAGCTCATCTTAGAGATGACATACAAGTTGTCAACACTGAATGCTAATTGGGCTTTGGAGATGGCTTATATCTACACTTGCCACATTATCTGATCCTTATTATCAGAGGCATTTGTATAAATTACTGTGACTTGACTTGAGTCATTAATAAATCTAATACAGATAAAACAAACAAAAAGTAATAAAGCTAAATAAATAATCACCTCAATTGCTTTGGCAGCTTGTTCTGGTGTCTCAAACTCAATAAATGCAAATCCTTTTGTGTCTCCAGTGGTTTTATACCTGGGGATGCTGATGTAGACCACTGTGCCACATTTACCAAACACCCTTTCTATCCAGCTGTGTGTAACGTTTTTAGGAAGCAGCTCCTGAGAACACAAAAAAGATTAAGTGGCTGAAAAAGAAACACTGACCCTGCTCCACAGACGTTAGAAAGTGCACAAAATAGCTGATGTAGGCTGGTTCAGCTCAGGGCTACGTGAAAACAAAATATTAATGGCAGAGACTTATGTCTGCTGATTGTTGGATTGCTTTAGCCAAACTTGTTAAAGGGGTTCTGTCAAATTCTTAAATGAGAAAAATTACAAAAGTGCTCATAAAAGCAAGGAACTTTGCAATTTACCTCTTATTAAAAAAATCGCTATGTTCTCAAGAACTACGGAATATTTAATTGTATTGCGTACTGCTTGATACCTGGGCTACTGGCCACCTTGGTATTCTGTGGTGGCAGATTTCCAAGGCAAAGAGAGCAGCACCGCTCTAAAGATAGCCGGATATTTCATTGGATGAACATAGGTTGTATCCATAGACCACAAAATGTGATTAGATCGTTCAGACAAATTCCAAGCAAGGAATCATGAGATGGGTCCGGAAACGGCTTACTCCTACTATATAGCCACACTTACCGCGTATACAGTACGTGCATCAACATCTTGAGGTTTTTCACCAAGGGGAAGCCGTCTTCGGATTTTTGTACTGTCCAAATTTATCTTAGAATCAAAGAAGAAAGAATTAGAAGATGTGAAGGAAGTGTAAGGACGACCAGGTGATAAATAAGTACTCACCTCTACTACAGAAGAATTCTTCAGAGCTCTGGCAATAAGCTTGGGATCTGTAGTCAGTTTTTTCATTTTATTAAAGGATGCCAAAAGTGATAGGTCGATATCTAGAATAGAATATATTGGAAGTATCCTTAGAAACCTGCATAGTTTTAAATTGCAATCATCTGAAGAATGATCTGTATTGTGCTTCTGCACCTATAAACATTTAGCTGGTATGTTTGCATCGTTTCACATACCAAATAAATCCCATAGTGCAGATTGAAGATCCATAGGACGTCATCCCATCCTGTACAAGGGCTGCTGTAGCTCAGCCTTCAATACCAGACACCTCCCATAGACAAGAATGACTATATTTTTTAGGGTAGAGGGGAAACAAACCATTCTTCTAACATCACATAACCTCTTTACAGGTATTATCCAAACTAAATTCTGTATGACTGTATATATGGCAGTAGTTTTTCCCCATGTATATGGTAAACGGTCACATTACCTGATTGAGTGCACCTTTCCAAATGCATTGTAAATGTTACATGAACTAGGACTCATATAAAGACTTGCATTCTTTACGCCTCAATTTCGTATCACTTTTTACTTGTAACATTTGTATAATATATTTTTAATAAATGCAACTTCAAAACAAGCAAGTCCCGAAGATCTTCTTGAAATAAGAACAGCACCACAAGACAGACTACCTTCTTATTTCATTTTTGGCTATTGCTTTACTTAGGGCTGAGATGCCATTGAGTCAATGAAGGTTGTGGCCATCAGTTCAAATCAGGAAAATCCTCACATTATACAGCGCCAGACTAATAATACTACTACACATGAAGCATCGTCTCCGCTCATATATATATATATATATATATATATATATATATATATATATATATATATATATTTTTTTTTAATAAAAATGTCTATCACAAATCCATAGCTTTGGGGTAAGCCTGGACTCTGCCCTGCACTTCAAACCACTTGTCCAAGCCGCTTACCGTCTCCTGCGACCTCCAACTAAAAAAGAATACAAGAATTTATCATTTTTCAACCACAAATCACTTAAAAATATTAGTGACTGCTATCATCATCGTCTGCCTAAACTTTTGCATCTCTCTAGTCCATTCTTAACTCCGCTGCCCAGTTAATCTACCTTTTATACAGTGAATGTAGAAAAAGCTTGTTTTTTATTATATATATATATATATATATATATATATATGTGTGTTACATTTTGGGGCACTACAGGGATAGATGCCCTTACATTACAACAAGGTGTTATTTTTCACCAAAAAAGGCTTGGTGAGGTTTCTAAGGTATATGTCTTGTCTTAGGGCTTATTCACACTCAGAGTTTTTTTTCAAGGCTAATGATAATAATAATCTTTATATAGCGCCAACATATTCCGCAGCACTTTACAGTTTAACAGTTTCAAAACACAAGTCATAAGTAACAATGTTAACAATACAATAATTAAAGCAAAATAAGTCAACCCTGCTCATGAGAGCTTACAATCTACAATGAGGTGGGGGAGATACAAAGTACAGGTGTGTATTTACAATGATGGTCCAGCCATCTTGATTGAGGGATAGATGGAGATAGTGAATGGGCTACACACGCATGCTTTCACATAAAATGACTTTGATTAGTGAACGTGATAGGCCGCTCTGAACAGATGTGTTTTGAGGGAGCGCCTGAAACTATGCAAATTGTGGATAGTCCTAATTTCTTGGGGTAGAGCATTTCAGAGGATTGGCGCAGCGCGGGAGAAATCTTGGGAGTAGGGAGTGGGAGGTGCGGATTAGTGCAGAGGTTAAGGGGGCTTCACACATAGCGATATCACTAGCAATATCGCTAAAGCGTCACTGATTTTGTGACGCAGTTCAGCGATATTGCTAGCGATATCGCTACATGTGACACTTACCTCCGACCGGTTCCCCGCTGGATATCGCTGATCGCGCGAGAACATCCTGGGCCGTTTCTCGTCGTCGGCTTCTTGCTGACGCCGACGAGCGACGCGTGGACGTCATCATCACCGCGTCTGACAGGTAAGTAACGACCGCCGCTACGTTGCTGGTGAGATCTGCCTGTTTGGCAGCTCACTAGCGACCATTTAGCGATGCACCAGCGATCCTGACCGGGTTATATCGTTGTCGGGATCGCTGGTGCATTGCTACATGTAACGGGACCCTTAGTTGAAAGTTGTTTGAAGAGCGCAGCGGTCGGTTAGGCCGATAGACAGAAATGAGGGAGATGTAGGGGGGTGCTGCACTGTGGAGAGCTTTGTGGTTGAGGACAAGTACTTTGAATTGGATCCTATAATGAATGGGCAGCCAATGTAAGGAATGGCGATGAGCGGATGCGTCCGA
This sequence comes from Dendrobates tinctorius, assembly GCF_039654945.1. Classification (NCBI taxonomy): domain Eukaryota; kingdom Metazoa; phylum Chordata; class Amphibia; order Anura; family Dendrobatidae; genus Dendrobates; species Dendrobates tinctorius. The sequence goes on from NW_027361698.1 coordinate 19,837,048, forward strand.
GTACCGTTTAGCCAGATGGATGACCCTGGCTGCTGCATTAAGTATGGACTGGAGAGGGGAACGGGGAGGTCAATTAATAGAACGTTGCAGTAGTCCAGGCGGGAGTGGATCAATGCGACAGTGAGGGTTATTGTTTCTATGGTGAGAAAAGGGCGGATTCTGGAGATGTTCTTTAGGTGTAAGCGGCAAGAGAGGACAAGAGATTGTACATGGGATGTGAAGGAGAGATTGGTGTCAAACATAACACCCAGACAGCGCGCCTGCTGCTGGGGTGTTATGTTGCCACGCACGGAGAGGGAAATGTCAGATTTAGGGAGGTTAGTAGACGGCGGGAGCAGAAGAAGTTCAGTTTTTGAGAGGTTAAGTTTCAGATAGAGAGCGAACATGATGTTGGAGACTGCAGACAGTCACTGGCGTTCTGTAGTACCGCGGGGGTAAGGTTGGGGGATGACGTGTATAGTTGTGTGTCATCAGCATAAAGATGGTACTGAAAGACAAATCTGCTGATGGTCTGTCCAATTGGGGCCGTGTAGAGAGAGAAGAGAAGGGGCCAAGGACTGAGCCCTGAGGTACCCCGATAGCGAGAGGAAGAGGAGATGACGTGTAGCCAGCGAACAAAACACTGAAGGAGCGGTCAGAAAGATAGAAAGAGAACCAGGAGAGAGCGGTGTCCTTAATGCCTACTGACTGGAGCCTAAGAGTAGGAGACGGTGATCAACAGTGTCGAAAGCTGCAGAAAGGTGGAGAAGAATGGCAAGGCTAAAAGACTGATTGTTCTCAGTGCGAGAAACAAAATAATTATCTTGTAGCATTGATACCTTTTAATAGTTACCAAAAATGAAATAAGTGATGTTACAAAGCAAACCTTCAAGACTACTTAGGTCTCTTCAACAGGCACAGTATGACAAAGTATTTGAGGAAACACAAATATATACACAAAGAGAATAGACATGACATAATAAATGTCAGTTTGAAAAAAGAAACTGAGCTCAGAGAAAAAATACGTCATTAGCTTAGGTAAGTGGTGTGAAAGTTTTTTTGTCCCAAAATCCATGTAAGATCAGAGGCCTGGTGCCCTCACTGTCTCTGGAGCAGATTCCTCAGATTCTGTTGCAAGTCATAAATCCTTGTGACAGATTTAGTCCTGTGTGGAGGGTATTAAACATTGCCATACATTTTTATTCACAGACCCTTCTGTGTTTTTGTGATTTGAAGTTGCCTTTTCATATACCAAATCTCACATTGTTTATGTTGTATCCTGGACCAGTGAAATATTTAGCCACTGGTTGATGTTTTTTTTGTCTGTAATCGTGTGGTGATGAGATCTCATCCTTGCTCTCCGTTTCTGTCCTGCTTCTGAAACATAGAAACCCCCAGTAGGACAATTAGTGCACAAAATTAAGTACACCACATTGGAAGAGGAAAATATGAATGTCTCAGTAATCTTAATAGTCCTGCTGTGCGTTGTGGATCCTTTTGTTATATGTATATATACTACTCCATGTGTTAAAATCGTATGTGTATATACTATCCGCTCACTGTGAGTTCCACAACAACTGGCCTGGTAGTGAAAACATCGGCAGCCTCGTCCATCACTCGTAATTTGTCAAAAATCATTTTTTTTTTAAAAATTTCGCAATTTTCAAAACTTTTAAATTTTTATGCCCTTAAAGGGAATATGTCACCTATTTTTTCGCATATAAGATGCGGCCACTGCCATCTGGGGCTTATCTACTGCATTCTGTAATGATGTAGATAAGCCCTTGATGTAACCTGAAAGATAAGAAAAACGAGTTACCATATATTATACTCACCCAGGGGTGGTCCGATCTGGGTTTAATGGGTGTCGCGGTCCGGCAGCATTACCGAATGCAGTAGATAAGCCCCAGATGGCGGTGGCCGCATCTTATATGCGAAAAAATAGGTGACAGATTCCCTTTAAAAGGGGTTTCCCCACAAACAAATGTTCATTTTAATCAATAGATCTTGTAATAATAACTTCAACAACAACCGGATGTATTTAAAGAAAATATTCCTGTGCTGAGATAATCTTATAATTGTCCCAATGCTGTGTACTGTGTAATGGCTGTGTCTCACCGTACAGGAACACAGTCTGATGTCTGATTGCTCCACATCTCCTGGTCACAGGAGGAAGCAAAAGAGTATACAGACATTACAGACCGGGATTTCAAATAATTCTTCTTTTGAAGTAAAACATTGCTTAAATACAGGCAGGGAAATGTTTTACTTCACAAAAAAAAAAAAAAAATCATCTGTGATCCCATGCTGTAATGATTGTGTACTCTTAGTTCCTCCCCTGCCCAAGAGCCTTGGAATATTCAGACCATGTTTTTGTCTGATTCTTTTTTTCACTCAAACTATAAAGATGAGATGCCCAGTGCACTTTAATTATATTTGGAACCCTTGCTTGTAACTGTGTACCTCAATGACCTGAGAGACATCCTTATCTAAGTGGGATGCCATGCCTCAGCAGACAATAATTCGACTTGTGAACAGTATGAGACATCGTTGTAAAGCTGTAACTGATGCTCGAGGCCACATGACAAGTTATTGAGACGCTCCCTTTTTTGGGGGGGTATACGCACCACTGTTGACTTTTGTTTCAATAAATTGTGTGAGATGAGGAAATCACCATTGCACGCCTACTTAAATGCCCTACTTTAATGATAAAATATCACTGTAGAGTGAACTTTAAGTTTTCCATAAATTTCACCCGAAAGCCCAATATCCCTAACTTTATCTGAGTAGTCTATATTTGTGTTTCCTCAGATACTTTGTTATACCGTGTCTGATGAAGAGAGACCTATGTAGTCTCGAAGGCTTGCATTGCATTGTAACATCACTTATTTTATTTTTGTCAGCCATTAAAAGATATAACTACAAGATAATTATTTTGCTTCTCCCACTGAGAACAGTCTTTTTTCAACCTTTATACTTTTAACATCAAGAGTAAGAGTAAAAGACGAAGGCACTTTACAGTTCGATAAAGGTGAACGAGATTTCTAATATCTCGGTCTGGTTATTTTTTCCCCTGTGGATTTAAACTAAAGCATTTTTGTTTTTAAATCTACAAGTGAATTCTTTCAGCACTCTTCCATACATTCAAATGAATGAGAAAAAAAACAAAGTAAAAACACATTAAAAACTGGAGAAAAGTGTAATAGTTTCCAATAACCTAGCAAAAACATTGATTTTTGTGATAACTCACCGTAAAATCCTTTTCTCCGAGGCGCTCATTGGGGGACACAGGTACTGTGGGTGTATGCTACTGCCCAAATAGAAAAAAAAAATGGGCTAAAAAAGCCCTAGCCAGCTCACCAACCACAGCCACAGCACGGAGCCTCGTCTGGACCCAACGATAGTTGATAGTAGACAAAAACATGAGGGGCGTTCTAGCTGATAAAATTTCTTGCTTTATTGAAAAAATTAAAATAGTACAGCGGCTTACTCCTCAAGAGTAGATGGATGTGCTAGGAGGCACTGAAATACCAGCAACGCGTTTCGACCCTACATGGGTCTTTATCACAGCTGGAACGCCCCTCATGTTTTTGTATGCTACTGCCGCCTGGAGGCTGACACTAAGTGAAAAAAAAGAGGTTAGCTCCTCCTCCGCCGCATACACCCTCCCCCCGATTGCAGGTGGAAACCAGTTTGGTGCAAAAGCAGTAGGAGATCAAACAAAAATCCGACAATATCAACCTTAATGCAGGTAACAACATGTCTAGAAAATAAACGCCCTAATTTCATACAGAAAGCATATTAATTAAATAAATAGAAGCCAACTTGGCTAACAGGGTTGGTGCTGTGTCCCCCAATGAGTGTCTCGGAGAAAAGGACTTTACGGTGAGTTATCACAAAAATCCATGTTTCTCCTTCGTCTCATTGGGGGACACAGGTACTGTGGGACGTCCTAAAGCAGTCCCTGGGTGGGAAGTTGACTTACCGATCCAAGCTACATGCGCCTCTTGTCTAAAAGTGCGCCACTTGCTGCTTGGAGAATCCTTCTACCCAGGCTCGCATCCGCCGAAGCCTGAGTATGGACATTGTAATGTTTAGTAAACGTGTGCAGGCTGGGCCAGATCGCTGCCTTGCAAACCTGTTCCGCCGAAGCCTGGTGTCGAAGCGCCCAAGAGGCGCACACTGCCCGAGTAGAGTGCTCTGATTCCTGCTGGAATCGGCGCGCCTCTGACATGATAGGACTCCTGAATAACCAAACGAATCCATCTGGCTATGGTCGATTTTGAGGCAGCGAGTCCCTTCCTGCGACCCTCAGGGAGCACGAACAGCGCGTCTGACTGACGAAAGGGTGCTGTCCGCGACACATACCTCCTGAGAGCTCTCACCAGGTCCAACATATGAAAAGTCTTTTCCCCACGGTGCACCGGTGCTGGACAGAAAGAGAGCAAGACAATATCCTCATTAATATGAAACGACCTTTGGTAAAAAAGGAGGAGCTGGTCTAAGAACCACCTTGTCTTTGTAAAAGGTCAGGAACGGGGCTCGGCAAGATAACGCTGCCAGCTCCGAGACCCTCCTGATTGATGTTATGGCTACCAGAAACACCACATTCCAGGAAAGGTATGACAAAGAGACATCCTGTAGCGGCTCAAATGGAGCTTCCTGCAGAACACCTAGGACCAGGTTAAGGTCCCAGGCGTCCATAGGTGCCTTATAGGGAGGTACCAAGTGGGAGACCCCCTGGAAGAAAAAGTCTTAACCTGCAAGTTGGTAGCAATCCTGCGCTGAAAAAGGACGGATAAAGCAGATATCTGTCTCCTGAGACAACTAGGGGTCAAGCCTGAGTCTAAACCAGACTGGAGAAAAGCCAAGATATTAGGGATGGAGAATCTCAGTGGCGAACAACCGTTGCCCCGACACCATGCAAAGAAAACCTTCCAGGTGTGGTGGGAAACTCATGCCGAGGTAGGCTTTCGGGCGCTAACAATCGTAGCAACTACCTTGTGCCCGAACCCCACCTGCGTCAGAATCCAGGATTCAACGGCCAAGCCGTCAAACACAGGGCCCCTGAGTTCAGGTGGCAGATCGGCCCTTGAGAAAGTAGATCTGGGCGCACTGGCAGTCGCATGGCACATCGACGAGTAGCTGCACTAGATCTGCGTACCACGCCCGACGAGGCCAGTCTGGGGCCAGCAAAATCACTGGCACCCCTTCTGCCTTGATCTTCTTGTTGACCCTCGGAAGTAGAGGCAGCGGGGGAAATAGGTATGGGAGGCGAAACTGATTCCATTGCAGAACCAGCGCATCCACGGCGATTGCCTGCGGGTCCCGTGACCGCGCGACGAACACTGACACCTTGGCGTTCACCCTGGATGCCATCAGATCCACATCCGGTGTTCCCCACTGTTGGCAAATCTGCTGAAAAACCTCTGGGTGAAGTCACCATTCACCGGACGCAAGCCCCTGCCAGATGAGGAAGTCTGTCGCCTAATTTTCTACCCCCGGGATGTGGACCGCCGATATCAGCGAGCGGTTCCTCTCGGCCCAGCGAAGCACGTGCCCTACTTCGCGCATGGTTGCCCAGCTGCGGGTGCCCTCCAGGTGATTTATGTAAGCCACCGCTGTGGCGTTGTCCGACTAAATCCGGATGGGGCGGCCTGCTAGAAGGTGATGGAATCGATGCAGAGTCAGCCGGATCGCCCGTATCTCCAACAAGTTGATCGGGAGGCGTGCCTTCTGCAGCAACCACCGTCCCTGGGTCGTGTGGTGGCGAAAAACCGCTCCCAAGCCGAAAAGGCTGGCGTCGGTTGTGACCACCAGCCACTGATCTGGGGGAAAGGGAGGAACTGATTATCCACCACTCTAGTGACTGTCTGACCTGAGCGGACAACCGGCACCGATGATCGAGCGTGAATGGGTTCTTGTCCCAGGCCGACAAGAGGGCGTGCTGCAGGGGACGAAGATGAAACTGGGCGAACGGGATCGCTTCCATCGCTGCCACCATTTTCCCCAGAATCCTCATGCCGAAACGGATGGTGTAAGGGACTGGTTGGCGCAGTACTTGCACCCCCTGCAGGAGGGCTAGGGCCTTGTTTCGAGGGAGACTTACCAACCCTCGGCAAGTGTCAAAGGTCATCCCTAAAAAGGAAATTCTCTGAGCTGGAACAAGGGATGACTTCTTTACATTGACCAACCACCCTAAGCGGGCAAGAGTATCTAGCGTAATGCTGACACTTTCCTTGCATGCCTGCCTTGAAGGGGCCTTGACCAAGAAGTCGTCTAAGTAGGGGAATACGACTATGCCCCGGGAGTGCAGGATGGCCATGGGGACCGCCATGACCTTTGTGAACACTCTGGGGGCAGTGACTAGCCCGAATGACAGCGCTGCAACCTGAAAATGTAGACCGTTGATGACAAAGCGTAGAAACCTTTGATGCGGAGGGAAAATGGGGATATGTAGATAGGCATCCTGAATATCGATAGAGGCCAAGTACTCTCCCTGCCCCATTGCCGATATGACTGAACGGAGAGATTCCATCCGGAAATGTCTGATCCTGATAAATCTGTTCAGGAGCTTTAGATCCAAAACGGGCCTGACCGTCCCATCCTTTTTGGGGACTGCAAACAGGTTGGAATAGAAGACCTGCGTCTTCTCGTTTTCTGGTACTGGGATGATAACTCCGTTGTGGCTGAGCGAATCGATGGCTTCTAGTAGAGCCTTTGCCTGGGTATCCACTTTGGGAAGACGGGAAATAAAAAAAAATCGTCTTGGGGGGTACCTGACAGATTCTATCTTGCACCCTGTGGAAACCAGCTCTCTCACCCATGTGTCGTGTGCAAAATTGAGCCAGGCGTGGTGAAACAGGAGTAGGCGGCCGCCTACCCTGCTGATGCCGCCTGACAAATGCCCCGAGTCATTTGGCTGAAGATCATTGGGACTTGGATCCTCTCGACCTGACCTGGTTAGCACGCATCCTCCCCAATGGGTTGGCTCTATATGAGACCTGTCGGTCCCTATTGTGAATGGGACGCCCTGATGCGGCGAAATTAGCCGCTGTCGTCCACCCGGGGTTGCGAAATGCCCGAAAACGAGCCTGCAACTGGTGATTAAACGGCGGTTTGGCTTTTTGCTGAGGAAGAAAGCCACTCTTGCCTCTTGTGGAGTCGGAGATGAGCTAATCTAACCTCTCTCCGAACAGGCGGCCACATTGGTATGGTAGCGCTGTCAAGGACTTTTTTGAGGCTGAATCGGCCCGCCATGTCCTTACCCATAGTGCTCTCCTAATCGAGATTGCATTTGCAGCTGAAAGTGCCATGCAGTTGGCCGCATCTAGAGATGCATTAATCAAGCAGTCCCCGCCATGGTTATCTGATTTGGGATTTCTGATACTTCCGCTGGTAGGTCTAGGTCCTGCAAGGCTCTATTCAATGATTCTGACCAAGAAATCATGGCCTTGGCTACCCACGTTGCTGCGAATGAGGGAGAGAGCGCTGATCCTGATGCCTCAAACACTAAGCGAGCCAAGTTCTCTATGAGACGATCAGTGGGATCCTTAATAGAAGAACCACTAGGCACAGATAGTAGAGTTTTTGTAGCTAAGCACAACACCGGTGGATCCACGGTTGGGGATTCCGTCCACTTTTTACGGAGATCCGGGGGAAAATAGGTATTAGACCTACCGGTAATGATGTTTCCAGGAGTCCATCCTGACAGCACCATGGAGGACGTCCTCCTCCTCCTTACAGGGACAGGAAAGCACACGAGAGGTTAAAAGGTCATGTCCCACCCCCTCTCCCTCAGTGATTTAACAAGTACCACAAGGTGGATGATGCTAGTAACAGTTTAATGAAACAATCTTTACAGCATATGACATAACATAATACATTGTAGTATAACACAACCGGGAGGGAACTACCCGTGCTGTCAGTATGGACTCCTGGAAACATCATTACCGGTAGGTCTAATACCTATTTTCCAGGACGTCCACCTGACAGCACCATGGAGAGTACCAAAGCACCTCCTCAGGGTGGGATTACCGCCTGGAGAACCTTTCTCCCAAATGCGGTCTGTTGACCAGCTAACACATCAAGCTTGTAGTGATTGCAGAATGTATTAAGACTGGCCCAGGTTGCTGCTCTACAGATTTGATCAACCGACGCCCCCGCCCATTCGGCCCATGAGGCCGATACCGCCCTCGTAGAGTGGGCCTTTATGGAATCTGGCGGGTTGGCGCCTTCAGCTTGGTAGGCGTCCGAGATTACTGAGGTAATCCAACGCGCGATGGACGCCTTAGAGGCCCTCTTCCCCTTATTTCTACCGCCAAAAAGGATGAACAGGTTAGGGTCGATGCGCCAGCTATTGGTGGCCTCTAGGTAGTCTATAACTGCGCGCCTCACATCCAGCGAGTGAAGACGCTGCTCCTTTTTATTACAGGGATTATCACAGAAAGATGGTAACACTACCTCTTGGTTTAGATTTTTTGGAGAGGCTACCTTTGGGGTAAATGCCGGGTCTAACCTTAAGATTATACGGTCATCTCTTATCTGGAGATATGGGTCCTTAGTGGACAGGGCCTGGATTTCCCCTATTCTTTTGGCCGTGGTAATGGCTACTAGGAAGGCCGTTTTACGAGTGAGCGCAGAGATGGTTATTTTCTCACCGAGGGCGTAGGGGTCTGTACAGAGAAACCGAAGTACCAGGCCCAGGTCCCAAGGCGGGGGGAGCTGCCTAATCGTGGGGCCCAGGCGCTGTGTGGCTCTTATAAATCTTATTACCCAGGGATGTGAAGCTAACTGGTAATCGAAGAAGGCGCTCAAGGCTGAAACCTGGACCTTTAGAGTGCTGGGCTTAAGGCCTTTATTAAAACCTGCCTGCAAAAAGCTTAGTATGCTAGGGAGGTCAGGGGTGCCTGCCACAAGATCGGACCTGCCACCTTCCAGACAGAATCTTTTCCATATCTTTCGATAGATTGCGGATGTCACTGGTTTCCTACTGGCCTGTAGGGTGGATATGACCTGATCCGACAATCCCTTTGCCTTCAGGATGTCACTCTCAGGATCCAAGCCGATAGGTGGAGTCTTGCTGGGTTCGGGTGGTGGATCGGGGCCTGGTGGATGATGTCCTTCCACGGGGGTAGTTCGACTGGATTTCCTAGAAGGGGAAACCAGCTTCTCCTCGGCCAATATGACACGATCAACACCACTCTTGCATGGTCCTCGCGTATCTTCCTGAGCACTGCCGGTATGAGAGCCAGTGGTGGGAACGCATAAGAGAGGGATTCTCCCCAAGTCTGACTCAGGGCGTCTACGCCTTCCGGGTGGTCCATTGGATTCAGGGAGTAGAATCTGGGGACCTTCGAGTTCTTCCGGCTTGCGAAAAGATCTATACTGGGGGTCCCCCAACACTGACAAAGATGGTCGAAGATTTCCATGTTCAGTTCCCACTCTGTCGGGTGGATCTGTTGTCTGCTCAAGTAGTCTGCCACTTCGTTCTGGGAACCTTGTAAGTGTACTGCGGTCACTGATCGGACTGTTCGTTCTGCCCACGTGAATATTTTTCCTGCCAGGGCCTGTAGTGGTTGATGTCTGGTTCCTCCCTGGTGCTTCAGGAATGCCACTGCCGTTATATTGTCGGACAATATGCGGACGTGACGACTTCTTAGTACCGACTGGTTTCTCCGCAATGCTTCCCAGACCGTGAAAAGCTCTCTGAAATTGGAGGATCTGGCCCTGATGCCTACTGGCCATTTCCCTTGGAAGATCTTCCCTTCTATGTGGGCTCCCCATCCCCACGCACTGGCGTCTGTGGTGACTACCACTTATGGAGAGGTTGTCCATTGTACGCCCACCTGAAGGTTTCTGAACTGTGTCCACCACCGAAGGGACTCCTTCACTCGTTCTGGCAGCCTTAGGGTTTTGTCTAGCGACGCCTGACTTCTGTCCCACTTTGCGAGGATCTCTCTCTGTAATAATCTCGAGTGGAATTGGGCCCATCGGACACACTGGATGCAGGCTGTCATGAAGCCCAAGACCTCCATTGCCTCTCTTATGGAGCACTGACGCCTCAACAGGTCTCTGGTTCTGGCCTGAATAGTCCTCTGCTTCTGCTCGGGTAGCCAGGATATTCTGTCGGCTGAGTCTAGGAGGACTCCGAGGAATACTTTTCTGGTGTCTGGCCTGAGGTCCGACTTCTCCCAGTTGATCACCCAGCCAAGGAACTCCATTACGGTAGTTGCTCGGATCCTGCCTCAAATGAGCGCTTCTTTGGATCTTGCCACCAGTAGGAAGTCGTCCAGGTATGGAATGATCACAATACCCTGATCTCTCAGGTAGGCCACCACCTCTACCACCAGTTTTGTAAAGATTCTGGGAGCTGAAGCAACCCGAATGGAAGACACTGGAACTGGAAGTGGCAGGTCCGGGCTGGTAAACTGACCGCGAACCTTAGTAGGCTCTGGGATGAGGGATGGATAGGGACCTGGTAGTATGCCTTTTTTAGGTCTAGGGTGTACATGACGGCGTCCCTGACTATTAGGGGGATTGCGGATCTGATCGATTCCATCCGGAATCTCTTGTATCTGACCCAGGCATTTAGTATTTTCAGGTTTATGATGGTACGGGCCTTGCCGGATGGTTTTGTGATCGAAAATAGGGAGGAGTAGTGCCCTCTTCCTCTTTCCGTCGGGGGAACTGGTATTATTACCCTTGAGTTTAACATGTCCTGAAGATCCGTCCACATTGCGGAGTCCTCCAGGACAACAGTGGGGGCAATATATCTGTCGGGGGGTGTTGAATAGAGCTCTATACTGTAGCCTTCCGCAATGGTTCTGAGGACCCACTGATTGTGGGTAACTCGGGACCAGTTTGCTGCGAAGTGGCGAAGTCTCCCCCCAATACCTATGGCGTCATTGCCTCCTCGATCTAGATGTTGATGCGAATGAGGGACCCCTGTTCCTCCCACCTTGGCTGAAGGAGCCCTTATAGGAGCTTCTATTGGACCTTGCCCGACCCCTGAAGTCAGTCTGTCTCCTGGAGAAGGAGCCTCTCCGAAAGGACTGGGGCCGCCTGGGTTTTTCCTCTGGGAATCCTTTATTTTTATCAGACACTAGCTCTAGAATGTTATCTAGGGCTGGACCAAATACCCTCAGGCCCGAGAAGGGGATGGCGCATAGCTTTGTTTTAGAAGCGTTATCCCCCTACCAGGATTTAAGCCAGACTGCTCTCCGGGCCGCATTAGAGAGGGAGCTGTTTCTGGCTGCAAACCTTACCGATTCAGCCGACGTATCCGACAGGAACGCCGTGGCTGATTTCATGAGAGGAAGTGATGCTAGGATCTCTGATCTAGGGGTCTTGTTGGTTAGGTGTTCCTCCAACTGCCCCAACCACAGGAACATAGACCTGGCCACCGAGGTGGCTGCTATGTTGGCCCTAATCAGAGCCGCCGACGTCTCCCATGTTCTTTTTAACAAGACGTCCGCCTTCCTATCCATCGGGTATCGGAGACCTGATGAGTCCTCGAATGGGATGGCCGTCTTTTTGGTAACCTTGGCGACTGGGACATCTATTTTAGGGACTTCCTCCCATGCCCGTGTTTCCTCGGGATCACAAGGCAGTCTATTTTTAAAGTCTCGGGAGAGTATCAACCGACGCTCTGCCTCTTTCCACTCCTCCTGGACCATTGTTTTGATGTGTTCACTTACGGGGAACACTACCCGCTTCCGGGCCACTAGTCCTCCAAACATTAAGTCCTGTCTGGACTGTGGTTTAGGGACTTCCTCTATCTGCCTGGACCAACTCGTCCGTGTCCTCCAGTCTGAACAGGTACTTCCTGCTCTGATCCTGTCTATCCCCCGGGATCTCGCCTTCTTCCTCCTGGTCTGAATTCCGGAAGTCGGACTCCTCGCTAGGGCTTGCTTCCGACACTGTGTCTGCTTCCCACCTTGGACGCTTGCGACTTGGCCCTGGGCTGGGGGACTGACGCCGTGTGAGGCTGGCTGTAGAGGCCTTGACTTCCTCCCTTATTAGCGATCTCATTTCGGCAAGAAGGGATGCTGTTCCTCGCCTATGACCCTTGAGGTACAGGGTCCGCATAGGGTCTTGTTATAGGTGTCTGGCAGCTTTACCCTGCATACGGGGCATCGGACCGACTTGGAGGTGGCTTTAGCCGGGTCCTTCGCCCCCGAGGGGGATTCTGCCGGGATTCCCTTCTCCTAATAATACAGAAGGGGCACCTACTCAGATCTGGCTGTGAGGATGGGTGGGGGAGGATGGTCTGCGCTATGCGCACTTACCCCTCCACCTGCTGGAGCGTTGCCTTCAATTCTGGCACGATTCTGCAGAGCGCTGTGGATCTCAGGAGCGCACGCCCAGGATTCAAAGCCGGCGTCTGACGTCACCGGATGTGACGCACGACCTCTCCGCGATAGGGCGCCTCCACTTCCTGCCCGGGCTCCTGCGCGCGACCGCGCTCTGCTTCTCCCCAGGTACCTGCTCAGCCCGCCGCTTGCAGGGAACCGCCCCCCCCTGCCTGCTATGGCGGCTGCGCCGTTCCTGCGGGTGCTCGACCCGCCGACTGCGGGGGCCCGACCTCCGCTTGTCATGGCGCTGCTGGAGCCCAGCGCCGACTGCGCTCATCCTTCTGCCGGTGCCCCCTCGGCCAGCCGCCTGCGGGGAGCCGACCTCCGCTTGTCATGGCGCTGCTGGAGCCCAGCGCCGACTGCGCTCATCCTCCTGCCGGTGCTCGCTCGGCCAGCCGACCCTCGCCTGTTATGGCGGCGAGTCCTGGAGCCAAGAGCCTCCCATAGGGAGGAACGGCTCCCTCCAGGAGCGTCGTCCTGCTCCTGGCCTTTGGAGCAGAGGGACTCCCGATCGGAGAGTGTCGGCCCCGGGACCTCTTGACAGGGGAAGGCTTGGACTGGCCGCACGATCCCCTGTGCCCCTCCGGTAAGTTCTTGTGTGTCCCTCCGTGCAGGGACAGGAAAAACACTGAGGGAGAGGGGGTGGGACATGACCTTTTAACCTCTCATGTGCTTTCCTGTCCCTGTAAGGAGGAGGAGGACGTCCTCCATGGTGCTGTCAGGTGGACGTCCTGGAAAAGGGTACTTCGCCTCGAGTGCCCTCTGACCCGAGAACCGCCTGTCCGGCCATTCCCTGTGTCTTTGCACTATGTCCTCAAATTCAGGATGAGTGCAAAATACCCTATGGGGACGCTTGACATGCTTAAATCACACCTTATGGCCCGCAGCCAGAGTGGAATCATCCTCAATCTCCAGAGTCTGGTTGACGGCTTCTATGAGACTGTCAACCATTTCCTGACCACCTGGCGTATCCAGGTCAAGGGGTATATCAGAGTCGTAGTCCGAGCCTTGCTCGCTATCGACTGCTGGCGACAGGGAACGAGAAGCAGAGCTCACGGATGCCGAGGCACCGGATGGACCGGGAGACACCGTGTGAGTTCGTTTCCCATGCGGCTGCCTGGAGTGAGAACGGCCCCTGCAGGCCGGAGGCTCCTGTGAGGTAGAGGACTCCTCTAAGACAGGAGAGCCACTGTCCTTGCCCCTATCTGGGGCCCGATGGGACTCGATTGCTCTTGTAAGTGACGCCATAGATTGCGACAGCGATACTTAGTACACTGGGCTCGGTCGCAGGGGAGGGCTACTGAGCGCGTTCGGACTCGCAGGCTTCGCATACCCGCTTGGTCTGCGACCGCGGAAAAGCCGACTGACAGGAGATGCATGCAGCGTATAGGAACGTATGTGTCTTAGATGTTCCTGAAAAAAAGTTCATTATTATGTCTCCTGTGTCTAGGAGAAATAATTACATTGACCAGAAAGTGGGAGCATTACAGAACTGCAGCACAATATACATTAGGGCCTCTCTATTTCACTGGAGGACGTTGGGACAGAAGGAGAGCGCGGGATAGTGGACTAAGTGTCTGCAGAGCCAGACAGGACAAGAAGAGATCGCTCCCTTTGCAGTCCTCCTCCACTCTGTATATACCTGGTTACAGCTTCTGTGCAAGAAATGTTGTGATGCCCCCACTGCTGCAGAGACTGGTGAGATGCGCTCACATGTATTTGTGTACTTACACTGTATACTTTCTTCAATGCTCAACATTGTTATTTTCACTGTTAAAAGGGAACCTGCCATGCGATTCCTGCTGACCAGACCATGGGCAGCATGAATCAGAGCCTGACTGCATGATTGCAGTCAGATCTATTTTTTCCGAAACAATGCAGAGCTTCAGAGAAAACATAGCTTTAAGGCCGGATTCTCCCCACACTCCTCTAGATTACAGATCTTTCATGTGTGTATCTGTCAATCAACTGGATTCATGCTGGGAGAAGCTAGCAAGACACAGCAGTGGATAACTAACCTATTTTTGGTCACCATCCAGTTCTGTAAAGCACCTCTCCAGCATTTTATTTATTTCACTGCTGGAGTGGTATCACTAATGTAAGTTTCCTAACTAACCAGCCGCTGTCTTCTGCTCTTCCCAGTGCTGCTCCAAGCTCAGTTGTCCATCTTGTAACTGTGACGTGACCGACCGGAAGTCACAATCTTCCAGTGTAAATGTATGATCTTCGTTCTGGCTCTCCTAGCCTTACACTGAAGAGAGACTTCCAACTCACCCAGCAAACACCTGAACAATCTGGCAGGACACAACCTGTAGAAGACCATGGGAAGCAGCGGTGCATTCGCGTGGTTGCAAATCAGAACAGTACATCTTTGTGAAATTTATAGTGGCCACAGCTGGGTACTGCAGATGCACTATCAGACTCTCACCTACCATCGAAACCTTCAAAAAGAGCATGAAGACCTACCTCTTCCGACAAGCCTACAACCTGCAGTAACCACCAATCGACCAAACCGCTGCATGACCAGCTCTACCCTCGCCTACTGTATTCTCACCCATCCCTTGTAGATTGTGAGCCTTCGCGGGCAGGGTCCTCTCTCCTCCTGTACCAGTCATGACTTGTATTGTTTAACATTAATGTACTTGTTTTTATTATGTATACCCCTCCTTACATGTAAAGCGCCATGGAATAAATGGCGCTATAACAATAAATAATAATAATAATAATGCAGTAGTGATGGGAAATCTAGTTCATTTTGGTGATTAGTTCACTGAAAAGATTAGTTCCAAAGATTAGTTAATTTCGTTCATTTAGTTCAGTATTTCTCTGGATTCTGCTGAGAAGAGATTGATCAGGTCTAGTTCGTTACACAGAAGCTGTGGCTCCTGTAGAGTACTGACTCATAATGATTGTGTATGAGGGAGCTGAGAAGCAGTTCAGCATCCACCATTTTGAGAACAGAACAGGAGCCAGTGGTAAAGATTTTTGCAAGACTGATCTTCTAGGCTACAGGAGGCTAATCTTATCACAAAGACAGATGAGGGGCATGAACCACACACAGAAACACTCTCTCTCATACACACATATGAGCTGTGTCTGTCTACTGTGCAATTTCAGTTTTTATTAATAATATTATTACTATTATATTTGTATTTGATGTGTGGTATAGTGTTTTACTAACTTCTTTTCCAGCATCAGGAGCTATAAAGAGCAAGTGAGAGACAGATCACGGTGCTTCCTGGAGCTGTATGAGGGATCGCTCTGTCTCCTCCCACTTGCTGTTTAGTTCATAATGAACTAATCTCTGTCAGGATGGTGAACTAGATGAACTAGTTCACTCTGAAGATTAGTTCATTTTGAACTACTCACTCAGGAACTACCCATCACTAAGATGCACCCATTTCAATTTGAATAGAGGCGGATGTGCAGTACCCAGTTGTGGATTTCACGGGGCTGTTCTGTTCTGCTCTGCAACTGAGCACTTCTGGCTGCCTCTGGTCCCAAGAACAGTTGATTGGTGGTTGCTGACCAGTGGGGGGGGTCACACACGCACTGTTCTCGTATTGATTACCTATCCTAAGGATAGACCATCAATGTTAAAGTACTGAATAGTCCCTTTAAATGTCCTGCCCTGGTGACAGGTCACCTACTGTGGAGGAAATAGCACAAATGCAGAGTATCCCCATTTAATAGGGGTACTTTGCAAATAGATCCACAGTATATCAAACTGCACGTCTGTGACTACATCAAGTTAACAATTTATCCATCTGTAAATATCTATGCCTATTTTGTAGGTTTGGTATGGAAAGGAGGGGGACCCAAGCACACTTCTTGCACAGGGAACCTCCAGTGTCAGCCCTGTCTAACCCTATATTTCAAGAGGACAAAATAGCCCCAGAAAAAAACTGTCAATTATGTTTTAAAGTGAATATGTCATCAGGATTTTGCTAGGTAAACTACAGACACTGTCAGGTTGGTTTTGTTAAACTGATTAAAATGATACTTGGGGTGAAAAAATTTGTCTTGTAGTTCTTGTGTAATCAGTGTTAGAATTTTACAGCTAATGATATGCCCGTTCTCTTGGGCAGGACTGTAGGCAGAGTCTTATCTTCCTGCTCTAAGCCAGAGAAACCAAGGAAATACCTGCCCATAAGCCTGTCCCAAAGAACAAACATGTTCCTTATCATACAGACAGACTGTTGGTGCTTCAGGGTGGCCTGTGGGCAGGTCACTCCTTGGTTTCTCAGGCTTAGAGCAGAAGATATGACTGTGCCTACAGTCCAGCCCTGAAGCACAAACATGTTGCTCATCATAGAGACAGACTGCTGGTGCTTCGGCGCAGCCTGCAGGCAAGTCTCACCTTGGTTTCTCTGGCTTAGAGCAGGAAGATAAACTATGCCTACAGTCCTGCCCCGAAGCACGGGCATATCATTAACTGAAAACTTCTAACAATGATTACACAAGAACCACAAGGTGGATTTCTTCACAGCAGGTATCATTTTAATCAGTTTAACACTGCCAACCTGACAATGCCTGTAGTTTACTTAGCAAAATCCTGCTGACAGGTTCGCTTTAAGAGAAAGTGAAAACATTCAGTAATGTGTGGTAAGAACTTACAGCCATCTCTGGATTTTTCAATTTGTTCTCTCAAAAAACGATCTTTATGAAGATTAACATCACCAAACCAGAAGTCCACCTGTTTGGCTATGTCGGCAAGGAGCTGCTTCACCCGAGATCGCTTCTTTTTCTCACGATCCTTCCTTGTCTCAGCACTTTCATCTTCCTTCAGTTCATTCCTTGGTGTATCCATCTCCATCTC
Source organism: Dendrobates tinctorius (assembly GCF_039654945.1). NCBI lineage: Eukaryota > Metazoa > Chordata > Amphibia > Anura > Dendrobatidae > Dendrobates > Dendrobates tinctorius. The sequence goes on from NW_027361698.1 coordinate 19,854,202, forward strand.
AGCCATAGTCATCTGAATGTAAAAAAAAAAGGCATTTTATGAATCCAGCTAAAGAGATTCATGAGTCCAAGTGTATTCAGTCTCTACCCACCCAGCCCGACAGCTACAGCTTGTCCTAAGCAGTGTGAGATATCAGTCGCAGAGAGGAGACACTGAGGCAAGGTTCACGTGAGAGTATTTCATTGTGTATACGAACCTCAATGCCCGGACTAACCAAACCCAAACTTAAAGAATCAGACACATATAAGGCTGTATGTTCAGATCAGGATACCTACTGCTTCACCGTATATGGTCCATGTAATATGCTTCTGGGATCCCAGCCTGAGGAGCTGTCAATCAGGCTATTTTTTTTTTATTGCAGAGCTGGAGTGGAGCTACTAATCTAAGTCCCCTGCATATAGTCTCATATTTATAAGGGCCATATTCCTTGTTTATAAGCGCCACTCCAGTTGGTCTCCAGCAGATTGTGACCTGTCGGATTACTCCAATGTTTGCTGGGGCGATCCAGAAGTCACAACTTAATGCAGGTCTGTGAGGGTGAGAACGAGTCCCTCCTAGACTTTCACAGAGAGCTGTAACCATTACCTCTGCCTTCTGGTCAGCCAGAAGTTGCAATCATAAGATTATGGAGTGGGATCAGCAGAAGACAGCGGCTGGCATGTATGAGACTAGGGTCAGGGAATTTAGATTAGTAACACCATTCCCGCACTGAAATATAAAAAAAAAGAAAAAAGCTGGAGCGGTGCTCCAACTTTCACAATAGATTTTACTGCCATTCTGACATGGTTTTCATAGTCAGCCTCATTATATTGTGGGGATGTGACTCGCTCAGGTGCAGCGGGAGACAATCAGGAGACCGGTTCTTCCAAAGTTCATGAGGTTTATTTCTGTCATAAACCATAAAACAGCGTATCACCAAAAATAGCCTCTAGCTTAGGCAAACAAAACATAAACCTTCGTGGTTGCAGACTCAGACCGCGAGTCTCAGCACATGCTGGGAGGTGTAGTCCTCCCCACATACAGCTCCCTGGTTCAGGAGCAGGTCACATTATAAGGCTGTAGCCACACCCACGTTCCCAGCAGCTGACTGATCACATGACTGTGACCTCACCACAGGTCCTTCAAACAAAAACAATAACAATATCTGGTATGCTTTACTTCTGCCTTACATTATGGAGATAAGCCATTTATGAGACACATATCTCCCATCAATTACACGACCCTTAGCCCTGCCACATACCTCCCCCCTCTGCCTAAAGCCGTGGGGCTTGGCACTTTCACCTACCAGGCAAGGGATTCTGGAGAGGGCATCGGCATTCCCATGTAGCTTCCCGGCCCTATGCTCTACATGGAAACTGAAGTCTTGTAGGGCTAAGAACCAGCGGGTGACCCTAGCATTCTTGCCCTTGGTTTCCCTCATCCACCTGAGTGGGGCATGGTCGGATATTAACCTAAACTTCCGTCCCACCAGGTAGTACCGTAATGTGTCCACTGCCCATTTTATGGCCAAACACTCCTTCTCTACAACTGAGTAATTTCTCTCACAAGAAGTCAACTTCCTACTCAAGTAGAGAACAGGATGCTCCTCCCCACGTATCTCTTGGGAAAGGACAGCTCCTACTCCGACATCTGAGGCATCTGTCTGGAGGACAAATTCACGTTTAAAGTCTGGGGCCAGCAAAACGGGCTGCTTACAAAGAGCTCCCTTCATTTCTTGGAAGGCTGACTCTGCTTCTTCGGACCAGCTGACCATCACTGACTTTGTCCCTTTAAGCAGATCAGTTAGAGGTGCAGCCATTGTGGCGAAGTTTGGGATAAACCTCCTGTAATATCCCACAATCCCCAGGAAGGCTTTAACTTGCTTCTTTGACAGAGGTCTCGGCCATGTTTGAATTGCCTCCACTTTATTGATTTGGGGTTTGATCTCGCCACGCCCCACTACATATCCGAGGTACTTGGCTTCTTCTCTCCCCAAGGCACACTTCTTCGGGTTTATTGTAAACCCCGCCTCTCTTAGAGCGTCAAACACTGCTTGGACCTTTTCCAGGTGAGTCTCCCAGTCCGGGGTAAAGATGACGATATCATCCAGGTATGCGGCAGCGTATAGCTTATGAGGTGCAAGGATTCTATCCATCGCCCTCTGGAAGGTTGCTGGAGCTCCCTGTAGGCCAAACGGCATCCGGACATACTGGAAGCACCTGTCTGGTGTGGAGAATGCCGTCTTCTCCTTGGCTTCCTGTGCCATGGGGATCTGCCAATATCCCTTGGTCAGATCCAAAGTGGTTATGTACCTGGCAGGTCCAAGTCTCTCGATGAGCTCATCAACGCGTGGCATGGGATAAGCGTCGAACTTGGAGACCTCATTCAGCTTCCGGTAATCGTTGCAGAACCTCCATTCACCATCAGGTTTTGGGACCAGGACAATCGGGCTCGACCAGCCGCTCTTGGATTCCTCAATGACCCCGAGCTTCAACATACGCTGCACCTCCTTGGAGATTACCTCTCGCCGGGCCTCAGGAATACGATATGGTTTCACGTTCACCCGCACATGTGGCTCGGTCAGAATTTCGTGCTCCACCACCTTCGTGCACCCCGGCAACTCTGAGAACAGGTCGCGGTTTTTCTGGAGTAACTCCCGGCACTGCTGCTTCTGGGCCTTCGATAGAGTCTCTGCTATGGTAACGGCTCCAACCTCCCCTTCTAGGTTGCCCAGCAAGCACGGAGTTACCGCTGGCTCTCTATCTTGCCACGGCTTGATAAGGTTAACATGGTAAACCTGGTATGGCTTCCGTCTTCCGGGTTGGTGGATCTTGTAGTTTACGTCTCCCAGTTTCTCCACCACCTCATATGGCCCTTGCCACTTGGCCAAGAACTTACTTTCCACCGTCGGGATTAGCACGAGAACTCGGTCTCCCGGATTGAACTGCCTCACTCTGGCTGACCGGTTGTAGACCCTGGCCTGAGCCTCTTGTGCCTGGCGGAGATGTTCTTTAACAATGGGCATCACCTTCGCAACCCTCTGCTGCATCAGTGCCACATGCTCAATGACGCTTCTGTGGGGCGTGACTTCGGCTTCCCAGGTTTCCTTGGCTATATCTAGGAGACCTCGCGGATGCCGGCCGTACAGAAGCTCGAAGGGGGAGAACCCCGTGGAGGCCTGGGGAACTTCACGGATAGAAAACAGTAAATACGGTAAGAGACAATCCCAGTCTCTACCATCTTCCTCTATGACTTTTCTCAGCATGCTCTTCAGGGTCTTGTTAAACCTCTCAAGAAGGCCATCTGACTGTGGATGGTACACTGAAGTCCTCAGCTGGGAAATTTGCAAGACTCTGCACAATTCTCTCATCACCTTGCTCATAAAAGGTGTCCCCTGGTCGGTCAGGATCTCCTTCGGCAAACCCGTCCGGGAAAACACATGGACCAGCTCACGGGCTATACTCTTCGCAGAGGAGTTTCTCAGGGGAATGGCCTCAGGATAGCGTGTGGCATAGTCCAGGATGACTAATATATACTGATGGCCCCGAGCTGATTTAACTAAGGGACCGACCAAGTCCATGGCAATTCTCTCAAATGGCACCTCAATAATGGGCAATGGCACAAGAGGGTTCCGAAAATGAGATGTGGGGGCAGTTAACTGACATGTCGGGCACGACCTTCAATAGTTTACTATTTCCCGGTGACACCCAGGCCAATAGAACCTCTGTACAATCCGTTCCTGGGTTTTTTCCACCCCCAGGTGTCCCCCCAAGATGTGTGAATGGGCCATGTCCAACACTTTTCGTCTATAGGGGCCTGGTACTATTAACTGCTCTGCCACCTCCTCCCTTATTTTCGTGACCCGGTACAACAATTCCCCACTCAACATAAAATGGGGAAACCTTGTGTCTGCTCCCGGCTCTTGTGCAACCCCATTAATGACGGTGACATTGTTAAAGGCTTCCCTTAGTGTGGGGTCCCTATGTTGGGCAGTCCCAAAATTCTCCCCGGCCACCCCTAACTCCGGGATGTCAGGTACAGGGGACCCTTCCTCTTCATCCCCAACAAGGACACATAAAGGGAACTCGTCTGCCTCTGGTGGTGGCGATACCTCAGTGGGGTGGATTGGTTCCCTGCTCTTGCTAGCACACTCAGAACCCATCCCCCACAGATCCCAAAACAGACAGAAATCCCGGCCAATAATTATGGGATGCAACAAGTCTCGAACAACGCCAACTTCATGCGACTCGGTGCCATGCGCCGTTTCAATCTTCACCCTAGCCATAGGGTAGTCCTTTGCATCGCCATGTATGCACCGAACACCAATCTTTTTACCCGGGAGTATGTTTAGAGGAAAACTGGCCCTCACAAGGGTCACCAAGCTCCCGGAGTCCAGAAGCGCCATTACTGCTCGATCGTTCACCTTCACAGGACATGCTTGTGGCCCCTTGTTAGGTAGCGAGTTCACACTGCAAGCTGGATATGCGTAGTATGAACTACGGCGTCCCATGCTGCAGTCCATCTGCTCGGTGGTCTGGGGACAACGGGCCGCTACATGTCCTGGCCCATGACACTTCCTGCAAATAACACCCGAGGGGACCTTGGGCACCGCCTCCCCCGCCCCTTTTGACCTTGGACGCACCACCCCTTTTTGTGACTCCGCCCCCTGCTGGGACCCCCAATATGGAATGGGCTGCTTCCCCAAGGAACCTTCCATCCCCTGGTATCTCTCGACCAGCCCAACCAGTTCATCAGCATTTTGGGGATCACCCTGGGCAACCCAAGTCTGTAGAGGTCTCGGCAGAGAATGCACAAACCGATCCATCACAACTCGCTCTACCATCTGTGCAGGGGAAGCCGACTCTGGCTGCAGCCATTTCTGGACCAGGTGCAACAGGTCAAACATTTGGGAGCGCGGGGGTTTGTCCCGGTGATAGGCCCAGCGATGAACTCGCTGTGCCCTGGTAGTCATTGTTACCCCCAAGCGTGCGAGAATTTCCGCTTTTAATTTGGGATATTCTCTGGCATCTTGTACCGTCAGGTCAAAGTACGCCTTCTGGGGCTCCCCCGTTAGGTAAGGGGCCAGTACCTCCGCCCACCGCTCTGGCTGAAGTTTTTCCCTCTCAGCCACCCTCTCAAACACCGTCAGGAAGGCCTCCACATCATCCTCAGGGGTGATTTTTTGTAATGCGCGTCTTACCGCCTTCTCGACGTCGGTGGCATCAGCCCGACCTGGGGTTGGGGCGCTCGTCCTGCCCTCCTGGATGGCGGTTGCCAGAAGCTGCATCTGCTGCCGTTGTTCCTGCTGGCTCTGCTGGAACTGCTGCCGCTGCTCCTGCTGGCTTTGCTGGATCTGCTGTAACAACAGCTTGTTGGTTTCCTGCTGCAGTGCCTGGGACTGGACCAGGTGTTTCATGAGGTCCTCCATGATTCCAGGCAATGCTTGTTGCCCCGCTGCAAACTTCACCCAGGACATGCAGCAACTGTCTCAAGTCTCTGCTGGGACCGCTGCCCGCATTCTCCACCAATTGTGGGGATGTGACTCGCTCAGGTGCAGCGGGAGACAATCAGGAGACCGGTTCTTCCAAAGTTCATGAGGTTTATTTCTGTCATAAACCATAAAACAGCGTATCACCAAAAATAGCCTCTAGCTTAGGCAAACAAAACATAAACCTTCGTGGTTGCAGACTCAGACCGCGAGTCTCAGCACATGCTGGGAGGTGTAGTCCTCCCCACATACAGCTCCCTGGTTCAGGAGCAGGTCACATTATAAGGCTGTAGCCACACCCACGTTCCCTCAGCTGACTGGTCACATGACTGTGACCTCACCACAGGTCCTTCAAACAAAAGCAATAACAATATCTGGTATGCTTTACTTCTGCCTTACATTATGGAGATAAGCCATTTATGAGACACATATCTCCCATCAATTACACGACCCTTAGCCCTGCCACATAATCTATGAGAGCTATTTTATTTTATTGCTTTTACTACATACAATTTTTTTCTACGGGATCGTTGACATGCATTGGCAAGCTTGATCCGCAAGATGGGTGAAAATAGGGCAGTCTGCAAAGAAGAAAAAGTACACTCAGAGTAATGGGTCAGTGATCTACTTGCAAAAGTAACAGACAGCACATGTACCAAAAAACTGCTGTGTGAAAGAGCCCTGACTTATGTCAGCTCCAATTATAGGAGAAAACAATGAAAAAAATGATGACATTAAGTCCTGTCATGGTAATACAACAAGAAAACATCATTGGCACAAACTACAAGTATGACCACAATGAAAAAATGGCATACCTAGCATAAAAGGTCTGGAACAAGTTGTGACGTTTTAGAATAACATAAGGAGCGAGGACCACACATACAGTATGGCAAAAATAGGTGCTACAAACCCATACAACAAACAAAGAATGCAAACATACACTACAGTTCAAAAATTTAGGGTCACTTATAAATTTCCTTATTTTTGAAAGAAAAGCACTGTTTTTTTCCAATGAAGCTAGCATTAAATGAATCAGAAATACACTCTATACATTGCTAATGTGGTAAATGACTATTCTAGCTGCAAACGCCTGGTTTGTAATGCAATATCTTCATAGGTGTATGGAGGCCCATTTCCAACAACCATCACTCAAGTGTTCTTATGGCACTTTGTGTTTGCTAACTGTACAAGAAGGCTAATGGATAGTTAGAATACCCTTGAAAACCCTTCTGCAAGTATGTTAGCACAGCTGAAAACAGTTTGGCTGATTAGAAATCCGGACGTTCCTTTGAGCTAGTTGAGAATCAGGAGCATTACATTTGTTGGTTCCATTAAACTCACAAATTTGCAAGAAAAAAAATTTTCATGTGAAACTCGACAGTCTATTCTTGTTCTTAGAAATGAAGGCTATTCCATGCGAGAAATTGGCAAGAAACTGAAGATTTCCTACAACGGTGTGTACCACTCCCTTCAGAGGAGAGCACAAACAGGCTCTAACCAGAGTAGAAAGAGAAGTGGGAGGCCCCACTGCACAACTGAGCAACAAGACAAGTACATTAGAGTCTGTAGTTTGAGAAATCGACGCCTGACAGGTCCTCAACTGGCAGCTTCATTAAATAGCACACGCAAAACGCCAGTGTCAACGTCTACAGTGAAGAGGCGACTCTGGGATGCTGGCCTTCAGGGCAGAGTGGCAAAGAAAAAGCCATATCTGAGACTGGCTAATAAAGGGAAACGATTAATATGGGCAGAAGAACACAAACATTGGACAGAGGAAGATTGGAAAAAAGTGTTATGGACAGACGAATCCAAGTTTGAGGTGTTTGGATCACACAGAAGAACAATTGTGAGAAACGCAGAACAACTGAAATGATGCTGGAAGAGTGCATGACACCACCTGTCAAGCATGGTGGAGGCAATGTGATGGTCTGGGGGTTGCTTTGGTGCTGGTAAAGTGGGAGATTTGTACAAGGTAAAGGGGATTTTGAATAAGGAAGGCTATGAGTCCATTTTGCAACGCCATACCCTGTGGACAGCGCTTGATTGGAGCCAATTTCATCCTACAACAGGACAATGACCCAAAGCACACCTCCAAATTATGCAAGAACTATTTAGGGAAGAAGCAGGCAGCTAGTAATCCATCTGTAATGGAGTGGCCAGCACAGTCACCAGATCTCAACCCCATTGAGCTGTTGTGGGAGCAGCTTGCCGTATGGTACGCAAAGAGCCCATCAAGCCAAACCAACTTGTGGAAGGGGCTTCTAGAAGCATGGGGTGAAATTTCTCCAGATTACCTCAGCAAATTAACTGCTGTAATTGCTGCAAAGGGAGCATTCTTGTCCGTGACCCCAAACTTTTGAACGATAGTGTAGGAAATACAAAACATGACAGACATGCTGTGTAAAGAAAATCTGTGCAATATATGGAGGTCCAAGATGTGCTAACCCCAGTGTATCATCACCTGTGACTTCCTCAGGGGTCTGTTGGAAGCTGGTTTGTCCATACGAGTGTTCGACAACCCCCAATGTATGGGAAGTCAGCGGCCATGGATCATTCAGAAGATTGGGAAATCTAGTGACCACTATGAGACTGGAGCAAGATGGAGACTTCGGCCACAACACTGGCAGTGTATTGATAGATCACTCTGTGCAGGTGACGATCGACCAATGCGCATATTGACTCCTAGGGCACCGCAACAAGTTTATTGGAGAAAAACCCAGCCTGGCCAAACTTTCCGTGACCTATTTATTGCGGTACCCTAATCACAATGCTCATTTGTCCACCCCATTAACCTGCCTTACACGGCGGACCCCGTGGCGTGCTGCAGCACCACCATATTATGCATGGGGGCAGCTACAGATCTATAGCAGAAGTTGGTAGAACTGGACAAAAAATGTCATTATCTAGCAGTAATGTGCTACAAAACGGGGACCTATTCCGGGTCATTAACAGGGGGGACAATGAGGGGACACGCTCAGACCGACCAACAGCACGTACTGGTACCGAGCACGGCCAGGAGTCCGCCATCACAGCCGCGCTCCACTCACTCACTATGTTACTGGGTGAAAGCTTTGCTCACCTCCGATCCTCCTCACGTCACTCACGGATCAGCTACTGAGCGCTGACGTCACCACTGCGCGACCCACGGCAGTGTAGGACCCAACACCCCTAAGAGCGGCCGCTGAAGTGCCTGTGTTACCATAGTAACTCCTCTGTGACTGCCGCTCGTGGGCTCCCTCTGGCTTTGGGTGGAGCAATAATGCTCGTGTATTGTATCACAAATAAAACACAACGAGCAGTTGGAGAGTGCAAGAACTGCAGCTCCTGGAAACCCGCGTGTGAGGCGCCGGGTGATGACGTCATTCGGGCGCGAAATTTTGGAAACAGATTAGATGTGCGTAGTATTGCTAGTTGCGGGATCTGCGTGCTGTCATTGCACCGTGTGTGAGTGGGGTGCGGGGCATGCGTGCCGTAAGTGCGCTGTGTGAGTGGGGTGCGGGGCCTGCGTGCCGTAAGTGCGCTGTGTGAGTGGGGTGCGGGGCCTGCGTGCCGTAAGTGCGCTGTGTGAGTGGGGTGCGGGGCCTGCGTGCCGTAAGTGCGCTGTGTGAGTGGGGTGCGGGGCCTGCGTGCCGTAAGTGCGCTGTGTGAGTGGGGTGCGGGGCCTGCGTGCCGTAAGTGCGCTGTGTGAGTGGGGTGCGGGGCCTGCGTGCCGTAAGTGCGCTGTGTGAGTGGGGTGCGGGGCCTGCGTGCCGTAAGTGCGCTGTGTGAGTGGGGTGCGGGGCCTGCGTGCCATCACTGCGCTGTGTGAGTGGGGTGCGGGGCCTGCGTGCCGTCACTGCGTTGTGTGTGGTGCGGGGTCTGCGTACTGTCACTGCGTTGTGTGTGTGTGTGGGGGGTGCGGGGTCTGCGTACTGTCACTGCGTTGTGTGTGTGTGTGTGTGTGTGGGGGGGGTGTGGGGTCTGCGTGCTGTCACTGCGTTGTGTGTGGGGGGTGCGGGGTCTGCGTGCTGTCACTGCGCTGTGTGTGGGGCCTGCGTGCTGTCACTGCGCGGGGTGTGGGGCCTGCGTGCTGTCACTGCGCGCTGTCACTGCTCGGGGTGTGGGGCCTGCGTGCTGTCACTGCGCGGGGTGTGGGGCCTGCGTGCTGTCACTGCGCGGGGTGTGGGGCCTGCGTGCTGTCACTGCGCGGGGTGTGGGGCCTGCGTGCTGTCACTGCGCGGGGTGTGGGGCCTGCGTGCTGTCACTGCGCGGGGTGTGGGGCCTGCGTGCTGTCACTGCGCGGGGTGTGGGGCCTGCGTGCTGTCACTGCGCGGGGTGTGGGGCCTGCGTGCTGTCACTGCGCGGGGTGTGGGGCCTGCGTGCTGTCACTGCGCGGGGTGTGGGGCCTGCGTGCTGTCACTGCGCGGGGTGTGGGGCCTGCGTGCTGTCACTGCGCGGGGTGTGGGGCCTGCGTGCTGTCACTGCGCGGGGTGTGGGGCCTGCGTGCTGTCACTGCGCGGGGTGTGGGGCCTGCGTGCTGTCACTGCGCGGGGTGTGGGGCCTGCGTGCTGTCACTGCGCGGGGTGTGGGGCCTGCGTGCTGTCACTGCGCGGGGTGTGGGGCCTGCGTGCTGTCACTGCGCGGGGTGTGGGGCCTGCGTGCTGTCACTGCGCGGGGTGTGGGGCCTGCGTGCTGTCACTGCGCGGGGTGTGGGGCCTGCGTGCTGTCACTGCGCGGGGTGTGGGGCCTGCGTGCTGTCACTGCGCGGGGTGTGGGGCCTGCGTGCTGTCACTGCGCGGGGTGTGGGGCCTGCGTGCTGTCACTGCGCGGGGTGTGGGGCCTGCGTGCTGTCACTGCGCGGGGTGTGGGGCCTGCGTGCTGTCACTGCGCGGGGTGTGGGGCCTGCGTGCTGTCACTGCGCGGGGTGTGGGGCCTGCGTGCTGTCACTGCGCGGGGTGTGGGGCCTGCGTGCTGTCACTGCGCGGGGTGTGGGGCCTGCGTGCTGTCACTGCGCGGGGTGTGGGGCCTGCGTGCTGTCACTGCGCGGGGTGTGGGGCCTGCGTGCTGTCACTGCGCGGGGTGTGGGGCCTGCGTGCTGTCACTGCGCGGGGTGTGGGGCCTGCGTGCTGTCACTGCGCGGGGTGTGGGGCCTGCGTGCTGTCACTGCGCGGGGTGTGGGGCCTGCGTGCTGTCACTGCGCGGGGTGTGGGGCCTGCGTGCTGTCACTGCGCGGGGTGTGGGGCCTGCGTGCTGTCACTGCGCGGGGTGTGGGGCCTGCGTGCTGTCACTGCGCGGGGTGTGGGGCCTGCGTGCTGTCACTGCGCGGGGTGTGGGGCCTGCGTGCTGTCACTGCGCGGGGTGTGGGGCCTGCGTGCTGTCACTGCGCGGGGTGTGGGGCCTGCGTGCTGTCACTGCGCGGGGTGTGGGGCCTGCGTGCTGTCACTGCGCGGGGTGTGGGGCCTGCGTGCTGTCACTGCGCGGGGTGTGGGGCCTGCGTGCTGTCACTGCGCGGGGTGTGGGGCCTGCGTGCTGTCACTGCGCGGGGTGTGGGGCCTGCGTGCTGTCACTGCGCGGGGTGTGGGGCCTGCGTGCTGTCACTGCGCGGGGTGTGGGGCCTGCGTGCTGTCACTGCGCGGGGTGTGGGGCCTGCGTGCTGTCACTGCGCGGGGTGTGGGGCCTGCGTGCTGTCACTGCGCGGGGTGTGGGGCCTGCGTGCTGTCACTGCGCGGGGTGTGGGGCCTGCGTGCTGTCACTGCGCGGGGTGTGGGGCCTGCGTGCTGTCACTGCGCGGGGTGTGGGGCCTGCGTGCTGTCACTGCGCGGGGTGTGGGGCCTGCGTGCTGTCACTGCGCGGGGTGTGGGGCCTGCGTGCTGTCACTGCGCGGGGTGTGGGGCCTGCGTGCTGTCACTGCGCGGGGTGTGGGGCCTGCGTGCTGTCACTGCGCGGGGTGTGGGGCCTGCGTGCTGTCACTGCGCGGGGTGTGGGGCCTGCGTGCTGTCACTGCGCGGGGTGTGGGGCCTGCGTGCTGTCACTGCGCGGGGTGTGGGGCCTGCGTGCTGTCACTGCGCGGGGTGTGGGGCCTGCGTGCTGTCACTGCGCGGGGTGTGGGGCCTGCGTGCTGTCACTGCGCGGGGTGTGGGGCCTGCGTGCTGTCACTGCGCGGGGTGTGGGGCCTGCGTGCTGTCACTGCGCGGGGTGTGGGGCCTGCGTGCTGTCACTGCGCGGGGTGTGGGGCCTGCGTGCTGTCACTGCGCGGGGTGTGGGGCCTGCGTGCTGTCACTGCGCGGGGTGTGGGGCCTGCGTGCTGTCACTGCGCGGGGTGTGGGGCCTGCGTGCTGTCACTGCGCGGGGTGTGGGGCCTGCGTGCTGTCACTGCGCTGTGTGTGGGGCCTGCGTGCTGTCACTGCGCTGTGTGTGGGGCCTGCGTGCTGTCACTGCGCGGGGTGTGGGGCCTGCGTGCTGTCACTGCGCGGGGTGTGGGGCCTGCGTGCTGTCACTGCGCGGGGTGTGGGGCCTGCGTGCTGTCACTGCGCGGGGTGTGGGGCCTGCGTGCTGTCACTGCGCGGGGTGTGGGGCCTGCGTGCTGTCACTGCGCGGGGTGTGGGGCCTGCGTGCTGTCACTGCGCGGGGTGTGGGGCCTGCGTGCTGTCACTGCGCTGGGTGTGGGGCCTGCGTGCTGTCACTGCGCTGGGTGTGGGGCCTGCGTGCTGTCACTGCGCTGTGTGTGGGGTGTGGGGCCTGCGTGCTGTCACTGCGCTGTGTGTGGGGTGTGGGGCCTGCGTGCTGTCACTGCGTTGTGTGTGTGTGTGGGGTGTGGGGCCTGCGTGCTGTCACTGCGTTGTGTGTGTGTGGGGCCTTGGGGCCTGCGTGCTGTCACTCCGTTGTGTGTGTGTGTGTGGGGCCTGCGTGCTGTCACTCCGTTGTGTGTGTGTGTGTGGGGCCTGCGTGCTGTCACTCCGTTGTGTGTGTGTGTGGGGCCTTGGGGCCTGCGTGCTGTCACTCCGTTGTGTGTGTGTGTGGGGCCTTGGGGCCTGCGTGCTGTCACTCCGTTGTGTGTGTGTGTGTGTGGGGCCTTGGGGCCTGCGTGCTGTCACTCCGTTGTGTGTGTGTGTGTGTGTGGGGCCTTGGGGCCTGCGTGCTGTCACTCCGTTGTGTGTGTGTGTGTGTGGGGCCTTGGGGCCTGCGTGCTGTCACTCCGTTGTGTGTGTGTGTGGGGGGCCTTGGGGCCTGCGTGCTGTCACTCCGTTGTGTGTGTGTGTGGGGCCTTGGGGCCTGCGTGCTGTCACTCCGTTGTGTGTGTGTGGGGCCTGCGTGCTGTCACTCCGTTGTGTGTGTGTGTGTGGGGCCTGCGTGCTGTCACTCCGTTGTGTGTGTGTGTGTGTGGGGCCTGCGTGCTGTCACTCCGTTGTGTGTGTGTGTGGGGCCTGCGTGCTGTCACTGCGTTGTGTGTGTGTGTGTGTGGGGCCTGCGTGCTGTCACTGCGTTGTGTGTGTGAGGGGTCTGCGTACTTTCACTGCGGTGTGAGTGGGCGTGGGGTGCGAGGTCTGCGTGCAGGCGCTGCATCGTGTGTGTAAGTGGGGTGCGGGCTCTGCATGCTGTCACTGCTGTGTGTGAGACTGATTGTTAACCCTTTGTATATGTGTGACTTCTCTAGACATTTTCAGAATTGGAGCTGATACTGATTTGTCTTAGAAAATAAATACGGAAAAGCTTAAAGGGAGGTATCTGTACTAAGTCAGAACTAAGGACTTGCGAGCCTTAATTGCGTGGACCTGTTGTCCCCCTTCCCCCCATTGTATTTTTGATGTTTTGTTATCTTAGATATTTTTTGGTGTCGCTATTAAAGGTCATGTTTTAATGTCTTTCCTCTTGCAGTATCTATGCTAAGGCCATCAATAAAAGATAATTGGAGGGGAGCTGAATTTCAGACCACGAGTTACTTGTGGGGGGTTGCAGAAAAGGCTCAGCTCAGTACAGTCTGTAGGGGCTATGAATGGTGCTGCGAGTTCTCCTATGCAAGTGAATGTGACAGAACTGCAGTACCACTCCTGACCATGACCAAATGTTTGACGCTCTTTCAGTTCCATACCTCACGACTCAGGAGACAGCGCCTATTGCCGCTAAGCCTCACCACTATTCCTGCACCGATATTTTCTGTGCCCACATTAAAGTCAAAAAGTTAGCATCATTATATGCATTATAGTGTTTGTCTACGAGCCTCAGCGTGAGCACTGTCTTATGTGCTATCATCCAGGTGTAAAGGGTTAAAAAGCACACAAGCCCCAGTTTTTGGAAACTAAAGAATGGATTATGTCTTTGCTATTTATTTATTAGTGTCATTTATTTATTTTTATAGGTGAAATTGAACGTGTGTAAATAGCTCCTCATATGGAAGCATGGCTGCTCAGATGTACACAGTAAGTAGAAAGGTTCCATGTGATTTTGATGCATTGTTTTTTTTTTTGTTTTGCATGAAAATCCACAAGTAAATTATCCTGAATTTAGATGCGTTTTTTGTTGCCGATTTGTGGTTTGGTGTATTTTGGCACCTTTTGGTGTTGAAATGTAAGTAAAATGCATTAAAACAATTCCAACACTTGTAAATTATTTTTTATGTGAAAAATGAGCTCCTTTTTTAAAGGGAACCTGCCAGTAGGATCAGCCTTTTATAAGCTGTCTGTGTGCATGTAGGACATAGGAAGCTGAATAAAATGATACCTTGATATCTGAAATCAGATGTCTTATTCCAGAGAAATCCATGGTTTTCTAAATATGTAAATGAGCTGTTAAGATGTTTGGGCTGGACACTGATCTCCCTGGGAATCTGCCTCTAGAGCTTATTTTAAATTAAAGGGTGTGTTACCAGTGTGAGACATGTGGACCAGGAGAGCAGGCTGTCGGTCATTAAATATTAAGAAAAAACATGTTAGATGCGTTTCATATCATTTGCGGCAGGCATCTGGACATAGGGCTAATGGTGAATCCCAACACTGCACACTTCAGAATGGGTAATGTGGAGAATGATTATTTGCACAGTAGCTGCTTCTTTAAGTAGAGGATGATGGTGGTTTGTGCAACTAAGCCTCAATCATGAAGAAGCGGGGTGAACTTAAACAGGACAGTCTCTTTATGAATGGTAATGGGGACAAGTATTTATATACAAGCAGCAGGAAACTGGTGTTCAGGTTTACACTCAGTTGAAGATTGACTTATGCCCACAGACAGGCAGATATCTGTGTGACACCTTTTTTTTTTCAAGTCGATATTTCCCTTCCATAGATCTGAGCTATGCTTCTGCCCTGAGTGTTTTTCCTCCTAGAGGTACAATGAGAATTTCTCTAGCAACCTTCCACGACAGCATAGGAGGTTGTCTCCACGCCCTATTGGGGGACAGGAAGCACGAGAGGTTAAAAGGTCCCTCCCACCTCCCTCTCACCAGTGTCTTTCCTGTCCCCCATGGGGCATGGAGAGGTTCGGTATGCTGTGTGGCCGGCTGCTGCAGCGTACCTGGAATCCTTAAGCCAGGCAGTGGTGGTCGGTGGCGCTGCCTCCCCTCCTCCAGACTGCTCCCGTCTTCTTCGGAACTCGGGACCTTCCTGGCCCACCTGCGCTCTTCTAGGGGGAGTAAAGCGGGCCAGTGATCCCCGACCGGAGGTCTCCCACAGCTCTCCGGTCTCTCCTCCTCCTGCGCGCCGTGTGGTGATCCGGAAGTGACGTCGCGCGCGGTCACTTCCGGGGTATGTGTGACGACTTCCTGTCATGGCGGCCCCCATTCAGCTGCCGGTGCGTGGAGCTCTCCAGCGCGTGCTCCGGGACCCAGGGAGGAGGAGGGGGAAAATATAAAAACTGCGCTGAGGGCGGGGTTAACCCCTTATTAACCCGTCTGAAGACGCCGACAGGTAAGGCGAAATCCCCTGTCAGCATGGACGGTTCTTCCTGCCCTGCGTCTGCAGAGCCCAGCGCAGCCACAGTAAGTGTACCTGGGGTGGGTCCTAGTGGTGCGGTCCTGGGATAGAGGTCCTCAATATGCTTCTCCCCCTTTTGTTATAGGGAGAAAAGTCTGCCCACAAAAGCACCAATACCACCAGCAAGTCGGCCAAATGTGCCATATGCAGTGCAAAAGTTCCCTCAAATTGGGTGAAGAAATTGTGTCAAGCTTGCACGGACAGGGTGGTCAGGGCTGAGCACCCGTCATTGATTGACATGATCCGCAGCCTGGTCACTCATCAGGTTAAGACTTCCTTAGCCGCCCTGTCCCCCCCCTCCGCCACCTCCTCCTCCTCCGATTGTAGGCTCACCATCCCCAAAAAAGCGGAAAATACAATTAGAGGACTGAGAATCCGAATCAGAAGGGTCATACAATTCGGGCTCCGAGAATTGGGAGCAATCGGGAACTTCTAAATCAGCCGAAACTAGGAAATACCTCCTTTCCACGGAATATGTGAAAGAGCTGGTCAGTGCAGTACGGGCCACCATGGGCCTAGAGGACGAACCCTTTACTCAGTCAGCACAGGACCGCATGTTCAGGGGATTTGAGGGACCCAGACGAACAGGTTTCCCAGTACATAGAAGCATAGTAGATATGATCTCTCAGGAATGGGAGTACCCAGAGAGGCGCTACTCAGCCCCCTCGGAACTCAGGCATAGATTCCCCCTGGAGGCAGAGGAGTTTAAATGGGACATCCCGAAGGTTGATGTCCAGGTGGCAAGGGTGGTGAAGAAGACGGTCCTTCCCTTTGATGATCTGTCCCAGCTTAGAGACCCGATGGACCGTAAGGCAGAAAGCCTCCTAAGTAAAGCCTGGGAAACCTCTGCTTTTTCCCTAAAGTCAGGAATTGCGTCCACATGTGTCTCTAGGTCTCTCTTCCAATGGATCGAGGAACTAGTCATATTTCGCGGGGAATCTCAAGAGGTGACCTCCTTAACTCCCTTCCTATACTACAGAGAGCTTCAGGCTTCTTGGCGGATGCATCAATGGAGATGATCCGCACCTCGGCCAGGGCTATGGTACAGTCCAATTCTGCAAGGCGGGCCCTTTGGCTTAAAACGTGGAGCGGAGACTTGACCTCCGAGGTTAAATTCTGCTCTTTAACCTTCAAGGGTGAACATGTCTTTGGCCCGGCCTTAGATGAAATGTTTGAAAAGGCCACAGATAAGAAGGTGCTGCCTGGCAGAGGACCACAAAAAAGCGGCTTTTTCGAGCACCCCCCCCCCCCCCCCCCCCCCAGAATCAGCCATCCCAGCCGAGAGAGAAGAGAAAGACGGGAAGATGGAGTTATGCTAAGGGGAGAGGCAGGAATATCCTGGTCCCCCAGCAGCAACAGCCACAAGAAAAACAATGACTCGACCCCGGTGGGGGGAAGGCTTTCGAGGTTCATTCACTCTTGGCAGTTGATTTCCAACAGCCCATGGGTCCTCAGCGTGATCAAGGAGGGCCTACTGCTAGAGCTCGAATCCTCCCCCCCGCAGGGTATAAGAGTTACCTCCCTACCACCTCGGGAGACTCCAGCACTGAAATCCGGCATTCAGCTCCTTCTACAATCAAACGCCATCTCTCAGGTCACTGTGGAGGAACAGGGAAGGGGGCATTATTCCAGACTGTTGCTAGTGGAAAAAACCCACAGGAGAGGCAAGAATAATAAATCTGAAGGGCCTCAACCGACACCGCATATCGCAGATTCAAGATTAATGGCGGTCTTTACCAACTCCATCTGATAGGGCTGTCTTACTTCATGGCAACCATAGACCTGAAGGATGCCTATTTTCACATTCCCATACATCCTTCTCACAGGAAGGATCTGAGGTTTACAATCTGTCAGGGTACAGAAGTCATACACTATCTGTACAACGTGCTTCCCTTTGGGATATCCTCTGCCCCTCGAGTATTTTCCAAGATTATGGCGGAAGCTGTGTCCCACATCAGAGGCCAGGGCATATGCATTGTGCCCTACCTGGACGACCTACTGATAATAGGAGCCTCCTACCAGATCCTGGAAAGCCAGGTGACTCAAACCCTGGGTATTCTTCAATCGCTGGGGTGGATTCCGAATATAAAAGTCGCATATCCAACCCTCCTAGGAGATAAAATTCTTAGGAATTCTCCTAGATTCAAGAAAACAAATGACCTTCCTCCCAGAGGAACATCAGAGGTCCATAATATCAAGGATCTCGAGTTTCAGGGAACAAAGGTCCCCAACCCTCATGTCAGCCATGTCCATACTAGGGTCAATGACCTCCTGCATCCAGTCAGTGCCTTGGGCGCAGGCCCACTCCAGAATACTCCAGTCCCACATCTTAGGAAACTGGAACGGAGATCATACCTGCCTGAACAAGAGAGTCCAGACCCCAGGAAAGGTGAAAGCTTCACTAATATGGTGGATGGACCACAAGAATCTGTGCAAGGGAATCAACTGGTCCCAGATCCCCCTGGTCACGGTAACGTCAGGTGCCAGCAAAAAAGGCTGGGGAGCTGTGGTGTCCCGATAACCATTCCAGGGGTTGTGGAGCCAGAAAGTGAGTGCAAAATCTTCAAACTTCAGGGAGCTGAAGGCCGTGGAGGAAGCTCTCCTGGCAGCAAGACACCTAGTCCTGGGCCATCATATCAGAGTCTACTCGGACAACATAACAGTGGCCCATCTTAGACACCAAGGTGGCACAAGATCTAGCATTCTAGAGGGTCTTTCAGGCAGAATATTCTGCTGGGCCGAAAGACATCTCCGTTCTCTAACAGCAGTTCACCTAAAGGGTACCTCCAATTTTCAAGCAGACTTCTTGAGCAGAAAATGCATCCACCCTGGCGAGTGGAGCCTAAACGAAAGAATCTTTCAGAGGCTGGTCAACAGGTGGGGTCTTCCGGAGGTGGATCTACTGACCTCAAGAGAAAATGCCCGAGTGAGAAACTACTTCTCCCTGAACACCAGGGACAGATCCCTGGGGGTAGATGCCTTCGCCCACAAGTGGAGGTTTTGTCTGGCGTATGCCTTCCCACCAGTTCCAATCCTTGCCGCAACCCTGAGGAAAATCCGGGAGGATCGGACCCAAACCATTCTAGCAGCCCCGCTATGGCCAAAGATGAGGTGGTATTCTCTAATTACGGAGCTACAGGTAGACGGGCCATTCCACCTACCCCTGGAAGACGACCTTCTCTTGCAGGGCCCTTTACATCACCCAAACCTCCGGGGAATGAAGTTAGCGGCCTGGTTACCGAGACCCAGATCCTGAGGGCCAGGGGGCTATCAAAGGCAGTAATAAAAACCCTCCAGAAATCTTGGAAACCGGTCACCATTGCTATTTATAACAAAATATGGAAAAAGCTTTCCTCATGGTGTCTGCCAGATTTGCCTGACCCAGAAAACCTTAACATTTCCCGTATTCTGGATTTCTTACAGAGGGGGCTTGAGCTAGGTCTAAAGCCCAGCGCACTTAAAGTTCAGGTATCAGCATTAAGCTCCATGTTCGACTGTGACTTGGCCAACCACAGGTGGATTAAAAGATTCATCACATCAGCCACTAGGCTACATCCAAAAAGGCTAGTCGCCATTCCACCATGGGACTTGAATGTGGTACTTACGGGACTCACTCAATCTCCCTTTGAGCCCCTGCCATCTTGTACTCCTCAGCTCCTCTCCTGTAAAGTGGCTTTCCTTATAGCTATAACCTCGGTAAGGCGAATAGGAGAGCTCCAAGCTCTCTCAATCAGGGAACCCTTCCTAACAGTTAGAGACGATTCCATAGTTCTTTCCCTTGATCCATCGTTCCTACCAAAGGTTGTGTCTGACTTCCATAGATCACAGGAAATAATTCTTCCCTCATTTTGTCAAAACCCAACAAACCCTAAGGAGGAGGTGTTTCATACGCTGGACGTGAGGCGCATAATTCTCTACTACTTAGAGTGTACCAAACCCTATAGAATTGACCACAACCTATTCATCCATACCTCTGGTCCAAACAAGGGAAAAAAGGTAGCAAAGAACACTGTTGCCAATTGGATTAAGAGGGCCATCTCCGAAGCATACCTGGCGCAGAACATCACTCCCCCTACGGGGATCAAAGCGCATTCAACACAATCTACCTCTACTTCATGGGCTGAAAGGGCAGGCGCATCTTCAGAGCAGATTTGTAAGGCAGCAACCTGGTCCTCCTTACATACTTTCACTAAACACTACAGGTTGGACCTTGTGTCCAACAGGGATCTAGTCTTTGGCCGAAAAGTTCTTCAGGCCGTTGTTTCCCCCCCCTACTGCAGTATAGGTTGTTATGCCTCCTATGCTGTCGTGAAAGGTTGCTAGAGAAAATAGAATTAGACTTACCGGTAATTCGGTTTCTAGAAACCTTCCACGACACCACTATTTCCCTCCCTGTATTCTTGGACGAAACTCTGAGAATCTTAAGGTAACCGGTGCTATGGTGATCAGTTATAAGTCACTGGTGGGAGGGACCTTTTAACCTCTCGTGCTTCCTGTCGCCCATTAGGGCGTGGAGACAACCTCCTATGCTGTCGTGGCAGGTTTCTAGAAACCAAATTACAGGTAAGTCTAATTCTATTTTTCCTAACATGAAGGCTGTCAGCTCCCTTGTTTCATTGGTCCCTTCTAGACCCAGCTGTCTAGGAAAGAAAACTCCCTAGAATCATAGAATGGTAGAGTTGGAAGGGACCTCCTGGGTCATCTGGTCCAATCCCCTGGTCAAACCAGGATTCACTTAATCATCCCAGACAGATGTCTGTCCAGCCTCTGTTCGAAGACTTCCATTGAAAAAGAGCTTACCACCTCTTGTGGCAGCCTGTTCCACTCATTGATCACCCTCACTGTCAAAAAGTTTCTTCTAATATCTAATCTGTGTCTCCTCCCATTCAGTTTCATCCCATTGCTTCTAGTCTTTCCTTGTGCAAATGAGAATAATGATGATCATTCTACAATGTGACAGCCCTTGAGATATTTGTAGACAGCTATTAAGGCTGGAGTCACACACAACGTAGAAATATACGGACCGTATTGTACGGCCATAATATGGAGAAATGATCCGTATGTCATCCTTTGTCAGGGTGTGGCCACGTATTTTTCTCATGTAAACATCCGTATGTGATCCGTATAGCGTTTTTTTTTCTCGCAACCTTGCAAAATGGACATTTAACGGTTTTGAGGTCTGCACATAACTTAAATCATCATCACCGACCCTATTTATTGGCTCTACATCAGGTGGCAGCCTCCAATCTGCCCATTTTGGTGCTGGGCTTGTGTTGGTGTCTTGGTGGTTGTTAGCAAACATGTCAGACACTTCAGTTCACCCCAACTGACCGTGTTCTGTTCAACTGGGTTTTGTCCCGGCGCTTTGTGCAGCCATACCCAGTGATTGTGGATCCGAGGAGGAGGAGACGAATGTGGGTGCATCCACATTTGAGACAACGCCTCAATAAAGGACATTTTCATAGGCTTTATGCAGCTCTGAGGACACATCCCGACAAGTTTTTCCTCTATTGTCGGATGACCATTTTTACCTTTTGATCTTTGTTGGAGACGGTGCGCCCAGGGATCACCTTCCAGGACACCCGGATGCGCAAATGTATCTCTGTGGAGGAGCGGCTTCTCCTTGCGTTACGGTATGTATTCCTCAGCTACAGAATGTATGTAGATGATTAGGTTCCAAAAGAATTCTCTTACTCAGTAACACCTTTTTGGCTGAGTGACATTATGAATTGTTCCCAAATATATGCTCTAAGAAGACTTTGATGTGTTATTCCACATTCCATAGCCGTGGTACATGTGTGTATGTATTGTTTGCCTATCTTCTTACTTACCCACTGTTCTGGTGATCTATATGTAATGTGTGCATTCTTTAGCATGTAGTAATGTGTATATATTTTCTACATTTGTTTAATTGTAAGTTCCTCACAATCATAGTGTTTGACGAGTGTGACCAACTTTTACTACTGAGGCCGCCTATGCAGCATCAGTAGTAAAAGATAAAATGTAAAAATAAATAAAAAAATAGTGTTGTTCTTACCTTCCGACGTCCCGCGCAGCCATTCCCAGTAATCCTTTGCCACAATTACCGCGATGACGTCTGTTCTCGCGGGATCACGATGTCTCGCGGTCATTCGCGATGACCGCGAGAACTGACGTCATCGCGGGCATTTTCGCAAAGGATTACTGGGAACGAGAGCGTGGAGAGAAGTGGGAAGGCTGCGCGTGATGCCGGAAGGTGAGAATAACAATATTTTTTATTTTAAATTCTATTTTTTACAGGGATATGGTACCCAAAGCCCGGAGGACAGTCTCTTCTCCGGACCGTGGGTACCATCCGCAAATGTTCTGCTTACTTTCCGCATGGTGTGCACAGCCACGTGCGGGAAGTAAGCGGAACAATGCATTCCTATGGGTGCGGGATCGCCGCGATTCCGCAAAATTAATTAGCATGCTGCGGTTTTTCCGCGAAGCGATTCAGCCGCGGTAAAAACCGCAACATTAGCACAGCATTGCGGAATCTCATAGGAATGCATGGGATGCTTATTTTTTGCGGCAAAATCGCCGCAGAAACGCGAAAAAAACGCCACGTGTGAACTCAGCCTTACTCGTCCGTATTTCTCTCTAGTGTGACGCCGGCCTTAAGTCTCCTCTGTCTTTTTTGCAAGCTAAACATTCCCAATTCCTGTAATCGTTCCTCATGGGACATGGTTTGCAAACCACTCAGCATTCTGGTCGCTCTTCTCTGAACTTGCTCCAGTTTGTTGATGTATTTTTTAAAATGTGGTGCCCAAAACTGGACACAGGATTCCAGATGAGGTCTGACCAAAGAGGAGTAGAGGGCAATAATGACTTCACATTATCTAGACTGTATGCTTCTGTTAATACATCCCAGAATTGTATTTGCCTTTTTTGCTGCTGCATCACACTGTTGACTCATGTTTATTTTATGATCTATTAGTATACCCAGTCTTTTTCACATGTGCTGTTGCTTATCCCTATTCCTCCCATTCTGTATATGCTTTTTTTATTTCTATTGCCTAGATGTAGTACTTTGCATTTTTCCCTGTTAAAAACCATTCTGTTAGTTGCTGCTCACTGATCCAGTTTATTTATATCTTTTTGAATCCTGTCTCCCTTCTCTAGTATTAGCTATACCTCCTAGCTTTGTGTCGTCAGCAAATTTAATCAAAACAATACAGGGACCAGGACATAGCCCTGTGGTACCCCACTTGAGACATTCCTCCAACTGGATGTGCAGCCATTTACGACCACTCTTTAGGTCCGATCACTTAAGTCAGTTATGAATCCACCTAACAGTTGCCTTGTCCATTCCATACTTAGTCATTTTTTCAATAAGGATGGTGTCAAGATATACTATATCTACAGCGTTTCCCTGATCTACTCAGTCAGTGATTGTCATAGAAGGAAATTAAGTTAGTCTGACATGACTTGTTTGCTACAAACTCATGCTAACTCTGGTTAGTCACTTCATTCTTATCCAGGTAGTAAGTTACATACATAGTTTTTTTAATAATTTATTCAAAGATCTTTCCTTGTATAGAGGTCAGACTCATCGGTCTATAGTTCCCTGGGTCCACCTTCTTCCCCTTTTTGAGGATAGGAACAACATTTGCTCTTCTCCAGTCTTCTGGGACTTCTCCTTTTCTCCACAAATTTTCAAAGATTATGGAGAGTGGTTCAAAAATTTTGTCTATCTTTCAGTACTCTGGGGTTGTAGTTCATCTGGACCTGGAGACTTGAATTCATTTATGTAGCCAAGTATTCCCTCACTATCTTACTGTTCTATAGATAGCCTGGATTCTTCTATTCCTTTTATAGGACAGTGAAGATCAGTTGAT
The DNA here is from genome assembly GCF_039654945.1 of Dendrobates tinctorius. Lineage (NCBI taxonomy): Eukaryota > Metazoa > Chordata > Amphibia > Anura > Dendrobatidae > Dendrobates > Dendrobates tinctorius. Next base: position 19,877,472 of record NW_027361698.1, read on the forward strand.
GTTACATTTCCTTTCTGAGAGAAAAAAGATGCAATGTAGGAATTGAAAAGTTAGACCTTCTCAACATCCTTTCTTACCTATAGCATCTTTGACTTTTTTTTTACTTTTGACATATCCCCAAAATCCTTTTTTATTGCTTCTGACGTCTCTTGCAAGCCCTAATTCATTGTCAGCTTTTGTTAACCTGATTCGGGCCCTGCAGGTTGTGCAGACTGCGTTATCTTCTTTAGATATGCCTCCCTCTTTCCATTTGATAAACATTTCTTCTCTTTCATACTCCTTTTCCTATAAAATGGCTTCCTCTTCTAACTCTTGACAAGATGTTTGACCTCCAACTCTCAATTCTTAACTGCCTCACAGGATTTATCTTTTCCCACTCTCATGTGACTATTTATTACAGCTGTAGTCATTAGTAGAGATGAGCGCATTTTTCAATGTTCGGATTACGATCGCAGGTGAATGTTGTATTTGCACTATTCAATGAACACAGCTGAACGCTATTCAAGTCAATTGGGGTAGCAATGAGGGAATATGTTCGCAAATGATCGCACACATAAACTCGGCACGAATAGGGTACCAATATGGCAAATTCAGTTTTGACGATCGTTTCTGAACATATTTGCTTATCTCTAGTCATTGGCTGACTGTCCAGGGGAGTTTGTTCCAGAAACGTCTGTGTCACGAACCCACCGCTGCCACCAATATGTCACGATCCCGCCGGTATGTCACGGCACAAGGGGGGCTTATCTTAGTTATCCCACCGCTGGCACCATGTGATAAAAACAGCAAGCTAGTCTTGCCCTAACAATTTATCGCAGGGGGGTTATTTTGGATGTCCCACCACTGCTAACAATCTTCCACGAACTGCGGGGATTTATGTACATCCCACTTTTCAGTTCCACTTTGGAACTTGCAGCTCTCCAGTGCCCCCCCTTACTCTCAGGTCAATCAGGGAACTACACCTGGGATAATTGGTCGCTGGCTGGCTGCTTCAATGAGGTCTCGCCACCCGGCACGCTGCAGTGAGGGAATTATAAAATGCTCTGGCCGCAGCCGCCCAATTAGCTTATAAAATCCCTTCTGTCACTCTCAGCAATACCCAGGGCCCAGATCACACTTTGCCGCCACCAGCTCCAGAGTTTCTCTGATTAAGTTATAAACTTAATAGAGGGGTTCGAAGCCAACTCAATTCAGTAGCATAATTATCTTAAAGGCACGTAAAATTTTTCTTAGAGCATGAAGACAGACTAATAAGTTTTTTATAATTTATTCCCAAAAAGGCGGGCAGTGATTACACAGATAAAAGATGTTACAAAGTTGAGACATTAGGTATGTACAATGCAAATATAAAATAACCAGGATTACAGTTGCTTAGATGGTCTTAGGCTAACCATGTGGGGAGGAGGCGGAGCAACACGTCTCCCTGCATCTGAGTTCCTTTCAGCACGAACTCTGCAGTTAGAATGACTGACTGACTGATTTTTGGGAGGGAATACCTTATCCCTTTGGGTGTGTAACATCACCAGAGGGGCGGTCTGGGGAATGTCATCCCCCTGCTCTAGGAGTTACAATTCTGACTACAAAACTTATAAGGACTATATCTCACAGAGGGTTCCTCATATAAACACGCACACAGTCTCATTTTCTTTAGCCTATCGGAAGGTATAATTCAAGACCAAACATGCAGTAATTATGTCACATCATTTAGGAGAAATCCATTTCTCAGTTTCTGTGGGTGCTAGAACCGTGAAAATGATGGGCCAGAACGCTGGTTTCGTGCCCTACGCAGATATGTGATTTTTATATCTGTCGCTATTGTTTTCGTGATCCGGCCTCTTTAATATTACCCATACTTATATCCAGCCGCATGATAGCGAACAAAGGACATTCTTTTGACTTAGTTAATTAACATTCCTTAGCTGTGGAGAGGAGAATGTTTGCACAGGAAGCGTCTAGTGTAGGATTACAAGCAGGCACATAGCTGCGGGTGAAAAGAGAAGAGGTCGCAGATATGTGACAGGCAAATTCTACTGTAGTTCAGAGAATGGAATATTCTGGAATGTTCCAGAAAAGTCATCTTATCATATCTTACATTAGCATTACAGTCTGTATCAAGGTTTAACTGCAACAGAGGGAGGCCAGAACATACTCCTGCACTGATTAGAAGCACTTATCCTTCAAATTAAGCAGTACAGGCTTCTGCTAGCATTTCAGGGGTTAATCTGCTATGTTGAGAGCTCCTGGAGCTTTCCTGCTTTAGTGCTCTCAGCTGTTCAGTGTTGGCCACCACTCTCTGCTATATATGCTAGTCTCTGGCAAGCGGTCATTGCCAGGGTTAGTTTTATACTGCCTGGTTCTGGAGATATTTATTGTTCAAGGAGGCCTATTGGTGTGTTGTTCAGGAAACTGTTGCTTAGTGATTTGTCTGTGCATATCGTCATCCTCTCCTTTTTTGTTTTTTCCTTTTACTTTCTAGTATTCCACTCTGTTTGCGAATGCATATTTGTATGTACGTCTTCCCTTGTTAGCAGCCGAAATGCAGAAATAATAGACATTATTTCAGTTATAATAATCGCACCGAAGGTCAATTTATGCCTGGAATTAAAAACACATCATGTGCATTCACCATAATGATTTGGTCATTTTATTTCGCAAAGAATGTTTGCATGAATAATAATAATCTATTTTTTTCTTAAGGTTCTATATACTCACCAGAAAACAAAAAAGGCTAAGGTTTGGCAAGATGGTATTTTGAAAATATCAGGAGGACAACAGGTAATGTTTGCAGTCTAATATGTTACATTGATAAGTCTGTATTCCTGGTAATGTGAATAACACCAACCATGTACCTTTTGGCTAAAGGAATACGCTGGACACGGTTATTAGTCCTCTTTATGTATGAGGTGAGATTTCCACCACCTCCTTGATTAATAAGTTGTGTTCTGCGTAATTTTTGACTACTCTTATTGGCCAGAAGGTACAACATGTTTATGCTATTAGGCCCTGTATCGCCAATATTCTGCATTTACAGGATATTTAAGGGGCTCCATCAGCACAAATTAACTATTCAAACCAAGCACTCGATGCACCTATGGCGTAGCCAAACAGTTCAGTGCACCTTCCCACTTACTTGCTTTGTATGCATCTTGACCCTCCGCTTCCTTGATTGACAACTTTAGCTTTAATGGCGATAGAGAAGGGTGGAGATAAGGGGAAGACAAGTGGGAAGATGCACTGAACTGTTTGGTCACATCAAACGAGTATCGAGCGCATGCACTTGAACTGTCATTTTATGCTTTTGGATCCAGTTTAATGAGCGTAAATCTGTGTGTGTAAAATATATATAAATATACAGTGTGTGTGTGTATATATATATATATATATATATATATATATATATATATATATATGTGTATGTATGTGTGTATATATGTGTATATATATATATATATATATATATATATATATATATATATAGCAACAAGAGCTCCATGAACATAATGTAGTACCAAGGAGACGGGGGATTATTACCCCAGCTCCAGTACCAAATGCATAAACTCCAAAAAGCTATGAAATACAGGAGAAAAAACTAGAGCATGCGATGGAATGCATATCAAAATCTTTATTCAAAAATACAGATTACATGTGATCATAAATATAATAATAACGTGTCTGTCAAAAAATGCAGATGACATACACCCAAACATCACCTACTCCTCCCACGGAGATGGAACACCTCCCGGAAAGCACCCACGATATGTAAGTACGTCCCAAAGAGAGCAAGTGAAAACCCTCAGTATATAGAGTCACTGGGCCCAGTTGCCGTATAAGGGATTCAGACACTCCAAATTAGTGATAGGGTACATTATGACATGCGTTGGTAAATCATGATATAAGACAATGTCCGCACATGAACAAGGAAGCTTACCAGGGTTAAGTGGGGGAGAAGGGAAGCCTGGCAGTAACACCCCCGACGCGCGTTTCACGGCGCAACAGGCCACTTCGTCAAGAGGAATATAGTAATGGAGTAACATTGGGTCTCCATCGGATCCTGATCTGGCCCCTTTTCTTGGATTTATTATACGGATCGCCTCAATAAATTGGATACAATCTTGTATTATTACTGTCTATATAAATGTGACATAATACACTTCTGTATATTTTTATTGGATATGATTGGTTATTTGTGGTGTATATTTTTATTGTATATGTTTGGCTATTTGTGGCTACTATGTGCTACCCAAATGATTTGTACCCTTGCACTCACTTGTGGTGCTAGTTCCTTCTAACCATGTGTGCATATTGTGGCCGTGCTCATCGCTCCCCGTCTACACGGCTCCGCTTTGCATGCGGCATCTTTATGTCCTGCACCTGCGTCCGGGCCCTCTGCCCGGCGCAGTTGCACTGGGCATGATGTCTGCTTTGCTCTGCAGGACCTGCAGACACGGGCGCATGCGCCGATAGCGCCATGCTCATTGGTTGACAGCGGTCATGTGACCGGTGTCGGGCTATTTGAAGGTCCTGTGGTTACTCCATTACTATATTGCAAATTAAACAATTTCTATTCTTTTTACATATATTATTACACCTTTTTGAAGCGTATTATTCATGCATGCCCGATGCTTGGCTAGCAAAACGAGCATACTCGGATAATACAATATCACGACATCACTAATTATAGTGTAATAATATCAGAATCACACTTATCTTGGTTCTGTCTCATTCTTCTATCAGGCCATAGTTGACTTTCACATTACAGTCTGCCTACAAACTACAGTGCATTGTCTGCAGTTGTATGGTCATGACAAGCCATCCATCAGCAGCCTTCAGTGAGAAACACTGAGCGTTGCATTACTGTGCACATGCACCAGTGTCCCATGCCTTCACAGTGTTATTTATTCGAGGCGGCTGATGGATGAACATGGTCCTATGCCAGTTTTATCAGCTACCATTTTAAGCTGCAAAGCACTTCACTGTCTGCGGAGCAGACTGTACAAATAATGACATGGCATTGTAGAAAAAGTCTTTTGGCTGAGCTGTTGAACTTTATCTGCAATTTACTAATATCCTGGTAAAAGTAACAAGAAAGTGGCCGGCCCCCATAACGTACTCTGTTCAAATGTACAGCCCCGTAATCACATAACTGTAGTTAGTTGGCCCCCATATGATCGCAGAAAAACGTATTTATTTCTATGTGTTGATTATATACAGTTGTGCGCAAAATTTTACATACTCTGGCAGAATTTTGCTTTCTTGGCTTTTTTTTTTTCCCAGAGAATATGAATAACACTAACACTTTTTCTCCACTCCTGGTTAGTGGTTGGGTGAAGCCATTTATTAACAAACTACTGTGTCTTCGCTTTCTAAATCATAATGACAACCCAAACATCCAAATGACCCTGATCAAAAGTTAACATACCCCATTTCTTAATACTGTGTATTGCCCCCTCTGACATCAATGACAGCTTGAAGTCTTTTGTGATGGTTGTGGATGAGGTTCTTTATTTTCTCAGGTGGTAAAAGCTGCCCACTTTTCTTGTCAAAAAGCCTTCAGTTCCTGTAAATTCCTGGGCTGTCTTGCAGGAACTGCGTGCTTGAAATCTCCCCAGAGTGGCTAAATAATAATGAGGTCAGGAGACTGAGATGGCCACTCCAGAACCTTCACTTTGGCTACAGCAGAACAATGACAGTTCGACTTGGCCTTGTGTTTTGGATAGTTGTCATGTTGGAACATCCTATCACTAAGCAGCAAAAAGAGGACTTAAAGATACTCCAAAAAATTTAAAAACCAGCAGAAAAAGGCAGAAATGTTTACCTGCCCAGGCCTCCAAACAAATGCACTAACAGGATACAGTTTACCCATTTAACACGGGTGCAAAAATGCAAATGAGACAACCGCTCACAGCCTGCCGATCCATGTAGGGGGTGGTTTTTTGGCATATTAATGCACAAAAAGTCTGTATGTGGTGCTGTTCACATAAAGGCCATGCCGCGCATCTGGCTTGCAGCCTATTGGTGACGCCCATACTACTAGATTAGGCGGGCTGCCCAGTTCTATCCAAAATGCATCTCATGTGAACAGACACCACAGTTTACAGAGCTAAATGGGCCCAACTGCATCCTGAAAAATAAAGTGCAAAAAACACATACAAAAATGTGAGGTATTAGTTGATATTATGGCCAAAATATGCAAGCTCGAAACCCACGTCACAGGGTTTTTTTTCTCCAGTCACCTTCCACGACAGTCACCTTGGAGGATGTCTCCCCGCCCTATTGGGAGACAGGAAACACAAAGAGGTTAAATAACCCTCCCCTTCCTGCTACCTCCAGTATTTTTCCTGTCCCCCAGTGGGGCATGAAGAGGTTACAAGGGCTGCTGTGGCCGTCGAGCTGAGCCCTACAGACTTACATGCCGGGCAGCTGAGGTTGGGGGGGGTTCGCCTCTCCTCCACAGGGCTGTTCCCGTCTCCATCTGAGTGCGACTTGGGACCTTTCCTGCCCCTCCCGCGCCTCCTCTGGTGTAAAGCGGGGCGGTGGAGCAGCCGGGGTCCTCTGGTAGCTCCCCGGCATCCTCCTTCCTCTCACGCTGCCGGATACGTGTGCACTGGAGGTGATGTCGCGTCTCACCGGAAGTGACGTCGCGGCGCACTTCCGGTTCGCGTCCTCATGCGTTCCAGGGTAAAACGCACGCGCCGGGCGCCCAGGGGATGACAATGGCAGCCAGGGTCGTACCCAGACATTCCTCCCCGTGGACCAGGAGGAAGGAGGCACAAAACAGTGAACGCTACAACACCCATATAACCGGGTCACAAGCTCCAGGTAAGTGCAGTGTGTCTGTTGGTGACTATTGCTGACTATGGATGGCGACAAACCCTCAACAGCTGCATCTGCGGAGCCCAGCGTTCCCCCTCCTACCGTGAGTATCAGGGCCGGTCCCTTACTGTTCAACTCCATGGCACGGGTCATTGAGCATACCTTCTCTCTCCTTTCAAGAAGAAAAGGTCTCTGGCCCAAGGAATAAACCCAGCTGCAAGTGTGGGATCTGTGGTGCCAGGCTTCCCTCTGATGATCAGAATAAGCTATGCCAACCTTGTATGCAAGACATTCTATGTACCGAACAGCCCTCCCTGTTTGACAGTATTAAAACACTCATTAAGCAGGAGGTACAGACCTCCATGGCAGCATTTGCCCAGCCCCCTCTCCATAAAAAGAGGAAAATAGCACCTACGGAGGCAGATTCAGATTCGGGTGAAATCCGTACCTCAGGGTCTGAGAACATTTGGGAAAATGAAGGCTCCACATCCACCCCTAAACCCTATACAAAAAAGTACTACTTTTCTTCTGAGGATATAGAAGCGCTGGTCTCCATGGTGAGAAACATCATGGGGGTTGAGGAGGAGGTGAAGCTCTCGGTTCAGGATGAGACGTTTGGGGGGCTGAAACCCAGAGCTAGGAAAGGGTTTCCGGTACATGAAAATGTCCAAAATCTGATAGTTCAGGAGTGGTCCTCCCCTGAGAAAGGACTTAGTGTACCCTCTGAGCTCAAAAATCACTTTCCTCTCGAGGGTGACAATTCTATTTGGGATATCCCTAAGATAGATGTCCAAGTCTCTAAAGTAACTAAGAAGACATCCCTCCCCTTTGAGGATTCTTCCCAATTGAAAGATCCCATGTATCGTAAAATAGAAAGTCACCTTAAAAAATCCTGGGAAGCGTCTGCGAATTTGCTCAAAGCAAATGTAGCCTCTACTTGCGTCGCCAGAGCTTTATTTCTCTGGCTTCATACGTTAGAGGAACACCTCTCTCGGGGTACACTCAGGGAAGAAATCTTTAGATTCCCTTCCTCTTCTCCAAAAAGCAACGGGCTTTTTAGCCGATGCCTCATGAGAGACGGTTCGGGTAGCGGAAAGGTCCTTAGTCCTCTCTAATTCAGCTAGAAGGGCCCTTTTGGCTGAAGTCGTGGGGAGGTGACATCACCTCTAAGATGAAGCTCTGTGCCATCCCCTTCCAGGGGCACCACGTGTTCGGGCCAGTCTTGGATGACATCCTTGAAAAAGCCTCGGATAGGATGAAACCCTGAACAGAAAATTACCAGGAGACGTTTTTTTCGTCCCCCACGAGAGCAGTCCTCTCAGAGGGAGTTCAGGGGGAAGGGCCAGACGTGAAGGTGGAGCTACCCGAAAAGGGGTATAGGGAAGAACATCCTCGTCCCTCAGCCACAGCAGGCCCCGGACAAACAGTGACTCTCCGGTGGGGGGTCGACTCACTCAGTTCTTCGTCCGATGGCAAACCACGACCTCGAACCAGTGGATCCTTCACACCATACAATTTGGGCTGAAATTGGAATTCGAACAACCCCCCCCCCCCCCCCCGACTGTCTGAGAATTACCCCAACACGGTCCCTAAATCTCCAAAATACCCTACTGCAGCACAAGATCTGTTACGGGAAGAAGTAATCTCATTCATACCTCAGCAGGAGATAGGCAGGGGACATTATTCTCGCCTATTCCTCGTGAGTATGCCCTCCAGAAAATACAGGCTCATCATAAACTTGAAACCCCTGAATCGATTTATCAAATACCGGAGGTTCAAGATGGAGTCGGTGAAATCTGCGATCCCTCTTATTGGACGAGGCTGGCTGTTGGCTACGATAGACCTGAGGGACGCTTATTATCATTTCCCAATCCATCTGGATCACAGGAAGTTCCTGAGGTTCGCGGTCTCCCACGACCGGGGGGATCAGCCATCTCCAGTCCAATGCCCTCCCGTTTGGCGTGTCTCCAGCACCAAGGGTGTTTATGAAAATCATGAGGGAAGCAGTCATTTTCATCCGTCTTCAAGGGATATGTATTCTTCCATATTTAGACGACCTGCTCATTATCGCACCATCGATATCCCGACTGAACTAGGATGTGTCAAAAACCCTGGCGATCCTCTAATCCCTAGGTTAGATCCCGAATCTTCAGAAGTTGGACCTTCACCCTTCCCCAAGGAAAAAATTCCTTGGGATTTACTTAGACGGGGGGGGGGGGAAGGACATCCTTTCTTCCCGAGGATCGTCAACTGGACTTTCGTCAGAGAATCGTCCAATTCAGAGAACAAAGGGCACGACCCTGAGGGACGCCATGTCTACTCTGGGGTCCCTGACGTCGTGTATTCAGGCGGTGTCCTGGGCTCAGACACATACGCGAACTCTTCAGTCATACGTCCTGGTAAACTCAAGGAAATATCGAAACAATCTGTCCAGAAGAATTCCACTTCCAGGACACCTGAAATCGGCCCTCTTGTGGTGGCTGAATTACCGAAAGTTGAGGCGGGGGGTGAGCTGGGATCAGCTTCCCCTGAAAATACTTTGTACCGATGCCAGCCTGAGAGGTTGGGGAGCCGTGGTGGAGAAATCTTACTTCCAGGGACGATGGTCCCAGGACATAAAAGCCAGATCTTCGAATCTAAGAGAATTGAAGGCAGTGGAAGAAGCACTAAAAGCTGCTTCATCCCTCATCCAGAACCATCATGTTCGGATCTATTACGACAACGTAACCACGACACCAGGGGGGTACGAAGTATGCCAGACTAAAGGCAGTGGCAGCAAGAATCTTCCTCTGGGCGGAGAAACACCTACTGTCCATCTCAGCGGTACACCTGAAGGGATCAGACAACATCCAGGCGGACTTACTCAGCAGGAAGGACGTCCATCCGGGGGAATGGTGTCTGAACCAAGCGGTCTTCCAATCTCTGACCGCGAGATGGGGGGATCACCTATTTGCAAATGCTCAAAATGCAAAGACAGCAACATATTTCTCCCTCAGTCCCACGTACGGAGCCCGGGGAACACTCTTTCGTCCATCCGTGGGTCTTATGCCTTCCCGCTGATCCCTATGCTGGCAAGGATGCTACAAAAGATCCGATTGGACAAGGTCACGACAATCCTGGTTGCTCCAATGTGGCCAGGGCGAAGCTGGTACAGCGCCCTGTTGGACATGGCCCAGGAAGGTCCCTTACTCATACCCAAAAAAACCTACCTCCTTCACCAGGGTCCCCTATTGTACCCAAATCCCAACAAACTAAACCTGGCAGCTTGGTTACTGAGGCAAACATCCTGAAGGCCAGAGGTCTCTTGGATAGGGTAATCCGGACCCTTCAAAAAAGCAGGAAACCGGTAACCAATGCCATGTATGGCAAAGTATGGAAGAAGTTTTCTTCCTGCTATCTTCCTAGTGTCCTTGATCCCTTCCATCCCAATATTGCTCAGGTCCTAGATTTCCTACAGAAGGGTTTAGAGCTAGGGCTTACCCCAAGCACTCTGAGGGTACAAGTTTCTGCCCTTAGTTCCTTCTTTGACCAGGACCTGGCCAGACACCATTGGGTCAAGCGATTTATGACTGCTGCAAGCAGAATACGGCCCACACTCCCTAGTGGGGTTCCCCCCTGGGATCTTAATGTAGTACTCAATAGTCTAACACAGGGCCCATTCGAACCCCTGCCTGCAATTTCATTAAGGATCCTGACACTTAAAACAGTCTTTCTCGTAGCGATTACCACAGCTAGACAAGTAGGGGACTTGCAGGCCCGATCGGTACAAGAGTCATACCTCTCGCTTAACTCAGACAGCATAGTACTGCATCTAGACCCCTCCTTTATGCCCAAAGTGGTTTCAGACTTTCACAGGGGTCAGGATATCGTGTTGCCCTCATTTTGACCTAATCCTTCTAATACGAAGGAAGAAAGATTCCACACTTTGCATGTCCGCAGAGTGGTTCTCCATTACCTTGAGCTAAGCAAGGATTGGAGAATTGACCAGAACCTTTTTATCCAATATTCAGGATGGAATAAAGGAAAGGCAGCAAAAAGAACAATTGTAAACTGGATCAAACAAGCCATCTGCTTGGCATATTCGTCAAAAGATCTCTCTCCTCCCGAGTCTCTAAAGGCCCACTCCATTTGATCAGTCGTTACGTCGTGGACAGCGAGAGGGAACGCGTCATCGGAGCAGATATGCAGAGCCGCCACCTGGTCCTCTGTGCACACCTTTACCAGACACTACAGATTAAATTTTGATAGGGATCTGACATTTGGCAGATGTGTTCTGCAAGCCGTGGTTCCTCCCTAAAAAAAAATTAATGTTGGTATAACTCCAAGGTGACTGTCATGGAAAGTGACTGGAGAAAATAGAATTAGACTTACCAGTAATTCGGTTTCTAGGAACCTTCCACGACAGCACTAATTTCCCTCCCTATCTAAATACCTTATTGGATGATTCCTGCACTTGGCGGTAATTATTCATTCTAGTATGTCTAGAAAAATCACTGGAGGTAGCAGGAAGGGGAGGGTTATTTAACCTCTCTGTGTTTCCTGTCCCCCATTAGGGCGGGGAGACATCCTCCAATGTGACTGTAGTGGAAGGTTCCTAGAAACCGAATTACTGGTAAGTCTAATTCTATTTTTTTTGTGTGCATTAATATGCCAAACAACCATCCCCTTCATGGATTGGCAGGCTGAGTGGTTGTCTCATTGGCATTTTTGCACCTGTGTTAAATGGGTCCACTGCATCCTGTTAGTGCATGTGTTTGGAGGCCTGGGCAGGTAAATATCTCTGCCTTTTTTTCTGCTAGTTTTTCATGTTGGAATGTCCAAGTATGTCACATGCGAAGCTTCCAGGCTGATTACAAATTTGGCTCCAGTATTTGCTGATAGCATGCTGCATTCATCTTTCCTTCAACTTTGACCAAGTTTCCTGAGCCTTTGTAGCTCACACATCCCCACAACATCAGTGATCCACCTCCATGCTTTGCAGTAGGAATGGTGTTTGTGAGGAGTCAGCTTTAGCTGAGTCGACTTTTCTTTAGAGTGGACTCTGTGTCGTGGCACCCACTCACCGAGGGTGAGCTGACCTTGTGAGGAACCACCCCATATACAGGGACTGTCAGGGGCAAGACCAAGGGGGTGAGCCACCACGACTGCTGGAACCAGACGGCCGGCTCAAGGAAGACACAATGTGAGTGTCTGACGACCAGGGACGGGCAGGAAACAAGACGTAAGTTCAAGGTATCTTCATTAAGGAAAACTTCAGGGTAACATCAGGTACAGGACGTGAAAACACAGGGAAAACACAACAAGGGGCGAAGGGGCGTGCGGGGGCACGCCAAGGTCCCATGGCATGATACATGCTAGATGGTATGCCTGGGTACAGGCAAAGGCACGATGACGTCAGACTCCGGACAGCAGGCAACGATCGACAGGATCAGGGCATCAGGCTACGGACATCAGGCCGCAGTCATCAGGCTTAGGATCTCTAGCAGCAATCGTCAGGTTCCGGGCATCCGGCAGGCAAACCAAGGTTTAGGCAAGGAGACACGACAAGGTTCAAGACGTGATGCGTGTTAAGGAACACGCCAGGGTCCAAGGCAAAGTTCAAGGCAGGGTGCGTGTGTAGGGGACACGCCAGGGTTCAGAGCACAAGACAGGGTGCGTGTGTAGGGAAACGCCAGGGTTCAAGGTCCTCGGCGCGCTAAGGAAGCAGCCAGGATTCAAGATTCAAGGTCCTGCGCGTGCTAGGGCACGCCAGGGTCACGGTACAAAGAATGGTCCTGGCCGTGCTAGGGGGCACGCCAGGGTACAAGGTTCACAGCGGGTCCCACACATGCTAGAGAACACGTTGAACTTTGAAGGTCAGGACTAGTGTCCTGCGTGTGCAGAGGGGCACGCCAAGGTCAGGGTTCAAGGCAAAGAGCAAAGCACAGAGCAAGGTACTAGCAAGACAAGGATACAAGACAGGTCACAGAACTCAGAACACGACAGAGACAAGGTTCAGGACAGAGCAAGGAAAGCGAAAGACTTGTGCAAGAGTAGTACGAAAGCGCACAGTGCAAGAAGCAGCGTGAGTGCAAGGGAGCACGGAAACCATGACTGGAGCACTGGCTGGAGGCACAGGCAGGCGGGCACGACTAGAGGCGGCACGGCTGAGGCACAGACAGGCGTAAACCACAATAGCACTGGACGGGGAGCACAGCTGAGGCACACAGGCGGGCACGACTAGGGGCGGCACGGCTGAGGCACAACAGGCAGGCACGGAGCGACCAGGCGCGTGCAAGAGGGCACGCAGCCACAAGGCAGGGCTAGGCAAAGGTACAGGACAGAGACGACACGACATGGCACGAGACAAGAGAAAGTGTACAAGCACAGAGCGTGTGCAGAGACGCACTACAGAGCAGAGTGCAGGGGCACAGAATACAGGGAGCGACTGAGCAGACCAAGCAGCCATGCAGGGAAGCAACACGATATTCAGGCCCCGACCATAGGAAGGGGCGGTCTGATATAGCACCTGGACTTCCGGGTCAGGACCAGGGAAGGATTTCCGGTTCAGATCCTCCTGGGTCATAGAGAGCGTTGCTAGATCAGACTGGCTGGACCATAGAGAAGATCACATGATCAGGGGTTCCAGGAATACAGAGGATTGCTGAATCAGAGCAGAGACGGATGGTTACCTAGCAACAGCATGCAGCCATGAGGTAAGGCGTGCGTGCACACTGCTCCAGGCGTCTTGCGGCATAAGTCATGAGGTGCGCCTGTACACACAGGCGAGACCCGCGGGGCGCCCGCAGGGACCCGGACCTGGGGACAATGAGGCATGACAGGCATGACAATGGGGATCATGCAGCGCAAGCAGCATGACGGGCATGACAGTGTTCCTTTCACCTTAGGCCTTGTTGACCTCTCTCCAAATGTAACGTTTATGGTTGTTGTCAAAAAGTTGAATTTTGGTCTCATCACTCCAAATTACCTTGTTCCAGAAGTTTTGAGGCTTGTCTCTGTGATGTTTTGTAGGCGAGATACTTTGTGGCATTTGCGCAGTAATGGCTTTCTTCTGGCGACTCGACCATGCAGCCCATTTTTCTTCAAGTGCCTCCTTATTGTGCATCTTGAAACAGCCACACCACTAGTTTTCAGAGAGTCCAGTATTTCAGCTGTTATTTGTGGGTTTTTCTTTGCATTCCAAACAATTTTCCTGGCAGTTGTGAACACAGTTTTTGTTGGTCTACCTGACCGTGGTTTTGCTTTTTACAGAGCCCCTGATATTCCATTTGTGAATCGGTTTGAGCGCTGCTGACTGCCATTATCAATTCCTTGGATATATTTTTTTTTTTTTTCTTTTTTTTGTATCCCTTTTCTGTTTTATACAGTTGAACTACCTTTTTCCCGTAGATCCGTTGACAATTCTTTTGCTTTCTCCATTACTCACAATTCAGAAATGTCAGTGGCTGCATGAAAGATGGATGAGTCTGTCTGGATCCAAAAAACTCACTCAGCTATTATGCACACACACTGATTATAAGCAAACAAGTCACAGGTGAGGATGTTACCTTTAGTAGCCATTCAAACCCATTTGTGTCAACTTCTGTGCATGTCATCAGGCCAAAATAACCAGGGTATGTCAACTTTTGTTCAGGATCACTTGGATGTTTTGGATTGTCATTATGATTTAAAGAGAAAACACAGTAGTTTGACAATAAATGGCTTCACCCAACCATTAACCATGAGTGGAGAAAACGTTTTGGTGTTATCATTCATAGAAAAAAGGCAAAGAAAGCAAAAATTCTGTTGGGTATGTAAACTTTTGAGCACAGCTGTAGATTTTTGCTCTATTCACACTTTCTCCAGTCACCTTCCACGGCATTAACATCGGAGGTCGTCTCCCCGCCCTAATAGGGGACAGAAACACAAATGGGTTTAATACCCCTCCCCTTCCTATAGCCACCAGTGTCTTCTTGTCCCCTATTGAGCATGAAGAGGTCTCTGATGGTGCTGCCGTGGCCGGCGATCAGGGCACCCCACGTTACCTTGTCAAATGCCAGGCAGCTGAGGTCGGGGGCTCCGCTTTCCTTCTCCGGTGGCTGCTCCCATCTCTGTGGGACTCTGGACCTTCCCGCCTCTCCTGCGCTCCCCAGGGGTTAAAGCGTGGCGGTGATGTGCGGCCAGGGTCCTCCATTTGCTCCCTGGCATCCTCCTCCCCCATGCTGCTGACCCGGGGAGTTCGCCTGTACCGGAAGTGACGTAACTGCACTTCAGGTTCATCTCCTGTGAGTTCCATGCTGGAACAAGCACCGGCCGGCGTCTGTATACCCGGGATCAGCAGCCACTCTATGGGATGTACCTTCGACGTCCCCCCCCCCCCCCGAGGGAGGAGCACAGAATTACGCTGGATCCTTGATTGCCTTAAATCCTGGCAGAGGGAGCCGCCAGGTAAGACTCTGTCTGACGCTGACTGTGGACAGACTGACACGGACGGCGACAAACCCTCCTTCCAAGAGAGACAAAGGCAAGAACAACCTTGTCCCACACCAAAAACAAACCCCAGACAAACAATGACGGCGCTCCAGTCGGGGGCCGACTCTCGCTCTTCCTCACCGAGTGGCAATCCATTTCCACAAACCAATGGGTCCTCCGTACCATACGAGATGGACTGAGGATAGAATTTGAGAATCTTCCCCCAAAGTGCCTGAGGGTCACCTCCCTGCTAAAAGACCCACAAGACCTTCTTCGTACAAAGGTGATCTCCCAAGTGCCAAAACAGGAGATAGGAAGAGGCCATTACTCTCGCCTGTTTCTGGTAACCAAACCCTTGGAGAAACACAGGATCCTCATAAATCTGAAACCCTTAAACAAAGCGGTTCAATACAGACGATTCAAAATGGAATCACTCAGGTCTGCAATTCCACTCATCGGACGCAATTAGGTAATGGCTACGGTGGATCTGAGGGATGCATATTATCATGTGCCAATCCATCCAGAGCACAGGAAATTCCTCAGATTCGCAGGCTCCCACAGTCATCGGGTCAGCCATTTTCAATTCAACGTCCTACCCTTTTGGCATTTCAGCGACACCGCGGGTGTTTACCAAGATCATGGCAGAAGCAGTGATCTTCATCTGTGACCAGGGAGTATGCATTATCCCATATCTGGACGACTTTCTTATCGCACCATCTATCCCTCGTCTGAACATGGACATGGAAAAGACCCTGGTAATACTGAAATCCCTCGGTTGGATCCCGAACCTGGAAAAATTGGATATTCATCCTTCCACAAGGAAGAAGTTTCTGGGGGTTCTTTTGGACTCGGAGAAGAGGACATCCTTCCTACCCAGGGATCGTCAGATCGACCTTGTCCGCCAGATAATCAGATTCGGGGACCAGAGGTCACCCACCTTAAGAGAGTCAATGTCCATCCTGGGATCCCTGACTGCATGTATCCAGGGTTTCTCCATACACGGGTCCTGCAAACTCACGTGCTTCTATACTCCAGAAGACCTCAAAATCCACTGACCAAGAGGATCCCACTTCTCGGTCATGTGAAATCCGCCCTGCGGTGGTGGTTGGACTACCGAAACCTTCAGAGGGGGGTCAGCTGGGACCAGCTTCCCCTGAAAATACTCCGATCAGATGCCAGTCGGCGGGGTTGAGGTGCAGTAGTAGAGGGATCCTACTTCCAGAGACGGTGGCCCCCAATCATCAGCACTAGCTCCTCGAATCTGAGAGAGCTAAAAGCTGTAGAGGAGGTATTAAAAGCCTCATCAGCACTGATCCAGAATCACCACGTGTGTGTCTGTTCGGACAACATGACCACAGTGGCCTTCCTCTGACACCAGGGGGCACAAAATACGCCGGTCTAAAAATAATGGCAGCAAGGATTTTTTTCCTGGGCAGAAAAAACACCTATTATCCATCTCAGCAGTACATCTGAAGGGATCTGACAATATCCAGGCAGACTTCATCAGCAGGACAGACATCCATCCAGGGGAGTGGTGCCTGGACCAACCAGTCTTCTCGTCCCTGACCTCAAGATGGGGGACTCCCGAGATAAACCTATTTTGCCAACGGATAAAATGCAAAAGTGAAGACATTCTTCTCCCTCTGTCAGGCAGATGGTGCACAGGAAGTAGATGCCTTCTCCCAACTGTGGGATTTCGATCTGGCATATGCATTCCCACCGATGCCAATGCTGGCGAAAACATTGCAAAAGATCCTAGCAGACCGAGTCCCCACAATCTTAATCGCTCCCCTGTGGCCAGGGAGGAGCTGATACAGTGCTCTACTTGACATGGCTCAGGAAGGCCCCTGGCTTCTACCTCAAAAGATTGACCTCCTTCACCAGGGTCCCTACTATATCCGGACCTACGCAAATTGAACCTGGCAGCCTGGTTACTGAGGCCGAAATCCTGAGGGCCGAGGGCCAAGGGCACTCGGATAAAGTAATTCAAACCCTCTAGAAAAGTAGAAAGCCAATAACTAATGCCATCTACGCCAAGGTCTGAAAAAGATTTTCATCTTGGTGTTCCCCAAACACCCCTGATCCCTTTCATCCCAATATAGCGCAAATCTTAGACTTTCTACAAAAGGGTCTATAAATGGGGCTTACACCTAGTACACTGAAAGTCCAAGTATCAGCCCTTAGTACTTTCCTTGTTCTAGACTTAGCCGGCCACCGCTGGATCAAACGCTTCATGACTTCTGCAGCTAGGATTCATCCTAATCTTAGTAGTCAGGTTCCCCCCTGGGATCTGAATACAGTCTAACCCGAGATCCATTCGAGCCTCTAACATCCATGACCTTAAAGAACCTGACCCTCGCTAGGCGCATAGGAGAGTTGCAGGCCCTGTCAATACAGGAACCCTATCTAACTATCACTTCTGACAGAATTATCCTGAAGTTACATCCCTCCTTTATGCCTAAAGTGGTCTCAAACTTTCACAGAGATCAGGATATTCTACTACCCTCATTCTGCCCAAATCCTTCCAACCCTAGGGAAGAAGTTTTTCATACCGTAGATGTCCGCATGGTTGTTCTCTTTTAACTCCAACAGACTTGAAGCCTGGCGGATCGACCAAAATCTTTTCATCCAATTCACGGGATAAAATAGAGGCAAAAAGGTGGCAAAGAACACTTGATAGTTGGATCAGACATGTTATCTGCCTGGCGTGCTCATCACAGAATCTGGTTCAACCTGTGTCACTGAAAGCACACACTACCCACGCAGTAGCTACATCATGGGCAGAGAGGGGGAACGCATCTTCAGAGCAGATATGCAGAGCCACCACCTGGTCATCTATCCACATGTTCACCAGACATTTCAGGCTAAATTTCAATAGGGATTTAACATTTGGCAGACGAGTTTTGCAGGCCGTGGTCCCTTCCTAAAGAAATTAGCTGTTGGTGTTACTCCGATGTTGCTGTCGTGGAAGGTGACTGGAGAAAATAGAATTAGTCTTATCAGTAGTTCGGTTTCTAGGAACCTTCCACGACAGCACTAATTTCCCTCCCTATCCGACGTTCTTATTGGATGATTCCTGCACTTTCGTGATAATTATACATGCTAGTATGTCCAGGAAAACACTGGTGGTTACAGGAAGGTGAGGGGCAGGTACGGACTGGGGCTGAAATTCAGTCCTGGCATTTGAAATCACACAGGCCCATGTTATCCCCGTCCCCATGAACCAGATGGGATATATTACTAATATTACCCTGGATCGAGCAAAGGAAGATTTTCTACAAGACTTAAATTTCTAATGATTCCCTTGGCCTGCTGGGGTAAGGAACGGTGTTAGCAACTTTGTGCTCTTGACGGTATGGGAATCTTGAGAACACCGATTCTGTTAACAACGTAGCAGAAAAGGCAGCCCATGACCAGACAGACCCTTCTGGCATTTGCCAGATGGCCAGTCCGACCCTGGGGAGGGGTATTTAACCTCTTTTGTGTTTCTGTCCCCTATTGGGGCGGGAACACAACCTCTGATGTTACTGTCGTGGAAAGTTCCTAGAAACCGAATTACTGGTAAGACTAATTCTATTTTTCTTTTCCTTAACCCCTTAACGACTAGGGGTATTTTTGGTTTTGCATTTTCCCTCCCCTGCTTTCCAGAGCCATAACTTTATTTTTTCGTCAATATGGCCATGTGAGGGCTTGTTTTTTGCGGGACGAGTTGTACTTTTGAACGACACCATTGATTTTGCCATTTCGTGTACTACAAAACGGGAAGAAAATTCCAAGTGTGGTGAAATTGCAAAAAGTGCAATCCCACTTTTTTTTTTTTTTTTTTTTTTTTTGCTGGGCTTTTTTGCTAGGTTCACTAAATGCTAAAAGTGACCTGCCATTATGATTCTCCAGGTCATTAAAAGTTCATAGACACCAAACATGTCTAGGTTATTTTTCATCCAAGTGGTGGAAAAAAAAATTCCACAGTTTGTTTTGTTTTGTTTTTAAAAAAAAAAAAAAAAAATTGCACCATCTTCCGAGACCCGTAGCGTCTCCATTTTTCGTTATCTTGGGTCTGGTACGGGCTTATTTTTTGCTTACCGAGCCGACTTTTTTAACGATACCGTTTTTGTGCAGATACGTTCTTTTGATCGCCCGTTATTGCATTTTAATGCAATGTGACAGCGACCAAAAAAAGCCGTAATTCTGGGGGTTTTTTTTTTGTTTTTTCTCGCTATGCCCTTTAGCAATCGGGTTAATCCTTTTTTTCATTGATATAGATTCTGAACACGGCGATATCTAATGTGTTTTTGATTTTTTTTTTTTTTTTTTCTTTCTTTTCTAATTTGAATGGGGTGAACTTTTTATTTTTTTCATATTTTTAAAAACTTTTATTTTTTTTTTTTTACTTTTGGCATGCTTCAATAGCCTCCATGGGAGGCTAGAAGCATCCCATATTTGATCGGCTCTGCTACATATAGATGATGAGCAGATCACCTATATGTAGCTGAATTACTGCATTGCTATGAGCGCCGTCCACCAGGTGGCGATCATAGCAATCCAGCATCAACAACCATAGAGGTCTCCAGGAGACTTCTGGTTGTTATGCTAACAGGAAAAATAGAAGTGGATCCAGTTCACTCAAAGGGCTTATTTAAAAATTAGAAAATTTTTATTGGATGATCCTTAAAAAATTCATAATGACAAAACAGGCGTCTCAGATGGGACAGCAATGACAGGGGGTGGTGTGTAATAAGACCATACGCGTTTCGAGCAACACGGCTCTTGCACACTGGTTACCATAATTGGGATAGGATCTTGGCGATGGGAATACCCCTTTACGTTTTCTGTTGCTGGGCATACTGTACTTTTTTATCCAATAAAAAACACCTAATATTCTGATGTAAGAGATCTATTATAAGCCAGTGTGCCCCGTCATGATCCGCTACTAAATTGATCGTATTCAATCATTATAACTTCTGTAAAAATAGAATTTGCGATGCCTGTCTTAACCTATTCATCTTGATATGTAGTGCATATTCAGTGACCATTGAATAATGTATTGTAGAGTGATGCTACAATTTGACATGCAGATTAAATATAAATGGATTATAAGTGTTTCTACTTAATACTCCTTTACTTTATATAGGCAGCATTATATAGTGACAACAGGCAACGTTTGGACACTGTCTATGTGAAAACTGGCGTGGTGAGTATTTGTTCCATGGAGAACACAATACATATTGAGTATGATCTTCCCCTTGTCAGCCAGCTGATATCTATTTAATGCATTTAAAGCGTACTGATATCATACAGCAATGTCTAATGGATTAGGGTGTACAGATTGTGAACAGTACAATGTCTACTGGCTACTTGTCACCATTCAGAAATTATAGATATACCAATAATGTTAATTATTATACTCTACTGTTATCCACTTAGTGACTAAGCTAAATTTTTCAAATCTGACTTGTCACTTTATGGAAACTCTGGAATGTTTCAAAATATTCCAGTGATTTTTTTTTTTTTTTTTTTTAGATCCTTTTTTGTGACACATTACACTTTATGTTGGTGGTTAATTTAGGTATATACTGTATGTTTTGCATTTATTTATAAAAAAAGATCAAGCATATGACAAAATGTTTTACAAAATTTGCAATTTTCAAACTTTGGATGTTTCTACCTTTAATCCAAAAAGTCATATCACAGAAAAGAAAGTTAATAAATTAACATTTACCTTACATCAGCACCATTTGTAAAGTGTAATTTTATGTTAGAAAGTTTACAAATTTAGCAACAGTTTTTAATTTTTTCAAGAAACTTACAAAACTCATTTAGGAAAAACTCAAAAGTGATACTATATTAAAAACAGCCCCTCACCCTCCTCAACATATTCAAAACTGTCTGGTAGTTTGTTAACCCTTCATTTGCTTTTGAGGAATTAATGCAAAGTGGAATGGCAGAAATTAAAGTTATTTTTACCTCTAAAATGTTGCTAACATCCAAACAGGTGATTATAGCGGGCAGATTCTAGGGTCAGTACTTGGCTGTGGATTGCCATTGCAGCCATCTTTACCACACGATCTTAGGGTGCCAATGGGAGTAAAGAGGGAGCCTTACGTCTCTGTTAAATATGTAGATGCTGTTGTCAATATTGACAACATTAAGGGGCTAAACCACCACGGTCAGTGCCAACGCTGATCGTGGCTGATGCAGCAGGGTGTCGGCTATAGTGTACAGCCGACAGCTGCTGCATTTCACCGGGGGGGGGGGGATGGAAATGCTATTCTCGTCTCGGATCAGTGAAATGACTGCTACGTCATCAAAAGTCATTGTCGTAAGGCATCGCTGGGAACGGGACTTGCCGGGAGCATTGCGAGGATCGGGAACGCTGCGTGTGATGCTGGAAGGTGAGCATATCATGATTTTTTTAATTTTTATCGTTTTAAACTTTATATCTTTTTACTACTGATGCTGCATAGGCAGCCTGAATAGTAAAAAGTTGGTCACACTAGTCAAACACTATGATTGACGAGTGTAACCAACCTGTCAATCAGTTTTCCAAGCGATGCTGCAGATCTCTTGGAAAACGCTAGCATTCTGCAAGCTAGTTACGCTTTCAAAACACTAGTTTATTGTGGGAATTATGAATGCGGAATTCTAGCTTATTTCCCGTGGCAGGGAGTTGCAGAATTCCTGTGGAAATTCCGGACTTGTGCACATGGCCTTAAAATTGCACTTACCGGTAATTCGATTTCTATGTTCAATAATCCCCTCCACAACAGTACCACAGGAGAAATGTCAAAGAATAACACTATGGAGGGACAATAACCTGGAGGACTTTCCTGCCAAAGGCTAGATGTTTTATAGACATTAGGTCTAATCTGTAATGCTTAGAAAAGGCATGGACCTAGGCCCAGGTTGCAGATCTGCTCGATGTAAACGATGTCCCTTTCAGCCCAAGAGATAGATACAGCTCTAGTGGAATGAACCCTTAATGATTCAGGAGATAA
Source organism: Dendrobates tinctorius (assembly GCF_039654945.1). Lineage (NCBI taxonomy): Eukaryota > Metazoa > Chordata > Amphibia > Anura > Dendrobatidae > Dendrobates > Dendrobates tinctorius. The sequence continues at coordinate 19,899,731 of NW_027361698.1, forward strand.
ATCTTTTTTTTTTTTTTTTTTTGTTTCTGTGATTTTGCTTCTTTAATCCAGTTTGCTAGAGAGCTCTTGGAGTCTTTCTTCCCTTGATCCACAGTACTGGGTTAAAAGGTTTTGATCTTTTCTCCAAGGTCAAGTTTGATTTAGGTAATAGAAGATGGATCCTGAACATCTAAGAATGGAATTCTGAGAAAAGGAAGGAAGAATTATTTTCAAATAAGGTTCCCTAATGAATAGGGCCTGTATCTCGCCAACCCTCCTTGCTGTCGTAGTTGCTACCAATAGAGCTGCTTTCCAAGATAGTTTTTCCATTTGGATTTTGACCATAGGTTCAAAGGGCATGATAGTCAGACCCCCTCAATACTAGATTCAGGTCCCAAGATGGAATTACATTGGACCCTCCTTGGACAAATTCTGGAGGCAGCTGTCATGAACCTCAAAGGCACAAAGGCAATCTGCCAGGTTTTGGTCAAAGAAGGAACTCGGGGCTGACACCTGGTTTTTCAGGGTACTAGAGCGCAATCCTTTTGAAAGGCTGTTCTGTAGGAAGGCTAAAATCCTGGCAATATTTGGATAAAATGGATCGACGGAAGTAGATCCATACCACACAGAGAAGGTCTTCCATAGCTTAGAATAGATGGCATTAGCGACCTGTTTCCTACTTTTTGTGGCGTACTTATGACATCATATGAGAGACCTCTGGCTTTCGGGATTGAGGTTTCAGAAGCCGCCAGGCTGCCGAGCATAAGCTGTGGTTAGCTGGATGACAAATTGGACCTTGATGTAGCAGGTTGTGGTCTGGAGGAAGGATAAGAGGTTCCTCTGAGTTCAGAAGGTTCAGAGCCCCAAACCAGCTCCTCTTTGGCCATAGAGAAGCAATCAGAATGGTTTTGTCCTTGTCTGTTCTGACATTTTTACAATGTCCTTGGTAGTAACGGAATTGGAGGGAATGTATAGGCTAATCTGAAGTTCCACGGGTGAGAACTAGCATCCACTATTGATTGAGTTTCACTTGGATCTATGGAAAAATTAGCTATTTTTGTGTTTTGCCAACTCGCAAACAGGTCTACATCTGGATGACACCATTTCCTGGTTATTAATTGTAACACTTTTTTGCTGAGGCCCCATTCCCCTGGATTTAGATCCGTCCTGCTCAGGAAGTCTGCCTGGATATTGTCGGATCCTTTTAAATGATGGACCGACAAGGACAGGAGATGATGTTCTACCCAAAAGAATATTATTGCCAAGACTTCTTGTAGGCTGTCAATTCTTGTGCAGCCCTGATGACTTAGGTGAGCCACTGTGGTCATGTTATCAGAGTAAATTTGGACTTGCGTACCGTGCGGTATAGAGTTTGCTTCTCTCAGGGCTTCCTCTACAGCTCTTAATTCCCTGAAGTTTGAATATTGGTCATCCATCTTTTTGGGCCAGGCACCCTGGAAGACCTCTCACGATGTAACTGCTCCCCAACCCCTTTTGCTGGCATCTGTTGTTACAGAAGAGACAGGGTGTTTAATCCAAGATATTCCTTCGCCAGATTTTCCTAGTTCAGCTGCCAGTTTAGGGATATCTTTACGTGTTGAGGGAGGGAGATTCTCGTGCTGTGTGCATCCGAGAGTTTTGAACCTGGGCCCAGGGAACTGCCTGAATACATGGTGTCTTTTATCCCAGGACCAACATGGCAAATCTTATGGACACCTTTTTGGTTCTTGAGTATCTGGACCCTTGATCTTGCATTTAACTGCTTGGCTGCTGGAAGTGAGGATCTCTCATTTTCTCCTTCGTCTCATTGGGGGACACAGAGACTGTGGGTGTGTGCTACTGCCGTCTGGAGGCCGACACTAAGCATACAAAAAACAAGTTGGCTCCTCCTCCGCCGCATACACCCTCGCCCCGATAGCGGGCGGAAACCAGTTTTTGCTTAGTGTCTGATGGAGGCACACGCAGTCGGGGTCTCTCCAGACTATTTTTTTTTTTTTTTAAACATTTTCTTACTATGAAGAGGAGACAGGGGCGACGGACCCTTTTGAAAGGGTCCGATCTCCCTCAAACATCAACGGGCGAGCACGCGCGAGTATCCCTCCGCGTATCCTTTCCCGCACCGAGGGACATCTCTGGGACTTTTCCCCAGACATCTATTTTTTCTTTCTTTTAAAGAAGATATGACAGGGGCAACGCATCCTATTGAAAGGATCCAATTTCCCCAAACCATCAACGGGCGACCACGTGCGAGTGTCCCTCCACGTTCTCTCTCCCGCGACGTGGGACAATAGGCCAGACTTAGCCCTGTCCACCCTAGGTAGCGAAACCATGGGCTTGCACAGAGGCACAAGACTAGTCTGTGCGGCCCCACGGCTACACCAACGCCAGGTGGCGGTACTGCGTGGTGGCGGACGGTCCCTCTCCTCGCCCAGCCAAGGCGGACGGAGCTAGGGTGCCTGCACCGTCCGAAGATATGGGTTACCTCAGGGTAAGCAGGGCTCCTGGGCAGCGGGAGGTTTCCAGGCCAGGGCTGCGGCGTACTCTCCAGGGGCTGGAGCGGCTCCCCTCTCCTGCCTGCAGGCAGAGCAGGAGGGCTTCCTCGGCGCGGCAGGGGCAGCGGCGTGTTCCCCTTCTCCCTTGCCACGACCCTCTGCAGTGGCCGGGCTGGGGAAGGAGCGCGCGTGGCTGAGTAGGCGCTGTTTAGAGCGCCAGTTCCGGGGCGAGGTAGGCCACGGGGAAGAGGGCTCAAATTTAGCCCGCGGCTTTGGCCTAGGCCGCGGAGAAGGCCCGCCCCCCGGTGCGGCGGGCGGGCAGGGCCGAAATTTAGCCCGCGGTGTCGGCCTAGGACGCAGGGGGAAGGCCCGCCCCCCAGCGTGACGTCAGATCCGGCGCCCGACCCCCGACGTGACATCAGATTCAGCGCCGCCCCCGGCGTCAGAATGGGGTAGGCCGCGGTCAGGAAGCATCGCAGCCTACCCAGGGAGACCAGCAGCTGGGAGCGAGCAGCAGCAGCACAGGAGCACGGGGAGACAGCAGGAGCTCGGGTAAGTGCGACCCCCGTCTTGGCCACACTAGGGCAGGTTGTCCTCCTTCTCCTCATACCCCTGGATGCCATAAAAAAAAAAAAAAAATAGAAAAAGGTTTTTTTCTGGCCGTTTGTTCCGCAGTATGTCTGGAAAAGGGAAGAAACACACCTTCCTTTATACCGCATGCGTTTCCTGTGGGGCTGTGTTCACGCAAGCGCAGACTATTAAGATATGTGAGGCCTGTAGTTCCGAACGCGCCCAGGAGCCCTCCCCGCCAACGGAGCCCAGGGGGTCGGAGCCCCCGGAATGGGCGTTATCACTGTCTCGGTCTATGGCTTCACTTACGAAGGCGATCGAGACCCTTCAGGCCCCGGATAGGGGTAGAGACAACGGCTCTCCGGTTTGGGAAGGTTCATCCACCTCACATGAGCCGCTGGCCTGCAGGGGCCGTACCCTCTCTAAGGAGACGTACAGGGAAAGAACCCATATGGCGTCTCCGGGTCCCTCCGGTGCTTCGGCATCTGTGAGTGCGGCGTCTCGCTCTCCATCACCATTGTCTGAGAGCGAGCAGAGTTCGGATGAGGACAGGCAGGAAGCCTTGGATCTGGATATTCCCGGGTGTCGGGAGACAGTAGACAGTCTCATTGAGGCCGTCAATCAGACTCTTGGTATTGAGGGGGACGTCTCCCTGACCGCAGGGCATAAAATATCTTTTAAAAAGGCCAGGCGCCCACATAGGGTGTTTAGCACTCATCCAGAATTCGAGGACACGGTGCAGCGGCACAGGGAACGCCCAGACAAGCGTTTTTCAGGGCAGAAAACGCTAGAGACAAGGTACCCGTTTGCACCAGAGTTCTGTAAAGAGTGGGCAGAATCTCCGATTGTGGATCCCCCAGTGTCACGCCTGGCTTCAAGATTATTGTTGTCGGTGCCTAGTGGTTCTTCCATTAAGGACCCCGCGGATCGGCTCATAGAGGGTCTAGCCCGCTTGGTGTATGAGGCATCGGGGTCAGCGCTTTTGCCTTCGTTCGCAGCAACATGGGTGGCCAAGGCCATGATGGTCGGAGTCTTTGAACAAAGTCCTGCAGGACAGAGACTTGCCGGTAGAGGTGTCTGAGATAGTCTCCTGACATCGAGATCTGATTTGCTATCTAATGCATCCTTGGATGCGGCTAATTGCGCGGCGCTAGCCGCAGCAAACGCTATCGCCATTAGGAGAGCCTTGTGGCTAAGGCTATGGCGGGCCGATTCGATTTCTAAAAAGTCGTTAACATCTCTGCCTTATCAGGGTAATCGGCTTTTTGGAGAGAAGCTAGACAAGCTTATTTCAGATGCCACAGGGGGAAAGAGTAGCTTTCTCCCACAGCAGAAGAGCAGACCGCCCTTTCGTCAATCACAGGTGCGCTTTCGAGCATTTCGCGCCCCAGGATGGGCATCAGCGGCCGGTTCTACTGCCCCGGCTCGTCACAACCAAGACAGAGCGCCAGGTCACGTATAGAGCCAACCCGCTGGGGAGGATGCGGGGCCGTCCACCCAGGTCAAGGGGAGCTAGGTCCCAAAGGCCCTCTACAAAATGACTTGAGGCATCAGGTACCCGAGGACAGCAGAGTAGGCGGTCGTCTGCTCAGGTTCCGCCACGTCTGGGTCAAGGTGGCACACGACGCATGGGTGGCGGAATTGGTGTCATTCGGGTACAAAATAGAGTTTATCGGACACCCTCCAAGGAGATTTTTTTCAATCCCGTCTTCCCAAATTGCAATCCCGGGCAGAGGCATTGCTAGGGGCCATCAGGATTCTTCTGTACAACAGGGTCATTATCCCGGTACCAGAGGGCGAAGAGGCCCAGGGATTTTATTCCAACCTGTTCGCAGTCCCCAAGAAGGATGGAACAGTAAGACCGGTTTTGGACCTAAAGCTCCTAAACAGGTTCATCAAGGTCAGGCACTTTCGGATGGAATCCCTCCGGTCAGTGATATCGGACATGGAGCAGGGGGCGTATTTGGCCTCAATCGATGTTCAGGATGCCGACCTGCACATCCCTATTTTTCCTCCGCATCAGAAGTTCCTTTGTTTTGCGATAAATGGCCAGCAATTCCAGTTTGTGGCTCTGCCGTTCGGGTTGGCCACGGCACCCAGGGTTTTCACGAAGGTGATGGCGGTCGTTATGGCCATTTTTCATTCTCGGGGCATAGTAGTGCTGCCATACTTGGACGACCTGTTAGTGAAAGGACCGTCTTTTCAGGCATGCGAGGAGAATGTCGGCATCACGCTGGATACCCTATCCCGCCTGGGATGGTTAGTCAATGGGAAGAAGTCATGTCTTACCCCAGCTCAGAGGATTCCATTCCTAGGGATGATTTTCGACACTTCCCAAGGGTTGGTAATTCTCCCTCAAAACAAGGCCCAGGCGCTCCGGCGGGGGGTTCGGAGTCTTCAGCGGCCAGGCCCTCACACGATTCGATTTGGGATGAGGGTGCTAGGGAGGATGGTAGCAGCAATAGAAGCAATCCCGTTTGCGCAGTTTCATCTTCGCCCCCTGCAGCATGCTCTTTTAGCAGCATGGGACAGGAGTCCTTTCTCCCTGGATCATCAGTGCAGGTTGTCCCTTCAGGTCCGGCGGGCACTGCAGTGGTGGACGCGCGACTCCCCTCTCCTTCAGGGGAAACCCTTTCCTCCAGATCAATGGCTGGTGGTTACAACCGACGCGAGTCTCATCGGTTGGGGAGCAGTGTTTTGTCATCACACAGCACAGGGGCAGTGGTCTCCCCAGGAGGCCCTTCTGCCGATCAACTTGTTGGAGATTCGAGCAGTGCGGTTGGCGTTGCAGCATTTTCAGCACTGGCTAGTGGGTCGCCCAGTCCGGGTCCAGTCAGACAACGCCACAGTAGTGGCGTATGTGAATCACCAGGGAGGCACGCGCAACAGGGCAGCCATGCGCGAGATAGAACACGTACTCCGTTGGGCCGAGAGGCACCACTCAGTAATTTCAGCGGTCCATATACCAGGCGTGGAAAATTGGGCAGCTACTCTGCCGGTGTCTAATTACAGGGCTAATTTGCCTCTACCGCCATAACTACTGCTGCCTTGCTCCTCTGCCGGTGTCTAATTACAGGGCTAATTTGCCTCTACCGCCATAACTACTGCTGCCTTGCTCCTCTGCCGGTGTCTAATTACAGGGCTAATTTGCCTATACCGCCATAACTACTGCTGCCTTGCTCCTCTGCCGGTGTCTAATTACAGGGCCAATTTGCCTATACCGCCATAACTACTGCTGCATTGCTCCTCTGCCGGTGTCTAATTACAGGATCAATTTGCCTCTACCGCTATAACTACTGCTGCCTTGCTCCTCTGCCGGTGTCTAATTACAGGGCTAATTTGCCTCTACCGCCATAACTACTGCTGCCTTGCTCCTCTGCCGGTGTCTAATTACAGGGCTAATTTGCCTCTACCGCCATAACTACTGCTGCCTTGCTCCACTGCCGGTGTCTAATTACAGGGCCAATTTGCCAATACCGCCATAACTACTGCTGCCTTGCTCTTCTGCTGGTGTCTAATTAAAGGGCCAATTTGCCTCTACCGCCATAACTACTGCTGCCTTGCTCCTCTGCCGGTGTCTAATTACAGGGCTAATTTGCCTCTACCGCCATAACTACTGCTGCCTTGCTCCTCTGCCGGTGTCTAATTACAGGGCCAATTTGCCTCTACCGCCATAACTACTGCTGCCTTGCTCCACTGCCGGTGTCTAATTACAGGGCTAATTTGCCTCTACCGCCATAACTACTGCTGCCTTGCTCCTCTGCCGGTGTCTAATTACAGGGCTAATTTGCCTATACCGCCATAACTACTGCTGCCTTGCTCCTCTGCCGGTGTCTAATTACAGGGCTAATTTGCCTCTACCGCCATAACTACTGCTGCCTTGCTCCTCTGCCGGTGTCTAATTACAGGGCCAATTTGCCACTACCACTTCATAACTACTGCTGGGCAATTACAGGGTCAATTAGTATCTGTTTACTCTACAATACTCCAGGACGCCTTCTTCACTGCCAGATAACTGCCAAATAGACTCCTTTACCTGTGCCAACATGAGTCATAACAAAAAGTATGCCAATGCCAGTGAAAGGAAAGCAGCTTTAGCACTACGACAAAAACAACGCCGTGCTAATGAGACTCCTGAGGAAAAACACCATCGCCTTGAGAAGATTAAGGCTTATAAACGCCGTCACCTCACACACGAATCCCCTAACTCTAAATCCATAAGATTGGCTGAAGAAGCCTCTGCACGCCGTCACCGCCGACAACAGACGGCCTCTTCCTCATCATTATTATTAGACTCACAACAGGATGCTTCCACATCAGCATGTGGAACAATTTACTGCTACACTTCATCCCATATGCCGTTCACTGACATAACTAATCAGCAATCTGTTTCTGCCCTATCAATACCACCATTCAATACCGATGCACAGTATGCCAATGCCAGTGAAAGGAAAGCAGCTTTAGCACTACGACAAAAACAACGCCGTGCTAATGAGACTCCTGAGGAAAAACAGCATCGACTTGACAAGATTAAGGCTTATAAACGCCGTCGTCTCACACACGAATCCCCTAACTCTAAATCTATTACATTGGCTGAAGAAGCCTCTACACGCCATCACCGCCAACAACAGACGGCTTCTTCCTCATCATCTATAATAATAAATGCCCTAAGCAGCTTCCGGTTGTAACAACTTCCGTCCAGTTGTAACCGGTGACGTCACCACACACACGCACATGTTAACCCTCAACACACCACACCGCCTCAACACACACTCCTCTCACCTTTCACCTCCACTCACGTCCACTCACTCTTTCACTCCACATACGTTCCTTTCTCTCACTCCGTTTCTCATACTCACACCGTCATCGTCGCTGCCCCGACATCTTCCTCCGCCGCCGCGATCCTGGATCCAGACGTTCTCCAGGCCGCCGACATGTTCTTGCGGCGACGCCATCTTGGATTTCGTGAAATCCCGCGAGATTCAAGATGGCGTCGCCGCAAGAACATGTCGCTGGCGTGGACGACTCGGGATCCAAAAAGATGGCGTCGGCGAGATTACGCCGACGCCATTTTGGATCCCGATGTCGTCCACGCCGGCGACATGTTCTTGCGGCGACGCCATTTTGGATCGGCGAAATCCCGCGATAGTCAAGATGGCGTCGCCGCAAGAACATGTCGCCGGCGTGGACAACGTCTGGATCCAGGATGGCGCCGGTGGAAGAAGATGTCGGGGATCGTGGAGCAGCGGCGATGACGGCGTGAGTATGAGAGACGGAGTGAGAGAAGGGGTCGTATGTGGAGTGAAAGAGTGAGTGGAGATGGTGAAAGGGGAGAGGAGTGTGTGTTGAGGTGTGTGTGTGTTGAGGGTTAACATGGCAAGAGGTGTGATGCTATCGCATCCTCCCGATGCGATAGCATCGGGCCATAATCTAGTTTTAAATAATTACCTGACAACAAAATAATAAATGTTGTCCTTTTACATCCTGTTTTTTTTTCTGTTATAGGTGAACCCTGGAGATGAAATGGAAAGTGATCGCTATCTAATCACTGTGGAAGCAGAGGGTGACCGCATCAGCTCCACAAGCAGCTCTACTGAAAATAAAGATGTGCAAAACTTTAGCAGGGGTCCTCTGAAACCCATTGGTCTGCAGCCTCGAGCTGGTTTAAAAAGAAGGTTTACTGTAAGAACTTTTTTTCATTTTTTGATAATTGTTAATATTGGAAATGTGTGCTTGATGATGTCAGTTTGGGAGCACCAGAGAGCTATGTCCTCTGTAGAAATTAAATTTTTCTTTCATAAATCAACAGTACACATGAAAATAAGCAACTTTGTAATATATCTTTTCAGAGAAATCTACTTCTTTCAACTCCTGGATTGATCTTTCACCCCAATTCATGGGTAAAATGTGTATCCAGTGAATACAGACTTTGCCATTACTAAGGTATGATATGAAAGTTTGTGCTTTTCAAATTCTACAAGGAGGAGTTAGAGGCAGAGAGGCAGACACAGCCATTCTGCTGCAAGTTCTCCAGGATCGACAGTTACAGTTTTCTGTCGAACTTCATGTGCACCAACTGTCATATCTTATCTTGGTAATGAGAAAGTGTGTAGTCACTGAAGACAGATTTTGCCTGTGAATTGAGAATGAATGATCAGTCCAGGAGGAGAAAGAAACAGATTTCACTAATAAGATATATTACAATGTTTTTATTTTTTTCCCGCGTGCTATTATTGAGTTATGAATAGTGATGAGCGATCATGCTCATATAAGATGTTATCCGAGCATGCTTGTGTCCTAAACAAGTAATTTAGGCGTGGTCGAATAATATGTCTGTGTCCATGTGGCAGCATGTCTCGCTGCTGCCAGACAGCTGCAACACATGCAGGGATTGCCTAACAAATGGGTAATTGCTGCATGTGTTGCGATTGCCTAACAGCTGCAAGATATGCAGCCACAGGGACTCAGACATATTATTCGAGCACACCAAAGACACTTGGTTAGCAACTGAGCATGCTCTGATAACACCTTATCCCAGCACAATCGCTCATCACTAGTTATGAAATGAAATACAAATTATGTTTACTTTTCTTTTTTTTGTATGTTAAGTCATTTCAGCAAACACTGTATTAATTAATTGTACAGACTAGTAGAAGAACATTTATAATATATTAGAGAAATATGCTTCCTCCACTTATAACAGGGCTGTGGAGTCGGAGTCGTGGAGTCGGAGTCGGTGCTCATTTTGGTGGAGTCGGAGTCGGAGTCGGTATAAAATGGACAGACTCCGACTCCTAAAATATATAATAAATTGGGTACAGTAATTCAATGCAGGATGTGCTGAATATTTTTTCATAGGAGTTTGGGAAAGTTATGAAATGTCCTATAAATGGCTGTTCTATTCCTGATCTAAGGCTACATTCACACACAGCGTTTTTCCTGTGTTTTTTGAGGATACGTTTTTCAGCTGCAAAAGCAGATCAGCTTTTTAAAAAACTGCATCACCTGAAAGGTTTTTGAGCTCATAGATAATGTTTTCAATAGCAAAAGCAGATTAGAAATTTGCTCTATCTATCCATATCTGTCTATCCATATCGTATCTGTACCAAAAAGAATGAAAACCGGGTAGTACACCAATATATATTCTGTTCTATCTAAATATCTTGATTATTGGATCATAAAAATGATTAAATGTCTGAGGTTCACATTGTACTACAATAAATTTTTCACTTAAATATAAGCAATATGTGTGGGAGTCGGAGTCGGAGTTGGAGTCGGAGTCGGTGTAAGGGAAATTGAGGAGTCGGAGTTGGAGTCGCAGGTTTGGCTTACCGACTCCACAGCCCTGACTTATAAGTCACTTTTCCGCTTCCTCCTGGTCTCATCATACACTCTGAAATGCAGCTAAAATCCATCTTGGTCAATGCAACACTGAATGCTAGCACAGTAAGATTTAAAGTTAGAGAGCTTATTTATGTCTAAGGTGGGGGAAAGTGGGGAGTACTTAGCACAGTGATGGACAAGGCAAATCAAACTAGCTTCTAGGAGCTTTATTTCACTTCCGTGCAGCATACACAGCCACACAGCACAGTCCTGCTGTATGATGTGTTCCATGCTGCTGCTTCTGCTTTTGTGCTTCAGAGAGAGAATAGGATTGCATCCTTCATTATGTACTGTGTAAGAGACATCATAGCAGTCTCCACCAACAGTGTCCGAGAGAAAACTGATGAAAAATGCAGGATACAAGACCTCTAATGTGCACAAATTACTGCCTGTTCTGAAAAGTTACCTGTGGGCAAATGTTGTACTCTGCCTCACCAGCTTGTCTCTCAGATCTGTGGGCCCCAGTGACATTGCTAGGGTCTACACAAATATATATTGCCCCTACTTTGCATTCCCAAATGATACAAGTATATCTAATTTATCTATGCATGATAATTTACCTAAATATTAGTCACCAAATAATATCTTTATTAAAGGAGCAAACATTATCACTGTGCTATTACTGAACAAAGGGCATTATTTCACGGTCAGTATTTACAATATATGTATATACCACTATAGAAGAACAAATAAACCCACCACACCACCATCAGTACAATTTCCATCACATACCAACAGTACGGTTACATCCAGTGATGGACAGGTGATTTCTACTCTGATTGCAGTAGTCCCATTTCCTCCTCTTCTCCATATTACAGATTCCTTGTGTGGATTCAGCCCCAATATTCACAACAGTTTTCAGTACAAAGCTAGAGAGCAGTGTTTTATTAACCCCAAACACATGGCAGGACTAATTACTGTATGTGCAGATTTTGGGTCATGCTACAGATATGTATTAAAGCATAGCATGTATATCCTTTCCAGGGATTTAAAGTTCCTCGTGAAATTCCAAAAAGGCCATCTCTAGAAGTGGAGAAGACTGCCGCTCTGTCATCTCATCGGTTGGCACATGGGTGCTCTTCACAGCCTCCACATTTCTCTGCTACATCACCCCTCTTTGCTGCTTCTTATGGAAACCAAGACCAGACCATAAACTGTTCTTCAAAGCACAGACTGGTAACTGCAACAGATTTAAATGTTCAAGAAAATATTTTTTCCGGTAATTTTTCAACTTCTCAAGTAGGAGAAAGGGTTAAACAAAACCCAAGAAGCACAGCACAAATTTTGGCCCTACTAAACTCTTTCCCAATTGAGAAGGGACCAGTTGCTGCTCAGGTACCTACAGGGGTATCTAACCTGTGCAGTAATGAGCTCCAAAGCACTACATCTACATTAAATGCCCCAGGAGGCGCAAAACTTTGTCCGCTCCCCAGTGAGCTGTCCTCTGTAAGGACTAACCCTATCAAGAGTCGATGGGATGTTTACTTAGATAACCCTGCCGATTCCAGTCTTTCCCAGATCGACCATGAGGACTTTCTACTGACATTTAGTCAGGGCAAAAATCAGGATAACCATGCACCAGTTGAAGTGAGGGGGCTAGAAAGAAATGAAGATTTGGTAGAAAACAAGCAGCCATTTGACTCCTTCATTTCTCAACCTGACCTATCTAATAGTCCATCACTTACGCCAGAAACATTGGCTGCAACTGATTTTATCACAGACAATGAGAATAATGATGGCGCCTTCTCAGAAATCACATTTAATTTAATGAACAGTTTTGATATTACGGAATTGGATGTCGCTGATTCATCAGAGAGTCAACTGGACTCAGTCAACGAACATGCAAATTTAACCGAGAGACCAAATCTTCTACAGACTAAAAATCAAGAAATATATAATGATGATGTATCGTTAAAGAACCTTATGGAAAATGGTTCACTCCATGAAAATAACTCCATGGTCCCTGAAATGTCATTTATGAAAGCCAAAAGTGAATCCACTAAACAAACTCTCCTGGAAAGACCATCTACCACGGCTAAATCAGGGAACAATGGCAACAAAACAGAGGTAATGGTTGAAGTGAATGTTTTGCAGACAGTAGAAAAGGGGAAACTCTTATTTCCTAACAAAGCTATGGAAGGCCGTGTTCCTTCCAGACAGAATATATTTCTACCAGATGATGTATCCAAGCAGAAGGCAACACCTACAAATCTGGATGACTCGTTTGGATACCTTGGGGGAATAAAGCCACCTATGTTGACAAATGCCATAATACACCATTCAGATCAAGGGTCTAATAAAGATTATAAGTTGCCTGAACTATGGCCTTCAGGAAGCAGCATTTCCCTCTTGAAGTCTTTAAGCACACCTAGGAATGCTCTGGAGAGTCTAAAACTGTTTAGTGAGGGGTCAACAGCAAAGATTACAGACAGCAAAGCACAGCCATACCTGAAGAGTGTAGTAAAGAAAGGTCAGAATTACTAGAAGTAAAACCAAACTTATAGATGTGACTTTGTAAAAATATGTAGCTAGTCCAGTTTTATCTTGCTATTGGGAGACTCGTGCCTTGATTAACACTGGTGTTTTGTATGCCATTGCATTAAATCCCTTTTAGTTTTCATGTTTCATGATAGTGCCTGCTGTTCATTTGAGACCTAAAGATAGATGTCACCTGTGCAAGTGTTCAGCTAACATCTATCTAAAGTTTATAAATACGTTTAGTTCTCTGATGTAGAACTTCTTATAGATTGATCATACAATTCAATAAAGGTTACTTTGCCTTGTATCACATTAGCGAAAAAATGCTCTCCGTTGATCGGGCTCCTCTGCTTCAATTAGAGATCAGGTTACAAGCTGCCCACAGAAATCTATAGAGAGGGACAAAGAGCAGGAGCCTACCATACATGGCCCACAGAAGTGAGGCGAAAGAAAGATCCTGCCCGTCAAAGAATACATTTCCACAAGGGTTTTGGTGTTGTGTTTTTTTTTTTTTTTTTTTTTTTTTTTTTCTTTTGATGTTGCTGATTTTTTTGCAGCAATTCTGCATCAAATAGCTAAATTAGGTTACTGGAATTTTTCACATTGTGTTTTTTTACACACTTTTTTTTATCACAATTTTGGCACTGTAGTTTTATTTATTTATTTATTTTTTTTTGTTTTCTTTGTGATGTTTTAATAAAGCTGCTCGTTAGGATACTGCCTGGTATTTGGCTTTAGCAAAACTTTATTGATACAGTCGTGTGCGAATTGCATGTGTCTTTAAGGCCTGTTTCACACTTGAGTTTTTTGACGTCAGTCAAAATCCGCCGTTTTTATAAAAAAAGGATCTTTTTTGCATCTCATGCAATTCTACAGGGAAAAAATCGCTTGTTAAGCTTAGCTACCCTAAAGTGATAATGACATACTCAGATTACAAAAAAAAAAAAGTGGCTAAGAGATTTCTGTAAATCTCTACGTCTTTACTGGAACAGTAACACACTGCATCTCTTTTGCAGCATTAATACTTTTGGACTGCAATTTTTTACATATGGACTAACAGAGTCAAAAAAAAACGTTCATCTGAACTTTCATATTGACTTTTATTGGTCCTTGTGCTATCTGTGTGCAGTCCGTTTGGCACAATGACAGCATACAAATCGAAAACGCGCTTGTCTGAACAATCCCTTGGGTCGAATTCAAATATCTGTGTAACGCAATTTGAGTACAGTCCATGACGGTAGGACTGGCCGCTGGTCTACTGACCTTAAATTGACAGCCTCATATACAGTGCTCTGCATAAATGAGTGCACCCACTTGAAAAGTAAGATTTTAATCAAGATGTCACTGAGCGCGAGAACAATTTCCCAAATTTTGACAAGACTGAGTTTCATAGAACATTTTTTTAAACCCCTTTCCGACATCGAGCATAATAGTACGCCGATGTCAAACTCCCCGTTTGATGCAGGCTTCCGCGCTGAGTCCACGTCTTTCCGGGCACATGAAAGCTAATATATACAGCTGACATGTGCCCCCAACAGCCGCGGGTGGAATGGCGATCCACCCGCAGCTAACTAGTTAAATGCTGCTGTCAATTTCTGACAGTGGCATTTCATTTGCGTTTACCGTAAGCGCATTACTAATCCTAACCATCAATGACCCCATCACATGATCGTGGGTCAGCATGATAACCAGAGGTCTGAAGCAGACCTTTGATTGTCATTGCCAGATTGCTGTGAGCGCCGCTCAGTGGTCGTGCTCATAGCAAGTGAGAATTTCTGCTACACAGAGGCGATCTGATAATCACCTGTGTGTAGCAGAGGCGATCGAAGTACTGCAGCTTCAAAGTAAAACAATAAAAAAATCAAACATACACATATTTGGTATCGCCGAGTTCAGAATTGCCCGATCTATCAATATAAAAAAAGAAATGGCCCGTTCGCTAAACGGCGTAACAAGAAAAGTTATTCAAAACGACAGAATTTTGTTTTTTTTTGGTCGCCGCTAAAATGCATTAACGGGTGATCAAAAGATCGTATCTACACTGACACTGTATCAATAAAAACGTCAGCTTGGCGTGCAAAAAATAAGCCCTCACCCAGCTCCAGATCATGAAAAATGGAGACACTACAGGTCTTGGAAAATTGTGTTTATTTTTTATTACCAAACACTGTTTTTTCTTCTCCACTTAAAGAAAAAAAAAAAAGACATGTTTTGGTGTCTGTGAACTCATAATGACCTGGAGAATCATAATGGCAGGTCAGTTTTAGCATTTATTGAACATGGTAAAATAAAGTGTGGAATTGCACTTTTTTTTTTGCAATTTCACCGCACTTGGGATTGTTTTCCCATTTTCCAGTACACGATATGCTAAAAGCAATGGTGTCGTTCAAAAGTACAACTTGTCCCGCAAAAAATCAAGCCCTCACATGACCATATTGGCCGAAAAATAAAAAAGTTATGGCTCTAGGAAGGAGAGAAAAAAAACGAAAACGCATAAACCGAAATACCTCTGGTTGTGAAGGGGTTAATCCATAGTCTGAAAATAAGGTTAATATAACTTTCATGACAAAATCTTCAGTTTTACTCAAATTAGTTTATGCATAAATGAATACTACTATATCTAATAGGACAGTTGGTGACACTGACACATCAGCATCTAGGTATCTTATTCCATTCCTCAAGAACTTCCTGTTAGAGCTTGGATGCTGTATGGCGAGTGATGCTCAACTTTTCTCTTCAAAATTCCCCATACTTGTGCATTTTGGTTAAAATTAGGTGACATACTTGGACACTAAATCACTTTCACCCTGTTGCTCTTCAGAAATGAAATGGGCATAAATAGAGTGGGGGAAAAAAGTATTTAGTCAGCCACCAATTGTGCAAGTTCTCTTCGAAAGATGAGAGAGGCCTGTAATTGACATCATAGGTAGACCACAACTATGAGAGTCAAAATGAGAAAACAAATCCAGAAAATCACCCTGTCTGTTTTCTCATTTTGAGGGCAGAGACACACTGCTCTATTTTTCATCCGAAATCACATTGTAAAACTTGCACTGGCTATCTGCTCTCCTGACCTGGGCTTGACAGCTGCATAGTAATCCCTCATGCTGTCATGCTCAGGTCAGGAGAGGTGCCGGCCAGTCTGTTCAGTGCAATGCGATTAACGCACAAGAAATACGTCAGTGTGACTCCAACCTGACTCTCATAGTTGTGGTCTACCTATGAGGTCAATTACAGACCTCTCTCATCTTTTTAAGTGGGAGAACTTGCACAATTGGTAGCTGACTAAATACCTATATACTCGTGTATAAGCCGAGATTTTCAGCAACTTTTTTTTGTGCTGAAAACGCCCCCCTCGACTTATACACGAGTCATTGTCCCTAAAGCCAGCAGGGGAGGGGGAGTGGGAGCAGCGGCAGGAGCCAGCGGCTGTGACATCATACAGTAAGGTAATGAATATTCATGCTTCTCCACTCCCATAGGCATGGAGCGCATATTCTTTACCTTAATGAGCGGTACCAAGTGACCACTGAGCACAGGGAGAGCTGCCAGCGCCGGGACAACAAAGATGCAGAGACGTGCAGCAATCGCGCGAGGAGGGTGAGTGTGATGTCACAGCCGAGCGGAGACATGCATACAACTAGGAGACCGGGGGAGCCACACATAGCAGGACAGGGGTGAGGGGACAATGCATAACTGGATTATACTCGAGTCAATAAGCTTACCCAGTTTTCCGTGGCAAAATTAGGTGCCTCGGCTTATACTCGAGTATATACGGTACTTTTTTTTTCCCCCACTGTATGTGTTTTGGATCATTATCCAAGGGGTAATGTTTCTCCTTGTGGAGAGTTACATGCCATGTCTGACATGTCAAGGTGAGTAGACTTTTAAGCCTTGCAATACTTCTCTGGAAAATATACTTTTAGGATTGCTACTTCCAATAGGTGACATTAGAGTTCTAGTCCTCGTCCTCTCTGAAGGGACAATTTGCACATATTTGATCATTGTGGTTTTGGAATAATGCACATCGACTAACAGAACGGAGTGGTAATAGCATCTTCTCTTTCAATATGTAGCAGCGTATCTGTAAATTCATTATACCATCAGTGAAATGTTAGCTTCCTGGCACCAGCAGCACTCATGCAGCTTCACAGAAAGACCCTGCCGCCAACACCATTATGTTTCATTGTAGGAATCATGCATTTTTGATCTGTGCTCCTCATCTTTGCACAACATAGACTTCTACACCGACTTCGATACCGGCTTCTACACTTTTGAAGTCATCAGTCATTTATCTTGGTCTCTCACACCAGAGTATGAAGTCCCAGTACGCTGCGTGCAGAATTATTAGGCAAGTTGTATTTGAGAGCATTCTTTTTATTATTGAATAACTACTATGCTCTCAAATCAACCCAAAAAACTCATAAATATCAAAGCTTAATATTTTTGGAAGTTGGAGTGGTTTTTTTTTTTAGATTTGGCTATCTTAGGAGGATATCTGTTTTTACAGGTAACTATTACCATGCAGAATTATTAGGCAACTTAATAAAAACCAAATATATACCCATCTCACTTGTTTATTTTCACCAGGTAAACCAATATAACAACACAAAATTTAGAAATAAACATTTCTGACATACAAAAACAAAAAAATCAGTGACCAATATAGCCACCTTTCTTTATGACGCTCAAAAGCCTTCCATCCATAGATTGTCAGTTGCTTGATCTGTTTACGATCAACATTGCGTGCAGCAGCCACCACAGCCTCCCAGACAATGTTCCCAGAGGTGTACGGTTTTCACTCCCTGTAGATCTCACATTTTATGAGGGACCACAGGTTCTCTATGGGGTTCAGATCAGGTGAACAGGGGGGCCATGTCATTGTTTTCTTCTTTTAGACCTTTACTGGCCAGCCACGCTGTGGAGTATTTGGATGCATGTGATGGAGCATTGTCCTGCATGAAAATCATGTTTTTCTTGAACGATACCGACTTCTTCCTGTTCCACTGCTTGAAGAAGGTGTCTTCCAGAAGCTGCCAGTAGGTCTGGGAGTTGAGCTTCACTCCATCCTTAACCCGAAAAGGTCCCACAAGTTCATCTTTGATACCAGCCCATACCAGTACCCCACCTCCACCTTGCTGGCGTCTGAGTCGGAGTGGAGCTCTCTGCCCTTTACTGATCCAGCCTCGGGTCCATCCATCTGGCCCATCAAGAGTCACTCTCATTTCATCAGTCCATAAAACCTTAGAAAAATCAGTCTTGGCCTAGTCTTGACGTTTTATCTTATGTTACTTGTTCAAAGGTGGTCGTTTTCCAGCCTTCCTTACCTTGGCCATGTCCCTGAGTATGGTACACCTTGTGCTTTTTGATACTCCAGTAACCTTGCAGCTCTGAAATATGGCAAAACTGGTGGCAAATGGCATCTTGACAGTTTCATGCTTGATTTTCCTCAATTCATGGGCAGTTTTTTTGCGCCTTTTTTTTTTTTTTTATCAACACGCTTCTTGCGACCATGTTGGCTATTTGCCATGAAACGCTTGATTGTTTGGTGATCACGCTTCAAAAGTTTGGCAATTTCAAGACTGCTGCATCCCTCTGTAAGACATCTCACAATTTGTGACTTTCCAGAGTCCATCAAATCTCTCTTCTGACCCATTTTGCCAAAGGAAAGGAAGTTGCCTAATAATTAAGCACACCTTATATAGGGTGTTGATGTCATTAGACCACACCCCTCCTCAGTACAGAGATGCAAATCACCTGATTTACATAATTGGCAGTTAGCTTTCAAGCCTATACTGCTTGGAGTAGGACAGCATGTATAAAAAGGATGATGTGATCAAAATACTCATTTGCCTAATAATTCTGCACAATGTGTAGTCTTCACTGGCTTTTTTGTGCAAGGGGTTTTAGTAGAGGCTCTCTTCAGGACAACACCCATGCTTACAATTCCTCTGCAGTGTATGCAGTATTGTCATAGGAAGCACCTTGATTTGGCTTTCTACTTCATTAGCTAACTGCAGTGAACATGCATGTCAATTTTCTTCAACCCTTCTCGTCAGAAGATGCTCCTGTTTAGTTGTCCATGCCGACCATAGAAGTAAAAGTCTCTGTGAGATAGTTGCAGCTCCCTGTTTGTTAAATTTTGGATAACTTTTGCTGACCTTATTGTAGCTTTCAGTTTTCTTGTGTAAATAAGTTTTCTCTCAGGTCTTGTGACATTTCTCTTCCATATGGTGCCATTGCTGATAGCCTGAAATGAGAATCACACTTTTTTTATAGTGACCTGTCTGGTGGACACCTGATTTAATGAAGAATTAGATTTTCCTGTCTTTTTTTATTTCTTTTTAATTAGAACTTTGTAGTCTAAACTTTAGCTTTGCCCCTAAGACTTTTGTTAGGGTATGCTCATTTTTGCAACAGGGTCTTGATTGAATTTAAAAAAACTACTTTGTGGGGTGTGAAAAATAATAAAACTTGTTTGTAGTCAATGATCCACCTTTTTAAGAGCTTTTTGTAGTATGGTATTCCATAGACATTGTTGATTCTGAAAGGAAACTAAAGATTTTCTGATCAGTCTTGGGGTGTACTCATTTATGCTGAAAAATGTATTAACATAGGACTGTCAAGTTCAAGACGGGGGACCCGTGGTTAGTTCATGCATTACTGTCCAAACAAGAATCGGGACAGTGTTATATGGATGTCTGAATTCGGCCTAAGTGTGGTTTTTGTGGGTTCCTGCTAACCTTGGTCATAATTACATGCTCAAGTACAAATTTATTTCAGACCGAATCTGGAATCCACACTTGTAACTGATAGAATATTAACTTGCCTACAAAGAATGAAAATATCTGCAGTGCTTATATTTAATGATTATATATTCAGCAAAAAGGTTAATTTCAAGCTAAAACAGAATGTATTGCATACGTTAAGCTCTTCACAGGTTAAGTCAGAGGGAGAATCCCCTGGCCGCTACTCAAGACTACCAGGCAACGCCTTCATTCATTGCAAAACCCGCTTTTCCTCCAGTACATACTAGCCAAAGCACTGCTCAGCCTGTCTCACATCATCTGGTAAATATTACTAAATTAGCATAATTCCAGAAGTAAATTGTCAACACATAAACAAGCACGGAACCTTGAGTTGGGCACTTACTACCATAGGGAATGGGAGGAAAATTAGCAGCCATGCACCATTCATGTATTGTTCCGAACTAGTGATGAGTGAGCGTGCTCGTGTCCTAACAAAGCGTCTTTGGCGTTGCATGTCTCGTACTATATGACAGCCGCAACACATGCAGGGATTGCCGGTTTTGTTAGGGGTGAAGGGGGGGAGTCAGGAGGCCATCTTGTTAGATGTTCAGATGGTCCCACCCACATCATTCATATAGGGGCCCCTCTTATGCAATGTTAGTACATGTTAGTACATTTACTTTATCAATGTATTTTTTAATGCAGCACTATATTTTAACCCCTTTCCAACCTTAGATGTATAGGTTCTTCTAAGTTTGCCTCCCCTGTTTGCTGCAGGCCTCGGTGATGAGCCCGCAACTTTTCCGGCACATGTGGGCACTTCAGCTGACAACAGCCACGGGTGGAACTGCGATCCACCCGTGGCTGTTAACAGTTGCTGTCAATCTTGGACAGTGGCATTTAACATGCTCGCGCCGGAAGACCGTCACCTATCCCGCCCATTGGTGCCCGTGCACATAACTGTGGGTTGCCGAAGAGTTGGCAAGACAACCCGGGGTCTTCAGGAGACCCTTGTGGTGGTTGTCATTGGCAGATAGCTATGAATTACCGGATTGCTCATAAGCAAGTGAGCATTTCTGCTACAGAGAGCAGGGCTGAAGCACTGCTTGTGTAGCACAGAATCAGAAGATCGCAGCTGCTAGTCTCCCATGGAGACTATTGAAGCAAGTGTAAAAAAAAAAATATTTTTAAAAATATTAAAAAAAAGTTTTAAATCACCCCACATTTGCCCCATTCAAAATAAAACAATAAAAAAAATACACATATTTGGTATCGTCGCATTCAGAAACACCCGATCTATCACTGTAGAAAAATAATTAACCTGATCGCTAAATGGTGTAATGAGAAAAAATATCAAAAGCCAGAATTACGTTTTTTGGTTGCCATATCATTGCAATAAAATACAATAACGGGTGATCAAAAGATCGTATCTGCACCAAACTGGTATCAATAAAATCAGCTCGGTGTGAGACGCTATGGGTCTTGGAAAATGGTGACCTTATTTCTGGAAACTTTGGGGGGGGTTTTCCCCACTTAAATAAAAAAGAACCAAGACATGTTTGGTATCTACGAACTCGTAATGACCTGAAGAATCATAATGGCAGGTCATTATTAGCATTTCGTGAACATGGTAACAAAAATTGTGGAATTGCGCTGTTTTTTGCATTTTCACTGTACTTTAAATTTTTTTTTCCCGTTTTCCAAAACACTATATGGCTAAATCAATGGTGGTGTTCAACAGTACAACTTGTTCAGCTAAAAAACAAGCCATCACATGGCCATATTGACGGAAAAATAAAGTTACGGCTCTGGGAAGAAGGGGAGCAAAAAACAGAAACTCAAAAAATGGAAAAACCCAAGGTGGTGAAGGGGTTAAAAAGTTTAATTTAGTACAAGCATTTCCACAATGTGCTGCACCAATCTCTTTTTCTACCAGTTAAGTGCAAATGCTTTTTTTTCACCATTATATTTTTAGTGTTACTGTTCTACATGGTCCCAATGTACTGTAACATCATGCTTTATATGATTTATTTATTTTTATAATCCAGCCAGTTGAGATCCATAGTTACAAACTGAAAGGATCGGTATCTAGTGCAGTTATAACTAGACATCATAACCCAGTGCTTATCTGCACCAACCCTCCAGACAGACGTCCACACCCTGCATCATGCAGTCGCTCTCTTCCATCACCCTTGTGCATTCTGGGTGACATCACACAGGTACAAGTACTTTACCCTTGGGTTAAAGGGCACCTGTCTGGCTCCCAAAGTCTCCCAATCCACCACCAATAAGCCACAGGTCAATTCCTGCATTGTAGGATATCCAAGATAATATTCACACCTCTGCAAAATCAGCTCTTAATGTGTTAGGGGTACTTCACACTAAGCGAGATCACCAATTTTGTGATGCAACAGCGATCTCGCCAGCGATCCCGCTGTGTGTGGCAGGCATCAGCGACCGCACCCCCCCCCCGCTGGGTATCGCTGTTTGTGCAGGAATGTCCTGGGCCATTTTTTGATCGTTGGTCTCCCACTGGCCAGCACGCATCGTGTGGCAGCGGGAGACCAACGATCAGCGAGCTCCCAGCGCTGTACGCAGGTGCTGGGAGCTGGTATCCAGGGTAATCAGTGGGTAACTAAGCGCGCGCGGCGCTTGGTTACCCGCTGTGTACCCTGGATACCAGCGTGCTCGCGTTGGGAGCTGGTATCCAAGGTAAACAGCGGGTAACTAAGCGTTGTCGGGATCGCTGGTGCGTCGCTAAGTGAGACGTGACCCTACTCTTCATGTGTTAATTTCCAGGGACTGGTCTGGCAGGCATAGTTTATCACAGAATAGATCAACCTTGCTTGATTGACGTCTTCCTCACTGCCCCTGTCATTACTTCAATGTAGCAAAATTTTGCATGGCACCCTTCATTGAAGAGCTGATTAGGACAGTAAGGAAATTGTCAGTCGTGCCAAAGAGGGTGATAATAGAATCTAGGTCCCAGGACTGTTGAGTCGGAGCCCATTTTGGTAGAGTTGGTGTCATGGAAATTGAGGATTCAGAATCGGAGGTTTAGCTTACCGACTTCATAGCCCTGGCAGGGCTGTGGAGTCGGTGTCATGGTAATTGAGGAGTTGGATGTTTGGCTTACCGACGCCACAGTCCTGCTAGGTCCCACACTGGGGAGATCTGGGGACAATGAGTCAATCATGCTGAGGGAGGTCTGATTAAAGGGTCTGATGTCAGCACTGATTTGATGATGGGGACGGTGAGGAAAGTGTCACTTCCACCCAGGGGCTTCATTACAAAGGCCCAAATATTCCTAACTAAGTAGCATATGAAGAACAACGCTATTAAAACTTATTTTCCGTAGGTATTACAATTTATCTAGGACATCAAAGACTTTTTGCAGGAATTGGCCTGTAACCTAATGGTGGCGGTTTGGTAGACATGAGGGACCTGATAGGTTTGCTTAGAGGAAGCGTGGCTCTCACGTGAAATGGCTGTTAGCCAATATGTCTCTATTCCCTGCTGGAGTGTGAGACCACAATAAGGGGGAAAAAAAGTTGATTTTACGTCAGTAGACGGTGCACCCGGTCTTCTCGTTTGGACTTTGCATATATTGCCCATTGCTGTGTGTGAGGCCTTTACATGACCACTGATTGTATTTGGCATTTGTTAGGCTGGTAGCCTTAGCACAAAGCATGATCGGTTCCACTGAATCTGCCATGAACCACGGAATAGAAAACACTCCATGGTACGGTCATTCAGTCTGTAATGACTCGGTTCGTAGTTTTTTAAAAGAAGCATTTTATCATTGTGCAGGTTACTATATCCATATTAATGGCTATAATTTTGTCACCATTTTTGTTAGGTGTCCAGTAACCCGACCGATGAGAAGACCACTTTCTTTATGTGGAATATTGATTCTGAATCTGTATGCAGGCACAGCCCAGGGCCCTATGATGGTAATTTACAGGCGAATGTTGTAGAGACTATACTTATTGTGGATACGAGGTTATAATTGTTTTATGTTTGTCCATAATGTTCTAACTCCTCAAATTATAAAAATAGATATTCATTAGCTGTTTTTACATTTAAAGGGAATTTGCCACCAGGTATTTGCCACCTAATCTGAAAGCTGCATAATATAGGGGCAGAGACTCTGACTTAAGCGATATGTCACTTACTAAGCTGCTTGCTGCAGTTTTGTTTTCATAAAACTGTGATTTTATCAGCAGGAAATAATCACTAGAGGACTAGAAAAAAAACCTACTGAAATGTAGCCCTGGGTTCAAACTCAACCAGTGACAACATCTGCAAGGAGTTTGTATATTCTCCCTGTGTTTGCGTGGGTTTCCTCCCACAATCCAAAGTCATAGGGAATTTAGATTGTGAGACTCTTTGAGGACCGTGATGAAAATGTGTGTAAAGCGCTGTGGAAATAATGGCGCTATATAAGTTAGTAAATTAAATATTCATGAGCTCTGTACAGCACTGCCCCCATCACTGATTGGCAGCTTTCTGGCTATGCACAGTGTACACAAATCTGTGAGTCAGTGATGATGTGAGTGGGGTTATACAGCACTCAGCATTTGGAGAACTGGTAGATTTGCAGTAGTTAAAACTGGGATTTTATTTAAAAAAAAAAAAAAAAAACATGCAGCAAGCAGCCAGCTAAGTGATGCATCTCTAGAATCTGGTTTTGCCTCTAAATTATGCAGCTCTCAGTTGAGGTAGCAAAAACTTAGTGACAAATTCCCCTGTAAGATGAAGACTAAATAAAAGGCCTTTGTACACAAAGCAGATATTGGAGAACCACACTTTTTTTCATTGCTGGTATTGACCCAGTGTGAATCCTAGTCCCCATCCACTTTCAGAATGAGACATACATTTATTTACACCTCTCTGAATGATACAGAAATCATAACAGACAAGCATGGTGGCTCAGTGGTTAGTGCTGTCTCTTTGGGGTCTTAGGGTTAAATCCCACTAAGGGCAACGTCTGCAAGGAGTTTGTATGTTCTCCCCGTGTTTGCGTGGGTTTCCTTTGGGTTCTCCTGTTTCCTCCCACATTCCAAAGACATATTGATAGGGAATCTACAGCCCCGTTGGGGACAGCAATGGTAATGTCTGTAAAGTGCTGTGGAGTAAGAGGTAGCCAGGTACTATACATTGTGTGTTCTGACACTTTTGTATCATGGCCACCTTTACTCTTCCTTGGGCTTGGACAATAGGGGTCAGTCTTCACTTGCCAACTACATCGGTGAGCTTTGTGAGCCCCAAAACCTTGTTGCTGGTACTGACATACTGGCAACAACCCAAAGACCTGACATTCTGGAGATACTCTGTTGGTCTGGACACCATGTCATCTAGACAGCACCTTAAATGGGTTGTCCACTACTAACCAAAGCTATATATAACCAAAGCATAATAAAGAATAGCGTTTTACTAGCAATAGTAAAGCATTTCTTTTCTGAATGTTAATATTACCTTATCCACTATTACAGCCATGCAAAATCGCCTACCTGAGTGGCCAGTGGGAACTCCATGTTCAGACTGTGATTGGGAATCGTCACAGCGGTCAGCAAACAAGTCTAATAAGGTAGGTATGTTATGTGCAATATCAAACGTATTGATTTCTGATGTCATAAATCCAATGTGTCAGTTACAAAATATCTTTACGACACCTGCATGTAACTGGTGAATTTTAGTCGTGCATAGTATCGTACGTAGTATCTGTAAAATATCATAGTACTGATCGGGATGTTTCTGTTTTATATCAAGACGATAAAATAGGATGCAAATTTGAATAATTTATTTTATTCGCATTAATAGAAAGTTTCAGATGACTTTTTTTAATAGACTTTCTTGCTAATCTGTTCTGGTTACTGTTCAGGTGAAAACGCCAACACCAAATTCATGTGAAGAAATACATCGTTTTTTTCTGAGGCCAAAGCTAAGCAATGTAGCGGAGAACACTCCAGCACAGTTACAGGACTCTTCAGCTTCACTGCAGCCAGAGTGTAAGAGCTTAATGCAATTCCATCTTTTTATCACAAATTTGTTTTCATTGTAGCAAAGTCTTTACACTAAAAAGCAACTTTACAGATAGTCTTAATTAAAAATCACTTTGGCATCTTGATGTCATCCTCAGACCTACATGTTTCCACAGTTACAGACTACAAAACAAACCCTGTGTAGTCTTATGCTGCAGTCATATTGCTAGATTTATGCCATCTGTAAGCACGGGTGGGAGCATGATTGGAATATCAACTGCAGAGTTTGTAGTTTGTTGTGAAAA
Source organism: Dendrobates tinctorius (assembly GCF_039654945.1). Classification (NCBI taxonomy): domain Eukaryota; kingdom Metazoa; phylum Chordata; class Amphibia; order Anura; family Dendrobatidae; genus Dendrobates; species Dendrobates tinctorius. The sequence continues at coordinate 19,925,671 of NW_027361698.1, forward strand.
TAGTTGTCAATATAAGAACATTTGATGCACAAATTAGGTTAATTTTCTTAACGCTATTTGCGTAGTTGCTTGATTTTTTTTTTTTTAAATAAAAATCAATAAAAGAACAATAAAAATATTATTATACACCATGTTTTGTTAGAGAAGATGGTGATCTCTTAATTCCTAAGGAGCATTTATGATGAGTTTCTAAATACACTCAATCAACCACTAAATTAAAACCACTTGCCTACTATGGTGTACTATGAAGCTTCTCAGCCTTATACTTAGCCAGGTACTATACATTGTGTGTTCTGACACTTTTGTATCATGGCCACCATTACTCTTCCATGGGCTTGGACAATAGGGGTCAGTCTTCACTCGCCAACTACATCGGTGAGCTTTGTGAGCCCCAAAACCTTGTTGCTGGTACTGACATACTGGCAACAACCCAAAGACCTGACATTCTGGAGATACTCTGTTGGTCTGGACACCATGTCATCTAGACAGCACCTTAAATGGGTTGTCCACTACTCGGACAACTTGACTTCACTCTCCGCACCTTTTGGACAAATCAAGATATTCAGAGGAAGTCAGAGCTGCGTTTACTCCCTCACGTTTTCCAGATATCCATTACGTCTGTAGGAGAGGAGACTTAAGCCAGCGCAGATTAACCGCAAGGATCTCATGACACAATGTCATACAAGCCCCGTGAGAGCCAGCGCCGACACCGCTGGAATAGCACCCGAGGTGAGTATAGGTGTTACTAATTTCCTGGGGTGAAATATAGGTATTCAAAAGAGGTTGTACAAGTAGTGACAACAGCTTTAATCACTATGGACCTTGTGAAAGCCACACGTCCCTTTTTCCTGCTTCCAACACATCAAATTTAAGAGCTCACTGTTCATTCACTGCTTAATATATCCCTCCCCTTGACAAGGCACTATTGTAACAAATCAGTCAAGGCTACTTAATTCATACGTCAGTTGTTTTAATGTTGTGACTGATCCCTGTCTGTATACTCTCACTAAAATGTGGAAAATAAATTACTAGTTTTCTATACCATCACACTAAGTACCCTAATAAACTTTGTTTGGTAATTTGGATTGAGGAATATATTTTGTGGGGCCACAGAATGTTGTAGATATATCTATGAAATGTTTGCCTACATTTTTATATACTTTGAAGTTATACATTTTTCATATTTTGAATGTAAAATTAAAGGCGTTTTCCACTACTATGATATTGATGACCTATCCATAAGATGGGTCATCAATATAAGATCAGCCGTGGCCTAACACCTGGACCCCCGCTGATCAGTTGTTACAAGTTCTCTTAGTGGACAAATACAAGACGAGCGCTCCGTACACTTAGTGGCCACTCTCAGGTACTGCAGCTTAGCTCCTATTTGTGTGACAGGACATCAATACCATGCAAATAGAAAACCATGTAATAATGTATAATTTTATTTTTTTATGCACTTAGGTATTGTGAAATCCATTAAAGTACAGTCCAGCCTTGTAAAGGATTTGACAGAAGTCTCTGTATCCGAGGATGAGGTGGATGATGTTGCCTCTAACACCCCCAAAGTGCTAAAGCCTAGTACTTCCTCATTAAGAAACGGCAGACATATTGTGTCTCAAGAAATAGTGTCAAGCAAATGGACAGTGTACCAGCACATGTCTCCTGAAAGTGCACAAAATGTAGACAAAGGCGAAAGTGATTTCTGTCCACAAAGTGTATTCAGAAGCCTGGATAGAACAGATGAATTATCAAATAATGATGTGACACCAACTGCTTCACCTCAGCATGACTCCTTAAAGGGTAGATTTGGCTACCATAATCACAGAGATAATGGATCAGGGGGTGAAATGATCACTCAGCTCCATACCCCATCTGAACGATTCCGTCCTCTTGTAGAGAAGAGTCGTCCACATTCACCAAACACAGGAGGTGAGCAGGTATGTATCCTGGCATTCTCATTGCTTCATTGCTTATTCGGTCCCTTCACACAAGTTTTTTTGGTACATGTGCTGTTCGTTTCTTTCACAGATCACAGACCCATTACAATGAATGTGCCTTTTTATGCGTAAAAATTGGCAGCAGAATAAAAGAGAACGAGATGTATTCTACTTTGATCCATTTTTAAAAAATGCCAGTCAATAACCCATATAAAATGACCTCTGTGAGCTATTGTTATTTTACTGTTAAATTAATAAGACGCTAAAAAAAATATTTCTGCAACAAATTATTTTAAAAAAATGACACATGGACCAAAAGTGTATCCAACACACTGAAAACACATGGAGTGTTTTTCAGGAAAAAAAAAAATTAACATGCAAATCTGGTCTTAGAGAGGTTTTCCCACTAACAAAAGTTAATTTTAATCAATAGATCTTGGAATAATAATAATTTCCACAACTGGATGTGTTCAAATTAAATGTTCCTGTGCTGAGATAATCTTATAAATGTTCCCCTGCTGTGTACTGTGTAATGGCTGTGTCTGACCATACAGGGACATGGTCTGATCATATCACAGCTCCTGGGCAGGGGGGTAGAAAAAGAGAGTATACAGACAGGACAGCAGAGGATCACAAATAGTTCTTTCTTTGAAGTAAAACATTGTTTAAAAACAGGCAGGGAAATGTTTTACCTCATAAAAGAATCAGCTGCGATCCGGTGTTAGAATACCTGTATACTAGTGATGAGTGAGTATACTCGTTGCTCTGGTTTTCCCGAGCATGCTCGGGTGTCCTCCGACTATTTTGGCACAATTTGCGGCTGCTGGACAGCCTTGAATACATGTCGGAATTCCCTATCAAACAGGCATTCCTCACATGTGTTCAGTCTGTCCAGCAGCCGCAAATCATGCAGCTGCATCGACACAAACTAAATCTCTGAGCACGCCAAAATACTCGGACACCCAAGCATGCTTGGGGAAAACCCGAGCAACAAGTATACGCGCTCATTACTACTGTATACGCTTTCTCTTCCTCCCTGCCCAGGAGCTGTGGTATGATCAGACTATGTCCCTGTACAGTGAGACACAGCCATTACACAGTATATAGCAGGGGCACATTTATAAGATTATCTTAGCACAGGAACATTTTATTTAAACACATCCAATTGGGGAAATAATTGTAAAATGTGTTGATTAAAATGAACTCTTATTTGTGGAAAAAAACTCTTTTAGGGTGTGTGCACACACTGCGGATTCACAGCGGATTTGGCCCTGCGGATCCGCAGCAGTTTCTGCTGCGTTGTACAGTACCTTTATTTTCTATGCAAAATGAAAACCGCAGTGCAGATGCTGCGGAATTTTCCGCGCGGATTTGCTGCGGTTTCAAATCTGCAGAAAGAATTGACATGTCAATTCTTTCTGCGGATTCCGCTGCGGTTTCCCATCTGCTCCATTGTAGAGATGATAAACCGCAGGGCTAATCCGCAGATAAACCGCAGGTCTTCTGACACACCTTTAAAGGGGTTGTCCGGGCTTTTCACATAATCTCAGTGCATATCTGGGCTGCAGAATGCTGACAATAAGTAATTTACCTTCTGTGGCCAGTTTGAAGGGTTTGCTAGATATCATCTCTTGCTTGTAAGAAAAATGTCCAGGGGTGGGGGGTGTTCTGGCATTGATATGAGAACTGGACGTTTCCTCCTACTCTACTAAAAACATGCCCTCTATAGCAACAACCCCACCCTCCATAGCAACAGGCCCTCCCCGACCACATGAACAAGCCTATCCCTCCTCACACAGTAACAAATCTTACCCCTCTAGCAGCCTCAGTGCAGAGAGCTGCTCCTCCCCCAGACACACGCTGAACACTGATCTATGGAAAGTGAAACTATTGAGGAGGAAACGACCAGTTCTCATTTCAATGCCAGAACACCCCCCCCCCCCCCGGACGTTTTTCTTACAAGCAAGAGATGATATCTAGCAAACCCTGCAAACTGGCCACAGAAGGTAAAAATGACTTATTGTCAGCATTCTGCAGCCCAGATATGCACTGAGATTGTGAAAAGCCCGGACAACCCCTTTAAGGAGAAGAAAAAGATTGGTTCACTGATAAGACCTGCTGCTTGTGTGTGTATATGTACAAAAAAAAATAAAATATATGCTCAAAAAAATAAAGGGAACACTTAAACAACAGAATAAAACTCCAAGTAAATCAATCGTCTGTGAAAATCAAACTGTCCACTGAGGAAGCAACACTGATTGACAATCAATTTCACATGCTGTTGTGCAAATGGAATAGACAACAGATGGAAATTATTGGCAATTATCAAGACACCCTCAATAAAGGAGTGGTTCTGCAGGTGGGGACCACAGACCACATCTCAGTACCAATGCTTCCTGGCTGATGTTTTGGTCACTTTTGAATGTTGGTATTGCTTTCACACTTGTGGAAGCATGAGACGGACTCTACAACCCACACAAGTGGCTCAGGTAATGCAGCTCATCCAGGATGGCACATCAATGCGAGCTGTGGCAAGACTGTTTGCTGTGTCTGTCAGCGTAGTGTCCAGAGGCTGGAGGCGCTCCCAGGAGACAGGCCAGTACACCAGGAGACGTGGAGGGAGCCATAGGAGGACAACCCAGCAGCAGGACCACTTCCTCCGCCTTTGTGCAAAGAGGAACTGGAGGAGCATTGCCAGAGGCCTGCAAAATGACCTCCAGCAGGCCACAAATGTGCATGTGTCTGCACAAACTGTTAGAAACCAACTACATGGGGATGGTCTGAGGGCCCAACGTCCACAGATGGGGGTTGTGCTCACAGCCCAACACCGTGCAGGATGCTTGGCATTTGCCACAAAATGCCAGGATTGGCAAATTCGCCACTGGCGCCCTGTGCTCTTCACAGATGAAAGAAGGTTCACATTGAGCACATGTGACAGACGTGACAGAGTCTGGAGACGCCGTGGAGAGTGATCTGCTGCCTGAAACATCCTTCAGCATGACCGGTTTGGCAGTGGGGTGGGATTTCTCTGGAGGGCTGCACAGCCCTCCATGTGCTTGCCAGAGGTAGCCTGACTGCCATTAGGTGCCGAAATTAGATACTCAGACCCCTTGTGAGACCATATGCTGGTGTGGTTAACCCTGGGTTCCTCCTAATGCAGGACAATGCCAGACCTCATGTGGCTGGAGTGTGTCAGCAGTTCCTGCAAGATGAAGACATTGAAGCTATGGACTGGCCTGCCCGTTCCCCAGACCTGAATCCAATTGAGCACATCTGGGACATCATGTCTCGCTCCATCCACCAACGTCACGTTGTACCACAGTCTGTCCAGGAGTTGGTGGATGCTTTAGTCCAGGTCTGGGAGGCAATCCCTCAGGAGACCAGCCACCGTATCCTCAGGAGCATGCCCAGGCGTTGTACAGTAGGGAGGTCATACAGGCACGTGGAGGCCACACACAATACTGAGCCTCATTTTGACTTGTTTTAAGGACATTACATTCCACTTTAATTTTGTGTGTGACTCCAAATCGAGGCCTTCATTGGTTAATAAATTTGATTTCCATTGATGATTTTTGTGTGATTTTTGTTGTCAGCACACTCAACTTTGTACAGAACAAAGTAGTCAATGAAAATATTTCATTCATTCAGATCTAGGATGTGTCCTTTGAGTGTTCCCTTTATTTTTTTGAGCAGTGTATAATATACAGGGTAGGCCATTTATATGGATAAGCCTAAATAAACTGGGAATGGTTGGTGATATCAACTTCCTGTTTGTGGCACATTAGTAGATGGGAGGGGGAAACTTTTCAAGATGGGTGGTGACCATGGCAGCCATTTTGAAGTCAGCCATTTTGGATACAACTTTATTTTTACCAATGGGAAGAGGGTCATGTGACAGATCAAACTTATTGAGAATTTCACAAGAAAAACAATGGTGTGCTTGGTTTTAACGTAATTTTATTATTTCATGAGTTATTTTCAAGTTTATGACTACTTATAAAATGTGTTCAAAGTGCTGCCCATTGTGTTGGATTGTCAATGCAACCCTCTTCTCCCACTCTTGACACACTGATAGCAACACCGCAGAAGAAATGCTAGTCTAAGGGTGTCAGATTCCTTGTAGGAAAGCTCGGACCTAACACCCATAATGTGGTGCACCATCTTGCTGGAAAAACTTGGGGAACGTGCCATCTTCAGTGCATAAAGAGGGCAACACATCATCGTGTAGCAATTTCAGATATCCAGTGGCATTGAGGTTTCCAATGATGAAGGATGGCCCCACTATCTTTGTACCCCATATACCACACCATACCATCAATTATGGGTGTCAGGTCCAAGCATTCCTACATGAACAGTTTCCTGGAAAGTGGATTGGTCGTTGTGGGCCAGTAGAACGGCCACCAAGGTCTCCCTATCCGGCCCCCTTAGACTTTTATCTTTGGGGTCATCTGAAGGCAATTGTCTATGCTGTAAAGATATGATATGTGCAGCATCTGAATCAACGGATACTTGAAGCCTGTGCTAGCATTTCTTCTGCGGTGTTGCTATCAGTGTGTCAAGAGTGGGAGAAGAGGGTTGCATTGACAATCCAACACAATGGGCAGCACTTTGAACACATTTTATAAGTGTTCATAAACTTGTAAATAACTCATGAAATAATAAAGTAATGTTAAAACCAAGCACACATTGTTTTTTTTGTGAAATTCTCAATAAGTTTGATGTGTCACATGACCCTCTTCCCATTGGAAAAAATAGTCGGATCCAAAGTGGTCAACTTCAAAATGGCCGCCATGGTCAGCACCCATCTTGAAAAGTTTCCCCACTCCCATATACCAATGTGCCACAAACAGGAAATTGATATCAGCAACCATTCCCATTTTATTTAGGTGTATCCATATAAATGGCCCACCGTGTGTGTATGTATGTGTATTATATATATGTATGTATGTATAATTAAAAAAAGTGTGTGTATATATATATATATATGTGTGTGTGTGTGTGTGTATGTATGTATGTATGTGTATATATATATATATATATATATATATATATATATATATATAATGTGTGTGTGTGTATATATATATATATATATATATATATATATATATTAATATTAAACTGTGTTCCAAATTATTATGCAAAAAGAGTTTAGGAGTGATAAGGTTAGAATTTTTTTTGTTTGTCATTTTAACTCCTTGATGGTGATGTGTGTCAGGGCTCTTTATATCACTGAAAGCAATTGCAGATACCTGTGCAAATTAGTTTGGCAGGTGTGTCCAAATAAAGGCAAGACTACTTAAAGACCCCGTTACACACTGCGATATCGCTAGCAATATCGCTGTAAAGTCACTGATTTTGTGACGTTGCAGCGATATTGCTAGCGATTTCGCTGCATGTGATACTTACCTCCGACCGGCTCCCCCGCTGGTTATCGCTGATCGCGCGAGAAGCTCCTGGACCATTCCTCGTCGGTCACTCCCTGCTGGGCTTCCTGTGGCGCCGACGAGCGACGCGTGGAGGCGGGCGGGAGGACGCAGGATCGCCGCGTCTGACAGGTAAGTAGCGATCCCCGACCCCAGAGCTAACCTACATGAGTTGATAATTTTACATAGTTATCTAATCTATTCTAGAGCTTTTGTTAAAGTAGTTTTTGAAACGTCAGAATATAATGCTCGGCATTTGCTTACAACTTGCAGGACATATTGCTTTTGTTCTTCATCTTTTGTCAGAAGGTCGTTAAAGTCGGTTACTTCCTACCTCTTTTAATTTTTCTTTCCTAACTTTTGGATTTACAACCCTAGCGTGCTCTGATGGTTCATCTGTGCTACTGAGCAATTTATTAGCCATTAACAACTTTTCATTGTCTGTAATGGTGGGATCAAAAAACGATAATCCCACCAACTCTGCATTCAAATACCACAAATGGTTCAAAAATTTGGTCAGGGCTATTTCTGCAATGTTGTTGTCACATTCTTTATAGTCTAACAGACTATGCAAAATACCTAAATCTTAAAATACCTCAATTTGGATTTTTTCAAACTTTGAGCGACGAGCGGTACTGGTTAACGTCGTTTGATCGAGCTCAAATTTTGGCTATCTCAATATCTGGAAAGGGGAATCGTTTTGTGGGGTCCAGACGGACAAAATTCCGACATCGATTTTTTGCGGTCACCCTAGTGTATATATTTAAATTATACACACACGAGAGGTCTAAGTTTTATCGGAGGTACACTTCAGCTGTAGGAAAAAATAAATTAAAATCCCTTGTATGATTTTTACATAATTAATCTGCATCTTATTGCATGAAATAACTATTTTATACAATAGAAAAACAGAACTTAACCCCTTAATGTCCAATGACGGACACAGTCCGTCATCAGACATCTCCCCTGCTTTGATGAGGGCTCCGGCGCTGAGCCCGCATCAAAGCCAGGACATGTCAGCTGTTATGAACAGCTGACATGTGCCCGCAATAGGCGCGAGCGGAATCAACGTCCGCCTGCGCCTATTAACTAGTTAAATCCCGCTGTCAAAGCTGACAGCGGGCATTTAAATAGCATTTCCGGCCACCGGGCCGGAAATGACGTCATCGCCGACCCCGTCACGTGATCGGGGTCGGCGTCATGTTGCCTGGACAACCCGAGGTCTCTGTGAGACCTATATGGTTGTTCCAGGCATATGGCTTTCAGCGCCACCCAATCCCAAATGAGATGCCAAAAATCTGCTCCCACCTCCCCGCATCTGACATTCATTATTTACTCTTCTGCCGAATTTATATAGTTTGCATGGGTTTATATATGATTGGTGTAGCATATATAATTGGATTAATTTATTTGCCGCTGGAGACACCGTCGTATGCGCCTCCAGTGCGTCACACCACTGGTCATCGGTGATGGAGAGGATTAGTTGCCTCCATTTTCCTTCCACAGCCAATTGGGCGGAGGCAATTTTGGAATTTAACAGAAAGGTGTATGAAGATGAGATCATACCCGTAGGCCCTTGACTGGACAATATTCCTATTAGTGGGTATTTAGATATACACATCCTGGAAAGTGGGAACTGATATGCTATGGCATGCCTCAGCTGCAGATATATATATATAAAACTCTCTATGAGGAATTCCAAATTTAATATGAAGTTGTTCAAATGATAAAATTATTAGAGAAGCCCAGCGCCTGCGCACTGCAGTACTTTGCTCTGCCCTAAACGGGGCAAATAAGTACGACTGCGCAGGAGCGTAATGCCGGGGAGCCTGTGAAGCAAGTAAAAGGGCGGCATTGCAAGAAGGTGGGAGGCACCGGACCCGGACCTGCGACACCCATCAGACCGGACCGCCTCCCCGGGAAAGTATAATAAAACTTATTTTTCTTATCTTGCAGGTCATATCGGGGGCTTATCTACAACATTATAGAATGCTGCAGATAAGCCCTGAAAGGTGGTGGCTGCATCATATATCGGCCAAACCTGCTGACATGTTCACTTTAAAGAAAAACTAACAGATCTGTGAGAGCCAGAATTCTTGCTGGTTGGTAGGTGATCATGCAATTTCAAGAACTGACTCTTCTCTTGCTACCGAATTTATGCCACACCTTGACGTTTCATTGTCAAAATAAAATCATTAGTGCTTTATCTGTCAGTGGCTATATTGTTATGGCTCTTGGGTGTAATGATAGGCAATACTAGTCTTGTATGTTTCATTGTAATAGTAGCTGCTTCTCATATGCGACAATTGATGTATGAGTGTTATTTTTATATATCCTGATCATCTATCCCATTTTATTAACCCTAGATTATGCTGACAAGTGAACTTGGCTTTCCATGTAGGCAGACTGTTCTTTCGCCATCAGTCCCTAAAAGAGAAATACATATTCCAGCTTTCTTCAAGTCCTCGGCACATTATAAGCAGGTCTTTAGTGCGTGCCTTGCAGGTGGGAGCAGGTTTTCTCATTTTATATATTTTTCAGAACAGAGGTTCGGAGTAGAAGCTGAATACATATATGCATTTATTAAGTCAGTCATTTGTTAAAAGATTTTTCTTATTACAGAAAATAAAGATATTGTATGAGGGGAAATGGTATATTCTCTAACTGGGTCACTGTGCCCAGTGGGGTACCGCAGGGGTCGGTGTTGGGACCTATTCTCTTAAACGTGTTTATTAACGATCTGGTTGAAGGTTTACACAGTAAAATATCGATATTTGCAGATGATACAAAACTATGTAAAGCAGTCAATACAAGAGAGGCTACAGATGGATCTGGATGAGTTGGAAACTTGGGCCAAAAGGTGGCAGATGCGGTTTACCATTGATAAATGTAAGGTTATACACATGGGAAGAAGGAATCAATATCACCATTACACACTGTACGGGAAACCACTGGGTAAATCTGAAGTGGAGAAGGATTTGGGGTTCCTAGTTAATAATAAACGTAGCTAAAGCAGCCAGTGCCAGGCAGCGGCTGCCAAGGCAAACAGGATCATGGGGTGCATTAAAATAGGTCTGGATACACATGATGAGAGCATTATACTGCCTCTGGACAAATCCCTAGTTAGACCGCACATGGAGTACTGTGTACAGTTTTGGGCATCGGTGCTCAGGAAGGATATAATGGAACTAGAGCGAGTACAAAGGAGGGTAACAAAATTAATAAAGGTGATGGGGGAAGTACAATACCCAGAGAAATTAGCAAAATTAGAATTATTTAGTCTAGAAAAAAGACTAAGGGGAAATCTAATAACCATGTATAAGTATATAAGGGGACAATACAAATATCTCTCCAAGGATCTGTTTATACCAAGGAATGTGACTGTCAGATGGGGGCATTCTCTGCGTCTGGAGGAGAGAAGATTTTTCCACCAACATAGAAGAGGATTTTTTACTGTTAGGGCAGTGAGAATCTGGAATTCCTTGCCTGAGGAGGTGATGATGACGAACTCAATTGAGGGGTCAAGAGAGGCCTGGATGTCTTCCTGGAGCATAACAGTATTGTATCTTACAGTTATTAGGTTCTTTAGGACTACAGTGTGTAAGGAATGTATACAGACATCTTTAAATTTTTCACTCTTTGTTTCATTGCAGCCAATTTGGTAAATTCAAAAAAGTTCATTTTTTTTTATCGTTAATGTACTCTCTGCACCCCATCTTGACTGAAAAAAACAGAAATGTAGAATTTTTTGCAAACTTATTTAAAAAGAAAAACTGAAATATCACATGGCCATAAGTATTCAAACCCTTTTGCTCAGACACTCATTTAAATCTCATGCTGTCCATTTCCTTGTGATCCTCCTTGAAATGGTTCTATTCCTTCATTGGAGTCCAGCTGTGTTTAATTAAACTGATAGCACTTGATTTGTAAAGGCACTCGCCTGTCTATGTAAGACCTCACAGTGCATGTCAGACCAAATGAGAATCATGAGGTCAAAGGAACTGGCCAAGGAGCTCAGACAGAATTGTGGCAAGGCACAGATCTGGCAAAGGTTTCAATAGAATTTCTGCTGTACTCAAGGTTCCTATGAGTACAGTGGCCTCCATAATCCTTAAATGGAAGAAGTTTGGGACCACCAGAAGTCTTCCTAGACCTGGCTGTCCAACAAAACTGAGCAATCGTGGGAGAAGAACCTTGGTGAGCGAGGTAAAGAAGAACCCCAAGATCACTGTGACTGAGCTCCACAGATGCAGTAGGGAGATGGGATAAAGTTCCACAAAGTCGACTATCACTGCAGCCCTCCACCAGTCGGGCCTTTATGGCATAGTGGCCCAACGGAAGCCTCTCCTCAGTGCCAGACATATGAAAGCCCACATAGAGTTAGCTTTAAAAAAACAAACCACATGAAGGGCTCACAGACTATGAGAAATAAGATTCTCTGGTCTGATGAGACGAAGATAGAACTTTATAGTGATAATTCTAAACGGTATGTGTGGAGAAAACCAGGCACGGCTCATCATCTACCCAATACAATCCCAACAATGAAACCTGGTGGTGGCAGCATCGTGCTGTGGGGTGTTTTTCTGCTGTAGGGACAGGACGACTGGTTGCGATTGAAGGAAACATGAATGCTGCCAAGTACAGAGAGATCCTGGATGAAAACCTCTTCCAGAGTGCTCTGGACCGACTTGGCCGAAGGTTCACCTTCCAACAAAACAATGACCCTAAGCATACAGCTAAAATAATAAAGGAGTGGCTTCAGAACAACTCTGTGATCATTCTTGACTGGCCCAGCCAGAGCCCTGATCTAAACCCAATTGAGCATCTCTGGAGAGACCTGAAAATAGCTGTCCACCAATTGTTCACCTTCCAACCTGACAAACTGGAGAGGATCTGTAAGGATGAATGGCAGAGGATCCCCAAATCCAGGTTTAAAAAACTTGTTGCATCATTCCCAAGAAGACTCATGGCTGTACTAGCTCAAGAGGGTGCTTCTACTCGATACTGAGCAAAAGGTCTGAACACTTATGACCATGTGATATTTCACTTTTTCTTAATAAATTAGCAAAAATTTCTACATTTCTGCATTTTTCAGTCAAGATGGGGTGCAGTGTCTACATTAATGAGAAAAAAATAAACTTTTTTGAATTTACCAAATGGCTGCAATCAAACAGAGTGAAAAATTTTAAAGGGGTCGGAATACTTTCCGTACCCACTGTAGATCTGGGGATTTATTCTGACGGAATATATTCTGAACTGGATGGACAAATGTCTTTTTTCGGCCTCTCTAACTATGTAACTATAGTAATATATTGCAGTCATCATGCAACATAACACTGTGTAATTTCTCATTTTATCCTTCTATGCAGTCATACACGAGTATAAGCCAAGATTTCAGCCCATTTTTTTTAGACCTGAAAGCCCCCCCCCGGCTTATACTCGAGTCATATAACGGCACCTGGCCCCCAGCAACGAGAGGTGAGTATGTCATTTTTTTTTTTTTTTTTTTAATTGCAGCGGCAATATATGGGCCGTATTTATCTATGGAGCATCTTTTTGGACCACCATTAACCCTTGTGCAGCACCACCCTCAGCTTATACTCGAGTCAATAAGTTTTCCCAGTTTTTTGTGGCAAAATTAGGAGTCTCGGCTTATACTTGAGTATATACGGTGATTATTTTCTTTTCTCTGCTTTATGTAGAAACAGGAAGTCATTCCCCTCTTCATCTCCTGACCCATCTGCTGCCTCCTCCCCTCCTGCCAGGGACTTTTGCAGTAACGCCTTATTCTTGCAGGGAAAATTGATCTCCTGTTGCTACATAGAGCTGGGAAAGATTCAGCTAGTTAGATACTCATTCAATATTCCTAGAACTATTAGAAAAGTTTAGCTGGGTAGAAAGGCAAAATGAGCGATTGTGAGTACACAGTGCTATATAATATGATTGCAATATATTAAGAGGATAAAATATTGATGGGTTGGCTTCTTTAAACTATACTAACATTTGCTCAAGTTTAGGAAATAAAATTAATGGAAGTTCTTCTTTAAAGGGAATCTGTCATTTTTTTTTTTTTTTGACTGTCAGCTGCCGGCATTGACATCAGGGGCTTATGTACAGCATTCTGTAATGCTGTAGATAAGCCCCCGATGTAACCTGAAAGGTAAGAAAAACACATTGGATTATTGTCACCGGTGGGGGCGGTCCGGTCCGACGCCTCCCATCTCATAAGATGCCGTCCTCTTCTTCCCTTCCTGTAGTGGCTCCGGCGCAGGCGCACTGCTCTGCCCTGTTGAGGGCAGGGAGCCGGAGCCACTACAGGAAGGGAAGAAGAAAACGGCATCGTATGAAGATGGGAGGCGTCGGACCGCGACACCCATCGGACCGGACCGCCCTCTCCGGTGAGTATAATCTAACGTGTTTTTCTTATCTTTCAGGTTAAATTGGAGGCTTATCTACAGCATTACAGAATGCTGTAGATAAGCCCCTGATGTCAATGCCGGCAGCTGATAGTCAAAAAAAAAAAAAAAAAATGTGACAGATTCCCTTTAAAGAAGAACTTCCATTAATTTTATTTCCTAAACACACTCTCCCAACACTAATGCCCCCACAGTTACACCACAAGTTTTATTTAAAATAAAAAACATTATGAACTCATCTAATCTAGAATCCTGACAAGAACCTTGCTAGTGGAGTGGCTGAGGCGGTAGCGCACACACAGGATGTCAGAGTTCTGTCACGATGATGTCATTGTGCCGCTCTGGAACTCTGACATCCTGTGTGTGCGCCAGCATCTAGGCCACTCCATCACCCTGCTGTTCTGTAGACTGCAGGTAGTATGTAATCTATGGTCTACAGAAAGAAGAACGATAGTGCAGGAAGAGCAGATCTCCCTGGTCTACTGTACAGCTTAGCTATATCTGCTACGCACGCCAATACAGTCAAGGCTAGTGGTAGGTCTGGGTGGCCCATGGCAATTGCCCCCTCTGCTGCTAGTAAGTAGTAGGGGGGTGGGGTCATGCGATAGTGTGAGTGGGTTTATACAGAGCTCATAATTTTGCTTGACTACCTGGCAGTAGGTTACTAGTCATCTAAAAATAATGTCCTGCTGAGAAAGCAGTGATTTTATCAAAACTGCTGCAAGCAGCCGAGTAAGGGATTGCTGTAACCATTTTCTCTGTCTCTACATTATGCTGCTTTCAGATTAGGTGCCACAAACCTCATGACAGATTCAGTGCAATGTAGAAAGTTTTTTTTCCTCTGTGAGCATTTGTAGTACCTCATTGTGAACTGCAGGTGTTGCTTTTACTTTTGAACTGCTTGTGTCACCATTATTACAGATAATAAATTGTTGTGTATCTCATTCATTTAGCAAATGTCTCTACAACAAATTCCCTCTTTCTGTGCAGAGCATTTAAATATAATCATGTACGAGCTGTCACAGAGACTACACAATGCTTTCTACAAAGTTGATATGTCTTTCTATACCTCAAACGGAGACGAGACACTTCGGAACTATAATCCTGCTCCCTTTTGCCTTCACAAGCAGCGAGCTAAGCTTGTAATGGTCAGAAAAGAAGGCCCTAACAAGGTAAATTGTTCCTGTCCATGTATTATACATTTACATTACGTGGAGTTTGTCTACAAACAAATATAAAATACTTAACAAATTTACAATTGTATTTAAGATTTCTTCTGGGTGTTTATATTGTTACTGTACTTGCTATGGCGGCCTCTTGATATATTAGACTTAGTGGGACACAAGGGATAAGGGAAGGGAACCCAACACTAGGGAAGGGGGAAGTGGCGACCCCTAGGCAGATCTAACATCACCCTGTCTGCCCTAAACGTCCCTATATAGGTTCTGCACCTATCGCCGAGCAGGAACCTAATCCCTGCCTTACCCTGGCTATATCTCCTGCATATGGGAGGACCATCTGACACTACTCAATCCCTACTACCATTAAAGACAGCTGGGGTAGACAAAAAAGGGGAACACTTATCTTGAGAAGAGATGTAACAGCAACACTAAAGTGGAAGATAGCCAACTGCTACAGCGCCAAACCTCAGCAGGCGGAAATGGAAATATCACCGGCAACTCCCAGCAGTTGGCTGGGAGTCTATAAATACCCAGGTCCCAGGTATGTCAATTAGAGTCAGAGAGAGGTTGCCACTAGGTCAAAGAGTCAGAAGGGTTAAGAAGGTGTTTGCAAAGTCAGACGCAGAGACCTTCTGCAGCTAGATGCAGTGCGACTATATGCAGTTTCTGACACACCTGTGACAGTTATGTACTGTGATGTTAAGTAACAGCCACTTCTTGTGCACTGATTTCTGTTGTCTGGCAAGAATCCGTCAAGAACATGTAGATGGTCGTACTAAGCTACTGGGAAGGTGCGACCACCAGCAGTAGACGTTCCCTAAATGGAATAAAAAAAAAAAAATCAGGGGGCCCCATGACAAGTATGTAACTGCAATATGTAGACACAAGAGCTTTGTTTTATTCATCAATATTTCCTTCCTTTCAGTTGAATACGGTTTCTCTTCTCTATCACATAGACCAATAAAGGTTTTACCAACCTTCATTCAAAATGTAAATTGTAAATATAGAACCACGGTGAAGAAAATAAAAGTAAAAAAAGTGTGTGAATAAAGTTTCCTATTTAAAAAAGGTGTCTGTGATCAGTTGGGGTCTGACACCAGTGGAACATTGGCGCTCCCTACATTACGGAGTGACCTCTGTCGTGTACTGTTCACTCCCATTCAAGTGAGTAGGAGATTGCACTACTCAGCAGCAGTCACGAGATAATGTACAGAGCTGAAGTGTTCAGCTGTGAGTATTGCTTCTATAGATGTTACCAAAGCAGATTTCTGCTAATCGGTGGGCGTGCAGGGTATCAGACCCCCTTTATCTTATATTGATGAACCATCCTTTACATTGCACCTATGCCAATCCCTATCCGAATCCTGAACAGGGCAACCTCATGAAACTGACCCCAGGGGACTGGCCGAGATACTCAGTAACCACATAAGTTTGAATTCATCAATGTCAAATATATACCATCTGCCCCCAAAATATGGATGTTAGGTGTCATTCAGACATCTGTGTTTTTCATCATGTGTAAAATCACAGACTGTTTTTCAGTGGTTTGGATTGGAGTTTCATCAGTGTTTGGTCAGTTTTATTTTTTCCATAAGCGATTTAAGTTATTTTTATTGTTTGATAAAAAAAATTGGATTGTAAAGCTTCTCCTATACATTACAATGTTAATCACCGATAGCACACGGATTACGTATTAATGCCATCCATGTGCTGTCTGTGATTTTCATGGATCCATAGACTTGTATGGGTGTTTTTTGATCTGTGACTTGGTTCAAAAACATTCTCATGATTTTTTTGTGGACAGAAGGGGTGGTGTCTGCAGAAAAATCACTGACATTTGAAGAGCTCCACATATTATGGATACATATTCTGTCTGTGAAAAACAAAGATTACATATGTGAAAATGGACATTTGAATGAGGCCTAAACAAGAGCGTTTTCATTACCCTTAAAGAGAATCCATCACAAGTTGTTTTTTTTTTTTTTTTTTTTCTGCCCCTTCTGAGACCAGCATAATGTAAGGGCAGAGGACCTGACTCCAGTGATGTCACTTATTGGACTGCATGCTGTCATACTTCTAAAATCCCTGTTTTATCTGCTGCAGATCTACTAGTTCTTTGAATGTTTTGCCTTTGTGTAACCACGCCCACAACACTGAATGGCGGCTTTCTGCCCATGCACAGCGTACACAGAAAGCTGCCAATCATTGATGTGGGCGGGATTACACAGAGCTCATGAATATGGAGGACTACATGGCAGCAGGTTTATTACTAATCCTGCAGTGATAATTTCCTGCTAATAAAACAAGTGATTTTTATCAAAACTACAGTAAGCAGACCAGTAAGAGACACATCTCTAGAATCTGTTTCTCTTAGTTTGCACTATATTGTTCTCAGATTATTTGGCAAAAAGCTGGTGACAGATTCCACTTAAGAGTATATTATTCACATATAGCAGTAGTCTTTAGCATCTAAAAACATGCAGAACCTCAACTCCCATCTGAATATGCATGTTCTTTTTAGACAAACTTGTGAGAACCTGCTTCTATTGTTTTCTTGTGTTTTCATTGGTAATGCTTGCATTTCAAGGGAGAAATCGTCACATGATTTTAAAACACATTTCTGTCTATAATAGGGGCGCTTCTTTTATGCTTGTGATGCTTCCAAAGCCAGGCAATGTAAATTCTTTAAATGGCTGGATGAATTAAAAGTGACACATAAAGGGATGGACAAACCTGAATCCCGAGTGGTCATGGTGGATATGAAGAGTCTGTCCAGTTATATCAGATGTCAGAATATAAGCTTGTATGAAGAGAGCCAGCTCATTATCAGGTATGTTCTAGCTATCCCACCTTTATGTACTAATCATTTACTCATTATCAACTATTTGGGCTTTTGAAGTATTAACCCTTATAGATAAAAAATAATATTGTAAAATATTTTAAGATCTATACTTAGTCTTATTTAATCATATTTAATTTAACTTGTAGCATATGAGGGTTCCTGTGAGCTTTTTATTTTTTATACCTTGGTTAATTGTGTAACAAATGCCTCCTATATAACATATAGTACAACGCGGCATAGTATCTAGCTAATTATGTTTATGGTGGTTATTATAATGTCGCCTCGTGTATAGAATAATATATCTACAATTTTAAATAATTTCTAAAATGTGTGGATAACATACAGCAGTCAGCACATTCATGTTTACTCTGTACCCAACCTCCTGTAAGGGGTACATCAACCTACATAAGGGTGTGAATAACATTGATTAAAATTTAGCTAATGGTAGAACAAGGGCAATTTGCTAAGTAGCTTGTTTTTACAAGCAGTGTGCAAACATACCCATATAGGAAGACGCTGGTTAAATATCTTGTGGATTTATGGGTATCCAACCACCAGGACCCTCGCCAATGAGCTGAATGAGGAACGCTTATTCACGTTTGAGTGGAGCTGCAGTGCGAATGCTTGACCGCAGTCGGATTCATTCCGTATGGGGTTGCCAAGTGCTGTGCTTGTTTTTTTGGCAGCAGCCAAAAAGAGAATGAATAGCATGGCAGTTGTTGGCCCTATCAGCTGCACCATTTTGCACCGAAAACTTACCCTGTAATATGATAGTTATGGGGAGACCCATTTAATTTTTTCCAGGTTTGTAACTTGCCCATAACCCCCACCCTTTCCGCTGTGATGTATATGTGTGTGTGAGTGTGTGCAAATACACCCTTCCCTCTGTGATATATGTGTGTGTGAGTGTGTGTATATATATATACCACATCAAAACCCTGTCATAGCTAGCCCAATCTCCAGACCTGAACCCCATTGAAAACCTCCGGAATGTAATCAAGAGGAAGATGGATAGTCACAAGCCATCAAACAAAGAAGAACTGCTTACATTTTTGTACCAGGAGTGGCATAAGGTCACCCAAAAGCAGTGTGAAATACTGGTGGAAAGCATGCCAAGACGCATGAAAGCTGTGATTAAAGATCATGGTTATTCCACTAAATATTGATTTCTGAACTAATCCTGAGTTAAAACATTAGTATTGTCGTTTCTAAATGATTATGACCTTGTTTTCTTAGCATTATTTGAGGTCTGCAAGCACTGCATTTTTTTATTTTGACCATTTCTCATTTTTTTAAAAAAAAATACAAAATTTGGTGCTTGGAAATTCAAAGACATGTCAGTAGTTTATAGAATAAAAGAGCAATTTACATTTTACTCAAAAATATACCTGTAAAGAGAAAAATGAGACAAACTTAACATTTTGAAGTGGTCTATTAATTTTTGCCAGATCTGTGTATATACAGTATATACACATACGCTGGTACGTTGTATACTGCAAGTGTATCTCCTTTTGTATTGGTTTGTTTGTGTGCATGCTCTGCTATTGTTATTTTCAGCTCTGGGAATTACTATGTATTGCTAGTTTGCCGTATTTATGCACATTCTCAATGCTCACATCATTAGGGACCGAGTATCCCTTGGGTACATGCGCAGTGATATACAGTGCCTTTGCGAAAGTATTCAGCCCCCTGGAACTTTTCAACTTTTCCCCACATATCATGCTTCAAACATAGAGATGCCAAATGTAAATTTTTGGTGAAGAATCAACAACAAGTGGAACACAACTGTAAAGTTGGAAGAAATTTATTGGTTACTTTAAATTTTCCCTTCACCCATGACAGCACCACCTGAGAGGGATCCGCCCCGCCAGGACAGGAACCTACTGAGACATAAGGGGCGGCACCTCTCCCCCGCTTCAGTTGGGTTCCTGTCCTGGAAGGAACCCCACGGTCGGCGGTGCCTGTCATGGGCGAAGAAAATGGACCCAGCCCCGTCCCGGCGCAGGAAGAACAGGTGTCTCACCTGCAGCGCCGGCCGTCGGGTGCTGGATGCGCAGTCCCCGGGCCCTCCGGGGTTCCGGGTTCGTGCGGGCGTCGGTGGGATCCCCGGGGTCTGCGGGAAGCCCCCACCACGCCGCCCTCCCCTCGCGCACGCCGCATCTCGATCCCCATAGCAGGGGAGAGACGCTGGCTTCTTCCGGCCGCTGACATCAGCGGCGCATTGCCTGCTGGGTGCGCCGGCTGACGTCAGAGAAGGGAGACGGTTTGATGGCGCCGGGTGCGACGCCGGCCGGCTTTCTGAAGCGGCGGCCGGCGGTCGCAGGGGGGAGGGGAGAGACGCTCACCGGAGTGGAGGCACAGTATTTAAAGAAGAAAGGCGGCAGCAGACGGCGGTGCAACATGGAGTCAGAGCAGGAACGTTCAGCGTCCCTGCCTCCCTCTCAGCCCTCTGGCAGAAAGCATGGAAGCCATTCCAGCAGCAGTCGCCCCAGCCGCAGGTCGGGGGATTCAGCAAGATCCAAAGAACGCAGGTCACGTGCCCCAACGCAGCCTCCGAGTCCGGTACCCTTGATTTCGGGTGGTGAGTGATCTTCGTGAATGTTAGCATTTATGTTAATAGGGCTTCTGTTGTATGCTTCACCCTGTAGGAAAGGCCTAGGAAAGCGGGAAGCAAGAAGAACAATAGGGATTGTGCTATATGTAAATCTCCCCTAGCAAGAGATTGGCAAAAAGATCTCTGTGCTGTGTGCATTCAGCGGACTATGGCGGAGGAAGCGCCTAGTTTCGCAGCCAATTTGATATCTGCCCTAAGGTCCGAAATGGAAGGCTCAATTAAGTCCCTATTGAAAAAAGGGAAAAAAAACAGGGATCCCCCTAGTTCCCCCTCGGATTCCGCGTCAATGTCATCTCAGGCGGAAAAATCATCCTCCTCAGATTCCTCAGACAGCGACATGGGGGGTAAACCATGTTTCCCTGTAGAAGACACAGACGCCCTCCTAAAGGCCATCAGAGCTACAATGGGCCTACAGGAAGAAAAGGCGGCTAAAACCCTAGAGGATGTTATGTTTGGGGGGCTTCAGGAGAGGAAAAAACGGACCTTTCCGGTAAACGAGAAGATCCAGGCACTTATTGAGAGAGTGGAAAAAGCCCGAAAAATCGGGGGCACTTCCAAGAGACGATATCCCTTCGAGCATAAGGATGCAGAGACATGAGATATCCCCAAAAAAGATGCAGCGGTGTCCAGATCCTCCAAAAGGTCGGCCCTGCCCCTGGAAGACGCAGGGGTTCTTAGAGACCCAATAGACAAAAAGGCGGACTCATATTTGAGGCACGCATGGGAAGCGACAGCAGGAGGACTAAAGCCGGCAATAGCGGGTACTTGTACGGCACGCTCCCTCATGATCTCGCTGCAGCAGTTAGAAGAAAAGCTGGCTTCAAGGGTCCCAAGAGAGAAAATCTTATTGGAGATGTATCTCTTGCACGGGGCAGCAGCTTTTTTGGCCGATACCTCGGCGGACTCGATGCGGATGACAGCCAGGGCAGCGTCACTATCAAATGCTGCTAGACGTGCGCTATGGCTTAAGGACTGTCCGGGTGACCTTCAGTCCAAGGCAAAATTATGTTCTCTCCCCTGCGACGGTCGATTCTTGTTCGGCAAGAACTTGGACGATATACTGGAGAAAGCAGGCGATAAGAAAAAAGGCTTCCCCAGATTTCCTATGGATCAGAGGAGACAGCCCTTTCGGAGGGGAAGATTCAATAGGGGGCGCCCTCCCGCGGACAGGAGAAGATGGGAGGATAAAAGAAAAAAAGAATCGGGATTTATGTTTGGTGGAGGTACCTCCACCTCAAGAAAGTCGCCACAGTGACGCCAGTGTTCCAGTGGGGGGGAGATTGGCATTCTTTTTCCAAACCTGGGAGAAGATCTCCTCCAACGCCAGGATCCTAACCATCCTAACAGAAGGCCTGAAAATTCCCTTCATCCGTCAGCCAAAATCCGTAGTCGTCATCACACCCATCAGGAAGGTGACCGAAGAGCAGGTGGCCTTAGAAACAGAGATCCTGAGCCTGATAGACAAGCGGGTACTCTCCGAGGTACCACGCCTACAGGAAGGGAAGGGGTTTTATTCACCCCTTTTTCTGATAAACCCGATCAAACCTTCAGGACAATCATAAATCTCAAACGGCTCAATCTATGGATAAGGAACTCGACCTTCAAGATGGAATCAGTAACTACGGCGGTGAAGCTGCTACACCAAGATTGCTTCATGGCCGTGGTCGATTTAAAGGATGCGTACTATCACATCCCTTTCCACCCTGATTTCCAGAAATACTTGAGGGTAGCACTTTATATTCAAGGCACGCTAAGGCACTTTCAGTTCAGGGCTCTTCCGTTTGGCATATCTATAGCCCCGAGAGTTTTCACCAAAGTCATAGCGGAAGTGACTGCCTTTCTCCGGATTCACGACACGGTCATAATACCATACCTGGACGATTTTCTCATAGTAGGCAGTTCAGAGGACCACTGTACAGCGCAGTTGACCCGGGTGATCAACACCTTGCAGGAATTAGTGTGGATAGTCAATTTCAAAAAATCAAAATTGCAACCCCTAAAACAACAGACCTTCCTAGGATTCGTACTAGACTCAGAAAAGCAAGAGTGTCTGCTCCCAGAGTCCAAAATAGAAAAGGTGCAGAATCTGTCCTTCACGGGCCAAAACCAACCACGTATGACCTTAAGAAGAGCAAGGTCCCTGCTAGGTACCCTAACATCCTGTATTCCGGCGGTCAGGTGGGCTCAGTTTCACACCCGGCAACTCCAGTGGGAGATACTAACAGCACAAAGATCGCTAAGAGGGCGTTGAGAAGGAAAGCTGGAGCTTTCCTTAAAAACCAGAGACACTCTCAATTGGTGGCTGGACAAGAAAAATCTGACTTTGGGAATACCGTGGGACAGACAGACGTCAGATATAATCTTAACAGATGCAAGCTCCTCGGGGTGGGGGGCACACCTAAGGGGCATCATAGGTCATTGTTCCTGGACGCGTCAAGAAAGGGAAGCATCCTCCAACCTGAGAGAGCTGTGGGCAGTGAGCAAGGCCCTAAGTCACTTCATTCCGCTACTCCAGGGTCGAAACGTACGCATCATGTCAGACAACAAGGTAGTAGTGGCATACATCAACCACCAAGGAGGGACAAGATCACACTCCTTAATGGAAGCGGCGACAGACATTCTGAGCAGAGCAGAAGAACACCTACACTCCTTGACAGCCTTACATATAAAAGGGGCAGAAAACATAGAGACAGATTTCTTGAGTCGCAATACCCTGAAGCAGGGGGAATGGGCGCTAAACCGGTCCATTTTTCAGAAAATAACTCAGCTTTGGGGGAAACCGGTGATAGACCTCTTTGCCAACAAACACAACAGGCAAACAGAAAGGTTCTGCTCTCTAAACCCGAGAGAAAATCCATGGGCAGTGGACTCGTTGCACAGCCAGTGGAACTTCAGACTAGCTTATGCGTTCCCCCCCAGTGGCTCTGATCCCAACAGTTGTCAGGAAAATCAGAAACGATCAGGCCAGAGTGATTATAATAGCTCCATTTTGGCCAAAAAGGCCCTGGTTTGCGCTACTACGAAGGATGTCCCTCTCCGATCCATGGGTTCTACCAGAAATCCCGGACCTACTAGCTCAAGGTCCAATATTCCACGCTCAAGTCAAAGGATTCCATCTGACGGCGTGGAATTTGAAAGCTCGCTTTTAAAAGATAGAGGGTTCTCACCCGGGTTGGTGGCCACCCTGCTAAAGAGTAGGAAACCAGTGACGACTAACATCTACGGCAGAGCATGGAATAAGTTCCTGCAGTTCTTAGGTAGGCCGTTGGGGAAAGATCCACCGATTAATGCCATCCTGGAGTTCTTACAATCGGGGTTGCAGATGGGGTTAGCAGTGAACACACTTAAAGTTCAGGTGTCTGCACTAGGGGTGCTCTACAACTGCAAATTGGCATCAAATAGATGGGTAGCCAGATTTATTAAATCCTGCCATAGAGCTAGGCCTATCCCAATACCCCGGATAGCCCCCTGGGATTTAAACCTAGTGCTAGAGGCCCTTACAAATGATCCGTATGAGCCATTACATCAGCTACCCCTAAAGTTTCTGACCCTAAAAACAATCCTGTTAGTGGCCCTCACTTCAGCCCGCAGGATAAGCGATTTACAGGCTCTCTCAGTAAATCCACCTTATACGCAAGTCTTTCAGGATAGGGTAGTGTTAAGAACAGACCCCGCTTATTTGCCCAAAGTAGCATCAGATTTCCATCGGGGCCAGGAAATTGTCCTTCCATCTTTCTGCGAGAACCCAAAAAATCTGGGGGAGGAAAAGTTCCATAATCTAGATGTTAAGAGAGCTCTTGTAGAATACATATCTATGACTAGCCAGTGGAGGAGGTCCCAGTCCCTATTCGTAGCTTTTCAGGGTGCCAGGAAAGGCTATGGGGTTTCAAAAGGGACTATTGCTAGATGGATTAGGGAGGCCACTAGTGTAGCCTACACAGCTAGTGGTATCCCGATTCCTGACGGCATCAAGGCTCATTCCACCAGAGCCGTGGCGACCTCCTGGGCTGAAAAAGCAGAGGTATCAATCGAACAGATTTGTAAGGCCGCTACCTGGGCCTCACCTTCAACCTTCTTTAAGCACTATAGGTTGAATCTATCCTCCTCTGCTGACTTAACCTTTGGTAGAAGGGTGCTGCAAGCGGTGGTCCCTCCCTAATGTGTTTCGAATCTCCAAAAATCTCTCAGGTGGTGCTGTCATGGGTGAAGGAAAAACCACCATGGTTACTTACCGGTAGCCGGTTTTTCCGGAACCCATGACAGCACCCGTATATTCCCCCCCCCCCCCTTTTCACCATATGGGTGTGCACAATTAGTAGGGTGTTTTTTGAGTGTTGTGGTGTTGGATTAAACATGTAACTAACCGGGAAATCCTCTCAGTGCTCTGTAACCCAACTGAAGCGGGGGAGAGGTGCCGCCCCTTATGTCTCAGTAGGTTCCTGTCCTGGCGGGGCGGATCCCTCTCAGGTGGTGCTGTCATGGGTTCCGGAAAAACCGGCTACCGGTAAGTAACCATGGTGGTTTTTGTGGAAAGTCAAAAACTGAAAAGTGGGGTGTGCAATGTTATTCGGCCCCTTTACTTTCAGTGCAGCAAACTCACTCCAGAAGTTCATTGTGGATCCCTGAATGATCCAATGTTGTCCTAAATGACTAATGATGATAAATATAATCCACCTGTGTGTAATCAAGTCTCCGTATAAATGCACCTGCTCTGTGATAGTCGCAGGGTTCTGTTCGAAGCACAGAGAGCATCATGAAGACCAAAGAACACAACAGGCAGGTCTGTGATACTGTTGTGGAGAAGTTTAAAGCCGGATTTGGATGTAAAATGATTTCTAAAACTTTAAACATCCCAAGGAGCACTGTGCAAGCTATCATATTGAAATGGAATGAGTATCATACCACTGCAAATCTACCAAGACCCAGCCGTCCCTCTAAACTTTCATCTCAAACAAGGAGAAGGCTGATCAGAGATGCAGCCAAGAGACCCATGATCACTCTGGATGAACTGCAGAGATCTACAGCTGAGGTGGGCAGTCTATCCATAAGACAGCAATCAGTCGTACACTGCACAAATCTGGCCTTTATGGAAGAGTGGCAAGAAGAAAGCCATTTCTCAAAGATATCCATAAAAAGTGTCGTTTAAAGTTTGCAACAAGCCACCTGAGAGACACAGCAAACATGTGGAAGAAGGTGCTCTGGTCAGATGAAACCAAAATCGAACTTTTTCGCAACAATGCCGAACGATATGTTTGGCATAAAGGCAACACAGCTCATCACCCTGGACACACCATCCTCACTGTCAAACATGGTGTTGGCAGCATCATGGTTTGGGCCTGCTTTTCTTCAGCAGGGTCAGGGAAGATGGTTAAAATTGATGGGAAGATGAATGGAGCCAAATACAGGACCATACTTGAAGAAAACCTGTTGGAGTCTGCAAAAGACCTGAGACTGGGACGGAGATTTGTCTTCCAACAAGACAATGTTCCCAAACATAAAGCTAAATCTACAATGGAATGATTCTCAAATAAATGTATCCAGGTGTTAGAATGGCCAAGTCAAAGTCCAGACCTGAATCCAATCGAGAATCTGTGGAAAGAGCTGAAAACTGCTGCTCACAAACGATCTCCATCAAACGTCACTGAGCTCGAGCTGTTGGTCAAGGAAGAATGGGCAAGAATTTCTCTCAATGTACAAAACTGATGCTAAAGGGGCCGAATAATATTGCACGCCCCAGTTTTCAGTTTTTGACTTTCCACAAAATAAAATAACCAATAAATTTCATTCAACTTCACAATTGTGTTCCACTTGTTGATTCTTCACCAAAAATTTACATTTGGTATCTTTATGTTTGAAGCATGATATCTGGGAAAAGGTTGAAAAGATCAAGGGGGCTGAATACTTTCACAAGGCACTGTATGATCAAATTGCCCATATGTAGGTACCATCTTTTGATTTGGGTCTTCTATAGTAGCGAACATTCTCATTTCCTTTCATCTGACTGCTGAAGGTCCTCACACAGGTATTTTGATTCTTCAGTCCTGCATGGTGGCAGAAGAATGAAGACAAGGAAAACAAGTTCCCAGACCTGGGCCAGTTGATTGGGGCGGGGCACCGTCTGATGCGGACGGCGCCCGGGGGGGGGGGGGCTGATGGGGTCTATTCCGTCGGTCGTGCGTGAGTCTGCAACGCCATCATCGCATGGTTAGCCGGCAGCCTCGCGTCCCGGGGCGGCCGAAAACCGTAAGTCGCACGCTGATGATGCGGCCGGGACCTTTCACCTGGAGCATTTACGAGGGGCGGCTACCAGAAGCTGCAGGAGCGTGAAGGCCGGCAGATCCCCTACAACGCAGTTCTTAAGGGTGAATCAGCGGCCAGGCAGGGGCACCAGTGTAGCGATGGATACACAGCAACCCTCTCCACAGCTGCAGCAGCAGGGTCAGCAACAGCAGCATTTGGAGCTAGAGCAGTCGCACCGACCCCGGCGTCAGATGCGTCCACACCAGGATAGAAGTAGCGGGCGCTCCAGCGGGGCACAAGTCCGCACAGCTCTATCAGGATGGAAGATTCCGTGGTCTCTAAAGGAGACTTTTGGACAACATTCTGCCTCCTGTTCCAGTGCCCTTCAATTTCCTCGGAGTGGTGAGTGAGCTTCAAAAATGTGATTTTAATAATGCGAGTCTATCTCTCTTCCTCTCTCCTTCTCTGTCCTCTTGCTTTTTTGGTAGGATCTCCTTATAAAATGCACAGAGAAATCGAAGCACAGAGTCTGTGCTCTGTTGTGTGGTCAGGGTCTAGCTAGTAAATGGCCCAAAAAGCTGTGCCAAGCATGTATTAATGATGACACCGTAGCAAATGAGACCCCAGATTTCTCCTCCACCCTAATAACTCTCATCAGGATAGAGGTAGAAAATTCACTAAGGTCCCAGTCCCTATCAGAGGAAACACCACACAGGGATAAGCCTATGTCTCCCACATCATGAGCTGTATACTCAGACTAGGGGGTTCTGCAGGATTCTTTGAGGTCATCTTCGTCATAAGACGACTCTAGAGCGGACTGTTGCTTCCCCCTAGAGGAAGTGGATAATTTAGTTAAGGCCATGAGGTCCACAATGGGTCTAGTTGACCAAAAGGCCAAGAAATCTGTCCAAGATGTGATGTTTGGGACCTTGGACAGGAAGAAGCATAGACCCTGCCTTATGAATGAGAAGGTGTGGGATCTCTTTAATAGAGAATGGGAGAAGCCAGATAAGAAGGGCCATCTACCATCCTTCTTTAAAAGGAAGTACCCATTTGAGGAAGAAGCTTCTTCATCCTGGAGTAACGCGCCAAAATTGGATGTTGCTATATCAAAGGCCTCAAGGAGATAATCCCTTTCCTTTGACCATGCTGGATTATTAAAAGACCCCCTCGATTGGAAGGTTGACACCTTTCTCAAGGCTACCTGGGAGTCATCGGCACGTGCTCCTGAGGCCAGCGATCGCGGCATCCTGTACATCAGGGGTCCCCAACCTGTAGCTCGGGAGCTACATGTGGCTCGTGGTCCCATGAATTGTGGCTCACGGCTGTCTTACAGCTTGGTGCATTAGCTCCAGGTCTAGCTAACAGGTATGAGGAGCACAACTCAAAATGGTGAATTTTGAGAGTAGCCCTGAGCAGATCTGGATGCACATAGAGGTTTCGATGTTTTTTTTAAGTATGGTATGCTGGAGACAGGATGATAATACCTGTCGGAGGATGTGCCTGAAGCTGGATGTGACCGTGTGTTGGGATTGCTGAATGAGGGAATTGTGGGGACCACTGGATCTTGTTATACGGTTTCTGGGGGATTTCTGTGGAAAAGCTTTGGTTATCATTATACACGTAATGGGGGCTCTGGTTGCCACTACTGTGAGGGGGGAGGGAGCTGGATGTGGCTCACGACCTTGTCAGAGCTGAAGGTGGTTCTCTAGGTCAGAAAGGTTGGGGACCACTGCTGTACAGCAAGTTCTCTTGTGGTCTGGCTAAGTAGGTTGGAAGACCAGCTAAGAAAAAATTCACCCAGAGACTCCATTCTGGCCACATTCCCAGTAATCAAGGGGGCGGTGGCAGAGGCGTAGCTAGGGGTTTAGCTCGGGGGGGGGGGAGGCAAAACATCTGAGTGGGCCCCTAGCCAGGTAACCCTGATTACAACTATAGTGGTACTCCCTAATTGTCAGCATAGGGGAACCTCTGCTGATGACCATGGTATTACTGAAAATAAATCTCTCTATGAAAAAAACACGGTTATTACTGCCATATGGTGCTAGATACCACTGCAGTACATACAGGATATTACAATAAAGTTATAAATAGTGACTTACAGGTGATGTTCTTTCTGATGGAAATGTTCACTTCTCCCATCTTTTCCATCTGGCCCAGACCAACATGACAACTTCTCCAGCCAGGACTCAGCTGCAGATATTACAACAAAGACACATATGATTTCTCACTTTTCCAAGACTGTTCCCATGTATTCCCTGCCTGCACAAACTCCTCATCCTACTGGTACTGCCACCTTTGACAGTCACAAAACTGAGTGCCCCTATAACAATAGTGCTTCTTAAGTGTCCACTTAACATTTAATATTGCCCCGAGTCCACAAAATGTACAGCTCCTTTATACACAGTATGAGGGACCCACAGCTCCACTATACACAGTATATTTCCCCTACAGCTCCCCTATACACAGTATGAGGGGCCCATATCTTCCATATACAGTGGGTATGGAAAGTATTCAGACCCCTTTTTAAATTTTTCACTCTGTTTCATTGCAGCCATTTGGTCAATTCAAAAAAGTTTATTTTTTTCTCATTAATGTAGACTCTGCACCCCATCTTGACTGAAAAAAAGTTCATTCCTCTGCCATACTTCTTTGCAGATTCTCTCCAGTTCCGTCAGGTTGGATTGTGAACGTTGGTGGAAAGCCATTTTCAAGTCTCTCCAGGGATGCTCAATTGGGTTTAGGTCAGGGCTCTGGCTGGGCCAGTCAAGAATGGTCAGAGTTGTTCTGAAGCCACTCCTTTGTTGTTTTAGCTGTGTGCTTAGGGTCATTGTCTTGCTGGAAGGTGAACTTTCAGCCAAGTCTGAGGTCCAGAGCACTCTGGAAGAAGTTTTCATCCAGGATATCTCTGTATTTGGCCGCATTCATGTTTCCTTCAATTGCAACCAGTCTTCCTGTCCCTGCAGCTGAAAAACACCCCCCTAGCATGATGCTGCCACCACCATGTTTCACTGTTGGAATTGTATATGGCAGGTGGTGCGCAGTGCCTGATTTTCTCCACACATATCGCTTAGAATTATCACTAAAAAGTTCTATCTTTGTCTCATCAGACCAGAGAATCTTATTTCTCATAGTCTGGGAGTCCTTCATGTGTTTTTTTTTTTTTCTTAGCAAACTCTATGCGGGCTTTCATATGTCTTGCACTGAGGAGAGGCTTCCGTCGGGCCACTCTGCCATAAAAGCCCGACTACCTCTCTCGCCAAGGCTCTTCTCCCACGATTGCTCAGTTTAGCTGGACGGCCAGGTCTAGAAAGACTTTTGGTGATCCCAAACTTCTTCCATTTAAGGATTATGGAGGCCACTGTGCTCTTAGGAACTGTGATTACTGCAGAAATTGTTTTGTAACTTCTGCCAGATCTGTGCCTTGCACAATTCTGTCTCCGAGCTCCTTGGCCAGTTCCTTTGACCTCATGATTATCATTTGGTCTGACATGTACTGTGAGGTCTTAAGGGCCTGTCACACTAAGCGGTATCGCTATAACTTGTGACGTTATAGTGATATTGCTAGCGATATCGCTGTGTCTGATACTTGCCTCCGACCGGCTCCCCCGCTGGTTATGGCTGATCGCGCGAGAACGTCCAGGGCTGTTTCTCGTCAGCTTCCTGCTGGGCTCCCTGTAGAGAGACGAGCGTGGACGCGGGCGGGAGGACGTCAGGATCGCCTCGTCTGACAGGTATGTAGCAACCCCTGCGATGTCGCTGGTGAGATCTGCCTGTGTGGCAGCTCACTAGCTACCACTTAGCAATGCAACAGCGATCCTGACCGCGTCATATCGCTTTTCGGGATCGCTGGTGCATCGCTGTGTGACAGTACCCTTATATAGACAGGTGTGTGCCTTTACAAATCAAGTCCTATCAGTTTAATTGAACACAGTCGGACTCCAATGAAGGAGTAGAACCATCTCAAGAAGGATCACAAGGAAATGGACAGCATATGACTTAAATATGAGTTTCTGAGCGAAAGGTCTGAATACTTATGACCATGTGATATTTCAGTTTTTCTTTATTAATAAATTTGCAAAAATTTCTTCATTTGTTTTTTCAGTTATGATGGGGAAAAAAATGAACTTTTGTGAATTTACCAAATGGCTGCATGAAACAAAGAGTGAAAAATTTAAAGGGGTCTGAATACTTTCCGTACCCACTGTATACAGTATTATGGGATCACAGCTTCCCTATACACAGTATGATGGGTCCACAGCTCCTCTATACACAGTATGAGGGGCCCACAGCTGCCTTATACACAGTATGATGGGCCCACTGCTCCCTCAAACACAATATAATGACCCCCACAGTAACACCCACACTATATAATGGCCTCCACACTATCTAATGGCTCCCACAGTATCCCCAATACTATATATTGGCCCTCACACTTTGTTAGCCTCTACAGTAGTCTCCACACTATATGATGGCCCCTAAACTGTATTTTAACTCTGACACTATAATGGCCACACAGTAGTCCCCACACTTTATTTTGGCTTTCACACTGTATGAAGGCCTCTCACAGTAGTCCCCATATTAGCCCCTCAAGCTGTATAATGGCCCTCTTATTAGCTCTCAAACTGTATAATGGCCCCAACAGTGGTCCTCACACTTTATAATGGCCGCCTTATTAGCTCCTAAACTATATAATGGGCCCAACAGTAGTTCTCACACTGTATAGTGGCCCCCACTTTAGCTCCCAAACTGTATAATTGCCCTAACAGTAGTCCTCACACTGTACAATGGCCTACACATTAACTCCCACACTGAGGGCCTCCTAAAATTCTTTTCACATTGGACTAATTTGGATTGTGAATATAATGTATTTCTTGTTGCATACCTCACTTGAGTGCTCAGTTCTACTAATGTGAACATTTAATAATGTCAGCCGAATCCCCCCATGTACAGTAGTAATGTCCTGAGTCCCCCCATGTACAGTAATAATGCCCCCAGTATCGGTGATGTGAGCAGGCTCTTTCAGCTTCTCTCAATTCTTTTTTTATTGAAAGACTCCAAACGTATCTAGTTGGCACATGAAAAAAGCAAATATGCGCTTGCAGGACCGCCTGATCGCACCTGATCAGACTCATGGCAGCAGGCACACAGCACCTTATCATGATAAGACAGTCTGAAGTCACATAGATTGACTGTAGACTTTTAGCCCAAACCTGGACTAATCTTTTAAAGGGAGCCTGACAGGTGATACAGACTGTTCAAACTATTTGCAGCATGTATCATCACCGGCTGTAGTATCTCACCAGGTATGTGTTTCTGTAAAGCTGTGGGGTTCAATGGCGGATCTTAATAGGGGCGGATGGGGCGGTCGCCCCGGGCCCAAGGTTTTTAGGGGGCCCAGGGCAGGGGCCAATCGGTCGGTCGGCATCGCATATGATCTGTCAGTCTGTCACTGTGTGAGCCGCTCAGCCGCCGCCCAGTGGCGTAGGAACTTGGAAGGGGGGCGGCGGGCAGTCCCAGGCAGCACGTGTGTGGGGGCGGCGCAGCACGGCAGGAGGCAGAGCAGAAGTTCCTCCTCTCTCTGTGTGCTGTGGGCGGCCCGGCCGGGACTGAGAAGCGTGGAGGCGGCGGCGCCGACTGGCAGTGCACAGTGAGGAGGACTCGCTCAGCCCAGGAGATTTTGGCAGCGGCTAGCGCAGGGCAGGTGGGTCACTGACACACTCACCGTCGGCGTCACCATTTGGGAGGACTGGAGGATGCTCTGCCTCTCCCCAGCCTCCCTCCCTGGCTGCTCCCTCCGCTCCAATCCAATGCATTATGCAATTTATGCGGCTGCCTCCAAATTGGAGGGAGCAGCCAGGGAGGCTGGGGAGAGGCAGACCTGGCAGAGCATGGAGGCAGGTGACTGTGTGATTAATCATTAACATCCCTAACCAGTAGCCGGCCAGGCCGGCGGTACCCCCTCCCAAGCGCGGCCATTTTATTCCTTTCCAGACCCCGCATCCGAGCAGGCCATTCACCGCCCCTAAATATCAGCATATGCAGTGTTTTTGTGAGAAGAGCCACAAAATGTGGACAGAAAATGTTTTCCTGGGAAGGGGGGTACAGGGGCCCAGGTTTTATGAACAGCCCCGGGCCCATAGGCCACTTAATCCGCCACTGGTGGGGTTTCATAGAAAAACGTACTAATAGATGCTGGGGAGCAAACAGCTCTGTGCACTAGTCCTACAGACAGGTCCCCGATGGCTTCTCTCCGCCCACTGACAGTGACTGACAAGTGTCATCCTACGTGTGCATATAGCAGAGACCTGTCTGTTACTGTCAGCGGGCGGGGAGAAGCTGCCGGGGACCTGTCAGTAGGACTAGTGAATAGTTAAGCTTGGTCCCCATCAGCTATTAGTATGTTTTTCTATGAAATACCCCAGCTTTTGGGTATGTGTAGACATTCAGGAATTGGCAGCGCTTTGGATACATCACATGTTTGCTGCCGGCTATTGAACGCAGGTGAATCCGCGTGTGTTCGCTGAACTGTGTGGATTCACCGCATGCAATACCCTGTACTCGTCTCTCCACAAGATAGACATGTTGTAGTCTGGACAGATGCGCCGCATGTCCATCTCCGTGGGCTTCTGTGGACGCATAGTGGGCATGGGATTTCTTGAAATCCATCCACCATGCTGTAACATCTGGACGCTGCCGGTTGGACGCTGTTAAAGTACACAGCATCCAACCCGCAGCGTTTACTGACTGTGGGAAAGTACCCTCACAGAGACAAACATACCCTACAGCCGCTGCTGATAGACGCTGTACAAACCATGAGTAGCTTGTATTACCTGTCAGGATGCTTTTAATAACTTTATTATAATAATAAGTTAACTACTATAACAGTGTTACATATAGCACAGCTCATGCTTGGGTTATTGTTATACTCACAGGCTGGGCTCATAATAAGACCCTGGCTGTAAGAATAATAAGCTCCCTTTCAGCCCCCCAAATAGCACGTGATGTAGAGCATGTAGTGCAGAACCGTAAATACTGTAATAAGGCCTATTAATACATTTATTGTACGTATATCTAATGCATTGACTTTTTTTGCCCCATTAATTGATAAGACTGTGTCTATTAACTGTAATAAGGCCCCCTGCCCTGTCCTCCCTCCACCACCCATTCAGTTCCCACCCTACCACCATCCTATCACATTCAACCCACAGTGCCCATAACATATCTGCATTTAAATAGCCCGATACATTCTGGGCACCCTCAGATAAAGTTTGCAGGCGGTTTATAGATGGCACTGGCAATTTATGATCCACATGCTGCAGGCGAAGAGCATGAGATGAAGTCAGGCCCAGGCAGTGTCTGCGGTAAATCAGAAGTGAGCACTAGGATCCAGTGGGAGGTCCAGCGTGCATGTAACAAAGCATGGTGGAGCGGAGCTAACTGCAGCACTGACAGCCGAGCCTGTCAGAAACTTACCAGGTCAGGTAAACTCCCGACAGCCGCACACTACACTCCCCTGAGGACTCTGCCACTGTTCTAGCCAGCATGCAGAGTCTCAGGAAGATGGGGGAGCAGGCAATTTCCTGTGCTCTCCCTCAGTGCAGCCTGATGACAGAAGCAGCCCTTGATCCAGGTGGGGCCCGGGGCGATGGCTCCCTCTGCCCCCCCCCCCCCCCCCCCCAAAACCTACGTTACTGGGCGGTGGCCTTCTTATCAGACGCAACGGTCAGACTGGCCGTAAGATCTGCTGTATTATCTAACGCAGGCCTGAGAGCAGTCTGGTTGAAAGGTTGCCCGGGGGACGTACAAGCAATAGGGAAACTGTGTTCTCTTCTGTGTGAAGGACTGTACTTATTCGGTTCAGCTTTGGATGACTTCTTGGACAAAGCTGCTGATAAGAAGAAAGGGTTCCCAAAACCTCCCTTCTCGTCCGTCATGTAGTCC
Organism: Dendrobates tinctorius; assembly: GCF_039654945.1. Taxonomy (NCBI): domain Eukaryota; kingdom Metazoa; phylum Chordata; class Amphibia; order Anura; family Dendrobatidae; genus Dendrobates; species Dendrobates tinctorius. The sequence continues at coordinate 19,960,274 of NW_027361698.1, forward strand.
TTTCGTAGGAAGAAATTCAGCAGAAACACAGACCAAAGAACACAGTAGATGGGAGGATCGACCAAGGAAAAGTGAGGGGTACCTATTCGGCAAACCTTCCCAGGATAGTAGGAAGCCCTCTAAATCAGGGTTCCCCAACTCCAGTCCTCAAGGCCCACCAACAGATCATGTTTTCAGGATTTCATTTGTATTGCACAGGTGAAGCAATTATCAAATACAAAGGAAATCCTGAAAACATGATCTGTTGGGGAACCCTGCTCTAAATGACTCCCTACCCCAGGTGGGAGGAAGACTCTCTCCTTTTTCCTTCCGACCTGGGAGGAAATATCCTCCAGCACTTGGATTCTCAGCCTGGTAAGATCAGGGTTATAGCTGGAGTTCCTGAGATATCCACCAGACAGGATTATCATGGCGGCCCCACGAACATTCATTTCAGAGCACGTGTCTCTGCAATCAGAGATACTAAGCTCCTAGAGAAGAACGTTCTTCAGGAAGTTCTATCAGGAGAGGAACGTGAAGACTATTTTCCCCTGTTTCTGATAAAGAAGCCAGACGGCTTATACAGAACAATTAACAACCTAAAAGGCCTGAACAAGTTCAAGAAGGAGTCGATAAGGTCAGCAATACAAATGCTCGTTCATGGTTGCTTTGTGGCCGTCCTGGATCTGAAAGACGCAAATTACCATGTGCCAATACACGCAGCGTTCCAGAGGTTTCTCAGAGTAGCAGTACCACTAGGTGGTGCAACAGGGCACTACCAGTACTGGGCCCTCCTCTTTGACCTGGTAGTGGCTTCTCGTGTATTCACGAAGCTAATGGCAGAGGTTGCGTCCAACCTCAGAGGAAAAAAAGACTGGTTATCTCATACTTGAACGACTTCCTTGTAGTGGGTTGTTCGTTCAGTCATTGCCAGAGTCAAGTGAGAGAGAGAGCCTCCATCTTGGAAGACTTAGGTGGGTGTTTAAACCTAGAATAATCAAACTTAGATCCACAAAGGATACATATCTTTCTGGGGCTCCTGCTCAACTCTTGCTGACAGGAGTGTCGCCTACCAGATCAAAAGAGGGAAAAGTTATCCAGTGTACTCTCCATATCAATTCAAGATCCGGTAAAGTCCCTCAGGAAGACTATGTCCCTCACCTCCTGTATCCAGGCAGTAAAATGGGCCCAGGTCCATTCAGGAGAGTTGCAGTGGTGCGTTTTGTAAAGCAAACGTTCCTTACGGGGTTATCTTGAAGGTACACTGACCTCTGCCTTGGGAAGTAACACATTCACTCCACTGGTGGTAAAAAATAGAATCCCTTCAGGAGGGGATTCCTTGTTTTCCTCACGTCACCAGGGTAGTCACCACAGATGCCAGTCCCAGGGGGTGGGGGAGCTCATTTGGACAACCATCTAGTCCAGGGAATATGGTCGGTGGTGGAAAAGGAAGGCTCCTCAAACCTGTGGGAGCTCCTGGCAGTAGAGAATACATTACACAGCCTCCTACCATTCCTACAGGGCCACCATGTAAAGTTTCTTTTGTTATGGAAATTGGTTAGGATAAATCTATCCCAGTGTGTGCTGCGGCCGTTCACAATTAAACTGAGTATTTTGAGTGCTCAAAGAAATTATGACACTGTACACACTTAGTAACAGGATAACATTCCCTCAATACTCTGCAGGTTTATTGCTCATACAGTACATGGTTTTATAATTACGTATAGAAAGGAGTGGTTAGTTAATTACCATATTGTCAAGCTTCAATGTTATTGGCTGTTTGAGTATATGGAATATATCGTGATCAATGCATGGCAAGAGGCTGAATAAGTAACTAAAGTGTAACTCTTGAAACCAGGACAAAGTTGAGACATCTACTCATCACTTTTGCACATCTGCTGTTCTTCCTCTTTTCTTATCTTGGAAAAACCCCTTAAGAGCTGTCTGGTTTGTGGCAGCCATTTTAAATCCGTGGATTATAGTGTAATATATTAGCTGTGATTATGTATGAGTATATATGCAAGTGAGATCTATATGAAATGTATATATTTCCATCACAATCCCCCCTTAGATATCACTTGCCCTAATCCTAACCTCCTGTCCCAAAGCGTTGCAACTCTTTTATGCTGCCAGTGGGCTAGCTCATGCCTAGTGCATACACCCCCCCTCCGTACAGACTTTCGCAAATGGGCGGTCAGGAGATCTGTCCCTAACGGGGGTTAGGTGCAATCAATGTCTCTGGTTAGCAATCTATGTAGTCAGTGGTGCGTATTCGCCATCAGGTAGGTCATTTATACGGTCAGGTTGGGCATCCACAGCATCATTCTGGCTTAGGTGTATCATCTGGTATGGGAGCTTTCTTGCAATGCGATGCGTGGATCCAAGTGGGTCTTCCCTCCAGTTTCACAGAGGTTTGTGTCATCAGCAGCACTTGGTAAGGGCCATCGAATCTGGGATTGAGCATTCTCCTTACAAACTTTTCTCACCGACACTCAGTCTCCTGGCTTCAGGGAGTGCATACCAGGTACCGAATCTGGATCTGGCAATGAAGAAAAAACTCAAGAATGGACATTAGCAAGTTTCTTGGTGAGTTCAATTACATAAGCAGACAAAGTATCATATTGCATAGTCAACTGCTGAAGGAAGAATACCCCTAACCTGGGACTAGGCCCAAATAAAATTTCATATGGTGACAGCTTTTCTGGGCCTCTGGGAGTAAGTGTGCCTTTCACTAAACAGGGCAATTGGGAGTGTCTAATGCCATGGTTTGTTTCTCTCTTTGGCAATTTTCAACATCCTGTTCTTAAGTGTCCCCTTTAGTCTTTCTATTTTTCCCGCTACTTTGGGGATGGTCGGGAGTGTGTAGGCCTAAGTCTGACCCGACTGCTGACTAGATCTCTCGTGTCGTTTTGATGTGGAAGTGGGTCCCTGATCACTCTCTATCTCCTCTGGAACCCCATATCTGCACACTATTTCTGAGAGTAGCTTCTTTGCAGTAGTCTTCACTGACTGGTTTCTCATTGGGAAAACTTCTGGCCAGATGATGTGGTGGAACGTTTTCCACTTGTCCAGAGTTGCATTTGCCGCAGGTCAAACAGCTGCTAGTAAATTTGGCTGTTAGGGTGGAAATCCCTGGAGCAAACCAGTAAGCACCAATCAGATCATTCATCTGTGTCTTCGATCTTCGTGTGTGGGCCCATGTGCCCATTGAACCACCATAGGGTACATACTTGGAGGTAGACAGGGTTTGGATTCCATTGCGTATACCCTTCCTTCTTCGTGTGTTGCTCCCTTCCACATCCAGCTTTCCTTCTCTTCCTTCGGGCCTGGTCCTGCAACTTCTTGAACAGATTCCAGGACGTCATATTGTCAGGTTTCTTGTCTTCAGTCATCACGTAGTAGCCGTCCGGCTCCACGACCTCTCCCACTTCTCCATATTGTCTTCCTTTGGCTGCCATGTCTGCCATGTTGTTGCCCCGTGCCTCTACTGTGTTCAGTTTTCCGTGTGCTTTGACCTTTAAAGGTGGCACCATTTTTGGAAGTTGGAGTGCATCCAGCAGGTCCCTGATGGCTCCATGATGCTTCACGGTTGTCCCGCTTGTTGTGATGAAGTCTCTCACAGCCCAGATGGGTCCAAAGTTGTGTGCTATGCCATGCGATTACCTGGAATCGGTATAGATGTTCCAGTTTTGTCTTTCACAATGTGGCATTCCTTCGTCAGCGCTATCAGTTCCACTTCTTGGACTGACAAGCTAGGCGGCAGACTTCTGGACCACAAGATTTCTTGATTGCTGGTCACTGCACATTCTGTGTGGAATCTTCCTTTATCATCTGCAAATCTAGAGCCATCTACGTAGAGAAACAACTCTGGGTTGGTCAGTGGCTCATGCACCACTTTGGGTAGTCCTTCTGTTTCCTGTTGCATGATGCTAATGCAATCATGGTCGTCAGTGCGGATTTTGTTCTGAAGAGTCCATATCCGTATCCCCCTTGGGAGTGGGAGTAGAGTGGCCAGATTGAGGACTGTGTATCTGGAGATGGTGACATTGTCAGGCAAGAGCACAGAGCACTGGAGGCGTAGATGTGTGGCTGTGGAGAGATGTTTCGGCTGGGTTTGATTGAGAATTGCTGAGATGTCGTGCGGTGCCAGGGTCTCAAGTGGACGTTCAAGAATGACGTCAGCAGTCTTGTCCAGTAGGGCGTGTGCTCGCTTTAAGCATTTGTTGGTCTATTCACGTGACATTATCGGTGGGCCGCTATGGGTCTCCCCATAACTATCACATTATGGTGATAAGTACAGAGTTTTGAAATGGTTTTAAAAGACTGCGTACCTTTTTATAGTTTTCAATAAAATATTTTTTTTTTTATTTTGTTACTCCAATTTATGTGGCTCTGTTTTTTCTTCAATACAGCAAAAATTAATTGGGGAAAGGTTGAAAAATGTTAAATATAAAGTAAAAATCAATATAACTTTACATTGTATTTTTTAAAACCAATTGCATTTTGTCCTGAATATCTTAAAATATTTTCCTGCATATTGATTTACAGAAAAATATCGACCTTTCCAAAAAGGCAGTATGGTAAATTTACAAAATTTGCCAGTGTTGATTCCGAATTTAGTGGGGAGGTGAAAGAAAAACTGTATCTGAAGTTGAATAGAAAGGATCATTCGTCTGCTTACTGTAAAGGTACGGAAATAAAGCGCAACTGCCTTGTGACGGTGAAAAGGATTGAAATATTACATTTATTTTAGAGTGGCACTTACAATATAGAGAGAGATAATTGTCTGTAATAGGTGACATAGCTTTCCTTAGTATTGTAAAAGAGGTGAAATTGAGTAGATGGAAATATTCACTGTTCCGTAAGAAGTGCTGTTACCACATCCTTGGAGGTAACCTAAAAGTGCAATGATCTGACCTAAACAGCAGCCTGCCCATTAATTTTGTGTAAATCCTTGTCATCTGCACACTGAGCGGTTATTTATTACAAAACTATTTATAATCACCTACTTTATCACTTTTTCAGATGATCTCTGGATTGTTTCAAGGACCCTGAAATTTGATCCACGGGATACATTTATTGCTTGCAGTGTTTTCTTTGGACCCTCGGCTAACAATGATATAGAGATTTTACCTTTGAAAGGATACAGTCCATCAAATTGGCCAATAAATAGTATGTGAATTGTAAATTTGTACAGTGAAATATGAAAATAATTCAAAAAATGTCACATTTTCCTTGTGGACACAGAATGTAAAGATCGTCCCATTATCACTAGAAGCCCTCCATACCCATCAGCGTTAATAAAATTGGTCTGATGTTAGACCTGTGTATGCAATAAAGCTGCCCATACAAAGCTGACATTAGCCCCAATACTATTACCTTACTTACCACCGCACCAGGGCAAGTGGGAAAAACGAAGGCTAAGCACCAGAATTGGCTCATCTTATGGATGCCTTATTTCTGGGGCAGCTGAGAGCTTATGTTTTTAGTCTGGGAGGAGGCCAATATCTATGGCCTCTTCCTATCCTATTAATATCAGCCTGCAGTTGTCTGCCTATCCTTCGTTGGTTATTAATTTTAGGGGGGCACGCAATTTTCTTGTGGGAGTTGTCCCCCATTTTAATAACCAGTAAAGACTAAGTATACAGCTGTGAGCAGATATTAATAGCCTGGGAAGTTCCATGTTTATTACCCCCTTCCCAGGCTATAAAGATCTCCCAGCTGTCGGCTTTCCCTATGCTGGTTATTAAAATTTAGGGAGACCCCACGCCAATGTTTTGCTTAAAGTTATTCAATTATTATCTAAATACACGAACGTTAAACTACGCACTCACTGCACTAATTATATGTGACTGATCTCTTTCTATCTACAGTTGTGTGAAAAAGTGTTTGCCCCATTCCTGATTTCCTGTTCCTTTGCATATTTGTCACACTTAAATGTTTCAGATCACCAAACATATTTTAAATATTAGACAACAATAACACAATCACAAAATGCAGTTTTTCGTGTCGGCGCACATTTTCATTTTTGCGTTTGTTTTACGCTCCCCTTCTTCCCAGAGCCATAACTTTTTTTTATTTTTCGGTCTATATGTGTATGTAAGGGCTTATTTTTTTGCGGGACAAGTTGTATTTTTGAACGACACCATTGGTTTTACCATATGGTGTACTCAAAAAACAGGTTAAAAATTCCAAGTGCGGCGAAATTGCAAAAAAAAAGTGCAATCCCACGCTTTTTTTTTGTTTTCAACATGTTCACTAAATGCTAAAACTGACCTGCCATTATGATTCTACAGGTCATTACGTGTTCATAGTCACCAAACATGTCTAGGTTCTTTTTTATCTAAGTTGTGAAAAAAAAAATCCCAACTTTGTTAAAAAAAAAAAAAAATTGTGCCATTTTTCATGATCTCGGGTTGGGTGAGGGCTTATCTTTTGCACACCGAGCTGACATTTTTTAAGATTCCATTTTGACGCAGATGCGATCTTTTGATTGACAGTTAATGCATTTTAATGCAATGTCACGGCGACCAAACACAAATGTAAGAGACTAGAAGCTGCCATAACTCGATCGGCTTTGCTACATATACTGTAGGCAATGATCAGATCGCCTATATGTAGCTGAATTACTTGCTATGAGCACCAACCACTGGGTGGCGCTCACAACAAAACGGGAGTGACAACCGTAGAGGTCTCCATGAGACCTCCGGTTGTCATGCCAACCCACCGGTGACCCGCGATGACGTGTCGGGGGTCACTGGTGGGTGGATTTCTGGCCCGATGGCCGGAAGCGCACGTTAAATGCCGCTGTTAAGAGTTTGTCAGTGGCATTTAACGGGTTAATAGTCGTGGTTGGATCACGATTCCACCCGCGGCTATTCCGGGCACATGTCAGCTGTTCAAAAAGCTGACATTTCTCGGGAGAGATGTGGGCTCTCCACTGGAGCCTCTCTCTCAAAGGGAGAGAAGCGACATGAGCTGTACTAGTACGGCGCATGTCGCAAAGGTGTTAAATTAAGGTCTTTATTATTAAGGGAAAAAGAAATGCAAACCTACAGGGTACTGTGTGAAAAAATGATTCCCCTCTCTCCCCTCCTTAAAACATAAATTATCCTATCTTTTTTAAGCCGATTTCAAATTCACTCAGTGAGAGCCATTATCCACAACACTAGTGAACCTTACCAGGAATGGCAGCTTCTGGAGACACGCTCCTGTTATTTAAGCAGACTCTACATCGCTACAGAAATGCCAAACGTGTACACTAAAAGTCATTTAAGCATACTGTGACTCAGAAAGGAGGGGGGCATTTGGATTTGGGAGTGCAGAATTTGTTGGATTTCCACAGCCTTTGTACTACCAGTAATGTGGAAGCCCCCTATATTTCCATTAATAGGATGGACCTGAGTGGGGACTTGCTTTTTTTTGTGGATTGAGTTGAAGCTTTTATTGGGAACATTGTACATAACGTTTTGCGATCACATTTGTCCTGCGCTCTACGCTGATCACTTTTATCGGGGTTTCCATCTAAATGAAGTGACTCATTTGACACGCCCTATGGGTCCATTCACTGTAAGGCAGCAAAGTTACTATGAACTCCTATCTTCTGTTCAGCTGTGTCCTTCTTTTCAGAAGTGAACAAAACTGTGACGGACCGTGCTTTTATGCACACCTAAAGACGGACACCGCTGGATAATATGTCAGACGGCATCCACAGTGTCTCCATCTGCCTCATTATAGGGAATCTTCCACCGGGGGTTCCGTCTGAATCGCGTATTTCAGAGATTTACACCGAAACCCTGGTGTAACCGCTCAGTGCAGAGCGCAGGATAAATGTGAGCCGAGCCTTACTACGATCTTTGAACAAATCAACAACAGATGAAGAATTGGCATTCATTTTTTTTTTTATTAGCGCTGTTCCGCATGCAGTATAATAGATTGTGATTTTATTCTTCATGTCAGTGCAGCTACAACTTTACCAGGTTTATACCGTTTTTTTTGTTCGGCTGTTTTCGCACACTAAAATGCTTTTTTTTTTTTTTTTTTGCAAAAAAATTTTTTGCATTGCCATACTTGAGAGCTATAATATTTTTTTTTATATTTCAGCCAACAGTCATGTCGGGGCTTGTTTTTTGCAGGATGAGTTGACATTTTTAAGAGTACCATTTTCGGGCACATGACATTTTTGATGGGTTTCTATTCGAATTTTTGGGAGGCAGAATGAACAAAAATCAGCAATTCAGGAAATCTTTTTTTAAGCCAATCACCATATGATAAAAGTGATAAGACCACTTTATTCTTCGGATCAGTACGATTACAGTGATGCCACATTTATACGCTGCTCAGAAAAGTAAATGGAACACTTAAACAACACAATGCAACTCCAAGTCAATTACACTTCTGTGAAATCAACCTGTCCAGTTATGAAAAAACACTTATTGTGAATCAAATTCTCCTGCTGTTGTGCAAATGGAACAGACAACAGGTAGAAATTGTAGGCAATTAGCAAGAAAACTACTAGAAAAGAGTGTTTCTGCAGGTGGTGACCACCAACCATTTCTCTGTTCTTATTCTTTTTGACTGTTGTTTTGGTTACTTTTTTGATTTGGTCATTGCCCTCACCCCTAGAGGTACAGTAGCATGAGGCGGTGTCTACAACCCACAAAAGTTGCTCAGGTAGTGCAGCTCATCCAGGATGGCACATCAATGCGAGCTTTGGCGAAAAGGGTAGCTGTATCTGTCAGGACAGTGTCCAGAGCATGGAGCAGCTACGGTATCAGGAGATGTGGAGGGGGCAACAACCCAACAGCAGGACCGCTACTTTCTCCTTCGTGCAAGGAGGAGCAGTGAGAGAGCCCTTCAAAATGACCTCCAGCAGGCCACTAACATCCATGTGTCTGCTCAAACTGTCAGAAACAGACTCCATGAGTGTGGTATGAGGGCCGAATGTCCATAAGTGGGTATTGTGCATTACAGCTCAACACTGTGCAGGGCGATTGGCATTTGCCAGAGAACACCAAGATTGGCAGATTTAACATTGGCGCCCAGTGCTCTTCAAAGATGACAGCAGGTTCAAACTGAGCACATGTGACAGACATGACAGGGTCTGGAGATGCCGTGGAACACGTTCTGCTTGCAACATCCTCCAGCATGATTGGTTTGGCAGTGGGTCAGTAATGAAGTGGGAAGGCATTTCTTTGGAGGGACGCACAGCCCTCCATGTGCTAGCAAGAGGTACCTTTACTGCCATTAGGTACCGTGATGAGATCCTCAGACCCAATGTGAGACCATATGCAGGGGCAGTGGTTCCTTCTGATGCATGACAATGCTAGGCCACATGTGGCTGAAGTGTGTCAGTAGTTCCTGCATGATGAAGGTATTGATATGTACTGGCCTGCCCGTTCCTCAGACTTGAATCCAATCGAGCACACCTGGGACGACATGACTTGTTTCTTCCATGTTGCACCGCAGACTGTCCAGGAGTTGACTGATTCTATAATCAATGTCTGGGAGGAGATCCCTCTGGAGAACATCCCCTGCCTCATCAGGAGCATGTCCATGTGTTGTAGGGAGGTTCTACAGGAACATGGAGGCCACACACTACTGAGCATCATTTCCTTGTCTGGAGTCATTTCCAATAAGTTGGATCAGCCTGTAATTTGATTTTCCACTTTTATTTAGAGTATCATTCCAAATCCAGACCTCCATGGGATATTAATTTTGATTTCCATTGATCAATTTTAGATTATATTCTCAAATCATTTATCTATTTCCACTTCTACACAATAAAAACTTTTATAGGAAAAATATATATATATATTTTTTGCATCTCTTTAATCTGAGACCTATATCTTTTTTTTTTTTATTTCTCTACATATGAAGCTGTATGGCAGCTTGTTTTTTTTTTTTTTTGGCAGGACAAGATGACATTTTCAGTGATACCATTTTTATTTCCCTTGGACTTTTTGATTGCGTTTTATTACACTTTGTTTGGTAGTATGATAAAAATCCATCTGTTTTGGGTTTTTTTGCCACATTTTTGTTGTTTTTTTTTTTGACGGACTTCACCAAAAGGGTTTAATACTGTGACAGTTTTATAAATCTAGTCATTCTGGACCTGGCGATACCACATATGTATATATTTTTTTAAAATTTATTTATTTTTTACAGAAATATACCTATTTATTGGTTTAATTTTATTTTCTTTTTTATGATTTCTTTTAAATAATTTTAACAATTTAATTTAACTTTTTGTTCTTTTTATTTCTCTGTTCGCTGATATAATGAATTGCAATGCATTTTACCTGTCAGTGCTGCACCGATAGAAGTCTTCTACACCATCCTCTGAGCATGGTCTAACATGGCCAATGTAGCTGGCAAACTCTGAGGCCACCATGGCAATGGTACTGTGCCACATGATTGCTGTCATGTAAATTTACATAATTTTGCAGGAACCCCTTCCCAACCATTATTATTATATAGCACCATTGATTCCATGGTGCTGTACATGAGAAGGGGTTACATACAAATTATAGCTATCACTTACAGTAAACAAACTAACAATGACAGACTGGTACAGAGGGGAGAAGACCCTGCCCTTGCGGGCTTGCATTCTATGGGATGGTGACAGTAGGTTGGGGGATTGCAGCAGCTCCGGTGTTGGTGAGGTGGTAGCTCCGGAAGTGGTTGAGGAGGAAGCGGGGTCATTGCAGGCTGTAAGCTTTCCTGAAGAGATGGGTTTTCAGGTTCCGTCTGAAGGATCCGAATGTGGTTGATAGCCGGACGTGTTGGTTCAAAGAATTCCAGAAGATGGGGGATATTCCCTATAATGTAAACTTACATCAAATGTTGTGAATGGGTATTAAGTTATTAACATAGGAGCTGGAATAATGATTTTTTTTAATGTACAAGTAGAAATTGAAGCTATAGGAGAAATTGCACATGTGATTTGTCTTATTACCTTTTTTACAGTTTATTTATCATAGCATTCATTTCATACATATCCATAGAGAAAGATACTGCCTTAAAGGGAATGTGTCAGAAGGCTTTACTACCTCATCTGAGAGCAGCATGATGTAAGCAAAAAGACAACGATGTATCACTTAGTTTGCTGGGTGCAGTGGTTCTGACAAAATCAGAATTCTTAGATTAAGCAATGCAGCAGAGCTGAGAAAGCTAACCCCACCCTCCTCAGACTCTGTATATACATTGTCTATAGACAGTGAGTTGCTTATCACAGGAGGGGGCGGAGTAGGACAATTCTGTAGTCTGGACAACGGTAATCATTAGGTGGTGATAACCTTCATTGCAGTTAAAGAACACCACACAGCCTGACATCTGACACATTATTTAATTCTGTCTTTTAACCACTGCCTCATGCTGTCCTCAGATTTCATAGCAAAAACTTGTTGACCAATTCCCTTTAAAGGGGTGGTGCAGTTTAAAAATCACAATGACTTTTACCGATTAGGGAATAATAAGTTTATAGGAGGAAGGGGATGTCCCGTTTATAATCCTCATCTATTGGCCAAATTTAATAGTAAGAGAGTGTCTCTCCCTCTGTAGTTCTGTATGACACAGACAACTATTGAATTGAGAGGGTACTGTGTAATGCGTTGTTTTTCCTGTGGTGGCGCTAAAGAGAATTGACACACTCACCGCCAGGGACATGTCTAACAAGTAGTGGTTGTCCAAAGATGGCCCTTTTTAAGTGCTGTTTCTTTTCTAGTGGTTGTCCATGCATTACTGGTTTGTAATGCAAGTACTGAACTGACATGTTTGCGAAATATAGAGGAGCACTTTAACCCATCCTCTCTGCCGATTATGCCTCATCTCCTTATGATGTAAGTAAAGAGACTATCCTCACGTGGTAAGAAGAGTTTTAACTTCAGTACGTATAAGGCTACCTTCATACATCCAGTATTTGTGAAATACGAACGCAAATCAGAAGACTTCCGTGTCTGATGGATTTTTTCTTAGTGATAAATTTGATTTAAAAAACGTGACCTTCGGCATGTCTTTTTATTGGATTGGGGACAAACATAACTTTTCAATGAAGAAAAAAAAGGTGGATGAGAATAACTGAAGCAACTATGATGACACTTGGAAATAAAGGTCTCCTTCCCATTGATGTGTAAAGGTAGCCTTTGTGAAATATCTGTTTCTATTATGTCCTCCAGTGATATATAATTTAACACTATTCTTGGTCCGGATTGAAACATCCTGTGGTTACCTGTCAGTCTACCATCCCACAAATTACACTAAATTGTGTACAACCACATAACTGGCACAGCTAGAGTATGGGGCAAGAAATCGCTTTATGATGTCTCTCTCGCTGGTTTGTTTCAGGTCTTCTGAATATGAAAAACCAACAAAAATTCAGAGAGGGAAATTCAACCCACCTGTAGTCACTGCTAAAGTCCCCAGCAAATGTAATATTGCAGATCATACAATGCTGTTCAATGTAGCAAGGGAGATGATCACCCAGTTTTCATTGAATGAGGACCAAGCCACAGCAATGCTGCAAATAGCACATATGATGGCCATCCCTGATGAATTCCAGGGTCCCCGGCCTGCCCCCATCACAATCATTCATGGTAAGAGGAAAATTATTGTTGTATTCAGTCACTTTTTATTGTAAGAAAGATACAAACGTATACGTCAATGGGACTGTATCAAGGGAAGTAATGATCAGAAAGTAACCTTATGTTTTATATCAAGTTTTCATGTATTTTTTTTCTTTTTTTGCTTTTTTTTTTTTTTGTTTTTAAATGATCAGGGCTTTTCTTGTATTCTTGCAATTTTCATTCTAGTCACTGGGGCTTTTTTGAACTCCTCATTCATGAAGAGTTTTCAGCAGACTCCTTATCAGAGGCAGGATTGCAATGACAGGTAATAACACAGGATCCACCAAAATGTCACACTTGACCCTCCTCCCCTTTCCTGTACAATGACCTTTGCAAAGTCTCATAGTAAAAAATGGGTCTAGATATCACGCTTGCATTACATTTTATTGTTATTGTTTTATTATTATTTTATTGCATTACATTGTACATTTATTGTTTCCTAAATAAAAGAAGTTGGAATCTTAAAAAGCCTCAGTGACCAGTGTAAAAATTGCATTATCTTAAATACAAATTGTGATATGTAAAAATAAAAAAATAACCCCAAAAAATTCATTTAACACAAAACACCATACAATTCTAACATAAAATTGTTTGAAATGTCACAAACCTTTTGCGCAACTGCATTTTTACTGCAATTTTTGACAACTTTTTGAAAAGTGGCAGTGGTTAGTTGGGAAGGGCGTGGGTGACCACAGCCAACAAATTAATGATTATTCAAGATGAAGAGGAATTGCACCTCTCGGCATGACAACAACTCTAGGCATACCTCCAAATCAACCAAAAAATGGCTTAGCCAGAAGATGAACGTTGAGGCATGGCCCAGTCAAAGCCCAGACCTGAATCCAATTGGAAATGTGTGGGCTGACCTAAAGAGGGCGCTGTACATGGGAGATGCCCTCACAATCTAACAGATTTTGAGCACTACTGCAAGGAAGAGGTGGCAAAGATTGCCAGTTCTAGATGTGCATGATTGTATTTATGCAACCACATTATTTAGGTTCCCTATTTTTATTTTCCCACCTGAAAAGGTTTGTTTATTTTTCAATTGATTTATACAGATTATAGATGACCTTTAAAGGGTGCAGATGCTTCATTAGCACTACAAAGGTTCAAATGTGTCGAAGCGCTCAGTTTTACAAAAATGGGGTGACATTTGCAGTTTTTGAGAAGTGTTAAGGGCTTAGCAGAAGGGGCCTGGCCCAACAGATTTACTGTAAATTACGGCACACAAGTGGTATAAATTATAGCAGAATTGTACATTTCTGACAGTGATGCACAACAGTTTAAAGATGCGCCAATGTCATTAACCGTGCGCGCTCTTAGTGAGTCTTGTACATCTTACTCCAGCACATCCTGGATCAAGACTGGAGTATAGAGTCCCCCATAGTCTTATATCACGTTTTCTAATACCGAGTTCTGGTGATTCCATGGGCTCCACCAAGAATATCTCTCTAAGACACCAATGTTGTGGTGGAGGCAAGTGAGTGCAGAAGTTACACCATCATGGCAGTTGTTATCCTGTAGGAAGACTTTCCCTGTGTGTGATGTGCTTCTTTTTTATGCTGGCTCCAGATAATACTATTTTATTTATTTTATAATACACTGGAAAAAGCCTTAGATATATTTAAAAATACAAATCTTTAAGAGAAAAAAAATACTTTTCAGATAGTCTTGGTCCCCGGATGCTATTTATTATTTAAAAAAAAAAATCGTCCTTTACTGTCGTCCCCGATCCAGTGCTGAATCTCCACTAGTGTTCCCAGTGTCCCAACAGTGTTTGCCAGCCTTGTGAAGACTTACAGAAAACGTTTGACCTCTGTCATTGCCCACAAAGGATATATAACAAAATATTGTGATTAACTTTTGTTAATGACCAAATACTTATTTTTCACCATAATTTGAAAAATAAATCTTGCTAAATCAGACAAGGTGTTTTTTCTGGATTTGTTTTCTCATTTTGACTCTCATAGTTGTGGTCTACCTATAATGTCAATTACAGGCCTCTCTCATCTTTTTAAGTCGGAGAACTTGCACAATTGGTGGCTGACTAAATACTTTTTTTTCCCCACTGTATATATAATGTCAGGATGGTCGTTTGGGTGCCGCTGGAGTCAATCGTGCAACAGAGCTGTCACAATTCTGCTCATCTGTCTCTAGAACAGAAAAGCAAAAATTCATAACAAGATGGCTTTTACCTGAATCCATTCTGCGCGATGGAACCATAAACATAATCTATACATGTTTATCGTAATATAAAGCATTATGCTTTTGATATTCCAGGCGTTTTTGGAGCTGGAAAAAGTTACTTGCTGGCCGTGGTGGTTTTGTTCTTGGTCCATCTTTTTGAAACCCACAATCCTCCTGAAGAACACAATTCAGTCCACTGGAAATTGCTCATCTCATCATCTACAAATGTAGCAGTTGATCGTGTGCTTCTAGGGTATGTAAAATTTGTGAATTGTACCACACAGACACACTTATTATTTAGGCACATCCGGCCTTTTGACAAAACATTTCTCCAATGGTAATAGTTGATGCCTGAGTCTGATTATGGTTAGGTTGTGTTCAATTCAATAAGGGTAAAATACACATCATGGCAAGATATCATGGATGCATGACTGTTATCAACAAAACCACAAATCTCCTATCATTTCCCACAGAACCATTGTAAAAATGTATTAAGAATGCAAAGCATAAAACATACAGTGTTCCCAGTCCTGTGGGATAAACTATGGTGTGGCAACTGGCATCTCCGTGTGTCCGATTCTGATCCACCATACCAAGTTCACCCAGAAGCCTCTCCAGTGGGTATATAAGCGGAAAACTGTGATTATTACCATCTATTGTGGTTTTACGATTAAGATGGACAGCTCCTGCCTCTGGAGTTTGCTCTCTGGGTCGGCTGGAGTGTCATAAGTGCTGTAGAATATATTGGTGACAACAAAAAAAGAATACGTTCCAGTTTCAAGATGAGTTAAAAAGATTTTTGTTTATTTAGTAAATGCTAAAATATTACACATTGTTTTATGTTTTCTATAGTTTACTAAATCTTGGGTTTGACCAGTTTATTAGAGTTGGAAGTATAAGAAAAATTGCAAAACCCATCCTACCACACAGGTGAGCTGTAGCCTTTGAGCATTCTATTATTGCCATAATTTTTTCCAATTTAAAGGGGCTGTCTACTACTGTACCAACCCCTTTTTAAATAAACTGCTCCACATTGTAAAATAAATTTTAAAAAATCAATTACGGTAAATCACTTCTAGCAGCGGTGCTATTCCAGGAATGTCGGCGCCGGAGTTTTCATGGCATTGTTATGCCACGTGCAGCAACGCACTAGCCAATAATTGGCTGGAGGGCTTACTTAGCAAAACAATACCATTTTTTTTTTTTTAAGGGGGACTATTTTATCTAAAAGGGTTATCTGCTTAGTGGACAACCCCCTTTAATTTCTAGAATAGTAAAATATAGCAAAAACATATCTATATATGCTATAAAAATACCACAGCGATTTTTTTTTTATTTTTTTATTCCTATTATGTTCAACAAGATTGCGTTTCTTTCTCGTCTAATCACCTTTTGATACATGTTTTACTATGTATTAAATGTTCCCCATATCCTTCTTGATGAACAGTATAGAGAATTATACTTAAACCATGGATAAAGAAGTTTTCCACTCAAAATGTATTTTTAGAAAATGATAAGGATGTATATTTTCATACTATTGATTTTGCATTTCCTCAATGTGAAGCTTACACTCTGGGTCTGAGAATGAAAGTGAACAACTTAAAGAACTCCAGGCTCTATTAAAGGAAGACTTAACCCCTGGAGAAAAGGCATATGTTCGAAAAAGCATTGAGCTGCATAAACTGGGCACTATTAAGTCTATGCTGAGACAGGTATGTGTTACTCCCTGAGTATGTTTGGTATTCCTTACAAATTGCATTTATTCTTCACATGCTTTTCATATAAGCGTAATCGTGTTTGCAATGTGTTTATTCGTCCTGTATTTCGCCAGGTTCGTGTGGTTGGTGCAACTTGTGCAGCGTGTCCCTTCACTTGCCTGAGTAATCTAAAGTTCCCAGTTGTGATTCTTGATGAATGCAGCCAGATGACGGAGCCGTCATCTTTGCTTCCAATCGCCAGGTAACGTTCACGTGGAAATAGTATAGTTACGACAATCCATCAGAGACATTATCTCTTAGTGGCAGTCAGGGCAGTGGGAAAGCATTTCCATTTGTGGCCCCTATCACACATACACTAGAGCCTTGTGAGTTAATTTCATATACTTGTAGACCAATTTACAGAAGTTGGGGAAATTTACATAGTGCGGGAATTGCTCTGTGAAATAATTTCCGAATATTCATCTTGAAGGCTATGAACAATTTTTTTTTTTTACACATTAGTACAGTAGTTATCTTTAATAATATTGGACTTTCACTCTGCAATCCTCATTTTGCAATGTTGATTCCATTATTAAAGGGGTTGTCCACTACTTTAAATTAACCCCCCAATGTATCCCCCCCCCCCCCCGTCACGACAAGTGAGGCGTGACTCAGCGTTGGGTTGTGGGCGGGGTTACCCCCACGTCATACCCAGCATCCACCACTCGCTTTCTCAATGAATGGGCGCGCGGTGGATGCCGGGTGTGATGCGGGGGGATAACCCCGCCCGCAGCCGGCACGGTAGGAGGAAAAGGGACCCCCCAGGGGTCACGTGCTGCCTGTGAGCGGCCAGCGATAGCGCCGCTCATAGGCAGTATAGGCAACATGAGGAAATTCCAGAATTCATTAGTGGCCCCGGGGGGGGGGGATACATTGGTAGGTTAATTTAAAGTAGTGGACAACCCCTTTAATTTTTAAACCCCGGATATGCAGCTCAAATTTATTTTTTTATCTTGTTGGAATATTTCTCCCAGTAATAAAGGCTGGATGTGAAGGCTGTGTAAATCCAGCTTCTATCCTGCCATCATTTCCCCTAAATATTTTTTTTCTGCCCTGAGAATGTAAATACTTTCTCTCATTTCCTCAAAGTATACAACCTCCTTGCTTTTGTCTCTAACATTGAAAGGGAGGGGAAAGCAGACAGAACCATTAACAGTAGGAGCTCTGCCAGATTTGTAATATTTTTGCAGATTACCGTAATCAGCTGTATAAAGAATTTACATTCACTCAGCAGCAGCAAAATGTTAATAAAAACTATTTAGAAAGTTGCTTAAATTTTGCATTTAGCAAATGAACTGTTAAAAATTAACACTGCAGCATGGACTGTTATGCCATACAGAATTCTCATATTAGGTAAAGGAACAAAGCTTCAACATCAACTCCGATTGAGACAGCTGTACTGTATATGCCTAGAATTCAGAACTGTTCATGAAGGAATATTCCCAATGATGATCCTTATAGATGAGCTTTATAAATACTTATAAATAGTTTGTTCACCTATATCTACTGTCATGTCATTGATTTTGGACCTTAAAAGTCACTAGAATGAGGAAGCCCAACTTTAGATTTCCATGTCTCCAACAAGCAGAGACTGTAAAGCTGGGCCCAGCTGATTGTCAGCTATAGATGTTATGTTAGCGACATTCATGTGTATCTTTGTATTGATTTAGCCTTTCCTTGTACCGTATATGCAGGTTTCAGTGTGAAAAGCTAATCATGGTTGGTGACCCAAAGCAGCTTTCTCCCACCCTGCAAGGCTCTGAGGCTGCCCATGAATATGGGCTGGAGCAAACTCTCTTTAATCGTCTTTGCCTAATGGTACGTTTCCTGCGACTGCTGTATTCGCTAGCATTTGTGGGTTACTCTGCATTGTTGTTTATATAGAAATTCATTTGGGGATCGTTGGCTACATTTTATTGTGGGACACACTAAACATACAGGTCAATTGATCTGATTTAACTAGACCAGCAACTATTCCCGTAATAGTATTGTCACTCTACATACTATTAAGATGCACTAATCCTGTGAGCACTACCCCTGTACCACCACCACCACCCCCGCCATCATAAAATCTTTGAAATAACAATGACAAACATGTAAACTCAACAGATTTTCTTTTAATACATTTTATTACATAGCAGTTATATCATCATAAGGTCAAGTTCTCAATAACGTTTTAAAAGTGTCCAATTTTCGTCCAGATAAAAATATTTTTTTACATCCGTTGTTATATCTGTATGGCATCCATTTTTGTTCATCAGCAGTCAATAAAGTTTACAAGACCAAACACCGTTTCCTATGTTAAGTATTGCAATGCATCTTTAAAAAATTGGATGCCATACATTTAAAAAAAAATTTTTTTTTGTGTACACCCATGCACTTGAATAGGCGAGTCTCATCCGAAATACAGAAGGGAATAGTGCACGCTGTGGTTTTTTGTTTTTTCATGCGGATATTCGGTCCATGTAGAGAGAAACTGTAATCTGAACAGCTCTATTGAATAACATTGGTCCAAGTGTTGTCTGTGCTAGCCCTGAAACGTGTTGGCCATAACTTACATCGCCCAAACCTGCTAACAGTTTCCCTTTAAGTCCAGAGAGTGAGGAGCTGTGCAGCAGGATCAGAAAGGACTTCCTGATAGTTATTCAGATAGAGCCCAGAGTGTGCAGAGTATTATTATTTATTTATATGGTCCCATTAATTCCATGGTGCTGTACATGAGACGGGGTTACATAAAAATACAAATATCACTTACAGTAAACAAACTAACAGTGACAGACTGGTACAGAGGGAAGAGGACCCTGCCCTTGCAGGCTTACATTCTACTGGATTATGGGGAAGGAGACAGTAGGTCGGGAGTTGCATTAGCTCAGATGGTGTTGATTTGGTCATGTGGTCATTACAGGTTGTAAGTTTTCTTGAAGAGGTGGGTTTTCAGGTTCCATTTGAAGGATCCAAATGTGGTGGATAACCAGGCGTGTTGGGGCACAGAATTCCAGAGGATGGGAGATATTCAGGAGAAATCTTGGAGACTATTGGGTGAGGAGTGAATAAGCGTGGAGGAGAGAAGGAGGTCTTGGGAGGACCGGAGAGTCCGTGAGGGAAGATATTGAAAGATTAGTTCAGAAATATATGGAGGAGAAAGGTTATGGATGGCTTTGTAGGTCAGTGTTAGTAGTTTAAACTGGATGCGCTGGGATATTGGGAGCCAGTGAAGGGGAAGCAGGGGTGTAGGCGAGGAGAGAGATGAATTAGTCGGGCAGCAGAGTTAAGGATGGACTGGAGAGGTGCGAGAGTGTTAGCAGGGAGGCCACAGAGGAGGATGTTGCAGTAGTCGAGGCGGGAGATGATTAGGGCATGTACAAGCATTTTGGTAGAGCGAGGGTTGAGGAAGCGACAGATTCTGGAAATATTTTTGAGCTGGATGTGACAGGAGGTGGTGAGAGCTTGGATGTGCAGTTTGAAGGACAGGGTAGAGTCAAGGGTTACTCCGAGGCAGCGGATTACCTGGAAAAGGAAAAGAGTGAATTCAGTTATTGTGCTAGATAGATCAGGTGGGGAAGGTATGCGAGATGGAGGAAAGATAATTAGATCAGATTTGTCCACATTGAGTTTGAGAAAGCAAGAGGAGGAGGATATGGCTGATAGACACTCTGGGATTCTTTAGAGGAGAGAGGTGACATCTGGGCCAGAGAGGTAGATCTGAGTGTCACCAGCATATACAACCCCTGGAAAAAATTATGCAATCACCAGCCTTGGAGGATGTTCATTCAGTTGTTTAATTTTGTAGGTAAAAAAGCAGATCAGTTATGGCACAAAACTAAAGTCATTTCAAATGCCAATTCTCTGGCTTTAAGAAACAGTAAAAGAAATCAAGAACAAAAAATGTGGTAGTCAGTAATGATTTCTTTTTTAAACCAAGCATAGGGGAAGAATTATGGAGTCACTCAATTCTGAGGGAAAAAATTATGGAATCCTGAAAAATAAACAAACGACCAAAAAAACGTAATTCTGGCATTTTGAATTTTTTTTTCTCGCTATGCCGTTTAGTGATCAGGTTAATCCTTTTTTTTTTTTTTTATTGATCAGGCAATTCATAACGCGGCGATGAGCAGATCGCCCATATGTAGCAAACTTACTGCATTGCTATGAGCGCCGACCACCGGGCGGTGCTCAGAGCAATGTGCCTGCAACAACCATAGAGGTCTCTATAAGACCTCTGGTTGTCCAGGCAACGCGTCGCCGACCCCCAATCACGTGACGAGGGTTGGCGATGCGCTCACTTCCAACCCGGCGGCCAGAAGCGGTAGTTAAATGTCCGCAGTCAGCTTTGACAGCGGGATTTAACTTGTTAATTGTCGCGAGCGGATCGCGATTCCACTTGCGCCTATTGCGGGCACATGTCAGCTGTTTATAACAGCTGATATGACGCGGCTTTGAGGTCGGCTCACCGCCGGAGCCCACCTCAAAGCAAGGGATCCTTAGCAATGACGTACTATTCCGTCATCGGTAAGGAAGGGGTTAATGAGTGTCAACCAGTACTCTTCATCAATCTGGCTCCAACTTTCTCTGATTGCTGTTGCCAGATCAGCTTTGCAGGTTGGAGCCTTGTCATGGACCATTTTCTTCAACTTCCACCAAAGATTTTCAATTGGATTGAGATCCGGACTATTTGCAGGCCTTGATATTGACCTTATGTGTCTTTTTTCAAGGAATGTTTTCACAGTTTTTGCTCTATGGCAGGATGCATTATCTTGAAAAATGATTTCATCATCCCCAAACATCCTTTCAATTGATGGGATAAGAAAAGTGTCCAAAATATCAACATAAACTTTTGCATTTATTGAAGATGTAATGACAGCCATTTCCCCAGTGCCTTTACCTGACATGCAGCCCCATATCATCAATGACTGTGGAAATTGGCATGTTCTCTTCAGGCAGTCATCTTTATAAATCTCATTGGAACGGCACCAAACAATAGTTCCAGCATCATCACCTTGCCCAATGCAGTTTCGCGATTCATCACTGAATATGACTTTCATCCAGTCATACACTGTCCACAATTGCTTTTCCTTAGCCCATTGTAACCTTGTTTTTTTCTGTTTAGGTGTTAATGATGGCTTTCATTTAGCTTTTCTGTATGTAAATCCCATTTCCTTTAGACGGTTTCTTGCAGTTCGATCACAGACGTTGACTCCAGTTTCCTCCCATTTGTTCCTCATTTGTTTTGTTGTGCATTTCCTGTTTTGGAGACATATTGCTTTAAGTTTCTGGTCTTTTCTGGTCTAAGCTTTGATGTCTTCCTTGGTTTACCAGTATGTTTGCCTTTAACAACCTTCCCATGTTTGTATTTTGTCCAGATTTTAGACACAGCTGACTGTGAACAACCAACATCTTTTGCAGCATTGTGTGATGATTTAACCCTCTTTTAAGAGTTTGATAATCCTCTCCTTTGTTTCAATTGACATCTCTCGTGTTGGAGCCATGATTCATGTCAGTCCACTTGGTGAAACAGCTCTGTAAGGTGTGATCACTCCTTTTTAGATGCAGACTAACGAGCAGATCTAATTTGATGCAGATGTTAGTTTTGGGAATCACAATTTACAGGGTGATTCCATAATTTTTTCCCTCAGATTTGAGTGACTCCATAATGTTTCCCCTATGCTTGGTTTTAAAAAGTAACCATTACTGACTACCACATTTTTTGTTCTTGAGTTCTTTTAGTGTTTCTTAAAGCCAGAATGTTGCCATTTGAAATGACTTTAGTTTTGTGCCATGTCTGTGATCTGCTTTTTTTTCTACTAAATTAAACAACTGAATGAACATCCTCCAAGGCCGGTGATTACATAATTTTTGCCAGGGGTTGTAGATGGTACTGGAAGCCATAGGACTTTGAGTTGTCCTAGGCCAAGGGTATAGATTGAGAAGAGAAGGGGTCCTAGGACATAGCCTTGAGGGACACCAACAGAGCCGGGGCGAGATGAAGAGGTAGTATGGGAGTAGGAAACGCTAAATGTATGGTTGGTAAGGTATGAGGAGATCCAGGATAGGGCAAGGTCTTTGACACCAAATGAAGAGAGGATCTGTAGTAGGAGGCAGTGGTCAACTGTGTCAAAGGCAGAGGACAGGTCTAGAAGGAGGAGTAGAGAGAATAGTCTGTTAGCTTTGGCTGTAAGTATGTCGTTAGTAAGTTTTTGGTCAGGGCAGTGTCAGTGGAACGGTGGGGACGAAAGCCAGATTGTAGGTTGTCAAAGAGCGAGTTAGATGCAAAGTGAGAGGAAAGTTCAGCGTGGACATGCTGCTCAAGGAGTTTGGAAGCAAATGGGAGTAAAGATATTGGGCGATAGCTGGACATAGTGCTCGGGTCAAGGGATGGCTTTTTGAGGATAGGTGTGATTGTGGCATGTTTGAAAGCAGAGGAGAAGGTACCAGAAGTTAGTGACAGGTTGAAGAGAGAGGTTAGGGATAGGATTAGTGTTGTGGTGAGGTTGGGGAGGAGGTGGGATGGGGTCAAGCGTACAAGTGGTGAGTTGTGATTTGGATAGAAGATGAGCAAGCTCTCCTTCAGTGATTTTGGAGCAGTTTTGGAGATAGGGCATTGGTCTGGCATACAAAGGGATTGTGGTGGTTGGACAACAAAGACTTGCCTTGTTTGGTCTATCTTCTTTTTGAAGTATGTGGCAAAGTCCTCGGCAGAGATTATGGAAGTCGGAGGGGGCAGTGGTGGGCTGAGGAGGGAGTTAAAAGTGTTGAACAACTGTTTGAGGTTGTGGGATAAGGAAGATACAAATGATGTAAAGTAGGCCTGTTTAGCAGAGTTGAGAGCTGATTTGAATGCAAGTGTTGCTTGTTTGCGTGCAGTGATATCATCTTGCGAATGCGTTTTCTTCCAACGCCGCTCTGCAACTCTGGATACTTGCCGAAGCTTTTTAGTAATGTTATTGTGCCTGGGTTGTCTATTGATTTGTCGTACTCTATGCATGACAGGGGCGACCGAGTCGATGGCTGATGCAAGAGTGGCATTGTAGAAACTAGTGGCAGTGTCTGTCGTGGAGTGAGGATATGGATGCCAGTGGTCGAATAGAGTCAGAGAGCGTGTGGGTGTCTAGGTGTGCGAGGTTTCTGCGGGGGTGCGCATGTTGCTGGACATGGGTGACAGGTGAGGAGGACAGGCATGAGTAGTGAGTACATGGTGGTCAGATAGAGGTTGTGAAGTTAGGGAGCAGAGACGGGTGAAGACCAGGTCTCGTGTGTCCGTCTGTGTGGGTGGCTGAGGAGGACCACTGAGTAAGTCCAAAAGATGAAATAAGGGACAGGAGTTTGGAGGCTGCCGACTGGTGGGTGTCATTGGGGATAATGAAGTCACCCATGATAATGGTGGGATTTTCAGCAGAGAGAAAGTGAAGAAGCCAGGTAGAGAATTGGTCAATAAAGGCAGTGGTCGAGCCCAGAGGTCGGTATATGACGGCCATTTGGACGTTGAAGGGGGAGTAGATGCGGACCGAGTGGACTTCAAAAGAGTTGGAAGGAAGGATAAGGCCCACTCCTCCACCATGTCTGTTGCCAGGGCAAGGAGTGTGGGTGAAGTGGAGGCTACCATAATATAGCACAGCAGGGGAGGCTGTGTCAGAGGGTGTCAGCCTTGTTTTGGTGAGGCCCAGGAAGGAAAGATTACAAGAGGTAAAGAGGTTGTGAATCACGTGGAGTTTATTGCAGACGGAGCGGACATTCCAGAGTGATCCAGAGAGAGTGTGAGCAGGGTGGTGGGCATCTAGGGCACGGATTTGAGGTGGGCAAGATTTCGGGTGTTTATATTGGGTTGGGAGAGATAGAAGGGCGTAATAATGGGAGGCATGAGGTGTGGGGGTCCAGGATTGGGAGATAATGTCGCCAGCAGTGAGGAGAAGCAGAGAGAGACAGAGCAGGTGGGAGAAGGAGAGTGGTCGGCTTGTTTTTGTTTTATTAGGAGAGATCTGAGATTGAGGAGCAGGACAGTGGAGGAGGTCAGGTGGGGGGGCAAGAGGGAAGGAGAGATTATTACTTGGTTAGAGGGTGCTGGGGTTTGCGGATAGCGAAGGAGAGTGAGGAATACTGGAGCCAAAACTGTTAGAGCGTATGTTAGCATGATGAGAGTAAGTGTGAATGAAAGAGAAAGAAATGTAGTACATTTAATAACCGTAAAAAAAAAAGTGGAGCTGATAGTAATAGCCGAGAAGAGAAGTGAGTAGCAGTCCGGAATCTGGACAGAGAGTAAGAGAATATCGGGGCCTGGGGCAGGAAGCCTAGGACGACGGTATGGGGTCTTTGTCAGAGAGTTAACGGAAGGCAAAAGTAAAGGGAAGCAAAAGGAAGAGAATACGTTTAACATTGTAGCTACGAAGTGTCCACAGTAAAGAAAGTCGAGTGTCGTCATATTGGGACACATCCTCTCCTACAGAGAAATTATAGGATGCGTTGCTACAGGATGGGAGTGAATGACTCTTGTGGACTGGAAACTGAGAGTAGCTGTGAGGGGCCGTAGCGTTACACATCGACCCGTGCAGTCCCCACAGAGGAAAACGGGCCGTAGCGTAACACCTCGACCCGTGTGGTCCCCTCAGAGGAAAACGGGCTGTAGCGTAATGCCGCGACCTGTGCTGTCCCCACAGAGGAAAATGGGCCGTAGCGTAACGCCTCGACCCGTGCGGTCCCCACAGAAGAAAACGGGCTGTAGCGTAACGCCTCGACCCGTGCGGTCCCCACAGAGGAAAAAGAGTCAGTTACACCACAACCTGTGCGGTCCCCACAGAGGAAATCAGAAGCCACCAAGATGTGTGCTGGGCTGTGCAAAGAGTTAGAAGTAAGCCAGGAAGATGGAGTGATTCATGTCGCTTGTGGTTAAATAGGAATTTATATTCAAGGATGTTTGTCTGCTGTATATAGTTTCTATCAAATTATTCTTCAGTAAAAAGAAGTTTAATTTTAAATGGTGGTCTCTTTTCATGAACTAGTTAACATCTTCTCCTGGCCAACCAGCGTCATCCGTTACATGCAGCCTGTACGGGCGTACCACCCCTATGACACAAGTTCACTCACCCAGCCAGGACCCCTACTTTCATGTATCGTTCCGGGGCCCAGGAGACAAGTGCCTCGCCCATGGCTACTGCCTCGTGCCACTTTACACTAGGTCAATTTATCTCACAGACAGCATCCGGACCGAAAATAATGTGTGAATGTACCCTACTGTGATGAGCTTTTCTAGGCTTACACAGGAGCAGGATATAAGTGTCAAATTACCAGTGTATACGCTACATGACCAATTCATATTCAGTGGAAGCAAAAAAAAAAATGAAGTTTATATTGCATACCTGCCAGAAGAGATCTTAAAAAAACAGTAAAATATTACAATTTGAGAGTCCTCAGTGGTTGATATCTTTTAATGACTAACTGAAAAGATGGTAACAAATAGCGAGCTTTCCAGACTACTGAGGTCTCTTCATCAGGCCTAGAATAACACAAAATTCTATGCCTGCTGAAGAGACAACCACTGAGGATTCTCAAATCTAAATATTCTTTCATCTACTGGCTAACATGGTACAAACATATATATCTTTCCTGTAAAAAAGCAATCACTTTTCTTAGGGTGGTTTTACACTTACTATATTTTTGCGGCCCCAATGCATTTCTATGGCTCGCAAAAAATCAATGGTGTGCCGTACATCCGTGAGGGCCGTATATACGGCTGTGAAAAAATATCGAGCTTGTTTGTTTTCGCGGCGCGACGTCACTTCCGGTTTTGCGGAACGCCGTTGTATTGGAAAAAAACACGGCGATCCGCAAACATTTTTTTGCGGCCCGTTATTGCGTTACACCACAAAAAGTGCGGCTAAACGGCCCACAAAAACGGATCGCAAAAAAATGCGGGAAGTGTAAAACTACCCTTAGAGAAAAAAAATAACATTTATTTGTTAAATCCGGATTCCCCCATCAAGGCATAAATGGACAGAATCTTTTCATATGGGAATTACTTCATGAAAAAAGGTTTCCATTTCTTCATACAAGGTAGGCAATAGTAAGACATGGCATAGTGCAGCACCTGTAATTCAGGTGAACTAGATAACTCCTGGTCTCCCTGTGTCCAGCTGCTGAAGTATGGAAAATGATATTGCACCTTTTACGATAAATGTAATATATGAAAATGTACATGTTGTGCATCATATGTTTTTTTATATGTAGGAACCTATAGGTAATACATACCACTTGGAGGCATCTGATAAATATCTAAGATTTCCTTGGGGAGGTCCCTCTGATAGAAAATTCAGACAGACACTGCAGAACACAATGTGATTGGGTATTAGTTTTAGCAAAGTGGTACGTGTTCCTCCCCTTTCTAGAAAATAATTGGGTTAGTTATTTAAAGGGGTTATTCAGGATTATAAAAACATGGTCGCTTACTTCCAAAATCCTCATCAGACCTATCCACAGGTTAAGTGTGGTGCAGCTCCGCTTCATTTTAGCATAAGGGACAGCGCACTCGCCAATAGTAGCCTAGACCTTTAGCCCTTGTGAAAAACGCAGTATGTACTATTCCTGTCCATCTTACGGATGAGAA
This sequence comes from Dendrobates tinctorius, assembly GCF_039654945.1. Taxonomy (NCBI): domain Eukaryota; kingdom Metazoa; phylum Chordata; class Amphibia; order Anura; family Dendrobatidae; genus Dendrobates; species Dendrobates tinctorius. Next base: position 19,987,411 of record NW_027361698.1, read on the forward strand.
CAGTTCATGCAATCGCAGGCAGCTGCAAGACTGGTCCGCGATGCTTGCAGAGCTGCATATGGACCTGCGCACCTAACTGACTCGATTATTACAGCAGTTGCAAGGACCCGTCATTATGTGAATGGACTCAAGTTATAGTAGCAGACACAACCTATGGACAGGTGTGACGATTTTGGAAAGAAGTAGCCAGGTTTTCCTTTTGTTGGAAATCACCTTTGAGATAGGTGCACACAATGTCTTTTTCAGACGGATTCCATATGAAAAAGCTCTAAAAACCACCAATATAATAAACATATTGACAGCAGTGTCCAAACAACTTGCTGTGCATATGTTCTGCCTTTTGTACCTTATTTTAACCGCTTCAGGCTTCAAAACCTGTGAAGTGACTAAAAGAAGTGATCTGACCATTCTTCAGGCAGCTTTCATTTGCCCCCAGTATCCTATATACAATATTAAAAAAAGATTTCGCCTGCAATGCTGCTGCAAATATGACAAAAAAAAGATGTTAAAAAGACACTTTAGGAAAAACACTACCAGCGGTTTCCTGAAGCATCTTCTGCATAATTTACTGGGCTTATCAAAATAACGGCGGAGAAGACCCTGGTGGACCTATCTAGGCTGGCACAAGATCGGTCTTCCTACAGATCAGTGATCCATCAAGTCGCCATTGCTCGAGATCGCGCAAAAGGCCATTAAATAAATAATTGCTGTAGTTGCAGCAGGTTTATTTGTCCTCTGATAAAACAGTGATTTAACTAAAACTACAGTAAGCAGCCCAGTAAGTGGCACATAGCTGGAATCTGGGTCTCTTTCTACATTTTACACTCAAATTAGGTGGCAAAAACCTGGTACTAAAATAATTCCCTATAACTGTTTTATATACGGTATTTTATACCTTCTTTATGTTGTAATGAGAATCCTTTTGAAAAACTTTAATAATAAAAAGCATTAGTTTTTCAAGTTTGGTTTCATCTTGGGGGAGATTTTAGTTTATGCAGTAATTTTGAAATGATTTAACAAAAAATCTGTCACATTTTCCAATATTCATCTTAGAATGAATGGAAATATTGTAATTCTGCATATTTTCCAATCACTTGGCTTCTTGATCTCCAGGGCCATGAAGCCGTTATGCTGAGGACACAGTATCGCTGTCATCCCTCTATTAGTGCTCTAGCTAATGATCTGTTTTATGAAGGGAATCTTCTCAATGGAATATCAGATGAAGACCGGAAGCCTCTGTTGGATTGGTTACCCACACTGTGCTTTTATAATGCAAATGGCTCAGAGCAGGTATGCATAAATGGAGTAACATATTTGGATGTTGTTGTAATTATGTGTACAGTAAAAAATGACATTTAATAATATACTGGAATTAAGAAATATTCCTTGAGTCAAAATATCAGAACCAGTCCTGAAGCCTGTCAACTTTACTTCCAACTTTGTTTTGACATTGAAGAAAGCTTCCACCCTCTTCCTGTGTCTATGATGTGTGTGGAGGGGATTGGCTGACGGTCTCCTTTCAGTAGCCTCCGTCATTAGCTGATGTGAAGATGGAGAAGGGGGCTGGCTTAGCTATTGAAATGGGATTTCATACACATCACAGACATGGGGCTGCACAAAGTGGTCACAAGGGTCCCTTATGCCCCCCTTAAAGGACTCAAATTTCTAGAAAATGTCAGGTTCGAACTTCCGCGTTGCATGTTATCGCTCTTTACACAAACCCAGCACTGCCCCCTTTCCTACGAAGTGATTCCAGAAACTAGCATCATTAGAGCAGTTACTGTTTGGTGACTGTTTAGTAAAGTATGTGGCAGCGCTGGGTTAGTGCAAACAACAAAAACCCATTAATACACTAATGATCTCGCTCGTTTACAGTGATGAGGGTTGTGGGATCCTACTCTGCATGCCAGGATCCCACTACCTGGAAGTTCAAACCTGACTTTTGCTGGAAAGTCGGGGTTCATTAGGGACCCCTGTGACCATAAATAGGTGATATTTAGAAAAATCATCAGCATAATTCTGACACTGATTATGATACTTTGAGGTATCTATGAATCTAAACTGAATAAGACACTTCATTCAACGTTACATTAAAGGGGTTTATTTGAATGATCTCAAGTAATAGGATAGCGGGTGGACCCCATCGATCTCAAGAATGGAGCTCTGGATCTTCAGTACAGGGCTGATTGCAGAGATCCGTCTTAAATGGTGCTGACGTGAGCACATCTATTAGACTGATAGCGCAACCTCTGTACAGCGCTCGGCCATTTATTGCAGTCCCATAGACCATGAACAGAGTGGAGTTGGAGCATTCACATCTCCACTCCATTTACAGTTCTTTGGCTTTAGCTGGGGTTCCCAGCTGTTGGCCCCCTGAAAATAGTATATTATCCTATAGATAGGGATAACTTTCAATTCTGAGAATAACGCTTTTCCCTTTTTAATCCAAAGGCTTGCTAAATGTAAAAATGGCCTTATTTATGCCCTGTCGCTACAGTGCTGACACTCGATTGCCCTGGTCATTGTGGACACGGCTGCTGTCATGACGTCATAACTACATCACTTGACTACTGCAGACAATCAGTGGGCTCCGCATTCTTGATTGGCTGCAGTGATCAAATATTATAGTTGCAACATCACAGCACTAGAAGAGTGTGTGGGCTAAGTAAGGCTGATCATCTTATTTTTGCACAGAACAAGCCTTTGGGCTAAAAAAAAAAAAGTAAACGTGGAAAACCCCTTTAATAAAATGTGATGATTATCAAGTCCATTATCTTTTTCCGCTATTAACCACTCGGATTCTAAATGTCTCCTGACTAATTTGGAATATGCTTTCTTAACTTTAGGCTATGTGCCCATGCTGCGTTTAAATCCGGACACTGAAAACCGGACTCCTTCCCAGAAATCGTGCGTTTTTTTCCGCGTGATTATGTTCGCGATTTTGCCTTGATTTTCGCGTGCGATATTCAAGCACTTTCCGAGCGATTTGAAGCATCGCTTGGAAAGAGATTGACAGGTTGGTCACACTCGTCAAACATAGTGTTTGACAAGTGTGACCAGGTTTTTATTATGCGGCATCAATAGTAAAAGAAAGAATGTAAAAAATCGGGGTATATTTACCTTCCGACGTCCCGCGCAGCCTCAGCGATGCTCCCGTTCCCAGCGATGCCTTGCGAGACCTGTGATGACGTTGGTCTCGCGTTGCTATAGCGATCTCACGAGACCGCTAGAGTCACGCAAGACTACGTCATCACAGGACCTTGCCACAAGGCATTACTGGGAATGCTGTTGCCCGGGAAGGCAGCGCCGAAAATCGCAGCAAAAACGCTTAAAAATCGCATCGTGGGCACACAGCCTAAATCAGTGTAATAAAGTTATCATTATAGATCAAATTAAATATGAGTATGTATATCACACTCCTTAATAAGCTGGTAAAGTTCTTACATGGAAAACACATGCTGGCATATATTTGTATGTAGAGAGAGACATAGTTTGTACATCTAGATGTTGCTCAGAATGACCGATCTGGACTCTTAGTGTACAGGAGTTACAATTGTGTTGTTTGCAGGTGGAGAGGAATTCCAGCTTCTATAATGTGGAGGAAGCCAACTTTACAGTGAAGCTTATTCAGTCACTGATTGCAAGTGGCATTCATGGATCCATGATCGGAGTAATTACACTCTACAAATCTCAGATGACTAAGGTTTCTTTAACCCTTTCTAATTGTTCATATGCAAATTTTTTGGGGTGTTGATACATTCTGCATGGGAGTCTCATCCTTCTAAAAAAAAAAAAAATGGCCCACTTTGGCCAATCGTTAAGCCAACAGCCATTTTGGACGGCTTTCCTATACGCAGAAGCAGACATTCGGCCATTCGATTCTAGATTTTCTTTTCTCGGGGAGAACAAATGAATCAGCAATCTGAAATCAAACATACCAGATGATATCTTGCCCGACAATAAATTGTGCATGGCTCCCATACACATTAGAGTATTGGCCGACCCAGTTGATATTGTTTGGTTTGGCCAACATTAGTCTAATGAGGTTATGACTGGAGGATACTTCTTACTCTGGCTCCTGGGTATCTATGATTTTTCCGGATATAGAACTAACATCTATTGTAGTTTATGGTTTATGGTCATGTTCGAGTTTTTTGGGGAATTGAGCAGGCTGCAAAAAAAAGCAAAAAAAAAAAAAACTAGACATGTCTGTTTTTATATAATTCTAAGATCAGACTCTCCAAGATAAGTCTATAGGTCCTTGAACAATCGGACAGTACTAAGATGCTATGTAGGTTGCATTCTAGCACTGCCCAATTTTCATGTTTGTTTTTGATAGGAGAAATTTGAGAAACAATCACAGACGTAAAAAAGATAAACAATGAAACTCTGATACTAAAAAAACTGACACTAATGAAAATCTGATGTTTTTTGCATACAAGAAAAATCACTGATGTCTGAATGAGCCCTAAACTAATGAATTTTAGGCATCTTACTGTAGCAGACCTTGGATCAAGACTGGAGTACGAAAAGCTATTCTTCATAAATTCCCCCTTTAGCATAATTCACATCACAGTTTTGGCATAAGCTGTGTGCAAGGGTTCATGAGGACTTGTCAGGTATACGTCAGAGAGTGCTCCTGACATATTCTTCTGACGTGGATTAATCCTTAGGCCAGGTGTACACCAGCCAATCTGCAGTGTTAAAGAACCACCTATCGGCTACCAATTTGACAATTGAGAGTCATTTAATAATCAGTCTAGACAGGCTGACCAGGCATTGGATGCACACAGAACAATTGGGAATGCATTTACCAAGGAAGATGTGCTGCCAAAAATGAGAATTTTTCACCTGATGAACAAGCATTTTTCTCATTTGTCGGTTGACTGGTAGCCTGTGTTCACTGCCGGTTGACTGGTAGCCTGTGTTCACTGCCTGTTGACTGGTAGCCTGTGTTCACTGCCTGTTGACTGGTAGCCTGTGTTCACTGCCTGTTGACTGGTAGCCTGTGTTCACTGCCTGTTGACTGGTAGCCTGTGTTCACTGCCTGTTGACTGGTACGTTGTTTATCAGGAGATGATATTGCAGTATACATGCACCCCTAGTGCGATACATGATTAATGAAAATGTTTGTTGGAGGATTTTTTTCATCTACAAGTAGTTTTTTGCATTAAAGTGATTGATTGTCCTGATTCCATTTAACTTGGTATAAATTGTCAAAAGAATAAAGTCTGTAGTTCGTCATATTTGTTTTATATCTATAGACAGACTAGCTACATGTCTGCTGGCTTTAATCTGTAATAATAAATCAGTAATAATGGTTGCAAATAAAATCATCAGTTTACCTCTTTGGTCATAAAGTAAATGTCACTTCTAGAGAAGGGTAACGATTTTAATATGCCTGTTGTACAGTATATTTTTTATATAGTAGAGCATTATTATTCTCCGTATACAGATCTGCTGCATGCTTGGCTCTGCTGCTGTGTTTGACCCCTCGGATATGAAAGCAGTTCAGGTGTCCACAGTGGATGCCTTCCAAGGAGCTGAAAAGGAAATCATCATCCTGTCTTGTGTCCGGACGAAGCAGGTTGGGTTTATAGACTCAGAGAAGAGGATGAATGTTGCGCTGACGAGGGGAAAGCGGCATTTATTAATTGTTGGCAGCCTCGCCTGCTTGAGAAAGAACAAGCTATGGGAGCAGGTCATCCATCACTGTGAAAGTACGTAAGAAAATCCTATTTGGTCAAGCCAGTGTGTAACTATACCCCTGATATTAGAATGCAACTATAAGAATGCTTAGGTGTCTGTTTACCCAGAACTGTGTAATCTAGAACCTGGTGTAGTCCATTACTGGTTACCCCACAATGATGGGAACTACACTCATGTAATAATCTCCAGCTGTGAGCTGAAGTCACTGTCCTTCTAAATGAAATGGAAAAAGTCACATATAAAATCCTGTTAATGTCATCATACTTATGGAAAAATGCAGATTGCACCCCGTATCAATATATTGTGGGAAGTAAATATTATTTAAAGGGATATAAGATACGGCCACTGCCTTTCAGGGCTTATCTACAGCATTCTATAATGCTGTAGATAAGCACCCGATCCGACCTGCAAGATAAGAAAAATAAGTTTTATTATACTCACCCGGGGGGCGGTCCGGTCCGATGGGTGTCGCAGGTCCGGCTCCGGTGCCTCCCATCTTCTTGCGATGCCGCCCTCCTGCTTGCTTTGTGGCTCCCGACATTGCACTCCTGCGCAGGCATACTTATCTGCCCTGTTGAGGGCAGAGCAAATTCCTGCAGTGTGCAGACGCTGGGCCTCTCTGACCTTTCCCGGCGCCTGCGCACTATGGTACTTTGCTCTGCCCTAAACAGGACAGAGAAGTATGCCTGCGCAGGAGTGCAATTCTGGGGAGTCATGAAGCAAGCAGGAGGGCAGCATCGCAAGAAGATGGGAGGCGCTGGACCTGCGACACCCATCGGACCAGACCGCCCCCCGGGTGAGTAGAATAAAAAAATACTTGCAAATGATGAATCGGGCCCTATCAGGCTTTATTCAAAAATGTGCAAATATGGTACATTTCCTACAAATAAATCAGCAATATCCATATATTGTAAAGATGAAAATGGATTGTAAGCGCTGTGTTCTTGCCTAGGAGAGACCAACCTCTTCTGACACTAATATTGGCAGTAAACAGTAACATTAAAATGCCTCCACTCTTGAGAACATTTACACTGTAAGATTATCGTTCCTAAGAATGCTCATTTTTTCATTAATTTTGTAGGACAGAAAAGTTGCCGATCACCCAATAAATAAGCAAAATGTTTGTTGGGTGAAATGATTTTTTATGCTCCACAAAAAAGATTCATTATTGGCAGCACATAGTTCTATATAAATAGGACTCGTGTGGCTGAGATCAATGGCTGCCAATGTGCACTGTATATTATTATTTTTTTTTTTTTTTTTTTTTTTACAAATTTCTCAATATAAATCTGGTGTCTGGTCTACCTGTATAAACAGGCTAATAAGTGACGTCTGACCAGTAAACAAGTGGCTGATCAGTGATCGATTAGTGCCACAGGTCATTTTGTGTAAATGGACGATAAATTGCAAAATTGCTTGTCTTTTCAAGCACTTTGCAATTATTCCCATTTTTGATGTATAGAATAATACAGTAGTAGTTATATAGACTGAATTTGTTATTTGCTTAGGCTGATTTCAGCCATCAGTCTCCTCCTTAGGCCAGTTTAACGTGTCTGACGTGCGTGGTCTGTACTTAGTTATTTGCTTTCACAATGACTATAAAGATTTTGGGTTTTTAAAGCGATTCTCTACTGCTGGATAGCCCCTTATTGATGGCCCCAGAGCGCTGCATAAAACAAAAAAAAAATCTATATACACAGTCAGAACAGGGTGTACATTATATATCAGCTCTGATTGAATTATGAAGGCTGCAGCCAATCAGTGGTCGCTCAATAACTGCAGTGATCATGCAATATTGTTTATGTCAGAGCTGTCGAATGACTCCGAGGGGAGGCGTGCTCCAGGAGGTAAGTATACATTTTATTTTATGTAAGCATTCATAAGAGGTGGTCAGTTCATGAACAACCCCTTTAAGCTGAGACTAGAGTATATGTTACATGATATATATGGTGAATGTAAAATATGAAAAATGCATTAATGTAGTGCTTTTTTTCAGTGCATAAAGATGGTTTAAAACATGTAAGTCAGTGGGATGAAAAACTAAATGCTATACTTACACTTTATCAACAAAATAAAGAGGAGGAGGAGGCATCAAGTACACAGAGAAAGCATATCAAAACCAAGGCTGGGAAGGTAAGTAAAGCTAAAGATGCCCTCAGAATTGGGTGTATAGTGTTAACGCCACATATTCGTCTACAGGGCAGTACTACTCGGTGCTTGCCAGCTACCTCTGCATGCGCAGTTATACAGGGAAGACTGTCAATCACTGAGTAGGACCGCCCACTGGACTATGTATACAAGCACCTGGGGTTTCAGAGGATAAAATACAACTTTTACTGACACCTTTACCACAAAATGTATATGAATCTGATCGTCTCATCCTGCTGTATAACATCCTGCCTGCAGATTAGCTAACATTTTCACATGACAAAGCCTTCAAGACTTTTTGCTAGATTTATTTTTTTGCTCAGTGAAGAGATTTCTCAATTTTTACAGAGAACCTGTAGGTGGAGGAAGAGAAGCTACATTGCTTGTTTGATGCAAGAAAGCCTATATGTACAGCTGTAGTGGGAATCTATGGGTCAGCTGAGCATATGAAGTGGTTATATTATACAATGGCCATGTGTGTATGATGCTTAGATGCTGCACGGTTTTATTAAAGGCGTTGCCCTTTTTCAAATATTAACCCATAGCTCAGTGACTTATAACAAACTGCGCTTTTCCTCACCCACCCTGGGTCCAGCGCTGCCAACTACTGTGGTATTTTATTGATGGGCTGCAGCCAAACATTGAGCTCAGCAGCACTGCCAATGTAGATAGTACGCGCTGCCGATCTCAAGGACTGGCTCCTGTTCTACTGACGTGATGTTACTGCTTCAGCCAATCAGTAAGGACTAGACCAAAGGCGATAGGCAGCGCTGGACCCAGGGTTGGTGAGTAAAAGCTCATTTTGTTATTTTTTGGGTCACTGAGCCTATGGGCTAATCTTTGAAACTGGACAACTCCTTTAAGAGAAATAAATGTTTACCAGCCAAAATAAAAAAAAGGATCATGCCAATTATGCCGAGTAAACTGGTACTACCAAATCCCCATGTATCATATTTATACCATAACTCTTAAGAACTGTACATCTTGGAAAATAATGCATCATGTGACAAGATAGAATTGTAAGGGCCACAATAAATAAAGGAAATAAGGAATATTTAATATACCTAGTCTGAATCGCATTTCATTTTTCAACTCCGGCCACACTCAGACATCCGTATTGTTCTAGCTATGATTTTCACGGCTGGTCTATAAAGGGTACATGTTCTATGGCACTGTTCCCATGTCTGTGGTTTTTTTGCGGAATGTATGTCAGTGCTAAATTCATGTCATCAGTATAAATTCCATGTGCAATCTGTGATTAACATTCTAATGTATCAGAGCTTTGTAATTTAATCCATACGTGAAAATCCCTGATGAAACACTGATGGGGTAAAAAAATATATACACACTAAACACTGATTAAACTTGGATCCAAGACATTGATGACATTCAAGCTATTTTTTTTGCACACATCAACAACAGATGTGTGAATGAGGCCTAATCAGTAGTGTGAGCCGGAACGATAATTTATCAGGAGCGCCTTCATCCTAGATACACTGGGAGAACTGCTGGTGTGTATAACCTGCTGCAGCCACAATATACATAATATTAATAATGAGGAATTTCTCATTTTTACAACAAATTTTAAAAACCATTTTTTTAGTGAACCACCTCACATTTGAAGTGACTTTTGGGGGCCTATGTGACAGAAAATACCCAAAAGTGACAACATTCTAAAAACTGCTCCCCTCAAAGTCCTCAAAACCACATTCAAAAAGTTTATTAACCCTTTAGGTGCTTCACAGGATTTATTGCAATGTGGAAGGAAAAAATAAACATTTTACTTTTACTTTTTTTTTTTTTTTTCCTCACAAAAATTTTACTTTAGCCCCAATTTTTTTTTTATGTTCACAAGGGTAACAGGAGAAAATGGAACCCAAAATTTGTTGTGCAATTTTTCCTGAGTATGCCAATACCCCATATGTGGTGGAAAACTACTGTTTGAACACATGACAAGGCGAGAGAGAGAAGGAGCACCGTTTGACTTTTTGAATGCAAAAATGGCTGGAATCGAGAGCTGACAACATGTCGAGTTTGGCGAGCCCCTGATGTGCCTTACCAGTGGAAACCCCAACACAAGTGATCCCATTTTGGAAACTAGACCCCTTTAAGGAATTTATCTAGATGTGTGGTGAGAACTTTGAACCCACAGGTGCTTCACAGAAGCTTATTACGTGGAGACGTAAAAATTAAAATCACATTTTTCGCACAAAAATGTTTTTATCCCCAAATTTTATTTTCACAAGGGTAACAGGAGAAAATGATCCTAATATTTGTGGTGCAATTTCTCCTGAGTACGCCACACCCCATATGTGGGGGGGAAAAACGTGTGTGCGCATGACAGGGCTCAGAATGTAAGGGGTCACGTTTGGAGAGCCCCTGATGTGCTTAAACAGTGGAAACGCCCCACAAGTCACCCCTTTTTGGAAATTAGACCCATCAAGGTATTTATTTAGACGTGTAGTGAGCACCTTGCACACACGGAATTTTACAATATTTTTCCCACCAATGTTTTTAGCACCAGATTTTTTTTCATTTGCACAAGAATAGCAGGAGAAAATGGACCCCAAAATTGATTGTGCAATTTCTCCTGAGTGCACCAATACCACATTTGTGTTCGAAAACTACTTTTGAGGCACAGTGCAGAGATCAGAATTGAAGAAGCACCATATTGGAATTCAGATTTTGCTGGAATGGTATGAGGGTGCTGTGTCACATTGGCAGAGCCCTTGAGGTACGAGAACAGCAGAAACCCACCCATAAGTGACCTAATTTTACAAAATGCACCCCCAGTGAATTCATCTAGGGGTACAGTGAGCATGTTGACACCACATGTGCCTCAAATGAAATTTTATACCATTGGGCGGTGAAGAAAGAATGACAATTTTACCAATTAAATGTTGTTTTAGCCCCAACTTTTTAAGTTTCTCTAAGGTCTAGTAGGAAAAAATGGACCTCAGTTTGTTTTGCAATTTCTTCTGAGTGCGCCAATACCCTACGTTTCATTGGGAAATTCTTTTCAGGGACAGTGCAAACCTCAGAAGGGAAGGAGCGCCATATTATAGTGCAGATTTTACGGTTATGGTTTGCGGGTACCATGACCCACTGGGAGAACCACTAAGGTCCCAGAATAGAACCCTCCATAAGTGACCCCATTTTACAAACTACACCTCTCAATGAATTCATCTAGGGGTGCAGTGATCATATTGACATCACCGGTATGTCACAGAATTTTATACCATTGGACAGTGAAGAAAAAATAATTGCATTTTTATTTCTGTTTTAGCCCCAGATTTTACACTTTCACACTGGAAATGGGTAAAAATGGCACCAAAATGTGTCCCACAAGTTCTGCTGAATGTAGAAATACACCATATATGGCTCTACAGTACTGCTTAGCCATATGGCGAAACGTAGGTGGGACATAGTGCTGTTTGCCTCCTGGAATGCAGATTTTCCTCAAATAGTTTGCAGACTCCATATGCAGAGCCAGTAAGTGCTCAAAGAGAAGAAACACCCTTCAAGTGATCTCATTTTTGGAAATTATACTCTTTTGGGAATTTATCTACAGGTGTATTGACTGCATGGGTGTTTTCTAGAAACAAGCAGCAGTGGATGTTACTGAATGAAAATTGCAAACTGCTGTTGTAGTGAGCAGTACGTTGTAGTGCTCAGTACATTATGCCCAGGTCGTGCTTCTGGAGACACCCACCTGTAAATTAGGTGGGCTCTCATCGCTACATAAATGCCAAATATGTGGACTCTAAATGTGTTTTAGGCACACTCGGGCTCAGAAGGGAGAGGGGTATTAGGATTTGGAAGTGCAGAATTTTCTTAATTTATTTTGTAGGGCAAAGGCAAAGAGCTAGTTTGCTTTTCCAGAGCCTTTGTACTACCAGTAACGTGAAAGCCCCCTATATTTTCATTGATAGATGATGAACTTGATGGGGGACTTTCTTTTTTCTTTTTGTGAATTGACTTTAATTTGAAGCTTTTGTTGGAAACATTTTCGATAATATTTGGGATCACATTTATCCTGCTCTCTATGCTGAGCACTTACTTTGAGGTTTCCATCTAGATCTCCAAGTGACGTGATTCCGATGATACCTCCAAGGGATCCATTCACAATAATGAGGCAGCAGAGTTACTCTGGACTCTGTCTGGCCTCTGTTCAGCGTTGTCCTCCTTTTCAGAAGTGCACGAAACTTTGCCGACCGTGCTTTTATGCTCACCTAAAAAGACTAGACACCGCTGGGTCATAGGACAGATGCTGTCCACAGTGCCTCCATCTGCCTCATAAGGAATCTTCCACCAGGGGCTCCATCTGAATCACATATTTCAGAAATTTACACATATCCAAGAAGTATCATTTTCTCCTTGCGGAGATTGACATGCTAAGCATGCCGAGATGAGGAGACTTAAAGCTGCAAAGCTCCTCTGGGAAATATGCAAATTGTCTCTTCAGAGAGGAAGAGGACTAGAACTCTAGTGCCACCTATTGGAAGTAGCAATCCTAAAAGTCAGTGTCGACCCTTAGCGAGCCTTGTCACATGACTTAAGATAAAAAGCCAAACCAGAATCTCAATTTGCAGACAGTATTTCGGGGGACTGCCCCTTGTCAGTTCTAAGTGTGAGACCTGGATTGGCTGTGAGAAGCGTCTGACCGATATCCAAGAAGTATAGTTTCTCCTTGCGAAGATTGACTTGCTAAGCGTTGTGACAAGGCTTGTTAAAATGCTACTTCCAATAGGTGTTCCATCATCATTCTAGGCGTCTTTTTAATGCAAAATTGTGGATGACCACAGATCTGTGCACACCTAAAAAGATGAATACCACCGGGAAAAACTCCAAACGGACTCCGTGTCTCCATCTACCTCATTATGGTGGGTGGTTCTGTCAAGTTACGTCTGAATGGCATTTTTGTGGGATTTACTTGGAAACCCCAATGTAAGTGCTCCGCATTGAACACAAGAACGTGATTGCAGTCTTATACTGGAAGCGATCGAAAAAATGTTATGTATCCTAAAATGTTACCAATAAAAACCCTAATTTATCCCACACAAAACCAGCCCCCACTCAGACCCATCATCTGTCACTGGAACTATAGAGGTTCCCATGTTATTGGTATAACAAAGACTGGAAAAGCAACATGGCTCCCACCCACTCAAGTAAAATCCAGTGAAATCTGCGCTCCCAAATCCAAATGCCCCACTGTGCCTAAACCACAGTAAGCGGCCACATGTTTGACATTATTATTGCAGGGAGAGCCCAATTAACAATTTACGGGGTGTGTGTCAAGCACAAGCTGGGCACAATTTGTGGAGGAGCTACAATATATGGGGACTCTGCTCTGTATAGGTCGCAATGTATGGTCACTAAACTGGCATACTAGTAATTCTCCAGGATAAAGCGTGGCGTGGATATTATAAAATAGTCACTGCAGCCGTACAGTAGACTAATTGAGAGGTGCAACTTCTACGATGAGGTCACTTTTATTTTTTTTATATTTATTTTTTTTTGGGGGGGGTCTGCTGTTCTGGCACCTTTTGGGGCGTCTCAAATGTCACCTATAAACTATTCTACCAGAATCTGTGCTCCAAATAGCGTTCCTCCCTTCTCAGCCCTGACGAGTGGCCAAACAGTAGTTTCTGACGACATACAGGGCATCACTGCGTTCGGGAGTAATTAAATTGAATTGTGGGGTCCAGTTTCGCCTGTTAACCCTTGTGTAATGGACAAATTTTCATCAAAGAAAAAAAAATACATTTTTTCAACTAAAATGTTAAAAATTCTGTGAGACACGTGGGTTTGAAATACTCGCTGCACCCTTAGATGAATTCCTTAAGCAGTGAAGTTTCCAGTATGGGGTCACTTGTGGGGGTTTCTGCTGTTTTGGCACCTAAGGGGCTCTGCTCATGGATCCCACAATCTATTCAAATGGAATCTGGGTTCTAAAAGCCAAGTAGCGCTCCTTCCCTTCCGATCCCTGCCGTGTGCTCAAACAGTAGTGTACAACCACATATGGAGTAATAATTGCATAACAAATTATGAGCTCCACGCTCTCGTATTACCCTTCATGTAAATTATAAATTTGGTGCTAAAAATAGTATTTTAGAGGAAAAAAATGTATTTTTGTTTTGTTACATCTAAATGTTGTAATATTTTGTCAATCCCCCAGTAGGTTAAAAATGCTCAGTACATGCCTACATGATTTCCATGAGAAGTCTAGTTTCCAAAATGGGGTCACTTTTGGGGAGTTTCTGCTGTTTTGGCATGTTGGGGGCTCTGCAAATGCAACATGGCATTCACAATCTTTTCCAGACAAATTTACGCTCCAAAAATCAAGTAGTGCTCTTTCCTTCCTGAGCCCTGTCATGTAGTCAGAAAGCAATTTTTGACCAAATTTGGGAGAAATTGCTTAACAAATTTTTGAATCATCCATTTTTTCCTATCATTTGTTAAAATTACAAATTTTGTCTAAAACAACATTAGTGGGGAAAACGTTATTTTCGTTTAGACATCCACATTTTAAAAGTTATGTGAAGCACCTATGGATTTAACAAGCTCAAAACTCCCCTACATGAATTCCTTTTATGGATCTAGCTTCCAAAATGGGGTCAGTTGTGGGGGTTTCTGCTGTTTTTGTACATCAGGATCTCTGCAAATGAGACTTGTTGTCTGCAATCTATTCCAGCCAAATGTAAATTCCAAATGCAAAATGTCGCTTCCTTCCTTCTGAAGCCTACTGTGTGTCCAAACACGTGGGATATCGACGCACTCAGAAAAAAGTGGGTAACCAACTGTGGCTTCCACTTTTTCTTGTTACCTCCTGCAGAAGCGAAGCATTTGGGGGCTATAGCAATATTTCCATGAAAAAAATGAACTTTCTCAATATGATGACCTAATGTTACCAAATATAGTTCCTGTGGGTTCAAAATACTCATTATACCATCTGGATAAAATCCTTAAGGGTTGACTCGTGGGGGATTTCAGCTATTTGGGGACCTGCATATCTGACATGTCGCCGCAATCTATTTCAGCCAACTTTGTGTTCCAAAATTCAAATGGTGCTCCTTCCCTTCCTAGTCCTACCGTTTGTCCAAACCCAGGTTTCTGACTACTTGTGGATATCAGTGTGCTTAGGAGAAACTGGATAACAAATTGCAGGGTCTATGTCGTCGTGCTATTCCTTGTAAAAGTGAAAAAATTGGGGCTAAAGCAACATTTTAGAAGAAAATTTGCTATTTTTTTTTTTTTAATTCCTCTGTAGAACCTGAAGAGGGTTAAAACATTTCCTGTGAAGTGTTGGAGGGGTGCGGTTTTTAAAATGGTATCACTTTTGGGAATTTCCAATATGTAGACCTGGTCAGGAAGCTCTGTCACTAAGGGGTTAAGGTAATTGTTTGTGATACATGTTGGTATTTTTTAATAAATAATTTCAGAGTGAGTTCATACAGTATAACCTTTTTTCCATTAAATCTTTTTCCCCAGACATAAATGAAAACCAGAAGAAGGCTCTTTAATCTTCCACTACTGGATCTATGCGAGAGTGAAGATAATCCAGTCTGCTTTGCTGTTTGGCATGTTTGTTTGTATTAACGTCTCCAGTGATCCTTGTCCAGTTTAAAACTGAAAATTTTCACATATTTTACAATTTAGTTAATTGTTTTTCATTTTTATGGTTGCTAAGATCCACATCACATCTACGGTAACTCGTTACCTTTTAAAAAGTAATAACTTACCTATCTAATGAGTCTCTGAATTGTCTTACTATGATATTTCATTAAACAGTTATTTGGCTTGTTAGAATGTTTTTATGTATATAGACGAGAAAGCAATGTAATAAATTGTATATTTAACACTAGGTGGCGCTAGAGTATTCTTTGTGTATAAAGCTGTGCAGCTAATTTTGTGTATTTTTTAGCAATAACTGCATGGAGAATGCTATTTATTATTTTCTCATGGCTTTTACCTGGAAATGTAGATTAGATAATACAAATAATATAAATTTTAATTCTTATGTAATAACTGTGCCGGCACTTTCCAAATTTCTGTTGTGATTTTATTATTACAGGGTGGGTGGGTTATTTCTTTCTATGAAAAGTTCCTTCAATCTATTAACAATGTTCAATTATCTTGAAGGAAGGGGCTTAAAAATTAATAAAAACAAAATCTAGGACCATTGAATTATCTTATTTAAATTACTTCTGACATCTCCGTATAGCCCCTTTAAAATCTCAATCAACAATCCATTAGAGCTCAACAGGAGGAAAACTAAATCCTCGTTTAAGTGTATTTATCCAATCTCTTTTCTCTCTTTCAAATGCTAAATCCATTTTAGCATATGCCCCTTCTTTCTCTCGCCTTTTTCTAAAGCCGAGCAGCTTCTATTACCCTTGTAAATATGAAAGTTGCTAATCATATGACATATCACGTCTCAGTCGGAGCCTGGAATAAAGCCTTGAGATGTGGGATCATTGCATCCAGACAACAGCTTCATCAGCCAGAAAGTTTTTTTTTTTTCTTTTTCTTTCCCTTCTGCCTTCAACTCTCAATCCCTTCTTTGTCTGTGGGGGAAAATGTAGGCAGTGCGATATTCCATGGCCATATGGTCCACTCTGTATTTTGTTAGTCGGAATCAGTAGAGATTCACAGTATCCTCCTTTTTTATCCTGTTTCCAAATGTGCATGTGCTCTTTATTATTATTTGTGTTTTTAAGCATTTGTATACTATTAACTCCTTAATGATGCACCATTATTGGCTTTTTGCAAGTTCTTTTTTTTCTGCGCTTCTTTCAAGAGCCATAGCTTTTTTTTTTTTTATTTCTGTCAATGTACCCATGGCAAGGGCTTTTTTAAGAACAAGTGGTAGTTTTGAAATAACCATTCATTTTACCACATTATGTGCTGAGGAATAAATGGGAAAAACATTCCGAAATGGTGTTTAAAAAAAACAATTCTGCAGTTGTTTTTTTTTTTTTTTAGTTTTTTATTTGCTTTATTCATTGTGCAGAAAAAAATTACCTGCCAAAATGATTCTTCAGTACAGGAAATATATATTATTTGAGGAACCAGGTTGGGGTTTTATTTTTTTGTATTCTATATTTTGAAATCGATTAAAAAGATTTGATTACAAATAAAAGTTCACTGGAAAGAAAATGAAAACTTCAAAACATCACTGAAAAGACAAGTATTACTAATGGAGAAGGTTAATACCAGGTCACTGCAGGATGTAGACCAGGCCCAATGCAAATTACAGCATCCACTCTCATACCTCCCATTCACAAGGGTGGTGATTGGACACACAGTGATTGTGTAAGGTACCAGTGTCATGTAGTGCACCAAACTGTTGGTCATGCCCATACTATTAGATTAAGATGGCTGTCCAGTACTTCTGTACGCACATGCCTAATACTGACACGACATTCTCCCCTAATATCACTAGACCTCTCCACATCCTGCTAAGGAACTTCTAAAAATGAAGTGTTGGTTAATATTTGGGGCAAAGTGCGCAAGTGCTCAATCCTCATCTTCAAGGATCCTCATTGTCTTGATTATCCCTACAATAAAATTATTCACTTCTGAAAAGAATCAGCGGTGAGATCCACATTTATGGGATATCCAGATATTCCCGATGTAGAAGTAGAGAGTATCCTTTATTATGCTATCTAGAACAGAATGTGTAGTATATTTCTGAAAAGTTTTGTTTACTGATCTAGGCATAGAACTAAACTACATAATTTATGTGAGATGTTATATTTTTATCAGTCACATTACTCCAGATTTCCTGCTTCAGTCACACTCCAATAGATGTCAGTGTGAAAAATCAGCCAACCGTCACAACATGCACTTCTGTATGAGGGAACTTGGGCAGCAGTCCCTCAACAGATGCATCAAGATGTAGCGGCCCCATTGATGGCCATATATACGAAGCTGGCTGAATGGTGTAGTGTGCTGTATTTCTCAATGCATGACCTTTGTGGAATACAGCCCACCAAACTGAATAACGCCAGGTCTCTATCATTGTTCACCATCATATAAAACAATCATTACCCTTTTCCTTCATATATAGGACATTAATGTATTAAAACAGTTCTGTTAGGAAACAGATGTCATTGACGAAACTCCGACTTTTTTTGGCCCTAGTCGGACCAGTTTCATCTGAAACTAATTTGGTTTCAGTCGGGTTTCACGAAACCCGATCCCAACCAAAATTGCTCAACTCTAATGGGGGCAAATGGGTCTTGACGGAACAAGGGAAAAAGGAGCTAACAGATCGAGAAACTGAAGGACCTGTCAAGTTTGGTTTCAGGAAGCCTGATGATATGAGGTTGTTTTACAGCCAAAGGCATTTGGTACTTGACCAGAATCGATGGTGGTCTCAAGGCTGAGCTATATGTGAGTATCCTACAAGATTAGATACTTTGTACATTGTAAAAAAGGACAACTTGGTGTTCCTGCAGGACAATGACTCGAAGCATATGTTGAGATTGGTGAAGAAATAGTTAATGACAAATGACTTAGAGGTGCTAGATTGACCCCCACAGTCCCCAGACCTCAACCCAATCAAACACATGGGTGTGTATACAGTTTTTTCTTCAATTCTACCCACAAGTGAGTTGACCACTATGCACCAACTTTGGGAATGTGTAGAAGAGACCTGGGAACTGATTTCAGTCGACACGTGCTTGAATCTGATTGAGAGCATGCCCGGAAGGATTCAGGCGGTGTTGAAATTCAAAAGTACATTTACACAAATATTAAAATTTAGATTTTTAGGAGCAAAACAGTAACAATGCAGTGACATGACAAGAATCTACATAACTAATCATATGCTAAATATTTCCAAGTCAAATTTAGGTATGAGATAGCCAAGATGGTTTTCTAGAAATTGCTGATATACCCCTCCTCACATGTAAAGCGCCATGGAATAAATAGCGCTATAATAATAATCTCACGTTCAAAGTCGTGGCTGGATGATATGGAGCCTGAAAGTCAAATGTTCAAAACATTTATGTACTGTATATATATATATATATATATATATGTGTACGCGTGAGAGATTGTGTGCAAATATATACATTTATTTTTTTATCGTAGTTTAGGGCCTGAAATAGACATTTCTTTACATCATAATTAGTGACAGAAACCGTTATACAGAGCTCCGTCACCCCTAAAGTCCTTTTCTGTTGTGCCAGCCTGTATTGCTATGATAAACCTCCTTACTGATTTCTAGTAGCAAGTGGTCCTATGAGCAGGTGATTGTAATACATTTTGGGCCAAAGTTGCATGAAATTGGGCTTCACATTGTAACATGTAGAGCAGGTGTAATTATGAGATGGAATAGTCATTACCCTGTAAATGTCATGTTTTCCGCAGACTCTGTTCTGAGCTTTGCCCTAGCAAGAGTGGTAACATAAATCCGTAGTGTGGCGTGTACAGTGCTTTGTAGACGCGCCTTTAATTGACAACTAATGTACATATATTCGTAAGGAGTAGCCTAACTTGGATGGCAGCCAATAAATCCCCTCCTTCCCATTCCATTCCTAGCTCAAACCCCAAAAGACTTTCAGCCAAATCATTAAATTCAACAGAGGTGGTCAAGCTAGCACAGCTTTTCTGTGATGCCTTGAAAAGAAAGGCATCCTTGAAGTTTAGAAGATGCCCAAGGAAAACTGCCTGAAAGACATGAAAAGATTGAGTTTCCATAGCTGTTGGAGCACGAGAGCAGTGTAAGAGCACAATGGGGGATTGGAGCACTGCCACTGGCCCACTGCTCTATCTCCGCACAATTGGGTCACTGAAATGGGGAATTAATTACCATTGGTGAGTGGGCAGTCCATTCACCACTGGCTGAGTTTTATTAAACGCCAATATAAATAACAAAACAACTCTTGTGGCTGCACTATTCCTACACGCCAAAGGAAGGATTATGCCGAGGATTAACATCTTAAAGTCTATGAGACTTTCTGACTCAGGGCTCCAAGCTCATAATCGTATTTGTCTGCTGTATCAGCGATTAGTGCTCTCATTCTCCCACTTTTGCCTGGATGGCCAATGTCCCTTTTTGCAGGCAAGAGCTGCACCACAATAGGCTGTTCTTTTCTATGCATCTTTGTAGTATAAGAGGAATATAATAAAGCGCAGTCTGACCAGTCTTCTTTATCTTAACAATGGCACTTGGAGGGTTATCCTTTATTGTTGTGTTTGGAAGGAGGGTATTGGATCTCTCTATATGATTATAGAAGAAGATGAGAGGAGTAATCCATGCAAGAGTGTGTATACATACAAAGATGAACATCAGGGATAAAAATATATTTCTTCATTATTATTAATGATATTCCAGATGAGCTGCAATGGATCATGCATTTAAGATCTCAGATTGCATGTGATGTAAGTACAGGTCACAGCACAGAAGAATACAATGGAAAGCTGCTGATTGAATAGTGCTACTTGATATATCAAGTATCCTACACATCATATATAAAGAAAAATACAAAAGACTGATTAAATAATTCAGTATCCATCACTCTTATAAAATGCATGTGGCTATTGGCATCAAATAATCCCATTAAAAGCCCCAAATATCTAATGATTTATTTGTAGCTGAAAGGATGTTCTACTTTATTCTTGAAAGGGTGTTTAGTGTACTCACCACTCATGTGGCAGAACGTAAATCAGGACTTCCCTTTGTTGTGTGTGTTTTTACAATACCCCCCTATATTCCTTTCCAGTTGACCTACTGAAAAAGAAAGACTTGTTGCTATCCAGGCATGCTACTTGTGGGGTCTCTCTCTCGCTCTCTTTCATAGTCACCAATGACTATAAACACACCTAAACTTCTGTGCTTATTTCCAGACCTTGCAAAGTTCAGACAAACAAAGAGGTTTCTTCCAAACTTGGAGAGTCCCCTTTCTTGCAGAAGTGTTGGTGGGACAAGCTGAAGCCATTGTGTGTAATTTCTTGATCCTTGCCGAAGTTTTGTGCCTTTGTTGATGTAAAGTAGGATTTTCCTACAAAGGGTTGAATTGAACAATTTGACCCTCAAGGCCAGTTCATATGCTAGAAGTAGACTTTTCTTAAACATTGTTCCTAGATATTTTTCTCACTTTACTGCTTAGGTCCAATTATTATACAAATGAGAGAAAAAAATCACAGCAATGCTGCCAACTAACCAGGGTAGCGCTTTAACCACTTTCCAGAATTAAAACAAAACTGGAGTTTTGGACCCTCTCTCCCCCACAATCCCCAAAAACTACCCCAATACTCCACCCCTCCACCCACCTTCCTACTATTCCTAAACCCTGTTATGTTCTGTTTTGTTTTTTAATATGACTGTCACCATTGTCTATAATGGCCTACTTAAAATGTTAATATGTTATTGAATATTCAAAAATAAAGAATATACATAAACTTGGAACTTTGTAAAATATGCCAATATCCATTTACAATCCTTATTGCTGCCGGGATTTTAACAATAAGAATAGTTGTCTGCTTGCATGACCCAAAAGGATACTAAGTCTTCACATCTGTCACCACAGTTTCAATCAATGTTATTTGAAAATTTCTGTTGATGTGTTTTTAATGAATTCTACCTAACCGTGAATAACTAAGGCTGCATGCCCATGATCAGGAATAGTAGCTTTTTGGACGCACCCAAAAAAATGCATCTATATCATAAATAATTGTAAAAAATGATGTGGGGTCCCCTCTATTTTTCATAACTTGCCCTGGTAAAGCAGGAAGGTCCATGGTTATGTTTTGGTTCCACAGATGTCCCCGAATTGGCGCATCCATTATTCACCAATTGTTGCACTTTGCCTGACTTTTGGTGAATGAGGGAGTGTTTCTTCTACTTATTTAACTTTCTTTTTGTCTTTCAGGTTCCCATTTTTGGGATACTTCTGGTTTGCTGGTTTCCGTCGGATCTTCATGGTTTTTAGTTTATTTTTGCTTTTTAATAAATTTGTAAACGAGCTGTGGAGAGTGTTTTAAAAATAAACTTTTTCATGTGTTTTTTTTTCGTTTTATTACTGGGTGTGTCTGATAGATACCTCTCCAATGATAACCCCTGACATCAACCCCATGAACTATTACCCTGATTGCCACTACACCAGGGCAAACAGGAAGAGTCTGGCAAAGTGTTGAAAATTGGCGCATCTAATATGATGCTCCATTTCTGGGTTGGCTGCGGGCTGGGAAGGGAAAAATAACCATGAACCTTCCCAGCCTGATGATATAAGCCAGCACCTGTCTGCATTACCTGGGCTGGTTATCAAAAAGGGGCGGACCCCACTTAATTTTTTTAAATTACATATTTATTAGGTAAATACAAGTATGCAAGGTAGTAATTAATCTCATGAATATCTATCCCATCTCTAGCTATACAAAAACACAAGTGAGCGCAGGTGCAGAAGAATTCATGTGGAAATTCACCTGCGTCAAAATCTAAACAAACACTGATCATGTGCACAAACGCTAAAGAATCTAATAAACGCGTCAACCAAATTATTTCCATCAGTGATTGGCTGATGTGTCCTCTTTTACTATCAGTGTGGCACCTGTTTTTCTTGTTAAAAAAAAAATTGTTTCCAAGTTTCTCCCAACCAATAACCTCATCACGACATCTGCCATACATCCACCAGGAGCTAACATAGGGGGCCTGCCCCATACCTGGCAGGTGATGGCTGAGTATTGCAGCCAATACCTGTGGCTAACAGTCGCTGGTGGAGCGGAGCTCTGCCCGCAATTGTTTACCTGTTAGATTTCGCTGTCATTCTGGACAGTGGCATTTAACATATACGAGTTTGATGACACATCATTTAATTTTAATTATCCAGACATCTATTTCCAGTAGGCCAGGAGACATACGCTATTATGTTTATGTTGTTTTTTTGAATTTGTGCTTTCTGGGGGGGCTGGTCAAGAAATACAGACTATTGTTCGTATGAGCCTGGATATTGATTTTTGAGTTGTTTGTTGTAATTTATTGTCTATTATCTCTGGAGGACAGGGATATAGGGTAATTGAACAATAGATGTTTGTTAATATGTTGATTACACATTTGCAAAACAAAGGACAAACTATGCAGATTCATTAAATACTCAAACAATGAGAGTTAAACTCATCCCACCCCCACACGTACCTGTCGATGATATCCCGAGCCACTGATGTGGGTATAAAAAGGGATTTCTATCACCATGACTCCATTAGAGAATACTCAATCAAGACAACATGGCTCCATCAAGAGAGACACCGATTTGACATTCTATGGGATGTCCACATAGGGGACCACGCCCCCACCTGAAAAAATACAAATCTGCCCCATTGACCATCACTGAATCCATGGATACATTTGGGGAAACCAGGATTTGGACCCACCGGTCGTTTGAGCCCCATGGAGACGTTTAGAGAATCCAGGTTGTGACCCTCCGGTCAAATAAATCCATGGAGAGGTTTAGAGAATCCAGGTTGTGACCCTCTGGTCACCTGGCCACGTACCTCAATGGACTGTCTGCTTCCTAAGCTTGTCTTTACCTCTTCTCTGTGTGCGCCCACTAAAAGCGGGCTGCCAGCCAGCGGAAGGGTGAGAATCTGTAATTTGCACCATCTTGTGTATGTGCTGGGACTGTTTTATATGTTATTGTCTGTTTTGTGGTTCAATAAAGTATTACCACACTGTTTTACCCTTACCCTGTGTATGATGCCCACTATAAAAGGAGAATGGGTGTTCAGTGGGATGAGCCCTGGTCCATTCGGTCTCGGGCCAGTATACAGGAGCAAACACTGCCCCCCCCCCCCCCCCCCCCCCCCGTATCTCCACAACGCGCGTTTCCATACTTCCACCCATCAGTGCGCCTGCGACGTGATTGCGTGTCACCGATGGGTTGTCACGACAACCGGGGGTCAGCTGATGGTCCCCGTGCTTCTCATTACGGAACTCCTTTGAAACCTTGCTGAAAGGAGACTGCGATTTCTGATATATGCAGGGATGCTGAGGCATCGCTGCACATGGCACAAGCAATCAGACGATCGCATCTTCAAGACCCCTAAGATGAGTAAAAAAAATTTAAAAATGTGCCAAAAAACAAAGTTCAAATCAAACCTTTATTAAAAATAAAGATATTGAAAAAAATACATGTATCACCACGTTTAGAAAAGTCCAATCCATCAAAATATATAAACAACTAACCCGAACGTAAACTCCATAAACAGAAAAAGTTCAAGAATGCTAGACATTTCCAAGAAGAATAAAGGAAAAACACAACACAGAAATCTAAAAACATAAGTCTTAGATTTCATACAAAATATTTACTAAAACAGACATTTCCAGAGAGCTGATGAGCCCTTTTAAAGAAATGTGCCCTTTTTACACATGCAGTTAAGAAAATGACGGAATCCACCAACCAGAAGGGCAACCGTAGTTGTTGCTTCATGCAACCAGAATTTTATCAAATTGTGTTCATGCAGGTGGTTTGGATTGCGATTTAAGAAAAAAAGCCCATATAGATGGCGTAGTTGGGTTGATCCTGATCAATTCGCTTTAATGGTAGACTACCTGTACTGCTGCACTATCATATTCTAGCCAGGAGATGGCAGATATTCAAAGAGCACATACACAATGCGTCAGCATACTGCGACTAGAATACATGAACTCCAATGTTGATAGAAAAGATTGAAAACGTAAAGTTACTTATTTTTTTTTTATGGAACAGTGCAAAAGCCATCCAATCCTGTCACGGTGACAATTTAATATGGATGGTCCCTAAACACTAAATTTCTTACCTTTCTGTGCCAAAAAACCTCATGTGAATGTTTCTTTTTCATTCCCCATTCACATACAGAGAAGTCATTTAGTGTTTAGTGACCATTCGTATTAAAAGGTCACCTTGATGTCGTTGGATGGCTTTTGCACTCTTTAATCAAAAAACGCTAACTACCTTTATGTTTTAACGTTTTGCAGCAATATTGAAGTTCATGTACCATTATAATAATAATAAATTTTATTTCTATAGCGCCGACATATTCCGCAGCACTTTACATTTCAGAGGGGATTTGTACAGACAATAGACATTACAGCATAACAATAATCACATAGATCATAACAGACACCAAGAGGAATGAGGGCCCTGCTCGCAAGCTTACAGTCTATGAGGAAAGAGGTAGACACGAAAGGTGGGTGGTAACAATTGCCCTGATTGTATGGACCAGCCATAATGTTAAGTGTGTAACAGTACAGATGCAGAGGGCTAATGGATGCATAAAGCATGTGGGAACATGATGCGGGGAACCTGGTTATGGTCAAACTTTTGGCTGTGCCACACAGGGATAGATTAGGTTAATGTGTTGAGGCGATAGGCCAGTCTGAATAAATGCGTTTTCAGGGCACGCTTAAAATTGTGGGGATTGGGGATTAGTCGTATTGACCTGGGAAGTGCATTCCAAAGAACTGGCACAGCACGTGTAAAGTCTTGGAGACGGGAGTGGGAGGTTCTGATTATTGAGGATGCTAACCTCAGGTCATCAGCAGAGCAGAGGGCACGGGTAGGGTGCAGGGCCGGTTTAAGGCAAAGTGGGGCCCTAGGCAAAGTTTAAATGGGGCCCCAAATGCTACTGTAACATATTGCACATCACACAGAAGCATTTCGGTTGTAGTTACATGCGCTGAGTTCAGGCCGCTAAATGAGTGAGATCGACAATATTGAAGTCATTCAACGCTTGTTTCCCGGCCTCTTTCCCCCATCTGAGAGAGAATGATGGGGACAGAATCATCACTAATGGATCACCACACAGTATCATGTTATCAGCAGCACATCTACAGTTTACACCCCATAGTCCTCCATACAGTATAATACATCCTCAGTCCTCCATATAGTATAATACACTACCCATAGTCCTCCATATATTAAAATACACTGCTCAGTCCTCCATATAGTATAATACACTCCTCATCGTCCTCCATATAGTTTAATGCACCGCCATAGTCATCCATGTATTACAATTCACTTCCCATAGTATAATGCACCCCATAGTTATTCATATAATGTATTCCCCATAGTACTCGATACAGTATAACGCAGCCCACATATAGTATAATGCAGCCACCCCATACAATATAATGTAACCCCCCAAA
Source organism: Dendrobates tinctorius (assembly GCF_039654945.1). Classification (NCBI taxonomy): domain Eukaryota; kingdom Metazoa; phylum Chordata; class Amphibia; order Anura; family Dendrobatidae; genus Dendrobates; species Dendrobates tinctorius. The sequence continues at coordinate 20,013,401 of NW_027361698.1, forward strand.
ATAGTATAATGCAGCCCCTCCATAAAATATATATGCAACCCCCTCAGAGTATAATGCAGCCCCTTATATAGTATAATGTAGCCCCTCCATAAAATACAATGTAGCCCTCCTCATATACAGTAGTATAATGCAGCCCCTACAGAATATATTGTAGCCTCCTCATATAGTATAATGTAGCCCCCTTAGAGTATGATGCAATCACCCCAATAGAATAAATATAATACAGCCCCCCATAGAATATAATGTAGCCCCCCATATTATATAACAGCCTCCCCCATAGAATATAATGAAAAATGTACCCCCCCATGGTATATAACACAGCCGCATATTATATAGCCCAGCACCACATGGTATATAGCCCAGCATGGTATATAGCATGATATACAGCCCAGCATGGTATATAACATGATATACAGCCCAGCATGGTATATAGCCCAGCATGGTACACAGCGTGGTATATAGCCCAGCATGGTACACAGCGTGGTATAGAGCCCAGCATGGTACACAGCGTGGTATAGAGCCCAGCATGGTACACAGCGTGGTATAGAGCCCAGCATGGTACACAGCGTGGTATAGAGCCCAGCATGGTATATAGCGTGGTATACAGCCCAGCATGGTATATAGCGTGGTATAGAGCCCAGCATGGTATATAGCGTGGTATACAGCCCAGCGTGGTATAGAGCCAAGCATGGTATATAGCATGGTATACAGCGTGGTATACAGCCCAGCATGGTATATAGCGTGGTATACAGCCCAGCATGGTATATAGCGTGGTATACAGCATAGTATACAGCCCAGCATGGTATATAGCGTGGTATAGAAACCGGCATGGTATATAGCGTGGTATAGAGCCCAGCGTGGTATACAGCCCAGCTTGGTATATAGCCCCCAACCCCCCCCCCCCCCCGAGAGTGGCCCCACAGTCCAGTACTCACAGTGATTAAAAAAAAACAAAAAAAAAACCACACACTCTTTACCTCTTCTCCTCGCTCCCGCGCTGGTCCCAGCTCCTGGCTCAGCCTGCACTGCCTGGCACACAGTGAGCGCGTGATGATATGACGTCATCACGCACCCGCTGTCTTTAAGAGGCAGAGCGGGGAATGATGGGAGAGGGAGCGTCAGCTGATGCCCTCTCCTCCATCATTGCGGTGAACTATACTGGCGTCTATGATGCCGGTATAGTTCAATGCAGCGGCGGGAATCGGCGCTGGGGGCAGGCGGGGCCCCCTGCCTCACAGGGGCCCCATAGCGGCTCCATGATGTTCCGCTAGCTGGGGGCCCCTGGGGGAGCGGGGGCCCTAGGCACCTGCCTGGTCTGCCTGCCCCTAGCGCCGGCCCTGGTAGGGTGGTATACTGAAATAAGGGAGGAGATGTAGGGTGGTGCTGAGCCATGGAGGGCTTTGTGGGTGAGCGTAATAAGTTTATACTGAATTCTGGAGTGGATGGGTAGCCAGTGTAATGACTGGCACAAGGTAGAGGCATCGGTGTAACGATTGGTGAGGAATATGATCCTGGCTGCAGCATTCAAGACAGATTGGAGAGGGGAGAGTTTGGTAAGAGGGAGACTGATTAATTGCAGTATGCTGATGCATCTTGTATGTACATGTTTGTATATTGGCCACATAGCGTATTTGTTCACCTGTGCATCAATTTAATACTAAAGGGGTGCGATCCCTATTTTTTATTTTATTTTGTGAAAGTGTCATATGTTAATGAAAACAAATGAAATATGAATTTTTAAAATACCGCTATAAAATCAAACATTTTAACCTAAACACAATTTATATCTATATATAATAGAGTAGTAATTGTAGTAAAATAAATGATAATAGTAATATGAATTCTCTTTTTATCTCCAGTGTTAGCCATACTACCGTGCACTGAATATATTAACTCAGCTTACGTAGCCTGCAGATGTTTTATGTTTTTACACGCCCCGCACCAGCAGGATATTACGCCGTACTGATCATCCCATTGTGAGATACAGAAGTATTCAAAGTGACATACAATTTCACTACACATGCAAGACAGTGAAATGCTAATGTCAGTGACCAGGCTTGTCAACACAAGACATTTTAATCAAAGCAAGTAGGCATGTCAGAAAGCTGCAGTTGAGAGTATGATAAGGCCAGTACTGGGGATGATGTGAGGACTGTGGACACGACTAACCTGCTATGATCAGTTCTTGCCGCTGTTATACAGAATTACTACAGCTTTGGCCATGTGCACACACTGATTATTTTGTGAGTTTCTTACCCCAGTATTTGTAAGCCAAAACCAGGAGTGGAACGGTCAGAGGAAAAGCATAATAGAAACATTTGCACCACTTCTGCATTTATCACCCACTCCTGGTTTTGGTTTACAAATACTGGGGTAAAAAAATCACCAAATACCAGATGTGTGCATGTGGCCTTAGGCTGTATCCCTGTGAATGCAGTGTATACAACATGTACATGGAGGGATACAATTCGTATAGCTATGGTAGCTAAAGACTTTTCCTAAAGACTTTTATATGGAAACCAGAGTTAAAAATCATATCTACCAACATGGGCGTACCCAGGATCAAAACTAGGGGGGGGGGGCAAGCCATGTTGTAAAATTTTAGAACGCGTTGTTTTTTTTCTGCAGCATGTGCACACCAATTCTCAATTTTCCTAGCACCCATGACAGCACCCAACGAGAGAGGGGATCCACCCCACAAGGACAGGGAACCTTTAAGATAAAAAGGGCAGCTCCTTTCTCCGCATCAGTGGTTTCCTGTCCTTGTAGAGCAGAGCCTTCTACCTGGATGGTGGCAGCAGCTGCGCACTGCAGAAGATAGATAACCATGGGACTTGAATCTAGTACTGAATGTTCTGACCAACCCCCCATTCGAACCACTAGGGGAGGTGTCCTTAAAGTTGGTAATGTCAAACTCCATACTCCTGGTGGCCCTTACATCAGCATGTAGGATTGGGGACATACAAGCCCTCTCAGCAGATCCTCCCTTTACAGTTATAATGGATAGGATAGTCTTAAAACCTGACCCAGCCTATTTACCCAAAGTAGTGTCGAAGTTTAATAGGTCCCAGGACATATCCCTACCCTCCTTCTGCCCTGACCCTAAAAATGATAAGGAAAAAGCATTTCATACACTAATGTCAGGAGGTGCCTTCTTCATTACTTACAGGCAACCGAATCTGGTAGGAAGGATAGGGCTTTGTTTGTCTCCTTCCAGGGTTCTAGAAAGGGGATGGGAGCCTCGAAAGGTACCCATTCCAGGTGGATAAGGGAGGCGATCAAGTTGGCCTATGTGTATGCAGGAAGACTGATCCCGGGTGATTTGACGGCCCACTCTACAAGAGCGATGGCAGCCTCCTGGGCAGAGGTGTCTATCGAACAGATCTGTAAGACGGCTACATGGTCATCACCTTCCACCTTCTATAGTCACTATAAACTAGATCTGTCGACCTCTTCTGATTTGACATTTGGGCAAAAGTTTCTACAGGCTGTGGTCCCTCCCTAATAGAGTAATTCTCTGTAATTCTCTTGTTGGGTTCTGTCATGGGTGCTAGGAAAACATAGGTATCACTTACCTGTAATGTGTTTTTACAAAGCCCATGACAGCACCGTATATTCCCTCCCGTTGCTAATCTTTTTCACCCTTTGGTTGGTGGGTCATTGTAGATAGTTGCACTTGAGTGAGTTAATACTGGCTGATGGTTAAGTCAAGTTGAAATAATTAGTAGAATGTATACATTTAGCAAAAGTGGAAACTGAGAGACTCATTGCTAAGGAAAGTAAAACAAAACCCAGACTATTCTTTAATTATATAAACAGTAAAATGATTAAAATTGATGGTGTCGGCCCTTTAAAGAACAATGAGGGTGAAATCTTAGAGAGCGATGTGGGAAAAGCAAATGTTTTAAATACTTTTTTCTCAACAGTGTTCACACAGGAAAAGGATTTGCCAGGGGAAATGCAGAGTGATAATGTAAACTCCCCATTAAGTATTACCTGCCTAACCCAGGAAGAAGTGCAGAACCGCCTTAGTAAGATTAAAATTGACAAATCACCAGGCCCTGATGGCATTCACCCTCGGGTATTAAGTAATGTGATAGACAGGCCTCTATTCCTTATATTTAAAGACTCTATAGAAACAGGGTCTGTTCCTTTTGATTGGCGGCAAGCAAATGTGGTACCAATATTCAAAAAGGAGTGTAAAAGGGAACCTGGAACCTATAGGCCGGTAAGCTTAACATCTGTTGTGGGTAAAATTTTTGAAGGGTTTATGTTAATAAATGTTTAACTCCATATCAACATGGATTTATGAAGGATCGCTCCTGTCAAACTAACCTGATCAGCTTCTATGAGGATGTAAGCTCTCAAATGGACCAAGGAGAATCATTGGATGCAATTTATCTCGACTTCTCTAAAGCAGGGGTCCCCAACCGCCGGTCCGCGGCCCAGCACCGGGCCGTTGCAGTGCCCTTGCCGGTCCGCGGACACAAGGGGAGCCGGGGGGGCGGTGCAGCAGCTGATACTCACCCTGCATCCCGCGGCGGCTTCATCCAGCGGCGGCTTCATCCAGCGCTGAGCGGTCACGTGCTACCGCTCATTTAAGGTCATGAATATGGACGCCACTCATCTCCCATAGGCGTGGCGTCCATATTCATGAACCTTAATGAGCGGTAGCACGTGACCGCTCCGCACAGGAAGAAGCTGAAGCGCCGCGAGATGCAGGGACGTGGAGCGACGGGAAGGAAGTTCAGCGACGTGAGGGTAAGTATGATGGGGAGGATGGGGGAGCCCAGCGGAGCCATAAGGGAGGGAGAATGGGAGCGGAGCCATATATACAGGGGAGGGAGAGTGGGAGCAGAGCCATATATACAGGGGAGGGAGAGTGGGAGCGGAGCCATATATACAAGGGAGGGAGAATGGGAGCGGAGCCATATATACAGGGGAGGGAGAGTGGGAGCGGAGCCATATATACAGGGGAGGGAGAGTGGGAGCAGAGCCATATATACAGGGGAGGGAGAGTGGGAGCGGAGCCATATATACAGGGGAGGGAGAGTGGGAGCGGAGCCATATATACAGGGGAGGGAGAGTGGGAGCGGCGCCATATATACAGGGGAGGGAGAGTGGGAGCGGAGCCATATATACAGGGGAGGGAGAGTGGGAGCGGAGCCATATATACAGGGGAGGGAGGGTGGGAGCGGAGCCATATATACAGGGGAGGGAGAGTGGGAGCGGAGCCATATATACAGGGGAGGGAGAGTGGGAGCGGAGCCATATATACAGGGGAGGGAGAGTGGGAGCAGAGCCATATATACAAGGGAGGGAGAGTGGGAGCGGAGCCATATATACAGGGGAGGGAGGGTGGGAGCGGAGCCATATATACAAGGGAGGGAGAGTGGGAGCGGAGCCATATATACAGGGGAGGGAGGGTGGGAGCGGAGCCATGTATACAGGGGAGGGAGAGTGGGAGCGGAGCCATATATACAGGGGAGGGAGAGTGGGAGCGGAGCCATATATACAAGGGAGGGAGAGTGGGAGCGGAGCCATATATACAGGGGAGGGAGGGTGGGAGCGGAGCCATATATACAGGGGAGGGAGAGTGGGAGCGGAGCCATATATACAGGGGAGGGAGAGTGGGAGCGGAGCCATATACACAGGGGAGGGAGAGTGGGAGCGGAGCCATATATACAAGGGAGGGAGAGTGGGAGCGGAGCCATATATACAAGGGAGGGAGGGTGGGAGCGGAGCCATATATACAGGGGAGGGAGAGTGGGAGCAGAGCCATATATACAGGGGAGGGAGAGTGGGAGCGGAGCCATGTATACAGGGGAGGGAGAGTGGGAGCGGAGCCATATATACAGGGGAGGGAGAGTGGGAGCGGAGCCATATATACAAGGGAGGGAGAGTGGGAGCGGAGCCATATATACAGGGGAGGGAGGGTGGGAGCGGAGCCATATATACAGGGGAGGGAGAGTGGGAGCGGAGCCATATACACAGGGGAGGGAGAGTGGGAGCGGAGCCATATACACAGGGGAGGGAGAGTGGGAGCGGAGCCATATATACAAGGGAGGGAGAGTGGGAGCGGAGCCATATATACAAGGGAGGGAGGGTGGGAGCGGAGCCATATATACAGGGGAGGGAGAGTGGGAGCGGAGCCATATATACAGGGGAGGGAGAGTGGGAGCGGAGCCATATATACAGGGGAGGGAGGGTGGGAGCGGAGCCATATATACAGGGGAGGGAGAGTGGGAGCGGAGCCATATATACAGGGGAGGGAGAGTGGGAGCGGAGCCATATATACAGGGGAGGGAGAGTGGGAGCAGAGCCATATATACAAGGGAGGGAGAGTGGGAGCGGAGCCATATATACAGGGGAGGGAGGGTGGGAGCGGAGCCATATATACAAGGGAGGGAGAGTGGGAGCGGAGCCATATATACAGGGGAGGGAGGGTGGGAGCGGAGCCATGTATACAGGGGAGGGAGAGTGGGAGCGGAGCCATATATACAGGGGAGGGAGAGTGGGAGCGGAGCCATATATACAAGGGAGGGAGAGTGGGAGCGGAGCCATATATACAGGGGAGGGAGGGTGGGAGCGGAGCCATATATACAGGGGAGGGAGAGTGGGAGCGGAGCCATATATACAGGGGAGGGAGAGTGGGAGCGGAGCCATATACACAGGGGAGGGAGAGTGGGAGCGGAGCCATATATACAAGGGAGGGAGAGTGGGAGCGGAGCCATATATACAAGGGAGGGAGGGTGGGAGCGGAGCCATATATACAAGGGAGGGAGGGTGGGAGCGGAGCCATATATACAGGGGAGGGAGAGTGGGAGCAGAGCCATATATACAGGGGAGGGAGAGTGGGAGCGGAGCCATATACACAGGGGAGGGAGAGTGGGAGCGGAGCCATATATACAGGGGAGGGAGAGTGGGAGCGGAGCCATATATACAAGGGAGGGAGAGTGGGAGCGGAGCCATATGTACAAGGGAGGGAGAGTGGGAGCAGAGCCATATATACAAGGGAGGGAGAGTGGGAGCGGAGCCATATATACAGGGGAGGGAGAGTGGGAACGGAGCCATATATACAAGGGAGGGAGAGTGGGAGCAGAGCCATGTATACAGGATGGGACAGGGGAGCCATGCATACAACAGGGGGAGCCACACAGAGCTGGATGGGGGGGACCACACATACATTTTCTGATGATTAGAAAATAATCAGCATGTACAGTACTCCAGTACAATTGTTCTTAAGTGCTCAATGCTCCATTTCCTTGTAGGTTCCAATCATCATTAGCAGTGACGGTCATCAGTAGAAGTAGCCCAGTGCTCCCACTGAAACAGAGAAACAAGCCAGGTGCTCCCACTCATTCAAAACCTATGGTGAGTTGAGTCACATTAAAAATGTTATAATTAAATGATAAATATGCACTGCTAAACTACAACCGCGTCCATAGCCCCGCCCCCTTATGACCAAAGCCCCGCCCCTGTCACACCTCCATCCCCGCCCTGCCGGGCCATGGAAGAATGGTCTTGGTTCAAGCCGGTCCCTGGTGCAAAAAAGGTTGGGGACCACTGCTCTAAAGCATTTGACACTGTCCCACATAAAAGATTGGTAAGTAAGATGAGAAAGCTTGGGCTAAGGGAAAATGTGTGTAGATGGGTAGGTAGCTGGCTTAGTGATAGAAAACAAAGAGTGGTTATTAATGGTGCATACTCAGATTGGGCCAGGGTTACTAGTGGGGTACCACAGGGTTCTGTATTGGGCCCCCTACTATTTAATATATTTATTAATGATGTAGTGGATGGCTTACACAGTAAAATATCAGTATTTGCAGATGATACAAAACTATGTAAGGTAGTTAACACAAAGGAGGACAGTTTGCAACTACAGACAGATTTGAGTAAATTGGAGAATTGGGCTGAAAAATGGCAAATGAGGTTTAACACAGATAAGTGTAAGGTTATGCACATGGGAAGGAGAAACAGATGCTACAATTACTTACTAAATGGGAGACTGCTGGGGAAATCAGACATGGAAAAAGACTTAGGCATCTTAGTCAATAAGAAGCTAAATTGGAGTGCCCAGTGTCAGGCAGCTGCCACCAAAGCAAATAGGGTCATGGGATGCATTAGAAGAGGTCTGGGGACACGAGATGAAAACATAATTCTCCCTCTGTACAAATCACTCGTCAGACCACACTTGGAGTATTGTGTGCAATTTTTGACGCCGGTGCTCAAAAAAGACATTACTGAACTTGAAAGGGTTCGAAGGCGGGCTACTAAAATGATAAATGGAGTTGGTTCACTACAATACCCAGAAAGGTTATCAAAATTAGGTCTATTTACTCTAGAAAAGAGAAGACTTAAGGGAGACCTAATATATATATGTACAAGTAAATCAGAGGGCAATACAGAGATCTCTCCAATGAACTGTTTGTACCAAGGACTGTGACAAGAACAAGGGGGCATTCTCTTCGTTTGGAGGAAAGAAAATTTCTGCACCAGCATAGAAGAGGGTTCTTCACAGTAAGAGCAGTGAGGCTCTGGAATTCTCTTCCTGAAGAAGTGGTGATGGCCAACTCACTGAATGAATTTAAGAAAAGAATGGATGCTTTTCTTGTAACAGTACAGAAGGTTAAGAATAACAGAATATTATAGGTAGATGATTGACCCAGGTTAGGGGAAGGAATTTTTTTCCCTATGGAGAAAATTGACTTCCACTCTGTGGGTTTTTTGCCTTCCCCAGGATCAACAATGCAGAACAGCTGCAATAAAATTAGGCTGAACTAGATGGACATAAGGTCTTTCTTCAGCCTTCAAAACTATGTTAGTATATATATATATATATATATATATATATATGCACTAACCGGAGGTCCTCTTAAGCTCTGTAAACCACTGATGCGGAGAGAGGAGCCGCCCTTTTTCTTAAAGGTTCCCTGTCCTTGTGGGGCGGATTCCCTCTCTCGCTGGGTGCTGTCATGGGCTTCGTAAAAACACATTACCGGTAAGTAATATCTGTGTTTCCCATAGACTAACATCTACAGTCATGGCCAAAAGTATTGACACCCCTGCAATTCTGTCAGATAATACTCAGTTTCTTCCTGAAAATGATTGCAAACACAAATTCTTTGGTATTATTATCTTCATTTAATTTGTCTTAAATGAAAACACACAAAAAGAATTGTCCTAAAGCCAAATTGGATATAATTCCACACCAAACATAACAAAGAGGGTGGACAAAAGTATTGGCACTGTTCGAAAAATCATGTGATGCTTCTCTAATTTGTGTAATTAACAGCACCTATAACTTACCTGTGGCACCTAACAGGTGTTGGCAATAACTAAATCACACTTGCAGCCAGTTGACATGGATTAAAGTTGACTCAACCTCTGTCCTGTGTCCTTGTATGTACCACTTTGAGCATGGAGAAAAGAAAGAAGACCAAAGAACTGTCTGAGGACTTGAGAAACCAAATTGTGAGGAAGCATGAGCAATATCAAGGCTACAAGTCCATCTCCAAAGACCTGAATGTTCCTGTGTCTACCGTGCGCAGTGTCATCAAGAAGTTTAAAGCCCATGGCACTGTGGCTAACCTCTCTAGATGTGGCCGGAAAAGAAAAATTGACAAGAGATTTCAATGCAAGATTGTGCGGATGTTGGATAAAGAACCTCCACTAACATCCAAACAAGTTCAAGCTGCCCTGCAGTCCAAGGGTACAACGGTGTCAACCCGTACTATCCGTCGGCATCTGAATGAAAAGGGACTGTATGGTAGGAGACCCAGGAAGACCCCACTTCTTACCCCGAGACATAAAAAAGCCAGGCTGGAGTTTGCCAAAACTTACCTGAAAAAGCCTAAAACATCTTGGAAGAATGTTCTCTGGTCAGATGAGACAAAAGTAGAGCTTTTAGGGCAAAAGCATCAACATAGAGTTTACAGGAGAAAAAAGAGGCATTCAAAGAAAAGTACACGGTCCCTACAGTCAAACATGACAGAGGTTCCCTGATGTTTTGGGGTTGCTTTGCTGCCTCTGGCACTGGACTGCTTGACCGTGTGCTTGGCATTATGAAGTCAGAAGACTACCAACAAATTTTGCAGCATAATATAGGGCCCAGTGTGAGAAAGCTGGGTCTCCCTCAGAGGTCATGGGTCTTCCAGCAGGACAATAACCCAAAACACACTTCAAAAAGCACTAGAAAATGGTTTGAGAGAAAGCACTGGAGACTTCTAAGGTGGCCAGCAATGAGTCCAGACCTGAATCCCAAAGAACACTTGTGGAGAGATCTAAAAATGGCAGTTTGGAGAAGGCACCCTTCAAATATCAGGGACCTGGAGCAGTTTGCCAAAGAAGAATGGTCTAAAATTCCAGCAGAGCATTGTAAGAAACTCATTGATGGTTACCGGAAGCAGTTGGTCGCAGTTATTTTGGCTAAAGGTTGTGCAACCAAGTATTAGGCTGAGGGTGCCAATACTTTTGTCCGGCCCATTTTTGGAGTTTTGTGTGAAATGATCAATGTTTTGCTTTTTGCTTCATTCTCTTTTGTGTTTTTTCATTTAAGACAAATTAAATGAAGATAATAATACCGAAGAATTTGCGTTTGCAATCATTTTCAGGAAGAAACTGAATATTATCTGACAGAATTGCAGGGGTGTCAATACTTTTGGCCATGACTGTAAATCCACAACGTGTGCAAATACCCTTATAGTGCTGTTGTCTGGAATTTGCAGCCTCCTTACCCGACGTGCGAAACACTCCCTAAGAACCTGGGCGAAATGCGCACGTCGGGGCAGGAGGTTGCAAAGTCCAGACAACTGCACTGTAACACACTACAGCGGCACTCAGGTATTTAATTACACTCCATGCAGACATCACATATTGGATCTTTCTTTGCATGAGAGGATAGATGAATTCATTATGACATGAGCACTGCACTGCTGCAGACTAAGATGGCCACTAACAGCTCTGCAGCAGTATGTATAAAAACAAAAAAAAAAATGGAGTTCTATACAATTAGGTAAAAAAAATACATTCTATGACTAAGGGCTGATAGCCAGAAACGCTTTAGAATGTGACTCTGTTTTTAACTATTTGTGGATATATCTACACGTTTTTATGATGGTGTGAAATAAAGAATTGTTTTTGATTATTCAGCTGTGTGATCCGACAACTTTTTTCTTCCTACAGTAAGGAGTTTTCTTGGGAATGATGCAATAAGTTTTCACACCTGGATTTGGGGATCCTCTGCATTTTTCCTTGCAGATCCTCTCCAGTTCCATCAGGTTGGATGGTGAACATCGGTGGACAGCCATTTTCAAGTCTCTCCAGAGATGCTAAAGGGCTCTGGCTGGTCCAGTCAAGAATGGTCACAGAGTTGTTCTGAAGCCACTCCTTTGTTATTTTAGCTGTGTGCTTAGGGTCATTGTCTTGTTGGGAGGTGAACCTTCGGCTAAGGGTCCTGTTACATTTAGCGATGCACCAGTGATCCCAACAACGATACGACCTGGTCAGGATCGCTAGTGCATCGCAAACAGGCAGATCTCACCAGCGACGCAGCAGCGATAAGCGATCCGTCAGTGGTCGCTCTTACCTGTCACACCGCAGTACATGAAAAAGACCACATTGTGGTCGAAACGTTGTATGTTTTTTCAATGGCAGAATAAACTTTTGTGAGTATTTTTCACCCGGATTTGATGCTGCTTCTACACATTATTTTCCTGGAATCGCTATCTGTGTATTCTTAGTGTGAGATCAGTGGCCCAAAGTCATTTAACCCCTTAAAGACATCAGTTATTTATTCAAAATCAGTGAAAATCGCTGTTTGCCCACTTTGATGCCAATTCTGATGCCCGGAACCCATTTGGGCCAGGCTAGAGGGACCTGGGTTTGATGCAAGGCATCACTATCTGAGTATTCTTAGTGTGAGATTAGTGGCCCAAAGTCAAAGTCAGGTGTAAATAGGCTGTTCAACCACTTTGATGCCAATTCTTATACCCTGACCCCATTTGGGCCAGGCTGGAGGGTCCTGGGTTTTATGTAGAGCTTCCTGTTCTATATGTTTGCAGTGTTATATCAGTGGCCCAAAGTCATTTAACCCCTTAAAAACATCAGTTGCTTGTTCAAATCTGTGAAAGTTGGCTGTTTTCCCACTTTGATGCCAATTCTGATTCCCAGAACCCATATGGGCCAGGCTAGAGGGACCTGGGTTTGATCCAGGGAATCACCATCTCTGTATTCTTAGTGTTAGATCAGTGGCCAGATCATTTAACCCCTTAAAAACACCAGTTACTTATTCAAATGGCCAAAATCGACTCTGCCCACTTTGATGCGAGTTCTGATGCCCACAACCCATTTGGGCCAGGCTGGAGATACCTGGCTTTGATGTGGGGCACCCTATTCTACAGTTAGGTCCATATATATTTGGACAGAGACAACATTTTTCTAATTTTGGTTCTAGACATTACCACAATGAATTTTAAACCAACAATTCAGATGCAGTTGAAGTTCAGACTTTCAGCTTTCATTTGAGGGTATCCACATTAAAATTGGATGAAGGGTTTAGGAGTTTCAGCTCCTTAACATGTGCCACCCTGTTTTTAAAGGGACCAAAAGTAATTGGACAGATTAAATAATTGTAAATAAAATGTTCATTTCTAGTACTTGGTTGAAAACCCTTTGTTGGCAATGACTGCCTGAAGTCTTGAACTCATGGACATAACCAGACGCTGTGTTTCCTCCTTTTTGATGCCAGGCCTTCACTGCGGTGGTTTTCAGTTGCTGTTTGTTTGTGGGCCTTTCTGTCTGAAGTTTAGTCTTTAACAAGTGAAATACATGTTCAATTGGGTTGAGATCAGGTGACTGACTTGGCCATTCAAGAATATTCCACTTCTTTGCTTTAATAAACTCCTGGGTTGCTTTGGCTTTGTTTTGGGTCATTGTCCATCTGTAGTATGAAACGACGACCAATCAGTTTGGCTGCATTTGGCTGGATCTGAGCACACAGTATGGCTCTGAATATCTCAGAATTCATTCGGCTGCTTCTGTCCTGTGTCACATCATCAATAAACGCTAGTGACCCAGTGCCACTGGCAGCCATGCATGCCCAAGCCATCACACTGCCTCCGCCATGTTTTACAGATGATGTGGTATGCTTTGGATCATGAGCTGTACCCAGGGCCGTATTTTCCACTAGGCACCGCGGGCACGTGCCTAGTGCGGGACGATGCGGTGGGGCGGCACCTGGGCAAAGGTTTTTTTTATTTTTTTATAATGGAAGTCTGGGTCGGATCCTCGCCTCCGCTCCCCTCCCCAAGACATCATACTCACCTCCTCGGCTCCAGCGGTTCCGAAGGTCTCCGGCGCCCCGGCATTCTTCCTGTGTCACAGGCTGTGTGTGTGTGAGCGGTCACGTGATACCGCTCATTACAGTAATGAATATGGACGCCACTCCTCTCCCATAGGCGTGGCGTCCATATTCATGGCCTTAATGAGCGGTATCACGTGACCGCTCACACACACAGCCTGTGACGCAGGAAGAATGCCGGCGCCTGGAGTGGTTAACATGCAGGGACCGCGCAAGGTGAGCCCAGCCATGCATACAGGGAGGGAGAGATGAGTATGAGCCCGGGGGGGATGAGTATGAGCCCGGGGGGAGGATGAGTATGAGCCCGGGGGGAGGATGAGTATGAGCCCGGGGGGAGGATGAGTATGAGCCCGGGGGGGGGATGAGTATGAGCCCGGGGGGGGGATGAGTATGAGCGGGGGGGTATGGGAGATGAGTATGAGCCCAGAGGGGGGAGATGAGTATGAGCCCAGAGGGGAGGGAGGGGGGAGATGAGTATGAGCCCGGGGGGGATGAGTATGAGCGGGGGGGGATGGGAGATGAGTATGAGCCCAGGGTGGGGAGATGAGTATGAGTGGGGGGGGAGGAGTATGAGCCCAGAGGGGAGGGAGGGGGGAGATTAGTATGAGCCTGGGGGGAGATGAGTTTGCGCCGGGGGGATGGGAGATGAGTATGAGCCCAGGGCGGGGAGATGAGTGTGAGCCCAGGGCGGGGAGATGAGTATGAGCCCAGCAGGGAGGGAGGGGGGAGATGAGAATGAGCCCGAGGGAGGGGGGAGATGAGTGTGAGCCTGGGGGGAAGATGAGTTTGCGCCGGGGGGGATGGGAGATGAGTATGAGCCCAGGGCGGGGAGATGAGTATGAGCGGGGGGATGAGTATGAGCCCAGCAGGGAGGGAAGGGGGGAGATGAGAATGAGCCCAGCGGGAGGGAAGGGGGGAGATGAGAATGAGCCCAGCGGGGAGGGAAGGGGGGAGATGAGAATGAGCCCAGCGGGGAGGGAAGGGGGGAGATGAGAATGAGCCCAGCGGGGAGGGAAGGGGGGAGATGAGAATGAGCCCAGCGGGGAGGGAAGGGGGGAGATGAGAATGAGCTCAGCGGGGAGGGAAGGGGGGAGATGAGAATGAGCTCAGCGGGGAGGGAAGGGGGGAGATGAGAATGAGCTCAGCGGGGAGGGAGGGGGGAGATGAGAATGAGCCCAGCGGGGAGGGAGAGGGGAGATGAGAATGAGCCCAGTGGGGAGGGGGGGAGATGAGTATGAGCCAAGGGGGAGATGAGTATGAACGGGGGAGGGGATGAGTATGAGCCCAGCGGGGAGGGGGGAGATGAGAATGAGCCCAGTGGGCAGGGAAATGAGTTTGAGCCTGGGGGGGGAGATGAGTATGAGCGGGGGGAGGGGATGAGAATGAGCCCAGCGGGAAGGGAGGGGGGAGATGAGAATGATCCCAGCGGGAAGGGAAGGGGAGATGAGAATGAGCCCAGCGGGGATGGAGGGGGAGATGGGTGCACTGGGGAGACGGCTGCACCGGGGAGACGGCTGCACCGAGGAGACGGCTGCACCGGGGAGATGGCTGCACCGGGGAGAAAGGCTACTTTCACATCAGCGATTTTTGCCAAAGTGTCTGCATTAGTTGTACTTACCAATGGGGGAGGCAGCACTAAAAGTGCCTAGGACAGCATAAACTCTAAATATGGCCCTGGCTGTACCACGTCTTCGCCATACTTTTCTCTTTCCATCATTCTGGTAGAGGTTGATCTTGGTTTCATCTGTCTAAAGAATGTTCTTCCAGAACTGTGCTGGCTTTTTTAGATGTTTTTTAGCAAAGTCCAGTCTAACCTTTTGATTCTTGCTGCTTATGAGTGGCTTGCACCGTGCAGTGAACCCTCTGTATTTATTTTCATGCTGTCTTCTCTTTATGGTAGATTTGGATATTGATACGCCTACCTCCTGGAGAGTGTTGTTCACTTGGTTGGTGTTGTGAAGGGGTTTCTCTTCACCATGGAGACTATTCTGCCATCATCCACCACTGTTGTCTTCCGTGGGCGCCCAGGTCTTTTTGCATTGATGAGTTCACCAGTGTTTTCTTTCTTTCTCAGGATGTACCAAACTGTAGATTTTGCCACTCCTAATGTAGCAATTTCTCCGATGGGTTTTTCTGTTTTTGCAGCTTAAGGATGGCTTGTTTCACCTGCATGGAGAGCTCCTTTGAGCGCATGTTTCCTTCACAGCAAAACCTTCCAAATGCAAGCACCACACCTCAAATCAACTCCAGGCCTTTTATCTGCTTAAATGAGAATGACATAACGAAGGCATTTCCCACACCTGTCCATGAAATAGCCTTGGAGTCAATTGTCCAATTATTTATGGTCCCTTTAAAAACAGGGTGGCACATGTTAAGGAGCTGAAACTCCTAAACCCTTCATCCAATTTTAATGTGGATACCCTCAAATGAAAGCTGAAAGTCTGAACTTCAACTGCATCTGAATTGCTTTGTTTAAAATTCATTGTGGTAATGTCTAGAACCAAAATTAGAAAAATGTCTCTGTCCAAATATATATGGACCTAACTGTATATGTCTGCAGTGTGAGATCATTGGCCCAATGTCATTTAACCCTTTCTTCAACGCTCTTTTGTGCCAGTTTTATAGTTGTCGTAGCTGGTAAGTGTAATCACATCAGGGCTCCTCGCCACATTGTATGTTATTAGTGTGATGCTTATTTTTTGTTGTTAAACCTATAAAAAACAGAAAAGAAAAAATTGCCGAATAAGAAACCAACACGAGGGTGGTGATGAGCGCAGAATACATAAGCGCTGCTCTGAGTGTTTCGCATCCAGAACTCCAGTATCCCGGACACTCTGTCCAGGTCTCTTCTTCAGGGTGGGGGCAGTGGTCGCACGGTGAGATAATGGCTGCTCGCAGGCAGCTGCCTCCCGCCCCCGCCTCACCCTCAGCTGCTCCCGCACACGCGTGTCTCGCTGCCCCCCGTCCCGGCGCCGCCATTGGCTGCTCCCCTCACTATTCATTAATAAAATTAGCGGCACGCTTCAGGCGAGCGGGAGCCACCAATCAGCAGGCGGGGAGCGGAGGATACCAAAGCCAGTGACAGGGGGCAGAAGGGGGCGGAGCCAGAGAACAACAGACCTGAGCACCAGGAGTGGAGAAGTGCGAGGATGAGGGATGCTGAGGAGAGTAATCCGGGCGGGGAGGGGGCGCTGTGCCCCGGGGCAGCGCTGATTGTAGCGGGGCGCTATATAAGGGCTATGAGGAGGGTCGTGTGCCAGACACACAGCCGCCCGGCCACAGCAGCCTCACTTCTCCACAGCAGGACGCGTGCCAGGAGAGCGGAGCCGCCCGCAGCATCACCTCAGCCGCAGGTCAGTGCCCAGCCTGGGAGGGGATTACAGAGGGGCTGCACCGCATGTAGCAGAGCCGAGTCTGTCACTTCCCACAGCATGCAGTGGTTTCAGGAAGAATTCCTGCAGTTATTTACAGACATCCTGCAGGGAGGAAATGACAAACACCGCTCTGCAACATCTGTGTGTCTGGTGTAGCCCTATAACACAGCACCGCTACATCAGTGTGGGGTGCAGTCTTATATACAGCCCTGCTACATCTGTGTGTTTACTGCAGTTCTATAATACCACACTGCTACATCTGTGTGTCCAGTGCTGGCCTATAACACGGTGCTGCTACATCTGTGTCCGGTGCAGTCCTATAATACATCATTGCTACATCTGTGTGTCCGCTGCAGTCCTAGAACACGGTACTGCTACATCTGTGTGTCTGGTGCAGTCCTATAACACAGCACTGCAACATCTGTGCCTGGTAAAGTCCTATAACACGGCACTGCTACATCTGTGTGTCCGGTGCAGTCCTATAATACAGCATTGCTACATTTGTGTGTCCGGTGCAGTCCTATAACACGGCACTGCTACATCTGTGCCTGGTAAAGTCCTATAACTCGGCACTGCTACATCTGTGTGTCCGGTGCAGTCTTATATACAGCCCTGCTACATCTCTGTGTTTACTGCAGTTCTATAATACCACACTGCTACATCTGTGTGTCCAGTGCTGGCCTATAACACGGTGCTGCTACATCTGTGTCCAGTGCAGTCCTATAATACATCATTGCTACATCTGTGTGTCCGCTGCAGTCCTATAACATGGTACTGCTACATCTGTGTGTCTGGTGCAGTCCTATAACACAGCACTGCAACATCTGTGCCTGGTAAAGTCCTATAACACGGCACTGCTACATCTGTGTGTCCGGTGCAGTCCTATGAGGCGATGTGCACACGTAGTTTTTTTGGTGTGCGGATTTTGGAGAGAAAACCGCAGGTAAATCCGCTGGACAAAGTCCTGCGGTTTATCTGCGGTTTTGCCCTGCGGTTTTACACCTCATAATGGATGAGGTGTAAAACTGCAGCATTTCTGCACCAAACAATTGACCTGCTGCGGATTGTAAACCGCAGCAAAACCACGCGGAAAAGTCCGCAGCATGTGCACAGCTTTTTTTAATTTCCATGGGAAATAAAGGTACTGTACAACACAGCAGAATCCGCACCATGTGCACATACCCTAATACAGCCCTGCTACATCTGTGTGTCCGGTGCAGTCCTATAATACAGCCCTGCTACAACTGTGTGTCCGGTGCAGTCCTATAACACGGCACTGCTACATCTGTGTGTCCGGTGCAGTCCTATAATACAGTCCTGCTACAACTGTGTGTCCGGTGCAGTCCTATAACACGGCACCGCTACATCTGTGTGTCCGGTGCAGTCCTATAATACAGCCCTACTACATCAGTGTGTCCAGTGCAGTCCTATAATACAGCCCTGCTACATCAGTGTATCCAGTGCAGTCCTATAATACAGCCCTGCTACAACTGTGTGTCCGGTGCAGTCCTATAACACGGCACTGCTACATCTGTGTGTCCGGTGCAGTCCTATAATACAGCCCTGCTACAACTGTGTGTCCGGTGCAGTCCTATAATACAGCCCTGCTACAACTGTGTGTCCGGTGCAGTCCTATAACACGGCACTGCTACATCTGTGTGTCCGGTGCAGTCCTATAATACAGCCCTGCTACAACTGTGTGTCCGGTGCAGTCCTATAACACGGCACCGCTACATCTGTGTGTCCGGTGCAGTCCTATAATACAGCCCTACTACATCAGTGTGTCCAGTGCAGTCCTATAATACAGCCCTGCTACAACTGTGTGTCCGGTGCAGTCCTATAATACAGCCCTGCTACATCTGTGCCTGGTAAAGTCCTATAATACAGCCCTGCTACATCAGTGTGTCCTGTGCAGTCCTATAATACAGCCCTGCTACAACTGTGTGTCCGGTGCAGTCCTATAATACAGCCCTGCTACAACTGTGTGTCCGGTGCAGTCCTATAACACGGCACCGCTACATCTGTGTGTCCGGTGCAGTCCTATAATACAGCCCTGCTACATCTGTGTGTCCGGTCCAGTCCTATAATACAGCCCTGCTACAACTGTGTGTCTGGTGCAGTCCTATAACACGGCACTGCTACATCAGTGTGTCCGGTGCAGTCCTATAATACAGCCCTGCTACATCTGTGTGTCCGGTGCAGTCCTATAATACAGCCCTGCTACATCTGTGTGTTCTGTACAGGCCTATAACACGGCACTGCTACATCTGTGTGTCCAGGTCAGTCTTATACGACACTGCTATATCAGTGTGTCCCGTGCAGTCCTATAATACAGCCCTGCTACATCAGTGTGTCCGGTGCAGTCCTATAATACAGCCCTGCTACATCAGTGTGTCCGGTGCAGTCCTATAATACAGCCCTGCTACATCAGTGTGTCCGGTGCAGTCCTATAATACAGCCCTGCTACATCAGTGTGTCCGGTGCAGTCCTATAATACAGCCCTGCTACATCTGTGTGTCCGGTGCAGTCCTATAATACAGCCCTGCTACATCTGTGTGTCCGGTGCAGTCCTATAATACAGCCCTGCTACATCAGTGTGTCCGGTGCAGTCCTATAATACAGCCCTACTACATCAGTGTGTCCAGTGCAGTCCTATAATACAGCCCTGCTACAACTGTGTGTCCGGTGCAGTCCTATAATACAGCCCTGCTACATCTGTGCCTGGTAAAGTCCTATAATACAGCCCTGCTACATCAGTGTGTCCGGTGCAGTCCTATAATACAGCCCTGCTACAACTGTGTGTCCGGTGCAGTCCTATAATACAGCCCTGCTACAACTGTGTGTCCGGTGCAGTCCTATAACACGGCACCGCTACATCTGTGTGTCCGGTGCAGTCCTATAATACAGCCCTGCTACATCTGTGTGTCCGGTCCAGTCCTATAATACAGCCCTGCTACAACTGTGTGTCTGGTGCAGTCCTATAACACGGCACTGCTACATCAGTGTGTCCGGTGCAGTCCTATAATACAGCCCTGCTACATCTGTGTGTCCGGTGCAGTCCTATAATACAGCCCTGCTACATCTGTGTGTTCTGTACAGGCCTATAACACGGCACTGCTACATCTGTGTGTCCAGGTCAGTCTTATACAACACTGCTATATCAGTGTGTCCCGTGCAGTCCTATAATACAGCCCTGCTACATCAGTGTGTCCGGTGCAGTCCTATAATACAGCCCTGCTACATCAGTGTGTCCGGTGCAGTCCTATAATACAGCCCTGCTACATCAGTGTGTCCGGTGCAGTCCTATAATACAGCCCTGCTACATCAGTGTGTCCGGTGCAGTCCTATAATACAGCCCTGCTACATCAGTGTGTCCTGTGCAGTCCTATAATACAGCCCTGCTACATCTGTGTGTCCGGTGCAGTCCTATAATACAGCCCTGCTACATCAGTGTGTCCGGTGCAGTCCTATAATACAGCCCTGCTACATCAGTGTGTCCTGTGCAGTCCTATAATACAGCCCTGCTACATCTGTGTGTCCGGTGCAGTCCTATAATACAGCCCTGCTACATCTGTGTGTCCGGTGCAGTCCTATAATACAGCCCTGCTACATCTGTGTGTCCGGTGCAGTCCTATAATACAGCCCTGCTACATCTGTGTGTCCGGTGCAGTCCTATAATACAGCCCTGCTACATCTGTGTGTCCGGTGCAGTCCTATAATACAGCCCTGCTACATCTGTGTGTCCTGTGCAGTCCTATAATACAGCCCTGCTACATCTGTGTGTCCGGTGCAGTCCTATAATACAGCCCTGCTACATCAGTGTGTCCGGTGCAGTCCTATAATACAGCCCTGCTACATCTGTGTGTCCGGTGCAGTCCTATAATACAGCCCTGCTACATCAGTGTGTCCAGTGCAGTCCTATAATACAGCCCTGCTACATCAGTGTGTCCTGTGCAGTCCTATAATACAGCCCTGCTACATCTGTGTGTCCGGTGCAGTCCTATAATACAGCCCTGCTACATCTGTGTGTCCGGTGCAGTCCTATAATACAGCCCTGCTACATCTGTGTGTCCGGTGCAGTCCTATAATACAGCCCTGCTACATCTGTGTGTCCGGTGCAGTCCTATAATACAGCCCTGCTACATCTGTGTGTCCGGTGCAGTCCTATAATACAGCCCTGCTACATCTGTGTGTCCGGTGCAGTCCTATAATACAGCCCTGCTACATCAGTGTGTCCTGTGCAGTCCTATAATACAGCCCTGCTACATCTGTGTGTCCGGTGCAGTCCTATAATACAGCCCTGCTACATCTGTGTGTCCGGTGAAGTCCTATAATACAGCCCTGCTACATCTGTGTGTCCGGTGCAGTCCTATAATACAGCCCTGCTACATCAGTGTGTCCGGTGCAGTCCTATAATACAGCCCTGCTACATCAGTGTGTCCTGTGCAGTCCTATAATACAGCCCTGCTACATCTGTGTGTCCGGTGCAGTCCTATAATACAGCCCTGCTACATCTGTGTGTCCGGTGCAGTCCTATAATACAGCCCTGCTACATCTGTGTGTCCGGTGCAGTCCTATAATACAGCCCTGCTACATCTGTGTGTCCGGTGCAGTCCTATAATACAGCCCTGCTACATCTGTGTGTCCGGTGCAGTCCTATAATACAGCCCTGCTACATCTGTGTGTCCTGTGCAGTCCTATAATACAGCCCTGCTACATCTGTGTGTCCGGTGCAGTCCTATAATACAGCCCTGCTACATCAGTGTGTCCGGTGCAGTCCTATAATACAGCCCTGCTACATCTGTGTGTCCGGTGCAGTCCTATAATACAGCCCTGCTACATCAGTGTGTCCGGTGCAGTCCTATAATACAGCCCTGCTACATCAGTGTGTCCTGTGCAGTCCTATAATACAGCCCTGCTACATCTGTGTGTCCGGTGCAGTCCTATAATACAGCCCTGCTACATCTGTGTGTCCGGTGCAGTCCTATAATACAGCCCTGCTACATCTGTGTGTCCGGTGCAGTCCTATAATACAGCCCTGCTACATCTGTGTGTCCGGTGCAGTCCTATAATACAGCCCTGCTACATCTGTGTGTCCGGTGCAGTCCTATAATACAGCCCTGCTACATCAGTGTGTCCGGTGCAGTCCTATAATACAGCCCTGCTACATCAGTGTGTCCTGTGCAGTCCTATAATACAGCCCTGCTACATCTGTGTGTCCGGTGCAGTCCTATAATACAGCCCTGCTACATCTGTGTGTCCGGTGAAGTCCTATAATACAGCCCTGCTACATCTGTGTGTCCGGTGCAGTCCTATAATACAGCCCTGCTACATCAGTGTGTCCGGTGCAGTCCTATAATACAGCCCTGCTACATCAGTGTGTCCGGTGCAGTCCTATAATACAGCCCTGCTACATCTGTGTGTCCGGTGCAGTCCTATAATACAGCCCTGCTACATCTGTGTGTCCGGTGCAGTCCTATAATACAGCCCTGCTACATCAGTGTGTCCTGTGCAGTCCTATAATACCACACTACTATCTGTGTGATCCATGTCCTGGCACAGGGTATAATTTCATGTCTCTCTCATTACAGAATGGTGTTGGTAAAGAGCGAGTACAGAGAGGAGGAGATGTCGTCACCTTGCTCCATGTCCACCTCCAGTCTGTCACCTCAGCCCTGCACCTCTGATGATGAGCAGCAGTTCACCCCTAGCCTACAATCAGAAGATGGAATAATGGGCGCAGATGCCACCAAGAAGCCCAGGCGTAACCGTACCCGCAACAATAAAAATGGTGAAGTTGTCTTGAAGATCAAAAAAACCCGCCGCCTGAAAGCTAATAATCGGGAAAGAAACCGCATGCACCACCTGAACTCTGCCCTGGATGCACTCAGGGAAGTGCTGCCCACCTTTCCTGAGGATGCCAAGCTTACCAAGATAGAGACCCTACGCTTTGCGCACAACTACATCTGGGCGCTGTCTGAGACCCTACGCCTGGCAGACCAACTTCACGGCTGCACCACGTCTTCTGTGCTGATCCATGACTCCCCGCCTTCTCCAAGCCCTTCTGCTTCCTCGTGGAGCTGCACATCCTCTCCCTCTTCATCCTGCGGCCCACTGTCCCCTGCTAGTCCTGCAAGCTCCACCTCGGACATCCTAGATTACTGGCAACCTGCTGATCGCCTCTTACATGGAGCCCTCACCCAGCAAAACCTCTCTTACCTGATCACCAAATAGCTCTGACTGGTCATTGTACATATGTTGGGACCAACAAACAAGGGATATATGGGGGAGAGTATGGGAATCCCATATGTTTAAACCTTGTGGGGTCTTCCTCCCCAGATGCCATTGTTTTCTCTGGATGCCAACGACATGTTCTTACTGCTTGAGTGGAGAAAGCACAAACTACATGACGGAACTGTGACCGTGATAGTAATCAGGGCTAGGGAATCTCTATGTCAGAGAAACAAGTAGGTCTGCCAGAAAGTTCCTACAAACAACCAAATCCATTTTATAAGCCAAGGGGATAATCAGCTGTTAGTAGCTGGTGGTCTTCAGACCCTCGTGTCCATAGATAAGGGCGACTCTGCTGCATCTGTTTATTTCCCACTGCTTGGAAATCGTTGTGGGAATTTAATGTGTCAATCCGAACTTTCCCTCTGACTTGCACTTCGTTCACTTTGCCAGATTTTGTCACAATACCTTTTTGTTCTGTCATTCTATCTGCCCGTTTCCATCTGTCCTCTATGATTTATTTGTAAAAAAAAAAAAAAATGTTGCTTGCCAGAGGGCCAGGTTAGAAGTCATTGTATAATTTGTAAGCTTTTGTACCCCTTGAATGAAAGCGTGAAAATTTAGGCTGAACTCACTAAGAAAAGGAGAAAAAGGGGGGAAAATGGAAAGGGAGGTTTCCTTCATACATTATTTATCTGTGCATTCAGAGGAAAAGGAGCCCCTATTCTTCCAGAAGATTAAATGAGTGCAGCAGACGAGGATGATCGCTGTGATCAGATACATGTGCTCACTTTTATTTATTACAGATGATGATTTCACGGAGTATATGTATTATTTTTTTATTATTTTTGTATATTTCAAAGAGTTTATTCTAGAATGTATTTACAAGACAAGCAGATCTTGTGTTTATAATTATTAAATAAAATGTCTAATTTTCCTAACTCTTGTCTATGTCACTCTTTTATATATTTTGTGGCGTCGTACAAAGTGCTGTATCACAGGGCGATAGTGTAAAAGGTCAAGTAACTAATTCTATCAAAACCCAAATATTTCCTCATACATATTGTACACCAAGAAAAGTGTCACTGAGGTCTAAAACAGAAGAAAATAATGAAATTATAAAATATAAAACCTCAACTAAAGAAATTGGCATTTTAAGCAGATGTCATCACCTTATCAGATAGTCATTTGCTAAACTTGGGATGACTATTGGTAAATCCAAATTCTATAAAAATATGGTATTAATAAGAAGTATGTGTTGTGTCCGTTGTGCAATAGGTACCCATTAAAGTCTATGGGGCTGTTCACATTTGTGTTTTTTCACGGATTGTGTGTCCATACAAAACTGACCGAGATAATGTCTATTTCTGACAACACGGATGAAAAGTACCAAATACAAATCTATGGGTCTGTAAAACACCCACTGCACACGAATGGGATCTGTGTGCGGTCAGCATCTAACATTGCAAAGAATAGGAGAAACTTAAATTTTTTTTTTAATCTATTCACCCATGTGAAAAACCCACTGATGACACAGGACCATTTTTTGTTGCAGATGTGAAAAAACAACAGACGTCTGATTGCAGCATAGAAAAAACATCAGTGTCAAGAAACACTATCCCTAGAATGATACCGTTAATTGTCAGAAAGTTACAATAAACCAGACTTTCTTCGTTTCATCTGATATACAAAACCTTCCGGTCGTGTGATAAATGTCCTATTAATTACTCGATGTGCATTTCCAATAAAACTGTGTAAGCTACAAATAAACATTAGCTACATGGATAGATCGACAAAAATAGGAATGTTATTAAAACAATAAATGAACAGAGATGGTTTTAAAAGAATGAACTAGCGGTTTGGGATTTCCTATGTCTGTACATGGATTTTTCCAACCGGCCAATATAATACTCAGCATTATAAGATGTGGTATCCTATGTAGAGACATTCATTGAGGGTAGACTATGACGTGTGGGGAGAAGGTGAGAAAACAGACTATTCAGGTTTTGGGGTAGGAGGATAAATAAGGGGTCCATACGATTATGGAAGAAAGGGATGACCTCAGGGCTTGTCGCTTTTTCTATTTATACCAAAATGAGCTAGAAATGTAGTTTTAGCTCCTGAACATGTGTATATGTAATGCACGGCTGGTTATGTCTCCCTTGTGTTTATTGGGGACGTACATCTTAATATACAACACACCTTGTATTTATATATAATTCATGTGTTCTCAGAAGTAAAAACAATAGCCCAAGTTTAGGCATCATTTATTCATGTAAAATAGCAGCGATTTGTCCCTGAAGTCATGTATCAGGCGCAGAATGCATAGACTTCGCATGCTGAATAAAGATGCAAATATACTTAAAGCTTAAATATGGCTAATTAGCCTAAGGCGTTCCTGTATGGGAAAGCACAAGTGTTATGAGCTACCTGCCTCCTACTGAGTGTTCTTTAAACACTTGTCAGTCCTCAGGCTTGTGAATATAGATTGTCTACAGGCACTGCCCTGCCTGACAAGCTCAATACCCTTGGCAGGACCCAAGCACAAAGCCATTAAATCCACTATGAATAAACATCCCTCCCAAAGCAATTAAAGGCTTCAGGACACAGTGATATCATATAGCAGGCTTCGTTACCAGTAATTGGGGTAATGCTCCAAAGGCCAAAAAAGTTGTGCTTCTATTCAGCTTAATCACAATTATAAATGTTCAATAAAGGGTGAGCGGGTCTGATCATTACTGAGTGTGTTCTCTCACTTGCACCGGGATGCTGCCAAGATCAAAATATTACTACTCTGGTTCAGGCCGGTTTTAGACAAAGTGGGGCCCTGGGCAAAAGTTTAAAGTGGGGCCCCAAATGTAACAATGCACCATCACACAAACATTTCAGCTGTATTTATATGCGCTGAGTTCTGGCCATTAAACGAGAGATCAACAATATTGAAGTCGTTCAACGCTTGTTTCCCAGCCTCTTTACACCGGCTGAGGAAGAGTAATGGTGACAGAACGATCACTAATAGATCAATCTGTCCACAGACAGTATCATATTATCAGCAGCATATCTACAGTTTACACCGACGATGTGCTGCTGAAAACAAACCAATCACTCGATAAATAGGCAGCATTTTGCTTGTTTAATACAATGCACACTTCATAGTCCTCCATATAATACAATGCACACCCCAAAGTCCTCCATATAGTACAGGAGTATAATGCAACCCCCCCACAGGAGTATAATGCAGCACCCTCATAGGAGTATAATGCAGCACTATAGGAGTATAATGCAGCCCCATAGCAGTAAAACGCACCCCCATAGACTATAATGCAGCACCTACAGGAGTATAATCCCACCTCCACAAGAGTATAATGCAGTCTCATAGTAGTATAATGCAGGCCTATAGGAGTATAATGCAGCCCCATAGGAGTACAATGCAGCCACCCCCATAGGAGTATAATGCAGCCACCCCCATAGGATTATAATGCAGCCCCATAGGAGTATAATGCAGCACTATAGGAGTATAATGCAGCCCCATAGGCATATAATGCAGTCACCCCCATAGGAATATAATGCAGCCTCATAGTAGTATAATGCAGTCCCATAGGAGTATAATGCAGCCACCCTCATAGGAGTATAATGCAGCCCCATAGGTGTTTAATGCTGGTACCCCCAAAGGAGTATAATGCAGCCCCCCTAGGAGTATAATGCAGCCACCCCCATAGGAATATAATGCAGCCCCATAGGAATATAATACAGCACTATAGGAGTATAATGTAGCCCCATAGGCATATAATGCAGTCACCCCCATAGGAGTATAATGCAGCCACCCCCATAGGAATATAATGCAGCCTCATAGTAGTATAATGCAGTCCTATAGGAGTATAATGCAGCCACCCTCATAGGAGTATAATGCAGCCCCATAGGTGTTTAATGCAGGCACCCCCATAGGAGTATAATGCAGCCCCCCATAGGAGTATAATGCAGCCCCATAGTCATCCAGTATCATGACCACCACATACTCACTGATTTAAAAAATAAGTCAATAAATTACCTCTCCTCATTCTCCTGCTGCTCAGGGCTCTGCAGCGCGTCTCCTCATGTCAGCAGCTCTACTGCCATGCACAGCGTGGTGTGCGTTAAAGTGACACTCTCTCATCCATCATTGCTCTCAACTGTATTGGCATCTATGCGCTTGCACCAGGCCCCCCTGACTCATGGCCTCATTGCGGCCGCGTGGTCTATTAGAGGCATGCCACTGGCTGGGAGCCACTGGGCGTAGTAGGGGCCCTAGGCAGATTCCTAGTCTACCTTCCCCTAATGCCAGTCCTGCTCTCGCTATACAGTCTGCTCAGGGTACTTAAAGGGAACCTGTCAGGAAGAGAATAAGAGCGCCACATGAAGCCCCCCCCCACAGGCCGCCCTGGAGCACAAGCATATCATTAACTCAAAACTGAAAATAAAGATTAAACAGCAACTGCAAGACGGATTTCATCACCAGGTATCATTTTAATCAGTATAAGGGCGCTGACCTGACACTGTCTGTAGGTTACTGAGCACAATCCTGCTGACAGGTTCCCTTTAATTTAATTATAAATTTGCTTTGTGTAACATTAATATGAAGAGAAGGTTCTACAATTTGTATTTATATAAACCAACTTGTCTTACACAAGCCCTCCCATGAAGTTTTTTTTTTTACTAAATCTATGTGTATGTCTATGTTATAGTGTATGTAAATAATGCTCATCTACCGTTGCCTTCTCCGGTATCCAGCATTCTGCTCCTCTTCTCAGTGATGTCACGCTCTTCAGACGCTCCAGGTCACTCTATCTAAGCCGTAAGTCTCGTATAATGTAAGCCTATGCAGGCTCATTCTGACGCTCCATAGACTTACCTTGTGAAAGCCATTTCCAGGTCCTGCAGAGCACAACGTGACCCACATGATCTGAAGAGCGGTGACATCCCTGAGACTGGGACAGGTATCACGGAGAAGGCACTAGTGGGTAAGTATATTAACACACACTACACAGCATACACATATACACAGATTTATTGAAAAAAAAGCCTCATGGGAGGGCTTCTTTAAAGTGTTTTTTCTTGTATTTTTCTTCAACATCAAATGAGGAAGGACATGCTTATTCCCAGAATCTGCCCTTTGCTCAAGTGCCAGGGTCAGATGATTAGTGGTTGGGACAAATTCTCTTCTAGTCTGGTGAAGACCAGTCCGGTTGGAGCAGCAGCGCCAGAGCAGCCCCGGTGGTTTCCGTGGGTAAGCATGCCTTCATGTTTCTTTTAACAGCATCCCTGATGCTGATGAATGGATATTAGATCAATATAGCATCTGTAAAGGTTGGTTCTCAGAGATCAAAGCCGTCAAACACCTTAAGGGGGTTTTACACATAGCGATATCGCTAGCAATATCGCTAAAACGTCACTGATTTTGTGACGTTATAGCGATATTGCTAGCGATATCGCTATGTGTGATACCTCCGACTGGCTCCCCCTCTGTCCGTCGGTGATCGCGCGAGATCGGGCGGCTCCATTTCTCGTCGTCTGCTTCCTGCTGGGCTTCCTGCTGTGACGACAAGCGCCGTGTGGAGGCGGGCGGGAGGACGTCAGGATCGCTGTGTGTGAAAGGTGAGTATCGTGCGCTGCGTCGCTGTTGCATCGCTGTGAGATCTTTCTGTGTGAAAGCTCACTAGCGATCATTTAGCGATGCACCAGCGATCCTGACCGGGTCGTATCGCTGGTGCATCGCTAAATGTAAAAGGGCCTTTAGGCTAAATGTACACATCCGTGTGAGTGTTACCATTCAAGAAACCCAACCAATTTTTTAACCACGTATCATCCTAGTTGCTTCACTTTTTTCTCATCTCTTTTTACTTCACTGAAGCAGGCAGACTGTCTGAACCTTTTTTATTCATTGATTCCTAACAATATATCAGATGAAACCAGCAAGGAACACTAAAATACAAAGTATGTCTTCCTAGTTTCATCTTCGTCTCATGGATCCTCAAAGACTTTAATAGCTGAGTTTGAGCTGAAAAATCTGATGAGAATAGGACATGCTCTGAGTTTCCTGGACTGAAGACATCTCTGGTGGGAGTTTATCTTTTAGAGCCCAAAAGAGTCGCCAGTCTGAAACTGGACATGCCAGATCCTTATCACGCCAAAAATCATCTGTCGGCAGCCTCCATAAACATTAGACTGTTGGATGAATTCATTGATATCGTTGGATTAGACCGCCATTAGTCTAATGTGTATGGGAGTATATAATGCTCTGGCAATTCCGAGAAAATATACTTTGAAGATTTTGCTGGGAGCCATAACCGGAGACCAGAGTAGTCCAGCGCCGCCCCCGGCTGACTCTTCCTAGCACTGGTAGAGGTTATTGACAGGTCTCTTCCTATGTACACAGGAGGGAGAAACTTTTTGATCACAGACAGCAGCACTAGGAGAAGGCAGTTGGGGGCAGCTCCAGACTAGTCTGATCTCCGGCAATGGTCCAAGGCTGGATCATCAAAGCATGTTTTCTCTGAAACACAGAGGGTTTCAGAGAATTATTTACCTGGCTGCAAATCATGCTGTCCGCAATTTGTGCAGCATGAAACGCCTGATATGTTCCCTTTCAGTAACAATAGCCAAAACGCAGGCATAAACAACTGCCAATCGGCTACATAGAAACTGATTGTCGGTCATTAATTAGCCTGTTTAGAAAGCCAACGAGACCTTACATTGCGCACAGAGAGATCAATAAGAGACCATCCTGCACAAATAGACTGCAATTTTTCTCAGCAGCACACGTCCTATTTACACAGGACAGCGAGATGCCAAGAATGATGATTTTTGTTTTAAGCTAACCAAAAGATCATTTTTCTAGTTTGCCAGGTGATCGGCAGCCTGTTTATACTGAAGGATTATAAGAAAAGAGTGTTACTGGGAATGATTGCTCTCGATAACTGTGTAGTGTAAATGCAAGTATTGACATCCTCTTTAATTAGTGTGATGGCCACGGAAGTATAAGGTCATATGTATGTAAGGAGGTGGCGGGGAACCTCAGTTGCCTCCTCTCTCCTACACACTGATCCCATGCGGCATCCTAATGGTTCCCTCAAGTCTTAAGTGTAATGTTTTCTGTGTAATGTTTAAAGTGCTGTACATAATTAGTTCAGGGATAGAAGGAGTTAAAAAGGGGGCTGGTCCAGCAGGTTGACAGGGAAGGGATTTCCTGTTCCTGTAGCAGAGCTCGGGCAGGCTAACCCAGGGCAGGACTCTCTTCACCGCCAGGAGAAGAGGGTACCCCAGTCGAGGGGACACTAGCTGCAACGGACAGTTGGGCAGTGTGGACAGGTCCTGGTGTTGAGTACCGACCCCAGAAGGACTTTTATGGTTCCTAGCCAGGATGGGAGCTGTGGAGACCGTGCAGTCTCTCGAAGTTGCAGGGACAGAGCAGGAAGCATTGTTTTGTTCTAGTAAAGTTTTCCCATTGGAACAGAACTGTTGACCAGTCCACTTACCGGGAGTGCGTGGGGGGGGCAAGATCTGAATCCCCCCCACGCACTCCCAGTTAGTGGACTGGTAGTGGTAGCAGGGTAACTTAGGTAACACAGTCAGTCACCTTCCAGGCAGGAATGAAGCTAGGCTGTGACTGAGCAAGGGCGCATGCACAAATCATGTCACTGTGTGTCAGCAGGGAGTAGGGAGAGTCAGCACCGCACCAGCAAGTACTGACCGCCACTCTGCCGCCCCCTATCTTCAGGGATGATCATGCACCGCCAGATTTAAAAAACAAACAAAAACAACAACATGCTTAGGTGCCACCCCCCCGCATCCTCCCACCCTAGGCAAGTGCCCTCAAGTGTCTAGTGGCAAATATGGCCCTGCTTGCAAGAGACGTCAAAACCAATAAAAAAGGATTTTTGGGGTTTGTCAAAAGTAAAAGAAAAGTAAAAGATGCTATAGAATTTTTACAGGATGAAAATGGTGAAATGGTAAGATAGGATATTGAGAAGGCCGAAATTTTATATTTCTGTTTGGCATCTGTTTTCTCTCAGAAAGGAAATGTAACATCAACTGATCTTCACTGTCCTATTAAAGGAATAGAAGAATCCAGGATATCTATAAACAGAAAGATAGTGAGGAAACACTTAGTTAACATAAATGTAAATGAATTCAAGTCTCCAGATCCAGATGAATTACACCCCAGAGTACTTAAAGAGATAGCAGAACAAATTTTAGAATCACTCTCCATAATCTTTGAACATTCTTGGAGAACAAGAGAAGTCCCAGAAGACTGAAGAAGAGCAAACGTTGTTCCTATCTTCAAAAAGGGGAAGAAGATAGATCCAGGGAACTATAGGCCAGTGAGTCTGACTTCTATACCAGGAAAGATCTTTGAACAAATTATTAAACAACATGTATGTAAGTACCTGGATAAGAATGAAGTGATTAAACAGAGTCAGCATGGGTTTGTAACTAATAATTCATGTCAGACTAACTTAATTTCCTTCTATGATAGAATCACTGACTGGGTGGATCAGGGAAATGCTGTAGATATAGGATATCATGACTTCAGCAAAGCATTTGACCCAAAGAGTGGTTGTAAATGGCTGCACATCCAGTGGGAAGAATGTCTCAAGTGGGGTACCACAGGGTTCTGTCCTGGGCCCTGTATTGTTAAATATCTTTATCAATGATTTAGATGAAGGAATTGAGGGTAAACTGATTAAATTGGCTGATGACATAAAGCTAGGAGGGATATAAATAAACTGAAACAGTGGGCAGCAACTAACAGAATGGTTTTTAACAGGGAAAAATGCAAAGTAATACATCTGGGCAATAAAAATGAAAAAAGCATATACAGAATGGGAGGAATAGGGCTAAGCAATAACAAATGTGGAAAAGACTTGGGTATACTAATAGATCATAAACTGCATATGAGTCAACAGTGTGATGCAGCAGCAAAAAGGCAAATGCAATTCTGGGATGTATTAGCAGAAGCATACAGTCTAGATCACGTGAAGTCATTATTGCACTCTACTCTTCTTTCGCCAGACCTCATCTGGAATACTGTGTCCAGTTCTGGGCACCACATTTTAAAAAAGACATCAACAAACTGGAGCAAGTTCAGAGAAGAGCAACCAGAATGGTGACTGGTCTGCAAACCATGTCCTATGAGGAACAATTACAGAAATTGGGAATGTTAAGCTTGCAAAGAAGAAGACTGAGAGGAGACTTAATATGTGTCTACAAATATCTCAAGGACTGTCACATTGTAGAAGGATCATCATTTTTCTCATTTGCACAAGGAAAGACTAGAAGCAATGGGATGAAACTGAATGGGAGGAGACACAGATTAGATATTATAAGAAACTTTTTGACAGTTAGGGTGATCAATGAGTGGAACAGGATGCCACGAGAGGTGGTGAGTAGTGATGAGCAAGTACACTCGTTACTCGAGATTTCCCGAGCATGCTCGGGTGATCTCCGAGTATTTGGATGTGCTCGGAGATTTAGTTTCTGTTGCCGTAGCTTCATGATTTGCGGCTGCTAGCCAGCCTGAATAAATGTAGGGATTGCCTGTTTGTTAGGAAATCCCCACATGTATTCAGGCTGTCTAGCAGCCGCAAATCATGCAGCTTCGGTGACAGAAACTAAATCTCCGAGCACATCCAAATACTCGGAGATCACCCAAGCATGCTTGGGAAATCTCGAGTAATGAATCTACTAGCTCATCACTAGTGGTGAGTTCTCCTTCCATAGAAGTCTTCAAACAGAGGCTGGACAGACATCTATCTGATGATTTAGTGAATCCTGCTTTGAGCAGGGGTTTGGACCAGATGATCCAGAAGGTCCCTTCCAACTCTACCTTTCTATAATTCTATGATTCTATGTTAAAGCCTCCAAACTCTCTCAAAGCTGGTGCAAATGTCTTTACAAATGCTTGCTATAGATAAGTTCACACATCGCGTTTTGCTGTGGTTTTTCCGTGCATTTAACTGTGAAAGTGAATGAGATTTTAGAAATATCATGCACATATTGTTGTTTTTTCCTTGCAAAATTGAAGCAGTTTCAGATGTGCAGCATGTCAATTCTTTCACCGTGGAGTGGAGTCATGATTTATTAAGGCCAGAATGGTATCACTAATGTCTTTTTACTACTCCCAGTAATATACTTACCAGCCCCCGGCTTCTGATCTTACTGGTGCTGCTCTGGTCCAACTCCTCCATCTTTTGATCACAGCTCTTGACTGACCAGTAGTCAGGGCTAACGGTAACAAGTTCTCAATGTAAGTCTATGAGAGCCTTGTTATGGCTCTCATAGGCGTACACTGGGAATTGACCTCCAGCTCAACCAGCAATCACTGGAACAGTCCGGCAGGTTTCAACTAGCAGAAGACAACTGGAGCGGCACCGATAACAGATGAAGATGGCGGATGGCGAGTAGGTTGCTAGAGGCAAAGAAATTACATTAGTGCTATCACTATAGTAGTGAAGTAAAGAAAAACACCAGAGGGGTGCTTTAATGTTAAAATCCAGTGTGAAAGTTGGAAATCTTTGTCTCCCAGACTCTCAAAAGAGTAGATTCCATGTACCAGAGAAGGTTCTGTATTTGGAAAAAAATAACATGGTTTCTCCACCATTGGAAAGCCAGAGAATATGAGATTCCTGTTGGGAATAACGATTTGTTCCATAGAGTTCTTAAAGGGCAAGTGGGGAGAGGTCAATTTGTACTTGTTTTAGTAAGAGAGTAAATATCTATATACAAAACTTCACCATTTGCAATAATCAGAGACAATAGCCTTTGAAATTTGACAAAGTAGCCAATATAATAGTATTTGAGAAATGTCAGAACATGTTGAATTGGGTTTTTGTTTTGTTGTCTTGGGGGGGGGTTCAGCAGGTTTCTTTAATATAATCTAATACAATTTTTCTATTTGCTTAAGGGGAACCTCTCATCTGATTCATGCTGCCTAAGCCGCAGACAGTTCCCCCGTTTCAGAAAAAATATACTATAGAGATCCGACCAGGGACCATAGCGTGGATGAGACTAGTCCCGTGCCACTCATGGCTAGCTTTTTCCAGCACTGCTAGAGGTGACTGACAGGTCTTTCCCTCATGCGTACTTAGGGCCCCGTCACACTTAGCGACTCACCAGCGATCCCGACAACGATATCAACTTGTCAGGATCGCTGGTGAGTCGCTACATGATCGCTGGTGAGCTGTCAAACAGACAGCTTCACCAGTGAACAGCACCAGCGACGCCGAGCGCGCGGCATCGCTGTGTACTTTGTTACCAGCCCGCTGATGCAGGGAGCTGATAATTAAGGTGCACATCGGGTTTCTAAGGGGCGTGCGTCACTTAGAAACCCTGCGTTTACCTTAGTTACCAGCGCGCTGATCGCTGGTCTCCCGCTTGTCACACGCAGCGATGCGTGCTGGCCAGTGGGAGACCAGCGATCAAAAAAATGTCCTGGCTATTCCAGGACGATCAGCGATAACCGGCAGGGGGGCCGGTCGCTGGTCAGTGTCACACATAGTCATCTCGCTGGTGAGATCGCTGTTGCATCACAAAACTTGTGACTCAGCAGCGATCTCGCTAGCGAGATCACTATGTGTGACGGGGGCTTTAGAGAGAAACCTGTCTTTCACCTCTAATAATGCTGGGATTAGTCAACCATGGGGGCTGAGCTGGACTAGTCACATCTCTGACTATGGTCCCTGGCCGATTCTCCAAAGTATATTCTTCCTGAAATTCCATAGTGTTTCAGAGACAAATACACCAGGTGGCCATCGAGAAGCCAGGCTGTGAGTCATATGGTTTGGGCAGCATGACTCAGATGATATGTTCCCTTTAAATCATAGAATCATAGAATCGTAGAGTTGGAAGGGACCTCCTGGGCCATCTGGTCCAACCCCCTGCTCAAAACTTTCTTATAGTATAAATGTTTGCTTTAAAAAATGTGTAATGTCAGTACTTACCCTAACTTTTATAAAATGCACCAATTCATGCACGGAGCAAGGTGCAGAACTTAATCAGCAAATGGGACATTAAAGTATTTGCAGCCAGCATTGCTGGAGGAGCTGGTCTCTCCCTCATCTTCTTTGTCATCTGCATCTCCATAGCTATTCCCCCATGACATGTAAACAGGGAGTATTCAGTGTGGCTTTAGGAAATGAGAAGGCGCTCAGTCACGAGAGCCCTTGTCTTGGCACACGAGTGCTCAGTGTGTAGCCTATGGTCCAGCATCCAGCCTGATGTAGACTCCCCAGAGACCAGCTCTCAGGCCTTTTAATTATTCAAGAGCAACTTTGTCTGTCTCCAGATACACAAAAAAAACCAATATCCTCTAGTAGGCATCTGTCTCCTGGACAAAAAATGTTTGTAAGTAATGTCCCACACATATTAAATAGAAATTCTCCTTATGAAGAATGAGTTTGATTGTTATTCTTAACCAATGCATTCAATCTCTGCATGGAGAAGGCTGGAAAGATCGTCTACCTGTCATATACAGTATACCATTCCTCTTACTGGAAGGTCATCTCATAGGAACCAAGCGGTATGTCTTGTTAACCATATAGTGGCGCTAGACTGCAGGCTGAATGCATTTATACATAACCTCAAAGGTGACTGGTTGAAAGAAAACATCCTCATCTTTTCTAAAACGAATCTTGTTTTGTACCTGGTCCAGGGCGTGAAAAACCTTATAATAGTAGGGTAATTATAGACATTGTACATTTTGTAGACCTAGATCCATTTTTAAAAGCAAACAAGGTGAAAGCGAAGAGTAAGCAAAGACATCATATTATATTTTACTAGAGAGCGAAAAAAAAATCATACATGTTCTAAAAACCTTCACAGACAAATATTTTGGCTAAAGCACCACTGACCTCTGTATAATGATAAGCTATGGACATCAGAGTGTGATGTGGACACAAATATTTAGTAGTCACTAGTCAATGTACATAGTCAGCATCATCCTACGACCTGATTTAATTTGGCTGTCTCCTTTTGAGCATTTAATATTTGCATGATGACCAATGAATAATATATTTTCATAATTCTGAAATATATGTCTATTTAAACAAAAGTGTAAGCATTTAGTACACAAGGTGGAAAAAAAAACCTACACAACTGTTCGGTTCTGTATTTGTACTCTTAAGACACACACATTAGATGGTTGTCAGCCCGAACGATGCTTTGGCCGATTGCTCGGCCGTCAGCCATCTTGGCCATCTCTGCCATACACAGGATCGCTTGCTCGGCTGAGCGCTCCTCTGTTCTCTATGAAAAAGCTGCCGACATCTTATCTCAAAGAGAGCAAAGCATTTGGTGGTACAAAATCTGACATGCCCCATCAACATCTCCCACATCAAAACGTTTGCCGATGCCCCCGCACACACTAGACTGCCGAAAGAGGACTATTTGAATTTTTTCCCCGAGATATCCATATGTCCCAGGAGTATGCAACTGACCATCTATACAGTTGTTTATGTTTGCTATTGGCTACCATTTAAAAGAAAAAGGTACAATATAGGCACTGTATTTTTTTTTTATATAGAGTTGTACTGAAAGTTTAGCCAGCAGAGCTTGTTAATATAGTACAGATGTCTACATACCTACCTGGCAAGTGTATGACAACAGGACATCCTCTGGCTACTAAAGCCTTTAATACCGTTGACCTATAAGTTGAAAAATGTTCCTGGCATATATGAAGAACATGTTCACATCTTTAACTTCACCCTATTAATGTCCACCCAACGTGCACAGACTTTATAACATCCATTCAATAAAGCTCATATATGCAGAAGCTCCATGTAACATTTTCTATGACCATGAAAAATTACTGGAAGGGAGACAAAAGGAGCTAGGGGGCAAGATTTAAACCTTAAAACAAACACTTGGTGACAAAGGCACTGTTATAGGGTGATGGTATCATGGTTGTGTCCACAGGCTTTGTTGAACCATTGAAATAAAACTAGAGCCTGTTTCTTTTATTCACTTTCTCTTTCTCTCTAGATGTTTAAGCCACCAGCACCTGGAAATCATTCTGAGGTGCAAAATCCACTTTCCCCAAGTGAATGCATTAATTTAATAAAATCCTCAGACCATGAATCTTCTAAACATGGTGGGATCTTCTGACCGTGAAGCTCAGCTAGGAAAACACTGACTAATAAAATAAAATGTGTGAAAACAGAATTAGTGAAATTAGGTTAGGCTAATAAATCGTGAGCAGCTCTTCTTATTCTCCCTACCAGCCCTGGGGTAAAGTGCTAGCTCGCCTGATCTATTGTTTCCTATCCAAGCAGGGGGTTTATTGTGCGATAAATAATTCCTTTAAAAAAGTGAGTATTTGCATAATCAGGTCTTTGAAGTGTCCAGCATTCGGAGGATTGGTCCCCAGATTTGCAATGGGCCTTGAGCAACAAAAAGACTCCAATCTTTCACTGCACTGACAGTGTGTGGCAGCTTGTCATAAACAGCTTCACCCTTCGTCTTTTTTCCGATCCCTTTAATGACTAAACTTTAGGAATGTCACAAAATAGAGGTTGTGTTTTTTTCTACAAGTCAGGCGTGATAGATCTGATTGTGCTCCTTCCCAATATCCTTCAAGAGCCTATTCTGAGGACTACCGGGCATGTATGGAAGTAGTAAACAGCAGCTTCCACCATAATATCCACCTACAGGCTAAAAGACTGATCAATTGATCTGATCTCCTAGAGAAAAGAGGAGAGCAAACAGTAGGTTCTTTATCGTTACTCATGGCTGGAGAATCCTGTAGCAAGTGTGCATCATTCCCTTTATAAATAGTTATCATAGTTTATTAGTTTTCTGTGTTCATTCATAATATTCTATATATTAAATATTTATTATAGTAATTTTTTCTTCTTTTTTTAAGAACTAATAATGCTATATTACTAATATTATTATTTTTCTTGTTTACAAAGATCATTTGGGGGCCTTGGACCTTGTAAGTTTCCCACCACTGTCCCTAACAAGTCCGTCCTGGTGCTGCGCGAGACTTATCGCATACAAGTGTTTACACAGAAATATTTTAAAAATGTATCTCCAGTCATAAAGACAAACAAAATCAGTCCAAGATCCAGCAATATCATATATTTTCCAAATCACCTTCATTAGGCTGTAGCCCATGGTGTCTGCTAGATTTCCAACTTCAGAGCTGTACAATCACTACCATTCTCCAGAGCTATTGATGAAAACTTAGGATACAGAACAGACGACAGATTAGTTTTTTCATTATTTTTCGGACATGTCACCATTCTAAAAAATGATGCATATTTAAACAATTAATCACTTATCCACTTTTTAACCGTTGAATGACTTGGCTATTTTTCTATATACCTGTGACTGAAGTGACAGGGAATGTGCACAATGGCATTCATCTCAACTATTCCTGGCCATGGTCTGATGGCTGAAGAAGCGGAAACTACAGGTCCTGTTCTTTTGACTGGTGGCCAGGGCCGCCATCAGGGCATTACTGCCCTTACTGGGGCCCGATGAGCAGAAGGGGCTCGCAGCGGGCCCCCTCTCCTCTGCTCAGCCGGCCCCAGCGGCAAGATTCTGCTACCTCAGTAACTGATCGCACGTGTTCAATCACAGACTGGCAGCTAACATCAGCGGGCACGTTGCTGGTGTATGACATCATTGTCATATGCCAGAACGAAGGCCCGAACCTCAGCGGAATCTCTGCTGGATCATCGCTGGAGCTCGGGCAGGTAAGGAGTAACTTTTTTATTTTTTTGTAAAGCCGTGGTATGGGGGTGCATTATAGTACTATGGGGCTGCATTATACACTATGGGGGTGCATTATACTACTATGGGGCTGCATTGTACTGCTATGGGGCTGCATTGTACTGATACAGGGCTGCATTATACAGCTGTGGGAGTGCATTATACTGCTATGGGGCTGCATTATACAATATATGGGTGCATTATACTATGGAGTGCATTATACTATGGGGGTGCATTATACTATTATGGGGCTGCATTATACACTAAGGGGTGCATTATACTCCTTTGGGGCTGCATTATACACTATGGGAGTGCATTATACACTATGGGGTGCATTATACTACTATGAAGCTGCATTATACTGCTATGGGGTTGCATTA
Organism: Dendrobates tinctorius; assembly: GCF_039654945.1. NCBI lineage: Eukaryota > Metazoa > Chordata > Amphibia > Anura > Dendrobatidae > Dendrobates > Dendrobates tinctorius. The sequence continues at coordinate 20,052,493 of NW_027361698.1, forward strand.
TACTATGGGGTGCATTATACTGCTATGGGATGCAGGGCTGCCACTAGGAATTTCGGGGCCCCATACTGGCACAATTTTCGGGGCCCCCTTGAGACTCCGCCCAGGCTCCACCCCTCAAACTGTCCACAGTCCCACCGCTCTCTCTTGGAAAAACTCCACTTCTCAACTATCACACATTAACAGTTCCTATCACCAGATCACACATATAGCCGGCAGCTTTTGCTTTGGACAAAAGATTTTTTTAAGCCGCCACCATAACAGGGTAGACACTTTTGGCCGGGCTCTACTCTACTGTAACCTATTAAATATTTGTTAAAATATGCAATACAATTTAGGTATATTTTTATTTATTTTTCAAATTTTAAAATGACCAATAAGATCACATACAAGGAGCAAATACCGCTACACCATGTCCAGACCACATATTACCACCACATAGTGACCTATAATACCACATACAAGGAACAAATACCGCCACACCATGACCAGACCACATATTACTACCACAAAGTCACTGAATACTACAATACTGATCATTAATAAAAAACATAATACTATCACCATACATGGCATTATACACAGGAGATCTGTATTTAGTATGCAGTGTCTGTGTACAGGTAATATAGTGATCAATGACATTATACACAGGAGCTCTGTATATAATGTACAGGTAACACAGTGATCACTGGTGACATTATACACAGGACCTCTGTATATAGTATACAATGTATAGTGTCAGTGTATAGGTAACACACTAACTCACCAGTGATGTCTCTAGGTGAAGCACAGATCCAGCACAGATCGCCATCACGTCTTCCAGCCAGGACTTGTCTCTGCAGGATATAACACAGTTATCTAGAGCTCCGCTTGCAGAACACATTACTTATTTTTTCCCCAACTTCTACATTACATCACATGACGAAAAAAAGGCGACATAGTGTCACTCTGCACAGTAACAGGACCGCCCCCTCATTTAAAACAGTATCCTCAAAAAATTAAATACATCACTGCAGTAATAATATCCCTTAATTAGCCCCTATGGTAATAATAGCCCCCATCCTGACCCCTGTGTGTCTCATTCCTGGCTTTAGCCATATGTTCTCCCATCCCGCCCTCATGAGTATCCATTCTTCCCCATATGATCTCCATCGTATCCATCCTGCCCCATGATCCTGCGATCTGTCTCCAACCCTGCCCCATCTGTCTCCAATCATGCCTCGTATCTCCATTCTGCCCAGTGTCTCCAATCATGCCCCATGTCCAGCATTCTGCCCCCAGGGTCCAGCATTCTGCCCCAGTCTCCAGCATTCTGCCCCCAGCATCCAGCATTCTGCCCCAGTCTCCAGCATTCTGCCCCCAGCGTCCAGCATTCTGCCCCCAGCGTCCAGCATTCTGCCTCCAGTCTCCAGCATTCTGCCCCCAGTCTCCAGCATTCTGCCCCATGTCCAACATTCTGACCCATGTCCAGCATTCTGCCCCAGTCTCCAGTATTCTGCCCCAGTCTCCAGTTTTCTGCCCCATGTTCAGCATTCTGCCCCATGTCCAGCATTCTGCCCTCAGCGTCCAGCATTCTGCCCCATGTCCAGCATTCTGCCCCAGTCTCCAGCATTCCGCCCCCAGCGTCCAACATTCTGCCCCATGTCCAGCATTCTGCCCCAGTCTCCAGTATTCTGCCCCAGTCTCCAATATTCTGCCCCAGTCTCCAGCATTCTTCCCCCAGCGTCCAGCATTCTGCCTCCAGTCTCCAGCATTCTGCCCCCAGTCTCCAGCATTCTGCCCCCAGTCTCCAGCATTCTGCCCCATGTCCAACATTCTGCCCCAGTCTCCAGCATTCTGTCCCAGTCTCCAGCATTCTGCCCCAGTCTCCAACATTCTGCCCCAGTCCAACATTCTGCCCCATGTCCAGCATTCTGTCCCATGTCCAGCATTCTGCCCCAGTCTTCAGTATTCTGCCCCAGTCTCCAGTTTTCTGCCCCATGTCCAGCATTCTGCCCCATGTCCAGCATTCTGCCCTCAGCGTCCAGCATTCTGCCCCATGTCCAGCATTCTGCCCCAGTCTCCAGCATTCCGCCCCCAGCGTCCAGCATTCTGCCCCATGTCTAGCATTCTGCCCCAGTCTCCAGTTTTCTGCCCCATGTTCAGCATTCTGCCTCATGTCCAGCATTCTGCCCCAGTCTCTAACATTCTGCCCCAGTCTCCAGCATTCTGCCCCATGTCCAGCATTCTGCCCCAGTCTCAAGCATTCTGCCCCAGTCTCAAGCATTCTGCCCCAGTCTCTAACATTCTGCCCCAATCTCTACCATTCTGCCCAAGTCTTCAGAAATCTGCTGCGGGCCACCCGGATCGCCGCTGTAAAAAAAAATAAATAGAAAAAACAAGTTCTCCTTACCTGGCTGCGCTCCAGCGGCAGGCGAGGCTCAGTTCCTCCACGCTGCTGAAGCAGAAGCGCGCTCTAGCCGGCGACTGACAGTGACGTCAGACACCGGCGATATGTACGCTGCGGTTGATGTCAGCTGCCAGTCTCCGATTGGCTGGCGGCTGTTAACTATTGACGTGCTGGCCAGCGGGCCCGCATGTCAATAGCGTTTGGCTGCCGCAGCGCCACACCAAGGGCCCGGTTTACCTGCTGGTAGGGGCCCGGTGAGCAGAGGAGACCGGGTCCGATGTGGACCCCCTCTGCCCACCGGGCCCCATACGCCAGTCAGGGCAGTAATGCCCTGATGGGATGCATTATACAGTTATTGGGCTGCATTGTATAATGGGGGTACATTAAACTGCTATGGGAGTGCATTATACTGCTATGGGGCTGCATTATACTATGGGGGTGCATTATACCACTATGGGGTGCATTATACTACTATGGGGTTGCATAATACTACTATGGGGCTGCATTATAGTACTATAGGGGTGCATTAAATTGCTATGGGGCTGCATTATACTATGGGGTGCATTATGCTGCTATGGAGGTGCATTATACTGCTATGAGGGTGCATTATACTGTCATGGGGCTGCATTATACCATGGGGTTGCATTATACTGCTATGGGGCTGCATTATACTACAGGGGTGCATTATATTGCTATGAGGTGCATTATACTAGTATGGGGCTGCATTATACTATGGAGGTGCATTATACCATTATGGGGTGCATTTTACTACTATGGTGTTGCATTATACTACTATGGGGGTGCATTAAACCACTATGGGAGAGCATTATATTATGGGGTGCATTATACTACTATGGTGCTTCATTATACTATGGGGCGCATTATACTATGGGGTGCATTATACTATGGAGGTGCATTATACTATTATGGGGCTGCATTATACACTAAGTGGTGCATTGTACTCCTATGGGGCTGCATTATACACTATGGAGGTGCATTATACACTATGGGGTGCATTATACTACTATGAGGCTGCATTATACTGCTATGGGGCTGCATTATACTATGGGGTGCATTATACTGCTATGGGATGCATTATACTGTTATTGGGCTGCATTGTATAATGGGGGTGCATTATACTGCTATGGGGGTGCATTATACCGCTATGGGGTGCATTATACTACTATGGGGTTGTATTATACTACTATGGAGCCGCAATATAGTACTATGTGGGTGCATTATACCATGGGGGTGCATTATATTGCTATGAGGCTGCATAATACTATGGGGTGCATCATGCTGCTATGGAGGTGCATTATACTGCTATGAGGGTGCATTATACTGTTATGGGGCTGCAGTATACCATGGGAGTGCATTATACTGCTATGGGGCTGCATTATACTATGGGGGTGCATTATACCATTATGGGGTGCATTATACTATTATGGGGCTGCATTATACACTAAGGGGTGCATTATACTCCTATGGGGCTGCATTATACACTATGGGGGTGCATTATACACTATGGGGTGCATTATACTGCTATGAGGCTGCATTATACTGCTATAGGGATGCATTATACTATGGGGTGCATTATACTGCTATGGGATGCATTATACTGTTATTGGGCTGCATTGTATAATGGGGGTGCATTATACTGCTATGTGGCTGCATTATACTATGGAGGTGCATTATACCACTGTGGGGTGCATTATACTACTATGGGGTTGCATTATACTACTATGGAGCTGCATTATAGTACTATGGGGGTGCATTATACCATGGGGGTGCATTATATTGCTATGGGGCTGCATTATACTATGGGATGCATCATGCTGCTATGGAGGTGCATTATATTGCTATGAGGGTGCATTATACTGTTATGGGGCTGCATTATACCATGGGGGTGCATTATACTGCTATGGGGCTGCATTATACTATGGGGGTGCATTATATTGTTATGGGGTGCATTATACTAGTATGGGGCTGCATTATACTATGGGGGTGCATTATACCATTATGGGGTGCATTATACTTCTATGGGGCTGCATTATACTACTGTGGGGGTGCATTATACCACTATGGGAGATAATTATATTATGGGGTGCATTATACTACTATGGGGCTGCATTGTACTATGGGGCGCATTATACCCCTATGGGGGTGCATTATATTATGGGGAGCATTATACTACTATGGGGCTGCATTGTACTATGGGGTACACTATATCACTATGGGGCTGCATTATACTACTATATATGACTATGGGATGCATTATACTATTACGGATAACTATGGGGGCAATATGGTGAGACATGAGGCAGAATGGATGGACACGTGGGGTCCAGTATAGGAGGACACATGGGTTCCAGAATGTAGGATATTATTACTGTAGGGGCTAATTAAAGGATATTATTTTTGAGGATACTGTACTGTTTTCAGTCTGGGGGAGTAGAGGTCCTGTTATCATTCAGGGCAACATGGTTGCTTTTTTTAAAATCTGGAGTAGTATAGAGGTTGGGGAAAATTGGGGAATGTGCTCTAGAGAAATGTGGTCTGAACTGGATGAAGAAGAAAAGCGAAGATGAAGGATTTCAACTAAAGATGTCACAGGTGAGTCAGTGTGTTACCTGTACACTTACACTATATACTATATACAGAGCTTCTGTGTGTAATGTCACTAGTGATCCCTGTGTTACCTGTACACTTGTACACTGACACTAAAATACAGAGCTTCTGTGTATAATTTCACTAGGAATCCCTGTATTACCTGTAAACTGACACTATATACAGAGCTCCTGTGTATAGTGTCACTGGTGATCCCTGTATTACCTGTACACTGACACTATATACAGAGCTCCTGTGTATAATGTCACTGGTGATAACTGTATTACCTCTACACTGACACTATATACAGAGCTCCTGTGAATAACGTCAATGGTGAGCACTACATTACCTGTATACTGTGTGAGGCAGTGACCCCTGTTACAGCTAAGGGGCGCTGTATGTTCTCCCCAGGATGTGCATCGAGGCGTATTAAGGCCATAGGTGGGCATGGCAGTCAAGGGCATAGCTGTGACTGCAATGCAGACTGATAATAAAAGTAAGTGTTATTCTTGGACATGTTAGTGTCCAAGACAGAGGTACGGAAAACCTGCTCTGAATGTTGTGTTTGAAGCAGACTGCAGGATAGTAGTTTGTGCAGTCTGGTTCATTCTGGACCCAGGTTTTCCATATGGCTCTATGCCACAGGTTTCTGTGATAAAAGCCCTGCAGAGAAGGGTTAGTGAGTGCTGAGTAAGTCTGAGAAGTCTCAGGTGTGGCAGGGCCAGAGTGAGTGGGTGCTTGTTGCTGTTCAGAGCAGTTGGTGTGCAGAGCACAGGACAGAGCAGGGCCCACAGGCCTGGAACCCAGAGCATGTTTAACGACTGCAACCAGATGGATATGGTGCCCGGCTGTGACTCGGAGGATATTGACGACTGAGTATGGCTGTGAGTAGAGACTATGATACAGCGGTGCTGGAAACCCATGGGAACTAGTCAGTGGAGGACTAACATGCGTAGTCACTGCAATCTAAAGGATGCCGTGTACTGTATAGTGCTATGAACTGGTTTGAATTGAACACTGATAATATGCACTTAAGTTATATGCATTTGTGTGGATTGGAACCTTTTCTGTGTGAAGATAACATATTAAAGAGACTTTTATGTTTGAACTTTGTGGGTCACTACCTCATCACTGTGTACGGTGCTACCGCTGCCTTACAACTGACACTGTATACAGAGCTCCTGTGTATAATGTCACTGGTGATCACTGTATTACCTGTACACTGACACTATATACAGAGCCCCTCTGTATAATGTCACTGGTGATCCCTGTATTACCTGTACACTGACACTATATACAGAAGTCCTGTGCATAATGTCACTGGTGATCACTGCATTACCGGTACACTGACACTATATGCAGAACTCATGTATAAAATCACTGGTGATCACTGTATTACCTGTACGTGGTGACTGTATACTAAGTACAGAGCTCCTGTGTATAATGGCATTAGTGTAGTTTTTTTTTATTAACGAACAGTATTGTAGTATTCGGTCACTATGTGATGGTAATATGTGATCTGGTCATGGTGTGGCGGTATTTGTTCCTTGTATGTGCTATTATCTGATCACTGTGTTGGTAATATGTAGTCTTGTCATGGCGTGGTGGTATTTTTTCCTTGAATGTGCCATTGTTGATCACCATGTGGTGGTAATATGTGATTCAGTCATTGTGTGGTGGTATTGGCTCCTTGTGTGATATTATTAGTCATTTTAAAAATTGAAAAACAAATATACCTACAATTGTATTGGATATTTTAACAAATGTTTAATAAGTTAGAGTAGCGCAGGGCCCGGCCAAAAGAGTCTACCTTGTCGTGGTGGCAGATTAAAAAAATCTTTTGGCCAAAACAAAAGCTGCTGGTAATGTATGTGATCAGGTGATGGAAACTGTTAATGTGCGATTGGTGAAGATGTGGTGCAGAAATTGAGTTTTTCCAAGAGAAGGTGGTGGGACTGTGGAATGTTCGAGAGGTGGAGGTGAGGCTAGGGTGGAGAATGGGCAGAGTTTCAAGCGGGCCCTGAAAATTTTGCCAGTATGAGGCCCTGAAATTCCTAGTGGCAGCCCTGCTGGTGGCAGATGTGATAGTTAGACTTGCTGCACATAAGTAACAGCTCTCTAATATTCAGTGAATAGGTGATCATTTATTAAAAGGGAATGTGCTGTCAGAAATTGACCTAATATTTAAATTCGTTTTTTGTGTTTCATGTATTTTTTCTTAGAATCTTTTTTTTTCTTCATATTGCACTCCTTGTTAAAAAAACTAAATTAGTAATATTTCAGTTTTCATTCTGGCCACTGTCTGGAGCTATTCTACACTCATACTTCCTGTCATTTCACTTACAGAAGTTCTGTTATCATGAGAGGCAGGATTACAATGCCAGGTAACACCTCTATACACAGCCAATAACACAGGATCCACCAATCAAAATAGGTGACAGCTGACCCTGCACCCCCTTTCCCTTAAAATGACCTTTGCATATGCTTATTAGATGCTTCAATACACATCATAGGGTCTGAGTCTGCTCCTTGTGGCTAATGTACATGTGAATTTCCTGAAACAACAGTGGCCAGTGTGAAAATTACAAGATTTCTATATTTAGTTTTAAATATTGTGATATGGAAAATAAATTGTCCAAAAAAAAAGAATACAAAAAAGAAAATTTCTGATGACACATCCCTTTTACCCCATTAAGGGTGCAGACATATTTGTATTTGCGCTTTTATGTTTTTCCTCTCCTTTAACAAAAAAAATCTAAACTTTTTATTTACATACAGTGGGGGAAAAAAGTATTTAGTCAGCCACCAATTGTGCAAGTTCTCCCACTTAAAAAGCTGAGAGAGGCCTGTAATTGACATCATAGGTAGACCACAACTATGAGTCAAAATGAGAAACAAATCCAAAAAATCACCTTCTCTGATTTGGCAAGATTTATTTTGCAAATTATGGTGAAAAATAAGTATTTGGTCATTAACAAAAGTTAATCTCAATAATTTGTTATATATCCTTTGTTGGCAATGACAGAGGTCAAACGTTTTCTGTAAGTCTTCACAAGGTTGGCACACACTGTTGATGGTATGTTGGCCCATTCCTCCATGCAGCTCTCCTCTACAGCAGTGATGTGGGTCCTGGGTTCAAATCTCACCAAGGACAACATCTGCAAGGAGTTTGTATGTTCTCCCTGTGTTTGTGTGGGCTTCCTCCGGGTACTTCGGTTTCCTCCCACACCCCAAAGACATACTGAGAGGGAATTTAGATTGTGACCCCCATCGGGGACAGTGATGATAATGTCTGTATAGCGCTGAGTAATTAATGCTGCTACAGTTGTGGCCAAAAGTATTGACACCCCTGCAATTCTGTCAGATAATACTCAGTTTCTTCCTGAAAATGATTGCAAACACAAATTCTTTGTTATTATTATCTTCATTTAATTTGTCTTAAATGAAAAAACACAAAAATAATTGTCCTAAAGCCAAATTGGATATAATTCCACACCAAACATAAAAAAGAGGGTGGATAAAAGTATTGGCACTGTTCAAAAAATCATGTGATGCTTCTCTAATTTGTGTAATTAACAGCACCTGTAACTTACCTGTGGCACCTAACAGGTGTTGGCAATAACTAAATCACACTTGCAGCCAGTTGACATGGATTAAAGTTGACTCAACCTCTGTCCTGTGTCCTTGTGTGTACCGCATTGAGCATGGAGAAAAGAAAGCACTGTCTGAGAACTTGAGAAACCAAATTGTGAGGAAGCATGAGCAATCTCAAGGCTACAAGTCCATCTCCAAAGACCTGAATGTTCCTGTGTCTACCGTGCACAGTGTCATCAAGAAGTTTAAAGCCCATGGCACTGTGGCTAGCCTCCCTAGATGTGGACGGAAAAGAAAAATTGATAAGAGATTTCAACACAAGATTGTGCGGATGTTGGATAAAGAACCTCGACTAACATCCAAATAAGTTCAAGCTGCCCTGGAGTCCGAGGGTACAACAGTGTCAACCCGTACTATCCGTCGGCGTCTGAATAAAAAGGGACTGTATGGTAGGAGACCCAGGAAGACCCCACTTCTTACCCCGAGACATAAAAAAGCCAGGCTGGAGTTTGCCAAAACTTACCTGAAAAAGCCTAAAACGTTTTGGAAGAATGTTTTCTGGTCAGATGAGACAAAAGTAGAGCTTTTTGGGCAAAGGCATCAACATAGAGTTTACAGGAGAAAAAAAGAGGCATTCAAAGAAAAAAACACGGCCCCTAAAGTCAAACATGCCGGAGGTTCCCTGATGTTTTGGGGTTGCTTTGCTGTCTCTGGCACTGGACTGCTTGACCGTGTGCATGGCATTATGAAGTCTGAAGACTACCAACAAATTTTGCAGCATAGTGTAGGGCCCTGTGTGAGAAAGCTGGGTCTCCCTCAGAGGTCATGGGTCTTCCAGCAGGACAATGACCCAAAACACATTTCAAAAAGCACTAGAAAATGGTTTGAGAGAAAGCACTGAAGACTTCTAAGGTGGCCAGCAATGAGTCCAGACCTGAATCCCATAGAATACCTGTGGAGAGATCTAAAAATGGCAGTTTGGAGAAGGCACCCTTCAAATATCAGGGACCTGGAGCAGTTTGCCAAAGAAGAATGGTCTAAAATTCCAGCAGAGCATTGTAAGAAACTCATTGATGGTTACCGGAAGCGGTTGGTCGCAGTTATTTTGGCTAAAGGTTGTGCAACCAAGTATTAGGCTGAGGGTGCCAATACTTTTGTCTGGCCCATTTTTCGAGTTTTGTGTGAAATTATCAATGTTTTGCTTTTTGCTTCATTCTCTTTTGTGTTTTTTAATTTAAGACAAATTAAATGATGATAATAATACCAAAGAATTTGTGATTGCAATCATTTTAAGGAAGAAACTGAGTATTATCTGACAGAATTGCAGGGGTGTCAATACTTTTGGCGACAACTGTATATAAGAGTGTAAAATAAATAAAATAAAACAAACCCTCATACATCTACAGTGGGGAAAAAAAGTATTTAGTCAGCCACCAATTGTGCAAGTTCTCCCACTTAGATGAGAGAAACCTGTAATTGACATCATAGGTAGACCACAACTATGAGAGTCAAAATGAGAAAACAAATCCAGAAAATCACCTTGTCTGATTTGGCAAGATTTATTTTGCAAATTATGGTGGAAAATAAGTATTTGGTCATCTAAAAACATGCAAGATTTCTAGCTCTCACAGACCTGTAACTTTTTTAAGAGCCTCCTCTGTCCTCCACTCATTACCTGTAGTAATCGCACCTGTTTGAACTTGTTATCTATCAGTATAAAAGACACCTGTCCACAACCTCAATCAGTCACACTCCAAACTCCACTATGGTGAAGACCAAAGAGCTATTGAAGGACACCAGAAACAAAATTGTAGCCCTGCACCAGGCTGGGAAGACTGAATCTGTAATAGGCAAGCAGCTTGGTGTGATGAAATCAACTGTGGGAGCAAGAATAAGAAAATGGAAGACATACAAGAACACTGATAATCTCCCTCGATCTTGGGCTCCACGCAAGATCTCACCCCATGGGGTCAAAATGATCACAATAACAGTGAGCAAAACCCCCAGAACCACATGGGGGGACCTAGTGAATGACCTGCATAGAGCTGGGACTAGCGTAACAAAGGCTACCATTAGTAACACACTACGCAGCCAGGGACTCAGATCCTGCAGTGCCAGACGTGTCCCCCTGCTTAAGCCAGTACATGTCCGGGTCCATCTGAAATTTGCTAGAGAGGATTTGTATTATCCAGAAGAGTATTGGGAGAATGTCATACGGTCTGATGATACAAAGTAGAACTGTTTGGTAGAAAGAAAACTCATCATGCTTGGAGGAGACAGAATGCTGGGTTGCATTCTAAGAACACCATACCTACTGTGAAGCATGGGGGTGGAAACATCATGCTTTGGGGCTGTTTCTTTGCAAGGGGACCAGGATGACTGATCCATGTACATGAATGAATGAATGAATGAATGAATGAATGGGGCCATGTATCGTGAGATTTTGAGTACAAACCTCCTTCCATCAGCAAGTGCATTGAAGATGAAACATGGATGGGTCTTTCAGCATGATAATGATCTCAAGTACAGAGCGAGGGCAATGATGGGGTGGCTTCGTAAAAAGCATATGAAGGTCCTGGAGTGGCCTAGCCATTCTCCAGATCTCAACCCCATAGAAAACCTTTGGAGGGATTTGAAAGTCAGTGTTACCCAGCAACAGGCACAAAACATCACTGCTCTAGAGCAGAGCTGCATGGAGGAATGGACCAACCTACCACCAACAGTGTGTGCCAACCTTGTGAAGAACCTACAGAAAACGTTTTACCTCTGTCATTCAAGACTTCTCCCGTGCTGTGACAGTTCTGTAGAATGCACTACCCCACATGATCCAACTGTTACCTAGCCCCCACATTTTTAAGTGTACTTTAAAAACACATCTCTTTAAACAAGCTTAACACCTCTACTCACTAACCTAAGGCTTCCCTGTTCCCTTCTTCTAAACATTATTCAAAATGTGTTCCTTCATATTCATCTGTCTCCACACCCTCCATGCACATGATAACTGCACTTAAATACACTACTGTAGCTGATGACCAGATCATGCAGCTTTTTATGAAAATCCCTATTTATTACAATTGCTGGATCTGAAATAACAAACATTTCTCACCAATTGAGTCCCCTTTATTTTCTTGTAGATTGTAAGCTTGCGGGCATGGCCCCCACTCCTAATGTAACTGTTTAAACTGTTTTACCTTGTATTGACTTTATCTGTATATGTCTCTGTTTAATTGTAAAGTGTTGCGTAATATGTTGGCGGTATATAAAATAAAATTATTATTTTATTATTATTATTCCCATCTCCAAAATTCTATCCCAATATGTAGTAGGTGTCACTGGTCAACACAAAAAAATCATCAGCAAAGGTAATATGTCTGCTTTATGGAATTTGATGTGCTGATTCCAAAAATATGCTTAGTTTTGCTCTATTCTGAGATAGAAGTATTTTTATTATTATGTTATTTCTGCATTTTCAATGTATGTGGTATTTCTTATGTTATTCCCATTTCTTTGCATGTCTTAGGCTAGCTTCAGACTAGCGCTTTTGCCCGCAGTGCACGGCACCGCAAAGCACCGCCCCCTGCCGTGCCCCCTCCGGTCATCTCCACCTAGTGTCGCACATCGCTGCATGCGATCTGCACACCCTATCTTTAGCATAGTGTGCGCTGGCCATGCGTTAGTAGAATTTTGCGTGCGCTGCGCCCTTTTGACGGTGCGCCGACGTGCGCCGAAAGCACCATGTTGCATTTTGGTGCGCTCGGAGCACCGTCAAAAGGGCGCAGCGCACGCAAAATCCTATTAGCGCACGGCCAGCGCACGGTCTGCGCACTTTATGCTAAAGATAGGGTGTGTAGATCGCATGCAGCGATGTGCGACACTAGGCGGAGATAACCGGAGGTGGCGCGGCAGGGAGCGGGGCTTAGCTGCGCCGTCCGCTGCAGGCAAAAACGCTAGTCTGAAGCTAGCCTTACTCAATTGGGAATTTTCTTACAGGGACAACATTAGTAAAGGTTTTAGTGCGTTTCATGGGAAGGACTATTGTCAGTGCAGTCAACCAATGACTGCTTCTCGGAAAGTCACATGTTGTGGAGAGGAGCTAACTGTTATGAGGCGTTAAGATTTGAGTCAGAAAAGGATGGTGATGGCAGCAAGGACTGGTATGTGAGACTCTGACAGGAGACAGGCCTCTACAAGGATCTAAGCCCTGCCACAGGGAGATAGAAGGGAAGGCAGCCGACAGCCTCCATTGTGAGAGGATTTTCACTGCATTTCTGGGAGAGCAAGTCGCCTCAGAGGGAAGAAAACAACTTAGTCACTGAGGTGTAACTGAGTGAGGGTCTCCAGAGATAACTGAGTGAGGGTCTCCAGAGAGAGAGAGTCTGAAAGCAGCCAGTATCACACTGAGAAACTGCCTGTCTGCACATGTTCATCTGTAAGGAAAAGGCTGACCCGCTTACCTCACAACCTGTATATAGTTATCTTTCAGATTACTTCCAGTAAAATCAGTTCTAAATACAAGCTGCCTCTGTCATCTCTGGGGAAATATCTACATGTAGTCGGCCGGCTTATCGCATTTTTTTTAGTTCGTCGCCATCATTGAACTGAACTTACTCTACTGTTTGATCTGATTTAAAGTAGAAAAATGCCCCGACAGTGTATCAATCATCCGAACAGATTCTGCTGTGTGGTTCTTTTACATCAAAAGGCCAAGTACGTTCAATCACTCGTGATATTAAAAAGATGTACCAGATGTACTTTAAGTGTCCACTTGGTGATCAAGACAAAAGTTGGGCCCCCTCATGTGATATGCAAAGTTGTTCAAATGGTTTTTATGACTGGTTGAATATGAGGAAAGTGGCTATGCCATTTGCTGTTTCCATGATTTGGAGAGAGCCCAAAAATCATAGTGATGGCTGCTACTTTTGCTTTGTCAAACTGAAGGACTTTTTTACAAAGAACAAACATAAGATTAATTACCCGGAACTTGAATCTGCATTTAGGCCAGTTCCACCTGATGGTACCTTGCCAGTTCCTATACCACCATTGTCTGGATTGGATGAAAATGAATTAGAATATGAAGACTATGGAGCTGAAGCTACTAGTGAAGACATGGAGACCTCAGGTCAAGATGAGTATGTATCTGATGGAGCAGCCAAGCAGCCAGAACGCTTTACTCAACATGAATTAAATGATCTCATCAGAGACCTTTCATTGTCAAAAGATAAAGCTGAACTTCTTGCAACCTAGGTTGAAACAAAAGAATCTTCTTCATGATGATGTCAAAGTGTGTTATTACCGAAATAGAAGTAACACTTTAGCACAATTTTTCAGAGCTGATGGACCAATGGTGTATTGTAAAAATATGAATGGCCTTTTTGAAAAACTGAATCAAGAGAATTTTGTTGCAGTTTGGCGATTGCTTATTGACTCATCCCAGAGAAGTTTGAAAGCAGTGTTGCTTCACAATGGAAATATTAAACCATCAATCCCTGTTGTTCACTTATGTCATCTAAAGGACAGTTATGAAAATCTGTCAGTTGTTTTGGATGCTATCTATTTATATAATTGCCTTGTAATATTTTCATTTCCTGTTCTGTCCAGATGTTACCATATCCCAGAATTCCAAGCGGAGGAAGTTCACTGACCACCATATTAGGACACCCAAGTGATATGTGTCTCAATATGGAAACTGCTACTGGTTCCAACCTATTGTGCGGTACCACCAGTGGAACACCATCGCACCACACACAGTCTATACGCCGTACGTACCACACACACACATTCTCACACACACTCACACACTCTATACGCTATACGCACCACACACATACACTCACACACTCACACACACTCATACTCTTACACACTCACACACTCTCACTCTCACACACTCACTCTCACACACTCACATTCAGTCACACACTCACACTCATACACTCACACACACTCACAGTCACACTCACACACTCACTTTCACACTCACACTCACATGCTCACACAGGCAGCCTCTTGCGTGGTACCACCAGCGGAACACCGTCACAGTGCGCCTGCGTGAATTTTGCGCAGGTGCAGTGAATCATTCAGCAGTTCTCGGTGGCACATGCGCAACATTAAAAGGGTTCATTTTAAAAATTCTGTGTCTGACCGTGTACGGAGCATACCAAATCTCCTGGGCAGGGGAGGAAGCAAAAGACAATACTGACATTACAGTAGGGGAACATAGAGGATTAATTTTGTGAGGTAAAATATTTCACTGTCTGTTTTTAAACAATATTTCACCTCACAAAACGTATCCTCTGCGATCTCCTGCTGTAATGTCAGTATTGTCTATTGCTTCCTCCCCTGCCCAGGAGCTGTGGTATGTTCTGTACATGGTCAGACACAAGGGTGAGAGAGACAGAGGACAGGGGGGAGCCAGCTCAAACGGGACAGCACATGAGGGGAGAACACAGCACAGGAAGGAGAGAGACAGCAGACAAGGGGGATAGCACATGGGGTAGACAGGTCAATGAAGAGAGCACAGAGGGGAGAAATCAGCACATGGAGAAAGAGAGAGTGGATAGTTGGGTGAACACATGGGGGGAGAGATTCTCAATGCTGCAGAGCCTGCCCCCATCGTGATATTACCGCCCTCCCGATGCGGTAGCATTGGGCCTCCATCTAGTACCATATAAGCATTATCAATGGAATATCTGTGGAAATTTGAAAGTGATTGGTTTGCTAATGGGAATGCAAAGCGATTTCACAAAATATTGTTACTTCTTGTGTTTATGGGACAGTAGAATTACAGTAGAGCATTATGTTCGTCGTGATTGAGTACAGAGAAACATCTATGCTCCAGGTAGAGACAATGTTCAGCATAATCATTTAGTTGCTCCAACAAAAATCTCTCTTCCTCCACTACATATAAGTTGGGGGTGATTAAAAACTTTGTGAAAGCCATGGCAAAGATAAATTCACAAGGGTTCCAGTACATTTCACAGAAATTCTCCAGCATTTAACCAGCAAAACTGAAGGAAGGGGCATTTGTTGGTCCTCAGATCAGAGAGCTTATGAGAGATGATGTGTTTGAAAGAACTCTAAATGATAAGGAATTGAGATCTTTGAAAATCTTCAAGTGGATCTGTGAAAACTTCTTAGGAAAAAAAAAACTCCAGAATATGTTGAAGGTGTTGAGGAACTGCTAAATGCATACCAGTGTCTTGGATGTTGCACGTCTCTGAAAATGCACTTTTTGCATTCACATTTAGATTTCTTCCCTCAAAATCTTGGGAATGTAAGCGATGAACAAGACAAGCGGATTCCCCAGGACATTAAAGTAATGAAACACCGCTACCAGGGTTTTTGGAATGACTCAATGATGGCAGATTACTGTTGGATGTTATATAGGGACAACCCTGAAAAATCGTATCAACGACAGTCTAATGTGAAGAACTTTTAATTTCTGCTCATGTATTGGCTTCTGTTTTGCATGTGAAATTATTTTGGTTCAATAACAACTGTTTTGTAAGGTGAAACTGTTTTTTCTGATGTGTAGATTACGGTTTTCTTAATGTCATCAGTATATTTCCTATACCTTATATTAATGATGATGCTCCATGGAAACAATACGTGCTACAGAAAAACTATATAGCATACATTTTTTAAATCAGGACAAAAAGATGATTCAGAAAAGTACAAAGTCACCTGTGATGATTATATAAAATATTTTTTTGCAGACCTGTGAAATAGCTCCATTTAGAAATGTAGTATAGTTCTTATGATTTGCTCTGTTGCTTACACCTGCAAGGGCATTGCAGTAGCTTAGGTATCCATGGTTAAGACCACTCATATAGTGACAGTTAGTTAGCTGTTTGTGGTCATATTCAAGGTAAGGAGGCAAAGACAGACATGTAGTCAGACAATCCGAGGTTGGGGCAGGCAGTACAGGTTCAGGATACATAGCTGGGGTCAGGAGTGGAGAGATCAGATGGAACAGGTGGACAAGCCAGGTCAGTAACAGAGGACAATACAGGAACACACCTTGACTGGAAGCTAGAACAGACTACTGACTAGAGCCAAATCTCAGGCAAGGAGTGGAGGGACGAGTTGCCTAATATACCCCCTGTTGGCAGCTCATAGGTCAGGGAAGCTAATCTCTGCAGGACGCATCAGGGTTAAATTGCTGCAGAGACTGGCCATGAGTCCCTATAGCCAGATGGAGATGGCAGAAAGACATAGCAATGCTGGGGAATGCTGCAAGAGGCAACTTAGGAAGACAGCCTGACATGAGGGGAAGCAGAGTAGCGACCACAGTCATTAGGACAGTGCTGTGAGGGCGTGCAAGTTACCGGCGTGACATATATCTTGTCAGAGTAATCTGCTTCTTTCTCCTTCTGTACTGGTCACCCATTCTCAAAATTCTCAATTCAATGGTAAAATATGTATTCAGCGAGGACAGATGTTCCCATTATTGAGAGGAAATGACAATTACTACTGATAAAATTCTATATAATGGGGAGGGGATAGGAGAAAGGAGGATTTCTGCCTCTAACTCTCTTCCATCCTCCTCCTCCTTATGCTTTACATAGAAGATGAAAATTGCTGCTGATATGTTTCTGAGTAATGTAACAATCTGTCTTCACTTTATCCATGAATTGAGAAGTTTGAAAATGAAAGATCAGTCCTGGCAGAGAAAGAAGCAAATTTCTCTGATAATAGATATTACAAAGTTTTTCATGAGGAGAAGTATATTCATGACACTCACCACATAAATCTTCATCCAAGATTTCCGTATATTTACATAAGGTGCATACAGGAAATATATGGGAGACTAAGGTGCAGTGGCAGCTAACAGCTGTTTGGCGTCCTCAGATGCTTTCTCAAAGCATTTCTTTTCTTGTGGTGCACTGTATTACAAAGTTGCTTACTTTCATGTGTGCTATTGATTTATGAACTAAAAATGAAATCAACTGCTACTTTTTAATGATAAAAAGGGGTAAATGATTTGAACAATGTGATGATTTAAACATTTTGAATATAAATTGTTACATTTATGACCTGATTCTACTACAAATCTTCTAAATATACACACGTTACAGTACAATGTATTTATATAAGGTTTCCAACTCTAATCTCCACAGAATAGCATAAAATATATGACAGTGTAAGGATGCAGCTAGGCAGATCCATACAGTCTTGTCTCTGGCAATAACATGTAAAACGAAAAATAAATTCTAATACTGACTTTCCACATATGCAACCTAATATATAAAAAATATTCCGATGAAATTGGCCCTAATGTGTGTCTCAGACACAGAATTTAGGCTGTGATGCCTGTTGTAACTGATGACAATATATTAGTGGTGCAGAATATCTTGATGCTATACAAGGAAGATCGGATAAATTTCAATGCTTTATGGTTTTATAGCGTATTAGAACAGTTTACAAATCACAGTATTAGGTCGCCCATGTTCTCCAACTCTTCCAGTCACAACTTATTTTTGAATACTAAAGATAAGTAAAAAAAAATGGTCACTGTGATCAGAAAATCTAAGTATTGTAATTTAAAAACATCATTACTAAAGAATGAATAGGAGCAGTTTGCAAGAAAACTCCAGCCACACGCATTAGGTTGGATGCAATGATGCCCATTCTTCTAACTCTGACTTTGAAGAAGGGGTTTAATCTACTTACCAAAGCTTTGTGTTTTTGTTTTTTTTTCTTTTTAACTAAGCCATGGTACTTGTTTATTAAGATTGGTCTTACACCTTAACAATTTACCACTGCTTTTTCCTCTTCAGGTTCACAGTTATTAAGTAGTGAGACTAGTGCCTCTCTTAAAGTGGCAACACCACCTGCTTTGTGAAAAGGAAAGAAAGAACCAAAATAGAAGATGTGTTGGACAACTTTTTCTGGTGACTAAAAACAAGAGGTCTGTCATTTTTTGGGGAGCGTGCACTATGTAAAGGGATTTTTTTTATTTGAAAGATCAATGTTTTGTCTTCATTATAGCTTTCAGTATAGCTTACCGCTTTTTGTATTGGTCAATAGCATTAGTTGTCGTAGAACTGTGAAAAGTAGTTCTACATAAGCACCCAGGGTAGTCACTCTTTAATTGCTCTTCACCCTGAGTACAACTTGCAATCTAGAGCGACAGCTTACACCACTCTAACATTCCAGCAGAGCACCATCACCATGTACACAGTATATACTGACTTTGACATGTACCTAACATATGTCCAACACTTAATACAAGAAGTGTTTAGAACATATAAAAAATCATAATTATTTCCTAGTGCTCATGTGGTATCCCACAAAGTGGCCATTTCTATGGGATACCGGATATATAGTGTGTTCATATAAATGCTGCAAATTTTTATATGGACTGTGCATTTTGAATACATTGTGAGACCTGCTGACAGGCAGCACAAAAAGGGTTAATCTTACCCTCCCAGGTGACCCAGCTCTGTGTTAATATGCAGAAAGTTCTGGAATAACATCTCAGAGCAGTCAGCCAATGACTGCAGCTCTACAGTCACATAGAAGGGTGAGGAGTCAAGTCCTGGGGGAGAGTTTTAAAATTTGAAGTGGCCGTTGGTGGTCGGACATCTTAAGAAGAGGAAGCCATTTTGTATGTGAAGGAATTACCTACTTTCTACCTGCTGGCTTTGCTCAAAAAGGGGACTGGCACAAAAAAGGGGAGTTAATAATCTTCTTATGAGGAACACTACCATTTCACCTCTAGGGAGAAGAATTACCTCGGGGCAGAAACAGAGCACAGTGCTGAAGAGATATTCTGACTTAATAAAACCAGAGGTTACTAAGATCTGCCTGTCTGCAGGTAGACAGCAGTCATCAACTGTAAGTGTAATCCTGTACCTCAGTTTACGGCTGTTTGCAAATAATAATTTTCCCAATTACCTTCAGTAAAAAGACTTCTGCTTCAAATTCTTATGGCTGCTTCATGACTGGGGCTCAAATGCACTAACTACTACCACCATCATCATCTTCTGCCCAGAGGCAGTTACTGTGCAAACATTGTATTGTGGAATTTCCTGTGTGCGTCTAAGCTGAGAAGGAAAGACTTTTCTCCTGACAGAAAGCTTGGCCACCGTAAGATACGTCATACCCTGTCAGGAGTACAACTCTCATTCATACTCCACATAAGAACGCCACACTCATAGTAAGTAATATGTGATGTGTATTATCACTATGATACTACTGTGTGCATTATTCCTCTACAGTGGCAACACAAAAGTTTTTTTTATTCCTTCTTTGCTATGACAAAACCTGTGGCATTATACGTGTACTTTAACCAGTTCATGACCAAGCCATTTAAACTTGTTTCTGAACAGGAACATTTTTGTGTTTTTTCATAGTTGCGGCTTAAAGAGCTGTACACGTTTTTTCTCATTCGGATATTCAAATAATTTTTGCATCTGTTATTTCATGATGCATTGAACTTTCTTTCTGTCATTCTCTTTTTTATTTTTTTGCTGGAATTAGGCGGAATAAAGGAAATGTGTTTGTTTTTCACTTTTTTTATTTCTCTTTATAGGCACAAAGGACCTAATACATTAAAAATGGCAGGGGCTTTCTTATTTATGTCTTATCTGTTTTTTTACTTATTTTTTCATTTATTTCACATAGTGTTCTCCTCATATGGTCATAAAAACCTTTGTGGGGGATTCCAATATTTACAGTGGATGCAGAAGGTATTCAGACCATTTTAAATTGTTCACTCTTCGTTTCATTGCAGCCTTTGGTAAATTCAAAAAAGTTCATTTTTTCTCATTATTGTACACTCTGCACCCCATTTTGACTGAAAAAAAACAGAAATGTAGAAATTTTTGCAAATTTATTAAAAAAGAAAAACTGAAATATCATGCCGTAAGTATTCAGACCCTTGCTCAGACACTAATATTTAATCACATGCTGTATATTTCCTTGTGATCCTCCTTGAGATGGTTCTACTCCTTCATTGGAGTCTAGCTGTATTTAATTAAACTGATAGGACATGATTTGTAAAGGCACACACCTGTCTATATAAGACCTGAACTCACAGTGCATGTCAGACCAAATGAGAATCATGAGGTCAAAGAAACTGGCCAAGGAGCTTAGAGACAGAATTGTGGCAATGCACAGATCTGGCCAAGGTTACAAAAGAATTTCTGCAGTACTCAAAGTTCCTAAGAGCACAGTGGCTTCCATAATCCTTAAAGGGAAGAAGTTTGGGCCCACCAGAAGTCTTCCTAGACCTGGCCATCCAGCCAAACTGAGCAATCGTGGGAGAAGAGCCCTGGTGAGAGAGGTAAAGAAGAACCCCAAGACCACTGAGGCTGAGCTCCACAGATGCAGCTGAGAGATGTGAGAAAGTTCCACAAAGTTAACTATCAGTGCAGCCCTCCACCAGTTCGGCCTCTATGGCAGGCTATGCAAGACATATGGAAGCCTGCATAGAGTTTGCTAAAAACACATGAAGGACTCCCAGACTATGAGAAATCAGATTCTCTGGTCTGATGAGATGAATATACAGTTGTGGCCAAAAGTATTGACACCCCTGCAATTCTGTCAGATAATACTCAGTTTCTTCCTGAAAATGATTGCAAACACAAATTCTTTGTTATTATTATCTTCATTTAATTTGTCTTAAATGAAAAAACACAAAAATAATTGTCCTAAAGCCAAATTGGATATAATTCCACAACAAACATAAAAAAGAGGGTGGACAAAAGTATTGGCACTGTTCGAAAAATCATGTGATGCTTCTCTAATTTGTGTAATTAACAGCACCTGTAACTTACCTGTGGCACCTAACAGGTGTTGGCAATAACTAAATCACACTTGCAGCCAGATAACATGGATTAAAGTTGACTCAACCTCTGACCTGTGTCCTTGTGTGTACCACATTGAGCATGGAGAAAAGAGAGAAGACCAAAGAACTGTCTGAGGACTTGAGAAACCAAATTGTGAGGAAGCATGAGCAATCTCAAGGCTACAAGTCCATCTCCAAAGACCTGAATGTTCCTGTGTCTACCGTGCGCAGTGTCATCAAGAAGTTTAAAGCCCATGGCACTGTGGCTAACCTCCCTGGATGTGGACGGAAAAGAAAAATTGACAAGAGATTTCAACACAAGATTGTGCGGATGTTGGATAAAGAACCTCGACTAACTTCCAAACAAGTTCAAGCTGCCCTGCAGTCCGAGGGTACAACAGTGTCAACCCGTACTATCCATCGGCATCTGAATGAAAAGGGACTGTATGGTAGGAGACCCAGGAAGACCCCACTTCTTACCCCGAGACATAAAAAAGCCAGGCTGGAGTTTGCCAAAACTTACCTGAAAAAGCCTAAAAAGTTTTGGAAGAATGTTCTCTGGTCATATGAGACAAAAGTAGAGCTTTTTGGGCAAAGGCATCAACATAGAGTTTACAGGAGAAAAAAAGAGGCATTCAAAGAAAAGAACACGGTCCCTACAGTCAAACATGCCGGAGGTTCCCTGATGTTTTGGGGTTGCTTTGCTGCCTCTGGCACTGGACTGCTTGACCGTGTGCATGGCATTATGAAGTCTGAAGACTACCAACAAATTTTGCAGCATAATGTAGGGCCCAGTGTGAGAAAGCTGGGTCTCCCTCAGAGGTCATGGGTCTTCCAGCAGGACAGTGACCCAAAACACTTCAAAAAGCACTAGAAAATGGTTTGAGAGAAAGCACTGGAGACTTCTAAGGTGGCCAGCAATGAGTCCAGACCTGAATCCCATAGAACACCTGTGGAGAGATCTAAAAATGGCAGTTTGGTTAAGGCACCCTTCTAATATCAGGGACCTGGAGCAGTTTGCCAAAGAAGAATGGTCTAAAATTCCAGCAGAGCATTGTAAGAAACTCATTGATGGTTACCGGAAGCGGTTGGTCGCAGTTATTTTGGCTAAAGGTTGTGCAACCAAGTATTAGGCGGAGGGTGCCAATACTTTTGTCTGGCCCATTTTTGGAGTTTTGTGTGAAATGATCAATGTTTTGCTTTTTGCTTCATTCTCTTTTGAGTTTTTCATTTAAGACAAATTAAATGAAGATAATAATACCAAAGAATTTGTGTTTGCCATCATTTTCAGGAAGAAACTGAGTATTATCTGACAAAATTGCAGGGGTGTCAATACTTTTGGCCACAACTGTAGAACTTTTTTGTGATAAATCTAAGCGATATATGTAGAGAAAATCAGGCACTGCTCATCACCTGCCCAATACAATCCCAACAGTGAAACATGGTGGTGGCAGCATCATGCTATGGGGGTGTTTTTCAGCTGCAGGGACAGGACGACTGATTGCAATTGAAGGAAACATGAATGCGAGCAAGTACAGAGGTATCCTGGATGAAAACTTCTTCCTGAGTGCTCTGTATTTCAGACTTGTCCGAAGGTTCACCTTCCAACAAGACAATGACCCTAAGCACAGAGCTAAAATAACAAAGGAGTGGCTTCAGAACAACTCTGTGACCATTCTTGACTGGCCCAGCCAGACCCTGATCTAAACCCAATTGACCCTCTCTGGAGAGACCTGAAAATGGCTGTCCACTGTGAGGCAGTGATCACTGTTACAGCTAGGGGGCGCTGTATGTGCTCCTCAAGATACGCACAGAGGCATAACTGTGATGGTGAGACAGTGACCGGCATTATTGTAAATGGCCGGTATGTGTCCCAGAGGAAGTCTGCGCTGTAAGCTCAAAATGTTGTTGTCCTGGGACTTGTAGTTCTTCAAGTGTTTGTGTAGTTTATAAGGGGAGCTTACAGGGTTAGTCAGAGAGCTGGGTGGGACTGATTAGCCACATACACCACCCACCTATGTGGGTGGTTACAGCTACATAATGTGACCAAGGTTTGGGTCACATGTTGTGAGTGTATGGACCTGAATGGTCGTTGTTCTAAGGTCCTGAAAGGTATATGTGTTGGAAGGTCACAGGAGGGAACAGACTTCCTGAAGAGCACAGGGCGAGACCATGGACTGGCAGAGTCTATGACTGCAGTGCGTTGGGGAAGCTACCGTCCATCTGAGGGTCTGGAACTGTCAGGTGGCCTGGTGAGCAAGGATGGTGATCCCAGTTCGGCAGCTTCCCTGGGACCAGGACTGACAGGAGGTAAGTGTGTGGAGCAGGAGATCCAGGAAGGTAACTCTAGAAAGGGGGTTATAATAACAGCAGAGAAGTATCCTGCCATAGGAACAGACTGTTGGTGATTGTTGAGTTCTGTGGACGTTAATGAACTGTTCGGCTTGTGGTCACCCACGGTAACGGGACGAAGTGAGAAGTCTGGCGGGTTTAGTGACTGCAGAGTTAAGCCATGAACTATGAAGTGCGATGCACTATTTGTTAGGTCTGTAAAGTGTAACATGACCTACGGTGTGGTTTATGATGCCTAAATAAACCAAATAGACTGTTTTTGTGAGAAAAACATGCCTGAGTGCCTTCATCCCCTTGCCAAGAGAGTGTCCCCCAACACACACAGTAAGCGCTGTCTTACACCACCAACATTCACCATCCAACCTGATGGAACTGGAGAGGATCTGCAAGGAAGAATGGCAGAGGATCCCCAAATGCAGTGTGAAAAACTTGTTGCATCATTCCCAAGAAGACTCATGGTTGAACTAGCTCAAAAGGGTGCTTCTACTCAATACTGAGCAAAGGGTGTGATTACTTATGACCATGTGATATTTCAGTTTTTCTTTTTTTAATAAATTTGTAAAAATTTCTATGTTTCTGGTTTTTTTTCAGTCAAGAAGGGGTGCAGAGTGTACATTAATAAGAAAAAAAAAATAACTTTTTTAAATTAACCAAATGGCTGCAATGAAACAAAGAGTGAAAAATTTAAAGGGGTCTGAATACAATAAAGCATCTGTGACTTCGCTATGTTTTCCCCTCCCACAGCTGCACAGTTGCTTGAAGATGTTCTGCTATGCAGTGATGTTTCAGGACGTCACTGCAGAGTAAAATGTAGATCGCCTAGACATTTATTGAAAAAAAAAAGGAAGGCAGCACTCCATATAGTTCAGGTGAAAAAGTGGATTTCAGCTCACACTGAGCCTTTCTCAAGCCGAAACGTTGCCGCGCCATGTGGGTCTGAATAAATCCACTTTTTCACCTGTATATGGAGTGCTGCCTTCCTTTTTTCTTTTTTTAAGTGGACTTGGCCTGTGCACCCACTTATGTAGTGTTGCGCTGTTCCATTTTTTTTTACAAAATACTAGACATTTATTGTCTATAAGCGGTCCGGAAGTAATTAACCTTGTTATGGTTAATATTTCTTTGTTTTCGCAATCATGTTGTGAATTACTCTTTTACTGTGTCATCTACCCCTATTCTATGACATCACTGTGTGTAATTTCCCTGTTCAATTACATCAATGTTTACTTTCTCTGTTCTATGACATCACTGTGTATATTACCCCTGTATTGTGTCATCTCTTTGCACATTATCAACATACTGTCATCACTGTGTACATTGTGTGTTCTGTGACACCAATTTTTACATTAGCAAATTGTTGTGGCAATCACTGTAAACATTGTCCATGCCCTATGCCATCACAGTGTGCACTGTCTGTTCTGTGACATCATCAGAATATGCATTTACTTATTGTGACCTCAATGTTTACATTATACCTGTACTATGTCATCACTGTGTGCACTATGACCCAAAATCATTAAGGATGGCGTTTTACACTCCAGACTTGTGGAACTATGCTCTGGAGTAAGATGCACTAAATTCACTAACAGGTGTGTGTTTGTTAAGCCTGTCACCAGGTTTGGCCGATCCGAGTTATGGACACTGCCTTTCAAGGCATATCTGCAGAATTCTATAATGCTGTAGATAAGCCCCCGATCTGATGTGGAAGAGAAGAAAAAGTTTTATTATACTCACCTGCTGGGCGGTCCGGGCCGATGGGTGTCATTGGTCTTGGTCCGGCGCCTCCCCTCTTCTTATGATCGCCGTCCTCCTTCTTGCTTTGTGTGGATGATGCATCCCTGCGTGATCCAGAGATGTTCCCCAGCATCGCGTTCCTGCACAGGCATACTTCTCTGCCCTGTTGAAGGCAGAGTAAAGCACTGCAGTGCGCAGGCGCCGAGGCTCTCTGACTTTTTTTGGCGCCTGCAAACTGCAGTTCTTTACTCTGCCTTCAACAGGGAAGAGCAAAGTTGAGCCACACAAGTGAAATCTGATTGGATTATAGTCATCCAACACAACGGGATTAGAGTGGAAATAAACCTTTGTATTCTAAGCCATAGACCTAAAAGTGTTACTGTCCTGTAGAGAGGCTCCTTAAATCACTGTACCCAAGCTTTTATTGTGTTTCTGTAGGTCAGATCGTGGTGGATCCAATAAACCACTCGTGCAATTGTTACTGTTACTTAAAGTTCTAGAAAAAAAAGGTATCCTAATGTTAATTATTCTTTTTCTGCTCTGTATTGTCCATTTATATTAAGTGTCTATATACAACCCCTGGCAAAAATTATGGAATCACCGGCCTTGGAGGATGTTCATTCAGTTGTTTAATTTTGTAGAAAAAAAGCAGATCACAGACATGGCACAAAACTAAAGTCAATTCAAATGGCAACTTTCTGACTTCAAGAAACACTAAAAGAAATCAAGAACAAAAAATGTGGTTGTAATGGTTACTTTTTTAAACCAAGCATAGCGGAAGAATTATGGAATCACTCAATTCTGAGGAAAAATTATGTAACTTTTTATGTTCTTGATTTCTTTTAGTGTTTCTTAAAGCCAGAAAGTTGCCATTTGAAATGACTTTAGTTTTGTGCCATGTCTGTGATCTTTTTTTCTACAAAATTAAACAACCGAATGAACATCCTCCAAGGCCGGTGATTCCATAATTTTTACCAGGGGTTGTATGTGCAGTGTGTAGTGTGATTGAACGGTGTTCAGCTCCGTTCTTCTCTTTACAGTGACATCACCG
The DNA here is from genome assembly GCF_039654945.1 of Dendrobates tinctorius. Taxonomy (NCBI): domain Eukaryota; kingdom Metazoa; phylum Chordata; class Amphibia; order Anura; family Dendrobatidae; genus Dendrobates; species Dendrobates tinctorius. The sequence continues at coordinate 20,079,010 of NW_027361698.1, forward strand.
CAATTGAAACTAGCCGTCACACTCTACTCTATGCGTGAGCCAGAAATTTCTTTTACAATGAAAGCCTATGGAGCCTCGTTCTGATGCTGCACAGACTTATATTGTAAAAGTCATTTCCGAGTCACGCAGTGCACACGGAGGAGTCTACAGAGTGACCATGATACTCAGAAGAGGAGAACGATGTGGGACACTGGAGACAGCAGCGGTAGGGGAGTATAGTACTGTATTCACACTACATTACATGCACATACACACACATTTAATAAATAAAACACTTAATGGGAGTGCTTGTTTAACCCCTTTCTGCCATCTGATGTACTATCCCATCCATGGGACCTGGGCCCCTATGCCCATGGACGTGATAGTACATCTAGCGCTAACAGATTATCACATCTGACACCCGGCACTATGTGTCAGGGGCGGTTACGGACCGCCCCCGACACATTAACCCCTGGCACACTGCGATCAAACACGATTGCAGTGTACCGAGGGTTAAAGGAAGCATCGGCAGGGAGGGGGCTCCCTCCGTGCTTCCCTGAGACCCCCGCAGCAGCGCAATGTGCAGCGCTGCTGCGGGGGCCTCCTTCCCTGCAGGTCCCCGGATCCAATATGGCGGCGGGGGCCTGCAGGGAGCTGGCTTCCTCAGTGCTTGCAAAGCGCTGGCATGAGGAAGTCTGCGTCTATGCCTGTGACATCGCTGATCTGTCACAGCGATCTGTGATGTGACAGATCAGCGATCTGTCACATGACAGTGATGCCCCCCCCTGGAACAGTATAATAAAGTTAAAAAAAAAGTGTAAAAATAATTTATAAAAAATCGCTAAATCAATTTTTTTTAAAAAATATTCCCTAATAAATACATTTTTTGGAAATAAAAAACCCAAAACAATAAAAGTACACATATTTAGTATCACCACATCTGTAATGACCCACCCTATAAAACTGTTCCATTAGTTAACCCCTTTAGCGAACCCCTTAAAATATAAAAATAAAAAATAAAGCAAAAAATAATGCTTTATTATCATACGCCGAACAAAAAGTGCAATAACGCGCGATCAAAAAGACTGATATAAATAACCATGGTACCGCTGAAAACGTCATCTTGTCCCGCAAGAAAACGAGCTGCCATACAGCGTCACCAGTGAAAAAATAAAAAAGTTATAGCTCGCAAAATAAAGCGATGCAAAAATAATTATTTTCTATATAAAATTGTTTTCAGTGCAAAAAAGTGCCAAAACATAAAAAAGACATAAATGAGGTATCGCTGTAATTGTACTGATCCAAAGAATAAAACTGCTTTATCAATTTTAACACACGCGGAACGGTGTGAACGCACCCCCCAAAAGAAATTCTTGAAATGCTGCTTTTTGTTCATTCTGCGTCCCAAAAATCGGAATAAAAAGCGATCAAAAAAGTCACGTGCCTGAAAATGGTACCAATAAAAACATCAACTCGTCCCGCAAAAAATAAGACCTCACATGACTCAGTGGGTCAAAATATGGAAAAATTATAGCTTTCAAAATGTGGTGATGCAAAAACTATTTTTACAATAAAAAGCATCTTTTAGCATGCGACAGCTGCCAAATACAAAAACCCACCATAAATAGTAAATCAAACTGCCCTTTACCACCCCCTTAGTAAGGGAAAAATAATAAAATTAAAAGAAATGTATTTATTTCCATTTTCACATTAGGGTTAGGGTTAAGGTTAGGGCTAGGGTTAGGGTTAGGGCTAGGGTTAGGGCTGAGATTAGGGTTAGGGGTGTGTTGGGGTTAGGGTTGGAGTTAGAATTGGGGGGTTTCCACTGTTTGGGCACATCAGGTGCTCTCCAAATGCAACATGGCGTCTGATCTCAATTCCAGCCAATTCTGCATTGAAAAAGTCGAATGGTGCTCCTTCCCTTCCAAGCTCTGCCCACATATGTGGTATCAGCCTACTCAGGACAAATTGCAAAACAACTTTTGGGGTCCAATTTCTCCTGTTACCCTTAGGAAATAAAAAATTGGGGGCAAAAATATCATTTTTGTGGAAAAAAAATATGATTTTTTTATTTTCACGCCCGGGCGTTATAAACTTCTGTGAAGCACTTAGGGGTTCAAAGTGCTCACCACACATCTAGCTAAGTTCCGTGGGGGGTCTAGTTTCCAAAATGGGGTCACTTGTGGGGAGTTTCAACAGTTTAGGCACATCTGAGGCTCTCCAAACGCGACATATCACCTGCAGACCATTCCATCAAAGTCTGCATTCCAAAACGTCACTACTTCCCTTCCGAGCCCCGATGTGTCCCCATACAGTAGTTTTCTCCCACATATGGGGTATCAGTGTACTCAGGACAAATTGGACAACAACTTTTGGGGTCCAATTTCTCCTGTTACCCTTGGGAAAATAAAAAAATTGGGGACTAAAAGATCATGTTTGTGGAAAAAATATGATTTTTTTATTTTCACGCCCGGGCGTTATAAACTTCTGTGAAGCACTGGGGGGATCAAAGTGCTCACCACACATCTAGATAAGTTCCTTAGGGGGTCTAGTTTCCAAAATGGGGTCACTTGTGGGGGGGTTTCCACTGTTTAGGTACATCAGGGGCTCTCCAAAGGCAACATGACACCCACAGACCATTCCATCAAAGTCTGCATTCCAATACGTCACTACTTCCCTTCCGAGCCCCGACTTGTGCCCATACAATAGTTTTTTCCCACATATGGGGTATCAGCGTACTTAGGACAAATTGGACAACAACTTTTGGGGTCCAATTTCTCCTATTACCCTTGTGAAAATAAAAAGTTGGGGACTAAAAGATCATGTTTGTGTAAAAAATATGATTTTTTTTATTTTTATGCCCGGGCGTTATAAACTTCTGTGAAGCACTTGGGGGTTCAAAGTGCTCACCACACATCTAGATAAGTTCCGGGGGGGTCTAGTTTCCAAAATGGTGTAATTTGTGGGGGTTTCCACTGTTTTGGCACATCAGGGGCTTTCCAAACGCGACATGGCGTCCAATCCCAATTCCAGCCATAAAAGTCAAATGGCGCTGCTTCCCTTCCAAGCTCTGCCATGCGCCCAAATAGTGGTTTACCTCCACATATGGGGTATCAGCATACTCAGGACAAATTGCACAATAACTTTTGGGGTCCTGTTACCCTTGGAAAAATAAAAATTGAGGGTGAAAAGATCATTTTTGTGGAAAGAATATGATTTTTTAATTGTACGGCTGTACGTTATAAACTTCTATGAAGCCCTTGGGGGTTCAAAGTTCTCACCACACATCTAGATAAGTTCCTTGGGGGGTCAATGGGGTCACTTGTGGGGGGTTTCTACTGCTTAGGCACAGTAGGAGCTCTCCAAACGTGACATGGCATCTGATCTGAATTCCAGCCAATTTTGCACTGAAAAAGTCAAACGGCGCTCCTTCCCTTCTGAGCTCTGCCATGTGCCGAAACAGTGGCTCCCCCCCACAAATCAGGTATCAGCGTACTCAGGAGAAATTGCACAATAACTTTTGCAGTCCAATTTGTCCTGTTACCCTTGGTAAAATAAAAACAATTGGACCTGAAGTAATTTTTTTGTGAAAAAAAGTTAAATGTTCATTTTTTTAAACATTAAAAAAATTCCTGTGAAGCACCTGAAGGGTTGATAAACTTCTTGAATGTGGTTTTGAACACCTTGAGGGGTGCAGTTTTTAGAATGGTGTCATTTTTTGGTATTTTCTATTATATAGACCCCTCAAAGTGACTTCAAATGTGATGTGGTCCGTAAAAATAAAATGGTGTTGCAAAAATCAGAAATCGGTGGTCAACTTTTAACCCTTATAACTTTCTAACAAAAAAAAATTTGGTTCCAAAATTGTGCTTATGTAAAGTAAACATATATGAATTGTTTTTTTGTGTGCCATATCTCTGTGATTTAAGGGCATAAAAATTCAAAGTTGGAAAATTGCGAAATTTTCAAAATTTTTGCCAAATTTCAATTTTTTTTCACAAATAAACGCAAGTTATTTGAATGAAATTTTACCACTAACATGAAGTACAATATGTCACGAGAAAACGATGTCAGAATCATTGGGATCCATGGAAGTGTTTCAGAGTTATTACCTCATAAAGGGACAGTGGTCAGAATTGTAAAAATTGGCCAGGTCATGAACGTGCAAACCACCCTTGGGGGTAAAGGGGTTAAGAATTAGATTTTCAATTTTCCATTTTCTGCAGCTTCCATTTTGTTTTCAGTCAGCTTATATAATTTGTCTCATTGAGTGCATGGCCTTCATTAGATACAAAGCAAACATGATAAATGATCAGATATGAGTGTTTGTCCTTGAGTGCTCATGGTTTATAAATAGAGGCAAAGGATAAAGCCACTTATTCAACCTCTATCTATAGTAGCCCTAAACAGAAAGTGAGAAAAAGATAACATTCACTTTCCTTTAACAGTTTTCTAAACACCTGTCACTACAGACTTCTTGGTCCCAAAGTCACCAGAGTGTAAAGTCTGCGATTATCTACCAGTGGTCTCTTACCTGTGGACCAGAGAAAGAAAGTCAACTGAAAGGATGTGATCTGACCCTCCTGGTGTTCATTACATTTGGTTAACATTGTTCTTGTGAAAACGTTACCAACCACTAAGTGATGTCCAGTGATTTCACCAACATTCCTCAATCACCCAGCCATTGAAACCATGAAAGACGAAGTTTCCTACCTGTTGACAGTAAACACCAACTGTAGAGGATTCTCTGATGGATGACAACTAAACCAGCACAGACTGTCTTACCCCAGGAAACGACGACAAACACTTCAGTGGGCACTTTGCTAAAGTTTATTCTTCGCTGAACCCAATGTGCAATAGAAAGCAGCCATATAGAATTTCTTTTCTTTCAAAACAACAATTCATTAAATATACACTACCGTTCAAAAGTTTATGGTCACTTAGAAATTTCCTTATTTTTGAAAGAAAACCTCAGTTTTTTCCAATGAAGCTAACATTAAATGATTCAGAAATACACTCTATACATTGTTAATGTGGTAAATGACTATTCTAGCTGCAAACGTCTGGTTTGTAATGCAATATCTTCATTTGTGTATAGAAGCCCATTTCCAACAACCATCACTCCAGTGTTCTTATGGTACTTTGTGTTTGCTAACTGTGTACGAAAGCTAATGGATGGTAAGAATAGCCTTGAAAACCCTTGTGCAAGTATGTTAGCTTAAAACAGTTTGACTGATTAGAGAACCTATAATCCTGACCTTCCTTTGAGCTAGTTGAGAATCTGGAGCATTACATTTATTGGTTCCATTAAACTCTCAAAATGGCCAGAAAAAAAGAACTTTTATGTGAAACTCGACAGTCTATTCTTGTTCTTAGAAATGAAGGCTATTCCATGTGAGAAATTGTCAAGAAACTGAAGATTCCCTTCAACGGTGTGTACTACTCCCTTCAGAGGAGAGCACAAACAGGCTCTAACCAGAGTTAAAAGAGAAGTGGGAGGCCCCGCTGCACAACTGAGCAACAAGACAAGTACATTAGAGTCTGTGGTTTGAGAAATCGACGCCTCACAGGTCCTCAACTGGCAGCTTCATTAAATAGCACACGCAAAATGCCAGTGTCAATGTCTACAGTGTAGAGGCGACTCCGGGATGCTGGCCTTCAGGGCAGAGTGGCAAAGAAAAAGCCATATCTGAGACTGGCTAAAAAAAGGAAAAGATTAATATGGGCAAAAGAACAAGAACACAGACATTGGACAAAGAAAGATTGGTAAAAAGTGTTATGGACAGACGAATCCAAGTTTGAGGTGTTTGGATCACACAGAAGAACATTTGTGATATGCAGAACAACTGAAAAGATGCTGGAAGAGTGCCTGACGCCATCTGTTAAGCATGGTGGAGGTAATGTGATGGCCTGGGGTTGCTTTGGTGCTGGGAAAGTGGGAGATTTGTACAAGGTAAAAGGGATTTTGAATAAAGAAGGCGATCACACCATTTTGCAACGCCATGCCATACCCTATGGACAGAGCTTGATTGGAGCCAATTTCATCCTACAACAGGACAATGACCCAAAGCACACCTCCAAATTATGCAAGAACTATTTAGGGAAGAAGCAGGCAGCTGGTAATCTATCTGTAATGGAGTGGCCAGCGCAGTCACCAGATCTCAACCCCATTGAGCTGTTGTGGAAGCAGATTGACCGTATGGTAAGCAAAAAGTGCCCATCAAGCCAAACCGACTTGTGGGAGGGGCTTCTGGAAGCATGGGGTGAAATTTCTCCAGATTACCTCAGCAAATTAACTGCTAGAATGTCAAAGGTCTGCAATGCTGTAATTGCTGCAAAGGAAGCATTCTTTGACGAAAGCTAAGTTTGAAGGAGAAAATTATTATTTCATATAAAAATCTTTTTTTTCGAACCTTGTCAATGTCTGGAGTAGATTTTAAATTCATTTGGCAACTCATTTGATTAATAAAAATATGAGTTTTCATGGAAAACACAAAATTGTCTGGGTGACCCCAAACTTTTGAACGGTAGTGTACATGTATATACTGTGCACAGTCAAACAGTGGTTCCTGGTTTGTAATGTGTCAGGACTATTCCAACATTTATTGATATATTCTTGGATTCTATTTGGCATGGAGCCTGTATTTATGATATTGACCTATGGCTTTAAATATGTTGTATATTTTAACTATGAGTAGATTTGAAATCAGGCTGATCTGGGCACCAATTCCACATTTCAAACCTGGAACACACCTCATGTCTTATCACAGCCATATATAGGTAAGTTGGTCATGCATGCATGTGTCCCTCCAAGCCGAAAACTTTGGGAGTTATAGAAATAGTAGAATCAGATTTAATTTTAAAATTAATATTTGGCCAACTGTCCAGAGACTTCAGGACAGTCCGTAAAAATAGGGCACTTTATTGCCTTCTCCGTAAAAAAAATGTAAGGTGTCCGTGATTTTTTTGAAGCTGAAGAAAATTATACAAATTATTTTGACAGTAATTATCAGTAGTTTACAGCGAATGCAGCTGATGTCTACAAATCAGAATTATGGATTGTGGACATGTATCACTTATCATCATAATCTATTGTAGTTTTCCAATGTGCCTTTAAAAAAAAATTTCTGTCCTTGAATTTTTGATAAGCGGTCCAGAAAAAGTAAAAAGTCAAGTTGGCTACCTGGACTATCACATTATAGAAGGTTCATGGTAATGAAATAAAAATCTACCTGTAAAATAGAATAAAATAGTTTTTTCGCTTTCATTTTTTGCTCTCCTTCTTCCCAGAGCCATAACTTTTTTATTTTTCTGTCAATATGGCCATGTGAGGGCTTGTTTTTTGCCGGACGAGTTGTACTTTTGAATAACACCATTGATTTTACCATATAATGTACCATATTTTTTGGACTATAAGGCTATGTGCACACGCTGCGGTTTTTGTTGCGGATCCGCTGCGGATCTGCAGCAGTTCTGCAGACAGTGTACAGTAGCATGTAAATCTATGTGATTTACAGTCTGCTGTGCACATGCTGCGGATTTTTAACTGCGGAAAAGCTGCGGTTTTGAATCCGCAGAAAGAAATTACATGTCACTTCTTTTCTGCGGATTCTGGTGCAGTTTACCATCTCCTCCATTGTAGAGATGATAAACCGCAGGGGAAAGCCGCAGACCAATCCGCAGGTAAAGCCGCAGGTCATTTTACCTGCGGCTTTACCTGCGGTTCCGCAGATACAAATCCGCAGACCAATCCGCAGCGTGTGCACATAGCCTAAAACGCACTTTTTTATTCCAAAAATGTGAAGGAAAATGGGGGGTGCATCTTATAGTACCGGCTCTGACTGTGGTAGGGAGGTGGGGGAGCGGCATTGGTGGAGCAGCGGGTCACAGGAGGCAGGACCCGGCAGCTGTGGCTAACTCCTGTGCCCGCTGCTAAAGAGAAATGAATATTCACTGCATTCCATGCCCATGTACGCTGGGACTGTGTGTGCAGAGAGCAGTGAGTATTCATTGCTCTTCAGTAGCACGCACAGTGTCAGCCGCTGGCTTCCTACTGCTGCTGGCGTTCACGTGTGCCGCTACTTAAGAAAAATGAATATTCACCTCTCCACGCCCAGAGAAGTGAATATTCATTTCTCTTAAATAGCAGCACACGTTACTGCCGGCAGCAGCAGGAAGCCGGCGGCTGACACTGTGCGTGCTACTGAAGAGCAATAAATACTCACTGCTCTCTGCGCGTACAGTCCCGACATGCAGAGCAGTGAATATTCCGGAAGCTGTGCTCTGCTTATGAGCAGCGCATGATGTCCCTGCCATGCGCTGCTTACAAGCATTAAGCAGCTGCTGGCATCGGAACAAGCATGCTGCGAGGAAGTGCCACGAAGGTAAGTGTAATGTTTTTTTTCTAAAGTTTTCTGTTGGGGCCATGCATACCAGGATGGGGGCCAATTTTAAGGATGGGGTCATGCATACCAGGACCGGAATGCGGGCCAATCATTCCAAAATAGGGATGTGGCCATGCATACTAGGACGAGATGGGGGCCCTGCATACCAGGATAGGGATGGGGCAATGCATACTAGGACGAGATGGGGGCCCTGCATACCAGGATAGGGATGGGGCAATGCATACTAGGACGAGATGGGGGCCCTGCATACCAGGATAGGGATGGGGCAATGCATACTAGGATGAGATGGGGCCATGCATACCAGGATAGGGATGGGGCCATGCATACTAGGATAGAGAGGAGGGCGATAGGGATAAAGGGGATATTAGTACAGAATTGACCACATTTTTTGCTTCAATTTCTTTTCCTAATTTCCTCTTCTAAAACCTAGATGCATCTTATGGTCCGGTGCATCTTATAGTACAAAAAATATGGTTTGTACTGGAAAACAGGAAAAAAATTCCATGTGGAGTGAAATTTATAAAAAAGTGCAATTCCTCATTTTTTTTTTTTTTTTTACCATATTCACTAAATGCTAAAACTGACCTGCCATTATGATTCTCCAGGTCATTTCGAGGTTGCAGATACCAAACATCAAATAAAGGCAACAAAGGAATGCTTCGGGGTTCGTGGTAGTTAGGGTATCAGTGGTACTTAGGTGAAATTACAGTGTGGGGTCGAATGGAAGTAAAATCCCTTCAACCAACAAGCCGGAACTGAGTGATGATACGTGAACAGTCGGAAAAAATACAAGGAGAAAGAAAGCAAAAAGCCGACCATCAAGTCCAAAATATTGTAAAGAGAACAATCAATTTATTAAGTTAATCAGGTAAAAATAACAGGACAAACGGCAATGAAGGAAAAATATAAAATGAGACAAAAAAGACACACACTCAGGACAATAATGATAATGATAGAGCTGGGTGGAAAGAGTGCTAAGATGGTATAGTCAGTACAGAAAATATCGTGTACATTTACAAAATGTAATAGGCAAACTTGTACAAAATATTGATATAATTAATAAATAAAGTGCTAGTGCAGTGTAAGAGAAGTGAGTGTTACCATAAAAGCATAATCAATGGAGAAGAGTGTATACCATATAAATGTCAAAGCACGAGCTAGCAGCACAAAGTAAATGTGTGGTGACAGAGGCAAAGAATCATGTGGAAGTGTAAACAAAATAATCCAAAGTGGGAAGTAACTCACAATAAAAGTACAGATCTCTGGCTCCTGGATGGCGTCCACCCTACCCCACATTTTTATTGATACCATTTTGAGTTAGATACAATCTGTTATTACATTTTATTGCAATATTGCCGCAGACCAAAAAACATAATTCTGATGATTTGAATTTTTTTCTCCTTATGTCGATTACCGATTGGATTAATTCATTTCATATGTGTATCTTTTATTGGTTTATTTTAAATTAGGCAAAGGGGGATGATTTGAACTTTTATATGTTTTAATTTTTTTAAAAACATATTTGTATACTTTTTTCTCCTTAGGAAAACTCCGGTCACCAGGGGGCACTCATAGCAGATTGTCAATGACAACCATGGGGGTCTGCTGCAAACCCCGGGTTGTCATGCCAATCCATCGGCGCTCGTGATTGTGTGACAGGGGCACTGATGTGCGGAGCTAGTGACGCGCTTCCGGCGCGATCGTGTTGAATGCCAATGTCAGAAGTTAACTGTAGCATTTAATGTGTTTACAGCTGTGGGTGGATCATGATCGCGCCAGCTAATCAACTAATTGGCGCCGCAGAGTGTCTCGGCTCTGTCACAGTCACAGCACATGCATGGAGAGCCCAACATACAGGCTCTCCATGCATGTGTTGTGACTGTGACACAGCCGAGACACATGTAGTTGCGGCGCTGATCAGCAGAAGCGATCCAGGTATCTGGGTTCCCTCTGCAGCTTATTCGGTTACCGCTATAGCTTGCCGAATAAGAGGGAACCCGAACAAATTCGCCCAACTCTACTGACGATCACCCATTGGACGAGGAAAACACCCGTTCGTCGGGTGAAATGATCTTTTATGCAGCATAATTTAAGATACCCACATATGATTTTCTGCTAGTGAAGATGTTTCAAAGAAACTGGTATGGGAGAAAGATGCAGGATCCAAGGCAAATGAAATCAAAGGTCTTGGTTTGTGAAGCCATTCTCATAAAAGCTTAATCCCTTGTCACACAAAGGTCATCTTTCCTTTAAAATGTGTTTATGATCCCTTTGTGCATTGTATGTTGCCACAAAAGCTCCTCTGCAGTCTCAAGGATGATGGGGCAGTTCTATGGCTCTCATGGGGGTTTATTGCCCTTACTGGCATAAGAATAGCGACAAGAGACCAAACTAGTGCCAATGTGACAAAAGATGAACCCCAAGGGCTCAAATGAGCTGACTTTCAAGTAAGCGCATAAATCTTGAAGAGTTGGAATAATTAAAAAGGCTTCTCCTGGGGGCTTCATGATTTGTTTTTACAATTCCCTTGGCTGTCATTTAGCACACATCTAGTGGTCCAATATGGCTACACCCAGAGGAGGGGGTAAGTGCAGTTACCTAATATACTTATTAATTGAAGCACTCGTACACTCCTCAACATTGAAATTGCAACACCAAGAAGGAAAAGTTGTGGAAATATGGAAATTACAGGATCGATAGACATGTTATTGATATGCAAATTGTGAAAAAAAAAAACATTTTCAAATCATCTCGTTATTCAGTATAGAGTATGAGCACCACAAGGATAACTACATGCAATTATATGATTTGACATGCTATTAATGGATGTCTGAGGAATATTCTGCCAAATAGGCACGCAAGTCATCAAGATCTACAGCTGGCAGCTGCCTTTGCAATTGCCAACCAATGATATCCCAGATGTGCTCAACTGTAGACAAGTTTAGGCCACATAGCTTGCTCACAGTAGCGCGAGAAACATGCAGTCTGGCATTGTTGTGTTGAAAAACGGCTCCTGGGACACTTTGAAGAAATGGTGAAAACTCTGGTTTTACAACCAAATCAATGTAATGCCGAGCTGTTAGTGTACATGAAATGAATACTATAGAGGTTCAGCTACCATACATTATGCCAGTCCACGCTATAATCTTGGGAGGACTGGACTGACAATCTCTTGTGAGGGCTTCTTCATGGTGTTGCCCATGTAGTCTCATCAGATTCGAAAAAAGGAACATAGTGATCCATTCTGTGCTGCAAGTGAAATTAGATGTCACATATCAAGCCTAGAATGTCAAACAGTGTCTACCCAAACAATCACAAGGCATTTGCATGATATTGGGCTAAAAGTCAGATGTCCAGCTACAGGTGTTCCATTGACCTCACACCACTGCTCTCAAAGGCTATAATGGTGCAGAGCAAGTTGGCAGTGGAGGCTGGAATGGAGGTCTATCCTCTTCAGTGATTAGCACTTATGTTTTGGATGCAATAATAGCCAGAGACTGGTCTTGATAATTCATGGACAACACCATGAAGAGGGCTTTACAAGGTAATGTGAAAGTTTCCCAGAACAACAGGACAATACAAGATCACATGTTGTTCATGCTACTATGAGCAGCTTGTGTGGCTTAAACGTGTTACATTGGCCAGCAGCATCTTCAGACTTGAGAACATCTCGTACATTATTGGTTGGCAATATTAATAACCAACCATTATTAACCTCATTGATAGCATACTAAGACATGTAAGTGTGTGTATTTCTGCTTGTGGAGCTCGTACTCCCTACTGAATAAATTGAGATGTTTTAAAAATGTTATTTCCATTTTTTCATCATTTGCACATCATTAGCATGTCTGTTGATCCTGTGCTTCTCATAAATTCCATGACTTTTCATTCTTGGTGTTACAATTTCAATGTTAAGGATTGGATATCATTTTATATTATCAAAAGTACCATTCTTACATGCAGAATGGTAGCCCTTCCCTGACTTACATGAAGGGGAGGTCTCATGTGAACACGGACCCTAGCCAGGTCTTTGTAGTTCCTGTAGTATTTTTTACATTTACAACAAAATGGCGGTTAGCTGTGTCTCTAAGGTCAAAGGTCACCTGAGGTGGCTGGGGAGACATGAGCCGGTTTATACTGGATTTTTCCAGTTGTTCTGGTACCGTTTTCCTTTAATTTGATTGGCCAGTTCATAAAAGAGCGGGATGTTTTTGTGTACAAATATACCGGCCTTCGGTCAGTTCTCTCAATCAGCTGGAAGAAGAAAGAAGTTACCTTGACGTGCTTTAAGATGGACAGCCTTCTACAGAAGATGATGGAGAGAGCCGGCGAAAGGGACGGAGCGGAGTGGATACAGAGCTGCTTGGCTTTAAAACCTGCCCTGGCAGCAGACAAAGTCTCTTCTCTGGTTTCTGACCCACAGTCCCCCTGTCAGCCGGCAAGCGATCCTCCCCAAGTACCCGGTGTCTACGTCGGCAGCGGGAAGTAGCGGCAGCAGAAGACTCCGTAGTCACCATCAGCTGTGCCTGCCAGATCAGTCAGCCACGCTCGGGAATAGCGCGTGAAGTCATCTGTACAGACCGCCCGGACATCTCGCAGCCCTGCGCGAGACTCCCGGCATCCTCATCCGCGTCTTCTGCGCCGCCTGCGACAGAGGGTAATTCAAGGGATGCATCTATCCGCCGCAGCTGTAAAAGCACTGTGGTGGTCCGGTCTTCCTCTGATGAGATGTCCGGTGGCTGCTCCAGGGCTTGGCGGGTGGACCCGGCGATGGATACAGCCCCTTCAGAAGCCTGGAGGGCACCCGAGCTGGACACAGAGGAAGAGGCACCGCTGACGGGGCAAGTTTCAGCAGCTCTCCACTCGCCCCCTTCTTTGGGCTTGAGTGGGAGCGCCAGAGTAGTCATGGACCCGGATCAGTCACGGAGGGGTGAGACATTCCATGTGCCCCTGTCAGTGTCCCGTAGTGAGCTCAGGTTGCTAATTGGCTCCCTCTAAGCTGAAGCTTTAGGTGAATCGGCTAGTGCTAGTGCCCCTCCTGCTAATTCAGATTCTGCTAATGTTAACCCCATCCCTGCTGGTGTTCCAAAGTGTCTAATGAAGGAAGCACTCACATGTGAACTCTCCCCGCTTGGATTCCATCTAAGTGCTTCCGTCAAGGAGAGCATATGGAAAAGGGGGTACATTTGTAGGTACGTGTGCCGACTGGGGGGGTGGTTCCTTTTTCATCGCGAACAGACTGGAGACAGAAACCGATGTGCGTTCAACAGGTCCTCTTTATTGGCCGTCCTCCCGACAACCACAGCAACACAACAGCAGCACAACAGCTTCTACGCAAAGGCACTGGTACTTTTCACCTTCTCTTTCCTCTACAGTGACGTCCCTCGCGGTTCTTTCACTGTGGCTGCCATTATAGGCCCACGGCCACAGCGCTTCCCCTGTCCAAGTCCATCCGTCTGGTACCCCCGGGCTTTTTCTGTCATGTGGCTCTCCTGTCAGGGCCACCCCATGACCGTTTCTCTCCTTAGTCACTACCGTAGCTTCTTCTTCTGTCCATCTCTCTCTTCTGTCTCTTCTCCTGAGCTCCTCCTCCTGGACTGGCTTCCTTCTAGAACTCTCTCTGCCTATTTATGCTGTCTCCCCACATACATATACAGCAGTCCACGTCAAGTACTTTTACTGCACATTTTGCATTCACCTTCCTACTGCAGACAGGTCCATAGGTCAGTCCACTTCCCTACACATTGATGTTTTTTCTCTCTTGCCCTCTCAAAAGGAGCAGCATACCAGATCTGAGAAAAGGGATGATAGATTGCTAAATGATGGCAAAAAACTTGGGGTCCCAAAAACCTTTAACAACTGGCTCCAGGCTTTTTCCATATATGCTGCCGTTCTGGGAAGAAATGTCCCCATCTTTGCTGTGGCCTTTTCCAACATGTTTATATTATTCTGGAGGCTTACCGCAACTTTGGGGTCATGGCTTGGCTTAGCTATGACAAAGCTTTTCGTCAAAAGTTAGCTGTCTACCCTAGCATTGCATGGAGGAAGAAGGATGTAGGCCTTTGAATGAATTTAATGCTCCTCCAGAGACACTCATTCTTAAAGCAGCCTCCGACTCCTTCAATTAAGAAGCGTATCTGCTTCACATTTAATGAAGCTTCGTGTAAATGGCTCCAAAATTGCCGCTTTAGGCATGAGTGTTCTTTTTGTAGCGGATCTCACTCAATGATTAAATGTTTTAAAAAGCAGAATATGGTGTCACATCAGGTCCCTGGTAAAGAGATTTTTCTTAAGGGCTCCGACTCAAGTGATTTGGGAAAATGTTTTACCATGGCTAAGCAAATTCCCAGATCCAATGATTAGGAATTTATTGTTTAAGGGTTTCTCCTCAGGGTTTTTTATACCTCCTTTCAAGGGTTTAGGTTGCGCCGTGGTAAGAAATTTACCATCATTGTATGAATTCCCTGATGTAGCTAGGTTTAAAATTAATAGGGAACTACAGTTAGGAAGGGTTGCTGGCCAGTTAGATGAACCTCCTTTTGTAAATTTTAGGATTTCCCCCCTCGGGATCATCCCAAAAAAGGAACATGGAGCTTATAGACTTATCCACCATCTATCTTACCCTCATGGGTCTTCTTTGAATGACGAGGTGGATAAGTCTATAGCCTCTGTTCATTATGCTTCCTTTGATACTGTGTTGGATTTACTCAGAGGTTTTGGCAAAGATGCGCTTGCACTTTTATCTAAATCCGACATTCAATCTGCTTTTAGGCTGCTTCCAGTCAATCCGGCGGGTTTTAACTCTTTAAGTTTTTTTTTCGATAACAAATTCTTTTTTTACAAGTGCTTGCCTATGGGTTTTTCCCTTTCCTGTTTTATTTCAAGGCATTTTCATCTTTTTTGCAATGGGTAGTTCAGTCCCAGACCTCTCAAGGTGGGATTATTCATTATTTAGATGACTTTTTATTTTTAGGCCCTCCTGATTCTAAGGTCTGTCAAGACCTTTTTGATATATTTACTGAGGTTTGCTTTGATTTTGGGATCCCACTTGCTCTTGAAAAGACGGTACAACCTTCCAAATCCTTGGAGTTTCTAGGAATAGTTTTGGATTCAGCAAAGATGGAGTGTAGGTTACCCGAGGACAAAATCTTTAAAGGGGCTTTTCACATAATCTCAGTACATATCTGGGGTGCAGAATTGCACGGTTTTCTAGATATTCTGAACAGAATGTCCAAGGGGGGTGTTATGGCATTGAAATGAGAAGTGGTCGTAACCTCCTACTCTACTCCAAACATGCCCTCTATAGCAACAACCCCACCCTCCATAGCTACAGGTCCTCCCCGTCCACATGAAGAAGCCCTCATCACAAAGTAACAAATCCTTCCCATCTAGCAGCCTCACTGCAGAGAGCAGACCACCCAGCTGCTCCTCCCCCAGACACACGCTGAACAGTGATCTACGGAAAGTGAAACTAGTGAGGAGGGAAAATCGTCCTGTATTCTGGGACAGGCTGCTCCCATCAGTATTTGTGTCATTAGCGACACAGTGCTCACACATACACTGCACCAAATCTGCTGCTGTGTGAAGACATCAGTGACACAGAGCTGTCTCATTCACACAGCAGAGGCTTTGTCACACAACAGATTACATCAGTGACTGCCATCCCCCGTGCAGATTAGAAGCTGCAGACCACCATCACACAGTCTGTTCTCACTGCTGCCAGCTGCCTGGGACAGTGAGGGAAGGAATTACTTATAATGAGTTATGTATTGTAATCATGGAGTGGCCCAGAATACAGGACAATTTTCCCTCCTCACTAGTTTCACTTTCCATAGATCACTGTTCAGCGTGTGTCTGGAGAAGGAGCAGCTGGGTGGTCTGCTCTCTGCAGTGAGGCTGCTAGAGGGGGAGGATTTGCTACTGTGTGATGAGGGCTTCTTCATGTGGACAGGGAGGGCCTGTAGCTATGGAGGGTGGGGTTGTTGCTATAGAGGGCATGTTTGGAGAAGAGTAGGAGGTTACGACCAGTTCTCATTTCAATGCCATAACACCCCCCCCATTGGACGTTCTGTTCATAATATCT
The DNA here is from genome assembly GCF_039654945.1 of Dendrobates tinctorius. Lineage (NCBI taxonomy): Eukaryota > Metazoa > Chordata > Amphibia > Anura > Dendrobatidae > Dendrobates > Dendrobates tinctorius. The sequence continues at coordinate 20,095,477 of NW_027361698.1, forward strand.
AGAAAACCGTGCAAACTAGTGACAGAAAGTAAATTACTTATTGTCATAATTCTGCAGCCCAGATATGTACTGAGATTATGTGAAAAGCCCGGACAACCCCTTTAAGTTGCGAAACTCTTTCCTTTACATTCTAGCTAAAGAAAAAGTCACTCTGAAGGAATTGCAATCCCTACTACTAAATTTTGCATTACGCGTTCTTCCCATGGGGAGGGTTTTTTCAGGTGCTTGTACGATGCCACTAAAGGTCTTAAATCTCTTGGTTCTTACGTTAGAGTAAATTTTGATATTAGAGAGGATATTAAGGTTTGGCTTGATTTTCTCTCTAATTTCAACGGAATTTTCTACCGGCAGACCCCCTTTATGAACATGTTTAATATAGAAACAAAAGAATAGATATATACATATAGAATACATATATATTTACTGTATATATATATATATATATATATATATATATATACATATACATGTCATTGAGACACATTTATATATATTTATATTTCATAGAGTTCTACATAGTAGAATATCCGCAAAATCAATTGCCGGCTTCTGTAAAATCATTCCCCAACCTGACATGAAATTACACATGGTTTACATACAGTAATCAATTTCATTTCATGCTTTTTTTTATATGTCCCTGACTAATAATTAAATTAAGGTTTGTGTGTCAAATTTGGGACGTCTAGGTGTTAAATTAAGGGATTAATTCATTGGAAAAAAATGGGCTTCCGCGGCAAAATCGCAATCAGAGAGGTAAAGCAAGTGAGTGAGGGCAGATTTTAATAGTCTTGAGAGAGACCATTGTTTTTGTTCCCCCCCCGGCTACAAAAATCTGCCCCCAGACACCCCAGAAAAGGCTCATTTCTAATATTCCTCCTCTCTAAGATGCGCCTTTTCTGGCACTTATCCTCTCTATTCCCATTGCCCTGTAGTGGTGGATAATGGTTTAATAGTAATGGGTTAATGTCATCTTGCAATTGGAAAGTGACATTATTATTATTATGCATTTATATAGCGCCATTTATTCCATGGCGCTTTTCATGTGAAAAGGGGAAATATAGACAGGTACAATAAACATGTGCAAGACAAAGGACACACAGGTACATAAGGAGAGGGGACCCTGCCCGCGAGGGCTCACAGTCTACAGGGATGGGTGAGGATAAAGTAGGAGAGGGTAAAGCAGGTCGTGCGGTGGTTCAGTAGACCGAGGATCATTGCAGGCTTAGGCTGGATGGAACAGGTGGGTCTTCAGGTTCTTCTTGAAGGTTTCCTTTGATGGTGAGAGTCTGATGTGTTGCGGCAGAGAGTTTGGGGGAAGCACGGGAGAAGTCTTGTATGCGGTTGTGGGAAGAAGAGATAAGGGGGGAGTAGAGAAGGAGATCTTGAGATGATCAAAGGTTGCGTGCGGGTAGGTACCTAGAGACCATGTCACAGATGTATGGAGGAGACAGGTTGTGGATGGCTTTGTATGTCATGGTTAGGGTTTTGAATTGGAGCCTCTGGGCAATAGGAAGCCAGTGAAGGGCCTGGCATAGGGGGGAGGCTGGGGAATAGCGGGGAGACAGGTGGATTAGTCAGGCAGCAGAGTGTAGGATAGACTGTAGCGGAGCCAGAGTGCTAGAGGGGAGGCCAGAGAGTAGGAGGTTGCAGTAGTCGAGGCAGGAGATAATAAGAGCATGCACTAGTGTTTTTGTGATTTCGTGGTAGAGGAATGAGCGGATTCAGGAAATATTTTTGAGTTTGAGGCAGCAGGAGGAGGCGAGGGCTTGGATATGTGGTTTGAAAGAGAGCGCAGAGTCGAGGATCACCCCAAGGCACCGAGCGTGCGGGACTGGGGAAAGAGAGCAGCCATTGACATTGATGGATAGGTCTCGTGGAGGGGTAGAATGAGATGGGGGGAAAGATGATGAATTCTGTTTTGTCCATGTTCAGTTTGAGAAAGCAAGCAGAGAAGGCTGAGATAGCAGACATTGTGGGATTTCAGTCAGTAAGGAGGCAAGGTTGGGTCCAGATAGGTAGATCTGCGTGTCATCGGCATAGAGGTGATACTGCAAACCGTGGGATTCTATGAGCTGTCCCAAGCCAAAGGTCTAGATGGAGAATAGTAGGGGTCCTAGGACAGAGCCTTGAGGAACACCGACAGACAGGGGCCGAGGTGAAGAGGTGGTGTACATGAGGGAGACACTAAATGTTCATTCTGTTAGGTATGATGAGATCCAGGATAGGGTCAAGTCTGTGTTGCCAAGAGATGAGAGAGTCTGTAGCAGGAGGGAATGGTCTACGGTGTCGAAGGCAGAGGACAGGTCCAGGAGAAGGAGGACAGAGTAGTGTCCCTTGCTCTTGGCGGTTAGTAAGTCGTTAGTGACTTTAGTTAGGGAAGTTTCAGTTGAGTGATGCGGTCGGAAGCCAGATTGTAACCGGTCAAAGAGGGAACAGGAGGCGAGGTGGGAGGACAGTTCAAGATATACATGCTGTTCCAGTAGTTTTGAGGCGTAAGGGAGAAGAGATATCGGGCGATAGTTAGACACAGAGGATGGGTCAAGGGAGAGTTTTTTGAGGATGGGTGTGATTGAAGCATGTTTGAAGGATGAGGGAAAGACACCATTTGTAAGTGAAAGGTTGAAGAGGTGTGTTAGAGATGGGATGAAGACTGTGGCCAAGTTAGGGATGAAGTGAGACGGGAGTGGGTCGAGGGCACAAGTGGTGAGGTGTGATCTTGACAGAAGGGTGGAGAGCTGATCTTCTGTCATGGTGGAGAAGCTGGCTTTTGCAGAACAGGGCTGAGCGGCTAAGAGGGGCATTGGGGGCTGCGGGCCAAAGTTTTGTCTGATCGTGTCGATCTTCTGCTTAAAGAAGGAGGCAAAGCCTTCAGCAGCAATTAGAGGAGGGGGAGGAAGTGCTGTGGGACGGAGTAGAGAATTGAAAGTGTTGAAGAGCTGTTAAGGGTTGTGAGCCAGGGAGGATATGAGAGATGCAAAGTAAGTTTGTTTTGCGGCAGAGAGCGTGGACTTAAAGCTGGCAAGCGACTGCTTGTATGCGTTGAAGTGCTCAGTAGATTGGGTTCTCTTCCATCTCCACTCAGCGGCCCTGGAAACCCGTCTCAGTTCTTTGGTCAGGCTGGTCAGCCAGGGCTGCCTGTTGATTGTTCGAGTTTTTCTCTGCGTGAGGGGGGCAGCCAAATCAAGTGTTGCTGCTATTGTGGTGTTATAAAAAGTTGCAGCAGCTTCTGTGTCATGAAGGGAAGCTATGTCTGTAAGAGGGAGAAGGGACTCAGAGAGTGATTGTAAATTGAGGTGTTTGAGATTCCTGCGAGGGTGAGCGAGTTTATGGAGCACGGGTTGTGCAGTAGGAGAGGAGAGGGAAGAGAATGTGAGTAGGTTGTGGTAAGACAGGGGGAGGGGTGAGTTATTGAGATTAGTGAGGGAACAGAGACGGGTGAAGATAAGGTCCAGCGTGTGACCATCTTTGTGAGTGGCCGCAGATGACCATTGAGTGAGGTCGAGGGAAGCCAGGAGCAATAGAAGTTTAGAGGCAGCCGGGGTGGAAGTGTCAATGGGGATGTTGAAGTCGCCCATGATGATGGTGGGGATGTCAGCAGAAAGGAAATGGAGTAGCCAGGTGGTGAATTGGTTGAGAAAGGTGGAGATGGCTAGTTCTGGGGGGCGGGAGATGACAGCCAGTTGGAGGTTGGAGGGGGAATAGATGCGGACGGAGTGCACCTCGAACGAGGGAGGAGTAGCGGAGGGTGGCAGAGGAATTGGGGTAAAGGAGCAGGTATCAGACAGGAGCAAGCTAACTCCTCCACCACGTTTGTTGCTGGGGCGAGGGGTGTGAGAGAGATGGAATCCGTCATATGAAAGCGCAGCTGGAGAGGCTGTGTCAGAGGGAGTGAGCCAGATTTCAGTGATGGCAAGGAAGGAGAGTTTGTTGATGATAAAGAGGTCATGGATAAATGATAGCTTGTTGCAGACAGAGCGTGCGTTCCATAGGGCTCCAGGTAAGGGGGTTGGGGGAGTGGGGGCTGGATGAATGGGTATGAGGTTATCATGGTTGTGAAGACGTGTAGAGGATCATGGCAGGGTGATAGAAGTGAATGTAGGGATGTGTTGAGGAGGGCTAGGATTTGGGGATACGTCGCCAGCAATGAGTAGTAGACAAATCATTAGAAGGTGGTAGCAGGATAGGACATGATGTGGCCATGTGTGTCTGGAAAAAAAGGATTGTATGTGGAGGAACAGTTGTGACGAAGAGGTGAGATGGCTGGGAAGGATGGAGGGGGAAATGACAAGTTCCATACTGGGTGGAGGGATTGCAGGAGTTAGGGAGAAATAGAGTAGTATGGGGGTTATAGTAAAAAGATGGCAAAATATTGCTGTGATGTTCGTTACCTTGCAGTCAAATTTCAGTCCAATTCTAGTCTAATTCAGAGTACTTAGAAATCTGTACTTTGAAATATGGATTTTGAAATAGATGGAACCGACTACGACTGGAGCAGACCCATGGTGCTGAATATATGTGCAGCTAAAGACAATCAGGTGTGAGTGAAAGTGAGGTGTGACTAACCAGGCCAAATGCACAGAGTAAAGCAAAGGTCATAAAAGGGGGAAGGGGTTATACAGACCACTTAGATGTGTGGCAAAGATAACAAGAATGGAGTACAATTATGGATACAAGAAGATGGGTAAGCAATGCATACCATATACAATACACTGCAGTTCAAATGGGGCATTCAGGAGAATGAGAAAGTGGTGGAAATTCAGCAATGCATACCATATACAATACAATGCAGTTCACATGGGGCATTCAGGACCATGAGAAATGGTGGAAATTCAGCAATGCATACCATATACAATACAATGCAGTAGTACATTAAGCCGATTAATAATGGAGAGGTGTCAATTAGACACTTATCTATTATTAACCCTAGACTATTAAATGGTTAAAAAACACGCACAGACATTAATTAAAAATTATTTTAATGAAATAAAGGCACCTAGTTTTTGACAAGATTTATTGCTCTGGTAATCCAAAAATAAACCATCGACCTGTAACAAAAATAAAACAAAAAACAACCATATCCATAGAATCATAGAATCAAAGAATCATAGAATCGTAGAGTTGGAAGGGACCTCCTGGGCCATCTGGTCCAACCCCCTGCTCAAAGCAGGATTCGCTAAATCATCCCAGTCAGATGTCTGTCCAGCCTCTGTTTGAAGACTTCCATTGAAGGAGAACTCACCACTTCTTGTGGCAGCCTGTTCCACTCATTGATCACTCTAACTGTCAAAAAGTTTTTTCTAATATCTAATCTGTGTCTCCTCCCATTCAGTTTCATCCCATTGCTTCTAGTCTTTCCTTGTGCAAATGAGAATAAAGTTGATCCTTCTACAATGTGACAGCCCTTTAGATATTTGTAGACAGCAATTAAGTCTCCTCTCAGTCTTCTCTTTTGCAAACTAAACATTCCCAAATCCTGCAACCTTTCTTCATAAGACAGGGTTTGCAGACCGGTCACCATTCTGGTCGCTCTTTTCTGAACTTGCTCCAGTTTGTTGATGTCTTTTTTAAAATGTGGTGCCCAAAACTGGACACAATATTCCAGATGAGGTCTGACCAAAGAGGAGTAGAGGGAAATAATGACTTCACGTGATCTAGACTGTATGCTTCTGTTAATACATCCTAGAACTGCATTTGCCTTTTTTGCTGCTGCATCACACTGTTGACTCATATTCAGTCTGTGATCTATTAGTATACCCAAGTCTTTTTCACATGTGCTGTCACTTAGCCCTATTCCTCCCATTCTATATATGCTTTTTTCATTTTTATTGCCCAGATGTAGTACTTTGCATTTCTCCCTGTTAAAAACCATTCTGTTAGTTACTGCCCACTTCTCCAGTTTATTTAAATCTTTTTGAATCCTCTCTCTCTCTTCACTAGTATTAGCTATCCCTCCTAGCTTTGTGTCATCAGCAAATTTAATCAGTTTACCCTCAATTCCTTCATCTAAATCGTTGATAAAGATGTTGAACAATACAGGGCCCAGGACAGAGCCCTGTGGTACCCCACTTGAGACATTCTTCCAACTGGATGTGCAGCCATTTACGACCACTCTTTGGGTCCGATCACTAAGCCAGCTATGAATCCACCTAACAGTTGCCTTGTCCATTCCATACTTAGTCATTTTTTCAATAAGGATTGTATGAGAGACTTTGTCAAATGCTTTGCTGAAGTCAAGATATACTATATCTACAGCATTTCCTTGATCCACCCAATCAGTGATACCGTCATAGAAGGAAATTAAGTTAGTCTGACATGACTTATTAGTTACAAACCCATGCTGACTCTGTTTGATCACTTCATTCTTATCCAGGTATTGACTTAAATGTTGTTTAATAATTTGTTCAAAGATCTTTCCTGGTATAGAAGTCAGACTCACCGGCCTATAGTTGCCTGGGTCCACCTTCTTCCCCTTTTTGAAGATAGGAACAACATTTGCTCTTCTCCAGTCTTCTGGCACTTCTCCTGTTCTCCAAGAATTTTCAAAAATTATGGAGAGTGGTTCAGAAATTTATTCTGCTATCTCCTTCAGTACTCTGGGGTGTAATTCATCTGGACCTGGAGACTTGAATTCATTTAGGTTAGCTAAGTGTTTCCTCACTATCTTTCTGTTTATAGATATCCTGGATTCTTCTATTCCCTTAATAGGACAGTGAATAACAGTTGGTGTTACATTTCCTTTCTGAGAGAAAACAGATGCAAAATAGGAATTTAAAAGTTCAGCCTTCTCAACATCCTGTCTTACCATTTCATCATTTTCATCCTGTAAAAATCCTATAGCATCTTTGACTTTTCTTTTACTTTTGACATATCCCCAAAATCCTTTATTATTGCTTTTGACATCTCTTGCAAGCCTCAATTCATTTTCAGCTTTAGCTAATCTGATTTGTGCCCTGCAGATTCTGCAGACAGCATTATATTCTTCTTTAGATATGCCTCCCTCTTTCCATTTTATAAACATTTTTTTCTTCCTTTTTAGCATGTGCTTAAGTTCTGTGTTCACCCATCCTGGTTTCCTTAAATGCTTCCTATTCTTCCCTCTTTTCGGAATTGTTAACAACTGTGCTTTGAGAATTTCATTTTTCAAGATTTCCCATCCTTCCTGGACATTTTTGTCTTTAAGGATATCCAGCCATTGGATCCCTCCAATTCTCTTTCTGAATCCCTTAAAATCTGCCTTTCTGAAATCTAACCTTGACGTCTGAGTCTTCACAGGTCTTCCGCCTCTAGTTATCCAAAATTCTAAAATAGCATGGTCGCTACCTCCTAGGGTTCCAGCCACTTTTACCTCCTCAACCATTTCCTCCCTGTTTATAAGGATTAGATCCAAGGTAGCAGTTCCCCTTGTTTTCTCCCCTACCTTTTGGAAGATAAAGTTGTCAGCAAGAGAGGATAAGAATTTCCTTGACCTGTTAGTTTTGCCTGAGAGAGATTCCCAACAAATGTCTGGATAGTTGAAATCTCCCATGACAACTATGTCATATTTTTTGGAGAACTTGGCCATTTGATGCATAAAGAGTTCATCCATATCTTCAGCTTGCACAGGCGGCCTGTAGTAAATGCCTACAATGGTGTCCTTTCCATTGTTCTGTCCTTGTATTCTTACCCAAACAGTTTCCACAGAACTCCCAGTCTCTGAAGCTTCAATCTCTGTGCAGATATACGCGTTTCTAACATACAATGCAATACCCCCTCCTCGTTTATCAAGTCTGTTTCTTGCAAATAAGTTGTATCCTTCTAGTCTTGTATTCCAATCATGTGTATCGTCCCACCAAGTTTCAGTGATTCCAATGACATCATATTTCTTTTCCTGTGTTAGTAGTTCCAATTCTCCTTGTTTGTTGCCCATGCTTTGTGCATTAGTATAGAAACATTTTAGTTTGTGATTGGTTTCTCTTTCTCCAATATTTTTATTAATTACATTCTTTCGTCTTTGTTCTTCCTTTCCACTTCTATTAGCAGAGTTCTCAATAGCATTTGTCAGGTGTATGGCTTTTTCTGGTCTTTTGCTTCCCTTCCCATGTTGTTCTAGTTTAAAGCTCTCCTTACAAGTGTAGCAAGGCGACTTCCAAATACATGCTTTCCAGTCTTCGTAAGGTGCACCCCATCTCTAGCAAGTAGTCCATCGTATAAGTAGTTCACTCCGTGATCCAGAAATCCAAATCGTTGCTGACGGCACCATCGACGTAGCCAGTTGTTCACCTGCAGAATCTTATTCCACCTCCTTGGTCCATGGCATCCACTGGGAGGATGGAAGAGAAGACCACCTGCGCTCCCAGTTCTTTCACTTTCTTGCCTAAGTCTTCAAAGTCTCTGCAGATGGTTTCCAGGTCGTTTCTTGCGGTGTCATTTGTCCCCACATGTAGTAGCAGGAATGGGTAGTCATCTGTAGGTCTGAAGAGTCCTGATATCCTGTCAGACACATCTTTAATTTTTGCACCTGGAAGACAGCACATTTCTCTTGAAGTTATATCCGGTCTGCAGATAGCGGCCTCTGTTCCTCTCAACGGGGAATCCCCCATGACCACCACTCTCCGTTTCTTCTTCACAACATTTTTCTTTCTCCATCCAGGAGGACTCTGAAGGCGTACAAGGTTGCTGTTTGTTGGCAAAGTCTTATCCTGATGTATTTCTTCATCATTTTCCTACGTGAGAGCCTGGTACTGGTTTCTGAGCAGTATGGGTGCTGACTGCCTCCTGATCCTCCTGCTTCTCTGGGTCACATGTCTCCATTCCTCTGTTTCTTCAGGTGCACTTCGAATTTCTTCTCTTTCTGTAACATGAAGAGATAATTCTGCTCTGTCCAAGAACTCTTCACCTTCCTTAATGATCTTCAACGTAGCCAACCTCTCTTCGAGATTTTGCAACTTTTCCTCCAACAGGGACACAAGCTTGCATTTGTGGCATGTGAAGTTTGGCTTTTCCACTGGTAAGTCTGTGAACATGTAGCAAGAAATGCAGCTCACCAAATGGCTCCTGGCCTCTTCCATCTTGAGATTTCTTAAAAACGATGAAAGATGAGCCAAAATTTTTTCCGATTTCCTCTTTTCAGCTGCAACGGCCAAAACCCAGTGATCGTTGAGCTCGCGGAGACTCTTCACTTATCCCAGAAGGCACTGGGAATATGCAAATGATCTCCTCAAGACTCTTCCCCTGGTTTTCCGATTTCCTCTTTTCAGCTGCAACGGCCAAAACCCAGTGATCGTTGAGCTCGCGGAGACTCTTCACTTATCCCAGAAGGCACTGGGAATATGCAAATGATCTCCTCAAGACTCTTCCCCTGGTTTTCCGATTTCCTCTTTTCAGCTGCAACGGCCAAAACCCAGTGATCGTTGAGCTCGCGGAGACTCTTCACTTATCCCAGAAGGCACTGGGAATATGCAAATGATCTCCTCAAGACTCTTCCCCTAGTTTACAATGAGGATCGGTGCTAATGCGACCAGCCCCATTGTAAACTACTTCAGAATGAATTAGTTCAGCTCTGCGCAGCCTCCCTGGCTGCCTGGAGGTGAACTAATTATCGTGAAAAAGTTTCTGCATTTTTCCCATGCTCAATAGTTCACCTCAGGTCAGCCAGGGGACTCCACGCAGCCTCAGTGACGTCAGCGGGAGTCCCCGGCTGCCCTGAGGTGAACTGATGAGAGTGGGAAAAAAGTCAAAAACTTTCCCACGCTAATTAGTTCATCTCCAGGCAGCCAGTGAGGCTGCGCAGAACTGAACTAATTCATTCTGAAGTAGTTTACAATGGGGCTGGTCGCATTAGCACCGATCCTCATTGTAAACTATTTAACCCCTTGTGAAAGATTACAGCGTGGGACATGACTGAACGGCAGGGAGGTAAGGATATTGTTGATTTTTGATGGGGTTTTTTGCAGATCATGGTTTTATTTTGAAATAGCAGAGTAATAAAAATTGGTCAAAAACTTGGTGTCTCTATTTCATTAAAAGACTTTTTAATTAATGTCTGTGTGTGCTTTTTTTTAACCCTTTCATAGTCTAGGGATAATAATGGATCGGTGTCTTATTGACACCTCTCCATTATTAATCGGCTTAATGTCACCTTCCAATCGAATGGTGACATACATTAACCCTTTGTTATTAACCCATTTGCCACCGCTACAGGGCAATGGGAATAGAGAGGATAAGTGCCAGAAAAGGCACATCTTATACACTGTGTTCCAAATTATTATGCAAAAAGAGTTTAGGAGTGATAAGGTTAGAATTTTTTTGTTTGTCATTTATAATAATAATAATCTTTATTTTTATATAGCGCTAACATATTCCGCAGCGCTTTACATTTTGCACACATCATCATCACTGTCCCCGATGGGGCTCACAATCTAAATTCCCTATTAGTATGTCTTTAGAATGTGGGAGGAAACCGGAGTGCCCGGAGGAAACCCACGCAAACACGGGGAGAACATACAAACTCCTTGCAGATGTTGTCCTTGGTGGGATTCGAACCCAGGACCCCAGCGCTGCAAGGCTGCAGCGCTAACCACTGAGCCACCGTGCCGCCCATTTAAACTCATTGATGGTGATGTGTGTCAGGGCTCTTTATATCACTGACAGCGATTGCAGATACCTGTGCAAATTAGCTTGGCAGGTGTGTCCAAATAAAGGCAAGACTACTTAAGAAGGCTGTTCCACATTATTAAGCAGCCTACATTTTTTGCCAAAATGGGAAAGAAAAAGGATGTGTCGGCTGCTGAGAAGCAACAAATTGTGGAGTATTTAGGTCAAGGCATGACTACAATCAACATTGCCAAGACAATTCATCGTGATCATCGCACAATCAAGAAGTATGTAGCTGATTCCCAGCACACACGTGTGCGTGCTGAAAAGGAAAAATTGAAGACTCTTTCCAACAGGCAATTGCGTCAGGTTAAAAGAGCAGCTGCAAAAATGCCTTTTCATAGCAGCAGACAAGTTTTTGAAGCTGCTGGTGCCTCCAACGTCCCTCGAACAACAAGATGCAGGGTCCTTCAGAGGCTTGCAGCTGTGCGTAAGCCATCCTGTCGACCACCTCTATCCACTGCACACAAACAGAAATGGCTCCAGTGGGCCAAACGATACATGAAGACTGACTTCCAAACTGTTCTGTTCACCGATGAGTGCCGTGCAACGCTCGATGGTCCAGATGGATGGAGTGGAGGATGGCTGGTTGATGGACACCCCATGAAAACACGGCTAAGGCGCCAACAAGGAGGAGGTGGAGTAATGTTTTGGGCTGGAATCATGGGGAGATTGTTGGCCCCTTTAGGATCCCTGAAGGGGTAAAGATGAACTCCATAATCTATGTGGAGTTTCTAAAACAGCACTTCCTGCCATGGTTCAAGAGGAAGAACCGTGCTTTCCGCAGCAAGATCATTTTCATGCATGGTAATGCACCGTCTCATGCTGCAAATAACACATCTGCATCTCTGGCTGCTATGGGCATAAAAGAGGACAAACTTATGGTGTGGCCACCATCTTCCCCTGACCTCAACCCCATTGAGAACCTCTGGAGCATCATCAAAAGGAGTGTCTATGATGGCAGGAGGCAGTTCACATCTAAGCAACAGCTCTGGGAGGGTATTCTGTCCACATGCAAAACAATTGAAGCACAAACCATCCAAAAACTGACAAATTCAATGGACGAGAGAGTTCAGACGCTTCTTTTGAACAAGGGGTCCTATGTGCAAATGTAACATCACCTAGAATAAAGTTTTACTTGAAAACTGTTTGATTTCATTTTGTAATAAGCTGATAATGCTTATAATTTCACAATTGACCATTTTTTTGTTCAAAATAAAAATAAAAAGGTTGAAAACTCTGCTGTGCATAATAATTTGGAACATGCATTTTGAGTGTTTCTTATTTTTAAAAATATACTGTTTTCATAGGTAGTTTGTTCAAAAACATTGCAATTATACTAGAATAGTAGATGACTGAAAAATAACAATGGCTGCAATTCATATAGGTAATGTAGAGAAAATATGAGGAAATATGTTTTGCATAATAATTTGGAACACAGTGTAGATGCGCCTTTTCTGGGGTGTCTGGGGGCAGATTTCTGTAGCCAGGGGGGGCCAAAAACAAAGGTCCCTCTCAAGGCTATTGAAATCTGCCCTCACTCACCTGCTTTACCTCTCTGGTTGACAAATTACCGCAGGAGCCTACGCAATTTTACGAATTAACCCCTTAAATTAACACCTACACCTCCCAAATTTTACACACAAACCCTCATCTAATTATAAAACATATAAAAAAACATGAAATGAAATGGTTTGCTGTATGTAAAACATGTTTCATTTCATGTCGGGTTTTGGAGTGGTTGTAATGAAGCGGCAAATGTTTCAGCAGCTATTCGGCTATGTAGAACTATATGAAATATAAATCATAGAATCATAGAATCGTAGAGTTGGAAGGGACCTCCTGGGCCATCTGGTCCAACCCCCTGCTCAAAGCAGGATTCGCTAAATCATCCCAGTCAGATATCTGTCCAGCCTCTGTTTGAAGACTTCCATTGAAGGAGAACTCACCACTTCTCGTGGCAGCCTGTTCCACTCATTGATCACACTGTCAAAAAGTTTTTTCTAATATCTAATCTGTGTCTCCTCCCATTCAGTTTCATCCCATTGCTTCTAGTCTTTCCTTGTGCAAATGAGAATAAAGTTGATCCTTCTACAATGTGACAGCCCTTTAGATATTTGTAGATGGCTATTAAGTCTCCTCTCAGTCTTCTCTTTTGCAAACTAAACATTCCCAAATCCTGCAACCTTTCTTCATAAGACAGGGTTTGCAGACCGGTCACCATTCTGGTCACTCTTTTCTGAACTTGCTCCAGTTTGTTGATGTCTTTTTTAAAATGTGGTGCCCAAAACTGGACACAATATTCCAGATGAGGTCTGACCAAAGAGGAGTAGAGGGAAATAATGACTTCACGTGATCTAGACTGTATGCTTCTGTTAATACATCCTAGAATAGAATCTCTATGACGCATATATATATATATATATATATATATATATATATGCATTCTATGTGTCTATATCTATTCTTTAGTTTGTGTTTGAAAATCTGCCATGGGGGGGGTGGCCTAGCTCACTAGCATGTGAGACTTAGGAATAGGGAGCTCCTGAGAAAAACCTCCCAACCCGACACTCAACTCGACTATTTCATGCCATTCTGCCTGGATACCTTTTAGGAAGGACCCCTGACACTATAAGGAACATTTTGACACCAAAACCGACGTTTTTGGACCTCCTGGAGCATAGAAACCATCTGAGGCCTTCCACACCACTGGGCCGCAAAGCCTCGGACTAAATTACCACTGTGCAGCCACCAGGACATCCAGGGCTGCAGCCTCCCTGCTTCCAGAGCCTCAATCAACACTCCACAACCCTTCAGGTCCTGCTCCCAGCTCACCCACACTAGCGACGCTAGTCAGGACCCTCAACCTGCAAGTGGGAATCAGCATTTTATTGTAAGGCTTACCCAGCCTTCCCCTCTGGTTCCATAATCAGGGACGCAGCTGCATCTCCCTTGAGACCCCGGTTCAAACGCTGCAGCCTGCAAAAAGAAGCTCACCACGGGAGATCGTAGGGGCTGTGAGTATTACACGACAGATCGCCCCGACCTCCTCCCCTTAGCTTATATAGACTTTCTGGAGAGCCATAACTCTGCCTAGAGTCGGCCCTCTTTATCAGCAGAGACGCGAGATCGCAGCTGCGTTATAAACGGTGACGCTGCAAAGTCTCAGAACGCATCTCAGTCTCCAATTCCACCACACCTGCGACCTCTCCTGAGCGTCTTCCATTAGGATCGCAGCTGTGATCCCGGCAGAACGCATCCTGAGATAAATAATATCGCCCACTGCGACCCCTCTGCGCATCCTCGTTTGGAGTCACAACAGAGATCTCGACCAACTTTATTATCCCTCTGAGATCGCTGGTGAAGTTTTTGCGGTTCAGCATCTAAGTGGATCCTCTTACAGCATCATGAGCGGCATTAAAACCAGGGGGAAAAATTTAACCTCGCCCTTAAATAAAGCTCAAAACCCTCTGAAATCTGACAAATCATTTAACAACTGACATCATTCAAGGGACCAAGTCAATGCTCGGAGCCCCATTAGATCTAGATCTCCTCCGAGAGACCTCTATCACCAAGCGGATCGTGGTAGAAAAGTTACATTTGTACCAGAAGTCCAATTACAAGAAAGCATGGACTCCTCCATAAACGCCAAGCGGAGAATGCCGGGAACCTATGGTGAAAAATACTCAAATACGGCATGGATATCTGAGTCTGAGGAGGAATCTAGTGACTACTCCCCAAACACAACTCCAGCCAAAAGCAGGTCCAAGATGGAAACACTTGGGTCTAATTTGGATCTCGACATTCCTCCTCCGAAATCACAAACCTCGGATAACATGGAGGTCCTATTCAATACGTTAAGTGCCCTACTTGACAAAAAACTCGACATTCAAAGTCAAAGACTTGACCTGCAGTTTCAAGAATTCCGCGAGACGGTGGAGAAAAAATTAGTAAACCAGGAGGAGAGGATGCATAAGCTCGAGCAGAGATCGTCAGAATACTCAGTGGACCTGGAATACCTATCTTCGGAAATACATAAGCTCAGGACCAAGATGGCGGATCTCGAAGATAGAGGCCGCAGAAATAATCTAAAGATTAGAGGAATCCCGGAGAGCATTTCCCAAGATGAACTTTCGGGCCATATTCAGGATATCTTTAAGCAGGCCATCCCTGATCTAACACCATCTGACCTTATCACCGACAGAGCCCATAGGCTACCCCGTCCTCCTAAGCTCCCTATAGAGGTCCCTAGAGATACCATTCTCAGGATGCACTTTTATCAAACTAAAGAGAAGATTCTGAACTATCTGAAATCCAACAAAACTTTCCTGGATCCACACAAGGATCTTAAAGTGTTTCCTGACCTTTCCAAGGAGACTCTGGATCTACGCCGATCATTCAAAAGCATAACATCAGCACTGAAGGAGAAAGGCATCCTTTACAAATGGGGATTCCCCGTGAAGCTGCTGGTTTTCTACAGAGGGAGGACAATACCTCTGTTCTCACCGGAAGAAGGAGCAGACTTCCTCAGGTCTATTAAGGAAGCTCAACCTAACCACGGCAAATGACTTAGGCCTTCGCCATGGAAGATTACCTTGTTTTAACAGGCAGCTTTGGCCTGATTAACCTCGTATTGGAGGTTTTCTCTTTTTTTTTCCCGTCCACATTCTGGACCCCGTTGTAAGGAGGTAGTTTCGTAATTGAACTACTTGAACAATTTCTTTATTGTGTTAACCCTTTTGTTGCAGCTAAATTCAAAGTTGACGACAAGTTAACTAAAGGTTTGGTAGTTAGCAAAGTTCTATAAGTTTTGGTGTTGCTAGTTCAACCTTCTCCTTGAGCATCCAGCGTAACTCCGCTGCAGACTAACCTTAGTCAGTCACACCGCATTGTAACCATGAGCTTCAAAGTAGCATCGTACAATGTCAGGGGCTTGAATAGTCCAAGAAAGAGGCATATCCTCTGGAAGGAACTCCTAGATTCTCGTGTAGACATTGCCTGTATCCAGGAATCAAAATTCCTACACGAGAATCACCCTTACTTTAATCATCTTAAATATCCGCATATTTTCGAGTCCTGTAACTCGAAAAAAAAAGCTGGAGTATTGACAATGATTGGGAGTTCTATCCCCTTCGAAGCCTTGGAGGAACACAAGGACGAGGGGGGTAGATTCCATATCTTGGTGTGCAGACTGAATGATCAGGTATGTACACTGGTCAATATCTATGCCCCTAACCGAGATCAAGTGTCATTCCTCAACAAAGTCATGAAAAAGGTGTCTATTGTGAAAAGAGGTGATTTATTCCTTTTTGGTGACTTCAACATCACTCCCAACAATATTATGGATTCTTCTTCAAGCTCAAGACCTAATCATGATAACCTCAATGCATGGTTAGATAAAAATGAGTTACTGGATGCTTTCAGGTGTTTAAATTCCATATCGAGGGAATATTCACATTTCTCTGAGGTGCATCAATCCGCATCCAGGATTGATACTCCTATTACTTGAATGAATCCTTTAACACTTAGTAATCTCGATATAAGAAAAGCTGTTTTAGTTTTGCCTCTGACATAACTGATCTTGTATCTACTATTTGACATAGGGTTAGATCTGTAATGACACTCATTATACTCATTTGTGTGTTTTTATGTTCTTTATTGCTATAATTCTATTGTACAATCTTGTATTCTACATATTTAGGCGTTGGCAAGATACGTTTGTAAAATGACATAATTAATGCATGTTTTGCATTTTCTGTACATGATGTCAACTTGTAATTTCCCTACTTCCCCTTATCTTTTCTTCTCTTCCCATTCCCATCCCCCCCCCTTGTCTTCCCCTCTCCCCATTGTTTAAAAGAATAAAATCTTTGGAAAATAAAACCTGCCATAGGGCTCCATTATATGTCAATTTTGCAAGCCTGCAAGAAAATCTCGGCATACGGATACCATACGGATTACATACGGATGCTTACTTGTGCAAAATACGCGACCACACCTTGATTACGGATGACGTACGGAGCACTATTTAGGGGACATTTCTCCGTATTACGCATGTAAAATACGGACCGTATTTCTTGTCGGTTAGTGTGACTCCAGCCTTAGGCAATTTTTAAAAGGTGTTAAGAGAGGTTCTGTCAACGAAGATACGAGACGTCCAATTTCTTTCGATCTACTGAAGGATCTATGTCGAAGCCTAGATTCAGTTTGCTCAGATTATTCAGAGGTTTGTCTTTTTTCCACAGCTTTTTGTCTAGCGTTTTTTTGCTGCGCTTCGCGTGGGGGAATTAGTGTCGGCAAAAAAGTCTGCCCCAGCTGGTCTGATGATCTCGGACATATTAGTTAAAGATTCCTCTTTAGTTCTATTTATTAGAAAGTCCAAAATGGACCAGTTTGGTAAAGGAGCTAACATTCATTTGAATTCAATTTCTGATGGCACTATTTGTCCGGTCGTTAAAGGGAATCTGTCACCCCTTTTTTGAGATATCATATAATGATATCATTCAATTGTGTGTCACATAAGGATTCCCTTAGTACTTTTGCTTCCCTCAGACCCCGCACCTTTCATGCATAAATACCTTTTTTATATCGGTTCAGATGTATGTAAACTGCCACGGTCCGGTCCGATGGGCGGGGCTTATTCAACTGCTCCCCTCTCCCTGTCTTGCTCTACACAAGAAGAAATGTGTAGAGCAAGACAGGGAGGGGGGGAGCAGTTGAATAAGCCCCGCCCAGCGGACTGGACAGCGGCAGTTTACATACATCTGAACCGATATAAAAAAGGTATTTATGCATGAAAGGTGCGGGGTCAGGGGGAAGCAAAAGTACTAAGAGAATCCTTATGTGACACACAATTGAATGATATCATTAAATGATATCTCAAAAAAGGGGTGACAGATTCCCTTTAATTTAAAGACTTGGTTAAAGTTAAGGCCCGATCGAGGTGGTCCACTGTTTCTTCATTCCAATGGAGAACCTGCATCCATTTTCCAATTTAATTTCATTCTCAAGAAATGTTTTTTAAAGCTTGGTAAAAGCCATTTAAAAATTACTTCTCATTCCTTTAGAATAGGTGCAGCTATGGAAGCAACTAGAATGGGTCTTCAAGATGATAGGATCATGCAGCTGGGTAGATGGGATTCTAGACGGTTTAGGTTGTATGTACGTCCAAGTCTTTATTATTGTTAAACAATTGAATTCCTTTTCAGATCCTTTATCTATTTGGATTATTGGAAATTCGCTTATATTTTGGGCTCAGAAGAGGGCCTCGCAAAGATGCTATACAGAAAAATTATCTTTTAATTCTTCCCATCACAGAATATTCAGGCACAGTGTCAGAGGCATGAAGTGAAGAAACCTAGTTAATGAGTTAATGGGACTTTCGGCTAAATTACCCTCACCTGATTTGATTATTATCCATTTAGATGGTAATGATATCAGAAAAAAACAAAACCCTGGAACTTATAGCCGAAATGCGCAATGACATCTCTCATCTGAAACTTAAATTTGTGGATACTTCTTTTGTATTTTCCGAGATCATTTCCAAGTTAGTTTGGTCTGATCCAAAATTATTTTTTCTTGATAAAATTAGACGTAGAATTATTTGAGGTATGGAGCGTTTCATGTTTTTAGTCCAGGGATTTTCCTTCAGACATGTGGATTTGGAGGGGTTCACACCAGCAGGCTTATATAGAAGACACCTTGCTCACCTGTCCGAAGTCGGGCTTGACATCTTCAATCTTGATCTTCAATCTATGATTGAACAATGGCTGCGGTGTTTTGGGGGGGGCCATGGCTCTTTGAGTCGTGGCGTTTGGGAAATCGCCCAGCTCCCTGGGTGGATTGGTGCATGAGGTATATTTTCGGAAGTATGGTTATTAATTTATTTGTTATTATGGTTACCAGTTTTTGTTACCCTGAATAAAACACCATGGTCATTGTTTTCTACATAAATTACTGTGTATGTGTCTTATTTATTGCTGCAATGGGTTCTGTGTTCACATGGTAGCCCTTCCCCGAGTTACATGAAGGGGAGGTCTCATGTGAACAGGGACCCTAGCCAGGTTTTTGTAGTTCCTGTGGTATTTTTTACATTTACAACAAAATGGCGGTTAACTGTGTCTCCAAGGTCAAAGGTCACCTGAGGTGGCTGGGGAGACATGAGCCTGTATATACTGGATTTTTCCAGTTGTTCTGGCGCCTTTTTCCTTTAATTTGATTGGCCAGTTCATAAAAGAGCGGGATATTTTGTGTATAAATATACCGGTGTTCTGTCAGTTCTCTCATTCAGCTGGAAGAAGAAAGAAGTTCCCGCCCTCCCTCCCCGGAGTTATTGTCATGATGTTTATTCGAGGGAAATCGTCCAGCTCCCTGGGTGGATTGGTGCATGAGATATATTTTCGGAAGTATGGTTATTAATTTCAGTTATTATGGTTACCAGTTTTTGTTACCCTGAATAAAACACCACTGCCATTGTTTTCCACATAAATTACTGTGACTGTGTCTTATTTATTGCTGCAATGGGTTCTGTGTTCACATGTAATGTGGAATTACAATATGAGTCCAAATTGCTCTGGTGATTCCAAGTTGTTCAAATCATTTGGAATCATGGGCAATCTGATCACTAATGTCCTTGGGTTTGTATTCTTCTACAACTTTTTTCAAAATTTCAATGGAGGTTCAAGTCAGGCGATACTGACAGACACTACAGAATCTCCCTGGATTTCTTCTGAAACCCAACCGTGGTGGTCTTTGAGGTGCAGTATGCTTGGGATCATTGTCCTGATCCTCTTCAATGCATTTGCTATCTTTTTGTATTCTTTTCCTTGTTTCTGCAATTCAATTATCTCATCTCTTAACTTTTTGCACACCTATCTTGACAAGCTAAGAATATTAGTGAATTGGAGACCGTGTGGATTCAGCGGCTCTGGACACACAGTTCTAATGTAAATCAGCTCTCAGGTATGAAATAGTCATTACAAGTAGAAAAAGGGCCCACCCCCACAGTGCAGCTACTACCCAAATACTAATTAAGTTAATAGATTCAATGCTCAGTCTCCACAGAAGCCTATTTTACAAAGTAGAAAATGAAGTTGCCTACTTTTGATGGACCTTGCAGGGAAACTACAGTGAGATTCGTGTACTGATTTATTACTTCATGGCTTGTCCATAGGATCAGTAGAAAGCAAAGGGTCCAAGACGAATTGTATTTTCTCATTCAAATTAATTCTGGATTTGGACATAACAGATAAATCCACTGTGTGGCATAACTTAAAACATTCTGATAGGTTATCTGAGAATGTATTGATTTCAAGGCAACACTGTCTCAGATGTTTTATTATTAACAGCAATGAGCTAATGCTGTTAAAAGCTTACTTGATTTTAATGGACAATCTATTTTTTTTCAAAGTGCCCCATAATGATAAAATGATTACAAGATGCTCTGCAAGGAACCCCAGAGATTAGCAGACGCAGGAGTAAAAGACCTAGTCATTTATGCCACAAGCTGCCAGGACAAAACCACCACACACCAACATGACACAATATGATTTAAATTACATGATTCTTGCTCTTTAAAATAACTTTAAAGGGAAGATATCACCAGAAAATAACCTATTGTTTAAACCCTTATTTTCTGTTTTTGCTTTTTCTCCCCTTTTTCCCAGAGCCATAACTTTTTTTTTATTTTTCAGTCAATATGGCCGTGTGAGGGCTTGTTTTTTGCACGACAAGTTGTAATTTTGACCGACACCACTGTTTTTACCATATTGTGTACTGGAAAATAGGCAAAAAAATTCAAGTAAAAATACAAAAATTGAGCTTGGTTTGAGTTGATACACATGCAGCGTATAAATGCATGTTGACATTGGCAATAAAACATAAAACCTGCAAAAGACAAAATGAGCAAAAACCCTGCTGTAACTAAATAAGTAAAAGCGAAAGTGCATCTAAATAATGCGGAGTTTTTAGTAATACTGTTTTTGATCAAAAGTAGCATGAAAGTTACTTGCATTCAGTGCAAGCTGGGGTGTGGCCTCCCTCCCCTGAGCTGGAAATTGTATATAAGGCTTCCCCAAACTGGTGTCTACTGTTTGGGACCCAGTCCTTTTGTCTGCCCTTGTTCACACATTGAGGTCAATTTTGACACAAGACAAGGTTTTTAATATTAGACTGTGTAGGACTATCCTGAACAGAGTTACCGTGTCGTGGTGGGATGGCTTTCATGCTACTTTTGATCAAAAACAGTATTACTAAAAACTCTGTATAATTTAGATGCACTTTTGCTTTTACTTATTTAGTTACAGCAGGGTTTTTGCTCATTTTGTCTTTTGCAGGTTTTATAAAAAAAAATTCAAGTGCAGTGAAATTGCAAAACAAGTGCAATTCCATAGTTGTTTTTTGGTTGTTTTTTTAACCATGTTCGCTAAATGCTAAAACTGACCTGCCATTATGATTCTCCGTGTCATCATGAGTTCACAGACACCAAACATGTATAGGTTCTTTTTTGTTTAAGTGGTGAAAAAAAATCCAAAATCTGTAAAAAAAAATAAACAAAAAAAAACAACGTAGTTCTGGTGTTTTGAATTTTTTTTCTTGTTACGCTGTTTAGTGATTGAGTTAATTGTTTTTTATATATTGATAGATTGGGCGATTCTGAATGTGGCAATACCAAATATGTGTAAGTCTGATATTTTTTACTGCTTTATTTTGAATGGGGCGAAAGAGGGGTGATTTGAACTTTTAGTTTTTTATTTTTGTTTAATATTTTTTAAAACTTTTTTCTTTTTGCATGCTTCAATAGTCTACATGGGAGACTAGAAGCTGCAGTACTTTGATCACTTCTGCTACACACAGGAGATGATCAAATCGCCTGTGCATAGCAGAAATGCTCACTTGGTTGGTGCTCATAGCAATCTGTCAATGACAAACACAGAGGTCTCAGCAGACTCTAGTTGTCATGCCAACCCATTTGTGACCCGCGATCATGTGATGGGGTCAGCGATGGTTGGAGCTAGTGAGGCGCTTCCTGTAAGTGCAAATTAAATGCCGCTGGCAGAGATTGACAGCGGCATTTAACTAGTTAACAGTTGTTGCGGGCACATGTCAAGAAAAAAATCAAAAGATTTGATGGTACAGTGAATTGACAGGCTAATATATATACTGGTACCTTAAAACTACATTTTATTTCACCATTAAAAAATTAAAGACAAGTTGTGAAACTGCCTGCAAACAGCAAATCCAATAAATGGATTAACTTGTAGATGCAGAAAACACCCTAAATGGCCCTATCGGACCCTATCTTAACCCTTCCTAACAGCGGAGGTTGGCACCCTAACTTGTTCGCAAAATGGCGCCCTATGCTCAACGTCGGCTCAATCCCTAGTTTATTAAGCATAACCAGTCAAAACCAATTACCACAAAATACGACAGATATTGGTGCCGCGGTGAACAGAAAGAGACAGAGAGGGTGTGAAAAAAAAAAACAGTGAGCTGTCGTTGAGCGGGGGCGCCACTTTGCGTAGGAACCTAGGGTGTCAACCTCCGCGGCAAGGTAGGGACAGTCAATTAGGGAGAGGAGAGCGTGAGCCAGGTGAGGCTTTTCTTCCCAACCTCTACCCTACAAATCGTTCGTATCAGTTGTCTGGTTATCCTAATGCTGTTTTGATTTTTTGGATTTGTTCTGATTGGGCTCCTGAGTAGAAGGTTGATTAGCTATATTATAATTTGTAAGGACGTCTCCTTCTTGGCCTCACTGATTTTTTCACACCCTTTCTGTCTTTCTTTTCACCGCGACACCAATATCTGCCATATTTTGTGGTAATTGGTTTTGACTGGTTATGCTTAATACCTAACTAGGGTTTGTAAGGTTGCATCCAGGGTGAGCTGACGTTGAGTGGGGGCGCCATTTTGCAAACAAGTTAGAGTGCCAACCTCCACGTTAGGAAGGGTTAAGATATGGTCCAATAGGGCCATCTAGGGTGTTTTCTGCATCTACAAGTTAATCCATTTATTGGATTTGCTGGTTGCAGGCAGTTTCACAATTTGTCTTTAATTTTTTAATGGTTGAAATAAAACTTAGTTTTGTGGGCACATGTCAGCTGTATAGATCAGCTGTCATGTACCTGGAAAGGTGCGGGCTCATTGCCGGAGTCCGCAACAAACAGGGGGAGTCCGACATGTGCATATTGGTACGGCTCATGTCGGAAAGGGGTTAACTTTTTGTGTTACTTTTTCTCATATCATAATCTCTATTAAACAAATAGAAAAATAAGTAATATTGTGATTTTTACAGCTTACAAAATGGGGCATTTTTATGCTCACATTTCGGGTCCTTTCAGCAAGATGCAAATAGTGGTTTCACAGTGACTCACCAACTAGCTTCCATAAGGACATAGGTTATGATTAAAGCCATGGTCATACATTCAGTATTTGGTCAGTATTTTACCTCAGTATTTGCAAGCCAAAACCAGGAGTGGGTGATAAATACAGAAGTGGGGACGTGTTTCTATTATACTTTTCCTCTGATTGTTCCATTCCTGATTTTGGCTTACAAATACTGAGGTAAAAAACTCACCAATGGAACTCACTATGGAATAAATAACTGCAGTCAATCGCTTTCTGTAACTATCAACAACTTACACTTCTCAACTGGTATTTTGTACCCCTCTTCATTTGCTAACTGCTCCAAGTCTTTCATATTTGAAGGGTGCCTTCTCCCAATAGCAAATTTAAGATCTCTCCACAGGTGTTTAGTGGGATTTAGATTCGGACTCATTGCTGGTCACTTCAGAACTCTTTAGCACTTTGTTTCTATCCATTTCTGGGTGCTTCTTGAAGTATGTTTGGGCCATTGTCCTTCTGGAAGACCCGTGACCTAGGACGCAAACCCAGCTTTCTGATATGGGGCACTATATTGTGACCTTAAATCTTTTGGTGATTTTCTTATTTCATTATTGCACACAGTCAAGGTACCCGGTGACAGAAGTAGCAAAACAACCCCAAAATATCTTCGAACCTCCCACATATTTGACTGTAGGTACTGTGTATGTTTCCTTATAGGCTTCATTCCATTTTTGGTAAACAGTAGAATGATATGCTTTACCAAAAAGCTTCATCTTGGTCTCATCTGTCCACAAAATTTTGTCAAATTGCATCCTAACTTTTTATGTCACTATGCCAGCAGTATGGTCTTCCTGGGTTTCCTGCAATAGCGTTTCATTTCATTCAAATGTTGACAGATAGTTTGCTTTGACACTGATGCACCCTGAGCCCACAGGAAAGCTTGAATTTCTTTGGAACTTGATTGGGGCTTTTTATCCACTATCCAGACTATCCTGTTGCAAGCTTTCATCAATTTGTCTTTGCCGTCCTTGTCCAGGGAGATTAACTACAGTGCCATGGGTTGTAAACTTCTTGATTATGTTGCGCACCATGGACAAAGGAACATCAAGATCTTTGGAGATAAACTTGCAACCTTGAGATTGTTGATATTGTTCAACAACTTTGGTTCTCAAGTCCTCAGATAGTTCTCTTCTTGTCTTTCTGTTCTCCATGCTTAATGTGGCACACACAGACACACAATGCAAAGATTGTTTCAACTTCTCCCCTTTTATTTTTGTTTTAGGTGTGATTTTCAAATTGCCCACACCTGTTACTTGCCACAGGTGAGTTTGAACAAGCATTTCATGTTTGAAAACAAAGTTGTTTACCCACAATTTTGGAAAGGTGCCAACAAATTTATTCGGACCATTTTGGGGGTTTTATGTGATATGATGTCCAATTTGCCTTTTTCCTATTTTTGTATTGTTCCAGTAGATGCAATGGAAATACACATGTGTATAACAAAACAAGTACAATTTCAATCATTTTCAGGGAGAAATATTTTTTTGAATAATTTCACGGATGCCAACACTTTCAACCATGACTGCACTTCAATAAGGAATACAGAGTGAGATTTGTTCACTGTAGCTAATGTTGATGCGTTTTTTTCTGAAATAACTGAAAGTTAGAGTTTAAAGTGGCCAGTGTGAAAATTGCTCAATTTCCTGTTTTGTTTTGTTTTTTTTTCATTTTAACACATATTGTGATATGGGGAAAAAAAATGTTAAAATGTTTAAAAAATTACATTAAAAAAACCCTATTTAATATAATAGTTAATTTTCTGATAGCATCCCTTTAAAATTTTGAAACCTGAGCCGTTCTTGTGTAAGTACACAAGTCTTATATTTCAGTTTAAGGAGCACACATATAGTAGATATGAGCTGTATGTGACGACTCCTGGAGTGGACCCTCTGGGTCGTGGCACCAACCTTCCCTGGGCGAGCTGGCCTAGTGAAGACCACCCCCTATACAGGGAGTGTCAAGTGCAAGCCCCAGGGGATAAGGTACCACGACTGCTGGCACCAGGCGGCCGGCTCACAGGAGACACGCGTGAGTGTGTCTGCAGGGGGGTGCAGGGTGTACTCAGGAACACAGGGTGTGTACACGGGATAGCGCTAGATACAGGATAGTGCAAGACGGGTACACGAGAGCACGTATGGCGTGCAGCGATTAGTACGTCTGGGGGTGAGCAAAACAGGACGCGTGCAAGGAGAACGTCAGAGTACAGAGTGGGGCAGCAGGTGTGCCAGGAGGTGTAACAGAGTAAAGGGACAGAGTGCGTGCCAAAAGGCACAACTGAGTACATAGCAGAGAGCGAATTCAGAGCGTGTGCCAAGAGGCACAATAGAGTCCAAGACAGAGAGCAGGTTCAGAGCGAGTACCGAGAGGCACGGCTGAGAATAGGACACGGCCTGAATACAGCGCACAGACACACCAGACCAAGCCAGGAAGCACAACAATAATCAGGCACCTCCTATAGGGGGAGGTAGCCTGATATAGCACATGACCACTGAAGCTTCCGGGTCAAGTCCTCAATTACCATAGAGAGGACGGACGTGGAGACTAAACTGACAAGAGCGCACAAGTGCATACCCAACATGGAGGAGGTGGGAGTTTGGGTACGCGAAGTGCGCGCGAGCACCCGACGGGACCCCTGGAGCGGCCGTGGCTCTGGAAGAGATGACGTCGGGACAAAAGTCCCGCCTCCAGATGAGCGCGGCGTGACAGCACCCCCCCTTTACGCCCATTCTTTCTAGGGCTGGAAAACCGCACCTTGTCATTAGGAGAGGAATCCAGGCGCCTCTTATCTGCATGTTGTTTTATTCGATCCAAAGCTTTTCCAAGAGAAAATTTGGTATCCTGCCATACCCTAGAGAACTCCACGGACAGAGAGTCGGGGACAGGTACGCCCGAGACAGGAGGTACCGATGGAGGCACACTGAGATGTTTGGAGGGCGAATCGCTGGTGCGATTATAGAATACCAACTCAGCCCGAGGGTTCTAGCTGCATCCTGCTGAAAAGTGCAAAAAAGATAAATAGATATGGGGTATTGGTTACTATTTTGGCCAAAGCAGATAAGCTCACAACCCAACGTCAAGGGTCTTTTTTGCACTTTTCAGCAGGATGCAGCTAGAACCCTTTATATTTGGCTTGGTTCTTTGTGTGTTGCATGTATCTATAGTGCAGAGCTGTCCGCCTGCTAATACTATGGGCGTGATCAATAGGCTGCTCAGACACTTTTGCATCACATTTATCAGTGTGACTTATGCCTTGTGCAGGCCTCATCTGTGTGCATTTTCACTGGGCAGCCGGACCACAGATGGTTACTGGCTGTCCTGATCAGTGGAATGCACCTGTGCTGCCTAAACCTTTATCAATGGGGTTCTGCTGCGTCCTGCCAGTGCATAGTAACCAATACCCCATATCTATTTATCTTTTTTGCACTTTTCAGCAGGATGCACAAAGAACCCTTTATATTTGGCTTGGTTCTTTGTGTGTTGCATGTATCTATAGTGCAGAGCAGCCCGCCTGCTAATACTATGGGCGTGATCAATAGGCTGCTCAGACACTCTTGCATCACATTTATCAGTGTGACTTATGCCTTATGCAAGCCTCATCTGTGTGCATTTCCACTGGGCAGCCGGACCACAAATGGTTACTGGCTGTCCTGATCAGTGGAATGCACCTGTGCTGCCTAAACCTTTATCAATGGGGCTCTGCTGCGTCCTGCCAGTGCATCAGTCAGGGTTTGGTGAGTTACCTTTCAAATGATTTTTTATGGATTATTTTTTTTCTGATTAGTGTAGCATTTTCCCTTTAAC
Organism: Dendrobates tinctorius; assembly: GCF_039654945.1. Classification (NCBI taxonomy): domain Eukaryota; kingdom Metazoa; phylum Chordata; class Amphibia; order Anura; family Dendrobatidae; genus Dendrobates; species Dendrobates tinctorius. The sequence goes on from NW_027361698.1 coordinate 20,122,312, forward strand.
ATAGCTAGTGCACTTCATCATTTGACTACACTGGTTGATTTCAATACCATTTGCAAGTTGAGCTAGCTTCCTTACTGCTTCTGGTTCTCTGTGCCCAATATGTCTGTGCCATACATGGATACAGTTCTTATGCAGATCTTGTCTAGCACTGTACAATCTATCTTTGCATTTTAGCTGATAAAGTTCATCTTGCATTTTTCCTTCTGCAAGAGTGTGACCCTTCTTTGATGCAGCTGTTATCTTTTAAAGTAACTACATTCCCCTTTTGCGTGAGCTTCATTACTGACAGAAGATTGCTTTCAAGGCTGGGAACATAGAGAACATCCTTTATTGGGATCTTTCCGCTGAGGAAACTGGACAGTGGAGGTAGCCGTCTCCTACTCCTTCTGAGGTCATATAGTGACGATTAGCTAAGATGTCCTTGTCTGATTTGCTTTCATTAAGGTCAGTGAAGAAATCCTTGCTATTTGTCATATGACTGCTTGCACCAGAATCTATACACCATATATGCTTTGCAGATGAGCCTGTACTGGCATTAACTGTTCTGCTTTTTAAGCTGACTCATTCTTGCTTTCCAAATTCTGCAGTCTGCCAGACCGGAGTAGCAGATAGCAGACCTATGCGGGTCTGTCTGCGCCGCTCTGCCTCCACCTCCCACCCTGCCTGCAGTGCACGCTGGTATCTAGGGTGAACATCGGGTTTCTAAGGGCCCCGCAGCCCTTAGAAACCCGATATTTACGTTGGTAACCAGCGTGCTCGCTGGTCCTGATCGCTGGAGGGGCGGTCTATGTGACAGCTCACCAGCGATCAGCTAACAATGTCCCAGCGATCCCATCCACGTTGGATCGTTGGTGGGATCGCTTGGACATCGTTATGTGTAACGTACCCTTACTTTATATGACTTCTGTTTTAAGGCAATTACAGGTGTGAACAGAGCTGTACTGGTAAATTTAGTCAGGCTAAAGCTGCCCATACATGAGACAGTTGTTGGCAAAATATTCATTCAGCAGAAATCTCTCCTCAACCAAATTACAAGAGCCACCAGAATGTCAAGGAATCACCTGCTACATTACAAAGCTAAAGAAGAAAATAACCGGGTGCCTCTAGTAGTCACCTACAACCCAAATCTGGAAGTGCTAAGGGGAGCTGCACGGAAAATACAACCTTTACTACAAAAAGATGCCCGATTACAATCCATTTTTCCAAACTCCCCACTACTGTGCATTAGGCAGCCCCCAAATCTAAGAAGCATCATTGTCAGAAGCTCTCTGTCCTCTCCAACAGCTGCAGGAACCTTTCCTTGCAACCAGAAAAAATGTAAAACCTGTCCATTTATAATGACCACGGACACGATAAAGATCCCCAATTCACATACATCAGGACTACAAGATCCCAGATACTTTCAGCTGCATTACATCTAATGTGGCGTACTTAATTATTTGTACTAAATGTCCAACTGGGGGTCTGTATGTGGGGGAGACAGGGCAAAAGCTTAGAACAAGGATGAATGCTCATCGTCACACAATAAGAGAAAAAAGAATGGATCTACCTGTGGCAAAACATTTTTGTATGCCTGATCACAACAACACCATGGATATGAAATTACTGGTATTGAAAAGTAACTTCACATCTCAGAGAGACAGGAGGGTCTGGGAGTATAAATTTATGACGACCTTTGACACTCTCAGTGCTGGAATGAATGTGTCGCATGAATTTATGTCTTTTTACATCAATTAAGGAATTTGCTCCTAAGACCTTGTGGGGGCGTCACAACACATTAGGAGACCCCAATCAGAGGACAATGAAACATCCAGACTCCTTATCTATGAACTGGTCCAATATTTATGTTGCTCCCTATCCCATAATGATAATTATGCTTCACATCACTTGTCTTATCTATTGCATTTTTTCTGTGCTGTGTTGTGCATATATATGTGATTCTTCAGATGTTGTACTAGTCAATGCCTGATGAAGAGACCTGAGTAGTCTCGAAAGCTTGCAATGTGTTACCATCTTTTCAGTTAGCCATTAAAAGGTATCAACCACTGAGGACTCTCAATTATGAATATTTTTCTATCTACTGGCTAACATGGTACAAAGATATACATCTTTCCTGTGTCCTCACTTCCCCTTACACATGAGCATTCAGTTCTGCTGAGCGTTCAAGTGTTTCCAATGGAAAAAAAGGAAGAGGAAAAAGTCGCTGTCAGACACTTCTGGCAGTGACTAATCTCCCCTGAAAATATCTTCAACCCTGACCCTGTTTTTCATCTCAATGCAAAGCCTGTAGCAAGGTAAACCACCACCATGTGCCATTCATAATCCTGGTGCCTTTAAGTTTCAGGGTGTAACTGCTACCTCTGCACCCCCTATAGCTACATTCCTGGACACAACGCTTGGCTAGCCCCAATTTTACTTACTGTAGCGCTTGCATGGGACAACATTGGACAGTGGGCTAAGCAGCTAGCTTTGCTAGTGTTCCCAGTAATGTGACTAATATGGGTTCCGAACCCTTGTTCCTGGGGTGTGTTCCATTCTCATTCAATGTCTGTGGTACTGATGGAAATACCTGAGTACGGTAATGTTTTTCATGGTCAACCCCTTATTGGCACATTGAGATCTGCTTCACTCTTCGACACCTGAATTAGTGAACTGAGGTGAGATCAAATCTGCTTGTTCTCTACCACATCCATTCAGATTTAGACTTTTGTTTGTTGCTCTCTGGCATCACTTGTATATTTCAGAAAAGAAGCGTATATAGACATCACACATTTGCTAGCACTCACTGAGTAGTTTTCTAATCAGTAGGATCTCAATCACTTGGTTAGTCTTTCCTCGTTCTATGACAAAGGCAAAGGGATGGCCCAGTGCCTATGGCTTATTTACTTTCGTGAGTTAAAAAAATAATTACTGCTTGAAGCAAACTGGCAAAGAAGTCTAGGGCAGTCTTTCATTTGCAGACCCCTTCATTAATTTCCATCGCCGGATTTGCTGTTAATGGTGGCTTGGTCCCAGTGTGCTAAAAAGCAGCATCTGTGCCATTGAGTAGGGAAGCTGAAGCCAAAGGGAGGGGTGATGACAGGGGGAAGACTGTTTACAAATCACCCCCTATTAACATGATGGCTTAGTCTATAGGGACCATGCAGTTTACATTTAATCATTTCTATAAATGGTGGCTCTGACTTACCTGGCGTGCTCCTGACCTTAATTAAAATTTCATAGACATAATACGTCATTTGCATTGCAGATTACCCAAAAGGGACATATAGAGTCTATGGGAAAATGTTTATTGTATTTTTTTGCATTTCATTATTTCCTTAATAGTATATCTTATTAGCAGTAAATAAAATGTCTGAGCTTGTTATTATTGTAATGATGGTATATGAAGCACATTGAATTTGCATTCAACATGAAGGGCACATTGTATGTCGTAATACCATTTTATATCATGTGGGGAACATAGTAAGAGCTTCAAGGTATAGTTTCCTTCTGATTCTCAATGTCGTTAATTAAATATTCATAGCACTGAACATTATACAATTTAATGAGATTACCCAGTACAAGAATATATGTTTGTATATTTATTTATTTATTTCCTTTCTTAAATAGCACCATACCTGTCCATGGGTTGCATCTAGAACTGCAGCTTAGCTCTATTCACTTAAATGAACCAGACACAGCTCATCGACAGACCACTTGAAGTGTGTGTACTCTTGAACATCTTCTGAAATGTCATTGAGACTCATAAGAGTAAGTCACAAGAGGGAGTTCATAAGCTCCCATTATAATCCATCCACTAGCTTTATAAAAAAAAAATAAGAGTAAAGGCTAAAATGTTAATTGGCTCAGTACAGCATATCCTCTGGGGCAGCACGGTAGCTCATTGATTAGCACTGTTGCTTTGCATCAGTGGGTTCCTGGTTTCAAACTCCACCAAGGACAATATCTGTAAGGAGTTTGTGTGTTCTCCCTGTGATTGTGTGGGTTACCGTCAGGTACTCCAAAGACATACTGGTAAAATTTAGATTGAGCCTCAATGGGGACAGTAACGATGATGTCTGTGAAGTGCTTTGGAATTAATCGAGTTATATAAACAAATACAATAAAATAATAAATAAACATCAGATATTGAGAATCATTGCGTGCTGATATTCACATATAGGCCAGGGTCACACTTGCGAGTGCAATGCGAGAAACTAACGCAAGTCTCTCGCATCAATACCCGGAGCTGCATAGAAATACATGCAGCCGCACACTTCGGTCCCGACTGCCGGCGGCAGTGCCGGGTATTGATGCGCGAGTTTCTTGCTTTGCACTCGCAAATGAGATCCCAGCCATAGGCAGAGTCTTGTCAGTCATTGTCACTGGGCAGTGAGAAGCCAAAAGAGACCCACCTGTATGACTAGTGCACAGTGTGGCTTGATCCCCGGCAGCTATTAAAAGTATGTTTTTCTCTGTCAGGTTCCCTTTAACGTTTTTTCCTCCCCTTCTCAGAGACATAACTTTTTTTATTTTTCCGTCAATATGGCCATGTGAGGGTTGTTTTTTGCTGGACGAGTTGTACTTTTGAACGAAACCATTGGTTTTACCATGTCATGTACTAGAAAACGGGAAAAAAATTACAAGTTTGCGGTGAAATTGCAAAAAAAGTGCAATCCCACACTTGTTTTTGTTTGGCTTTTTTGCTAGATTCACTAAATGCTAAAACTGACATTATGATTCTCCAGGTCATTACGAGTTTATAGACACCAAACATGTCTGGATTCTTTTTTATCTAAGTGGTGAAAAAAAATTACAAACTTTGTTAAAAAAAACTGTGCCATTTTCCGAGACCCGTAGCGTCTCCATTTTTCGTCATCTCGGGTTGGGTAACGGCTTATTTTTTGCATGCCGAGCTGACGTTTTTAATGATACCATTTTGGAGCAGATATGTTCTTTTGATCGCCCGTTATTGCATTTTAATGCAATGTCGCGGCAACCGAAAAAAAAAATTCTAGCATCTTGACGTTTTTCCTCACTACACTGTTTAGCGATCAGGTTAATCCTTTTTTATTGATTGGGCGATTTTGAATGCGGTGACACCAAATATATGTATATTTGATTTTTTTATTGTTTTATTTTGAATGGGGTGAAAGGGGGGTTATTTGAACTTTTATATTTTTCTTATTTTTTATATTTTTAAAAACTTTTTTTTTTACTTTTGGCATGCTTCAATAGTCTCCATGGGAGACTAGAAGCTGCCACAACCTGATTGGCTCTGCTACACAGAGGCGATGATCAGATCTATAAAGCAGAATTACACACTTGCTATGAGCGCCGACCACTGCGCATGACCTGCGATCATGTGACACGGGTCACGTTGGGCGGATTTCCAGCGCGATTGCCAGAAGCGCCTGTTAAATGCCGCTGTCAGCATTTGACAGCGGCATTTAACAGGTTAATAGCCACGGATGGATCGCGATTCCACCTACAGCTATTCCGGGCACATGACAGCTGTTCAAAAAAGTTGGCATGCTTCTGGAAAGATGTGGGCTCACCGCCGAAGCCCACATCAAAGGGAGGGAGTCCGACATTGGTGTACTATTACTCCCGATGTCGGAAAGGCGTGAAATGCATGAGAGGAAATTTGTAGTAAGGTAGAAATGTAGTTCTAATGATAACCCATGCAGGGAAAAGAAACTTCCTCTTTCTACATAGAGCTTAGAAGGACACAGCTAGTCTGTTTTCAGTCATGTGATGTCATAGACTGAATGGAAAAGAGTAGCATTAAGGAAGCACTCCTCCCACCAAAATTGTGATCCTCTTAATATATTGCAATCATCAAACTATATAGCACTGTGTACTTACAATTGCTCATTTCCCCTTCTACCCAGTTTTACAATAGGTCTATGAAATTGTGAAATTAAAACCGACTAGTTGAGACCTTCTAAGCTCTATATAGAAACAGGAAATCTCCTTTCCCTGCATGCGTCATCACTGTAAAGTCAATGACAGGGGGGAGGAGTGAAGAGGAGGATGACTCATGCAGGGAAAAGAGACTTCCTGTTGCTACACAGAGCAGGAAAAAGAGAAGCATTTACTGGTAGAAAGGTAAAATTATCAATTGTAAGTACACAGTGCTATATAATATATATACATATATATATATATATATATACACAGTATATATGATTGCAATATAGGATAAAAACTTTGATGGGAATGCCTCTTTTAACAAAATAAGCCTTTTCTTTAACCCCTTCCTGACATGAGACGTACTATCCCGTCCATGGGACCCGGGCCCCTATGCCCATGGACGGGATAGTACGTCTACCGCGATCAATGGCGCCCACGTGGTGAGCGCCGCTGATCACGGCCGGGTGTCAGCTGATTATCACAGCTGACACCCGGCACAATGTGTCAGGGGCAGTCACGGACCGCCCCCGACATGTTAACCCCTTGCACACCGCAATCAAACATGATCGCGGTGTACCGGCGGTTAAAGGGAAGCATCGGCAGGGAGGGGGCTCCCTCCGTGCTTCCCTGAGCCCCCCACGGCAGCGCAATGTGCAGCGCTGCTGCCGGGGGCTCCTTTCCTGAAGGCCCCCGAATCCAAGATGGCGACGGGGGCCTTCGGGGGCCTGCAGGAAGCTGGCTTCCTCAGTGCCTGCAAAGCGCAGGCATGAGGAAGCCTTCTGCAGTGCCTGTGACAGATTGCTGATCTGTCACAGTGATCTGTGATGTGACAGATCAGCGATCTGTCACAGGACAGTGATGTCCCACCTGGGACTATTTAATAAAGTAAAAAAAAAAATAAAAAAAAGTGTTAAAATAAATTTAAAAAAATCGCCAAATAAATTAGAAAAAAAAAAATATTCCCCCAAATAAATCCATTTTTTAGAAATAATAAAAAAAAAAACAATAAAAGTACACATATTAGGTATCGCCGCGTCCGTAACGACCCACCCTATAAAACTGTCCCATTAGTTAACCCCTTTAGCGAACCCCATAAAAAATAAAAAACGAAGCAAAAAATAATGATTTATTATCATACCACCGAACAAAAAGTGTAATAACGCACGATCAAAAAGACGCATATAAATATCCATGGTACCGCTGAAAACATCATCTTGTCCCGCAAAAAACGAGCCGCGACACAGCATCATCCGCAAAAAAAAAAAGTTATAGCTCGCAGAATAAAGCGATGCAAAAATAATTATTTTTTATATAAAATAGTTTTCATTGCATAAAACCGACAAAACATAAAAAAACAACCTAAATGAGGTATCTCTGTAAGCGTACTGACCCGAAGAATAAAACCGCTTTATCAATTTTATCGCACGCGGAACGGTGTAAACGCACCCCCCCCAAAAGAAATTCATGAAACGCTGGTTTTTGTTCATTCTGCGTCCCAAAAATCAGAATAAAAAGCGATCAAAAAATGTCATGTGCCCGAAAATGGTACCAATAAAAACGTCAACTCGTCCCGCAAAAAATAAGACCCCACATGACTCGGTGGGTCAAAATACGGAAAAATTAGATCTCTCAATATGTGGTGATGCAAAAACTACTTTTACAATAAAAAGTGTCTTTTAGCGTGTGACAGCCGCCAAACATAAAAACCGCCATAAATAGTAAATCAAACCCCCCGTTATCACCCCCTTAGTTAGGGAAAAATAATAAAATAAAAAAAATGTATTTATTTCCATTTTTCCATTAGGGTTAGGGCTAGGGTTAGGGTTAGGGTAGGGTTAGGGCTAGGGTTAGGGCTAGGTTTAGGGTTAGGGCTAGGGTTAGGGCTGAGATTAGGGTTAGGGGTGTGTTGGGGTTCGGGTTGGAGTTAGAATTGGGGGTTTCCACTGTTTGGGCACATCAGGGGCTCTCCAAATGCAACATGGCGTCTGATCTCAATTCCAGCCAATTCTGAGTTGAAAAAGTCAAATGGTGCTCCTTCCCTTCCAAGCTCTGCCATGCACCCAAACAGTGTTTTACCCCCACATGTAGGGTATCAGCCTACTCAGGTCAAATTGCAAACCAATTTTTGGGGTCCAATTTCTCCTGTTACCCTTAGGAAAATAAAAAATTGGAGGCAAAAATATCATTTTTGTGGAAAAAAATTATTTTTTTATTTTCACGCCCGAGTGTTATAAACTTCTGTGAAGCACTTGGGGGTTCAAAGTGCTCACTACACATCTAGATAAGTTCCGTGGGGGGCCTAGTGTCGAAAATGGGGTCACTTGTGGGGAGTTTCAATAGTTTAGGTACATCAGGGGCTCTCCAAACGCACATGACACCCGCAGACCATTCCATCAAAGTCTGCATTCCAAAATGTCACTGCTTCCCTTCCGAGCCCCGACGTGTGTCCATACAGTAGTTTTCTCCCACATATGGGGTGTCAGCGTACTCATGACAAATTGGACAACACCTTTTGGGGTCCAATTTCTCCTGTTACCCTTGGGAAAATGAAAAAATTGGGGACTAATTGATCAGGTTTGTGGAAAAAATACGATTTTTTTTAATTTCATGCCCGGGCATTATAAACTTCTGTGAAGCCCTTGGGGGTTCAAAGTGCTCACCACACATCTAGATAAGTTCCCTAGGGGTTCTCGTTTCCAAAATGGGGTCATTTGTGGGGGTTTCCACTGTTTAGGTACATTAGGGGCTCTCCAAAGGCAACATGACACCCGCAGACCATTCCATCAAAGTCTGCATTCCAAAACGTCACTACTTCCCTTCCGAGCCCCGACGTGTGCCCATACAGTAGTTTTCTCCCACATATGGGGTATCAGCATACTCAGGACAAATTGGACAACAACTTTTGGGGTCCAATTTCTCCTGGTACCCTTGGGAAAATAAAAAAATGGTGACTAAAAGATCATGTTTGGGGAAAAAATACGAATTTTTTATTTTCACGCCCGGGCGTTATAAACTTCTGTGAAGCACTAGGGGGTTCAAAGTGCTCACCACACATCTAGATAAGTTCCTTGGGGGGTCTATTTTACAAAATGGTGTCATTTGTGGGGGGTTTCCACTGTTTAGGTACATCAGGGGATTTCCAATCGCGACATGGTGTCCGATCTCAATTCCAGCCAAAAACGTCAAATGGCGCTGCTTCCCTTCCGAGCTCTGCCATGCGCCCAAATAGTGGTTTACCCCCACATGTGGGGTATCAGCGTACTCAGGACAAATTGCACAATAACTTTTAGGGTCCTGTTACCCTTGCAAAAGTAAGAATTAAGGGTGAAAAGATCATTTTCGTGGAAAAAATATGATTTAATTGTACGGCTTTATATTATAAACTTCTGTGAAGCCCTTGGGGGTTCAAAGTTCTCACCACACATCTAGATAAGTTCCTTAGGGGGTCTAGTTTCCAAAATGGTGTCATTTGTGGGGGGTTTCCACTGTTTTGGTACATCAGGGGTTTTCCAATCGCGACATGGTGTCCGATCTCAATTCCAGCCAAAAACGTCAAATGGCGCTGCTTCCCTTCCGAGCTCTGCCATGCGCCCAAATAGTGGTTTACCCCCACATGTGGGGTATCAGCGTACTCAGGACAAATTGCACAATAACTTTTAGGGTCCTGTTACCCTTGGAAAAATAAGAATTGAGGGTGAAAAGATCATTTTTGTGGAAAAAATTTGATTTTTTAATTGTACGGCTGTATGTTATAAACTTCTGTGAAGCCCTTGGGGGTTCAAAGTTCTCACCCCACATCTAGATAAGTTCCTTAGGGGGTCTAGGTTCCAAAATGGTGTCATTTGTGGGGGGTTTACACTGTTTTGGTACATCAGGGGTTTTCCAATCGCGACATGATGTCCGATCATATAGACCCCTCAAAGTGACCTCAAATGTGATGTGGTCCTAAAAATAAAATGGTGTTGTAAAAATGAGAAAACGCTGGTCAACTTTTAACCCTTATAACTTACTAACAAAAAAAAATTTTGGTTCCAAAATTGTACTGATGTAAAGTAAACATGTGGGAAATGTTAGTTATCAAGTTTTTTGTGTGCTGTATCTCTGTGATTTAAGGGCATAAAAATTCAAAGTTGGAAAATTGCGAAATTTTCAAAATTTTCGCCAAATTTCCATTTTTCTCACAAATAAACGCAAGTTATTTGCATGAAATTTTACCACTAACATGAAGTACAATATGTCACGAGAAAACAGTGTCAGAATCACCGGGATCCATGGAAGAGTTCCAGAGTTATGACCTCATAAAGGTACAGTGGTCAGAATTGTAAAAATTGGCCCGGTCATGAACGTGCAAACCACCCTTTGGGGTGAAGGGGTTAATAATTAAATTAAAGAAAGTCTGCCATTAGTATATACAAAAATATACTAGGAGGGATGTACTAGTAGTGAGGCATTTGCAGCAAAAGCCTGCTTTATTCAACTAGTGGACTGCTTGAATAATAATCTTATTTATATAGAGCCGACACTAGTATACATGCCTGTGAAATAATGTGGATATATTATGCTAAAATATCATAAGGCTTTGAATGTTGCTTGATAAACTCACCCATAATTCACTTAGCTCCTGTAAAGGATGCTAAATCTGTTAAGCCTGGTTGTTAGGACACAGCAGCATGGAATGCAAAGACATATAAAGCGTCAATGTATCTAAAAACAAAAATCACCTTGATTTATATAGCTTTTTTTATATGGCTTTTCATTGAACAATAATAAAAGGTTTTGCCTAGAATTTCATCTTAAAATGATCAATTAGCTGTTTGGCCCGCCCTAGATGTTTTGACATTCCAGTCAATCCATTAATTGAATTAACCTATATTACAATATATGCCCTTTAAATGTATGTCACACACTATTAATCATGCAGAATAGCATGTATTCTAAGCTTCTGACTTGTAATGATGGCAATGTTATCTTTTTAGGCCATAAAACCACAGGGTTGATGTATAGGACAATCTAGAGTGGTTCAATAAGGTTTTTTATTTGACATTAGATGGGCCGTAAATGGAAAGCCTCATACTGTGTTATGTATATGACTTGTCTATGACCCTTCCATTAGGTTTTGGGACAGGCAATCAAATTGGCATGTGATACAAGTAGATTCATGACCTAGTCCCCACCATATTTCTATTACTCACATTCACATGAATAATTCAAATAGCTTATCTTATGGAAAGACATGAAAACATTAGTGACCCTAATACCAGTACTGATAACTCAAATTTGTGAAATCTGGCTAAATCTCTCTTTTCTTTTTGTAATTTATTACAGTGGCTTGCAAAAGTATTCACTCTCCCTCCTATCCCCTTGGCTTTTTTTGTGTTTTGCTACCTCACAACCTGGAATTTAATTTTTTTTTTTGAGGATTTAGAATCATAGAATGGTAGAGTTGGAAGGATCCTTCTGGGGCATCTGGTCCATCCCCTGCTCAATGCAGGATTCACTAAATCATCCCAGACAGATGTCTGTCCAGCCTCTGAAGATTTCCATGGAAGGAGAACTCGCCACCTCTCGTGGCAGCCTGTTCCACTCATTGATCACTCAAAAGGGGGCTTTACACATAGCGATATCGCTAGCAATATCGCTAAAGCGTCACTGATTTTGTGACGCAGCAGCTACATGTGATACTTACTTCCGACCGGCTCCCCCGTTGGCTATCGCTGATCGCGTGAGATTGGTCTGGTCCATTTCTTGTCGGCGGCTTCCTGCTGGCGCCGACGAGCGAGCCATGGATGCAGGCGGAAGACGGACACCCTCTCCGCGTCTGAAAGGTAAGTGCAACCGCAGACCGATGTTGCAGCATTGCTAATGAGATCTGCCTGTTAGGCAGCTCATTAGCGACCATTTAGCGATGCACCAGCGATCCTAACCGGGTCATATCGTGGTCAGGATCGCTGGTGCATCGCTAAATGTAAAGGGGCCTTTAGGCTATGTGCCCACGTTGCAGAAATGCTGCGGAATTGTCCACAGCAATTCCGCAACTCCCTGCCGTGGGTAAAACGCATGTGGAATTCGCATCCGTTTTCCCGCAAAATACAAGTGTTTTTAGCTTGCAGAATGCTAGCGCGTTTCCAAGCAATTTGAAGTAATAGTAAAAGATAGAAAGTTAAAAATAATAAAAAAATAGAGATATACTTATCCTCTGTCGGCCCCCAGAGTCCTCCAGGCCCTCATCGGGGCTGTCAGCAACTTCCGTTCCCAGGGATGCATTGCGCGAATGACCTCTGATGTATTGGTCATGCGAGACCACTGCGTCATCAGAGGTCATTCGCATAATGCATCCCTGGGAACGGAAGTTGCTGGCAGCGCCGATGAGGGCTGGGAGGAATCCAGGGGCCAACAGAGGGTAAGTATATCCCTACTTTTTTATTTTAATTCTATTTTTTACAGGAATATGGTACCCAGGGCATGGAGGAGAGTCTCCTCTCCTCCAGAACCTGGGTACCATCCGCACATGAAACCACATAGCCACATGCCCACTCATCCATAAAGGCCACCTCTATGGAGTGTACGACTTAGAGTGGTCATATGTACAGTCTCTGCTTGGGAACTCTGCAGCTCCTTCAGGGTTACCTTTGTCCTCTGTGCTGCCTATCTGATTAATGCTCTCCTTGTCCAGGCTGAGAGTTATGATGGTCGTCCCTCTCTCGGCAGATTTGTTGTGGTACTATTTTCTTTTCATTTGATGATAACGCAGTTGATGGGGCTCCGGGGATCATCAGAGATTGGGATACATTTTTATTACCCAAGCCTGACTTGAACAACAACTTTGTTCCTGACTTGTTTGGAGATCTCCTTGGTGTTGTTTGATGTTCCTCTTGCTTAAAGTTAACCTGTCACCTCGTTTTTCCGCAATAAGCTGCGACCACTGCCTTTCGGGGCTTATCTACAGCATTCTATAATGCTGTAGATAAGCCCCCGATCTAACCTGAAAGAGAAGAAAAACAAGACATATTACACTCACCCTGGAGTGGTCCGATCCGCTGGGTGTCGCAGGTCCGGCGCCTCCCAACTTCATGTGATGGTGTCATCTTCCTTGCTTCTTGTCGTGGCTCCTCCGCAGGTGTACTGATTTGCCCTGTTGAGGGCAGAGCCAAGTACTGCAGTGCGCAGGCGCTGGGCCTCTCTGACCTTTCCCGGCGCCTGCGCACTGCATTACCTGGCTCTGCCCTCAGTAGGGCAGATCAGTATGCCTGCGCATGAGCCACGACAAGACAACCCGGACCTGCGACACCCATCAGACCGGACCGCCCAAGGGTGACTATAATATAACTTGTTTTTCTTTTCTTTCAGGTAAGATCGGGGGCTTATCTACAGAATTCTGCTTACCTTGGATGGTTAGAAAAAATAGTGGGATCCCCTCAAAAAAAAAAATGGCGTGGGGTCCCCCTATATTTGTTAACCAGCCAGAGTAAAGCAGACTACTGGGACTGGTATTTCATCCAAAGATGCGCCAATTATGGCACTTTACCCGGCTCTTCCTACTTGCCCTGTAGCGGTAGCGGTGGCAAGTGGGGTAATATTTTGGGGTTGATGTCACCTTTGTATTGTCCGGTGACATCAAGCCCACGGATTAGTAATGGGGAAGCGTGTATGAGACACCTATCCCTTACTAATCCTATAGTTATATGGCAAATAAACACAGCCAGAATAAAGTACTTTATTTGAAATAATGACACAGACTCCTTTAATAATCTTAATTAAACCATACTTACGGCATCGCCTATTCCACCGAAGCCTTCGATCTCCTGTAACAGAAATAAAATAAAAAAAGCAACAGTATACCATACCTATCCGCCGAGAAAATATACATACTGTCTCATGGCAAGTTCAGTTCTGCTACATCTGGATGCCTTTGGCTGAACAGTGGCATTATGCCACTATCCAGACACAGTAGAGCTTGCAGCTGATCACCGGAGACAACTCGGTCCCCGGCAGTCACCTGCACTGCAGTTCTCACGATCAGCTGACCGTGAGAACTTTGCAAAGTGACCGGACATAACCCCGTCTCCGGCGGTCACGTGCACGGCAGTTTTCGCGGTCAGCTGAGCTCATTGCGAGAACTGAAGTGGACGTGAACTTCTGGCTGTAGCACAAGGTAAGACATTATTTAAATTAGTTCACATGCGTAGTAAACTGCGCTCCCACACTTAATACATGTGACTATAAAGATAATGCGGTTTTACCTCATCTAATGATAGTCTATGAGTAATTTATGCTGTGGAGACAGAGAGTCTCCGCAACATAAAGACATGCGGCGGTCTGGAAAGACGCGCCGCATGTCCATTTACGGTGGGATGCTGCAGGAGTCTCGGAATGCATAGTGGAGATGGGATTTTTTTAAATCCCATCCACTATGCTGTAACATCTGGCCGCAGTGGGTTTGACGCTGCGGATGTACGCAGTGTCAAACCTGTGTTTACTGGCTGTGGGAACATACCCTTACTGTCCTGACCCTTACTGTCCTGACCCTAGAACCTATTTTTACTTATGGAGGGTCCACATATACTGGACTTGCTGTGGAGTTTACCTGCTGATTTCCACACGCTGGAATATAGAAACAGGCTAGTGGATGAGATTCTAGAAAATCGACATACTATAGAAAAAATTTGTTTTGCTAAAATTTGATGAGCAGTGCAGATTCTTCAATTAGCAATAATAAATCTACAATAACTCTGAAATAAAATGTTTTTATTTGGCTTTTGCTGCAGTTTAACCCCTTAGTGACCGAGCCAATTTTGACCTTAATGACCAGGCCAATTTATATAATTCTGACTACTGTCTATTTATGTGGTAATAACTGGAACGCTCCAACAGATCCCACTGATTCTGAAACTCTTTTATCATGACATATTGTACTTCATGTTAGTGATAAAATTTCTTCGATAAGACTATTTAAGAAACAAATGGAAATTTGGCAATTTTCAAACTTTTAATTTTTGTGCCCTTAAATCAGGGGGTCGTGTCACACAAAATAATTGATAAATAACATTTCCCCCATGTTTACTTTACATCAGCATAATTTTGGAGACATATTTTTTGTTAGGAAGTTGTAAGGGATAAAAGTTGACCAGCCATTTCTCATTTTACCAACAAAATTCACAAAACTATTTTTTTTAGGAACCACATGACATTTGAAGTGACTTTGAGGGGTCAATATGACAGAAAATACCCAAAAGCGACACCATCTTAAAAACTGCACCCCTAAAGTTGTTTAAAAAACACATTCAAGAAGTTTATTAACCCTTCAGGTGCTTCATGAGAACTAAAGCAATGTGGAAGGAAAATACTAACAATTAACTTTTTTCACAAGGGTAACAGGAGAAAATGGACCCCAAATTTGTTGTGCAATTTCTCCTGAGTACACCAATACCCCATATGTGGTGGAAATCCACTGTTTGGGTGCATGATAGGGCTCAGAAGGGAGGGAGCACCATTTGACTTTTTGAACGCTAAAATTGTCTGGAATCGATGGCGGGCACCATGTCGCGTTTGGAGACCCTGTGATGTACCTAAACAGTGGAAACCATGCAATTCTAAATCCAACCCTAACACAGCTCCAAATCCAACCCTAACCCCGACACACCCCTAATTAGGCCTAACCTCAACCCTAACCACAACCCTAACATAACCCTAGCCCCAACACAACCCTAACAATCCCAACCTTTACCCTAACACAACCACAACCCTAACACAATCCTAATCCCAGCGTAAACCCCAACCCTAACTGCAAAGAATGGAAAAAAATAAAAATAAATGTATTTTATTATTTTTATCTAACTAAGGGGGTGGCAATGGGGGGTTTGATTTACTATTTTTTTTTTATTTTGACTATTGTGATAGGGTCTATCACAATGAACCAACAGGAAAAATCTATTGTTGCCGGCCGGAAGATCTCGGCGCATGCGCCCGACATTTTCTTCCAGGAGGATAACGTGGAGGGCTGGGGGGACGGAGCAGGAGAATCTGGGGATGGCGAAGGTACCAGAGGGGCTCGGGGGACCCCTTTTCTCTCTCCTCTTGTATGCTAGATCATATCAGAGGAAAAAGAAATTAATGGAAAACCAGACTATTTTTTTGTGATCGCCGTTATTCACTGAATAACAACGATCACGTGACAGGGGAAGGTAACAACTGACTTGATTCATGTACCGGGGGTAGCTGAGACCCTGGAGATTTTCCAAAGCAGGGGGGCGCTGTGCACTTATTTCTCAGCGCTGTTAAAAAGCGGTGCTGAGGAATAAGTACCCTTAACTGCCGCCGTTAAAAGGAGTATCGGCGGTCGTTAAGATGCAAGTGCATATAATGGTCCAAAGCAATGAAAACAGTATACTTACCTTACCAGTTCTCTGACTAATGTTCCCTGGTCTACTGCAGGTCTCTGCTGAATGGCCTTCAAAAGGTGTCGACAACCGACTGCTGAAGCTAATCATAGGCCACAGCAGTCACGTCTGCCAGGATACTGAGTATTTAGAGCACAGGAGTGTCAAGAATTGGTAAGTTGAGCATACAACTACTTAAATTTGAGATGTTCAAATGTTTTAATTAGCAGAGGCAAATCCACAACAATTTCCACACAACTGGGTGTGAATTTCCCTGCGATTTCTGGATGTGCTTTGAGATACAGTAAAATCAGTTAAAACGCTATGAAATGCTAATGGTGCCAATACACAAGGTGGTTGAATGCTTGCTTGATCAACACGATCTCTCCTGACCCGCCGTACACATGAAAGTTTGGCTTAGCACAGCACTCATGAGTTTCCAATGGGTAGAGAGAAGAAGGCCGCTACTGACTGCTCTGCCCCTTCCAGACATCTGTCTGTTAGTAGCTCATCTTCCCTGAAAACAAAAGAATTGTCCATTGAATTCCAACTGATGAATCATCGGGCGAGTCGTGAGGTCCTCCATTCACATCAGACGGTCGTCTTGTACTGAAGTCGTGTAACTTTAATTAGGAATCTTAACAGGCTGAAATTCAATTGTCTAAACTTAGTGGCTAAAATGATAAGGATATTATGATTTCCAACAAAATGAAAAAGCATAACCAAAACCAATAGTAAATACCAATGTGTCAACAGTTTGTGAAAGGCAGTTATTGTAAGTAGATTCTTGCTTTTCTGTTATGGGCAGGATATATGTGAACAACATCACAATAACGCCATATACTATGGTAATTTAGAAAGCATTAATATGCTTCACCTTACTGAGGGTTCTCTATCCTCATATAAAAAGAAGCCAGCAGTGTACATGAATGATCTGACGGCCTTCACCTGGAGCACGTGCCGATCTACTCTTTGATTGTCTTAGGAGATTTAACAAGTCAAAGTCATCTGAGCTATAGTTGGTAAATCCATCAGCAACATAGACATCGTAGACTCAGCAGAAGCCAAAGTGATAACTTCAGGCAAAGCCTTTGGCTGTGGCTGC
Organism: Dendrobates tinctorius; assembly: GCF_039654945.1. Taxonomy (NCBI): domain Eukaryota; kingdom Metazoa; phylum Chordata; class Amphibia; order Anura; family Dendrobatidae; genus Dendrobates; species Dendrobates tinctorius. The sequence goes on from NW_027361698.1 coordinate 20,139,688, forward strand.
TGAGCCGCAGGAAGCCTGGGAACCCTGAGGCATCCACTTCTTATTCTGCTAGAAAATGAAGACATTCTTACTTGTTTTGTACATTTGCAGTCACCAATATGCGCCTTTCTTCTCTGGCTAATATGTTATTACGCCAGGTAAATTTATGCTAGATGAATATTGGACACAACAACAGGAATACAATTTGGGAAATAACTATTGTAAACTAATCTATTAGAAATCACTATTGGAATATTACAAGCTATGGCAAGCTTTTTCATGACTGTTTGTCAGCAGCGTTGACACCTTAAAGGAATGGCGGTAAGAGTTTGTTCTGTGAACACAGCTTGGGCTTGTTATTATGTTTAATGTAGAGATATAAAATATTTGCTTCAATGGATTCTAGATTATTTGTTGCATACCTGCTTACAAAATATTATATATACATCGGAGTGTTAAGAATGAGAAATGCCAGTCTGTATAGTGTCACCAGATTAACAATGCTGGCAGCATGTGGGTCATATCCTCAATCATATAAAGGCAGATCGGCTCGTCCATTATACAGTCATGTAATGTCACAGGATTCCTATACATAATCGTTAGCTGTCGGTCGAAAAAATGATTCGGCTGACAGCTAGCTTTCCTGACTACTCCATAGCATGCCTATGTTCTGTATGAGAAAATGGAGGAAAAGCTACTGACCAAAATGCAGGGATCACTGCAAAATTACAAATTTTATTGGTAACAAAAAGACAACATCCATATAAAAACATTTAAAAAGTCATACAATGACATGAAACTATCACAAAGACTTATAATAAAGCCCAAAGAGCTCCCTCCAGTAAGTGGACATACATAAAAAAGGCTCTAGAATATATCACATACAATAGCATGCCTGCAATGAAGAAATGTTCAGAGATGTAATACTAAACATAATGATCCATTGAATAATCCATCCAAATAGACTATGGTACAATAATGAATGCAAGTAATAACAAATGTAAGCAACTGAGCCATGAGAATAAACACCATAGGGTACTAAGCATAGATGAAAAGTATAGCAATCATGGTGTAGCCAAGAGGCTAAAATGACCAAGATTAAATCCTGCCTGCATAATCCCTATATAATGCCACTTACAAAGGGGGAGCTTGTGGAGTGCCCTACGCGTGTCGCACGCCAAAAGGTGGCTTCATCAGGGGCTAGAGAGTCAGTTTGTTACACTTGTTTAAATATGCTAAACAATCAGTACATATGTGCGGCAGCTGCAGCGACGTACCCAATTAGCTGCAATGGAGGCCTGGATACACATGCACACCAGAGGAAAGAGAATAATCCATGACTCACAGGTTATTTCCGGGTTTGGAGCAGTGTGACGAAACACTACACACTGCGCAGGTACAGACAGGAATGACTCATCACATAATATAAGTTTAGAGCAGTGTGAACGTCACACCGCCCACTGCGCCGGTGCAAACAAAGTAACGGAATACAAAAAGGTTGTGTGACGTAATGAATGCCAAATGCGCAAGCGCGGTAGGTGCAAGATAAGATAAGCGCGATTCCACTGTGTGCCATGTCATTTAGCATATAAGCGGGCATACCTAAACATATAAGTGAGTAAAGTACATCAAAGGGAAACATATGCTATAATAAATCCCCATATGTAGGCGCCGTGGCACTGATTATCACAGTCTCAACAAATGGAAATTTCACAAAGTGTAAAAATGAGCGCAACTAATACAGACTATGCACCCATAGCCAAGTAAAGATATATGATGCTCCCAGCCCGCGGACACGCAGCCCTTACAGAGTATATGTCTATATGCAATGTCAGATCGCACTATGCTAAACGCACCAACTAAACACAGTATAATACTGGTAACGGAATTAGGTCAAATTTAGTGTTGCAAACACAAAGGGAACAAACAATATACCATTTTAAATCCACTGATTGAATAAGATAGTATTGAAACAGGCCAGAAAAATCAAGCCTGCGCAGACAAAAAATGCTGGGAGCATTGTATATCTTTACTTGGCTATGGGTGCATAGTCTGTATTATTTGTGCTCATTTTTACACTTTGTGAAATTTTCATTTGTTGAGACTGTGATAATCAGCGCCACGGCGCCTACATATGGGGATTTATTATAGCATATGTTTCCCTTTGATGTACTTTACTCACTTATATGTTTAGGTATGCCCGCTTATATGCTAAATGACTTGGCACACAGTGGAATCGCGCTTATCTTATCTTGCACCTACCGCACTTGCGCATTTGGCATTCATTATGTCACACAACCTTTTTGTATTCCGTTACTTTGCTTGCATTGGTGCAGTGGGCGGTGTGACGTTCACACTGCTCCAAACCTGGAATTCACTATGTATTATGTGATGAGTCATTCCTGTCTGCACCTGCAGTGTGTAGTGTTTCGTCACACTGCTCCAAACCCGGAAATAACCTGTGAGTCATGGATTATTCTCTTTCCTCTGGTGTGCATGTGTATCCAGGCCTCCATTGCAGCTAATTGGGTACGTCGCTGCAGCTGCCGCACATATGTACTGATTGTTTAGCATATTTAAACAAGTGTAACAAACTGACTCTCTAGCCCCTGATGAAGCCACCTTTTGGCATGCGACACGCGTAGGGCACTCCACAAGCTCCCCCTTTGTAAGTGGCATTATATAGGGATTATGCAGGCAGGATTTAATCTTGGTCATTTTAGCCTCTTGGCTACACCATGATTGCTATACTTTTCATCTATGCTTAGTACCCTATGGTGTTTATTCTCATGGCTCAGTTGCTTACATTTGTTATTACTTGCATTCATTATTGTACCATAGTCTATTTGGATGGATTATTCAATGGATCATTATGTTTAGTATTACATCTCTGAACATTTCTTCATTGCAGGCATGCTATTGTATGTGATATATTCTAGAGCCTTTTTTATGTATGTCCACTTACTGGAGGGAGCTCTTTGGGCTTTATTATAAGCCTTTGTGATAGTTTCATGTAATTGTATGACTTTTTAAATGTTTTTATATGGATGTTGTCTTTTTGTTACCAATAAAATTTGTAATTTTGCAGTGATCCCTGCATTTTGGTCAGTAGCTTTTCCTCCATTTTCTCAGTTTGTGTTTATACTGACTGCTGGTTGATCCGCATATCTTATTCAGTAGTGCCCTCCTGAGTTTTTACATATATACAGTCATATGTAAAAGTTTGGGCACCCCTATTATTGTTAACCTTTTTTCTTTATAACAATTTTGGTTTTTGCAACAGCTATTTCAGTTTCATATATCTAATAACTGATGGACTCAGTTATATTTCTGGAGCCAAATGAGGTTTATTGTACTAACAGAAAATGTGCAATCTGCATTTAAACAAAATTTGACCGGTGCAAAAGTATGGGCACCCTTATCATTTTCTTTACTTGAACACTCCTAACTACTTTTTACTGACTTCCTGAAGCACTAAATTGGTTTTGTAACCTCATTGAGCTTTGAACTTCATAGTCAGGTGTATCAAATCATGAGAAAAGGTTTTTAAAGTGGCCACTTGCAAGTAGTTCTCCTGTTTGATTCTCCTATGAAGAGTGGCATCATGGGCTCCTCAAAACAACTCTCAAATGATCTGAAAACAAAGATTATTCAACATAGCTTTTCAGGGGAAGGATACAAAAAGTTGTCTCAGAGATTTAACCTGTCAGTTTCCACTGTGAGGAACATAGTAAGGAAATGGAAGAACACAGGTACAGTTCTTGTTAAGCCCAGAAGTGGCAGGCCAAGAAAAATATCAGAAAGGCAGAGAAGAAGAATGGTGAGAACAGTCAAGGACAATCCACAGACCACCTCCAAAGACCTGCAGCATCATCTTGCTGCAGATGGTGTCACTGTGCATCGGTCAACAATACAGCGCACTTTGCACAAGGAGAAGTTGTATGGGAGAGTGATGCGAAAGAAGCCGTTTCTGCAAGCACGCCACAAACAGAGTCGCCTGAGGTCTGCAAAAGCACATTGGGACAAGCCAGTTACATTTTGGAAGAAGGTCCTGTGGACTGATGAAACAAAGATTGAGTTGTTTGGTCATACAAAAAAGCGTTATGCATGCGCTGTATTGTTGACCGATGCACAGTGACACCATCTGCAGCAAGATGATGCTGCAGGTCTTTGGAGGTGGTCTGTGGATTGTCCTTGACTGTTCTCACCATTCTTCTTCTCTGCCTTTCTGATATTTTTCTTGGCCTGCCACTTCTGGGCTTAAAAAGAACTGTACCTGTGTTCTTCCATTTCCTTACTATGTTCCTCACAGTGGAAACTGACAGGTTAAATCTCTGAGACAACTTTTTGTATCCTTCCCCTGAAAAGCTATGTTGAATAATCTTTGTTTTCAGATCATTTGGGAGTTGTTTTGAGGAGCCCATGATGCCACTCTTCATAGGAGAATCAAATAGGAGAACTACTTGCAAGTGGCCACTTTAAAAACCTTTTCTCATGATTTGATACACCTGGCTATGAAGTTCAAAGCTCAATGAGGTTACAAAACCAATTTAGTTCTTCAGGAAGTCAGTAAAAAGTAGTTAGGAGTGTTCAAATCAAGAAAATGATAAGGGTGCCCATACTTTTGCACCGGTCAAATTTTGTTTAAATGCAGATTGCACATTTTCTGTTAGTACAATAAACCTCATTTGAATCCAGAAATATAACTGAGTCCATCAGTTATTAGATATATGAAACTGAAATACCTGTTGCAAAAACCAAAATTGTTATAAAGAAAAAAGGTTAACATTAATAGGGGTGCCCAAACTTTTACATATGACTGTACTTGGTTTTGTTGGTGGTTTTTTGCCACTATTCTTTTTCAGGAGTGTTGGCACACGTCTATTATATTTAGGTCATATTATGGACCTGGCAGCGAGAGAGGCCGCCTGGACTAGTCAGGCACATGGTATTTTTGAGGACTTTACAGTGGCTCAGTCTGCTTCAGTTGGTGTTGGTTCACACACAGATTTTGATAGTATTTCTAGAGAACTTATTAATCTACACAAAATTCTTACCAAAACATGGTGGAACATTAAAAGTCTTGAGGAGTATAAACGTTTTGGTCTTATCCCGAGGGGACTCAGGGTTCAGATTTTCCCGGCCTGGGAAGTAGACTGCTCCTTCCAAAAGACTTGGGAGGATGGTCTTTTTAAGTGTTCAACCTTAATTATGAATCTTCTGATTGAGCATGATCGTACTTTGTTAGTGGAAACTAAGGATAAAATCAAAACTTGTGAAACTAAATTATATACGTTTGATACTAAAACCCTGGTTGAACCTTTTTTAAGTCGCCTCAAAAATACCATTGATCACTATGAAAAGGACATTATTGGGGGCAAAAAGCGTAAGTTCAAACGCGATCAGATGGACTTTACAAATGGAAAAGCATACAGATGGGTGCATAGGGGCAATACAAGACGTCTTGTATCAGATATGAATACGAACAAAGATAACCTGTCAGCCAATGAATCGCAATCCAGCAATTTTATATCGTCAGATCAAAGCGACCCAGAAGGCGCTGCAGGAGGGGTAGACGTGGTACAAGAGCCCCTAAGGAGAGCCAGGAGGTTTCGTCAGTGGTCCCCCAGACAACGGAGAAACACGAGACAGAACCGCAGATATTGATTTACCCTACTGATTCTCAATTTGGTTCGTTGGACTGCTCCCGGAATGAAGGGGGTAAGCTTTCCATTATCAATCTGTCCACTTATGAATTATCGCCTACTGAAGTGTCTATTTTGCAGCGTGGCTTATCGTTTTGTCCTACAAATACTCTTGACAAATTTATTTTTGTTAAAGATCTTTATTTATTTTGCAGACAATTAACGTTTAAACTTATGTATCATCAACCTTCCATTGTCGATACTATGCCTATTGAGGACAGACAAATATTTAGAGACCTTCTCTCACTCCTGGAGGAGAATGCGAACCCCTCCACGAGAACACATTTTACTGGACGTTTACCTTCTCAAGCAACTCCTAAGTTTTCCTTATTTCCGGTGGTCCAAATCTTCTTTGATGCGGTATGTAGAGATTTACAGACCCTAGATAGCAAACCCAGTGCTTTTAGTAATGTAACAAACTCTGAAAGGATTGCCATTAAGGCACTTGGTAGGAATAAGGAGCTAGTGATCAGAGAGGCTGATAAAGGAGGTAATATTGTGATTTGGCCGGTTGATCATAGAATCATAGAATCGTAGAGTTGGAAGGGACCTCCTGGGCCATCTGGTCCAACCCCCTGCTCAAAGCAGGATTCGCTAAATCATCCCAGTCAGATGTCTGTCCAGCCTCTGTTTGAAGACTTCCATTGAAGGAGAACTCACCACTTCTCGTGGCAGCTTGTTCCACTCATTGATCACTCTAACTGTCAAAAAGTTTTTTCTAATATCTAATCTGTGTCTCCTCCCATTCAGTTTCATCCCATTGCTTCTTGTCCTTCCTTGTGCAAATGAGAATAAAGTTGATCCTTCTACAATGTGACAGCCCTTTAGATATTTGTAGACAGCTATTAAGTCTCCTCTCAGTCTTCTCTTTTGCAAACTAAACATTCCCAAATCCTGCAACCTATATCTATATGTCAAAGAAGCTAAAAGACAGCTCAGCAATTCCTCCTTTTATCAGGTACTTCCATCTGATCCCACTGCAATATTCAACTCCAAATTAGACCATCTTTTGAATTTGGCACATACCCATCATGTCCTAAACAAGAAAGAAAAAGAGTTTTTGACCTCCCACCATCCCAGAATTCCCACTTTCTACATGCTACCCAAAGTGCATAAGTCCATTGTGGATCCACCGGGTCGTCCAATCGTGTCGGGTATTGGTGGGATTTTTGAAAAGCCTTGTGTTTATGTTGATTTCTTTCTTCAGCCTTTGGTCTCCATCTTACATTCATATGTCAAGGATACCTCACATTTATTGGTTTTGTTGAAAGATTTGATCATTCCCCCTGACACTTTTTTAGTTACCCTGGATGTTGAATCCTTGTACACCAATATCCGACACGATTTGGGGATTCAAGCGGTTGCTTTTTTTCTGGAGCAACACTCCACGGGTGATCGACATCATGATTCCTTTATAGTGGATTTATTGCACTTCATTTTGGATAAAAACTATTTTGTGTTTGATCGGGTATTTTATAGACAGGTGTCTGGGACTGCGATGGGTGCACGTTGTGCACCCTCGTATGGTGGGAGTTGACTCGAGTATATGTGTCACCTGAATTTAAAGATCATGTCTTTAGATGGTGGCGCTATATTGATGATGTCCTGTTGCTATCGATGGGACCTTTGGATAAGTGTAAGGAATTTGTAGATGGCCTTAATGACAACACTTTAAACATACATCTTACGGCTAATTTTGCAGGTTTGGCGACAGAATTTTTGGATTTAAATTTGGTTATTGAGGGATCGTCTATCACAACTACTTTATATCGGAAGCCGACCTCTACTAACAGTATTTTACACTATACGAGTTTCCATCCAGAACATCTGAGAAACGGAATTCCGAAAGGACAATTCTTCAGATTAAAAAGAAATTGTTCAAAACAGCAAGATTTTTTGCTACAAGCCAAGGATCTGACAAGACGCTTTCAAAACAGGGGATACCCACGTAAGGTAATATCTCGTGCCTTCCAGTCAGCCAGAGATAGGGATCGTGTAGACCTACTTGGTCCTCGACTTCCTAAAGTTAACAAAACCCTGGGTCTGATAACCACTTACAATAATCAGTGGCGTGACTTACGGGGCATTTTGACCAAATATTGGGGTATGCTGGTCAATGAGCCAAAATTTGCACCCCATTTAGCGCCATATACTACTCTTATTGCTAGAAAGGCAGAATCTCTTAAAGATTCTTTGTGCCACAGCCATTTTAAGCGACCTGTATGCAATCTTAACAGGGGTGTACGTGTGCTTGGAACCTTTGCTTTATTTATTTATTTATTTAGATTGTGAGCCCCATGAGGGACAGTGATGAAAATATGTGCAAACTGTAAAGCGCTGCGGAATATGTTAGCGCTATATAAAAATAAAGATTATTATTATTATTATTATTTGCTTGTGGCCATTGCAACATCTGTCATCTAACTGCAGGCAGTGAAGGGGTTAATATCCCTACTCTAAATTTTCCTGTAGTTTCTAAGGCATTCTTTAATTGTAGGTCCAGGAATCTTGTGTATGCCCTTATTTGCCAATGTCCGAAAATCTATGTAGGACAAACTACACAAGAATTACGGAAGAGGATCCAACAGCACCTTTCGAATATTAATACTGCAAGAGCAGATCGTGAAAAAGGTAAACCCCTCACTTTAGTAGCCATGCATTTTTTGTGCGAACACAATGGCCGCTGTACTGGCATTAGGGTTTTGGGTCTTGAGGCAGTACAGACTAACATAAGAGGGGGGAATGTTTCATTGGAATTACTGAGGCGTGAATCTAGGTGGATTTATGATCTTCGGAGTCGATCCCCTTTGGGATTAAATGAGGAGCTTTTATTCACTGGCTATTATAAACAAATCTGACCGATTGGATAATTAAGTTCCTCTTCCCTTCTTTTTCCATTTGTAGGTTGATCGACTCATTTCTTTTTGAACATAGTAGCTTGGATCTCCATTTTTTGGCAGCTTCTCAAGGTCTGGCTTGTCCACTATGGGAGTCTACTTCTCTAGCAACTTTTGGAATAGTCTATTCTTGGATCTCCTACCTTGGATTTCATCCTTCACTCTATCCCCTGCTGGACTCAAATAATAAAACAGTACCCTGGAAGATATTCGGACCTTAACATGGACTTAGATTTGATTTTTTTGTTTCAATTTCTGGATTTGCTTTATGTTTTATCCATGTTGTATGTTTATATCAGTAAAAATCATTTATCTATAATGGTCACTTTTTTGAAGTCCAGTGGACCCTGAGGTGGAGCATGTGGAGTTTTAATACATTTTTTCTGATCCATCTTTCTAATATATTAAAATACTTAGTTATAGTGCATACTTAATTAGGGGTGATGCTTGTGGAGCGTTATCTTCCTTCGCTTGGTTTATTTACCAATCGGGGAAGAAATTTCGTTAGTATAACCACTAATATAAAGCTGCAATCCTTTTTTTTTTTTTTTTTTAGGGTATTGTTTGTATTTGTCCAATTCCCAGGTCTATGCAAATATATCTGTTGTAGGATCTAATTCCGGTATGTCTCATAACTTTTTTCGGACCTTTTTGCTGCCCGTTACCTTGTCTACGTCGGCACAGTGGTTGGAGTGATGTTCACACTGCTCCAAACCCGGAAATTTCAATGTAATTTTTTTTTTTGGTACATTACATGTTCCTTCTGCGTCTTCAATACCAAATTTAACCAATTCTGGCATCAGTATTCCACTGTGTTCAGTGGGCACGTTTGCATAGTGTGATTGCGTGTCTGCGGGCTGATATCATTTTATATCTCTATTTCGCTATGAGCCATGCGTGCTTGCATCTATATAGTATCTATTGATATGGTACACAGTTTTGTATCAGTTGCGCTCATTTTGTATGTTTTATAATAATATCTACTTGTTGAGATTGTGATAATCAGTGCCGCGGAGCTTACATATGGGGATTTATTATATCATACGTCTCCCTTTGATGCTCTCTATTCATTTATAGGTATGCCTGCACACATGCTAAATGACAGGTTATATAGTAGAATCGTTTTTTTGTTTTTTTTTCTGCGCCTATGTGTTATTTATTACTGAGACCGCGCTTGCGCATTTGGTATTTACTGTGTTACACAACATTTTTGGCCTAACCCGGAAATAAGTATATACTATCTGATTAGTTTTTTTTTTTTTTTGTCTGCGCAGGCTTGATTTTTCTGGCCTGTTTCAATACTATCTTATTCAATCAGTGGATATAAAATGGTATATTGTTTGTTCCCTTTGTGTTTGCAACACTAAATTTGACCTAATTCCGTTACCAGTATTATACTGTGTTTAGTTGGTGCGTTTAGCATAGTGCGATCTGACATTGCATATAGCCATATACTCCGTAAGGCCTGCGTGTCCGCGGGCTGGGAGCATCATATATCTTTACTTGGCTATGGGTGCATAGTCTGTATTAGTTGCGCTCATTTTTACACTTTGTGAAATTTTCATTTGTTGAGACTGTGATAATCAGCGCCACGGCGCCTACATATGGGGATTTATTATAGCATATGTTTCCCTTTGATGTACTTTACTTACTTATATGTTTAGGTATGCCCGCTTATATGCTAAATGACTTGGCACACAGTGGAATCGCGCTTATCTTATCTTGCACCTAC